>NC_072799.1:29272187-30479375 GCF_028583425.1 Eublepharis macularius | reverse complement strand
GCATCCCAGAGAATGAGGTTTTGGTATCTTCCATCATTGAGTTTTAATTCCAAACTACCTGAAAGAACAGAGACTATCTAGCCATCTGGTCTATGAGTCTTCTTGAAATCCCTATAACTTCCACAATTTTCTAAATAAAGCTACCAATGATTTATGGGATATGGAACCTCTTGAACTCTGAGTCCTGAGAATTTAAAAAAATCCTTTACATATTCAATACATATTAATGTTTGCAGCGATCAACACTTACGGCAAGTACTCTTGCCAGACATCACATCATCATCTGGAATATGGCAAGTATATCATTTAGATCAGGCTTTGGTGACCAGCTGAAGGTCATTCAGTGAGCTTCATGGCTGAGCTGAGATTTGAACTCAAGTATTTTTGGTCAAAGTCCAGCACTCTAGCCACTATCCCACATGACTCTAGCCAATGTCAACACCCAAAGCACCATCTCACCACATATAAGATGCTGCTGTAACTATGCCCATGCAGCAACATAATGAGCTTTTATGGCTCTGCATCTCAACAAAGAATGGACAAATCACAGCAAAAACAAAACAGTTAAATCAGCTGGAATATCTGCTGCCTAAGCCTTTATATCCCTATAAGTGTTTCCCTCTATTTCATTTTTCCTCTAATTTTTTTTCCTCTCAATTTTTACATAGTCTATTTGTTCTTAAAAAAAACCTCCCCCTTTGAAGATTTACAAGCCGGAAAGGTTATAAATCTTGTCTGTCTGATACAGGTTGTTCTGCTAATTGGGACACACATGATAGTCAACATTCCCAGTGGCCCTTAAATACTGTCTGGCAACTGTTCATGTTAGCATCAAGCAAAACACAAAAATTCTTTCCTGACATGAGCCACAGTTACATATAAATAAAACACAACAATAATTGACAAAAGAAATCCAAGGAATCCTGTGTAAACCTCCATGACAAACTGCTGTTGTAAAATGGGAAACTACAGATGTTTTTCCAAAAGTTTGTTAGCGTGTTTGTTTGGGGAGAAAGTTTGTTTCTTAATATCTGTAAAGCATGTATAACTTTTTAAACTTATGGCTGACCTTCCAAGCTGTTACAAGTTCACAGTCTGGAGTACAGGACAACTCCTTGCTAATTGCTTATGGGTTTAGGAGGCAATCACACGTGAGGTAGCCTCCATGTGGGCTATACTCTGGACAAGTATTAGACAATCACACAAGGCTTTTCAACAGCTGGCCATATTGTTTTCAACAATATGGCTGACTAAGTGGAGAAACTTATAGAGATTTAGGCAGGGACAGAAAAGATGCTGTCACCATATTGCATGTGTGTGTGTAATGTGCTGTCAAGTCACCTCCGATTACATGAAGTACAAACTCATATATCACAATATATTACTTGGAGTCTGAAATTTTTCACTGGAGCTGCCAGAAAGATTATTTATGAACAAGCCATCTTTGAAAAAAGGAGGAAACATCGGTTTTCTGCCTTATTAAACTGCTTCACTTGCGCATGCAAGCCTTTTTTAGGATAGTTTCCAACAGAAAGGAAGGAACACCTCACAGTTTGAAGAAAATCCCCAACCAATAATCTACATTAACAAAAACACAATTAAAATGTGATGCGGTTAACTTCATTTGTACATTATTTTCCCTATACGCAATGTATTGGCTCTCCTTCTAGGCCACGTATGCTGAAGAATAATCCAATCTTTAAAGTGCTTAAAATATTGGAGACAGCTTCTTCTCTCAAACTGTGAGCCGTCCACAGGCAGTCTCAACTCAACTTTTTCAAAACATAAACAACTGGGAAGCATAATTGGATAGTAGAGAGAAAAGCAAAATGTAAGCAAATACCCTTTAATATTCCTTTCTTTTCTTCTCTTGGTTTTTTTGGCGGCTTCTTCTGAGCCACCACAATCTCACCATATCAGTCGCACTCACTATGGGATTTATTCATCAAGCTTTACATCTCTGTAGTGGCTCCATAGGCTTTCCTGATTTATGAAGAAAGATGAAAGAAAGGAAATGTGCATAGCATGGCTAAATAATGACAAATTGTCTGTGAGTATTTGAAGTGTTTAAAGAAACGAGAAGGAAGAAGAATAGTTTCTGGTGGTCCAAGGGATGTAATTAGAACAGATAGGGATGGAACAGAGCAGTGACTTTAGGCAGACTGCCATGTAATTGTTTGGAGAGAGACTTAAGAATACAGTCCATTTTATTGTAGAATATTCTCCCAGTGGAAATAATGGAAATCCCCTTGTTTGAGCAAACCATTTATAAAATTTGTCCCAGTGAATAGAGACTTCCATCTAATGGACTCATTCTGTGGCTTTGGGCACAGAATGAGTCCATTAGTCCTCAGCCTATATATTAAAAGAGAATAACTGTGATCTTCCTGTGAGAGATGTTGCCAGGAACAGCTTCATAAGAGATTGGAGAGTGCTAGATCCAGAGGAGTTAGCAGCGTTAGTCTGTAGTTGCAAAAGAGGCCAGTAGCACCTTTAAGACTAACCAACTTTATTATAGTATAAGCTTTTGAGAGCCACAGCTATGTGATAGATGCCCTCGTGTGCAAACAATATCCATCTGCTCTGTACGTAGGACAAACCAGGCAACCTCTGCACAAAAGAAGAAATGGACACAAATCTGTCGTTAAAAATGGCAATATCCAGAAACCAGTAGGAAAACACTTCAATTTACCAGGACATTCCATCAAGGACTTAAAGGTCACCATAGTTCAACAGAAACATTTCAAAAACAAAATTCAACAGGAAGCTGCTGAATTGGAATTCATATGTAAATTTGACTCAGTCAGACTTGGATTGAATAGAGACTATGAATGGTTATCTCATTGCCAGAAGTCACTGCCTTCAGGCATTCCATTCAGATTCTGCTATGGAGGGGAGGGGTCACAACCAGCCCGGATTGTGTATTCTACCTCTTTTGTGACTTTTTGTAACATTTACATGAACATCACTCCCTGCACCCTCTGCCCCCCCCCCCTCACCACCTATATATATCTGGCCAGTTTCTTCATACCCTCCATACATGTAACAAAAAGAGCTGTGGCTCTTGAAAGCTTATGATACAATAAAGGTGGTTAGTCTTAAAGGTGCTACTGGACTCTTTACTATTTTGGAGAGCACTAGGAAACTCAGCAAAGGCTTTTAAAAAAAGATATCTCACTGCCACACAACCCTTCCTGTAAGGAGTTCAGATCAACATAAATTTGTTTATAACATTTCTATGCTATCTCTCCAGAGAAGCCACTACTAGGGGTGTGCGATTCGGGTTTCTGATTCAGGAAAAATACCCTAATCAGACCAGATTTGCAAAGATTTGGGATTTCTGAAACAGCCCCAGCATACTAGGGCTGTTTTGGAAACCCCGAATCAAAGATTCCTGAAATCCTTTGGGTCAAGGGGTTTAAAAACCCCTTTTTGTGCCACAGTGCAGAGGTTCGACTTCTTTCCATCTCGCAGGCTGGACTCAATCACTTGTCCGGGAAATGCCCAACAAGCGGCTGAATTTAGGCTGCGGGAGTGAAATGCCCCTTTCCAAGCCCCTGAGCAGTGGCTCAGAAAGGGGCATTTAAACCCCAGAATCAGCTGCTTGCCAGAGATCTCCCCAACGAGCAGCTGATCCAAGCCTACAGGGTTGAAATGCCCCTTTTCCTGCCGCTTCGCAGCAGCAGGGAAAAGGGCATTTAAATCTCTGGATCAGCTGCATGTTGGGGATCTCCCCGACAAGCAGCTGAGTCCAGCCTGTGGGGGGTAAATGCCCCTTTCCAAGTCGCTGCCCAGCTTGCTGGCATGCAAACAGCATGGGGAGCGCTTTACACTTCAACACTCCTTCCCTAATGCTAGTCAGCTGGAGGGAAGCACTCTCCGTGCTGGCTTCACCCGGTGCGAGAGAAGCAAGGGAATTCCCTCACCCCCCTCACACCGGACGAAGCTGGCACACTATGCTGCTGCACCTGGTGCGAGGGGGCGGGGTGATTCCCTCGTCCCTCTAGCATCACGTGAAGGGAATGGTGAGGAGGTAAGTTTAAGCCTGCACCCTACTGCCAGGCCACTCCAGCCCTGGGAATGGCCCCGCCAGAAGTGGAAAGTTATGCCAGGAAAAAAGGAGGTGCAGCCCATAGGCACCCATTGAACAGGAAAACACAAGCCCCTCTCTTGCTGCTCAACCCCGGCCCTGCAGCCCGAAGGAGCATAGGATGGGAACTACCACGGGGGCCAATCCGTGTCCACTTCCGGGGTGAGCGAGCCCCCCCTCCTCACACCCAATCACCTGCTCATACACCCTACAAAACGTCCGGCTGGGCTCATGACCTCAGGTAAGTGAGCACACGGCCGAAAGCTCTGCCCATCAGCCTTCTGCCATGTGTACTTTGAGCATGAGGCGGGAGAGAGGGAACTCATGGTGGCGGGCACTGGGTGCACTGGGGGGACTTAGTGAGAAAACTTGGAGAACTTTGCACTCGCTCAAGGGAAGAAGGGCAAAGTCCAGAGTGTCTGGCTAACTAACAATAACCACTCAAGTTTCCATGCAGGTTATCTCAATCTGAAGTTCCATCTCAATAAGGAGCGAAGTAGCACTTACAGGTAAGAAGTAGATGGGGTGGGGTGGCTCGCTGATTTGTGCTGGCTGTCCCATCACCTGAACTTGCCTGACCACTAGCCTTTTCAGGTGAGGCTTGGCGAGGGACAGGACGGTGGCAGCAGCCCCTGCCTGCCACAGAGGCAGTTACCCAAAAAACAAGTCTTGACCAGGGGTTCGTAACTACCTATTAACTTCCTCCCTTAAAGGTAAAATCACCCCAAGGCAGAGCGCTTCCTCACCAGAGGGTCTTGCATCAGCTGGTTGCTAGCTGCACCTGTGGGACTGCCGCTGCTGATCTCTACTATGTGCATCTTCTCAGATGTTGGAGTGTGGGCTTTGCCTCGGCCATGGACCAGGCTGGGTTACTTGCAGCACATGTGTGTCGTTCTCTTGCAAGCACGTTGTGACTCATCCGGGAGATGACTGACTGAGCATGTCTGCTTCCCTCCCCCCCATAATCCTCTGCAAATGTCATTCAGATCCAGCCCAGAAAGCAATATCTCAAGGCAGTCCACATCTCAGCCTCGCCCCTGGGAGTGTAAAACAAGGGCTGCGCAAAATGCCTTGGCTCCCTTATATATATATATATATACACACACAGAAAAAAGAAGAGAAAGAATAAGCATATAGAAAGTGACGGTTATCCTTACGCTTGCTTGAATCAATATTCTAGTTCTCCACATCATATGTTTCCTCTTAATACATCTTTACCTGTGAGTTCTGTTATACCATATAGTATTGCCTTAATGTTACATTACATTTAATCATTATGTTTATTCTTCATCCATTTGTAGAAGGGGTCCCATGGTGCGGAAAAGTCTTCTTCCATTTGTCCGTTCATTAACGAAGTTAGTTTGTCCATTTCCGCAATTCCCATTATCTTTGCTATTAACTCCTCTTGCTGTGGTATTGTTGGTCATTTCCAATAGGATGCTAGTAAAATTCTGGCCACTGTTACTATATGAATCAGCAGGTGTTTCTGTTCTCTGTTCATATCTGGCATGCAATTTAACAAGAAGGATTCAGGTTTGAGGGGAATTGCAATCTGTAAAATATTTTGTATTAAGGTATGCAACATTATCCAAAATCTACGCACCTCTTTACAACACCACCACATATGAAAAAATGTCCCTCTACAATTTTTACGTTTCCAACACTTATTTGACATATTTTTATACATTTTAGCCAGTCTATCCAGTGTTAGATACCATCTATGAAACATCTTGTATAGATTCTCTTTAAATGTGACAGATTTAGTTATTTTGACATTCTCTTTCCACATCTTATTCCACTGTGCTGGGTCGATATTACCCCCTAAATTCCGTGCCCATAAAGTTTTACATTTCTCCACCCCTTCATTCTCTTTCAATTGCATTAAAAAGATATACATTTTCTTAATCAATTTTTCATCTGCTTCACATAACAGTTTTTCAAAATCTTTTTGTTCTAAATAGAAACCTCCCATTTTTTTATCTTTATTATATCTGGACTCAATCTGTATTCTTGACCACCAATCCAAATTAATACCTTGATTTTGTAATTCCTCTTTTGTTTTTGATGTTCCTTTATCGTCTAGCAATTCTTTATATCTAATAATCTTGTTTGCAAAGAGTACATTAGGTTGTGTAAATGCTTCTAGTAGGGATGCCCTCTCAACTCCCTGTCACACATGTCCTCTTACAGATCCCCACAAATGTATCAAGTGGCACCCCATCCAGCCTCCCTGCCCCTTCCTCCCCTCAATGTAACTTCAGGCAGTGGGGTGGGAATTGAACTGTGGCCCATGAATGTCTGTGGGGGAGCACTGAAGACTTTCATTCTCTGATAGTCTGATCTGCTGGCATCTGATAAGCCAGGAAAATGGTCACTGCATGTGGGAAGTTGCTGCCAGGTGGTGGGGGATCCAAATGGCCTCTCGGCCTCTCGGCCTCCCACGTGGTTCCCAATGGGCATCCCTGTCACTCATTGAAGACCTTGCCTCCCCCCCCCCCACCTGCTTCTCCAGAACCTGGGAACTACTTAGAGTTGCCATTTTCCAGATGGTAGCTGGAGATCTCCCAGAATTACAACTGATCTCCAGGCAACAGAGATCAGTTCCCTACTATCTGTCCCTACATTTCAGGGAGGGGGAACCTGTTTCTTGTGGTGGTGGTGGTGGTGGTGGCGGCGGCATGGATTTTCAGGCGCACCAAGCTGCAGCCACCAGCCTGGCCCTCATTGGAAATTGGGGCTCCTAATTTCACCAGATTTTCCCCCTCTAAAATAAATAAAATAGTTATTTTTGAATTTTAAAAACACCTCCGGTGCCATTTCTGCTGTTTAAGGATTAGACATGAGCACGAACAGAAAAAAAAACACCAAACATGGTGTTCATTGTTCGTTGCCATCCACGAACAACGAACACTGACAAACATGATCCTGTCACGAACATGTTTGTTGTTCACGGGGGCCAGCAGGCTCTCCTCCAGCCATCAAGATCCCTACCACACCACTCCCAGAAACCCTACCTGAGCAGGGAGCAGGAAAGGTACCAATATTAAATAATAGCTTGGCCCCAGAGCCTAGCAGCAGCCCTGGAACCTGAAGGGGTAGATCCCTACTGCACCATTCCCAGAAACCTTACCTGAGCAGGCAGCAGGAAAGGTACCAGTAATAAATAATAGCTTGGCCCAGAGCCTGGCAGCAGCCCTGGAGCTTGAAGAGGTACATCCCTATCCCACCACACACAAAGAAAATTCAAGCTCCAATGCACTCTCTCTGTCTGTCTCTCAAAATGCCAAGAGCAACTGTCTCTTCCTCACTGTCTGTAAAACCAGAGCTGTAAAACCCTCCCCCCTGCTCTTTGCTTCCTTGTAACAAATGTGGAGCTCCACACTTGAAAGGAAGACCTGCCTATCAAGCTAAATTGGGCTTAGATTGGGGTTTCCAGGGCAACAGCAGGAGTTCAGACAGAGTTCAGGCAGTCTCTGCCTCCGGTTGCCAAGGGAATTGATTGCAGGTGCCAGATTGTCTGGCTTGAGGAACAGCAACAAATAGCAATGAACAATGCTTGCAACACCACTTGTTTGTTTAGAATGGGACTCACCAACAGCTTGTTCACGAACAGCTGATTGGGCTGTTCCTTTTTTCTTTTCTTTTTTGTTCGTATTGCTGTTCATGCCCATCTCTATTAAGGACTAAGAAGAGGGGGGGAGGACATAATAGCAGCCTTAAGCAGGGAGACAGCCCAAAGATGAGAGCTAGAAGATCATAACAGGCACACAGGGATGTATATGGTCATACCTGAGGAGATCATGCTGAAACTACCCTGGGGTCTGGAAGGCTGTGGACAATTTGAGATGCAATGGGTTCCCATTTGCACCATTTGAAGTATACAACTTAACTCTTTCTGGCATTTAAAGCAAGAATGGTAAATCAAGAACGCTAGCTGTGCAATCTAGCAGGCTGTGAAATATGACAGGTGTTCCTTGAGTCTTTCTCCTTCACAATTTCCAGAAAGTGACAGAGCTTATCAGCACTGAGTTCTTCATACAGCAAAACAGTGCAATTAACATTGACTGAAGTTTTCTTCAAAGAACAACAGATCTTTAATTTGTGAATTGCTTTTCCATATTTTGAGTTAAAAGGAGGAGAGAGAGGTTTTTTTAATCATAACACAAATGTTTCCATACCACCTTTTCCAAAAGCAGGATCTGTTTAACTAGCACATTATTATCCCAGGGAGTATAGGGCGGCATTCATAGTTCTTCCCTAAATTTTGACCCAAAAGAGTGCCAGGTTCTAGTCTGACACTCTGACCACTGCAACACACTGGCTTAATGGATATATGTATCACATTGGGCTTGCCAATATCACCTCAAGAAAAATTAGGTGTCATCATTATACACTGACTCACATGAATGTTTGGGGTTTTTTTGGCACAGTTAAAGAACATGTCTTACATTATAGATCCAGAGGAGTTAGCTGTATTAGTCTGTAGTCACAAAATAGAAAAGAGTCCAGTAGCACCTTTAAGACTAACCAACTTTACTGTAGCATAAGCTTTTGAGAACCACAGTTCTCTTCATCAGATGAAGAGAACTGTGGTTCTCGAAAGCTTACGCAGGACCAGCATGCCCACTGAGGCCAGGTAGGCAGTGGCCTCAGGGCACGGGGTGCCAGAGGGGTTGCCGGAGGAGGAGCAGGGGGTGGGAGTGCACGCCACTGACCTGCAGCCTCCTAGCCCTCCCACCCCGAGCCACCGCCACCACCAGCACATGCCCCCAGCCGGGCTCAGCAGCCGTGGGCAGGCGTCTGCGGTGGTGCAGGGAAACCAAGCAGGAGAGCTCCGAGGCCACCTGCGCACTGTCCCAGCTGCCCGCCACAGCAATCGGGCTGGCGGCGCGCATGCCTGTGATGATGTCTCATGTGATGTCATCATGCAGGCCGGTGTGTGTGTGCATGCGCACGCACACAGGCACCCGGCCCGCCGACTGGCCACAAGCACCAAAAACCCTGGTGCCGCTGCTGAGCTTATGCTACAGTAAAGTTGGTTAGTCTAAAGGTGCTACTGGACTCTTTTCTATTTTGTCTTACATTAAAATTTTAAAAGTTGTGTATGTTAAAGAAAGCTGGAAAAGTTCAGTGACTTAGATTCCATGGTACCTCTCCACTAATAGATGATATTTCCATCGGCAAAATGTGTCATCTCATATCTCTCCCAATTCATCCCCAAATGAGCCCTTCCCTATGCTTCTCCTGGAGAAAAGGGGAGTCACCCCTTTCCATTAGCAGTATTTTCTTCAAGCTTCAGCCCAGCAAAAGGTTCTGAACGTGAAGATTGTCCATAATAATTCCGCTCTCCAGGCACCTATGAAACTAATTCTGACTTTCTCACTCTGCTTGGACTTCCATTTGCCTTACATCCTTACTCTTTTGGGCTAGTTGCTTTCTCATGTTTCTCAGCTTTCCTGTTAATCCTAAGTGGATGGGCTCTATGGATAATGAACAAGAAGAACTGAATACACAGCGCAGATGCTTTGCCAGCAGCTTCATTACTTATTAAGAGAGTCGTGGAATGGCATATATTTGGGCTACATGTGTAGTTTTTTCTGATCATTTGGATTTACTTAGCAGGAGATGGGAGTTGCTCATGTATAACAAATTGTTTTCAGAGAAAGCAAAAAAGTCACTCAATGGAATTTCCTGAGGAAGAGTAATAACACCTGCTTCCATGACTTTGCATTTCCTGGAAATTCCTAATGTTGTTCCTGAGTTGTTTGGAGCCAATACACAGGGTACTTTGTGTTGTTATGGAAGTAGCTAAACTCACAATCTGTATAACTGTTATTGTACTACACAACTCCTCTGTGGGGGTTTAAGACAAGCTATGCTTTATTTTCTTGAGGTATGGTGTTTGCTGAAGTTCTGCAAGCTATTTTGAGGTTAGAATGTGTGGGAGCTGTTTACAGATCACAGGTACCCGCCCTTGGTGGGCAATCTCCTGGAGATTTGCCTGCAGGGACATTTTAGGCCACCTGGCAATCGCCCGCCACTGGCAGGCACCCTGGGAACACGCGTTGCATGCACACTCCCAGCAGATGCAACGACATCACTTCCAGAAGCGATATCATTGTGCTGGCTGCAGAAGTGCTCCCATGCTTCGCTTGGCATCACATTAGTGCCAGGAGCATATGTGTGAGGAAAATCTTCCCAGCAAGTACTGGGTCCCCCCCTCTCCTGCAAGTCGGGTATATGGACCTGGCAAACCTAGAGCCGTTAGTGTTGGGAAGTTATAGCCAGAAGCCCGTGCCTAGTTCTTCCTAAAGTGTTCTCCAATGTCCAATTTACTACCAAAAGGAAATTTTTAAAAAAACAGCTACATGTTTTTTTCTTTGTGGCCCTTAAAGCCCTTTGTTGTCTCATGGTGTCTCTTTCATGACCCATTATAGACAGCAAAGGGCTTTCTTCCCCACATAATAATTTTAAAAGCCCAGTTTTAATGCTTACCGCAGAGATCACTAATCATAATAATATCTAGAAAAAATGTATGACTTTAGCTATTGTAAATAATATTAGACCATATATAAATGACCTAGAAGATTTTGAATCTCACAGTGATATTCCCTATTGTGTGTGTTTCAACTTGCGACAACCCTATGAATTAATACTCCAAAACATCCTATCATTAACAGACTTGCTTAGATCTTGCAGTCTGAACGCTATGGCTACCTTTATTGAGTCAATCCATCTCATGTTAGGTCTTCCTCTTTTCCTACTGCCTTCATCTTTTCCTAGCATGATTGTCTTTTCCTTTGAGTCGTGTCTTCTCACAAAATGAGCAAAGTATGATAGCCTTAGTTTAGTCATTTTAGCTTCTAGGGAGAATCCAGATAATTTGATCTAAAACTCTGTCTTTTTGGTGGCCCATGATAGTCATAAAACTCTCCTCCAACACCACATGACAAATGAATCAATTTCTTCCTATCAGCTTTCTTCACTGTCCATAACAGTACTGGGGAATACCATAGTGTGAAGTAACTCGATCTTAGTCTCCAGTGACACCTCCTTACATTTAAGGATATTTCCTAGTCCCTTCATAGTTATCCTTCCAAGTCTTAATCTCCTTCTGATTTCTTGGTTGCAGCCTCCCGTTCCATTGATGATTGAGCCAAGGAATAGAAAATCTTTAACCATTTCAGTTTCCCCATTGTCAACCTTAAAGCTGTATAATTCCTCAGTAATCATTTTACTTGATTTTCAATTGTAATCCTAGTTTGGCACTTTCTGCTTTAACTATCATCACTTTTCATTTACTATTTTCTGCCAGTAATATGGTGTTATCTGCATATATCAAATTGTTAATGTTCCTTCCACCAATTTTCACCTCATTTTCATTTAATTTGAATCCAGTTAATGTTCATTAATTTTATTCCAGTTTTCTGTGTGATATGTTCCATATATAGGTAGAACAGAAATGAAGATAATATACATCCTTCTCTGACACCTTTGACAATTGGAAACTATTTTATTTCTCCATACTCTGTCCTAACAATAGCCTCTTGTCCAGAGTAAAGGTTCTGCATCAAAACTATCTGTAAGGTTCCGCTGTACAGTATATATATATATATATATATATATATATATATATATATATATATATATATATATATATATATATATATATATATATATATATATATATATATATATATATATATATATATATATATATATATCAAATGTTGTTGTTGTTATAGTACGCACCCAAATTTACAAATTTCTTTTATCCCTTTGTCCTCTTCATTCAAGCAGATTTTTCAAGCACTCTTAACAGGTTCCTGAAGAACCTGCAAAGAGACTTAGATGAGCATTGAGAACAAACGATGCCTGTACAAGACATAATTAAAAGTCCCAGGAAAAAACAATTCTCTGGCTCCAACTTCAGACTATTGCTGGTGAAAGTGGCTCTGGAATGCATTAAAGCTGTAACAGTTTTATAGCATAAACTCTGCTTTTGTTCTTCCATTTTGACTTTTTAAACAACACAATTGTTGGCTGGCACAATCTGCAGAAATGGGTACATACTTGTCACCATAAAAATTATCTGCCAGAACTTGGCAAAAGGTCACCTGAATATGAATTATTCATCAACAGCATCTCTCACAGCCCTACCTCCAGTATTTTAGATTTGTTTTGTAACACATTTTTTGTAATTTGTATTAGGCCCACAGATAGGGATGCCAGCCACTCCAGTGGGGGTGGGGATTCCCTGACCCCGCTTTTTGCCCCCAGCCTTATTCACCTTGGCTGGCAAGGGGAAGGGGAGGGGAGCAGAACAGGAGTCACCAGAGGACATTGGTGAAATGGCAAACATGGGCATGCTCTGGAAGCCCCAATGACACACTTCCAGTTGAAAATTGGAAGCTATTGGGTCTAAGTAGGGCCAAATTGGCCCTGAACATAGCAAAAATGCTATGTTTGGGGCTGTTTTTGGCCTTGCTGAGATAGGGTTGCTAGTCCCCTGCTCAGGGCAGGGGATTCCCTGCTCTCATCCTCATCCCCCACCCCCACTTACCTGGCCAGTGGGGTAGGCATGGGACTCCTGAGGGTGCGCTCCCAGGCAGCACACTCCCGCAGGCCTAATCCAGCCCTGAATCAGCCCAAATTGGCCCTGATCTGGCCAAATCAGGTCACTGCGGAGTGCAGGAGCACTCCCATACTCCACAGCCGCCCATTCTGGGCCAATTCAGGACCAAACTGGACTGATTGGAGCCTGAATCAGCCCCTTGTGGAGTGCAAGAGCATTCCCAGGGTAGCCGTGGCCCATGTGATGATGTCACTTCCCAGAAGTGACATCATTGTGCAGGCCTAGGAGTATCACGCGCGAAAGGCAACAAAGCAAGTAGGTGCCGAGTCTCCACCTCCTGCTGGGGAGACCTTGTAGCTTTTGGTTTTCAACTGGTTGTGACATCATCAGGGTTTCTGGAGGACAGTAGAACAATGTATGCTGCACTGGGTCCCCATTGGGGAGAAAGGCAGATATGACAGTTATAAATTTATTTTTTCCTGCAGTTTGTCAAAAAAGCTTTGTTGTTTAATTCAGTATTGCTGCCTCTCTTTTATCAAGAGGCAGAACTGCTCACTCAATAGGGTTGGTTCCAGGTTTTGCAAGCCCTGGACAGAGAGTAAATGGAGCCCCCCTACCAGGTCCCCCTTCTTGCCCACCCATGTCTCCCCACCGGCCTCTCCATCCTTCCCTTGTCTACTTGCATGTTCTTCCACCCTCTGCAGTCACAGCTGCCCACTCTGCTTGCATGCCCTTTCCCTGATTTTGCTGTATAGTGAGTGCAGCTAGGAGTGCCGCTGTCATGGCCGCTAGGAATGCTGATGCTTTGTGAGCCACCCACATGCCCTACTACAGCAGGTAGCAGAGGTGATGAACCCCTCACAAGCAGGCAGTGGAAGGGCATGAGTGCAGGCATCAGAGGTGATATATGAGTAGAGAGCCAGCAGCAGTGCAAGCATTCATATCTATGGTTTAATGCAGCCCAATGGCCACGTGTGCTGTATACTTGGTTTTTCTTTATCCTTGTGCTGAGTAATTCTCATGCTAGTTTCATCATATGTACTGCTGAACGTCTACTTGAAACTCCATGTTTATCCAGATACTGATCCCCCGTTCTTTGTAAAGTGAATATACTTTGGCTGAACATGCAAGCTGAACATGCATTCACTGTAACATGCATGAACAGGCCTAGAGGGAACAGGAGTGTAAGCATTTGCATCCATGGTTTGATGCAGCCTACCGGTCAATTTATAATGACAAATGAGTTTCCTTCTCTTGCTATACTGATTTGACTTTCCCCACAGTGGCCTCTCTTAAGTTCACATGGAGAATATATTTTACAATTTCTATTCACTGATGCTTGAATATAGTAATTGCAGGAATATTTCATGCTAGGAAATAGAGGAAAATTGGTCTCTTTTGCCTCTAATTTAAACTGAAATATACAGGAAATACCTTATTTTAGGCTTAGAGGGCACATACACATTTTCAGAAGGGAACCCTAAGACCTTAATGTGATTCACATTAAAAAATAATTTATGAAATTAATCAGCTGTTTCCCATATGGTTGTATAAATATCTTCCAATAAGGTAAATATGAGCAAACATGATTTTTTTTTTTATTGAGTAGATTATTCAATGTTTTCTTACTTTCCATCTTTCTGGAAAGTAAGATGGTTATCTGAACATGAAAGAGAGTTTAATTCAAAGTGACATTGCCAGGTTCAAATAACATCCTTCGCTTTTGATATTTTGCTCAGAGATTTAAGATTTCAGACTATTTCCTAATGGTAACTGCATTGAATGTGGTGGTGGCTGGAACTTCAAGGGGAGCTTGCCCTTAATAAAAGCTAAGGGCTGTATGGTTTGGACTATATTAAAAACATAAGCCATAATGATCAATTTAGATAAATTAAGCTTCTGTAATTACTTGCAAGTGACGCACTACAAAGGCCTTAGGGGGGTCTTACTTTATCATTAGCACAAGACTCAATACTGACTGTACGATGGAATAATAGCTATCTCTGTGACCTAAGGAGACTTCATAGTTGAGAGGCAAATCACATATGTTGTCTGCAGAAGCCATGCCTAGCAGCAGAGCTGGAAAACTGACTGCAAACCAGACGAGACAGAACTAGAATAGAAAAAGCGAGTGGTCTGAGCCAGGTAGCTTCATGCATTCATAATCTTACTGGCCAAATGTGCCTTCTCACTGTTCTATTTGCTTAGCTAGTGTGGATGGCAATAGTTTTCTCTTAAATTCTCCTAGCTGGGAGACCTCTGGAATGTTTCCCTGGTCTAAAGCACAGAGTTCTTACAAGACAAAGCATAATATACCCTAATATTAGAAGGCAGCTGTACATGGGCAGTGGATCATAATGACTGTTGTTCATTGTTCTATCCAGACGCAAGCATCTAAACAATGGTTAGGGATGCTTCACTAGAGGGTACAGGATCAAAAGAGGCAGTAAAACAAGGTTAAACCTCATTTTCCACCCTTCCTGTCCATGCTGCCTTTACTTTCCTATCTTTTTGCAAGTAAACCTTTGCACCCATTGCAAATTCCACAGAGATTTATTGGAGCTAATCTGAGCCAGGAAGTCCTAATTCCATTTTGGTACTGCAAGTCCAACCATAATCCTGATGATGGTGACCAGTTTTGAGACTGCTACCTTTAGTTTCTGGTGAGTTATGCCTGCCAAAAGCAACCTGAGGTCCCATTGCAAAGAGTATGGGAGTGGGAAATTTCTCAAGATAACATGGGCCAGGATGTTCCAATTCCCTCCTCCTCCTCCTCCTCCTCCTCCTCCTCCTCCTTTTTTTTGTGCTGCAACTCCCACAATCATCCTGAAGCTGATGGCTAATTCTGAGACTTTAGCTTTGTTTTCTGATGAGTTCTGCCTGACACAGACAGAACACCTTCGCTTCCACTGGAAATAGATTAGTGTAGAAGAGCTGGACCTTAAATGCATGGAATGTAATATTCTGAGAGTTACTACATTTCAGTAAATATGAATAAAATACAATTTGCTTTTTTTCTTTCTTTTTTCAAGGATGCTTGACAGTGACTTTGTACTCATTCAGAGAAGACTAGATGTCAAGGACACAGAGACTTCATAGCATTGGGGTAATATTTTACCTCCATACATTTCCTGATTCTCTAGGAGCAGAACAAGTTAACGATCATGTCCCTAGCTCAGTAGATCCGATGCTGCTATGCAGGGGCTAAAGAGTGGAGCCAGGCTTGGAAAAGATTGAAGACCATTGCTCTAAGACTACAACCAGGCTCCTTGCCCTTTCCGTTCCCCATACATTTTGTGTCTCGTTTTGTTAGACTGTGAACTATTGGCAAATTATAGCACCTGGTGTGGTATCAGTTTCTTCATTAAAATTCTATTAATTTATTATTAACTCTGTATATTCTTCCTGAAAAAAATAGTTACTACTTTGAATAAACCAATACACATTTTTTCACAGGTGGCAAGGAATAACTTTCCTGACCTGGATAGCCCAGGAAAACTCGATCTCATCAGATCTTGGAAGCTAAGCAGGATTAGCCTTGATTAGTAATTGGATGGGAGACCTCCAAGGAAGACCAGGGTTGCAGAGGCAGGCAATGGCAAACCACCTCTGTCGGTCTCTTGCCTTGAAAACCCTACAGCACTCTCCACCCCACCCCCCAAGGAATGACTATATTGCTAATCAAGAGTTTGGTATTGCGGTTAGAGTGTTGGACTAGGACCCATGTTCAAATCCCAGGTCTATCATGGAAACATGCTAGGTAACCATAGGCTAGTTATACTGTCACCCAACCTACTTCACAAGGTTGTTGTGAGGATAAAATGGATGAACACAGAACAATGTAAGCTTCTTTGGGAGAGAAAGGCAGGAGTATAAATGAAGTAAATAAATCATTGTTCACCTTTTAGAGAAGCCTAAACATCCAATTTCTTATATAAAGGGAGGTCACCATATCCGAAAGTATAACTTTAAATGGGAATTGTGCTTTTCTTCATAGCACAATAGTCACTACTTGCCAAAGTTGTAGCTCTCAATAACAGGAAAAAAATATAAATTCCCACGATATTTTTACAATGAGAGTTTGAAATGTCAGCCAGCTTCACTGAAACAAAACATTCTCATCTTACACGTTAGAATCTATAAAGATTCATTTTGGACTTATGTGTGGAAAAACTAGAAAACAACAATTTACCCTTCAAACTCTTCCTAATATCATTTTTATCAGTCTTTCTATCTGAAGTATAACTTTTCCTAGTACAAGTCTACATCCGAAGAATGGACTAGTTTTTTTTTAAATAAAGGTGCCCAGTTCCAGATCCATCCCCATCTGGCTTCTTTCCAGTCTCTATTGGCCCATTAAGATTATGTTGGGAGTACAGTGTACTCTTTTGTATGGGTTCTATGGAGCTAATTTAGGAAGCAAACTTTCAACACAAATGTAAGTGAAGAAAATTTCTTTATATCAAACTTTTCAACAATTAGAAAAATACAACTATATGTACAACAACAACAACAAAACTTGCAGCCAACAATGTCTTTTAAGTGCAGTCAAGTAACTGGTTGTCCTTGAAACCACTTAAGGTAAGTAAGTTCAGCTTTTTGGATCCCACCAAGTGTTAGAGTCCTTTGTCACAGTCCTCTTGATTACAGAACTCAGGCTTCTATCCTCTTCTATACTCTTCTGCAAGAATAATATGATCCCAGTAATAATACCAACTAAATATAACACACACACACACCACTTTTAGTTGCTATTGTTCACATCCAACATATTTCTGATTACCTTATTCAAGGTGATAAGAGCACATTAATTGTTATCAAGCTCCCCAGCAACAGGCTTCTTCCTCAGCTGCCTGGCTCTAGCTACTGATTTCACCCTACTGGGCTAAACCAATTAGCTCATAGGGGTTACAATAGCAATGTCCTATGCACAAAGAAGAAGAGAAGAAGATCCTGCAGGGAACAGCAAGCTCTAGTTAGACAGGACAGTAGGGGGAGTACCTGCTTTCTAAAGGGGCTTTCTGTCATTTGTCTGCAGAATGCTCTTCTTCCTGAACTTTCACAAGAGTTTCCAAAACATTATTGAGCATGTATGGCTCTAGCTATATAGTTTCAGGACAGGAGAGTCCTGAGGCAGTCAGAATACTTTCTGATTACTTTCAGTAATTACTAGGAAATAGATGCCCAAATAAGTAGACTTCCAGATAATTTAGGAGGGCCAGTAATCCTATCTACCATGTTTAGCCAGCTTCCCTCTGAGGTCATACCAACTAGGATTCCAGTCTTCCTTGCCCATAGTATAGAACCCCTAAAGACCTCAAAAATTCCAAGATTTATTTATTATTGATTAGAACATTTATATCTTGCCTTTCCCCATTGCTCAAGGTGGCCTACATTACACAATTAAAGCACGAAACAACATAAAACTAGAGATGGTTACGAACCTGAATACAAACCAAAAAAACCCACGAACCAGCCTGGTTCGTGGTTTGTGAACCAGTGGTTTGTGGAAGCTCGTTTCTACAAACTTCCACAAACTGGTCTACTGGTTCATTTGGTTCATTTTAAAACAGCAGTGCCCCTTTCCGTGATCATTTAAAATGAACCAAATGAGATCCCCGACAAGCAGCTGATAATTTAAACAGTGGAGCTTGGTACCTGGCCAGGAGTTCCCGACTGGCCAACCAAGCCCCACTGTTTAAATGGCCATTTAAAGATCAAGGTGAGGCTTGGCTGGCCAGCCGGGAGTTCACAGAGCGGTGGGGAAATGGCCATTTAAACTGTGGGGCTTGGCTGGAGCGGTGGAGTTCGGAGCAGCAGGGAAATGGCCATTTAAACTGTGAGTGGGGCTTGGCTGGCTGGCCAGGAGTTTCCAGAGTGGCGGGGAAATGGCCATTTAAACTGTGGGGCTTGGCTGGAGCGGCAGAGCTCAGAGCGGCGAGGAAATGGCCATTTAAACTGTGGGGCTTGGCTGAAGTGGCAGAGCTTGGAGCGGCGAGGAAATGGCCATTTAAACTGTGGGGCTTGGCTGGCCAGCTGGGAACTCCTGGCCAGCCAGCCAAGCCCTGCCCACAGTTTAAATGGCCATTTCTCCACTGCTGGGAGTGGCCATTTAAACAGCCCCTGTTTAAATGATTTGGGGGGTTTCAATTCCCCTCTACCTGACACTGCTAAATGGCTAAAAAGGGACATTTAAACCCAATGAACCATGAACTGGTTTGTGAACTTGCCCCAGTTCGTGGGAGTTTGTGGTTCCTGGTTCTTGAAAATGTCATGAACCACAAACCACACGGTTTGGGTTTTTTGCGGTTTGTGCCCATGTCTACATAAAACCCCCATATTGCCTGCCAAGCAGACTAAAACTTTTGCAAATCTAATAAAATTGCAATAAAATGCCAGTAATTTAAACTCCATAAAAAGTTCTGGTAGAAAAAAAACAGCCTTACAGCATCTCTCCAAAGTTTCCAAGGAGGGTGCTTCCCTTACATTCTTGGGGAGATTGTTCCACAAAGATGGAGTGAGGGTCTTCTTCCTTCAGTGCTTTGCATCCTCTGCACCTTTCTGACAGCACTGCTGCGTGACAATTTTGTAGTGTGCGGTGTAGTGCTCATGCCAGTGCAGTCAAGCCACAATGGAGGCTTGACTGCCACCAGCAAAATACACAATAGATTTTATCAAGTGACATGTGGAATAATGCATGCATTTTAAGCAGCTTACTTGGGGCTTCTCTGAATCAAGGCTTGATGAAAGAGAAGGATCCAAAGATTGAACAATTACTTGCAAAAGAAAAGCTATCCATTATATTCCAATATTTTGGCTCACCTGTACAACAAGCCCTTGGCAAAGGGCAGTGACACACTGCTAAATGTGTTTTCGATTTCAGTTTACAATGTCAACCCTTTAGACTAATTTTTCTTGACATTTTCCACTTTAGGTCATTACCATTTTTTCAATCAAAATAGAAAAATGCAATAATAAAATAGATCCCCATGAGAGAAATATTTCCAATGTGAAGAATTTCTATTGAGAGCCTTGTCTAATATTAAACAGCAAAAAAGACAAAATAATATGAAACATGTCTCTGATTTTCATTCCGATCCTGTCCTTATTCTGCTATATAGCCTCTTTCTCTTCAAAACATTGTGCTATTTATCCAGATTCATCTTGAATACATCTTTATTTTAAACTATTCTATGTCTTTAAATATTATTTTTTCCATTACCAGTTTTTTTCTACCTATGAGTGAATTTTTATCAAATATACACGATGATAAGAGATTATTAATCTCTTAGCTCATCAGCTCTTATGCTAAAAATTACTGCTGAGAATCAGTGAGTGCAGCTTTGCAATTCCAAATCTTATTTTTCTAAACTTGTTGCCTTAATAAGGTTCATCAATTTACGTTTAAAGCCATAGTTTACATCTAAAAATACTGGTTGTCCTATTTTTTTAATGGATAGCATGATCCAATGTATACACAGATTACAACATATAAGATTTTACAATAAGGCAGAAATATTATTTGGAATGAGCCAAAGATATTCTTTTTGTGTGTGTCTTGGGGGGGGGGGGGCGTGGCTTGATTAGCTTTACTAGCTTGTTTCAACATTTCTAGGGGAAACAACAACTGATGTCCAAATCAAAGCTTGATATCTGAAAAATATTCACTTTTTTCAAATATTTGAAATTGTTCTAAGTTGCATTGCAAATTTTTAACTCTGTGAGCTTTTACAGCTTTCCTGCAGCCGTCTCTGTAACATTCCCCTGTACATCTAACAGGAGAAAAATACTATCTTAACAAAAGAAGTCCTTTCTGTGCTTGACTTGAGACACCTGAAGGTATGATGGAGAAGCTCCATAGCTGGTCTTCCTTGCCTCCCCCATTAAAAAAATAACTTTCTTGCATGTAGCAAATTAGAAATCAGAGGGAGAAAGGATAAAAGTCTACCTTTTCTAACTTGCAGAGTCTTGTCTAACAATAAGGTATTGATTGAATAAAGGAGAAACAGGCCTGTCCATTGTTTTCCTCTGCTCAGTTCTTGCTATACATTTTTGAATAAGATAAGGCAAAATGATTGGAAGGATGCCCATGTTAATCTCATCAGCTTGTTCTTACCAAGTACAACGTTTGCTACATGTATTCCATGAGAATGGCTTGCTTAAGCTTAGAGAGAAACTCATCTCAGACCACTGGAAATGACAAATCAGTAGATTTTGGTATGGTCTTATGGGCATTGTCCTGACCTGGATAGCCCAGGTGAGCCTGATCTCATCAGATCTCAAAAGCTAAGCAGGGTCAGCCTTGGTTAGTAATTGGATGGGAGACCTCCAATCAAGACCAGGGTTGCTGAGCCAGGCAATGACAGCACACACACACACACACACACACATATAGGCTTTATATCACTGAGCTTTTATTAGAGAGTCACATCCAAAGACCCCTGAATCTCTCACATGTGAGTTGCATGAGACTGTCCAATCTTTCAGAAAGCACTTTGGTGAGATTCTTACAATCGTATTTTATCTTTTATAGCTAAGATATATAGGATAAGAGATGTAGTCCTATGAAGAGTACCAATGGGCTTAGACTGGAGTAACTCTTCTTAGGGTTGCACTGTAAGACATGTGTGCATATCTCAATTTGATTTCTTTTACATATGGTAGTATAATTATGTATATTTGTGATCTTGATATATTTGACTATTTCAAGATGGATTAGATTAATTTTTAATAAAAGTCTTAAAGACAATGTGGTGGAGAGTGCTATCAAATCATAGTTAACTTATAGCGACCCCTGGTGGGGTTTTCATAGCAAGAGGCTTTCAGAGGTGGTTTGCCATTGCCTACCTCTGCAACCTTGGTCTTTGTTGGAGTCTATTGTCTAATTACTAACCAAGGCCAAGTCTGCTTAGTTTTCAAGATCTGACAAGGCTATCCAGGTCAGGGCCTTAAAAACCATACTGAGTGATTATTGTCTGGAAATACGGTTTTCACTTTATACCTGGAAGAAAAATAAACTTCTGACCATTCCCAGTCAGAAGACTATTAACCTGTAAAAGAGAATCTTAAATACAGTTCTGTGGTTTAGTGGTTAGAGTGTATCTTTAAAACAAACATAGTCTGAGTTTCCATGTGTCTGTTTTAAAAGGAATGCTCCCCCCATAGAGAGATGTTACTCTGTAACATGTCTATCTAGTATATTTTATCTTGCCCTTTATCCAGCAAAGTCAGGGTCGCTTATATGGATCTTTCCTCCCCATTTTAACATACATGACATATAAAAGGCTATACCACAAATGTGTTAGACTTTAAGGTGCCGTAGTCTTTTATGAAGTCTTAATGTCATTAAACACTATTAAGACTACGGCAATGATGCCAGTCTAAATGTCTTCACAAGCCTGCATTTCATCAACATCCTCAGTGCTTTCATCATGTTAAAACTGCTAACTTCATTCGGATCAAATAATTATTGAAAGAAATAAAAAGGGCCCCATAATGGAATCCAGAGGTCCGTGTTGAAAGTTTGTGCATTACCTTTCGGAGCTGATGGGAAAATAGCTCTCCCTTGAGACTCCCAGTTGAGAGGTAACAGGGAGGACATGATCTTTTCTGTTCCTCAAAAGAAAACAAACCAAACAAATAGCTTTATATTAATGCTCTTCCTTCTGGCTGTGGAAATGAAGCCATTTATCAGCCTGCTGAATATGATCTGTTTCTCCTTTGTAAACCTTTCAACACGAGACACATTTGGCAGGGCTCCTCCCTGTCCCTTGGGAAAATTATCTAGAGCATAACCACATTACCAGCAGGATTAAACCAGCGCCTGTAAAGAAATTGATTCTTTTTCATTTGTTTGCCTGAAAACTTTAAAAATAATCTTAAACTGTCATTATTATTTTTAAAAAGTTTAGAGGGCATTTTGTGTGTTTAGTTCCTATGGAAAGAAAAAGAGAATGATTAGTTTGACTCTTGCATTTCTAGTGTATGGCAGAACAGAACATGATTTGCAATAGTTATTCTGCAACTAAACCTCCACTGAGTCTAAGGTTGCCAGATCTATTTTTTTTAAAAAATAATGATCAGTTAGGATCTGTGGGGATTTCTTTGCCTTTATGCTAATTACATTTTTTATAAATTTACAGATACTAAAAACTATAAGAAAAAACAGGAAACGTAGCGACCTCTCCCTTCCACTAGACTGGACTACAGCTGGGGAGATCTGGGTTCAAATTCCTACTAAGCCGTGACTCTCACTGGCAGCGTCGTGCTAAGAACACTTTCCTGGGAGTAAGCCCCATGGAATAGACATCAGCAAGATTCTTTTAGACTTGCTGAGGATTGCTCTCTGGGTGGGTATCCTTAAGCCAGTCATTCTCACACAGCCTAGCCTACCTCACAAGGCAGTCGCAAAGATTAAATGGAAGAGAGGGGAACAATGTATGCCACTCAGAGCTACTCCTTGGAGGAAAGGAATAATAATAATGCCATATAGAAACAGTAGAGGGCACCATCTTTTCAAATAGGTATTAAATGCTTCCTCTTTAAAAGGTATTTGTTACTATTCTCTTACAAAACTAACATAGCTGTTTACATTAGCTAATATTTGTGTACATAAGAAAACACAAAATGGGTTGGATCCTTATTCATGTCTGAAGCAGGGAGCTCTAACTCTCGAAAGCATATACCCTGAAAATCTTGTTGGTCTCTAAGATGCCACTGGACTCAAATCCTGCTGCTCTAATGCAAACCAATATGGCCACCCACCTAAAATTATTTTAAGGTGAGTTTCTCAATTCTCTCTGTGCTCATTCAAATTAACTTTCTGGGGGTGCAAACCTAAGAACCCTTTCCTGGGAGTCAGCTTCAGTGAACAGAATGGGATTAATTTTGAGTATACCTGTTTAGAATGTCTTCCTGAACTAAGGACTACTTTGTTCACAAAACACTAATCATGCTATCCTATACCAAGTTAGAATTCAGTAAATATGCATAGGATTGCACTGTAAATGTTAACTGTACCTCACCAAAGTAGGCTGGAAAGGAAGTGGAGAAGTTCTGCTAGAATATTTAATAGATGTTTAGAGGTGCTTCTGTAATAATTCGCCATTTGTTGTGGGAAGGCTGGAAAGAGAGGAGTACTAAATCCCCCACAGACCAAGAACATATTAAGAAAGAAATACAGAAGTTTATTAATCTAATGGGAAAAAATGAAAACGTTCATTTGTTAGTGTTATTTTTATAACAATATAAACTAAAAATTCTCTATATTCACCCCATTCTTCTGGCAACTGGCTACTTGTTTTAGAGAGCTCAAGCAAAGAACAGGAGGGAGGCAAAGAGAATCAGGAGAATGAAACCAAAAGGAAACTTTTTCAATCATCAGAGTCAATCAGATCTTGTAGCAGAAGAAACTTCCCCTGATCAGTCTTCATTTTCCCACCAGTTATCAGTGTGTTTTTTAAAAGATCATTTGTTTGACTGACCTGAGATTGAGCTGTTTCGAGTTCTTTCTGACACATTGCATAATTATTGCATGACTGACCTGTGTGGAAGCATATGATTGATTTGCCTTTTTTAAAAAACTAGAGATGGCAAACTTGTTATTGTGTAAAATTTCCCCACTTGCTTTAATAGTTTTCCCAGTGTAAATCTATTAAATCTTTACTTTGCAAGTCTGTCAGTGCATCTGCCATTTGCCAGCCTGTGATTTCCAGTACACAAAAGTATATTGTCAGGACAGCATAACATAGTTCTTCCTCCAATTTATCCTCACAACAATCATGTTAAGTAAGTTGGTGCACCCAGCACTAGTCTGTTGTAGTTATAGTTAGGGATGTGCACTTCAGGTTTCAGAAACCCGAAACAACCCTGAACCAACCTCGATCTGTGTTGTCAATCTGTGATTCTCGAATCAGCCCCAGTGGAGCTGGCCCAATTCAGGAAACCCAAAGCAGAGCAACTCAAAGTGATTCGGGTTGATTTAGATTGCTCTGTGAAGCCTTTTTCCCTTGCAGCGGCAAGAAGAAAAAAAGCTTCAAAGAGCTCTCTTCCCATGGCTTTCAATTGATGTGAGGGGGAAGAAAGGAGTGAGAGAGGCAGGAGAGGGAGGGGGAGAGGGGGTGATCAGGGAAGGGAGATTGGCTGAGAGAAAGAGCCAGTTGCTGCAGCAGCAAGCAGCTCTTCCCTTCCCGATTGGGGAATTCTCTGGGAGGATAGTATTTTTTTAAAAAAAAATTGTTTCAAGGTGGGACTGTGATTTGAATGTGCTATTAATGCTGTTTCCAGAAATCCAAGAAATGAAATTTTTTATATATATATATATATATATATATATATATATATATATATATATATATATATATATATATGGGGTGTGTGATTCTCTGGTGTGATGTTAGAATTTGTTTCAAAGTGGGGGACTGTATGTTGTGATTAGAATGTGCTATTAATGCTGTTCCCAGAAATCCAAGGAATTAAATTTTTAAGAATTACTTTTGGTGTGTTTTTGGTTCTGTTTTTGGAGCGTTTTTGATTCTCTGGTGTGATGGTGCGGGTTGATTTAATTGAGGACTGTACATTGTGATTTAACAGTGATGTGATGTTTTTAATTTATTGCTGTTACCATGAAATATTTTTAATTGATTTTTTTTGTGTGTGTGAATCTCTGTTGCGATGGTTGTCCCCATAGGGAAGCATGGAGAGTGGCTGGCCAGCCAGCTCTGGGGGTGCTGGGGAATTTTGAGGAGTTTGTCTTTGGTTTTGTTGGGGGGTTTATTGTGGGGTTTCTGCCTGTGGCCATGGATGCCACATTCCATGTGTTTCTATTGTGGGAGTCTGGATTTTCCCACAATAGAAAGTGGGGTGGCTGGGGTGATGGTCAGCCTTCTTTGGGGAACCATTACATGGCCTCTCCCTGAAACTTGGGAGGCCATGAGAGAAGGGTTGGGAGAGGGTCCCCTGCAAATTTGGTATTATTAGGGAAGAAAATAACCCCCCCAGGCCCCTGGATAGCTGGGAGCAGCATTTCAGAGAAGTCCAATCTCCCTGATGCTTGAGTGATCTCCAGAGGGCAGGTAGGAGTAGGCCCCTTGCAAGTTTGGTGTATTTTGCTTGCAAAATGCCACTCCCAGCTTCTGGGAACCTTCCCCCCCCCTTATTTTTCCCACAGGAAACAATGGAGATAGGCGGTGGCTGGGGGACCTTCTTTGGGGGGTGCATAACATGGTCCCCCGAAGTCCAATCTCCCATTGGAAACAATGGCCGAATCTTCCCTAATAATACTGGATCAGTTTAAATACCCGAACCCGAAGTGGCTTGTTGCTTCGGGTTTCAAGTTTACCTGAATTTTTTCCTGCTCTGGGTAAACCAGAAGCAGGAAACCCAAATCTTTTGGGTTTGCACACCCTAAACTTATAGCCACCTGGTTGTGTTCAGCTGCAGCAAATACTCACACTGCCTGTGTTGCTGCTGATCCTCCTAAGCCTTTAAGGACTTAAACTCATCATTCTGGCAGCCCTATGTCTTTCTTGGGGCTTTATATGCCTCTGCATGTCTTTCTTGGGGAATTATATGCCTCTGTGCCTGGAGGCTAACTTTTCTGCCTGGAGGCTAACTTTTCTGCCTGGAGGCTTGACAGTTGTATGCCAGTTGTATGGTGAAAAGACACAGTCAAAATTATGTTTTGCCTTAAATTGCCTAAAACTCAGAAGCCTTTCTTCTCTCTCTCTCCCTCTCTCTCTCTGAAGTTAGGCAATAACAATCCTTGAGGAAGGGAAGGAGGAACAGTCCCTGAAATTATCAAAATTGGATGAAAAATAAAGAATACAGCCTAACTGTATAGGTTTCCGATTGGAATGTGTTTCTTATTAAAATCTATGGAAAAATGAAAACAAATGAATAACCGATTAAATGAAAATGCATATTTAGAAATTTAAAACAAATCCAAAAATTTTCAGAGGCCTACTAAATAATTTGGCAAGCTACTTGGTCTTTTAAAATGAAATGTGGTACTTTTACAATTAGTCGTATCAGGCAAGTCAAATATACAAATGAATCATACCCAGCATCATCACAGCCTAAAAAGTATTTGGAATTTTTTATTAAAAATCTATTACTGTATCAATAGAATATGGTATTAATGGACTTGATTTATTGACCATTTATCCATGTAAAACAACTCACTGCTACTACTATATTGGATTTTTCAGAATAAGAACAGTCCATTTTTCATGCAAAGAAACATTTTGCTTTTTCCAAAGATGCCTTGTATCAAATAGTTTGTTAACGCAGCAATTGTTTCTTCCAAAACTAGTAAATGGAATATTGAGTAATTTGAAGCACACAGAGGTTGCAAGCTTGAGCACTAAAATGTTTTATTAGGATTCATGGTGAATGCATTCGGATAACTAATCTTCATTATGATAAACAAAAGACCAGCTAGTTCCAATTTAAAGATGACTAGATGCCAAGAGCAGTGGAAAAAAAACAACATTTCCAAGATGCACACAACCTCCCAGCAACAAGTAAGACGACACTAGTAATTGATCCTACAGTTATGCTTTTATGCTTTTTTAAAAACAGTTTTAGCATCCTGTTATCCTCAATTTATTTATATTCTTTGCCACGTTTTAAGCATGTTGTGTGGGGAAAGCTGAACATTTGGTGGCTAGGTGACTACTGTCGAGATACAAATTGTCTCTTGTTTTTAAGGATGCCCTTTCAGCTCTTTTACTTTAGAATAGAGAAGCTTTAGAAATTATATTTTGATTAATTTCTCCCTGGATTTTCAAGTTCCAAATTACCGGGCCATGTTTCCATGCATTAGTACTACTTCTTTATTCTGTTTTTCATTGCCTGTTTTCTCACCATGTGTTATATATGCACCGTTTCCTATGGCTTTTTTCTCTTCTGTTTATGTGGCTCAGCCCATGGCCGTTTCCACACAGCTTACCTTCCCTCGGAACGACCCGGAATGTCATGCAAAAAACGCAGAAGATCGCTTTTTCTCGTGCAAGATTTGTGCGACGTCACATGACATTGCGCAAATCTCACGTGAGAAAAAGTGATCTTCCATGTTTTTTGCGTGATGTTCCGGGTCGTTCCAAGGGAAGGTAAGCCGTGTGGAAATGGTCCATGCCCCAGCTTTTTACTGATGTTCATGATAAAACACTACAAAAAAGCAATATTCATATGAATGTGTGTGTACTAAAAAAATCAGCCGAAGAGGGGTTTTTTTCTCCGATGCAGTGTTTTCCCAGCGTGAACCAAGAAATCTGATTCAGTCTTATGTGCATTCACTTAAAGACTGTTTTCTTTGCAGACTGCTATTTTAATGCACTCATGTTTCATTGATAATGTATAAGAGGGGAGAGATGCTAATCGATTGAAGGGCTTGAAAGCTGCTGCTAATTACAGATGCTACACTTCCAAAATTAATACAGAAATTCTCTAAGTTAAAACAGAATACAGGAAGAATGTAACACAAGGCATAGTCAATCCATATAACAATAAACGAACAAAAATACAGGAAGCGCATTCATTCATTGTGCAGCAGCATATGTGACTGGAAACTTGCATTCCACTTCCAGCATCTTCTGTAGCATGGTAAAAGAGCTCCTGGCGGGTGCTGCTTGGCATAGCAAAATACTTTGGATCAACCCTGGCCATCAAGTGCCAATGAAGAGGCCAGTCTCTGAGAGGATATAGCTTTTCATCCCCTTTATTCATGTTGTATAAACTAACAGCATTGTTGTATAAACTATCAGCATATAAGCATACAGTACAACATTTATACAAAGTTATATTATGTCAAAACTCAAGTTGCCGTGTCATTTTTGAGTATTGCTTACAAACAAACCCATAAAAATAGTAAAATAACATTGGTTTCTAACCCCATATTTAACCACTGCATTAAGCAAGTTAGGTTTGAGGCATTTAAGCACTCAGATACCCCCTATAAAAATGTGGAGATTCTTATCCAAAGAACCTTTCAACCAAAATTATTGTGGTTAAAAAGTGGAAATAGAATTCAGTAGGGGGAAATGCCTTTGTGTTCCAGGGGAAATGGCTTTCAATTTAAATGTGGTCTGCCGACTTAAACTTGGCTCACTCAGCATATATTGTATGGATTTTTTTTTTTACCAAGACCGTAAGTACGCAGCTAAGAATAGCTCCTCTAAATGTGCGTGTAATTAAATTGTCTTAATGAAAAATGATGGAGGTGTGCAAGGGCAGGATCCTGGCATAATTTCCACTTGCAGAAATGCAGAGAGTGGCTCTGAGTTCGTTCCTGAAGAAGGGTGCATAATGTTTTCTACAGAGCACAAGTCAATCGGAAGCAATAGCCTCATCATACAAATCTCAGGGTCTCTCTAGACAAGCAGGTTTTTAAAGAGTCAGGCCCGGACTCCCCAGACCCAGCTCAGGATCCCACACCACGCAGCAGCTACAGGGAATGGCTGTTAAAAAAAATAAAGGAGAGACCATTTTCCAAAATAGGGCTTGAGCGGGGGTCTCTGTTTTAGCTGCTCCACTTGGACTATTCTGTGCACATGGAGCAGTAAAAACAGGGAAATACCTTCCCCCAGGGCAATTTTGACACAGGGAAATGGCTTAGGAGAAAGGCAGGAGCCCTGCCTCCTCCGCCCCCCCCCCATTGTTTCTGACACTGTTTGGGCTCTCCTTTATCCCTCAGTGTTGCTAAAAGAAGGGCTTCAAATGGGGCACAACTGCTGGGTCAGTGCAAGGTCAATAACATCCTACCCCAAAAGCAGCAATTATGGCAACCCCCCCCCCGAATCTAAAACAATAACAAGTTTTTCTCAACACACATCCATATTCAAGGTGAGCAACATAGGGATCCCCCGCTTCCGCCCTCTGCCCCCTACCACCACTTACTTGGCCAGTGGGGGGAAAGGTGTGGGAATGGGCCTCCTGGACCCAAATCGGCCTGCTGCAAAGCACGTGCATGGTCACATGCCTGTGCAATGACATCACTTTCCAGATGTGCCATCATCATGCAGACGCAGGGACACATGCCCACAAAGAGCATTTTATTTATTTATTTATTTAATCGTCTTTATATTACACTCTCCCCGCAAGCAGGCTCAGGGCGGATGATAGGAGCGGCAAAATGGTAAGCATGATGGGAGCGGCAAAATGGTAAGTGTCAGGTCCCTCCTCCCATCAGGAGGGTAAGGGGACCTGGCAATAGAGATGGGCACGAACCACATTACGAACTTCAAAAACCCACGAAATTGGCGATCGCACTATCGCAATCCGGTGGTTTGTGATTGTCCTCATCCAATGAACCAGCATTTGGAAGAAGCCTGGTTCGGTGCATTCGGCCGCGGTTTGGGAAGCCAGACAGTCAGGCGCCATCAATCAATTCCCCTGGCAACGGAGCTGGGGCAATGCCTGAACTCTGCGCTCCTTCTGTCACCCTGGAAACCCGAATGGAAGCCCAGCTTACCTTGATCGGCAGGTCTTCCTTCCAACCACAGAGCTGCAAAGCGGTTACAAGTTGGGAGAAGACACCCAGGGGATGGAGGGGGAAGGAGGTGTTCTGTAGCCATGGGCACTCCAATCTCATGCCTGCAAACCTGATAGGCAGCTCTGATGGCCAAACGCAGACCTCCTGCTTTACTCAATGGAATCTGTGCTTATAAATAGCTGTGGGCTCCCAGGCTGAGTTTCACTTTCAGCGAGCAGTGGAGTGTGACAGAGCTGTTGCTTGCTACTTGCTAGCCTTTGGGGAGAGACACAAGAGAGAGTTTAATTGGAGCTTGGATCCCTATTGCAATCTTGACCAAACTTGGCTGGAGGAGAGCTCGTTAAACACTCCCCGGGAATATGGGCTCTCTCGGGGGCCATTCTGACGCCCATGAACCACAAACCTCAAACCAGTTTGGCAATGAGAAATGTTCATTGCGGTTTGCGACCTCGGGATCGTCGTCGGCACCGAACCACGAACTGCAGAGTCATTAAGTTTTTTTGGTTCGTGCCCATGTCTACCTGGCAACCCTAAAGCAGTATCACCTGGGCTCAGGAGCACATGGTCTGCAGCTGCTAGAGGAGGTAAGGGCTTTTTGCCTTTCTTGGCTGTGGTGGGTTAAGCTGAGAAGCTAAGGGTGGTCCTCTCTAGCTTTGGGGCTTTTTGTGTGTAGTTTTGTGTTGATTTGAGTGTAGTTTTGAGGCTGAGTGTGTTTGGGCTTGATTGTGTTTGAGGGTGAGTGTGTTTGTAAGGCTGCTGGGGATTGCTGGAGTACAAGCCACACACACCCTTTGTGCTCACCTCCTGTGCTTAGCAGGAAGTGACCTTTTGCATTGAAAAGGCAACTGCTGGGCAGGGGCGCGAGCCTTTGGCGCGAGCCGAAGGGCGAGAGCTAAAGGGCTCTTGGCCTGTGGCTCTTAGCCGGGGGATCATAGCCGTTTTCTTTCCTCTTAGTGTGTTATTCCTAAAACAGATTAATGAAGTCAGAATGCCAGCAGGGGGTTGGGGGCTTTCCAGTGTATTGCACTGAGTGTCACATGTATGACTATCTGCCTTCTGGTCAGAAGTCCTGGATGTGTGCTCGCTGCAAGGAGCTCCTGGTTCTCAGGGAACGAGTACGTACCCTTGAGGCCAAGGTGGCTGACCTGGAGAAGCGGAGACAGTTAGATAGGCACGAGGACAAGATTCTCAGGGACAGGATAGATGTGTCCCACTCTAAAAATGGCAGCGTTCTTGTTGTCAAGGAGAATGAGGATCTTGTGGAATCAGGGCACCGTACTGAGGATAAGGGGAACATGCCCTCAGAAGGGACCTCTTCTTCAGTTGGTGAGCAGGTTTCCCTTCGCATCAAGGAACCATCCCTGGGTGGGGCGGGAGGGAGGCTCTTGGTAGTTGGTGATTCGATCCTTAGACAAGTAGATAGCTGGGTGGCACAACCACGTTCTGACCGTATGGTGACTTGCCTGCCTGGTGCGAAGGTAGCGGACATTACGCGTGTTATAGATAGGCTGGTAGATAGTGCTGGGGAAGAGTCAGCGGTCGTGGTCCATGTTGGAACCAACGATGTTGGGAAATGCAGTCGTGAGGTCTTGGAACAAAAATTTAGGCTGTTAGGCAGGAGACTCAAGGCCAGGACCTCCAAGGTAGCCTTCTCAGAAGTGCTACCTATTCCACGCGCAGGGCCAGAGAGACAAACGCAGATCAGGAGTCTCAATGCGTGGATGAGACGAAGGTGTAGGGAGGAAGGGTTCAAGTTTGTTAGGCACTGGGATTCTTTTTGGGACAAGCGGGAGCTGTACAAGAGAGACGGTCTCCACTTGTCCCGAGAAGGAACCCGGCTGCTGGCACTTAAAATCAAAAAGGTGGCAGAGCAATTTTTAAACTAAATGCTAAGGGAAAGCCGACAAGAGATAAAGTGCCTCTGGTTCAGGATGGTTCATCTCAGAGAGATGAAGGGCTAGGTATAACACTTCTACAGGGAGATAGATTAGAGTTGTCAACTGAGATGGAGACAAACAGTGCAGATGACCTAACTACGTCTCGAGGCAAAGTGTGCCGGGGAAGTTACAGGTGTTTATATACAAATGCTAGAAGTGCCCGAGGTAAAATTGGGGAGCTGGAATGTTTAGTGTTGGGCGAATCCATAGACATTGTGGGCATATCAGAAACTTGGTGGGATGAGGAAAATCAGTGGGACACGGTGATTCCTGGATATAAATTATATCGGAAGGATAGGGAGGGAAGGGTTGGTGGTGGGGTGGCTCTATATGTCAGAGAAGGTATACATTCCAGTAAGATTGAGAAGGTAACTGAATTAGATTCGCTTCTGGAAATGCTATGGGTTGAAATTACGGGCCCAAATGGAAACTTAACTGTGGGAGTTTGTTATCGCCCTCCAGATCAGAAAATAGAGGAGGATTATAAAATGATGACAGGATTAAAGATGGCTGCTAAACAAAAAAACTGTGTTGTAATGGGTGATTTTAACTACCCACACATTGACTGGGCCAATGGGTGTTCGAATCAGGGGAGAGAAAGTGAGTTTCTAGACTGTCTCAATGACTGTGCTATGGAACAGATGGTTACAGAACCTACTAGGGGAGAGGTGATCCTGGATTTGGTCCTCAGTAATGCTGAAGACCTGGTGAGAGATGTAAATGTGATTGCACCACTTGGGAACAGTGACCATAATGTTATTGAGTACAACATATGTATAAATAGGAAATTGCCAAATAAGACCAACACAGCCATGTTTAACTTAAAAAGGGGTAACTTTTCTGAGATGAGGGGGTACGTGAAGAAGAAACTGAAAGGGAAAGTAAAAAAGGTCAAAACACTTGGGGAATCTTGGAGACTATTTAAAACTACAATCCTGGAAGCTCAAATTAAATATATACCGCTGGTTAGGAAAGGCACAAATAGGTTTAGGAAAAGGCCAGCATGGTTAACAAGCAATGTAATAGAAGCTGGAAAAGGTAAAAAGGATTCTTTTAGGCAGTGGAAAACTAGTCGGAGTGAGGTTGATAAAAAGGAGCATAAGCTGTGGCAAAAAAAGTGCAAGTCTGTGATCAGACAGGCAAAAAGGGAATATGAGGAGCATATTGCAAAGAACATAAAGAAAAACAATAAACAATTCTTTAAATATATTAGAAGTAGGAAACCAGCTAGGGAGGCAGTGGGGCCCTTGGATGACCAAGGCGTAAAAGGATTACTAAAGGGTGATAGGGAAATGGCCGAGAAGCTGAATGCGTTCTTTGCTTCTGTCTTCACTGTGGAAGATAAGAAGTGCATGCCCACTCCGGAAGCACTGACTTTGGGAGGGGTTTTGAAAGACCTGAGTCACATTGAGGTGACGAGAGAGGAGGTTATGCGACTGCTAGATAATTTAAAAACTGATAAATCACCGGGCCCAGATGGCATACATCCAAGAGTTCTGAAAGAACTCAAGTGTGAACTTGTAGATCTCCTCACAAAAATATGTAATCTGTCATTAAACTCTGCATCTGTTCCTGAGGACTGGAAGGTAGCTAATGTTGTCCCCATCTTTAAAAAAGGTTCCAGGGGAGATCCGGGAAATTACAGGCCAGTCAGCCTGACGTCAATACCGGGTAAGTTGGTGGAAACTATTATCAAAAATAAAATTAGTGGGCACATTGACGACCAAAAGCTGATGAGGAAAACTCAGCATGGGTTCTGTAAGGGAAGATCTTGTCTCACCAATCTGTTAGAGTTCTTTGAGGGAGTGAACAAACAAGTGGACAAGGGAGACCCGATAGATATTGTTTATCTTGACTTCCAGAAAGCTTTTGACAAAGTTCCTCATCAAAGGTTCCTAAGTAAGCTCAGTAGCTATGGGATAAAGGGCCAAGTCCTCTTGTGGATCGAAAACTGGCTAATTAATAGGAAACAGAGAGTGAGTATAAACGGGCACTTCTCACAGTGGAGGGTGGTGAGCAGTGGGGTGCCACAGGGGTCGGTATTGGGTCCAATGCTTTTTAACTTGTTTATTAATGATTTGGAATTGGGATTAAGCAGTGAAGTGGCTAAATTTGCAGATGACACGAAATTGTTCAGGGTGGTGAAAGCCAGAGAGGATTGTGAGGCACTCCAAAGGGATCTGTCGAGGCTAGAAGAGTGGGCATCCATGTGGCAAATGAGGTTCAATGTAGCCAAGTGCAAAGTAATGCACATTGGAACCAAAAATCCAAAATATAAATACAAGTTGATGGGGTCTGAACTGGCGGAGACTGACCAAGAGAGAGATCTTGGAGTCATGATAGATAACTCACTAAAAACGTCAGCACAGTGTGCGACTGCCATAAAAAAAGCTAATGCTATGCTAGGGGTTATTAGGAAAGGGATTGAAAACAAATCAGCCGGTATCATAATGCCTCTGTATAAATCGATGGTGAGGCCTCATTTGGAGTACTGTGTACAGTTCTGGTCGCCACACCTTAAAAAAGATATCATAGCACTGGAAAAAGTACAGAGAAGGGCAACTAAAATGATTAAAGGGTTGGAACACTTTCCCTATGAGGAAAGATTGAGGCGCTTGGGGATCTTTAGCCTGGAGAAAAGACGACTGAGGGGAGACATGATAGAGGTTTACAAGATAATGCACGGGTTAGAGAAGGTAGAGAAAGATGTGTTTTTCTCCCTTTCTCACAATACAAGAACTCGTGGGCACTCTATGAAATTATTGAGCAGTCGGGTTAGAACAGATAGAAGAAAATACTACTTTACACAAAGGGTGATAAACACATGGAATTCATTGCCACAGGAGGTGGTGGCAGCTACAAGCATTGCCAGCTTCAAGAGGGGACTGGACAAATATATGGAGCAGAGGTCCATTAGTGGCTATTAGCCACAGGAGATAGATGGTATTCTCTTTGTGGGGAGGTGGTGCTCTGTTGTCTTGGTGCTGGAAGGAAGGCAGTGGGAGGGCTTCTGGTGTCCTGGCCTCACTGACAGTCCTTTAGATGGCACTGGATTTCTAGCCACTGTGTGTGACAGAATGTTGGACTGGATGGGCCACTGGCCTGATCCAACATGGCTTTGCTTATGTTCTTATGTTCTTAGTATCATGTGATGTTATTGCAGGCTCACCTAGGACGTACTTCCTGCATTGTTATGTGGATCAGTGTGGTCATGTTGGCAACAGACATCACAGCCAGATACAGTGGCATTGCACAAGATTAACAAATCAGAACTGAGAATTCAAGCCAAATTAGATATGACAGCAGGAGAGTTTTTGTCTTCCTCAAGTTTGCCATTCTCAGCACATATGGGGAATGGCTTATCTATGTACATCTCCCAAATTCCCATTTTCCATCCACATGCTGCATGCTACTCCAGCTCAGTGTACTAGTAACTTGAAGCTAAATGATAGAGAGGCTACAGATCTCTGATTCTCCCTAATGGTTCAGAACATGTGCCTGCGGTGGGAGAAAAAGATGTTCATTTTCCTTAGGGTAATTCTTTTTCCACAGTGTTCATGCAGAACTGTATTGTTTCCATAATGAAAAGTGAGTAAATTACAATATGAAGCTTTTGCATGGAGATACACTTTTTTAAATACTCTTTTTAAAAAATTGCATAGAAAGCCTTCCAATTTCAGGCCATTGCTATACCAAGTTGTTATAACCCTATACATAGGTACAGCGAACAAAGGCAAATGTTTAAAAAAAATTTGCAGGAAATTCACTGATCAGAGATTTAGATCTCTGAAACAAAACAGTATCATAGAAAGTCTTGCCCTCTTTAGCTACACTGATGCTCTTTGCAGATGTTACATTGGTATTCCATTCATACAAAGGAGGAGTCTATCATTCATGCATTTTGGAAGCATGATTCATGCAATTACAAAATGTATGAACTGGGCAATATCTGGAATTTCCATGTGAGTATAGACTCTATTCATGCAAACCAAAATCCTGGGAATTTAGGGTACTCTACACTTAGGTATTCCACGTTTAGGAAACTCTACACACAGTGCCATTTCACACATTGCATAAGTACACATATCAGGCAGACTGCAGAGACACTCATGCTCCCAATGTGTGCAGCTAGCAGGCTCCCTCTTTGCACTCACATAGCTGTAGTGTCACATCAACAGAGGGCTGGAATCATTATGGACTGATACGAGGGTCTTTTTTTATTCAGTTGTAGAAGATAGCGTGGGTGTTTTTCCCAATTCAATTTTCAAAATCTTTACTCAAAAGTAAACATATTTAAAAGTATAGTGCATGATGCTCGCAAAAAAACACCTTTTATAACCACATATAGATTATTGAAAAAATAACATTCAATCAGGTAATTTTAACATATCACAATGCATATATTATTGGACCTGGGTTGGCAGCCTGGTATTTCTTGAGTTCAAAGTGCTTCTCCATTCTACCTTAACTAGTTTTTAATGCACTGATGTTTTGGTTTGGGGCCGAAGTAATAATATGTGTGGATGTTATCTCATTTATTTATTGTTCCTTTGGCAGCAGTCCTTGATCCGTTGCCTCTTCTCACTCATGAGTGCTTTCAACAATAGATACTTGGCTGGAACCACTGAATGGAAGTTTGAAGTGCTGACTTTTTGAACATTAGAGCCCAAAGGGTGGAAATAAAGTTGTAAGCTGTGCTGTAAGAGGTAACAGACGATATCTTAATCTTTCACTAGAGGCAGATTATAAACCTTTCATACTGCAACTGTAGAAATGGATCCATGACATCATGTCTCAGACTTGGGGTTGACAATGATCACTGCATATTGTTTGATTCCAGGGGGTCGCTCTTTGAACAAAATTGATTGACACTAAAACCCCATTGAAGTTGACTGAATTTTGCCAGAAGAGAACCCGACCTTTCAAAAACTATCATGCTCCATTCATTCATCAAAAGGGGACTCTTTTGTGTTATTTCTACTCTCAGCTCTTATGTCTGAGGAGAACTTTGCTATTTGCCCATTTTGTATATTTTGGAATCTAAAAGGCATTGCAAATTTTTCCCTGAACAAGTATGAGCAACAGAGATTCTCTTACCAAATTAACTTCTTTGGCCTGCAACCCAGCTTTTTCATTGAAGACAGAACTTGGCACTATAATTAATTAGCTTATTAGTCATCCATTGATGAATAATCCAGAATACATCCTCTTTCATTAATCATATTGTCTCTAAATCACGAGGGGGAATTTTGAAATAAAAACCCATTTTATTAACAGAATCCAGAATTTAGGCCACAAATTAAAATATTATTCGAAACATCTCTCTGTTTCCCCTATTTTATGCAATTAACTGGGACTTGTGCCTAGCGAAGTACTTTATTTATCAAATATGGAAAGATGTTAGATAAAACAGAAGGAGCGGGACAGAGAATAAAGCTTCTATCAGCCTGCTTTGCTGACTGTCATGCGCTCTTGCTCCCATTCAGACTCCCTCTATAGGAACGGGAAGAAAAGAAAGAATCATCAACTGATATTTGTTATTTCTATTTGTTGGTCACCTTGAGGTTTTCTTTTAAAAATGGAATATGGAGCTACAAATAAAATAATTTTCAATTCAGATTATCTAAATTAAATATGCCTATCCCAAAACGAGTTCAGGGCAATGAATATCGAACGGGAGCAAATCAAGCAAGCACTGGCCATGCCCTGCCCCCACTTAAGCAAATACAGCACTGTATACATAAACTTCATATTTGTAATCAGGAACAGTGATTTTTGCAGAATTTCCAATCACAGGTAAGGAGCACGATTCTATCCCATGCCACGTGCTCAGGATTACAGTTACTAGTACATACCCTGTGATATCTGACATGTGAAGTAATCTAAAGAGTGCTAATATTATAATGTCTCTTTCAAGTTTCTGTCATCACAAAGGCACTTTATCTGCTTGCACAATGAAGGAATACCATTATTAGAAATAATGATCATTGTTATGAGAGGCAAGATTTGAGTTCAGTAATACCTAAAAGACCAACTAGATTTCCAGGGTATAAGCTTCCAAGACACAAGCTCCCTTTGTCAGATATATAAAAATAAACCCTTATAAGACTCAAATATTACTTTTCTACTGCAGAACAAAATGGCTGCCCACTTGAAACTATTGTTAAGAAAGAGAAGTGTGAATGGGAAATATAAAAATGGACCTTTTAACTCAACTTCTTTACTCAACTTTCTAATTAGTTGTTATAGATTTTCCGGGCTGTATGGCCATGGTCTTGGCATTGAAGTTCCTGATGTTTCGCCAGCAGCTGTGACTGGCATCTTCAGAGGTGTAGTACCAAAAGACAAAGATCTCTCAGTGTCAATGTGTGGAGAAGATGTTAGCAGGTAATTTATATCTACTCAGGAAGGTGGGTTTGGGCTGAGTCATCCTGAAAGAGTTTCCCAGGTTTTGGCATGCTAATGCGGGGAAGCTTCACTGTATCCTGAGGAGGTTCTTTTGCATATGGATTGGTGATTGATATGCTAATCTTATCTGCAGGGCTATTGTAAGATGTAGAGTATTTTGTTAGTCTGGTGTTTTTCAGGACTGGAAACCATGCCCTATTCATTCTTAAACTCTTCTTTCCTGTTGAAATTGTGCTTATGCTTATGAATTTCGATGGCTTCCCTGTGCAATCTGACAAAGTAATTGGATATGTTGTCCAGTATTTTAGTGTCCTGGAATAAGATACTGTGTCCTGTTTGAGTTAGGCTACATTCAGCCACTGCTGATTTTTCAGGTTGGCCAAGTCTGCAGTGTCTTTTATGTTCTTTTATTCTTGTCTGGATGCTACACTGTATGGTCCCAATGTAAACTTGTCCACAGCTGCAGGGTATGCGGTATGCAGAGGTGAGGGGGTCTCTACTGTCTTTTGCTGATCATAACATCTGTTGTATTTTTCTGGTGGGTCTGAATACTGTTTGTAGGTTGTGCTTTTTCATAAGTTTTCCCTGATCATCTGATCAGTGATTCCTTTGATATATGACAAAAACACTTTTCCGAGGGGGGAGGGACTGTTTTTCCTTAGTTGTTTGATTTATCCTTGGTTTAATCACTCTTCTAATTTCATTTCTGGAGTAGTCATTTGCTTGAAGTGTGTGGTTTAGATGATTAATTTCCTCATTGAGAAAGTGAGGTTCACATATCTATCTTGCACCATGGCCATACAGCCGGGAAAATCTACAACAACTAACGTTCTCCGGCCGTGAAAACCTTCGACAATACACTTTCCAATTGTTTATTGCTTCAATTTTATTGACTTTGCCAAAAACAAATCCACCCTGATTTTAAGTTTGTTTTAAAATTAACAACTAAGGCATCACTGTTGCTTCAGTTTACAAGACAGGCACTTTCGTTTTTCTTTCTCCCATTTCCTTGATAGCCAGTTTGCAACCATGTGTGTCAATGGCAGCCTTGTGTTAATCACACTGCTTTTCCATTTCATGGCTTTATCCTAGTTAACATCATGCAGATCTTCTTCTTTGTTTCATTATACTCATCAGTATGGTATTTGATACAAATACCGCATCATTGGGTAGGTACAATTTGTTCCACTTAAGTAGGATCACACCCTTTTGAGAAATACAAACAGACATTAACTATGTGGTGGTGTAAAAATCTCTCTTGGCACTATTCTTTTTAAAAATGTCAAATATTTCCAAACACAAAGATTTATCTATATACATAACAGATAATCCACGTTCCTTTAGCTGTCATCTTTCAATAGTGTCACCAATCTACCATAAGCCCTGTTCACAAGTTACAGTGAATGCCTGTTTAATCTATGTCCAGTGTACACTTGATTTTTCTTTATACATGTATTAATTCCTATGATACAGTAAATGTATGTACAGCTGAATGTATGATCAAAACACCACATTTAATAATAACAACAACTGTGCCAGTTTGGTGTAGTGGTTAAGAGCACAGGTCTCTAATCTGGAGAGCCGGGTTTGATTCCCCACTCCTCCACTTGAAGCCAGCTGGGTGACCTTGGGCTAGTCATGACTCTCTGGAGTAGAGATGGGCAGGAACCAGAATACGAACCAAAAAAAACCCATGAACCAGCCCCGTTTGTGGTTCGCGAACCAGTGGTTCATGGAAGCTCGTTTCCATGAACTTCCATGAACTGGTCTACTGGTTCGTTTGATCGTTTTAAACAGCAGGGCTTGGCTGCCCAGCCAGGAGTTACCGGCTGGCTAGCCAAGCCCCATCCACTGTTTAAATAGCCATTTCCCCACTGCTGGGAGCAGCCATTTAAACAGCCCCACTGTTTAAATGATCAGCTGCTTGTTGGGGATCTCCCCAACAAGCAGCTGATCCGGGGGTTTAAATGCCCTTTTCCCTGCTGCTGATAAGAAGCCAGAAAGGGGCATTTAAACCCCACGAACCATGAATTGGTTCGTGAACTTGCCCCGGTTCGTAGGAGTTTGTGGTTCCTGGTTCGTGAAAACACCATGAACCACGAACCGCACAGTTCATTTTTTTCACAGTCCGTGCCCATGTCTACTCTGGAGCTCTCTCAGCCCCACCCACCTCACAGGGTGCTTTGTTGTGGGGATCATAGTAACATACTTTGTAAACCGCTCTGAGTGGGCATTAAGTTGTCCTGAAGGGCAGTATATAAATCGAATGTTGCTGTTGTTGTTATATACAACTCTTCTAGACAGATTAGTTCCTTACCCAGAGCGGTGAACAAGTTAATGTTATTATTATCCCCACAATACAGCTGGGGAGCTGGGGCTGAGAGGAGTGGCTTACCCAAGGCCACCTACTGAGCTCGTGGCAGTAGTGGGATTTGAACCAGTAGAGTGCTGATTCACAGTCAAACCACTTAACCACTGTGCTATAGCAGCTCAAGTTGTGGTCCCCAATTTCATTTGTGAAGTGAATGCTCATTGAATATTCTTACAAACAGGTGTATGCATGTACAGGTAGGAGGATGTACGTACATTCACCATAACAACTGAACAGGGCAATAGTCAGGTAATTCCATATTCTCTACAAAAATACCACTCACCCTCTGCTTTTGGGATAGGGTGGAGTACATTTGTATGTATGATTTATATAAAACATTAAATATGGTAAATAGCACCTACTGCGTTTCAGGAAAGTAGGAAAGGCACTTTCCCAGCGAGGCTTGTGGTTGGCAGGAAACTTCAACTTTGAACAGCCACTGCCAGAAAAATAAATAAGCTGTGAGTCTTTCTGAGGTTCAGACATCATGCCAAGGAGGGAAGTATGGGTCTTTTAATTGACATTAATTGCAAATGTGGCTCTCCTCAAGGCAGAGTGAGTACCACTGCCTTGTATTAATCATTCCCTCAGCCTAACCTGTTTGTAACCTTACCATGATATTTAGTTTAGCCCTAAAGCCATGGTATCATATGAACTGACCTTTAGTCTGATCTGATTACATTGAAGAGATATTTTAATCACAAAACCTTTTGCAAACCAAATGCCTTTAAAAACAATTATCAGTCTCAATAACCTATTCTACCTGGTCAACCTATTATCATATGTATAAGTACAGGACAAGTCCCACACAGACTTGCAAGGTCCATATTATTTTCCCCTTCCCCACAAATTCATCCATTCCTTCCCTGAAAGCCCCCATTGCCACAACCCTTTTCCTGCTTCTTTCTCTCCTTCCTAACAACCAGCCAACCGACCTTTATCTGCCCTCTTTTCTTCAGCATTCCCTCTTTCCCTGCCTATGGCAGCCCCTACCTGGGAAACCTATGGCCCGGTTGCATGGTGCTAGCCATCAAGCTGGGCCCAGTTATATGATGAGGAACCCACAAGGATTTCTTGTGAAGTGCTGAATTTTCCTCCTATATCCCCTTCCCTACACTATTTCCTCTTTCCCTCCTCCTGTACCCATATGCCATCACCACCTTCCTTTCCCACCTAACCACAAACCTACCTTTTATTTTCCCTCTAAGGCTGCCAGGTCTCATGGTGAGGACAGGGGATCCCCTAGTCCCAGCCTCTGCCCCCCCTCACCTAGCCAGCAGTGGGAAAGGCATAGGGAAAAGTCCCAGAAGACAAAAAAACCTTCCCAGGCCAGCATGCAGTAGGCATATTCCTGCCAGCCATGATGATGTTACTTCCTTAAGTGATGTCATTGTGCCCATTGGCATGCATGCTCCTGCACTTCACAGGGATCCAAACTGGATCATGTTGAGAATTAGATATATTGCTGTAACAAGCTCATGAATATATGTTTGTTAAATCAAGATTTCAAGACCATAGAATTTCACTAACACAGATCACTTGGTGTGAGTGAGTGAACTGTATCTTCTTTGCTGTTTTGCTGTGGAAGGGGAATTGAATGGACAAAAGGAAGACAAACATCTAAATGTTTCTCTGCAGTGGCAACTTGATGAGGGATGTCACATGAGGCTGAGTTCTCCCTCCACCACTCACCATCTAAATGTTTCTCTGCAGTGGCAACTTGATGAGGGATGTCACATGAGGCTGAGTTCTCCCTCCACCACTCACCATCACGCATTGTTGCTACCTAAGAACTGGGACACCCAGCAGCCTTTCCCATGACCCCCAGGTATCTTAAAGAGTGTGATGATCAGGGCTTTTTTTCAGCTGGAATGCAGTGGAATGGAGTTCCGGAACCTCTTGAAAATGGCCACATGGCTGGTGGCCCCGCCCCCCGATCTCCAGACAGAGGGGAGTTTAGATTGCCCTATGTGCCGCTTGGCGGCACGGAGGGCAATCTAAACTCCCCTCTGTCTGGAGATCAGGGGGCGGGGCCACCAGCCATGTGACCATTTTCTCCTAGGGCAACCCACTGAGTTCCACCACCTCTTTCCCCATAAAAAAAGCCCTGGTGATGATAATAGGAGTGAGGGGATAAATGCCAGTTGCTTCCCATCATCTTCATTATAGAGCCAGCTAAGCAACTCTTCATCATGAGATAATTGTCTAGTATAGTCATTGATTATCCTCAATGCCTTATCTTACAGTACAATCATAAGCAGGTATATTCAGAATTGTACTAAAGTCTTCCCAATGGAAAAGTCTACCCAACAGGAATTTTTTTTTAGGATTGCATTGTAAATCAGGTAAATTGCAGGAATATTTTATTCCTGGTTCACAGAAGACAAAAGACTCGCAGGCAATATTTGATGTAATTTTGAATATTGAGAAAATGGCTGTAATGTTTTGCATATAAATAGTTTGAATATTATTTTATCTTGCTAATGTGGACTTTTTTTACAATTGTTGCTATTAGTGTAAATGTGGGCTTCTGAAAGAAAGAGGAAACCTCAATGGATGAGTGGAATGAAATATGATTGGTTAGTAGCTGTACTGTAGGGGGAAGGGTGAACTAGAGTTTTGAGAGTGTGTTTCTGAAAGAAGATCCAGAGGAGTTAGCCATGTTAGTCTGTAGCAGCAAAATCTAAAAGAATCCAGTAGCATCTTTAAGACTAACCTACTGTAGCATAAGCTTTCGAGAATCACAATTCTCAAAAGAACTGTGATGCATCTGACGAAGAGAACTGTGATTCTCAAAAGCTTATGCTACAGTAAAGTTGGTTAGTCTTAAAGGTGCTACTGGACTCTTTTCAATTTTTCTGAAAGAAATATTTGTCCAGGGCAAAGCAGGCAACCAGTGTGGAAGCCTGAAAGGAGTTTTTATTCTAGTTCAGAAAAGCAATCTATGTGAAGCCTGAACTGTTTGTTGATTCTGGTCAAAACATGCATAATGTGTGCAGGCAGAGACCATTTTCACACTGTTTACTGGCCACGGAAGATTGCGCTGAGCTCCTGGAACGACAGCGTCTACCTGGCGCGATTTCACACAAAAACTGCAGTTCTCTCGCGAAATCGTGCCAGGAAGACGCTGTCGTTCTGGGAGCTCAGCTCAATGTTCCGTGGCCAGTAAGCAGTGTGTAAACGACCAGAGAGTATCTGTGTGGTAGTCAGAAAAATTATTCTGTCTAAGACAGGCAAACTGTATGCGCTCCTGAGAGAGAAAGCCTGTGTATATCTGAGTGAGAGATTAATCTAACAAAATTAGGCAAGCTTTGTGAAAAGGTCTGAGTGAATCTAGGTTTGTGTGGAGTTTTTCTATTAGGGAAGACCTATGTGGACAATTACTTTGTTTGACTGGGTACCTTAAAGAGATAACTGTTTAAACCAAGTTTAAGGACTATTCTGAAACCTAAAGGCTTATCAAAATTCTGCAACCATCAAGCTTATGTATCTACAAATAAATTCTACCTTTGTTTTAGAAAGAAAGATCTTTATTCTCCTCACAACCCTCACATGCTGGCTATTCTGTCACACTGCCAGCTATAACAAAACCTTCCTACATTATCAGTTAACCATGGATGTCTAAGGGGAAAGCCCTTTGATGGCAGCAAAAACCTTCTGCGGGAATCAGGGAGTCACTTTGCGAGCTTCCATGGTGGCACAGCAAGGAGTAGAACCTGGCTGTCCTAGACCCTAGTCAGATACTCTACTCTAACTGACTTTATATTTTGAAGACGGCAGCTCTTCTGTTTTATTGTTCTCGGTGTCAGTGTTTGGCTTAGCAATAACTGAGAAGGCCATAACGTGAAACAATGAAATGTTAAACAAAAGGAACAAGTTACCGGCATGGTCCCAGAAATAACACTGAAGAATTATGATCTGTAGCTATTTTCCAGTAAAAATATCACAGTAATTTTCTGAAATGAATCATGTGTGTTTTCACAACATCTTCTATATGCCAATATTGATTTTGACACACTGATTAATTTGATATTTGTGGCTTATTCCATATTGTGCTTGGATTCTGTCTCAGTTCACAAAATGCAAGAGTGGTTTGACATGCTGAGCTGGTTCTGGCAAGTTGTCTTTTTAATGAGAGTGGCAAAGAGACAAAGCAAGCTCTCATCCCTTAAGGTCATTCAGAGCTTCAGAACATATTATATAAAGTGGTAGCACTCCTTTCAGATTGGGTCTGGGTCTGCAGTGGCCTAGGTATTGCAGTGTGGAATATGGTAAATGTATATTATTGTTCCGGGATGGTCCAAGCTAGCCCAGACTCATCAGATCTTGGAAGCTTAAGCAGGCTCAGCCCTGTTTAGTACTTGGATGGGAGACCACCAAGGAAGTTCAAGGTCACTCCACAATGGTAAAACACCCCTGTTAGTCTCTTGCCTCTTATGGGATTGCCATAAATTGGCTGTGATTTGATGGCACCTAATACACATATTGTTCCAGTGTTCTGGATTGATGCCAACTCCAGGCTGGGAAATTTTGGGGGTGAAGCCTTGAGAAGGCAGGGTTTGGGGAGGGAAGAGATCTCAGTGGAGTATAATGCCATAGAGTCCACCCTCCAAAGCAGCCATTTTCTCCAGGGAAACTGATATCTGTCAGTTGTCATTCTGGGAGATTTCCAGCTAGCACCTGGAGGTTGGCAACTCTAGGACAGGTGGCTATAAGATAAGCATAAGTCTGGAGTACTGGCAAAGATAAAAATGGTTTGGTGTAAATGTAGGGATAGGGGACATCTTGGAGGACAGAGGAAGAATTAAGCAGCCACTTCTCTCCCCCCCACCCCCATCCAGTGAAATGTGCACTTTATTCCCCAAGGCTCGACTATTATCAGGAGCGAGCAGCAGCTTGAACATCACTCCCATCCTACAGTCACTCCATTGGCTACCTATCAGTTACCGTGCTCAGTTCAAGGTATTGGTTATTACATACAAAGCTCTTCATGGCCTTGGTCCAGCATACCTATGGGACCACCTCCCTCTGTATGTTCCTCCACGGCAGCTTCACTCATCTGATCAGTGTCTCCTACAGGTGTCAGGCTGCAAATGAGTGAAATCAACAGCAGCCTGTACATGGGCTTTCTCTGTGGTGGCCCCTACTCTGTGGAACGGCCTGCCTGAGGAAGTCAGGAGAGCCCCAACTCTCCTGGCTTTCCATAAACAATGCAAAAACAGAATTATAGGCTTTTTACTCAGATAGGAGGGCTGTATTGTAGGGATGAAGTCTCAGATGCTTCACTAATGAGTCAGAGACCATAGACTTCACCATGTTGCATTACATACTATCTGCTGCTTTAAATATGTACACCTATGCACTACCATGCTTCATGTTGTCAAATGTTAGTCCTAGAACTGATTATGTTCGGTTTCAGCTTCATGTTGTCTGTTGTCAGTCCTAGAATTCACTATGTTCTGTTTCAGCATTTCTTCTACTCTGTATTGGATCCTTGCTAATGGTATGTCTTTGTAAACTTTGTAAACATTTACCTTATGGCATTGTTTATGGAAATGTCCTTGACACTGTATGGAAATGTATTTGATATACTGTATGGAAATGTTATATAACAACAACATTCAATTTATATACCGCCCTTCAGAACAACTGAATGCCACACTCAGAGCAGTTTACAAAGTGTGTTATTATCCACACAACAATCACCCTGTGAGGTGGGTGGGGCTGAGAAAGCTCTGTGAAGCTGTGACTGACCCAAGGTCACCCAGCTGGCTTCAAGCAGATGAGTGGGGAATCAAACCTGGTTCTCCAGATTAGAGTCCCACCGCTCTTAACTACTACAGATTGTGTGTTTAAACTAATGGAAAGGAAACCAATTCAAATTATGGAGGCAAATTGGTTTAATAACTAATGTGATGAAAATGAACAAAGTTTTTCAATTGGGGGGAAAATACTAAAATATCTAGTTGAGTCAGGGTTGGGTTTTTTTTTTTTAGCAAGGTGAGCTCAGGTGCATATTCAACTTCTCTTGCCTATCCATGCTTGTCTCCACATTTTGATAGAGAACTAACTAGGGATTGGGAAAGGATAAAATGGTCTATATTTATTTACAGGAATTGCCTTCTATTGGATCAGTGACTGAATGAATCTATTATGTATGGTTCCAATTGTTATTTGAAATTAAAATCAAACATTCTGGTTTCCAAAACATATTTTTCTCTGTCAGACATTTCACTCTGCAGTTTAGATCCTGTGAATTGCTTCTGACTTTGTCCTCTGCTGGTGGATCCACAGCAAGACTTTTTGTATGTATTTGTTTTTAAATGGATTTTCTTTTACCTCCTCCTCAAGAGAGATACGTGTTCCAAAATGCAACAATTCGTAAGACATGACTGTCTGTAACTGACTCCCTCAGGTCTATATTCAAATGAAAATATAAAAAGCCTGAGTTAAATTACATGCTCTCGTAGCTTTAGAAAAGACACAAGTATCATAAATTCACAAGCCCTGCAAATTCCTGGTTTTTCATTGCTCATTTGATGGAATTTTATCAGAGCTTTATCACACATGAAATTGGTTCTTTTCATAAGCACATTCCATGCATGTGTTCTGTTAAAAGCACACTTGGTATATATTTGATTCCTTGCAAATGCATTGTATCTTGCATCAAATATTAATTTGGTACAGTTCCTAAAGTTAGAAATTAAGGAAAACTCTTGAGAGAAAATTGAATTGGAAAATGAAGGAATCTTAAGATTTCTTGAGAAATACAATTGTGTAATTGCAAGAAACGGCAGGATGTGCGACTCAAGTAAAGAATTAGTCCAGAATGGGTAGAAGGATGACTCACCATGAAGCAAGTCAAAGATCCTGTTTCAGGAGGCAGGAGTTTAAGACTGCAAATATGAGGTAATGTTACTTATACTAATGAAAGAACTTGTGGGATAGAATATAGAGCTTCTGGCTCTTTAATGACAGATTAAAGAGCCACTTCGTTCATCAGGAAAACATCTACTGATGGTCCCTGGCCCTAGGGAGGCTTGGCTGGCCTCTACCAGGGCCAGGGCCTTTTCAGTCCTGGCCCCAACCTGATGGAACTCTCTGTCTGAGGACACTCGGGCCCGCCAGGATCTTGTATCATTTAGGCGGGCCTGTAAGATGGAGATGTTCCGCCAGGCATATGGTGGAGGCTAATTTTAGCCCATCATTGCCAACCCTTCCACCAGTCTCTCTCTACAAGGGGTATGGAGAGTCCACTCCCTCTGGTTGCCCCAAAAGGGGCACAGTATTTTATCTGTATTTTATCTGTTTTTATAATTGATTTTAAGCTGTATTTTAATCAATGTTGTACCTCACCCTGAGCCCACTTGCGGGGAGGGCGGGTTATAAATAAATAAATAAATTGCTAGTTACTGTAACAGACCTGCTTTGGGGGGGGGGTTGACCAGCACTCATGGGACTGGATCCTAAAGCCATGAGCAAAAGGTGTTCATGGTGGTGTTTCTTTCCCAACTCCACCAGCTGCCTCCTGTGTCCTCCAAAAACTGATGCTTAGAGCTATTCCATGGTGCTTGGGGTAGAGGGGAGCTGCTGTGAAGAGGGAGGACCAGGCATCAATTCCCCCACTTCTGATTTATGCTGATGGAGATTCAGGACAAGACAACAATGATGAGGCTTTAGCTCAATAGTAGACCATCGGCTGGGCAGGCAGAAATTCCCAGGTTTGATCCCTGGCATCCTAGTAGGTGATGTGAAAGACCTCCACCTGAGATACTGGAGAGCCTTGCCAGTCAGAGCTGACAATACTGACTTTGGTGGACCAGTGATCTGTTTCAGTAGAAGGCAGCTTCATATGTTCATGAGAAATACTGCCTGGCCCAAAGTCATCCAGTGAGCTTCCAACTAATTTGAATGTGTCTCCTCACTCCTAGTCTATATGATCCACTACTCTCCTGCTGCCTTAAGAAAAGAGAGGTTTCAATATTATCAGTATGTGATGTTTAGTGTGATTGTACCACATTTAGGATGTGTAACATTACATTTCAAAATTAAAACTTACCATCGGGTGGGAAAAAGGGAAACAACTTCTGCTGGAAGTGAACTCAAGAATTCAGTTGTCTGATAAATAATGATTACTTTAGACACAAATTTTGCTGATTTATAAAGTACAGTTAGGCCTTTCAAGACGTTTCTTTCAAGCAAATCCATTTGGCCGCCGTACAGACAGATGTCTCAGTAAAAGAAGACACCTCAAGCCTTGAGTGATTTTGTGTTTGCTTGTATTGTTTAATGAAAACAGGATGAATTCACAAATGGAAATTTTACAAACACAAACAAGGTTTGATATGGTCAAGTTGCTTTAAGGTATGCTGGAAACATTCTATAAAATGATGAGCTAGGACGGTCCATCCAATGTATTCGGACTCGTGGTGTATTTGTCCTGGCTGCCAGGCCTGCATGGGCACCGGGCAGCGTTCTGCTTGGAAACACAAAAAGAATAGAAGAAGAATTCTCTGGTCCTGATCTTGGCAGGCCTGTGGCAAAATAAAAATTACCTTTAATGTATTGTCGAAGGCTTTCACGGCCGGAGAACGATGGTTGTTGTGGGTTTTCCGGGCTGTATTGCCGTGGTCTTGGCATTGTAGTTCCTGACGTTTCGCCAGCAGCTGTGGCTGGCATCTTCAGAGGTGTAGCACCAAAAGAGAGATCTCTCAGTGTCAATTACCTTTACTTTACGTTTGTTATTTTCATATGAGCATTCAGTTTGATTCACATGTCTAAATAAAACACTACATTGCTTTCTGGTGCCATGTTTTAAGACTAACAAGATTTGCCTTTCTTATTATACAATATCTGTGAATTTTGCAAGAATTTAGATGTAAGCTGTACAGAATTACAGTTTCAGCTTACTTTCAGTAAATTTGCCAAAAAACAAAACAAAAAAACCCTCTCCTAATCCAGTGTCTCAAATGTGATCTAACAGTTTAGGTTTTACAAGGCTTATTTTAATTAGCTTGGAAGGAAGAAGTCCTTCTCCTGGAAAGCTTACCTTAACTGCCAGAAACATTGTGTAGGAAGCTTTAATAACTAAAACTGATAATTACAAAGTTAAATGATCAGTTTTTAAAATGTAGAAAGCAAACTACCCTATTTACTTCAAAAGAAGACAAGCCTGAATGTAAGACAACCCCCTTAGAGCTAACAAAAGAGTTATTATTGGGTGCCACTGTAAGATGACACCTTTTTATGGTATACCTGTGGGGAAAAAAAGTTGTATTAGAGTAAATACTGTATGTCTTAAACCTCCCACCATTCATAGCACAAGAGGATGTTATGATACATTGATTAGTGGAGTCATTCTTAAGGAGTAACCTAGGCATTAATATTTTAATAATATTAACATCCACTCAGAGCAGTTTACAAAGTGTGCTATTATCTCCACAACAAACATCCTGTGAGGTGGGTGAGGCTTCAAGTGGAGAAGTGGGGAATCAAACCTGATTCTCCAGATTAGAGTCTCGGCACTCTTAACCACTACAACAAACTTGCCTGGTGATATTTTTAAAAAAACTCCAAGATTACACTAGATAAATACTCCTTAAAACATTATCACAGGAAACTCTTTTTTATAGAATGAGACCCTGGTTAGAAACACATGACTTCCCCCCCCCAAAAAAACCTGTGTAATTTACACCCAATTTTTAAAAAAGTTTGTTTCAACCCTGTTCTTGTTAACATATTTTTAGTCAAGCTGTGCACACAAGTCCTGTCTGTCTTTTGTTATGGAACAGCAGTGTGGGAGGCAAAAAGCCAGATTTTGACTACTAACTATTACAAGCTGATCTTCTGCCTTCCAAAACTGGTAAGACTGCACAATTCATTTTTAAAACCTATATTGGAATGCTTTGATCAGGCCAATCTCAAGTGTTTCACCTTATATAGATCGGTCATATGGTGTTGCAAAATAATTACCTGACACTTTTTCATTGGGAAGCTCATATAGCTCTTCTTGGGGGTAGGTCTGAAGAACTTCAGAGTCTCCACAGCCTGAGTGTATGGGGCTATATTTGCTCAGAAGGCAGTGAGGACGTAAAACAGCAGCCTCCATGAGTGGCAGGAAGCCTTTCACTTCTTCTTCACATATGTAAGAGGAAAAAGTGATGCTGAGGCGCCAGAAGTAGCAGAATGGACTACCAGTGGCGTTGGTTGATTCTTCTTTTGAATGTTGCTTCTCATATTAAAAAAAAAAAGTCCTTGCACATACAAAACTGGCATCACAGCGGAAAAGATTCTGCTCTTTGTTTGCTGTGCTGATTTTCTTTTTGCAGCATTACATTCTCAAAGGTCCAAAATCCTCCACCATTCCAACGCTATCTATTCTACCACTTCATTCTCTTGCATGTATGAGCTAAGTCTTTAAGTTGGTCAAGCCTAGGGTTATCAGTCTCAAGGAGGGGACTGGACTTCAGAAATTACAACTCCCTACAGGCTACCAAGAGATTGTATCCCCTAGACAAAATGGTAGCTTCAGAGGGCAGAGTCTAGGTCAACTCATTGCCACTAGGCTTCCTGCCTTGCTGTCTCGTTTCCACCCTCAGAGCAGGAGAAAATGGAGAAGGATGTAGCATGGATACAGTGACTTCACTTCTAGTCACTGCTATACATGATCTTTACTATATAGTGTTGCTACAATATGGCTGGCAAGCAATGAGAAACTTACCGGCTGTGGGGGATGTGGTTGCCAGTGATGTAATGACATCACTGGTGATATGTTGACATCACTTCTGGGTGCATGGGGAATAACATCAACACATCAGGATGCTCCCCCTCTCCTGCTATTTTCCTCTCACCTGCCAGCTGAGCAATGGTGGGAAGGGTCCAGGTGTTGGCAGGGGATCCCTCACCACCAGTGGAACCTGGGAACCCTAATACGATATGGTCTTTACCATAGAGACTAGATAGAGCTGCCAAATGTCCAGGAATTTCAAGTCCAAAGTTGTCAACCTTAGTCAGGCCTTTGGCAAATACTAGACTTTCAACCATTACCTGATAAACAAAGTAGTTTATACCAGTTTCCTGCTGTTTTCCCCTTCAAGCATCTTTCTTTTCCTGCTTCCCCATAGTATAGGATAGGGTTGCCAGGAGCCATATTTGCTGTGACTGTATGAGAAGAGTGATGTCACACATTGTTGTGACATCACTTCCAGTCACACCTGGAAAATGCCATCATAGTGTTCTAGGAATTCCGTTATCTCTATATTAAAAACCATAGGGATTTGGGGAAATCTTAGAGCTTCAGGATATCATTCTCCAGCAGAGTGAAGAGCTCCAGCAGGCTTGGAGCTCAGGAATGGGAGTTTGCCTGCTGTCCCCAGGCAAATGACTTCCCCCTAGAGTAGGCCCAAGTAAAATTAATCACAGTCCAGATGTTGTCTGGTTTAAAACAGCAATTTTCTCCATGTCAGAGGCATTTATGATATTCTCAAGTTACTGTGGAAAAGTTTAGATCACTGGTAAGTGGGATAGACATAGGCAAGGTTCTGTGGTGATGAGAGAACAAACTGTATATGATTGATTAGTGGCATCCAGAAGGCAATACTGGTGTGTATGATTTACTAAACTGGAGTATGATTCTGTGTACACACAGATGGTGGGTGACTTGGGCTTGGGAAAGCATGTGTCAGTGCTTTGATATAGGATTTTATTTTTAAAATTACTCCTAGCTTGGGATACAACTCCCTTCACACACACTTGCTTTGTTCTCTGTCTCGCTTTTGTGAACTGTTTTACACATACGTGCACTCCCTACTTGATTAACACTTGGGTCTCAACTGAAGTGTGAACTGATTCTGTTGAAAAGCACTGTGTTTGAGGTAAGATTAGGCCACCTGTCTGTGCTGTGTGGTCTGTTACACTTGCTGCTGTGGCCATCATCTGATAAGCATGTTGGTGGGAACCAGCCACGTGTCTCACAGCACTAAAGGAAGGTACAGAAACAAACTAAAACTGAATCTTTATACATGCTTATGCAACACACACATATGAAGACTATTTTACTACTCTGCCAGAGTACTGGATTGAGGCCTGGCAACATCCAGATGATGGCTGGAGATCTCCTGGAATTACAACTGATATCCAAGTGACAGAGATCAGTTCTGCTGGAGAAAATGGCTGCCTGGGAACGTGGATTCTACGACATTATACCCTGCTGATCTCTTCCCAGGCTCCACCTCTAAAATCTCCAGGAATTTCCCAACCAGAAGTTGACAACCCTAAATGGACTAGGATTGGATTCAAATCCCCAGTCCACCACAAATCTCATTGGCATTTTCTGCCATGAGTATAAATAGGGGTGTTATGACCTGTACTTTCTTTAGGGTAGATTTTTCTTTTAATCTTCCCCTTACACCCTCTGGGTAGTTTGCTGCCACCAGGAATATATTATTCCAAAATATTTTATTCAAATTTCCCCTTTGGTAACGTGTTTAAGCGTCAGGCTCCTTCGTGGTTCTATGTGGCCCTGAGGATAGGAATGGGATATAGCAATGACAGCTACACTGGGATATAACAAAACAAAATAAATGTTTATTTTTCAAGAAGCATATTGGTTTCATAAAAGTAGTTCTTGGTTCTTAAAGTTACTTCATTTACTCTCATTCACACAGCTGGCCTCCCTTTCCCTGACTGAGTGTCCTTTCACAAACATGCTCAGTTCAGGTTCCACACAGGTTATATTTCTCTCATAAACACTTCAACATATTCAGGCAGCACACAGCTAGCCTGCTTTCTTCTGACTGCCCCTTTTCTCTCTCCTCTCTGTCTCAAACTGCATTCACTCCGCCCACCCTCTCAGTCATCAACCAATCATATCACTCACTCATCCATCTCCTTCACCCCCCATTCTTCACCTATCTCACCAAGCATTTACAGATACATGCACACATTTACTTGGAATCATTACAGGGGGGAAGTAGAACCATGTGCATTGCTCTAAAAAAATGCCCTTGATTATTACCATGCATGCGTCAGCCTCCCAGCAAGTTACTGTCATAGAGCAGCATAGTACTAAGCATGTATAAAAGTTTTGTCATGGAATGGGACTATTGGGAGCAACTTCAACAGTTTTATTTAATTGTATAGAATTTAAAAGATTGCAGACTGCCAGCTGTCTATGCCCCTTTGTTTTAAGCTGCAATTTTTCAAATCTTTTCTGACATGGAAACTTGTTCTTTTTTTTGTTTTTCCCCTTGACAGCATTGTCAACATACTCATCAACCGGAAAGACATGTAGCATGCGTGAAGTGGGGTAAAAAGGTTATTAATGGTTTGTCCCAATGCCTCCTATAGTAAAGCCATTGATCCTAAAATCTTATACTGAGTTTGGAGAATTGAGAGGTGTGCATTAAGATGACAAAACAAAGACAGCAATGAAGAAGGGAACGAGGAACAGGGCTTCATGTAAATTCTAAGTTTTCAAAATTAAGATAACATTTGTACCTCAGGGTTGAAGAAGATGTGACCTAGGATATCTAGGGATATCCTGTGTACGTTTTAAAAAATAGCTTCTTTGAAGAACTGTTTAACTTTTTTTCTGCCCACACAAGTTCCTCAATATAAATTGCATTGCACTGAAGATACAGATAGCTCAAGGTGGGGAAAAGACAGGTAGCAAACTGGGTTGATGGAGGATGCTGTTAACTGTCTTGCTTTGATGTCTCTATGCATGCCTTTGACCCTTGTAGGCTGATTATCTGGATTGTTGTGTGTAACACTTAAGAAGATGTCAGCAATTTATTTTATTTTGTTTACTTCATTTATAGTCCACTTTTGTTGCTGAGACTCAGGTGGATTACACAATTTTAAACAATGAGATAAGATCAGTCACAATACATAAAGCTAACAATGCGATAAAATTGAACTTTAAAGGATATTCAAGTTTAAATTTGATTCTTAGTGACTGCATAAAAAAGCGATTGAAAAGTTGTAAACTTTTATAGGTGAGTAAGATCAATATAACATTTGGACAAAGGATTGCATTAGAAGCATGTAAAGTTATAGATACAGATATTCCGGGAAGTGATTCTTTCACAAAAGGTATTAAAAACTTCTTTCCTGTTTGGAAAATTTATCTTGTTAAATTTAATATGGGTACTTGCTTGCAGTTCTACCATACCAGAACTCATTGCTATGTGATTTAGTAATGTATAAAGAAAACACTGATGGGTTAAAAAAAAAAGTACTGTAAACATAAGAATTATACAGTGCTGTTCATGAACAATCCAAATACAATATAAAATGACAGTGGTATCTGTCTCTTCAATGCCTTCATGTTCCCTATGACTTATATGAGGTTGTAAGCTTTCTGCTATGGTATCATTTCATCTTCATATTCATTCATTCAGAATATGATCTAGGCTTACAGATTTTAAAATGTCCACAATTTGCAATGCGAAATAAACTAGTCTGCCTACCCAACCCCCTTCAGTGGAAGAAATGCAAATCTGGGGGATACATTGAAATATACTTTATCTTATTAAACCTAAAACTTTTTTACTGCTTTAACATAGGATGCATTATTTATAAATTTGTTAGCCAATATCATTGCTGTATTTATGAAATTTAAATATATAAGGGCATTAGTTTTAAAACAAGCAAAATTATGAATATACCCAATACCAAAGAGAGTGTGAGCTGCTACAATTTAGACTAGCCCAGCACATCTATCTTATTTTAATTCTGTCTCTCGGATGATAAGAATTAGAAATTGAAATTTCTAATTGAAATTTGTAATAAACAAAAAGTATTATTGTTTGGACAGAGACATTCTCGTGCAGTCACCATAGGACTAGCAGCAGACATGGACATCAAGTTGAACTTTATAACATTGAAAACACTGAGTTCTTCAATAGCGGATTATCACATTGCACAATAGAGACAATTGTGTACAAAATTAGTCACTTTCAAAAATAAACTTCCTTGAAAATGTGCTACACATTTCAAGGGAGTAAAACCTTTTCTTTAAAAAGTGTTTCACCAGTTCTAAAGGAGTTAATATTTCACAAGTCTTCAGTGTTTCTCCACATTTTGAATCTAACAAGAACTCAGCTAAGATTCCCTGTGGTTGAAACGTACATCTGGCAGGGGTTATAAATTAATTGCCTATGCACAGAGCCAGCCCAAGCCACTCACACCTGCCTTACCATGGGGAGGCAGGAAAACAGTGCCCATCCTCATCCCCCTTCTGCACGGCAGCAAGACAATGTGTGAAGGTTGCAATTGCCAGACATCTCATTGCCAAGTGAGGACTATACATATCAATGTAACAGAATACAAGTCAACATCAAAATATTAACTTGTGCCCAAAGTTCCATAGAAAAATTAATAAAATAAACTAAAGCTATATACTTTCTCATTCCTCGCAGACTTAATGGGTTTTCGTGTGTGTGTAACTTCAAAAACCGCTGAACTTTGTGCATTTATATGAACAATAAATCAATGAATTAGAGGCAGATCTTTCCACCATCAAAAGCAACCCAAAGACTCCTGATAAATTCTCAGCTACAAGACTTTCAAGTACCCTAATAAAAAAAAGTACAGGGTTTTTAGGTAACTTAATACCAGTTATTCTCTTAATAATAACTCTCCAAACCCTTTTAAACCTTTGGACAACTCCACCACTTGTGAAAAAGTCTACCAAATTTTCTTGACAAAAGAATGAATAGAAGCCAAACCTGTAAGATCAGATCAAAGTCAATTAAGGATCTTATATTCGTGGACAATGAGGTCATAGGATAAAATCATGCCTTTAGTGTAATTTCTAGGATATAAATTTCTTTTTGTCTGTCAGTTTTAACTGTCTATTTAAGGCTCAGACCATGTGTGGTGAAGGAATAGGCTACATTCACTTGATTACAACATATTTTTCCCATTTTGACAGTTTTTAACAAGGTTTCTGTGGTCTCAAAGGACTACAGGAAGAGAAACTACAATTATCTAGAGATTATCCAGAAGACTTATAAAAAGAGAGTTGAGTTCAGTACTACAATTTCAGTCCTCCAATAGCTTCAGCCCCCATTTTGAGAGTATCTCAAGATGTGTCTTATAAAACTGATATAGCCTCCATACAAAGCAGCAAGAATCTAACACTTAAAAAGGGTGATTTTACACACAGTCATAAAATCACACTTGAATAAAAATTATCTGCAGATGAATCTTGGAGTCTTGAGGACTTTAACCCTGGGCTAACCTTCTTCATGTGGTACTCAAAGAGATAGTATCCAGCAAGGGGAAAGGAATGGGGAAGAAGAAATGCTCATTTGGAAGAGCAACTGAATTTGCTAACAGGAAAGCTTTAAATGAAACTGCAATTGATTGTTAACTATTTTGTTCACAAATCCAAACAAATGCCATTCTTCAGTTTGTGCTGCATTTCATTGTTCTATAGACAATCCCCCGAGTCCTCTTCTTGGAGTATACAAATATCTTCTAATAGTGCCTTAAGTGATGTGACTAACATCTGTCATGTGTGACTCATTCTTTCTCCAGGAGAGAATTATGTGCGCAGTGGGGAGGCCTTTGTTTAGGAGGTGTGGGTTGGTTTGTTTTGGTTGGCTTTTGATAGGAATGTACATGCTGCTAAGAGTTCACATGAGCAATGGGAGGCCAAAGACATTTCACCTTGTACTTGGAGTGAAAGGTGATAGAGACTATGACAGCTCCCAGTTCTTTTGGGGGAGTGGCATGGGAGCTGTCCTTCAACAAAATTTTGACAGAATAAAAACACAGGTGTCCTCTTTTATGGAGAGAGCAACAGCCAGCGTTTCCCTTGAAGGCCCCTACCATAGTTGAAAGTTCCCCACCTTGCATCACTGGCTCCCTCATCAAACTCCATCCTGACAACTAGTTGCCATAGCAGCACCTCAGGATACTCTGTGGAGCAACATTCCATTCTCACATCACTGTCAATACTGTTCAGCAGTTAACCCAGTGTTGCCAGACATGTGACAATTTTATTGTACCACGAATGTACAAGAGCCCAGCGTTGTTCAACCTTCACTACCTGGTGGAGCACCGCAGCAGTTCCAGCAAGTCTGAAGTTAGAGTGAAAGTAGAGAAATGGAATGGTTTTGTGTTTCACTGTTGCTGGGCAAAGGAAAACTCTTCTTGAGTATTTCTTCCCCACCAGACTGCAGCATATATTACAACATAGTGGGGGGGGGCATGCACCTTTGTGTGTATTTGGGGCAGATTACTTCAGTTTCTCTTCTGTGAATTGATGTATACTGGAAACATCTACTGGGAAACTGGAATGGGAATGGCTGAGTTTTTCTAACACAGCAGATGTGAAGCAGAAAGCAGAGATTGCCATCTCTGAGAAATTCCAGGAGATTTGGGTGTGTGTGTGTGTGTGTAGAAAGTGGAGTTTGAAGTGGTAAGGGACTTCAATGCCATAGAATCCACCTTCCAAAACAGCCATTTTCTCTAGGGGAACTGATCTCTGTTGTCTGGAGCTCTCCACGCCACCACGTGGAGGTTAGCAACTCTAGTAGCCATGTTAGTCTACAGTAGAAGAGTAAAATTCAAGTCCAGGTTCTGACAAAGAGACTTTGACTGTCAAAACTTTATATCTTGTAAATCTTGTTGGTCCTTAAGGTACTAGTGGACTCAAATCTTCCTCTAGAATTTTTTAAAAAATGTGTTTATTTTACATTATTTATAGCCCACTTTTCTTGCTGATATGCAAGATGGATTACACAATAAAAGTCAATGCAATCAGTAGGATGGGACATCCAATAAGCAATGTAAAAAGATTACAGTGAGGAAATTAAAACCAAGTTAAAAATCTGGAATCAAAGCATATGTTTAACATATTCTTTAAGCAAAATAAAATATAGCAATGTCCAATGCCTGCATAATGTTCAATGCCAAATATTAATCCAAACAAAAGTACTTGAAGCGCTTGCCGAAGAACCCAGATTTCTGACTTTAGCAAAAGACACAGGGAAAAGAAGTGTTAAAATTGTGCTGCTAAGTAAGGGTCCCTTTCTATATGCCCGTATGTCTGTCTCAGATGGTAGTGTTACAAAGATCCTTAAGAAGGGACTTTCATGGGAATTCCTAGATACGTCTTCAAACAATATTAATTTGTCTAGATTGTAATGCTCAGCTGCATTATGAATCAAACATCAAACTAAGCTATGCTCAGAATATAAAATGAAATGTTGCACATATCCATTCAACATTCAGGTTCTCTAGACTACTGCAAAATTTCATTTAATTTAATTTTCTTTAAGGTAGCTCTTTATTAACTATGGTAACTTCTGGCTGAAATTCTTATTCATACCTTTGAAGCTATGTAACTACAAAGCTAGCTACTTTGCAGATAAATGCATGAAAGCTGTATACGTTAACCCTTCCCCTTGATGAAACTGTCTTTGATTACTGTGGACTCCAAAACGGAACAATCCTACCAAGCAGGGGGGCGTTTCTGGGAAAAGAGGTGGCGGAACTCTCAAAAGGGAAATGAGGAAAAAATACACAGGATTCTTTAAAATATTATTATTTTCAAGCACTATTGCCAAGTATTTTCACGAGGTTCCAGAACTCTGTTCCACCGTGTTCCCCCTGAAAAAAAGCCCTGCTACCAAGCAATCTTTGTTTAGTGAACATTTTGTTTATATGGATAGATTCTTTTGATAGTTCATTGCAAATATTTTACATGGTTGCTTGCCAGATCTCCAACCCTCTTTTCATGTGCTTATTTTGTGTGAACGAGTACAGCTGAACTCTCAAGCACCAATAGGCTAGAGCTGAAACCTACAGCTACCAAGGGGCAATACTATACAGTGCATGTATACAGCACATTCACCAATATTACAAACTAGAAGAGGACTGATAAGCTTTCTTTCCAAATGCTCACAAACAAAACCTTTGTAAGTAAACAAAACCAAGATGAATTTTTCTCTTGGCCATCAATAGGATTACACAATATGACGGAAGGAAACATTATTTAAGAGATCTTCAATGCAATTTATTTAAAAGTCTACAAATCAAAAGCAGAAATTTGAATTTTCTTGAAAGGTAACAAGAAACCAGAGCTATAGGACTTGCCCTTCTATTTGCATTTCTTTCTAGACAATAGGACCATGATAATATAAACAATTTATTATCTATACTCTTACATTATACAATATTACAGTGTATTAGATTAATGTGCAATCCAAAGCATATTTACTAAGAGGACTGAATTCAGAGGGGCTTATTTCAAAGTAAACATGGTATAAGAGCCCGTGTGATGTCAGTGCTGGGTTTTAGTTTGGACTTCCCAGTGTAAATTTCTATCTCGAAATGGTTGGCCTTGGCTAAGTTAGTCTTTCAGCCTAACCTATTTCACAGACTAGCGGGAAGGATAACATGAGAAAGCGCAATTGTAAACTGCAAGTATTGAAAATAAAGCAGGAAATAAACCTATATAAAGATCTGCATCTTGGAGTTATATTATTGCTAATAAAATCAGGGCAATCTCTCCTATTTACTATCAATAAAAAGGAAGAAAATGTGCAAGAATTTTGGTTTTTAAATAAAAACCACAAGTTCATTATAAACAATCATGTGGCTGCTTTTATAGGATAAGCGTTTAGCTTTCATAGCTTTTTTCAAAGGGAATAATATCTACACCTCAACTGAACTGCAACTTTCTATTCCCCCCCCCCCCGCCCCCCGTGGAACCCTGTTGGTTAGCACAATATTTTGAATGCAGAGAGCTGAATTACTGTGCCAGATGAACAATAAGAACGCAACACGGTTACTTTGGTCTTGTGGAAGCCACTTTATGTCACATGGAATTTATGACAGGGAGAGTGTTTTGGTTTTGTTTTAAGCCAGCAACGGGTGTCCTCTGCTAATATTGAACAAGCACCTTCTCCAGTTCATATTCAGTATGCCTTTTACTATTAGCAAGCAATCTTCTTTGAAATCTTCTATGATATAGAATCTAACATTGCTCTGACAGCATCCATCAACTCCATTAGTTTTAATGGGAATTGCAGGGGGTAGTAAGAAAAGCATCATAATCATAACAAACTTTCAAAGGAGGGAAAACAATTTGATTCCTAGCCAGAAAAGTGCCAGCATGCATCATTTTTGACAAAAAGAAATCTCACAAGGAAGAGCAAGTTTTGTTTTCTTTAATATCCATTGAGACTATGAAATAGAATGAAGTGATTGCATACATGTGCGAGCTGAACTAATGAGAAGTAACATTCATAGTCTAAAATGGGAAATATTTTTCACCAGAACTCATAAAGTATTTTAATCTATCTTGTACTCCTAAATCCAAATCTCTAACATCATTTAGGATTCATACTTTTATGGATTTCACTCCCTTCATTTCCCTGATCAGGGTAAACAAGAAAATATCCACTATAAATTTTTGGAGTTCCTATATTCCAATGGTCACAGGAGACGTAAGACATTAAATTTGACCTAGATACTTCACAAACATTTTCACATTTTAAAACTTTCTAACAACCTAAGTACAAGGATGTTTTCCCTATACATTTTACAGTTCCAAGCCATTGCAAATGTAATGCGAAAAAAATACAATATGGAAATTACTTTGCAAACCAATGTGGATTTCTTTGGCAATGTAATTGTTTTGAAGGCCTGAAATTACTATAACTGGAATGTACAAATCCTGTGCGATACATGTAAATTGGAGTGGGTGGATTACTGGTCCAAGTGTAAGTCTTAGAGTTCAAGATTCCTTGCAACATATGTCTAAATCCCAATATGTTCAAGCTAGTCTTCTGTGTTTGGGTAGGCTGATGAATCAAGCAGCAAGTTATTTGTTGAGATAGCTGTTTCCCTGCAGACAGAACAAGTTTTATTCTTAGACTTAACTGTAACTATGGACAAGCTTGCAACCCAAGTCTGCAACCTTAGAACTGCTTTATTGGAAAGAGTCTATTGTGATATAGTGTAGTTGACAGAGTATTGGACAGTTTCTAACCCTGTTCTGCCACAAAGCTCAATGAGATAGCTTAAGCAAGAGATAAAAATCTATTGTAGTTCAATTCTGTGCTCCTAAGATACAATGGAAAAAATCAAAATAAAAGAGAAAGGCTTCTGGTTATAAATGCTCCTTTTACTCCATCCCAGCAGAGCTAAAATCTATGCATGTCTGTAGTCTGTTTCATGGGATGCATTAGTAAGATCACCTTTAAGATACTTTATTGTGTGACTTTTGTATGGAGCATCTTTGAATATTCTTAAAAGGTAAAGCAAGGTGGTATCTAATTATATGCCAAAGCAAACCCATGAGTATGGCAGGGAAAATACTGGTTCTTAAAATGTTAATATTTTAGGAAGTATACATCTCACAGTCCAAGGTCTAGTTTATACAAGCAGCCAATAGTGACCCTAAGTATCCCTATGGTTAACTTAGCATCCATTACTGTAAATAATCTCGCCTTCTGCACAAATGCAAAAAGCATGGAAATGAAAGTCCATCACTGAAGCTACTGCCCAGCTACAAAGCTATTTGACTGTCATTCAAGGTGGACTGCTCACAAGTAATTGTGGTTGTCAAGCACACCTGTCAAGCACACCTATGTTCATGGCAAAGTTCATGGTTTCTCTAATCTTGATTAGCAAAGTAGTGATTGTACATCTTTAATATTATCTTCACAAATCATATATATATTACACCATACTGCTTCTTTGCTACATAGACAGACCAAGGTCATGGAGTCACTGGAGGTGTATGGTTTGTAAAGATAGGGTTTTGACTTTCACCAGAAACATTGGCATGGGTAACATGGATGCTTGGCGGTGTACATTAACAATTCCTAAAAGTGCTTAGTAACTCATATGGTATATATTAAACTGTGTGGCTATTTCACATAGGTTGATTTGAAATTTTAAGACATTTTGTTCACCTTTCACCAAGTAACCTCACTAGAAAAGAAACATGAACTTCTTCACCTTGTCCAAATATAGATAATTTATTTAAAGAGCTGTTTTTGACCTAGTCCTAACATGGGAAAATCAAACCAAGTAAATGTGATAGATTTTATAAACAAAATCTACTCTTGGCAACAGGACCTTGAAATGAGAAATATTTTTGATGATTTGTTAGAGAAATGATGAGCATGATAGGTTATTCCCCCCTGATTTTTAAAGTATTCAGTAAATTGCCTCAGTTCCTTGTCTCCCCTTTTCCCTTTTCCATTCCTTGTATCTGATGAAGAGAGCCTTGACCCTCGAAAGCTCATATCTTGGAAATCTAGTTGGCCTTTAAGGTGCTACTAGACTTGGCTCTTGCTCTTGTCTCCCTTGAGTACCTTTCTGCACAAACATTTACTGTAGGATAGGGAAAACCTCAGGGCTCTTTAGACAGCACTGTAAGCAGTAATAGTAGTACACTATAATAATAATAATAACAACAACAACAACAACAACAACAACATTCGATTTATATACCACCCTTCAGGACAACTTAATGCCCATAATAATGATATACTTTGGTTTACAAAGTATATCATTATTATCCCCACAACAAAACACCCTGTGAGGTGGGTGGGGCTGAGAGAGCTCCAGAGAACTGTGACCCAGCTGTATCACCCAGCTGGCTTCAAGTGGAGGAGTGGGAAATCAAACCCGGCTCTCAAGATTAGAGTCCCGTGCTCTTAACCACTACACCAAACTGGCTATAGGAAGTGCAACACAGAAACACCCTCATAGATCTTCCTGTTGTGGGAATTCAATGTTAATGCTTATAAACAAATGAAACTGCTTTATTGTGTTAGACTATTTGTTCAGTATTACTTCCTAGCAATGGTTCTCAGGGAGAAGGTGCTCTTTCCTAACTTAGTTACCTGAGATCATTTAACTGGAGTTGCCAGGACTGAATATGGAACTTCTGCATACTTCTTCCCACATTTGTATGATATGTTATAACTTTTTGAAATGCATTAGGTACATCCTAGTAACAGCAACTCATTAATAGGGCAATCCTATGGAGAGTTACTCCAGTCTAAGCTCATTGACTTCAATGGGCTTAGACTGGAGTAACTTGCCATAGGATTGCATTGTAAAGCACAAATTTCAAATCACAAAAAGGTCTAATGAAATGCAATGCAAAGTATATGAATAATAGCTCAAAATCTGAATATGGAAAAGTACATATATCAGAGCAGTTTCATAGCCGTAATAATATCTGGCAGTTCCTCAGGGCTAGGGTAAAGGTAAAGGTAGTCCCCTGTGCAAGCACTGAGTCATTACTGACCCATGGGGACATCGCATCACAACATTTTCTTGGCAGACTTTTAACAGAGTGGTTTGCCATTGCCTTCTCCAGTCATCTACACTTTACCCCCAGGAAACTGGGTACTCATTTTACCGACCTCGGAAGGATGGAAGGCTGAGTCAACCTTGAGCTGGCTGCCTGAACCTGGCTCAAGTCATGAACAGAGCTAGGGCTATAGTACTGCAGCTTACTACTCTGTGCCACGGGGCTCTTTCTTCAGGGCTTGTGAAGCCAAATTACTTCTGAAGAGACTGAGGAACATTTTGCCATTTAAAGTGTTTGTTTTTTAAATAAGCATAATTATGAGACCAATAGAAAGACTTCTTCAGTTGATGATCTGCATGGATTCCTGTGTAGAAGTTTTTAGGTCTGAGCCACCATTTCCTCTAGGAACTAATTCTCAAGAGGAAGCCTTCCATTATGGCTCTCAGCTTTATAAAAAAACAAAAACAAAGCTTAGTCACAGAATGCATTTTTCAATTTCTGAATAGTAATTCCAGTGTAAAGTGGCAACTGGCAAGAGTTATTGTCCTTGTATCATATATGAATTGATGAAGTACTGAATTCAAATTGGCTCATTATGAAGATTGGCTGCAATGACTTTAGCCAGCAGCTACAATAAAAATTTTAAAAACCCTTCTGAACAGCAAGGTGGCTAACTCTGTTTCGTTCTATTACTGGGGAATAGTGATATTGCTGAGTATGGCCATAACTAGAAAAGTACTTGGAGGAAACAGCATTGACCCATGGGAACAGACCTTTGTCTAAAAGGTCCCCCAAAGAAAACTTTTAGTCACTGAGATTTTGCAGCAGCAGGAATTTTGTTCAGAGAAAAATCTTCTTATTAAACATGTCCTTGCAGAAAGTATATTTTTGCTTGACCAAAGTTTTGTCAGGAATTTTATGAGGGCCTCAAGAGAAGAAATTTACAGTTGTCTTACACAACACTGAGTGACTGACTGTTCGTGACTTAAGAGAAATGAGCACTCCAGTTTTTAGAAACTCACTCTTCAGCATTTTGCTTTGAAAATCTATGCTTCTTTTGCTTTATAGCCTCACGAATCTATGCCCCTCTTAACTCCATGGAGGGAAACATACAAATTTTTATATTTCCTGCAAGTCACGTTTTCATTTCTCCCACTCTCGTGAGGGATTTTACCTCAGGTATCTCAAATAGAAAACATGTGGTCAGGCCTAATGGTACTGTTGCTCAAAATGGTCAGTTCCAAAGATTTGGTGTAAAGGCATTGCTAATGTAAAATGCAATAAAAGCAGCTGTTGTAAAGAATGTGAGGTAGAAATTCCCACTGCAAATTATATTGTGTTTCACATATTTTTAATAAATTAAATTGAGCAAGAAGGCACTTAAGTATTGATAGGCTGAAATACAACTTTTTTTCCTATCCAAAGAACAAATGTGGACTGTTGTGCGTGCGAACCATTTCACTCTTCTGGTTATCTTAGAAATTCCTCTTTTTCATGTTAATTAACTTATCATGAAGCACTTCCTTTATTTTCATGAGGAATTACATTCTGTCCATGCCAAGTTAAGTTCGTAGAAAGAAGAGCAGGAATAGGACATTTCTTCATTTCATTTTTCTGCTCTTCTCAAGCACATATTTATTCTGTCCGTCTCCTGCATGCCCATCTCTGCACACTACAGCTTCTTCTAGCACAGGAAATTGAGTGAGGGGTACAGTCCTAAGACTACTCACAAAATTCCTCTTCATGCTTTGAAAGTCAAAATTCCAAGTTCTGTGAGAAATGCCAAAAGTGACAGCATTTGCAAATCTCCAAGTCAAAAGGGTAACCTTACATCTTTGTAGTTAAGGCCATTCTTTGAAGATTGTTGTTTCTCTATGCAGTTATTGTTCCTAACTAAAGCAGGAATTATGATTAGAAAATGAAACTTCACTAAACAACTTTACTAAATATTATATACATATATGATGTTATTATTATCCAAATCATGTGAGCAGATTGGGCTTTCCAATTATTTCATTATTTAAAAGCATGTTCCAGGTATCCTACTTATGTCAGCATATGTTCATAAAACCTTCTGGAGGTGTGAACAACCACACATGGAAGTAACAGTAACATAACAGTAGGTAAGGTAAAAGTACAAGCACCTTTACCCTGTACAAGCACCAAGTCATTACTGACCCATGGGGGGACGTCGCATCACTATGTTTTCTTGGCAGACTTTTTACGGGGTGATTTGCCATTGCCTTCCCCAGTCATCTACACTTTACCCCCAGGAAACTGGGTACTAACAGTAATCTAAAACAATTATTGTGCTATTAAAATGAATCTTGGCATTCTTTAAAATAAATAAAATAACCCAGGGCACAACATATTTCCTTTACTCTACTTACTTTAAATGGGATTACTTATTTTTGTTCTGTTTCTCCTAGCAAACTTTGAATCATATATATAGGACTTCCATTTCCAAGGAAGTGAACATACAATCTAGCTCCTATTTTTACTATAAGATGTTATCAGAATTTCCCATAATATTTGAATGTGATAAAGTAAGCATCTGCAAGCAGTAATGTATCAATTGATATCTCTTGATTTCTCCATCAGAGAATGTGAAGCTCATGAGAGCACATCTTAAATTATTTATTATGGCATCATCTCTGGCTAAAGTACAGTATGGGTACGCAATGAAGTTCTAAAGAGCTGGAATGCATGGGAAACCTGAATCAAAGCACAGGATTTGGATGCCAACTTAGCTTATTGAGAAAATGTATCAAACACATTCAGAAAGGTTTTGATCCTTGAGACAAATTTCTTTTCCCAATAAAAGCAATACATATTACCATCATAGAGTAGTAAGCTGCAATACTGCAGCCCAAGCTTTGCTCATGACCTGAGTTTGATCCCGGCGGAAGCTGGGTTCAGGTAGCTGGCTCAAGGTTGACTCAGCCTTCCATCCTTCTGAGGTCAGTAAAATGAGTACCCATTTTCCTGGGAGTAAAGTGTAGATGACTAGGGAAGGCAATGGCAAACCACCCCATAAAAAGTCTGCCAAGAAAACATCGTGATGTGACATCCCCCATGGGTCAGTAATGACTCGGTGCTTGCACAGGGGACTACCTTTACTTTTTACCTACATCATTAATATCAAAGATATGTAGGAAAAGAACACTTACCAGTTTTTAACCAAACATAACTTAATATAAAATGCGATTACCTGTAAAACCTAAGAAATTTAGTAATTCATAATGCTTTGCATAAAAGGGTGCTCAAGGTCTTTAACTTTCTAAAGGTGTTTTGAAAATTCCATGTATTACAAATCACACAATGGCCGAATGTAGACAACACACAACAAACTACTTCTTGTCCATGACAAACATGAAAGCAGTCTTATGTCATGCTTGTGTGCTTTTCCCTGTACCCACTTCACTCCTTCACTTGCACACAGGAAATGATTGAAGGCTTCCTTGTATGGGAAACCTCAAATCAAACTCCAGTTTGTAATGACATTTGAACGTAGGTGCCTAGGCAAAGTGTGGTTTGTTTCCTCTCCATAAACTATGGAGTAGATCGAGCAATGTACCAATATTCTCTCCATAGCATACACAGGGTTGATTTCATACTGGAGCATTGTATTAACCAAACATTTTATTTATTTACTCCATCCATACCCTACCTTTCTCTCCAATGGGGGACCCAAAAATGCTTACATCATTCTCCTCCCTCATTCAAGCCACAAAAATTAGGTTAAAGAGCTGATCTGATATTTTGTCTATTGGCTGTTTTTAGAAAAAAGACAGCCTATATGCTAAGCTAAGGCATATAACCTAAAAGTTAAAACATAATGCTTTATACATAACTTAATAGAAACGGGAGATATGCAGACAAAAGAAATTCCCAGCTAGTTGCATCAGTACCTGTGAAACAGGCATATGCTGCCACCTTGGGGAAGACTCTTTCCCTGTAGCTGAAGGAGTCTTGAATGTTGTCACATAAATCAATTTCATGTTTTGCCTGTCATATCCCCACAGGAAGAAACGTTTCTTAAATCTCTCTACTCATGCAGTCATAAGATCTTCCAGATGTCTTCCAGCGTCTTTCACGTTACGATCCTCATTGTGGAGAACTGCCATTGTTCTGAGAAGGAGAAGTAAAGTTTAATGTGCAATCCCACAATGCCTGCTTTAACTTAATATCACTCGGCATAGCAAGCCAGTAACATAAGTGACTCTCTCTTTCACAAAAGATAACAAAATGTATCCAAAGTTTCATTGATAATTCAAAGATCTCAGGAATGCAACAAAAATCCAGACATTAATGCTTACCAATACTTAGCACTTACTCATCATTATGACCTGTAGGGTTTGCTGGGGTAAATAGTAGAAAGGGAGGGGTGCATAACCCACGGCAGTTTCCTTGTCACTTAAGGATAGGACACCCATTATCAGAGGGAGGGGGTGTATGTTTTATTTTTGCCTACAGGAATCAGAAACAGTCCACAATTTATGTAATAGGAGATCTTAAGACAGCGTTCTCAGGGACACTGGTAAACATGTTCCCTGGCTCTTGTGATTTCAACCATCAAGCCAAACTTGGGTTCTGTAACAGAATGTTTGAAGAGTGGGTCAGAGTCCTGTAATGTAGACAACTATCTTATTTTATACAGAAAAAGATGAGTGTTTGACATTCTATATTCCCCATCCTTAGGCCCTTTAAAAGTCTCAGAGCAGAAGGGGGAAAGGAAGGAGAAAATGATCCCCATATACATTTCTATATGTATTCTGTACTTTTCAAGCAATGAATCATGTAGAAATATTTTCATAATCGTCTTTAAACTGAGATACAAAATGAAATTCAAAACTACAGGCTCATTAAGGTAACCAGAAGGAAGTTAAGAACCAAGGCATGAGTATGATTATCAGCTATCAAGGAGGATCACTTTGTAACTGATTAACCTGAGCAAAGAGTATGTATCAGTCTCATCGTGGTACATTTGCAGTATCCGCTTCAAAGTTCAAACAAGAACCTGGTACAGACAAGCTTTGGAAATACAGAAACTGAATGGACAAAGATATTGAGAATGTACAACCGTAAGTGAACAAGCTTTCGTGCCCTGTAGCACCATCTTATGCTTACTGATGATGTACCTAATGATTATATATTATATTATAAGCAGCACGCTTATTTTGTATGTAAGTAGCCGTATTGAATCAGACTCAGAATGACTGAACGTTCCCATTAGATCATTCAATCTCTTTGAAATGTAACAGATTTTGTCTGGATTTGGACAACAGTCTCTCATTACGAAAAGTCTCTTTATGTAGCTACAGAAATCATTCAGCATTCAGGCTGTGATGTACCAGCAAATGTTGAGATGATTGCATTACCATATTGTATATTTTGCTAGGTCCCAAAAAGCCAACTTATTTTTAACTTTCATCACCATAATTAGTGATTGACTTAGTTAATTGAATATTTTTCCAGTCAGTACCATCTGACTTAAAGCAATGCTTGCTAATTTTACAGTACAATTTTAAGCAGAGTTAAGCCCTTCTAAGGACTAATTACTAAGTTCTTAGTCTGTCACTAGCAAATGTCTGTTTCATTTTTCACTAGCAACTTTTTACCAAAACACTTGCTCCATTTTTTCACATTCAGAAAAGTTGCCAACCACAGTTTTGGGTCTCTCGCATCCCTCATCTGTCTTAGAAATGGATCTCTGACCTCCACTGATCTTCTAGGCTTTTTGTTTACTTCGTTTTTCCTTCTGCAGCATTGCCTCATACATCTGGGTATACTTGGGAGTTTTTCCTGTTGTCACAGTAAAGCAACTTTATTCAGGGTAGCTCAGATTGATTGTAGCCTACAGCCATTTTGCTGGCACTCTTGTTTCATGGCAAAACATTACACATCTACTCAGGGATGGGAAGACTGAAAGATGGAACAAGTTGTTCCAATGGGAATACATAACAACTGCATTCCTCAAGGCGAGAGAGAAGGGAGTGTTCACTAAATTAGGAACTCCTTTCATAAGTAGTTCAGTCCTAGCTTTGCCTTGTAACTTCACTAACCATGACTTTCTTTTTAAAGATACTGCAGAAGAAAGCACAATGACTGATGATAGCAAGATGACCCTCAACCTTCTCTTGCTTGGAAGGACACAGAGTGGGAAAAGTGCCTCAGGAAACACCCTTTTAGGTAGCGTTGACTTTACCAGTTACTTGTCCCCACGTTCAGTGACCACATCTTGTCACCTTGGCCGCAGCTGTCACATTTCAGGTCTTGCACGTCGGAATGGTAGTGAACTAGCAGTGCAGGTACATGTACTGGACACTCCTGGATATCCTCACAGTAGCTTGAGCAAAGAGCAGGTACATCAAGAGGTGAAAAGTGCTGTAGCTCATCACTTTGGAGAGAAAGGCCTGCACTTGGCACTTTTAGTCCTGAGAGCTGATGTCCCACTTTGTGAAGAGGAAGATGACCATACAACTGAGTTAGTCCAGGTAAATGACTATCCTACACATTGACAAGCCTGTTGCTTTCTGAATGGGAAGCTTGAACTTGCAAGTATCATATAAAATGGTATGACATGCAAATTACTATGAGAGTTTGCATGTTAAAATGTAGTAAAAACTCAAAACTTGTAAAATCATTAATCTGTTAAACTGGGAATGAACTAGCATTTAATCAAGTGTCCCAAGGTCTGTCAACTCTTTTTGCATTTACAGAACTGGAGTGAATATTTAGGACTGCATATTGTTCAAGAACATAAGAAGTGCTTTGCTGAATCAGTCCAAGTTCCTCTCTAGGCCAGCATTCTTATTTATTCACTTAACTTATACCCCACCTTTCTCTCCAGTGTTGGGGCAGGGTGGGGGTGGGGAAGCAGAGCAGCTTACATCATTCTCATCTCTATTTTATCCTCACAACAACCATGTAAGGTAGGTTAGGCTGAGAGTGACTGGCCAGAGATCCATCCAGCTTCTATGGCAGAGTGGTGATTTGAACTTGGGATTCCAGCAAGCAGCAGGTGCTAGGGTGGTCCACTAGAAACTAGCCAGTGGTCCAACAGGAGATTATTAGAAGTCCTATCTTCAGCTTATTCCATGGTTAAACATTGAAAGACACAGTCTTGGTGGATATGAACCTTTTAGTATGATACACAGAAAAGATCTTTTATATTAGCACTTATCATTGTAATGTGATGGCTACGTAAGGAGATAATAATGATAATTATAAATTAAAGAAACTAATTTCAGTACTGAGCAGATTCTGTAGAGAGGCAGCATATACATCTTCTAAATAAAAAAATTCTAAAGTAAAATACAGGTGTTGTATTTTTGCTTTCCTCTGGGCGTTGAACAGGGGTTCCTGGAGGGAGGTGGGGAACTGAATTTCCTGCATTGTGCAGGGATTGGACTAGATGACCCTTGGTGTAACATTTAGCTCTATGTTTCTATGTTTTTATTTAACCATAATGATTTAATATATAAGGACAATGCTCTCAAAGTACCAAACATTAGCAGGGCTTTTTTTCAGCTGGAATGTGGTGGAACGGAGTTCTGGAACCTCTTGAAAATGGTCACATGGCTGGTGGCCCCACCCCCTGATCTCCAGACAGAGGGGAGTTTAGATTGCCCTCCGCGCTGCTCAGCGGTGCAGAGGGCAATCTAAATTCCCCCCTGTCTGGAGATCAGGGGGCGGGGCCACCAGCCATGTGACCATTTTCTTTGAGGGCAACCCACTGAGTTCCACCACTTCTTTTCCCAGAAAAAAAGCCCTGAACATTAGTATATGATACCTTTCTAAACCATAGGATGTAATAGCATACCTGTATCAGAGATAAGTAGTGGATAGGTATCTGTGCATCACAAATAGTCCAGCAAGTGTTGGGTAGTCAGTCAGAGTGTCAGGCTTCAAGCTGAGAGACCCCAGTTCAAACCATCACTCTGCCATGAAAGTTTGCTGGGTGACCTTGGGCCAATCACACTCAGGTATCACGGGGTTGTTGTGAGGATAAAATGGAGGAAAGGAAAATTATGTAAGCTACTTTGGATACCCATTGGGGAGAAAGATGGGGTATAAATGAAGTAAGTAACTAAACCTGGAGCAAACTTACATGCCCCATCCATCTTCTTGTCCTATGTTCTCTGAACACACATTGAGAGGATGGGACAGCCCCACAGTGCGTAGAACCCAGCTGCGTAAAATAATGCTTTATACACTCAATGAATAAACAGACAATTCTTTACCTTGAAAGGAATTTGAAGGTAAGGTAGGGGGGAACGCAATGTCTACTGCTTCTTTCCAAGGATTATAATTATGGCTCCAAGGTGATGCAATAGTGATTTAACTATTCATTTCCCTATTCGTTCAGATGCTATGTTTTTAGTAACCACAAAGTAAATGGTGTAACAGAGCCAATATTGACCTAGAGAAAGAAGCGTATCCTCAAGAAACTTGTATTACTTATATTTCACAGTGACTGTCCTTTAAGGACCTGAGTTCTTGAGGAATTGCTTGTCTTCCTGCATTATGTACAGTATCTGAAACCAAGTTGTTATATGTATTCTGCTAATGTGAGGATTTCAAGCTTCCCTTCCTACCTCACTCATCCTCAAAATGCAAAAATGGCTTCAATGGGAGAGAAGAGTTCGTACTGTACTTGCAGCCACAGCTTGTACACCCATTCGCTGGAGCTTTCCCTCCTCCTCAGCCAGTTCCAGTCGATCTCTATATTCAGGGTAGAAGAGCCCCACCCATCATTAAGTCAGGATGAGATAGCTTCCATGTGTCCACCTGTTCCCTTGAGATGGATACTGATCTGCAGCCAGGTAGTCAATAGCTCCACAGTTAGTTTAAAATTGTGCGGGGAAAACAATGAGTAGGGGAAAATTATACTATTGGGAAGCAGCCTTCAAATGAAATGAATCTATTTTATACTATTTTGATAGGGAAAGTTCCTCCACTGTCTCTTTTTAGGATGAAGTTAAAACAATGTCAAAACAGTCAATTAGTTAAAAGAATTTAGATAATGGAAGTTATCTATGGAATTGTTTGGTTGTATGATTAGCTCATCACATATCTAATTTACAAGTGGTCCTTGTGTGCAGATGCTTGTATCTGAAAATTGGGACCACTTACTCAGGAGGAATGTTTTTCAGTAAACTTGAGGGATCCCGCAGGGTTGCATATAAATCTTAAATCTGTAAAAAAAATTGCATCCCCCACTACTGCCGATCACATAATTGCACTTGTGCAGACACGAAACCTACCTCCTCCATCGGGAGCCAAGCATGTACTTTGCCTCACAGCAATGGATCCCAGATGTAGACAAAGCAGACTGGGGACTTGCCTCCACTGCAGTGGTGGCAAAGCAGCAGATGCTGGATGACCCAGAAAGGAGGGTGCCACCAACACCACTACTGAGGCACAAAAGCTGTGGGTGGGTAGCCGAGTGAAGGCTGGAGCTGGGCAGGTGGCTGTGGAGGGCTGTGGAAGGCACGGGCTGGACACGCTGAATCCGCCACCAAGACATCAAACCAGCAGGCAGCCCAGGGAGCGATGGCCAAAGTCAGCACCGAGACTGTTAAGTGGAGGCAGCAGAGTGCAAGTGCAACTGGTAGAAGGCCATGCCAGGTCCAATCACATCCCAGCCTTACCACTGATGTACCTGCCTCTCTTGCAAGCCCAGCTGGTTACTAACAGGGAATGGCAAGGAGGAAAGGGGGGAGGAGTAACAGGCAAAGCCAGGAAAAGCAGGAAGCAACAGTGGGGACAGGGAGCCTGATATGGCTCCCTGGTATCCACTGGGGTGGGAGGTTTGTATCTACTAATTCTGCCAACAGTTAACCTCTCCATCAGACTTGGTGGTAGGTTGTGATAATTTTTCACCGCTATCTGATTGCGCTATTTGTGTGTTGATTATGGGAGGAAGCCACTTGACCATGAGAAAAACAGCTTCTCTGGAAAGGATTTAGATGCAGTATGTCAGAACTGACTTTATTCAGTTAGCCTTCTTTTATCTCCTCTGGCTCCATCCTACATTATGATTTTCAATCAAGGGGATTTTCACATTGTAAGTTTAGTCAGTCGCAGCAAGGAACTATTTATATGTATATGATCACACCACACAGACTATGCCAAAAATCCCAAGTCAAATTAATATAGTCATTGTTCCAATGAAGCATAATTCTTCCAACTTTATGATTTAGTGTAAGATTAACATGGAAGAACATATTCTAATGACTAAAAATTCTAACACTGGGATAGGACTGTAAAAACGGATATAAATAAAGCACTTATTGGAACCTTCAAATTAACTGCTGAGTTTTAAGTAGTACACTAACTTCCAGTTCTACCTCTTTTGCTTAAGTACTTGTACCTTACCTGCAATGTGGCTACTGACTTTCCACAACCTTCAGCACACACCATATCCATGTAGTTGTTTTGTTCTTCCAAGGAGCCTACAGTTAAAAGTGGTTCTTCTTCCTTTCCTCATTAAAGAGTTTCCTGCATTAACGCACCACCGTCCACCGCAGATTCCTATTTTATACACATATGATAATTTTTTATGACTAATATTTCTGCTATGAGCACAGATGTTGGATATGCAGACTATATGGAAACATGTATTAAGGATTTGTGTGTATATTTTTTCCAGGAACTGCTGGGTCCTAAATGGAAAGATTTTACTGTCATCTTATTTACTCATGCAGATCGAGTTGAAAAGGCTAAGTTCGAGAGAGAAGAATACCTGCACATTGCCTCAGATACGCTACACAAACTCATACAGTCAGTACAGCAAAAATACATTTTTATAGATAACCATGCAACCATACTAAAAGAGGAAAATCTAAGAGCTTTGAGAAAAATTATGGAGTTCCTAAGACAAAACAATTACCAAAGAATTCTATTCAAATAAATGTGCCATGGTATAAACGTTGCAGTTAAGCAATCATCCATTCACACATTCACAAATCTTCATCTCCTCCTCCCTCAATCGTGGGTATTATTTCAGATTTTAAACTATTTGGGAAAAGATTTATTTCATATGTGGAACACACCTAAGAAACTAAAGTACACCAATCTGGACACAGATGAATACAGCTATTTCCCTACAGGTAGCTCATGAGCTGTTGCTTGCCAGCTGCTGCAGAGTAGCTTGCGCGCACCCTTACAAACCCAGGAAGGATACTGAAAAGATCTGCTCTAAGCTTTTAAAAAAGTGTTCCTATCTGCACATAATGTAGGTGGTGGCCAGACTCTCAGTGGTGGTGCCTCACCTTTGGAATGCTCTCCCCTTTATGGCTCACATGGTACCTACCTTTCTTTTAGATGCCAGACCAAAACTTTACCCTGGCTTTTAACTAAGACATTTCTTTTTTACTTATTTTATTGCCTGCTCCTAGCCTGAGCCTTGTTTTATTAACATCATTTTACGCCATTGTTTGTTTTATGTGCTTTTATGCCCTGGCTTTTAATTAGCACATTTATTTATTCTACTGATTTGGCTGTTTTACTCTTACTTGTTTTACTGACTTTATTGTTCTGATTGGCTTTGTTTTTTAGTTGTGAGCTGAGTCAGCACACAAATTCACTAAATAAATAGGTTTTGCTCTGTGCAGCTCAGCTAATAGCATTTTTCTGGTGCTCTTCCTAGTGCAGATTCTGATTCTAGGACAAAAACTAAAGGGAAACTAATACTGCTTTAAGTTATAGCTCTAAATTTCTTCCTTCTGGTTGTTAAAACACACACACACAAGGATAAGCTGCTTCGCTCTTGTTAAGGCACACTAATTCACAGTTGTAAGAATCAGCAGAATTGAGGATTAATGTAAAATTCTACACCATCCATTCCTGTGTTCTTACAAGTAGCGGAATTGCAGAGGACTTCCTTCATTATCATACTATATAGCAAATGAGGTTATAAGGCTGCTGCTTTTGTTTATGGAAGTCTGGTATATCATTTCTGAAGAAACAAATGATTTACAACATCCCCACAAATTAGCAGCAGAGGCAATTTTAATTTAATTGTGGGAATGGTGGAGAAAATAGTTAACTAGTGTAAATCCATCTTAAAATGGTGCCTTTTCTACCCAATAAATAGATTTTATAAGCATGCCCTTTTCTGGTGTCTCCACATTTTATTTCAAACTTCCAGTTACACCATACATAAAAGCATATTCACATTTTTAAAAGACTAGCGGGCTTGAAAGCAGTTTGACTGGAAATAGCCAGGGGGGAAATGACCACCCCGGTTGCATTTTCTTCTAGCAGAATGCATAGAAAAGTGGCTCTCCAACTTTGTTTTTTAAGACATTGTCACCAGCACATTAGTAAACAATGTCTCCAAAGTACAGTCAATTTTCACTTACAGGGTTGGATCTAACCAGGGTTCCTGTGAGCACCAAAAAGGCTATACTAAAATTTGCACGGACAAATAACTATGTATGTGGAACAGGGGGTGTAATAGGGAAGGCAACTGAGCGAAAAAGATGGCCAGATCCACATATTTCTTTCTGGAAACAGAACAGGATTTCATGCAGAAGACAAAGCTGTATCTTGTTAATTTACATTTTCACCAAGTTTTCAAAGGTCACATTAGGCATTAACTAACACACACAGAGCTGCTCTAGATGGACAGCTTGCCTCCCCTCCCACTACAGTCTGTTGTGCCCCCTGGAGTCAATGGACCCTTGGAAACAGCGTGGTTTAGGATTCTAAGCCATGGTATATAAAGTTGACTTTACTAGGTATGGTATACAAATTTCATTAAAAGTAAACACTGAAGAAAAATCCTTCATTTTTTCCCCAGTCATTATGATCATGATGAACCTGGGAAGGAGTCCATCTGATTTCTGTTGATTTTTCAACAATCCACCAAGTATTCAACTATTATTCTAGCCCCCATCTAAAGGTTCTCAAATCCTAACATACGTGAGAGCTTGTAAGTGGAAGCAGAATACCAATACTGAAGGTCACAGATCATTTCACTACCACTGAGGATATTCAAGTTCACCTACCGCTAAGATCTCTACATTGCTATGTTCACTTAACAGCTTATTGTGATATTTAAATGTTATTCTATTCTTACTATTTTGTTAATTTCCAATGCCCTAGGGTATCTTATTTCTCCTTTCTGACACAGGATAGACTACACATTTAAATAGCTAAATAATTAAACACAATTGGTAATTTTAGTTTAGGTGTGACTGATGACGACAGAAATATACCTGGTTTGATTTAATGTACTACACAGAAACAGGATATTTTGGAGATCGGCACAATACTTGCATGGACTTCCTGAAACAAAAACAATGAAGTCTTATTGCTCTTGCAACACAAGCGTCAGACAGTTGAATAATCTGAACTCCACCCCTCTTTGCAACTCTCAGGCATGATCGCCAGTGAATGTCAGATGGATGCTGCAGATGCTGGCTCACTGAAATGACGGGATTTGTTCAAGCTATCTACTGATACACTCCAAACTGTCTCATGCTCTTTCATTTACTGAAAAGGCATGATTCATACTCTGAGTAATACTTAGATTCAGACTCTTTAATCAATAATGACAAAGAAACTTGAAACTGGTAGTCAATTCACATTTATAGTAATAGATGCAACAAAAACCAATCATACTCTAGTGAGGCAATTTTGTTTTTATTTAATTGTGTTCACAATGGTTTTCATTTGAAATGATCTCAAGCTTTTCCAGAATTGATTATATTCATTTAATCCCACTGTTTGCCATTGTAGCAGCCTTACATACTCCTTTTCCTTTCACCTCAAATGGTACTCCTTTGTATGTAGCCACACACTGGTCATTAGTACGAAGGTCAGGCTGGATTTGCTCCCAGATTTTCTTCTTGGGATTAAGTTCTTTTTCAGGTTCACCTATAAAATCAAGCAGAGAAATATGGTAGAGAGAATGCTACACATTATCTGACTTTGTGTATATGAGAGCTCCTTTGCTTTGAAAATGTGCTGGAAATTTTCAATACACCAAGTTTTGGAGGTAAGTATACTTTCTGATCCACATGATGGTATAAGTACTTCCACAGAAAAAGCAACAAATTGAATGACAAACAGAAGGGGAAAAGAGTGCTGGCTTGGTACAGAAACAACATTCAGGTTGTGGGATTGGACACTTTTTCCTGTCTGCCCCTTCCTTGACATATGCAAGTTCCCCTCACTAATAGCTGTATCTCCATCATTAATGTGAGCCATAATTAAAGCTGACACTTGGATCCAGTGAAGGATTTCCACAAACACAAGGGAGGCCCATTGTCACCAATTCCCCGTAATCTGCTGCAGCCCTTTCATGCCCCCCCCCATGTTGCTCCTGTTGTCCCAAGAGCAACATTTGTCCCAAGAGCAATAGTACATTGCACTGGGACAAGGGAGGCAGGGAAGTTGCACTCTATGGAGACAAATCCCTTCCAGCCACAGAAATTACTGTTTGATCCAAGCCTTTGAAACCCTTAATGCAGATGTAATGACAAAACATGATTAAGGTCATCCTCCAGCTTTATCTGGAATAGAAAGAAAAATAGCAACAAAATATTTAACTCTTTAAAAAAAGAAAATACTAAACAGGTTCAAAATGCTTAGGCAGAAAAAGTACAGACATGTGCAATTTACAGGATACAAATTCTTTTCCATGAAACCTAGAGCTAAGAGAAAGGAAGAATTATACCCTTTCCCTACTGCTACTTGGTGAAACTGCTGTGAATAGTTAAGAGGGTCACAGTAGTGGAATACTACAAAGCCCATGAGTAAGATTATCAAAACCGTTTAAGTGAGCTAGGTGTTCTGCTTCCTATCACAAATGTGCGAGACCATGCAGAGCAGCAGAAATGCTTTATTCTGTATTCCCTTAGCAAGAGATTCATATAGCAATTAGTGTCTACATTAATACACTTGCTATAAGCACATGCTTTCTGAAACCAAGCATTTTCTCAGCAGGCTGCTGAAGCTCCTGTATTAGCTATTCTCAGCACCTAGTGCCAAATGGAAGATGTATTCTTTAGGTCTATATTTATAGGCCATTTGAAAAAAATTACAACCAACACTTAACTAATCATCTTCTCTGCCTCTTTAAAGATTTATAGGTAATGCCTATTTTCATATATTAACAGGTGTGGCACACCTAATACATTAATAGATGCAATACACTACAGCAATTTCTCTTTCTAAAATCAATGGATTTCAGTGGGTATTTCTAGTAATTCACTACCGAGGGAAAACAGAAAGAGAATGTCTGTTGATACTTTACCCCATTTTTTTCCAGGAATTTTTATCAAATATAATATGTTCTAACACACAGTTATAACCATGCTCACTATCAGTATTTCTAGTTAGAGAATTTAATTCAACCTCATTCTAACAGCCTTAATCTATACTAACAGGACATGCAGTGGTTTAAAAATAGGTCATACAGTGGGTTCAATGAACGTGGTCTATGCGCCCATGAATTTGAATGATCTGTTTCAAAATCCAGGCACATATGAAATTTGCATGGGAGAAACAAAATTCCAAGTGTTCAAAAGACAACAGACAACTAGCTGATGACTTATTAGTTCAGAAGGGGGGGGGGACCTGCATTGTTTTCTTTCACAGCAGATTTTCATCATGAGCACTAGTCATGTGCCTACTACCTTCCACATTAACCATTCCGAGAAAATGTCCTGACAAAAGCCTATAGGTGAATATTTTCATCCAAACAGTACACTCACTTTTGGTTTATTAACAAAAGCCATAATCTAAAGATACTCCAGTTGCCTTAAGAATATAAAAAGAAGAAAAGGAACAGCAGACCTAAGCTATATCACAAACTGCTCTTGAATACCCTCAGTTTAAAAAACTGTTTGCTGTGCTGCATACTGTGGCAGGGAGAGAGCATTTCAAGAAGTACAAACCCAGTGCATGGTACTAACTGCATTCTTACGAGATCCCAGCTCATTACATTAACTAACCAACCAGATATCAGGGAATCTCTGCATTTATTCCTTAAATCTCAAATTTAACAAAAACTGCTTACACTAGGGGTGTGCACTCAGATATACCCACGCTGAAATTAAACCTGAAATTAGCTGTTTCAGGTTGGCTAGGGAATACCTGAAGAGACCCCAAGTACTCTTGCTATTGTGACAATAAGCCGTCAAGTAGCTGGTGGGAGCTGAATATAGATATGATCTGAAAGGCTAGTTCTACTTGCCCATATGAAATAACTGGGTTCACAGTTTCCCTGCCCTAGTCTCCTGGAAGGAGCAATCCCCCTACCATCAGGCTTTTCAAAAAAATTTAAATTGGCAATTAAATATTGTTATATAAGGATGTGCAATTTGGATTCTGTATTCGGTAGGGAAAATACCCGAATCGGACCCAATTCACAAAGATTAAGGATTTCCAAAACGGCCCCACCATACCTGGGCCGTTTTGGAAACCACGAATCAACGATTCCCGAAACTATTTGTGTAGCTTCGGGAAGCTTCGGGGCAAGGGGTCCCTCTTCCTCCTGCTCCTGTGCAGCAGGAGGAAGAGGGACATTTAAACCACAGATCACCTGTTTGTCAGGGTTGTCAGAGTACAGCCTGCTGGGTTTAAATTTCCCTCTCGACTCAGCCACTTGTCAGGTGTTTCCCTGACAAGCGGCTGAGTGTAGCCTGCCGGGGAGCAGGGGAGACTTTGAAGGGAAGGAGGCTCCCCGTGAGGCTTGCAAGCTGCACGGGGAACCTCCTTCCTTTCAAAGTCACCCCATTTTCAACCAGATGGAGGAAGGGGGGGACAGTGTGCTCCAAATCTTTACAGAGCACACTGAAGCGGGTCAGACAATTACTTATTACTGATTCTTTTTTTGCTTTGGGTTTCCCAAAGCAGGAAACCCGAAATTTTTTTGCACACCCCTAGTATTCGGTAAAAATCACCCAACTTAAATCTGTAATGAATTCAGTAATACCAAATGTAAGTTTACTGAATTTATTTGGTAAAATTTGGGAAGCACGGCAGCATTGTTCCTTTGCTAAAGGAGGGGGGAGAAGGGAGGTGGAGAGTGTCAGAGGCAGAAGGCGGAAGTGGGAGGGGAAAGAGGGAAGGGAAGGGGAGCATGAGTGACCATTCCTTGCAGCAGTTCTCCTTCTCTGGCCAATGGGATTCTCAAGAAGGAGAGTGCCTTTTCTACTACTGCAAGGAGTTAAATTATGAGGCCTGCCTCAGTCAGCCTCCTTGTCCACTTACAATGGGGTCTCCTTTTAGCAGGATGTCTGAGACATGGGCGCTGACCTGCAAGTCCATTTGGACACAGCGGGCCTCAGATTCGGGTTTGGAGTTTTTTTCAAGGAATGCTGGTGGAGAAGTATGTGGAGGCTGCTGGGGGCTTGGTCATTCTTCACTTGGACATTTCCCATTGGTTGGAGGTCTTGCACCGACAGGTGGTGTACACCTATACAGCTGGAGGCAGGACATTTGGTTACAGGACATCAGTGATGGCCTTTGGGGTTGGTTGCAGCTTTAGGAGCGTTGGCGGGAGCCATCTTGTGGCGGTGAGCATTTAAATCGGATCCCAATGAGAGATCAGGGTATGTGTTCATATATTAATTATATATTAAACTCATACTATAAAACCAGGAGGAGCAACATCTGACCTGCAACATCCAACCTGCAGAAAATAGCCCTTTAAAACAATTCAATCTTGTATAGCTTTTGAAATAGCAGCAGTGTAGGAGTCTTTCCTTTGCATCTTTAAATAAGCTAATCCATCAAGTGGGAATAACTGCGCCAATAATGTTCAAACAGGGACAAGCACCATTTTAATAATGTAAGACCTCTGTTGCATTAAATAAGTGGTTCATCTCGTCTAGCATCTTGTTTCACACAGTGGTCAATTAGGGGCCCTGGAGGTCTAACCAACAGGACACAGAAGACAAGGCTCTCTCCTGATGTTTCCTCTGTGCAATTATGAAGATTCTTTTAACTCACCATGGCTAGTGATGGGCCAATCATCCACAAATCTGTGTTTAACCCCTCTTTAAAGCCATCTGTGCTCATGGAAATCACTATGTCCACTGTCAGCGAATTCCACAAATTACTTATTAAGTAAGTAAGTATTTCCTTTTGTCTGTCCTGTAAACATCATTTTCCCTGTGTGCTCCTGAGTTCTAGTATTATGCAAGGAGAAAAAGCTTCTTCTATTTAACTTTTTCCACTCCATTCATAATTTTATAAACTCCTTGTTTACAGGATGGCACTTTCAAATGGCCTTGAAGAACCTGGTGGAAATAACCCATACATTAAACTGGAGCTGAAAGCTAACTGGTAACAGTAAGGAGATTATAGAATTAGATAATATGCTAATTTTGCCTAACTCTACTAATAATAAACAAGCAATAGAGTTTTGTAGCAACTGACATTTCCAAGTTCTCTTTGAGAAATGGAGAACGTATTACCATAGGGTTACTGTGGTTCATGGAGCCACATGGCCAAAATGGCCAATAAATATGGAACATGGTATTTTTTGCAGCTAAATTCACAGTCTACATGAGCAACAATAGGGTGTGTGTGTGTTATATTTGATCCAGCAGACTCCTAAACAAATTAGCAATAGTCAGCTGGACTCAGTATCTTTCAAGAGCTCAGCTTTGACCAACATCACCTTTGTTTTTGTCAGGATTGAATTTCATTAATCGTCAGACTTAAGAGTTTTTCAAGAACAGAAAAGGTGATGTATCAAACATGTTATCTTTAGTACACTCCTAATTCTAGTTCTCTTTGATCTATCTTTGGTGACAAATTTCAATTATATGTAGGTAAAACAGCTCATTAGATTTCAAAAATTCAAAAAGCTGGACAGAGAAGTTGTCTCCCGGACCTTGGAGAGATTTGGTATAACCCAGTTATATTACCAGAGGACTAGAGATCAACTTTCTACCTTTGCCTGCTCTAAACAGCTACATGCCATTCTAGAGAATAGGCTAAGTTGAGACAGAAAAGCAGCACATCAACAAATTAATACTACTTACAGGAGAAGATTATTATGATTTGTATAATACCAATCAAATACCTATAGGATACCTATATAATATGCTCTGTAGCAAAAGAAAATCTTAATCATTTCAATGTATACAGCAAGCTGGATATTTAATGGAATCTAAGAAAACAGTTGCAAAAGAATCATATCACCCCAAAGGTGAAGGCAATCCTTTTAAACACAAACATTAAAAAAGCAAATTTAGTTTTCAAGAATAAATTAAAATCTGACTTTTATTACACAAACACCTTCTGGATCTTATTAAAACTTGCTTTGGAATACCGAGGCACGCTCCCCTGGGATCTGTGGTAGGCTTGTATTAGATTAGCAGAGGCACCACTTTTAAACATTACCAGAACAATAAGTTGAGCATTCCACAGTAACCTTCCCATTGCATCTCTTTCTTTTTAATAGAAACAACCATTTTGAAGGACATCTAAAAATAAAATTGGAGCAAACCCATCGTTTTTACTCTTTTGGGATAGAAGCTATATTTTCTGAATCATAAAGCAACAGACAGGCTCCACACTGTAGTGTTCTGGATAGACTATGCATTGAAAACATACTAGATTCAAAACTTAGCTGAACAGGCAATATAAAACACAGAGGAACAGTCCAACTGATTTTTTTTACCCCAGTATGAAGCAAATTAGGAGTTCCACAGAAACCTGTTCATTACTGATAAGTTACATAAAATACATGTTCATGACTAAGAAACTCTTAAATTGTATCTACATTATTATTTTGGATATTTAACTCAGCCACAAAACTAGCTCCTCATTTAACTTAAATCTAAATTTTCATTTTCACCACCAGGTAAAGGACATCCTGCTTAAGTTAGTGCTGCCGTGAAACATGTTTCCAGAAATTGCATCTCTCTGAGTAACCTGTGTGACCATCTGAATCCCATGAAAATTTTGAAGCTGAACATAGCTAAATAACTCATTACCCCACTAGAGGCATTACACATCACTTTCCAGAGGAGTTAGCCATGTTAGTCTGTAGTTGCAAAATAGTAAAAAGTGCTGTAACACCTTTAAGACCAACCAACTTCATTGAGGCATAAGCTTTTGAGAATCACAGCTCTCTTCGTCAGATGCTCCTCAACATGCATCTGAGAGCTGTGATTCTCAAAAGCTTATGCCTCAATAAAGTTGGTTAGTCTTAAAGATGCTACTGGACTTTTTACTATTTTACATTCATCACTTTGTGGCAAACAACTGTAACAGACAAAGTTTTCTAAAAATTGTGGTGCTCTGGAAATTATGGACATTCTGTTCCCTTTTGTATAACATGAAGAAAATCAGTGCTACGAACAAAAACCAATTATATGGAAACCCTACATTAAAGATCATGTTTTTCTATCACAGGTTTAACATGTTATGCATGAATGAGGTATCCCTTTACCTGAAACATAAATGCCATACTTAAAGGAAGCATAACTCTTCTTAAAAGAAAAATAACTCTTCTAGAATGCAAAGTTTTTCATTGATATAAGAACGATTAAATGGAAGACCTTTGAAAGATTTCAACCTGCACTGAATTATTATGGACACTAAAGTTTATATAAAACCTTTTAAACTGCTTATAGATTCAACAAAAGCCAAGCAATCTTATTCTTCTTAAATTGCTTTTAGCCTTTTCTGTTTTGAACAACCCAGAAGTAAATTTCCATTAATGGGAAAAAAGGTGATTTTTACCAAACCCTGTCCTCACACACACTGAAATGCCTCCAAAGGGTTTTTTTGGGTTCCCAATTTGAGCAGGAACAATATTTCAGAAAAAGAATATCCCATTTCACTGATGGAAATTCTTTTCTCAGTGGAAATGCTGCTAGATCCAACCCAGTGTGGTCATCTTAAAAGCTCTCCTTATATTTGCATATTTCTTAGTTCACCTACTAGTTTTCTGTGAGTAGTTACTTCCTTTTGGTGCTTTAGAGAACATTTGCCTTACTCTGCAGCTAAGATATATAGTCTCAGAAGACCAAACTTATTTTACAATGAATTATAAATCCTTCATATGAAACTATTAAAGCTGCAGAGTTATCTCTGGTTTCCTATCAGAAACAAGCAGTGATAAAAGTTCAGAAAGCTTCCTATCTTCCAACACAGGTTAATTCCACAGTGCAATTATTTAAGTGCATATGAAATACAGTTTGGGGAGGGAGGGGACGTGAGTATGTGTATACTTTTGTTTAACAATTTTTATTCCGTCACTCCAATAAAACTACAACAGAGAAACTTAATAAAAAATAAGCTGCAATTCATCATCCTAAAGCCACAATAAAGACATATCCAATTATGGCAAAATTATAATCAACCCCATCAGCTTGCTATGACTTTCCTAAAGAATCAGTAATGCACAGCAAAGCAGGGGCACTGCCAATTTTGATTACTAAAAAGTTTTGAACTTGCGATGAAATGATGACATTTCTAAAACTACCTTAATATTAATAAAATGCTCCAACAGTAAGTGAACCAGAATCACGATCATCTAAATACATTTTTGAATGACCAGTATTTGGTGCAGAGATGAGTCAAACACATTTGAGAGTCACAGAATAGCATATCTACCTAACCTTCATGGATGCATACAGCAATGTTCTCAGGGATTATACACTAGGTAATACTGTGACTTATACTAGCTTGACCTTCAAGTCACAGTAAACAAACCTGAGCATTCGCACTTCATACTTAAAAAACATTTATCTATAAATCAGAGTCATGGGTTTAGAAATTTAATGATGAGAAAGAAATTTAAACTTCCCTAGTATAAAAGGTAATCTAGAAAAGCTATAAAAGCAAACTGGGAGAGACGACATTATCTCAGAGCCAAGCTACAAGTGACGCCTTACACAGGTTGGACACTTGTCAGCTTACCTCAAGTTTTGATGGGAAATGTAGGCATCCTGGTCTTGCAGCTGTAACGGAGAGCCAAGCTGTAAAACCAGGATGCCTACATTTCCCATCAAAACTTGAGGGAAGCTGACAAGTGTCCAACCTGTGTCAGGCGTCACTTGTAGCTTGGCTCTCATTCTTAAAACAAACAAAATATGGCATTCAAAACTTTAGCAAAGGAACAAACTACAAAGAACCAGAGCATTAGTCAAATATGATTAGTGGTAAGAATTATAACCTTTTAAAAGGTAACTGACAGAAATGAAAGCATAAGGATCTAAACATCCCCCATACAGTGGGTTATAATATTCACATACTTCCAAATAAATCTCATGTAATGCATAAAACCCAAAAGGTCAACCTAGTATTTTAGATTTTAACATTTGGGAACAAACCATTTGTCTAGATAAAGTTTAGGTACAACAGCAACAAGGGGATAAGCACATTAATTACAGTTTTGCTTGCCCCAGACAGTTTTATCTTCAATCTGTTAATGTAATTTGATAACATCGATCATTCTTTCAGGCCTCTGATACTTAAATGGCCATTATAAATACTTTGTAACTATGCAGCAGCACTATTTGTAATGGGCTTTTTCCGCCCTGCTACTATATCGAAGTAAGAGATTTTTAGAAAACTTACTGCTAGATTGAGCTTGTTATGCTAAGTAATTCAACAACATATAATGACATTCTCAGCTAAGCTGCATGTCACAGCAAAGGGATGAGTGGAATATACAACTTGAAAAGGCATACACCTTTGATCAGGTGTATGCCTTTGGGTAAAAATTGCAACAATCATCTCCAGTATGCTTGCCTGTAAGCATCTTGGAAATCTGTCTGGCTACTCTTGGGAAACAGAATTTTGGTCTGATGCAGCAGCAGAATTCTTAAGTTTCTTGTTTAAAATCAGTTTTGTCTGAAAAAGTTGTTTTAACAAGCAATGCTTGCTTAAAAGCATGATGTAGAAGCTACAATATAACTTATTGCCAAATAAGTGATTGAGATAGCATATAAATTTTTAATAAATAAATGTGTTGGGGGAAGAGTCCAATAATTTTTTGTTCCTGGGAAGTGATAGTAGTAGATTAAAAGAACCCCCAATCTGTTATAGAAGCTTAATCAGTCCATCAATAACCACAGATCTTCAGAGTCTGTTCTTCATTAATATCATGGCACATAAAAGGTAAAGATTGCACATGTGTAAAATGCAGGCTTGCATCCAATTAGAGCTGTACTACATAAAAACAACTTTTCCACCTGCTGTCTAGTGGTCCACAGAGGCACATCTTGGGTGTCAAAGAGGAGAGCTGCGGTGATTGGGGGGGGGGCTAGCAAACCCCCCCCCCTTGTTCCAAGGAAAGAAGCAAGTGATTTTTTCCATTATTAAGAAAACTGAAGACAAAAATGAAATTAAAGGTAAGGTTGGTTGAAGAAAAGAGATAAAACAAAATGTACTCTTTAATACTATGTAAATTCTGCATAACTGGGGTTTTACCAAACTTGTTTTCATCCTTAGCCTCAACTGTTTAACTACTAAATATTTCCAAAATTCCTATATTGTATATAGTATAGTTGATTTACACTCATTTTATAATTTATATTGAATTCACTCACTGATTTTTTCCCACATTCCAATAATTTCCCTTACCTGGAAAACCTTCAAATGTGACTCTCTCTCCAGGAACAGCCCCATTAGGAGGAGCCAGGATTTCCACCTTCTCTGGTGAGCTGGCACACATCAACATAGCCTGGGACACCACTCCTCTCATTTTGGCTGGTTTCAGGTTGCAGAGAAATATTGCCATCCGGTTCTGCATCTGTACACATGCAGAGAAGTTTTTTTAAAAAAGACTTGTTTCTTCCACAGCGTACAAGAAAGAAAGAAAAATAATGCATGCAACACACAGTAAAACACCAGCAAGTATGGAGATATCACTGTGTTAGTAACAATTAACATTCTTTCAAGACTAATTTAGCAGTAAAAGCCACGAAGTAACCAATTACAAATCACTGTCTTCTAATACAAACACAACAGGGTGCAATAAAGAAGTTCACATTGTGTCCTGATGTGCTGGGATAATGGATGAAGCGATGTTTCACTGGATTCTATGATTTTGTGGTTCCGGGTTTCCACTCTTAACATTCTTACATTAAAAGTTTTGCTTAAAAAACTCTTCTAAACTAATTATCCTTTCCATGTCCAGGTGGTTTACCATTCAGGATGCAATTATGGTATGTACACTTACTGAACCCAATTCCCAGAGATGGGATGAGGCTTTTGGAACAAATTAAATTAAAACAGTTACACAATGTGCACTACAACTCATTAATTTAAAACCATAAATGCTTCTGTTTTTTCTCTAGGGAAGAATACCACTAACAAACAGAGCAACCAGACTCCATGAGAGAACACTGTCATCAACAGTTTCTCATGGAAACAAATTATTCTTTTGATAAATGGGAATTCAAAAGCTTTTTAAAAAACCTAATTTGTTTTACTGTGTCCTAGATCTTTCTGGACTTCTATCCCACACTATTCCTACATATCAGATTTTTGCACACATATTAGAAGCACTTTTTGTCATATGGATGCAACAACTGAAAACAGTTATTGACAATTAATGTATTTTTAACAGGAAATCAGAATAACGAGTTGGCTTCCTCCACTCTGCTCGGCCAAGTGCGGCGCTTTCATCCAGTAAATGGCCCTTTGCACCAGAGGAATGAGCCACACTGGGAGGATTCTACCCATTATTTCTAACAATCTGAAGAGCAGAGTTATTGAATTGTTTTAAGGAAACTGTGAACAAGAAACAGCTTCAGTGGCTTCACCAAAGTAGCGGAAAATTTTAAAGGGTGTTTTTATTGTACTGTCCCATCTGCAGATCAAGTGAAACCACAAAAGGACATTTCCCATCTTTTCGAGCCCTGGGAATTATCACAAGAAGAAACAGCAAGCTAGGCAGGCTGAAATATTTGTTTGGATATCTTTTTTTAACAGTTAGGATCCAACAGAAGCCAGGAAAGAATTTTCCCTAGAATACAAGTCTGGATAGCTTGGGTGTCCTCCAAGCTGTCTGGACTGTGGAGGTTCCAGTGTGTTTCATGTAAGAGGCAAACAATACACAGCCCAGAAAACCCACAACAACCAATACACTGATTCCTTTAAAGCATATTAGACTACATATGAAGCCAACAACAAAAGGCCTCTCATTTTCATGCACCGGCTGGCATAACAAAACTGCCAAAACACAGACCTCACAGCTTATACAAAATGTGTCTTTTATTCCCTAGGACAGAAATGTGAGCAGTATGACCTAACGTGGAGGACCTACACTATGCTATCCTACACACAGAGTGGACCAAAAGATCTAGTTCCAGGTGGCCAGGCTCAGAGGAGCTTGGGATTTTTGTTTCTTGAACAGAAGCTTCCTCTTCCCTGTTCCTGGTGGCAAACCTATTTTGGAAACTGAAAGGGATTTTAAAAATTAATTGTGAAAAGACACAGGAAGAGGGTTTCAAGTTGCCTAGTTCCCACCTGGTGTTTATTTATAAGGGGGAGAGGGTTTTTTTAATAGTAAATGTTTTGCTGCATTGAATTATGTAGGAAGAACCAAAAAAAACGTTGCTTAGACTGAATAGGCTCAGGCATGGAAAGACATTACAGTAGTAAGGTAAACATGAAACTACCAATGTCTATTTCAGAAATCTATAAATTGCTCAGAATATTTGAAAATGTCAGTACAATTGGATCATAAAATTAGGATATGGTAATACTGTAAACTATACAGAAATTACAGAGCAATAGTGTGTTTTCTTTCTGTTACCCTGTCTTCAGGAAAACTCCACACATTTCTATTTAAAGTGGAGCACACACAGTCAACAGCGACAAGTTGATTGAGGAAAGAGTTAACATTGTTACTTGGTTAATGGGGAAGAGATACCACATTTGCCAAAACATCCAATATTAACATGAAAAACATGTCAAGCTGCCTAGAAGATGCAGGGTAAGAACCTGTTGTTGGCCATTCCCTCTGTGCTGTTCACTGGAAGAGGACCAACACAAGTCCTTGAGAAAGAATCTGAGTCTCATAACGGCAGAAGCAGCAGCTAGATTCGTTTACGCTTGTGCACTGAATTCATAATGAATTCAGGATTTCAGAAGTATCAATACACATCTGCATAATATTTATACTGCAAGTCCCAGTAGCAAATGTTGGAAGTATGATAAATATCTAATAAAAATATATTAAAATAAAACAAATCTCATAATGTAAAGAAATTTATCTATACCTCTTCTAGAGGAACATGTTTCACTAGACCACTGACAACTGTTCTAAGATTTGCTTCTCCAACATCAACCTCCTCAACATATAGAGCATCAGCATCTGGATGCTTCTTTGCTGTTGTAATGCAACCAATACGAAGATCAAGCCGTGAAACATCCACAGGTTTCGAGTCATCACTTGCAGGTACCTGCTGCTTCTTTTCCTTCTTCTCGCCTGCTAGAAGAAATAAATCAGAACCCACAGGAGCATCCTGAATTATACATACAGAGGAATCCTAATTCACACAAACAAGTACTACAATATAGGGATCTGCCCTTCGGGTTCGGGATTTGGGTTTTTGACCTGAAATTGAGCCTGATCCGGAAAGATTTGGCCTTTCCAAATCACTCTCAGCATTGCTGAAGCGTTTTGGAAATGCCTGCGCAAAGTTTACCGAAGTGCTTCAGAATGCTTCAGTAAGCTTCAGGTGGCTCTGCAGCAATATTTCTCTTGCTGACTGTTCCTGCAAACTTGCAGAAAGAAAGTGCTCCCTGCAAGTTCCTACCTTTTTTTCACCCGATGGGAGGGGGAGTGAGTGAGTGACAGAAGGGGGAGGAGGGAGGGGGATCAGGGAAGGAAGGGGGGACGCAGAGAGTGTCCGATCCCTGCAGCAGCTCTCCTTCCCTGGGGATTCTCTTTGGAAGGAAAAGTCTTTTTGGAAAAGCTGCAGGGATTTAAATTGAAGGCTTGCCTTTTAGCCAGCCTCTATTTTGCCCTGGCCTAGAGACACGAGTCTGGTGCCTGCTAGCTTGCCTCTCTCTCTCTGTGGTCTGGGCTGTGACTTGGCTGGCCTGCCTAGGACTTACTGCTGGACCTGCTGTGCTGACTTCTGGACCTGCACCTGGAGACTGGCAGGAGAGTCACTAGACTCACAAAGTTTTTTCCTCTTTGGGGGGAGGTGGATAGGCGCACCTTCTTTGGGGGGACATAACATGGCCTCCCAAAGTCCAATCTTTCTGAAACTTGGAGGGGAGGGGTTGACAGGTAGGAGTAGGTCCCCTGCAAAATTGGTGCATTTTGCTTGCAAAATGCCACCCCCAGCCGCCTAGAAAGCCCCCTAGTTTTCCCCACAGGGAATAATGGAAATAGGAGGTGGATGGGGCACTTTCTTTGGGGGCCATAACATGGACCCTCCAAAGTCCAATCTTTCTGAAACTTGGGTGGTCGTGAGAGGAGAGTTAGAAAAAGGTCCCCAGCAACTTTATTACTAGGTAAGAAAATGCCCCCCCCCCCGGGCCCTCGGGAATGGCGTTTCCCATTGGAAAGAATGGCTGAATCTTACCTAATAATCCTGAAGCAGTTTAAATACCCGAAGCCAAAGCGGCAAGCCACTTTGGGATTCAGGTTTTCCTGAAGTTTTTTCCTACTTCCGTAAACCCGAAGTGGGAAACCCAAATCTTTTTTCAGTACACATCCCTACTTCAATATATTACTGGACATTTTTGAACTGCCACAATCTCAAATTGGAGATGGAATATTACAAATCTGCATCAATAAGTTTCCTTCAACAGAAGAAAAAAAAGTCAGAGGAACTTTGCCCATTTTAATAGTAGTATCATTAATAAATAATTTTATACTAATACTACTACTACTACTACTACTACTACTACTACTACTAACAAGAAGAAAAAATCTAGTAAATATTATAGCAGGATTGGGTTCTCGAAAGCTTACACTCTGAAAATCTTGTTGATTTCTAAGGTGCCACTGGACTTAAAATCTGTTGTTCTACCGTAGACCAACATGGCAACCCACCTAAAGGTAAATATTACATTGTGCTACATACACAATTTCTTTAAATGCATATACAATTTCTAGAGTAAGCTTAGACTATTTAATTTATTCTGAACCCTGATTACACTAAAATTACACACATTTGTCTGCCCTGCCCTTATATGATTGAAATACAGTTCCACAATGAAAGTTTCCAATACCTACTCTTAGGGAAATAGCTTTGCTTAACTCAAAGTGTCACATCTCTGTAGATTTCTCACAGTTTATATCACTATTCTTTAAAACCCCTTTTTCTGGAAACACAAACAGAAGTAATGCAATTTTTAGTCTATGGTGGGTACTGGCCACAGCCTTCAGGTTGCAAGACCTGAACAGGACTGTCAATGACAGGGTTTCTAATGAAATTGTAATTGATAATGTCCAAATAATGTCTGTGGAATTACCTTTCTTTTCTGCTCTCTCTTTTTTCTTCTTTTCCTCATCAGCTCCTTTAGATTGGTCTTTAGGAGTAGATGATGAAATTGCTGTAAACGTGGGCTGGGAGACATCTGAAAATGAAACTATGTTGCTGTGTGGTGCAGAGATCTGTTTCACTAAATTTAAACACAAAATCACAAAATAATATTGATTTTTTACAAAATTATCATGATACATGCAACGAGGAATAATTTAAATAAAAAGATGCATTATTGTATTTTAAAATCATGTCAATTTTAAACCTTGGGTCTGCTATTCAAACCAAACTGTTTTTAAAATATTAGTAGAGAGTAAAATGTAGTGTTAAACACACTTGTTTTTATCTCCAAGTGTTAGCTCTCTTCCAAAGGAATACAACCTTGCTGGTTTTATTTGGGAGAACAATATGTATTGTTTGCTTCATAGTCTGATCCTAAACATTATTAACCAGAAATAAGTGCAGCTTAGGATTGCTGCCATAATTAGATATAACATTGGAAAAGATGGTGTAATTACGAAGTTGAATTCAATTACAAGCTGGAACACATTCATACCTAAACACAATACAAACAGATTGAAGTTACAGGGTTGGATCCAATAACTCTTTGGATAAGTTTCTGGCTGCCAAAGGTATTCTTAGCAGCAGTGAATCACAAAACACACCTTGGAGGAAGGGATACGACACAGTGCTCTGGCTCTTAGTGCCTACATCAAACATCAGATATGCCCAGCACACTTAAGCACAATGCCTAGACAGAGGTTTACAAGATGCTGGTTCAACCTTATCTGAAACATTAAGCTCCTAATGACACCAAGGGTAGGTAAATATTTGTTACTTATTTATTTACTTCATTTATACCCTGCCGTTCTCCTCAATGAGGACCCAAAGCAGCCTACATCAGTCCTGTGAGGGAGGTTAGACTGAGAGAAGGTGTCAGGCCCAAGGTCACTCGGGAATCTTTCACGGCACAGCAGGCTCTCCCAGATCCTAGTCTAACCACTGCACAATGCTGATGGAAACATGATATGTACCTTGCATTCTAAATTCAAATTTATATTGCCCAAAGGGAAGGGACCAGAGCTCAACCTCTCACCTACAAAAGCCAGAATACATTTCCACTGTTGTGAGTTTATTGTGGTATGTTGTGCAAAACATGTTCAAAATAAGAATTACTGAAAGATGAAAGAATATGTGGCAACATGTCTCCCTTTGCACCAGTTCAGTCACCTCCATTCCGAATTTCTGCCTGGATCAATTGTTGCTTCAGCACTTCAATTTCTTTCTTCAGTTTAGCATTTTCTACACGAAGTTTCTTTTCTTCCCTCAAAGATGCCTGCAAGACTACAGAAGAGAGAATTCCCACTAGGAATTACCAGTATCAAATTACAGAAGGGGGTCAACTAAAGTTCACCTTTTAAATACAAGCTTGACTTTACACCTACCCCCAAATATGTTTTACATTCATGGAACGTTGTTTCTCTTAAACTTCTCTTAACATTTCTCTTAAAACTTCTCTTAACCATTTTAATTAAAATGTGTCTTCAAATATTATCCAGGAAAAAACAACAACAAATAATGAAGTTTACCTTCAAAAGACTACAAAGCCACAGAACACTTTAACGGCTGGATCCAGCATGGCAGAACCTTTGCACAATTAAAAGAATACTGGCAGCTTGTTCTATTTTAAACTTACTGAATCTCAACTTGCATTTCTGCTTCCACAAGACCCTATATAAGTGGTTAGTATGACTGACAGGAATTGCAGCATCCTACTGCCTGTACGTGCGGGACTGTCAAGAGTCCTTATATTTCCACACTGCTAGATCCAACCCTAAGAGTTTCTTGCAATTCTCAAATTCCAGCTTTATTATGCGGACCCCCTCCCTCCCTGCACTACCAGTTTTTAAAAGAGAGGCACAATCATGACAATGGAGAAAACGTAAACACAGTGAGTAAGCAATGATATTCTTGCCATTAAAATTCTAAGATGGGGAACAGAAGATTTAAGTTCACAGCATATACACATAGCCACTTAGCACCTCAGTTAATTTAATTATTAAAATGAACAGTGCAATCCTAAAAAGAATTATTCCAGTCTAAGCCCACTGAAATAAATGGGCTTAGATTGGAGTAAGTCTTCTTAGGACTGCATTGCAAGGCACTGTACAATCTCTGCCAGAACACCAGAGGAGTATCTGGTGACCCAAGGCAAACAGCAATTAATTTTGAACCATAAATAGAACACAATTTCTAGTCTTGAGCTTTCTAGGAATTGTGGGGTAGAAGTGTTTTAAAATAAGATTGCTTTATCACATTCTCACTCTCTTTCACATGCTTTCTCTTGCTTTTACTTGGCATCTGTTCTAAGAAATCAACTATTCTATACGCTTCTTGTGGGAATACAACTTGGAACTGTATTTGGTGCCTATTACAACTTATAGCCAAAAGGTTTATTCTTGAAAACCTTCTTTCCAAAATCACCAGGAAAGCTGGGGAGAAAGAAAGATGACAAAGCGTTTTACTGTGAACTGTAGCAAGATGAACTCTTGAGACACTACCTTTGGGCTATGTAGAAACGGTGGTGAAAAGTTTGATGTCTTTTATTTATAAGCAGAACATTTGTCAGTCAATTCTAGGCCAAAAATCCTCCTTGGGACTTAGAAAAGGCAAAGCTTTGCTTCAGACACATTAGTTAAATAAGCAGCTATAATACTTTTCACCCTGAAGACTGCATGAAGAATGATCATGGTGATGGAAGGTGCACATTATTAGCTTTGGGCTATACCCACCAGATCAATTAACCCTGTAACAACTGTCCTTCATATAAGCTCAGGAGTTAAACTGATAGATCAAAGCAAGCAACAGACTAACTATAATCATGGTTCTAGATAAGGCTTTTTCTTTTAAAGTAAATATTTAATAATAATATTTGATTTATATACCGCCCTCCAGGACAACTTAACGCCCACTCAAAGCGGTTTACAAAGAATGTCATTATTATCCCTACAAAAAACACCCTGTGAGGTGGGTGGGGCTGAGAGAGCTCTAAAGAACTGTGACTAGTCCAAGGTCACCCAGCTGGCTTCAAGGGCAGGAGTGGGGAATCAAACCCGGATCTCCAGATTAGAGTCCCGTGCTCTTAACCGCTACACCAAACTGGCTCTCAAAGTCAAACTGGGAATTACCATTGATATTTACTGTCAAGGTTAACACAAACCAGGCTTGTATACTGGAGTCCACTCTATCGACAACCAGTGTTCACATATTCAGTTTTTCCGTTGGGACCCATCTTTACTCTCCATACTCCAACATGTGGTTGAGCCACAGCAGATAGAAGAGATTTAAGTAAAACCTGTTAATGACAATCTGTTAAACACAATCTGTTAAGGATGAATGATTTCTTACTGGCTTTTTCCTTCAGGAGAGCAACTTGCTGCTTAAGGTATTCGATCACTTGATCCGCTTCTGCACCCTTCTGTTCCAATCTGTTCAAAACTGCATTATTGCCTGCCATTTTCGTCAAGGAACGGGCTAAATTCCTAATTAAAAGGGAACAGGAAAAATGTGAACATTTGAAAGTAGTTGTATACAGAGAACATATAAGTTGATAATCACACAAAGCTATGTTATATTAGTTAGATCATTGGTCTATTAATGCTGGTACAGTACTGTCTACTGTGACTGGCAGCAGTTCTCAGAACCTGAGACGGAGACCTTTGATATCCATTCTTTTAATGGAAGATTGGATTTGGGGTGTTCTAAATGTACAGTTGAAGCTGTGCCACTGAAACATGGTCATATTCCTTTATCAGAGGCCACATACCTGGGAGTTCTCCCTTTAGAGATGAAATGTGGCTTCTCAACTACCTTAGTTAAGGAACGCCTGTCCAGTATTCCTGCAACTGGCACACGTGCCCATTTTTCGTGCCAATTTAAGACATGGATGTTTGCACAAGCTTTATAAGTTAGTGTGTAGTTCATTTATATTAGTTATATAACAATATAGTTTATTGCCAAAGGCGGTTGCAATCTTAACACAAAAAAGAGCAGAAATTAAAAGAAATTTAACTTCTAAAAATGTCAAGGATCGTACAGAATTTTAAAACGAATTACTTGATTTTCATTTCTCTGGTGGTCGATGTCTTATGATGATTTGGTAATGTATGCTCGTTTCTGGTTGTACATAATTATACATACTTTTTTTCTACTGGATTTTTAAAAAAAGATTTTTAAAGAACAGGTAGACAAGGCCCAGCTCAGGCTGGGTTAAACTCTCCACTCCAAGCAGGTTTTCTGACCTTAAATGACTCTGCAATTTCTATATTACCTGAATCAATTATTGGCTCCAAGTTGAAATCAAGAGCATACACCAGCAGGGTGACATACTGTTTGGCAATAATTAGCCTCGTAGTTATGTATCACCTCAAGACCAGGTTGAATTTCCACCTTATATATCTGGAGCTGTACTTAAGTTTAAAATGTGTTCTGTGGCTAACAAAATTTGTTTTAAAAACTTACTGCCTTCAAAATTTTTATACATGAAAACTAAAATGACTGTTCTCAACTGGCTGCAATAATTTGTGGAACAACAGATTATATTATCACCTTGCACCAGAATATTTTAAGGAAGGGTCCATCTTCTTGTAGTACCTATGCTGAAATGCAACTTTACCCTGTCTTCTCTCTCTTTTTACAATCCTCTCAAAGCATTTTGTAAATAATAGACTTTTAGTATACTCAGCATACAGTATACTGTTAAAGCACTTTATATCACTTATGTATATTCAGTATACAGTATACTGAGTATACATAAGTGATACAAAACGCTTTACAAATATTGTGAATCAATTATATAGATCAGTGCGATAATATAGGTTGGCATTTTATGCCACAGACTGAAACTGAGTGATGGTACAACCATCATGGTTAAGGAAGAGGAGAGTGATTCTGCAGAACACTCCCTAGACTTTGGTTGTTACATCTGTATTTGAAGAAATCACCTATCAGTGATAGGCTGCTCAGGTGCCTGCTTACAGCAAGCAATCTGCCTCTGGCCACCCATCAACTGATCAGCCAGCATAAGCAGGCAGGTCAGGTGGAGAGGGTGATCATTGTCCCTTTGTGATGACATCACTTCCTGCACAACCTCAAAGTGACAACGTTGTGCTGGGGCCAATTTTTTAGAATTTTGCCAAAAACTCAGTGTTTGAAATGTCATTGCACAAGGACAACAATCACATATTCCTGCAAGTTCATGCCTCCACCCCCTCCTTCCGATTGCCAGCAGGGCCCTACCAACCTTATTAAAATAACACAAAATAACCAATGGGAGGTGGGGATCCTTACATTCTTTTCTTCAGTCACCTAGATGAAAAACCAATCAATACTGAGAGTTGCTGTAGTATGGTGGTTAAGTAGTTGGGCTTCAAATCAGCACCCTACTGGTTCGAATCCACTCCTGCCATGAGCTCAGTAGGTGGCCTTGAGTAAGCCACTCCCCCCAGCCCCAGCGGTATTGTGGGGATAATAAAACTGACTTTGTTCACCACTCTGAGTAGACACTAACTTGTCAAGAACAGCAGTGTATAGGCATAGTTATTATTGTTGTTATTATTTTCTTTTCTACTGCAATAATTAATTTAGACAATTTTGCTCTCTTTTTTAATGGCCCCAAGTACTTCATTGTTCTATTAATGTGCATGCTCAGGAAGACGTGTACAATCAGGGGTCATTTCGGAGAAAAAGAACTGCAGGAACTCATTAGCATAACTCATTAGCATATGCCATACCCTGTGATCAGGCCAAAATGGCCAGGATTCAGCTACTGCCAGATGCGGGAGTGTTCCCCCACCTGGCAGTGGCCCGATCAGGGCCATTTTGCCCCCAGTCCAGGCCAAAACAGGCCCAAAATGGCCATTTTGGGCACGTTTTGGCCTGGATCAGGCCCCAAACGGCAAGGATTGGGTCAGTGCCAGGCAGGGGAGGGTTCCCTCACCTGGCACCAACCAGATCCCAGCAGTTCTGGCCCCGATCCCAGCAGAAAATGGCCCAAATGGCCAAAAGTGGCCATTTTGGGCCAGGATTCGGGCCGAAAAGGGCCAGATCTGGTTGGAGACAAGCAGGGGAACCCTTCCCTGCCCGGCACTGCCCTGGTCCAGGCTGTTTCGGCCCAGATCTGGGCGCAAAAGGGCTGAAAAGGGCCAAAAAATGCCGGAAATTGCCATTTTGGGCCCATTTGAGCCCAAATCAGGGCCTAAAAGGCCAGGACCGGATCGGTCATTTGGGCCATTTTTGACCCGTTTCGGCCAGGATCAGGGCTGAAATGGCCGGGACCGTGTCAGTGCCGGTTGGGCGAGGCTCCCTCTGCCCGGCACCAACCTGATCTGGGCTGTTTCGGCCCCGATCCAGGCCGAAATGGCCCAAACTGGCTGACAATGGCCATTTTGGGCCCGCTTCGGGGCCAAAATGGCCGGGACCATGTCGTTTCCGGGTGGGGGAGGCTTCCCCTGCCAGGTACCGACCCGATCTGGGCTGTTTCCGCCCCGATCCTGGCCATCTCAGCCCCAATCCAGGCTGAAACAGCCTAAGATAGCCGACAATGGCCATTTTGGGCCCAGTTCGGGGCTGAAATGGCTGGGACCACGTTGGTGCTGGGTGGGGAAGACTTCCCCTGCCCAGCACCGCCCCAATCCGAGCCGTTTTGGCCTTGATCCAGGCTGAAATGGGCCAGAATGGCCCAAAACGGCCATTTTTGACCTGTTTCGGCCCCCATCAGGGCTGAAACAGCTGGGACCGGTTGGTGCTGGGCGGGGGAGGCTCCCCCTGCCCAGCACCAACCTGATCCCGGCCATTTTGGCCCCAATCTGGGCCATTTCGGCCTTTATCCAGGCCGAAACGGGCCCAAAATGGCCAGAAATGGCCTCTTTAGGCCCATCGTGGCCCGGATCAGAGCAGAAACATCCGGGATCGGGTCGGTGCTGGGTGGGGGATGCTTCCCCCGCTTGGCACCGACCCGATCCGGGCCGTTTTGGCCCCGTTTGAGGCCGGTTTGGCCCCAATCGAGACCAAAACGGCCCAAAATGTTTTTAAGTCACGTGGGTGGGGCCACCTGACTTGGGGTAACTACCAGAACGGCGTTCCGGTGCATTCCCCTTTGAAATGAGCCCTGTGTACAATCTTCTTGGGTCCGAACTCACTCTGGGAAAGCCAAGCATAAGACAAAAAGTTCTTGTCAAGAATTGGAGTGGAAGATTTTTGCCCTCTGCTTTTAAAAGTTTCCAAAATTTTGTAACTCTATATTACATGAAGGAGGAAGGAAAGGCGGCATGGCATAGCCTTATCTTGACAGATCTCAGAAGCTAAACAAGGTTAGTACTTGGATGGGCAACCACCAAAGAAGACTCTGCAGAGGAAGGCACTGGCAACCACCTCTGCTTTTCACGTGCCTTGAAAGCCCCTTGCTGGTGTTGCCATAAGACAACTGAGAGTTGATGGCACATACACACACATTACACGAAGAAACATAGAACATTTAAACAGCTACAATTTGGGGCCACAATTTTAGACAGCCATAGTTTGGATGGGGAAGGGAACATGCAGATGGATATAACTGCTGTCAATCTCCTGGCTCAACTGCATGCTACCTTTATATTTAAAATAAGCTTGCCTGTTCAGCATAGTGAACAGCTGAAGTCCTAAACAACAGAGTCCTAAAACACTTCCGACTGCATTCTCTATCCTCAACATGGTTGTCTATGATTAAAATCCCAATCACTAACTCTCAGATTACTATCAGGCTCTTTGTCACTGCAGAACAACTTTGTCTACTACAATTACCTGCAATGAGATCATCAGAAGTACACTCTGAAGATATCATTTCAGTAGGTATGCAACATATAACCATCAGCCTCTGAACAGCTGTTACTAAATATAGCAACATACTATATTTAGTTACGGCTGTACTAGCAGTCACTCACGGTGACATATTCAAGACTTATGGCATGATGTAACTATGTATCTCCTAATGCTGAAATAGGATGCCATAACAAAGCTATGTGCTCAAATACAATTTTAAAAAATTAATTAAATTATTAAAGATTTTAAAAACCTACATCTAAAGGATAACAAAAGCTTTATGGAACCTTAAAGACTAAAGGATCTCTTGTGGTATATGTCTTCTTGGACCAAAGCCCTCTTTGTCAGATGCATGAAGCGGCAACTTGGCAATTAAATGCAAGAGACCAAGTAGGAATGACCATTTCTGTACAAGATAAGAAGTGATCCATTCAAGTAGCAACAATCGGTGATAATATATTCTTCTAACCGAACCAAGATTTTTAAATGCTGTTAAATATGAAATGATACTCTACTGCTCTTAAATCAGGATTATTCCTAGCAAAATTATTATTTTGCTGTGGGAAATGTATAGCTATGAAAGTAAATCACACATTGTTAACAAGGCTTTAAAATTGAAGAACTATGTTCACAGGAACTTCTTCCAAGGAGCTCCAAGTGACCTACGTATCTTAACAACCCAGTGAGGTAGGTTAGCTATAAGAAATATATTTGACCCACTATGTCCTTCCTTTTAAGGAAAAATGACATTTCACATAGTCTGAAACATGCCATTTCTGTCACTACCAAGGACTTGCTTAGACCAGATTTTAAGTAGCCACAGAAAATCAGAACTGTCCCCTAGGTGATTAGGAAATTGGAAAAGAGCTAGTATTTCTCTTTCTGTCATATTCCACCACTAGGAATTTGTCAGCTAGTTTCTCAAAACTAGGAAAATAAATTTGACATTGTTTTTATATTGTTTCGAATTTTAAGATGGTTCATAAGACATGAAAATGTTTGTGCAGAAAATAATGGCTTTGCAAAGACATATTTATCATCATGATTTTGGAATAAAACCAATATCCTGAATATGAATGTGCATAGAAGCTATATTTTTGGAATTGGAAGAAAAATACGCTTTGTATTAATATTTTAAAAAGCCTTAATAGATCAGTTTTACAACCACTGTGGAGCTACTGTCACATAATCATTTAGTTAATTCTACAATGCTGTTTGGGTAAATCACTACAGCTGGGCTGTATTATTTGTATAACCTTTTTAGAGGGACTTAGGAACTGCTTGGAAAGAATGTGCTCTTAAAATTAAAGTCACACATGAAAACAATTTAAACTGCAAATTGGTTCTGCTTGGCAAGCAGGTCTTTTCTCCATCCAGGTGCTGAATGTAGATTATCTCAAAGCGATTCTTGCCTCAAGAAGGCCTCAAATCTCACTCCTCACAAGTTAGTACAATTGTTCCTAGCCAAGCTCACAGCCAAGACAATGGGTATATAAAGCCTGCTGATTTTATTGACCAGCCTCCCTCTCTTACAAAAAATACTCCAACCTCTCTATCTCCCCCCAAAATACTCCACAAGTGTTAAGGAGCATTGTGAGGGAGGTCATTACAAGACGTACCATGTAGAACACAGATTCTGGTACCATAACATAGAAATCTACAAATACATAAATTGTAACTCAGATTAATCAAATGCAAGGTTATGCAGAAGCAAGTTCCATGTGACTTTTTCTAAAGAGTGTTTAGGATCAACTCCTGAAAAAATTCACTAGGTAACTAGCTGGAGAAATATTTCCAAATCGTCAACAGACTGGATATTAAATGCAATTCACTTCTCTGAGAAGAAAGGCTTGCACAGCTGGGCGTGGATTCAACAATGTGTAAATGGAAAGAAAAATGCATTTAATATAGCTCCATTGTGTAAGCAACACAGCAAGGACTGCAGAAAGCCAATGGAATGTACAACAGATGATTTGCATGAATAAACTTAATTTGTTTCTGAAATAATATCAGAAATACCTTGCATTATGTCTTATGCATGTAAAAAAAACACTGCAGGCAGAGATACAACTGCTTTCACTTAGCACAAGCAGACAGGGCAGAATAACATTAACATTCCTTAAGGACATGTTGAGATCTTCTCTGGGATTCAACACTTGTCTACAAAAAAAATCAAGTGAGTTGAAAATCTGATAAAGACATGCTAGAGTTTGCCATATACTAAGATTGTATGTTTTTTCAAACAACATATCCCTGAAGGTCTTAAAGCACTTTATACAGTCAGTGGTAACATTCCTGCATGAAAGATATTCTGGCGTACCAACACAATCACTATTTGAGGAACACATCTTTAGCCTCCACATGGCTCTGGCACAAGCAGATTATTTTTTGCCTTAGTCTTTCAAACTCTACCCCACTGTCTAGCAAATAAATCACTGTCCAACTGAATAAAGTGCTAGATGTGCACACAGATCTTCCTGCTCAGTCAAAGCTCACTGGAAGGCAATGAGCAGTTTCTCTCAAACTTTTGGGGCTGTTGGTTTTAATATCTACATTCAGCAAGGGAGGGAGCTTGCTTGTCAAGTTCAGTCAATGTACAGTTTAAATTGTTTTTATGTAGGAGTTTAAAGAGACTGTTCTATACAAGCAAACAGTAGATTTAAATATACATATTTATATACATACAAAGCGTAAAGAATTTTGTGCTCTGAAATGCTACCAAAACAGCCTGCTAAAAGTTTCATTACTTAAATGTATGACTTCACCAGCTGGTGGAAGACAATAACAGAGTGAGATAGGCCAGTCTCCCTGGGGAGGGAGTTTCAAAGTATTGGCCACAACCGAGAAGGACCTTTCTCAGGTAGCTGCTTATCTAGTCTCAGATGGTGGGGAAACTCAAAGCAAGGCCTCTGAAGATGACTGGAGCGGACAGGTAGGTTTATATAGGAGAAGGAGGTTGTTAAGGTATATATTTTATATTTATTTTATAACAAGAGTATGCAGAAACACCCATTGTTGATATAGATTTGAAGTAATTTTTTCATGCTAACCATGGTCTTATCTTTCTAAAGAAAACTGTAATGAAAACTGTAACCTCTACTGAAAAGACTACTCACTATTATTTAAAATCAAAGAAACAGAACAACATACTCAGGACACACATTTGGCGTGAGTGGAATAAAAGCCTTGAAAATGTAGGATGAGAAAAGGGAGAAAGACTGAAGATGGCCAGGAGGAGGGGTTTCTTTTGGATTGACAGGACTGGATCAGAAAGTTGGGCCCATTTGACTGTGATGTGGAGAAAGAACTCACCCCTGGCACTTTGTATTCACACATCAACTAGAGAATGCAAGTTTAAACTGGGCTGTCACCCATGCAAATTAGCTACTCTTAGTTAGTTAGCATGCCAGAAACAAGTAGACTAGACAGGTGTTGCACTGATATACTGCACACACAACTGCTCTGCACAGTGGCAGGCAATTCAAACGAGACTGTGTCAGTACAAGGTTTCATGGGTGATTTTTTTTTTGTTATGCCACCCTCACATTTCAATTAGGCCTAAATCTGTGGTGGAATGTGCCTTACTTCAATTACTGATCTACGGATGGAGGGGGACAGAGACAGAGGTAATATGGTGTGGGTAACTGCTAGATTTCTAAAATAAGAAAAACTCTTAATTCTATGGGTCTAAGAACAGACTGAAGTTGCTACGTGGTGAGGTGAAGAGACTGCCTATCTCAAGGGCACATTTCTTTATTACTATGCACACAGGAATAGTCTAGGGCTCTGCCTTGGCACTAAAGGCATCAAGGACAACTTGTGGGTCCCAGCAAAGGAAACCCATAGCAGAAGTTATCTGCCTTACTGAAGGAGAAAACTAGGGAGAAAAAGTTGGCTACAAGATAGGGGGAAAGGAGAAAGAGGAAAAAAATGAAAGAGTTTAGCACTTTTTTGTTGCAGTTTGTCATCTCAGAAGCAGATACATCAATGCTCTCCTTTCACCCTCCTGTATTTTGCCTTCTGTCTAGTACAGCTTCTTTCTTTGCCTTCTCTATTTACTCCTGTATACCACATTTTTCATTGTGTGTTCTAGGTTAGCAACTTGCCAGTAGTTTGGCAAGATTTTCACTGGCAAAAGGACTGAAGCAGAAGAGTTCACTGAGTTCCTGAAAACCACTTTGGCTTTGTTCTGAGTTCTTGTCTCTGCTTCAGGGATTTGCTTTGTGTCAAGGTAGCTTCATGATGTTTAAGAAACCATAGTGAGGACTATGCCTCTTCCTCAGTGTAATTTCCATTTTGTCTCCCATACGTCAACTCCAAAAACTAATTGTTCTTTGCCATCCACCAGTACTTAATTTGCTTGAATGAATGAACCATCTGGGGATTCCTTAGCAGCTGCAAGCAAGAGTGAGGCCAGACCGGACAGCAAGACCTCCCTTTTAAAATTCAAGCCTGAGATAGGAATGGAGTTTTATTTCCATTCCAAGAGCTAGGAAAGTTATTTGCCAGCTGTTCAAGTTGTCAACTATAAACCAGCTGCCACCACAAAATAGTCCACACAGCTGACTGCAGCTACACCGAGTACAAGCAACATCTATAAGGCAGAAGCACCATGGACCAATAACCTCTTAATGACCTGAGCGTGACGACATTAGAGGCTTCTATAGAAGAAGACTCTACCTGACCCTACTACTTCACTCTCGGGTATATTATCGTAAGGAGGCATGAGATGAACAAAAAAGGCTTAGATAGAGATTTTGATTTGGGGGGGAGAGGGAAAAAAGGGAACACATGCAACACAAATAAATAGGATTAATATGAACACAGAACAGGGACAGTTATAGAGAAGAGCCAGCAGATGGATTCTGTGCCCACCAATTCTTCCCTGCAAATGGTCACTATTTCTCTCTGCAGGTTGTCTTCCTCCAGTTTCAGGGTCTGGTGTAGGCAAAACAGACTGCTCAACAAACAAACAAAAAACATCCAAGCTACAAAAGTCAGGGAGTACTAGAAGGGATAAAGGGATCCAGTGTTTCTCTTACACAGACTTGACTTGTTCATGGTGACATTTCCAATCAACTTTTTCTTACTCAAAGGAAAACATTATTCCAAGATGCATTCAAAAGACTCACATTTACCAGAATCAGGCAGAGCAGAAATCCTCACTACACGATTCAGTAGAAGACAGGACCCCAACTCTGCTGCTTCTTCGTGTCAAGCAGAAGAGGCAATGTTTAACACACAGATTTTTTTCAACTACAACAGAAATACAAGCCTTGTTAGTCTGAAAAAGGACTGCACTGTTGAGACACAGCATGAATGGACCCCATCTCTCTTAAACAGTCCACAAATGGAATCAGCAAGGAGTTTCAGTTTATTTCATAACAGTGAAAGGAGTAAACACGAAGCAACACTCTGATTATGACAGCAACAAAAGCATATGTTAGCAGCACAGGGAAGGACTATGTTAGCCAAGATCATGATTGTCTGATAAAGCGATTGCACCCACTGACTGGGAAACTGGCAGCAGACTGATTTGCCCTCACAGATGCAGAGGACATCTGCAACCTGGAACGTAGGTAAAAACCACCTAGCATCAGTAGCTTCTCTCTGCTTGAACGCCCATATCATCTTTACAATTTTATCCCACTGACAGCTGTCTCAAGAATTTTATCTTTCCACTCCAATTCTGTGCTACTTGTTGCTATAACAAGAAAGAATTGCTTGAAATTGCTTTTACCTCTACAGCAGTCACAGAACTGGAACCAGGGATCACCAAAACTTAATACTGGAGACTGCTAGTTAGTTCAAGAGCTCAGTCTGGCCTTTGGACATGTATTGAGCATCCTTCTTCACCATCAGGAAGCCACAATCAGCTCCATACATTTAAAGTTTGGGGTGTGGATTTCCTAGCCCCAGCACGTTTTAGGCTACAAACCTACTCCATATGTATGGAGAAGGAAACCACAGCAGGTAAGGGAGGACAGACATCAATATAAGCATCCCTTTCTCCAAGTTCATTATCTCAAAAATATACTCAGGGTCTCAATCACCCCACACTCTGCCTAGAATAACAGTAGCCCTACTGGATCAGACCAAAGGATTATCTAAGTTCCACATTCTGTTCATCCAGCCATAAACTCTTGGGAAACCAGAACCATTGATGAGAGACCAAAACTTCTTCCGGCTGTTGTCCCCCTGCTACTGGCACTCACAGATACACTACCTCTTAAGATGGAGGCTCCGTTCAGCTCCATTCAATCCTAAAGCCAAATAGTAATTGATAAGACTTCACATTCACAAACTGGGGTGTAAGATCCTATTCTGCTTCTCCTTATGCCCCCGTCCTCACCACACATAGACAAGATGACAAACCAAGAGCAACTAAGACCATCTGATTTAAAGCGAACTGTTACATTGATAATTGGTTGGTCTGCAATAAAACAGCAGGATGTGTTGTACTTATGTCTTCACAACAGTCCCCTCTCAGCAAACTGCAGCCTCTCAGTGATGCGGCCAAGGACCATTGTGGCTGTGGGTTGCTGTAGGGGTTAAATTCGCAGTGCAACCTGCCTCGAAATGCTCTCTTTAAGCTAGCGCTGTCAACCTCCAGGTGGGGCCTGGAGATCTCCCGGAATTATAACCGATCTCCAGGCCACAGAGATCAGTTCCCCTGGAGAAAATAGGTGGATTCTATGGCATTATACCCTATTAAGATCCTTTGCTTCCGCAAACTCTGTTCTCCCCAAGCTCCACCCCAAAATCTCGAAGAATTTCCCAACCTAGACCTGTTAACTTCATTAAACCCCATGAAAATGACCCGCCGGGCCGGCCTACCAAAGACGTCTCTTCAGAGGCCCCTCAGGGGGGGGGGGAGAGAGCTACCATTTCTTTAACTTCCCACGGTCGCCTCTGGCTACCACCGTTCCGGCAAGAACGATCAGAAACCGTTACGCGGGTCTCCTTCCCGCATGCCCCCCCCCCTCAGCCCCCCAACTTACCCGCTTCGCCTCACAAGCAGCGGAAAAGCAAGTTGCTCGGCAGCGATACGCATGCGCCCACCCCGCGGCCTGAATCAGGGAGTAAACTAGCATGTGCGGCGCATGCGCGTTCTGTCAAAGCGTCTCTCCTCTCCTGAGGCGGGTAGGAAAGGAAATGTGGGCGGTTCTAGGTATGTGGAGGGATAACAGGAGCTCGTGCGGGGAGGGGGCTGTGCCTGCCTAGCCAAGGGGTGCAATGGGGGGGGGGGAGGGTTGTTGGCTGCATGGAACTCAGTGGGGTTTGCTGGTAGATGAACACGCGGAGATGAAATGTCGAAAGTGGAGGAAATGAAGAGATAGGGTTGCCATGCTCCAGCTAGGGCCTGGAGATCTCTCGGAATTACAACGGATCCCCGAACTACAGAGATCAGTTTCTGGAGAAAACAGTAGCTTTGGAGGGCAGACTCTGTGGCATCACATCCCCAATGAACTCCCTCCCCAAACTGCGCCTTCCCCTGGTTTCCAGGAATTGCCAAAGCTGGCAACCCTAGTAGCAACATTTATTCTCGTAGAGAGGCAAGGGGAAGGGATTTGGAGAAGGAGCTAAATGAGGGAATGGTGAGGGGGGTCTGTGACTGCAATGCTCGCTCCTTTGAATAAAGTGGGGCTTACTTCTGAGTAAGTGTGCATAGGATTGTAGTGCAAAAACAAGAGAATTGATGTTATGTAGTGGTTAGAGCAGTGGACTGGGGAGCTCTAGGTTCACATCCCGGCTCTGCCATGAAGCTTTGCTTGTTGAGCTTGGGCCAGACTTTTCCTCAGCGTAATCTATTTCACAGGCTGGTTGTGAAGAGAAAATGGAGAATAAAGTAGAAAGCCTGCTCTTGGTGAAAGAGCAGGCTTAAAATGCAATAGACAGGAAAAGAAAGATAGAAAGAACATTATCAAAGGTAACAGACACGGAGATCTGTTGCTGTAGTCAGGACGGGATGGAGAGCTCAGACTCGCGAAGGCAATTTTGTTTTAGGCGGGGAGCCGTGTTGATCTGAAGTACAGCAGCAGGATTTGGATCCAGTGGTACTTTAGAGATCAACAAGATTTCCAGGGTGTAAATTTTCGAGACTCCAACTGCTTCCTTCAGATAAGGCAATTTTAGAAATAGCGTTGATGATGCATACTCGTCAGTTTCCCCTGATCCTGAGAGAAAGCACTTTCAGTTCCGTCGTATCGTCTTCTGCCTGTTCCTGGGCCTTCTTACGTATTGGGTGTATGCGTGTGCCCCGTGTGTGTGCTGTGCCGCGAGTTTTACTGGGGCTCCTGAGTCCGACTCCTGACACCTCCTGTCATGTTGTGCTCCGCTTCGGCTCCCAGCCAGGTTTCCCTGAAGGTCCTTGCCCACCATCAATACTTTTCCTGCCTGTAGTGCCGTGCATGACATAAGAGGTATGCATGGAACTGGGCAGACGAGGGGCAAGGAGGGCATCTTGGAACAGCAACACCGGGTCTGACCCCGAGCTGGAACTGGAGCGCTGCGCTCCTCACGTCGCCAGGGCAATGGAGCGGGACACTTAAGGGTTAAGACCATCGAGAGTGAAAGGAAGCACAAGCGAAAAGCAGCCGCCGGTGCGGAAGAGTTCGGCCACCACCCTGAGTAGCAGGGAGAGGAGACTAGAGAATCCGGGGCTCGGCTCACTGCCCAGTCCAGGCGTGCCAGCATCTGGCTGCCTCCTGTTGCTGGCTATGTTTAAGGCCACCCTTGTGATCCACCCAGGAGCTGCGTCCTGGCAGGAGGGAGGGAGGTGAGGTAAGACCTGCCTGGGCCAGTTTTTGGGTCCCCCTTGGCAGGCTTGATCAGTAATGATGAATGGCTCCGCTGCTGTCACAGAAAGCGGGAAGGAGGGAGGCGAAGAGTAATTTGTTGATCGTGCTGGTTCCTCCTGCTCTGCTCTTGTGCCTGGAGTGATTGGGATCAGGTGTTCGAGCCCTCCATAGTGGGAGTGGGTTGATTGAAATCAGCAACAGAACTGATTTCATGTAGCAGGATTTGAATCCAGTGGCACCTTAAAGACCAACAAGCTTTTCAAAGTAGAAGCTTTCAAGAATCAAAGTGCCATTTTGGGGAGCTTTGATTCCACAGGGCTACCCACCTAAAACTGATTATATATTGACAGGTTCAGGTGGGTTGCTGTGTTGGTCTGCAGTAGAAGACCAAGACTGGACACTTTAAAGACCAACCAAGAGTTTCCAGGGTAGAAGCTTTCAAGAATCAAGCTTGCTTTGCAAGATACGAGTAGGATGTCATATATTCTGCTTTGAGTTTCCAGTTCCTGAGTCACCCTGTACTTGTGATTTTTTAAATAAAAGAAAAAAATGTCACCAGAGGTGGCTTTTTGTAGTATAGTGTGGGAGTACTGGGAGGAAGCTGCACCTGACAAGATTTTCCTTCCTGTGTATCTCTTAAAGTTACAGGCACTGTGAGCACAACCTTGTGCCTCATTGGCTGCCTGGCTGCTTTCCAGTTGCCTCTTTGCTTCCTTTCTGCTAAGCAAACCACTCTAGAAATGAGGCCCTGGACCCACTTTTTCTTTGGCTTGCCTTCCACCATCCATTGTTTCCTCAGATTTCTAGTGGCCTCAGTCCTGTTTGAGTGTCTATGCACAAGACATCTTACACGGGGATGTGCAAGTGAAAGATATCGTTCCCCCATTCTGGATACACATGCACTGCTAGGGAGACAGAGTACACTTACATATAAGACTAGACAGAAAGTTAGTCCCTTGAGTGTCCTCGTGTAAGATGTCTTGTGTAGAGAGACTCTTTCACTCTAGCTTTTGTTGATAGCCTGTTTCTCTGCCAGTCCCACACACCTTTCCTTATCTTAGGCCCTGTGTGAATTTTATATACTGCCTTCTGTTCCTTTGGTACTTTGTAATTGTTATTGCCTGTATCCAGTGACTTTTTCTCATACAGCCGTCATACTACTGCTCTATCATTAGAACCCGTTGGAGGTTTTCATTCAGAAAATCCTGTTGCACATTGTGTTTGTTAATTGTTCTGGGTCAGAGAACCTTACTTCGCTATGGCTGATTCACTGGGGTACCAACACTGAGCATTTTCTCACAACTTAGAATCTTGACATGTAGTAAAAATACATTTCAAGACACTTTGATTACTCAGAAGTTTGACATGCATGTTGTGAATAAGACTACAATTTTGAGAAAAGTCTGCAAATGGAACATTTCCCCTAAGCTTGAAAGTTTACAAGTATGTACTTTATCTTATAGGGACTTCCAGAATGTAGGACAAAAAAGAGAACTTGTATATAGGGCAGTGTTTTGGATTGTGGGAGTTAAATCTGCTTGGTCTGAGACTGGGGAAATTTCTATTTGCTTGCAGTATGTATCCGTACTTGGAGAGTACAAACTGTCTAGTACACAGTTTCAGACTCACTTTTCTGTTATGCAAAATAACTCCTTTCTTAGAATTAATGCGTCCAGATGAGTAGGAAAATGGCTATTAAAGCTGTCTTATATCTGAAAAAAGGCAATTTGGAATGTTGCACACTCCTTGGTTGGGAATAAAAAAAGCTGTTTAGACTTTTATTTGGAGGCGGGGGGAGATTGCATGCCAGGAGAATGAAAAGAACATTTTAAATCGGCTGGTTTCTGAAGCTGTGTGGAAGAGGACATTTTCAAGGCCTCAGACAGCTTGCTGTTGTCCTAGGTCTGCAGTTTGAGCTCTATTTTATTTTGCTACCGTGCAGCAAATCTATTTGCCTGTGTAACGCAGCCTGTAGCTGGAGGTTTCTAATGGTTTTCTCCTAAACAGCATCCCTTCATGCTGCTAACATCCATGCATGCTAGACTTCTCAGGCTCTCTAGACTGTGATCTTACTTTCCAGAGTTAATTTAACAGTACAATCCTATGCAAATTAGGTGCATATTCTATTTCACGTGATGAACTGCTGCATGTATTTTCACCTAATGAAAAGACTTTTTATTGCTCTATTACATCCAGTGTAATAACAATATGTCCTCTTTGCTTGACTCACTGTGAATTCCTAGGCAGAGTTGCATGTTTCGAAGTCCATTGAAATAAATGGGTTTAGAAGAGTATATAACTATGTTTAGGATTGCAGTTAAAGCTGCAAGCCTTAAATTGCTTATTCTGGATGCTTCCCATTTACTGATTTGAAATCTGCAGCCTTAAAAAATATTTATTTCTTCATCTCTCCGTTTCTTTTTCAGGGGCATACAGTTTAAAGGAGCACCTCCTCAAAGCCCGTAATGTTTCCCTTAAAGGATGCCGAACTAGGCGCTTTTACTTTCTTTGCTTCCGCTCTTCCAAATGATGTTTGTGGGAGCAATGGTTTGCCTTTGACACCAAACTCCATAAAAATCCTGGGGCGCTTTCAAATTCTCAAGACAATTACACATCCCAGACTCTGCCAGTATGTGGATATTTCTCGTGGAAAACATGGTGAGTCCATTTCCTGGCTGGGTGCTCGTGTCTCTGTGTTACAGCAATTATTTTGTGCGTGTGTTTCAAAGCAGTAGGCTTCAAAGAAGCCTGGAACATTTTTGTTTGGAGATAGCACTTTGCTTTTCTCCTGACAGACTCCGTAGCAACATTTCTCAGTCTTGTCTATATTGTTACACATAACAGAGGCAGATGTCGAGGCTGCTGGACTGCAGGCCTTTGTCATCCTGTAATTCCAATTACCCTGATAATTTTTGGTATTTCCTTTTCTTTTTCACACTCTCTTGCCCTCATTCTTTACTCCATCCCCATTCCATTTCCCTCTTCTTCCTTAAAAAATAAAATAAAAATAAAAACTACAGTTTTCTTTTAGTCCGTTTGTTCCTGTAATTCATCAATCTGTCTTCCTTTTTCTTTCATTCTGTAAGTCTCTCTTTTGATGTTTGAAGTTTAAAAGAAATGTGCTTCACAGAAGGCCAGTTTAACCATTCTCTCTTGAACTTATCAGTGAGGTATAAATCTTTCAAGGCACGGTGAAGCTGAAGTATAAACTGTAATTCACACCTCATAGTAGCTTTCTTGTAGGCCACTGAATGCTGCCAATGGCAGAACGCCTTATGTTTTGCATGCATCTGTTTAACATCATGAATGTCTTGAATTTTTACAGCAACTATTTATTTGCTGGTTATACACTTTCTTTAGGAAAGCAGGCTGATCCTTCCCCAGGTTTTTTAACACTGAGAGGATTTTCTGTGTTACTTTCATTGCTGCTGCAGATGCAGAGGCGTGCATGATGCCCACTGAGCTTTCATGCATGGAAGTTCTCTGCACACTTCTGTCTTTTTTCTGACCTTTCCCTTCCATACATGCTCAACAGCATCTCTGCATTGGCTTAGGTGCATGGTCGTCATAGCTGCCATGGCAACTCATCCCCTTTATTGTTATTCTTTTCTACTCACTCACTCACTCACACACACACACATGCGCACACGCACATGCACACACGCACAAACAGTGGTGCTATTAAAATTTGAAAATGTGCTAAAACACATTGCCATTTAGCTATTTCACATTTTAATTGAGCTGTTACAGAGTTTTCTGGGGGTGAAGCAGGAAAGAAATGCTGGGAAAACGGCTCCAGCAAAGTGCTTGATGATGGGAATATGGTGCTGCTATGGGTGGGACCTTTGCAGGTCATAAAAAAGGCACATCATGCTAATGTGCTTGGACTGCATTATTTTCAAAAAGATTACAATGAAGCCTGTTTGAGAAATTGCATACTGAGGATAGGAAATACCTGGAAACTCCAAAAAAAAAACCAGTGCTGCAGTTTGGGGAAGCCAAGGGGAAAGAAAACCCTCTGTATGGAAATAACCTGTAAAAAGTTCAAAGGAACAAATAAAATGATTCCCTATTGTTTACCAAATGGCATCAACATTAACTGCCAATATTCTTGTTGCCTGACTGAAGGGAAGGGGAATAAATTTTTAGAAGAATGACTAGTTGAATAGAGTTCTTGCTTTCCCTGTCTGTTGCAGCTGTGTAGCTTGTCTCTGTTTTTTTTAAAAAAATCATCTTTATGGAATGTTAATGTGTTTCATGCTAATGGAAAGTATAGCAGCTTTGTGATATTCCAAGTGATGGGCATGTCTAGAAGTTAGAACATTTCTGAGAATGTGTGCTAATACTTTTTAATGTTAACTGAGTTGTAAAGATTAGCTGCTGTGGCTGAGGCAAGGAAATGATAAGAGTCTTGCTTTGGACTTAAGTCTTCCTTCTCCTTTGAACCATCTTTGGGATGAAGTAAAAGTCTAGATAAGGCTGGGCAGTCAAGTCAGTCAGTCAGCCAACCAGCCAGTTTTATGATCCATATACAGTAATATATAACAAGTACATTAATTCCAAATCTAAACAAGTCTAAGGATTCTAGGCAGTCTAGATAGGACCAGAACTTTTACTTCAACCTGACAAGGTATTCAGAATTGGAGACAACAGATAAACTTGTTCTTTCTCCCCCACCCTCCGGAGTTATTTTCTTACGAGGTGGTAAAGTGTTGTGAAGGACTTCATTGTGTAGCTGCCTGAATGTTACAGTCAACTTTTAACCATTTACATGTAAATATTTGTGTCAAAGAATATGCAGAAGTTAGGTTGAGAGAAGACAGGAGAAACCATGCTCGTCCAGAACGTTGCTTTGGACTCAATTGGGAGGAGGAAAGGCATGTCATAAATGTTTTTAAATAAATAAAAATGCCATGTGTTGCTCATTCACTGCCATAGTTAGCTAGTTAAGTAGTCTTATTTATTTGTCACATGGCTTATCTCTTGAGAATCCTGTGTATCTCGGAATCATAAGGCCTTTTCCTCTCTGTGTATTCTGATCTAAAAGCCAATCCCTAATACCCTGTTTACTTGAAAGAGAGATGACCGCCCGTAAAAACGTTATACACAAAAAGATTTTATTTTTGGATGTAATTTGAATAAGAATTTAAGACAATCCCTCCTCTTGAGTAAATACTGTTTGTCAGATTTCATTGTGGCTAAACAGCAGTGCTCAGGCTCAACGATAGAGCATCTGCTTTGTACACAGAAGGTCTTAGGTTAAGTTCTGAGCATCCCCAGGTTGTACATGATATGAAAGTGAGACCCAGAGGTACAATACCAAGTATGATCAGCTCGATTAGAGCTAGGAGATATTAATCAAGCCAACACCTTTGCATTGTACTTCTGCATCCTAACTCCAGCTGGCCCTTCTTTGCAACACTTCTGCCTCCGTCTGACCTGCATGTAAGGGCTGATGGACCTTCATTCTATTTGAACCTGACAAAGTGAGATTTAACTCATAAAAACTTATTCCCTGGAAAAATGTGTTGGTCTTTCAAGTGTTGCTGACTTGAATTTTGTTCTGATGCTGTCTAAAATCACATACTGTTGAGAAGTTGCCCTCCAGGAAATATGAACAATGCAGTTCTTGCAGTGAAGGTAAAAAAAAAATCTGCTTCGTTCAACTGCTGATGAGTGGCTTGGGCTTCCTGTAGGGGTATAGTATGTTTCTCCATGAACACGGAGAGGTTTCAAGACATAGAAACCCTTCCTCAATACACACCCCATCTATCCTAATGACTTAAACATATAGTTGCATTATATTTTCCAAGTATCCAGGTTTTTTACTTGTTCTCTTTGTGGTATTATTCTTTAGGTACTGATGTTAGATATCAGATGTGGTCTGGTTTTTTTTTTTTTTTTAAAGCTTTTACATGTAAAGTTAGTACAGGAGTCAGCCTTTGTTTTCTATATTCCATTCAAAATTCATTCAAGATAATTACACTTTCTTGGAAATTCCGCATGTGCCGTTGAGGGGGAAAATGACCATTACACCTGGGATCGGTTTGGTTATTTTAAAGCGAAGTTTATTTTTGAAAAAACTTGGTAAATTTTGTTGAACTAGCCTTAGTTGTGTAGCTAAACACAATGTCTGGCAAAGTACAGCATAGCAGATGTGCTTCACATTGTAAATCTGATTTTTCTGAAAGAGCTAGGGCTGCATGAAAAATGGCAACACTTACCCTTGCAACAATACAAGGATAATGTATTATGATGTAACAGAGAAAAGTTAAGCTGAAAACACAGTCTCCTGGCTAGCAAAGCATTTTACAACAAAAATAGCATAAGAAGTTGTAATACTCTAGAGTCCCTTACTGATTCATTTTTTAAAAATTAGTTACTTCCTTTCCAAAAAGCTCAATAAAAAATCAATAAACTATAAAATCAAATGTTGAGGTCCTTATAATCTTGTCAACACAGCCTTTCCTCCAACAGGTTCTGTTGATGTACCCTGACCATTATTTAGCCTTGTGATCAGTAACCAAAAGCCACAATGCCATCAGATCCTGTGAGGGGTTCCAGCTTGTTTCTTAGTGGCCAATCCTGAAGCAAGACATGTGAAAAGAGCACTATTTGTAGTAATAGACTTGCCGGTAATCCATTTTGGAGACTGGGGTTAGATATGGTGCCTGGTGTGCTTTGTTCTAAACTGTTCTCAAGGTATCCCCCAAAAAACCAATTGCTGACCGGGGTCTTGGTCTGTTAGTTGATTTAGATTCTCCCTGGTTCCCTTCTTTATAGCTGCAGCTACGTATTCATGATAGCAACATACCTGGTTCAGTGATTCTTAAGGTTTTGGAGGACATTCAGAGCTTGGAGGGTAAATAGAGGCACTGGGGTTTTAGGCAGCCCCATCTGCCCATCTGCAGTAGCTTCTGCCATTCAGCAGAGAAGAGTTGTTTTATCCTAAGAGGGAGGTTGGAATAATCTAAAATCCTTCATTATGCAAGCTCAAGCCCTTAAAGTGGAACACTGCAAGTAGAAATCAAACAGAAATGCAAGCCCCACCACCACCAACAAAATACTCCTTTCATTACCTATATAAACAATGTCTTAAGCCAGTTTGGTGTAGTGGTTAAGAGCGCGGGACTCTAATCTGGAGAGTCGGGTTTGATTCCCCACTCCTCCACTTGAAGCCAGCTGGGTGACCTTGGGCTAGTCACAGCTCTCTGGAGCTCTCTCAGCCCCACCCACCTCACAGGGTGATTATTGTTGTGGGGATAATAATGACATACTTTGTAAACCGCTCTGAGTGGGCATTAAGTTGTCCTGAAGGGCGGTATATAAATCGAATGTTATTATTATTATTTTTAAATTATGTTTTTATTCCTTAATTTTTAGGTCTAGTTTGTGGGGCCTTTGACTTTGTTGCTGATTACATAGTAGGTGGCAGTGGATTAATAGTTAAAAACTGCAGCCATTGTTCATGTTTAAAGTGATAGAAATTTTTGTGTAATTTTTTGTGTGGTGAAATTAATAATTTTAAGATACCTCATATCAACTGCTTTCTAACTTTGTACCTTCAGGCAACCCTCTCTGCCAAGAAATCCCTTCACTGTCCGCCCATCTTTCCCTCACAGAATGCTTTAAAATTCTGTCATTTTAATATAGGAATAATGTTCCTAGTTATGTGACCATCTCCATATTGGTAGCTGACCCAGTAGAATGAACTCAGTAATTGCATTTCCTGTGATTTCATTCACGAAGTTGTGAGAATGAATCTAGCAGGTGATGAATTTGCATAAGAGATGGGAAGGGCAGGATTTGGTGTGGTGCTTATGTTTCATTTCAGATGTAAACTACTGTTCCCCTAAGTGTAATCTGGTCAAAAGTAACATTGTATAATTTTTTTAAAGTATTTTTTCAACCTGTATTTAAAATGTATAAACTACCAGGATTTCCTCCATCAGGCGAAAAAGTACGATGTTTTAAAAACTATTAGAACTTAACAATTCAAATTTCACACATAATGACATACTGTGGTTTGTTTTTACAAGCCTGGTTTATTCCTACAAATTTGGTTTATTCCTGGGCACATGTGCTCACTTGGCCAGTTAATTAATCCCTTGTGTCCAAAGTAAAAACTATTTTTTCCCCTTGGCTCTCTAAACTGTGATTTAGAAATATAGTTTAGAGAGCAGAGTACAGGTCATATTTGTGATATATGGAACAACAATCTTTGGTTTGTTGAGAAAACAGAAGCATTTAGGTTTTTTGCTATGTGGGAGGGAGACAGCAAAAGCAATCAAGCCTGGTGATTCCTTAGGCTTGCTTCCATAATTACAAACAAAATTGGATTGTTGCATGTGAACTTATTCCCTTCAAAATAATGTGCAATTGTTCCCTCCCAACCCGCACCCCCCATTTAATCAAGTGGATAAATAAAAGGAATTGAGAAAATGACCAGACAGGAGATTAAGGTGTGTATTCATAGAAACCTAAAATTATGGTATATTGTGCTATTACTGTACTCTGTACAAAACCCATACATGTTTCCCTCTTCATGTTAATGTTTTACGTTCTTTTCCTTGTCCAAGTATAACTTATTTTTGCTAAACATCATACTAAATCATTTCTAATTCTTAAATAAAATACGTTTTGAAACTGTTGAGCAATTTAAATTTTACACTCACTATTTTTCAAATTGTGTTCCAAAGTAAGCGTTTCAAGACAGATGTGAAATAACGTGAAAAAAATTATATATCCTTTGTGCTGAGACTATTCAGATTTATCTGTATGTGTATCTATGTGTTCAGTTATCTTCTGTGAACTATGTGCCCAGCGGGAGTTACGTTCCACTAAAACAAGTAGACGTTCTCTTTCTATTATCAGATGAAGATGTTGTGATAATATGGTTTTAATTTTGACTGGACGTATGAGAGAAAACGTTTGGTGCCTGTGTGTATTACGATACTAAATCTGTCTTTGTATGTGTGTATATTTTTAATCAGAGAGGCTGGTGGTTGTTGCTGAACACTGTGAACGGAGTCTGGAAGATTTGCTTCGAGACAGGAAACCAGTGAGGTACAGTATCAAAAAAAAATTGCAAGGAAGCATGCTAACTGAAAGGTTTATCTACTTTAAATGACAAAACGCAGATACACTTTTTCTTTTAAAAAGTTAACTACCCTTACAGGTCCAGGCAGTTTCAACTCTGACATGTTGCAGTGCTTCACTCTTCTGGCAGCCAGATAAACACATGCTTCGGCTGAAGTGTATATTTACTTCTGCACAAAAGTTTAAGATTTATGGTGAAAGTACTGAAACTTGCCAAACTTTTCTCCCAATATATTTTGTTTGTGTAAGTTACATTTCAAAGAAAGTTCTTAAAAAATCTGAAGCTCTCTTAGAATCAAAACAGAGTCCACTGCTTGCATGTGTCAGTTGTCGAGTATTTAAGGTTGCCAACAATGGTGGCGAGTTCAGGTTTTGCCTACAATTCCAACATTTTTGGTGTGTGGTAGAAATGCTAATGCAGCACAGAGGTTGCGAAATCCCTGCCAATTCACAAAGAGGGGCTTTCTGTCCAGGTAAAGGGATCTGGAAGCCCTGATTGTAACAGAACATTACTGTATGTAGTTGCGGCTTACAAATTGAGCACAGCACCTTTGCCTAATTCTGCCTTTAGAATGTGACTTACATAACATTGTTGTGAACTAGCTTTCTGCATGGGCTACACAGAAGGCAGACCAAGACCCTTGCATGGGAGTAGAGAGATTTCCCTTGAGTCAGTGCTGGGACTCTTGAGCCTAGTTTTATTTGCTATTGCTATAAAGTAAAGCAGAGGATTGGGATGTTACAGCTTTTTTTAAAAAAACAAATCTTTATAAACGTCGTGAAGTACTTGACTGTTTTTGTGAATGATACAGATAGTATAATCCATTCCTAACCATTGTTTCTTGTATAAATTAAAATCTGCATTCCAGTTCTTCAGCCTTTCACTCTCTTAGTGTCAATAAACTTACTATTCTACAGAGTTCAGAACCTGTCTATCTAATATATTAAACTGTTTATTTTGTCCTAATGCAGGTAGAACATTTTCAATGTTTCTGTACACGTTTAAAAGAAGGTGTAAAAATCAAATAACTGTAAAGACCAGCTTACTAAATACCAGTCCTTACAGAATACTTAAGTAGAATCTGCTAAGATTTACTCATTGGTTGATCCTTGGATTTCTTAACTGATCTTCATGATTATGATAGACCCAGAGAAGAGGCAGGCTGGTAAAACACTGAATGAGCAGGTTCAGAGTCAGTGCTTTTTTCTTGATGTCCTTGTCTGGAAAACCCCTTGGTTGCATCTCAGCCCCAGTCAGAAATCATTCTTCTTTACCATAGGTTGATGTTCCTGGCTTATGTATGCATGTATTTATTTATTTAATACACTTTAATGCTGCCTTTCCCCCCACTTACGGTCTCCAAGGGCGGTGAACTACCAAAACTTTAAAACAAGCTTTGGGCAGGAGGTTGAACTAGATGGTCTGTAATGCCCCTTCAGCTCTATGATTCTATGATATGTATCTGGTATATATAAATAAAACAATTAAAAACAAGAATTAAAAAAACAGGGTCAGTGCTGCCAAATGCCAAACAAAACAGAAGCCCTCACTCTATGGTAAAATACAGTGATAGAGGGGACAGGTGAATGTTCCCAGGGAAGGAATTCCATACTTTTGCAGCTGCAACTGAGAAGGTCCTTTCTTGGGTCGCCCTCAGGTCAGTACCTGAAGTAGGACCCCTGAAGATTACCGTCATGTTTGGGTAGGCTCATATATACAGATAGGCAAGTCTTAAGGTTTACTGGACTCATTATATTCTAACCACAGCCTTATCCCACCTAGTCATTATTCGTCAGTCCTTCTCCAGCATCTTTAGCAGTTCTGTAGCCTTGAGAATTTTGAAAACTGTATCTTTGAGTAATCTAGTACAGTTGGTAAAATAATAGTAATTAGTTCTTTCAAATGTTCAGCTTGCTCCAGTTTGTCATTCTTACAACGGCTCAGTCCTATAGGTTAATGATATTAATATTGTAGAAAAGAGGCTGAGAATGAAAGGAGTTAGTGTCACCAAATCAGTGAATTAATTGTAGAACCACAGTTTGAATTAGGAACTTTTGTTTTCTCAGTCTCTTGCACTGACTGCAGTCCTGAGCACAGTCGCACCCCTCTAAACCCAGTTTTCAGAGAGATGCTACTAAGAACAAGCAAAATACTTTAAATGTACTGTACCTCTTGGCTCCACTTTAAGCAAAAAGAAGTTGTAACTGTTGTCCAAAGGCATAGTTCCCGAATCTCCAAAGTTCAAACTTGGTGGCTTGAGCTAGTATTACATTATTGTATTGGTCTTCTCCAAACCCTAGTTATACATTTTTGATACTTTTTTGTTATAGAGTTATTGATAAGGTTTCCTTCCTCGCACTTGCGTGTGAAAGGTTGAAGGCATCCTTCAGGGATGTTATGAAACATGCCTTGCCAAGGCAATTCATATGGAAACTATCAGGTCCAACAGATTTCTATCAATGAAGGTTGAGCTGTGCTTGAGAAATGGTATGTGCCATCAGCAGTTGGCCTGTGCACCATAGTCTCTCAGCTTCGTAGCAATTAAAAGAGAAGCTGTTTTCACTTCCAGTGAGACCAACTAAAATATTTCCCATTGCTTTTTCGTTAATTAAAATCAACTTTTTTTTATTTCATGCGTGAGACCTTTCAATAGCCAGAAATATTTTGAGCAGTTCCCAGTTATGCTATTCAATCCATCTTTGTCAATTAGCTTTGTAGAGAACTAATGTATATATTATTTCTCTTACATTAGTTCCTGATAGCAGCTCTGGTCTTATACCCAAAGTTGACATGTGTGTTATTGTAATTAACTGCACAAACTGTTATGGAATGGGAGAATCTGCCCTTGTGGTTTATATATTAATTCTTCTTACGCTTGCCAGGAAATAAGTCCTTTGCACCTGTGTACCACAAGCTGATGTCAACTGTCAGCAGGAAATCTTCTATTAGGCTGTTGCTGAAATTGAAGGGATACCATGGTGGACAGTCCATCTTTCCATGCATACTGCGCAACAGCAGGCTGTCCAGCTGTCTGATAGTTATTTGCACTTAATCTTATGAAGTCATGCGTCATTATGATACACATTACATATGAGGTAACGTTTACATAGGTGTTTTTGTTTTAAGTCCACAAGAACATCCTTGGGTTTTATTCCGAGTTGATGGTTCACCTTGTCACTAGGGTCCTATTAGAAGAGCTTATCAGAATTTTAGACTACAGAGGTGGATATCTTGAAGTGGTTACAGCCGTAAGCAAGTCTGGCTAAATAGTTCTGACTAAATTGTTCTGCTTTATCATAACTCATCAGGAAGTTAAATGTTCCACTGAAACATTCCAGCACGCTCTTCTGTTGTGATTTTAGTGTATTCCCAGATTAATCCATTATAGATAATGGAAAACCTTTGTTAAACACAATGACATTTAAAGCCTCTTGAGAACCTATTATTATTACATCTACCATCCTTTTGTTTTACCTTGTTAAAATAACATGTTAAAATAACACGAGTGATGATATAGGTACAGTTATAGAAAACAAAATGTAGATAGTGAAGTGCTAATAAACCCTGGTGTAGAGTTTTGTACACCATGTCATCTTCTGCATTTGGGTGCCAATATTGGAAACTTGGTCTTGTGATCTAAAGTTTTTTGGTATCAAACCAAAGACTAAAATAATTACATTAAATCTAAAACACTTTTGGTTTCTTCAGAAGGAATTTTGCAGGCAAATGGATGAAGCTGGGAATAGAGCTGAAATGGACATTGGGGAAATTTGTTGGATTTTCTACGTTTGCAATCTGGATTTTGAGGTTGAAAGTTAATTTCAGGATTGCTCATTTGAATTTTGAACTAATAACTTGATATCAAAATACAATTGTTTGGAAGTTGTTGTAAAGTGAATTTAATTCTGTTGAAAGTTATTTTACAAGATTTTGTAGCAGGAACAAACTGTTCATAGAACAGATGAACAGCATCAGAAAACAGGCTGCAGTTTTAACTGATACCTTGAATCAGTTTCAAAAAGTATCATCTAAACTTGACCTGGATGGCCCAGGCTAACCTGATTTTGTCAGCTCTTAGTAGGATCTGCGCTGGTTAGTACTTGGATGGGAGACCTCCAAGAAAGATCAGGGTCGCTGTGCAGAGGCAGTCAATGCCAAATCACCTCTGCTAGTCTCTTGCCTTGAAAACCCCAGCAGAGGGCCAGCTTGAAGGCACTTTACACACACATCTAAAGTCTGAAGATAGATTATATTAATTTTTTTCTAGGATCAGGGCTTTGCATATCTTTCAAGGAACTTGAGTTTGAAATAAGGCTACAGTTCTAACAGTACAATACTACGTAGAATCATTCCAGTCTTAACCCATTGATTTCAGCAGGCATAGACTGGAATATCTCTAGATAGGATTGCCATGTGCTAAGGCACATTTAACTTAATAGCACTTATTTCGAAATAAGCATTTTTAAGACTGGATAAATTGCAACTGATGGACTTATTTAGCAGAGCCTGCTTTTAGTGTGTCACCTGGCAGTAGAACTATAACAATTTTTTAAATGTGAGTCACTTTCAAGTAAAAATGTTCTTTGTATAACAAAACAATTATCATCAACATTGCCTTTCAGATGTAAAGCAAATATATTTATTTGCTACATTTTAATCTCACCCTTCTTTCAAGGGATTAAACGCAGTTTTATGTTGCTCTCCCCTCCTCAATTTCGTCTTCATTACAGTTCTATGAGGTAAGACTGAGAGATAACGATGGGCCCTGCATTAGCCAGTGAGCTTCACAGCAGAGTGGAGATTTGACACTGGGCCTCCCGGATCCTAGTTCAACACTTAAGCACTATGCCACCACACTGGCTCTCTAAATACATTTATTGGTTTCTTTGTTCAAATTAGAAGAAATCGGATTAAAATTCACCAAGCTCCAGTAGTTTCTTGGTTATTTTTGAGTGCAATAGATGGCTGCAGTAGTCTTACCCATAGATGTGGAGTCTTTGATTATAGAGTGGCTGGGTTAGATTTTTTTTTCCAGTGACTGTTTAAAGTTGTTACATGCACCATTCTGTTGCTCTCTTTTACATTGCCCTTAAAATTCCTTTCCTTGGAAGCCTTTTGCAGTTTTACTGTGAAAGTGCTTGCAAATGTAGTATGCTGATATTTGTATGATTTTGGCACCTGTGTTATATATTCTGAATTTGTGAGCCGAATGATCAGACTTAATATGTCTTCAATAAAATATAGTGATCATATGTTTTGTAAGTTATGGTTTTGAAAAATTACCAGTGAACCATCAGAGTGATACAGAGGTATAATATGTTATACACAGAGCCTTTGATCAGAAGCAGACTATGTCTGCAGCTGTTTACTAGCTTGGTGGAAAACATGATCTGACTCGGATGAATAAGTTTTATTTGCAGTTATTAAACTATTGTCTACTTTCTGGATTAGGTGTCTTTGTTTCATCCTTCCCTAAATGCATTACTGTTGCATTGCATTGTGTTGCAAAATCAAACATAGAGTCAGATTTATGTGAAAAGCTCCAGGCTTTATAAGCTATACATGTGGGTTATAAAAAGAATTCAATTAGGAAGGGAGTAAAAGAAAGGCACATGCTTTTTGACTGTTGAATGAATTCTTGTTTGAGTTCAGTTCAATTGCTAGAGCTTTGAGGGTTGCATAGGTGATGCTTCCATTAGGAGCCCCGAATTGAAGTAATATCATGTGATAATCCAGATTCAATTTGGAAATTGTTCTGTCTGTGAAGGTGAATCACATTTTCATTGACAGCATGGCAGAATGGAAAAGATTTGGTGTTCTCTCAGTCTCCCACTCTTATTTAAAAAGACAAAAAAAACCCAACCTTTCACCTATGTTGTTATTTCTGACAACTTTATGGCTCACAATGTAACAAATTCCTTCCTTTTACTTTCCATTCTGTTAACAGAACAATGGTTTTCCTCGGAGTAAAATTTGGAGTTAACTTTTGAACCTAAAATTATAGAAAGTATGATCAAAACGAACAAGTCTGCATCAGGCAATGATAAAGGTGTAATTGCTTACCTGCATGCAAGGAGAAGAAGAAATTGCTTAAAAACCTTGTAATGATTTCAAGAAATGGGTGCATGTGTCTTTAAATGTTTGGTGAGATAGGTGAAGAGTGGGGGTGAAAGAGAGAGATGAGTGAGTGATATGATTGGTTGATGACAGAGAGTGGGCGGAGTGAAGGCAGTTTTCAGTTACTGAGGGAGAGAAAAAGATTCATTCAGGGCAAGAGAGGCGAGCTGTGTGCAGCCTGAGGGTGTTCATGTATTTGTGAGGGAAAGGCAACCTGAGTGGAAGCCTGAACTGAGTGTGTCTGTGAGACTATATATTCATTCTATTTGAAGCAGGCAAACTGTGTGTGCGCCTGAGAGAGACAGAATTGAGAGTGAAAAGAAAACAGGCTAGCTGTGTGCTGTCTGAGGAGTTCTCTGTGAGAGAAATATAGAGCCTAGAGAAAGAGGCTAACAGTGTGTGAAGCCTTACAAGAGATATGTGTGGATGAGTTTGGATGAAGCAACTAGAAGAACTAAGAACTACTTTTATGTAACCAATACGCTTCTTAAAAAATAAACTTTTATTTTGTTTTGTTATATCCCAGAGTAGCCGTCATTGTTATCTCCCATTCCTATCCTCAGGGCCACATAGAACCACGAAGGAGCCTGACGCATAAACACGTTACCAAAGGGAAAACTTAAATAAAATATATTGGAATTTAATATTCCTGGTGGCAGCTAACTACCCAGAGGGTGTGAAGGGAAAGACTAAAGCAAAATCCATCCTAAAGAAAGTGAAGATCATAACAAACCTGTTTTCTGATCAGCCATGACAGAAAGTACGTTTGGGGCATGTAATAGCTTCAAAGTTTATTTTCTTTTTAATCCTCTTCCAGAAATTCATTTCCAAACCAACATTTATTGTAGTGAAGTCATTATGCAAGAAAATCCATTAGTCATGATTTGTTTATATACTATCCAATACTGCTTTTCTTAATTAGTTTGATATTTTTTAGTAAATATAAAATTGGAACTGAAGCTGGATTGCAAAATTATTAAAACTAAAGCAGAAGGTGTCCTTTCAAAAATAAATGTTACCACCTGCTCCGAGTCTTCAGGCATGGGATATTAATCTCAAACTGTCAAAACACCATTAATTCCAAGTGGAGAATCATTTATGGCGTGGCTAACCATACATTGATTCAAATGATCTGTAATATTCTGAAACTGGTGCTTTTACCATTCATGTATTCAGATAACATATGCTAATAGTATCTACTTTTTTGTTTGCAAAAACATTCAGTTCATCCCACCCACACACCCTTTAGATGAAAAAGAAACTGACCGAAATCTTATGTGTACTGTAAAGAGAGGAAAGTAGAAACCCAGTTGTAAATTAATGTTACTGTGTGGCTATCAAATGATTCAAAAGACTGATATAAATGTGTTTTAAAACTTCCCGTATACTTTTCACACACACTGACCAGTACTTGAGAGAGTATTTGAAAAGCACTTTAAGTACCATGCAGGAATTTGGTCTAATACAAGTATTAAGACAATAACACGAGAGGGCTGTCTTTGGAAAAATTGCAATTCTATGTTTGTTCATTTTGGTATTAGCTTTCCTGGACTTTTAATCACTCTTAAAAGAAATGCTCTATGCAAATGTAAAGAAGTGTTTAGAAATTAGGACTGGGTCTGTGGGTTTATGTGTTCCCTTTGTTCTGCTTGCACACAAATCTCATTCCTTTTTCTCAGGTTCAGCAACATGAAGATGCTTTTGCACAGGGGTCATTTCGTAGAAAAAGCTGGAGGAACTCATTAGCATAACCTATTAACATATGCCACACCCCTTGCCATCACCAGAAGTGTCATTGGCACAACTGATTTGCATATGCCACACCCCCTGACATCACCTGACTGTTTTGGAACCAATTCTGGCCATTCAGGGCCAAAATTGGGCCCCAAATGGCTGAAAATGGCTGAAAAGGGGTCCAACATGGTCAGGATTGGGCCGCTGCTGAGTGAGAGAGTAACCCACCACCCGTCAGAGGCCCGATCTGGGACGTTTTGGCCCCAATCCAGGTTGAAACAGGCCCAAAATGGCCGAGAGTCAGGTAGGCGGGGCCACCTGACATGTGACCTCTTTGGGGAACTGCTGGAACTGCGTTCCTGCGCGTTCCCCCTCGAAATGAGCCCTGCTTTTGCATATACGTTGAAAGCCAGTTCATCATGTCCTCAAAGCAAGTCTGGAGTGGGGGTAGGGATAGAGAATTCACAGGACTGATCTATGACCTTTATATGTTTATATTGGGATGATAGACATTTTTAAAGGGCTTAAGATAAATTCCAGGTTTTAGGATAAATTTGAGCCTTTGGAAGGTACTCCATGTAGGCTGTTTCCAAAGGGTTGAACAAAGATTTATTGTATTTTCATGGTTAACAGGACAAACCAACAACTGCAGATGCAGAGAGAGAATAAGCAAAACCCCAGAACAGGGATAAGGCCTAGTAGAGAGGCTCAGACTAACTGAAAGCTGAGCTCCAGCCCACCACGTACAGTGAGCCAAGAGGGCCAATACACTACACCCCTTCTTCCTAGCTGACATAATCCTGCAAATACCTTGGGCAAACCCTAATACGCTGAGGGCGACCCTGGTTCTGCTTTTGGGATGGTGTAGCCCCTGATGTCCCCTCTGATGTTCCTATAGCCCAGGGGTGGCCACACTTGCTTAATGCAAGAGCCACACAGAATAAACCTGAGATGTTTGAGAGCCACAAGACATGATGCATTGAAGTGACTTCAGAGGAAGAGGCGGGTTTGGGGGAGTGACCTGAAATGACATCACAGGAAGGGGTGGGGTTTTGGCACAGTGTGCTGGGAGTGACATCATCAGAAGGGGTGGAGCTTGGGAAGGACCACCACCTAACCTTTGACCTGGAAGTGACATCACAACAAGTGATGTCATCCTTGCAAGGCACCACCTCTAGAGTATTCTGGCTAAAGACTCCAGGTTTTTTTTTAGTTGGAATTGGCAACCCTAATGTTTTATTGAAAATAGGAAATACATGGAAAGAAAGAAGGAAAAAAGGAAAGGGAGGGAAAGACATGGAAAGATGGAAAGGAAGAAAAAGACAGACATGGAAAGAAGGAAGGAAAAGACAAAAAAGAAAGAAGATATGGAAAGAAGGAAGGATAAAAAAGGAAAGAAAGAAAGATAAGGAAAGAAGGCATGGAAAGAAGGAAGGAAAGGAAGGCATAGAAAGATATGGAAAGAAGTAAAGAGGAAGGAAGAAGGGAAGGGAAAGAAGGAAAGAAATACACGAAAGGAAGGAAGGAAGACATGGAAAGATATGGAAAGATATTAAAAGAAGTAAAGAGAAAGGAAGGGAAAGATTGTGAAAGGTATTAAAAGATATGGAAAGAAGAGGAAGGAAGGAAGGAAGAAGGGAAGGGAAAGAAGGAAGATATGGAAAGGGAAGGAAGGAAGGAAGACATGGAAAGATATGGAAAGATATTAAAAGAAGTAAAGAGAAAGGAAGGGAAAGATTTTGAAAGGTATGAAAAGATATGGAAAGAAGAGGAAGGAAAGGAAGGGAAGGAAGGAAGATATGGAAAGGGAAGGAAGGAAGGAAGATATGAAAAGGTATGGAAAGATATTAAAAGAAGTAAAGAGAAAGGAAGGGAAAGATTTTGAAAGGTATGAAAAGATATGGAAAGAAGAGGAAGGAAGGAAAGAAAGGAAGGGAAGGAAGGAAGATATGGAAAGGGAAGGAAGGAAGGAAGATATGGAAAGGTATGGAAATATATGGAAGGAAGGAAGGAAAGAAGAGAAAGGAAGAAAGAGGAAGGAAAGAAAAAGAAAGAAAGATGGAAAGAAGAAAGAAATGGAAAGAAGGAAAGAGAAAGGAAGGAAGGAGGGAAGAAAGAAAAATCAAGGAAGGAAGGATCACAAAAGCAGAGCCACACAATCTTAAAGCAAGCACATGTCCTCTGAAGCAAACACATTCCCTGCTTCTCCATCTCAGCTGTCCTGCACACACTTATGGGTGCGCCAGTCCTCCGTGCAACTAACGAGGCTTCCACCCAAAAGCCCCCCGGCGCAGGCTGTGCTTCATGCCATGAATGGCTCTCGGCAGCTGCGCACTTGCCTTCTCGGGAGTAAGCCGGAAAGCAGGAAGTCCTGGGTCGCCACTGCCTTGGCGCTTCCTCGTCGCGTCTTCACTCCTCTCTTTCCCCTTCCCCCCAACTGCCCTTCCCGGGCGCTCGCTGAGAGCGTGGGGCTGGCAAAACTCAGTGCCTGCAGAGGAGTGCCCAGCAAGGCGAGGAGGGGTGGGCTGTCCTCAGCCCTGGCCTGCCTCTTCGTTGCTCCAGCGTTGGGAAAGGGGAAGCACGCTGGGTGCATAGATCGGGTGAGCGGCTGGTCGGCTCTGCCCCTTAAAGGAGCCTGGGGGAGGAGTGAACTTGCAAGCCTCTGGGAGCCGCCAAATAAGACTTGAAGAGCCGCATGCGGCTCGCGAGCCGCCATTTGGCCACCCCTGCTATAGCCCCTGGCTCATGTTGTAGTTCAGGCTCCACAGGAACATGTCCTTGTACCATCTTCTGAGCAGGAGTTGACTCAACCTCCCCTGCTGCAGGAGCATCATTTGCAATTCCAATGGGAACAGACGCCCCAGGCACATGACTTCTCATTTGGTCCACATGTCGTTGCAGCACATGGCTGTCCAGTGTCTCTGTCTGGTACAATACTGGCCCTGTAGCTTGCATCACCGTAGCAGAGATCCATGCTGACCCCGAACCGTAATTTTTGACATAAACAATCATCTGGAACAAATGTATGGACAGGCCTTTGAACTCCATCCCCATCATCTGGTCAATCCTCAGTTAAATCGGGGTGCAAACAATCTAAAAGAGTTGTTAGCCACCTGTTCATTAACAGTTCTGCAGGACACCTGCCTGTGGTCGTACATGGAGTAATGTCTTGTGTCAACAGAAAATTTGCCAGGCAACGATCCCAGTCACCCTTGACAATTCGTTTTAATGCATCCTTGGTTGTCCTTACCATTCTCTCAGTCTGTCAGACAGACAGAACCTTTATTGGCATAACTATAACAGTGTCGAAAACAAAAAAAACAGGGAGTCTGAGCAGGGAAACAGTTAATTATTAAACATCCTACACACACTTCTCCTTTTGTATACACGGTAAAGGAAGTTTGCCACCATTTCAGTGACTTCGACCTTGGTTGAGGCTAAAAAACTCACTATCTTACTCTCAACAGATTTGCCCTCCAACAATTGCAGTAGGTAATCTAAATAAAATGCAAGTAAATCATCATAAAATCTGCACGATAAAAGTACATGGGCAGTATCTTGAATTTCCAACATCCCACAGGGGCATAACCCTTTCTCCAAATGGGATTTTTTGAATCTCCTAAATAGTACATCAGAAGGGAGCACGTTAAAACAGGCCAACATAAATGCCCTTCAAATACAGGGGTTGTTTAAACAGGAAAAATACTCTGCCGGCGCATCACTAAAGAGAATCCTCCTCTCAGCCACTTCCACTTCCATAACACATGCAACTCCCTGAATAGTAACAGTTGCCTTCAATTTTTTCTGTACACATGGTTGAGCATGATTAACAATATTCTCTGGTTCATCACTTGACATTTGTACAGAGTGTGTGGTATCATAACTCTGGGGTTTCCTTCCCACTGTTTTCTTAAACATGGCTTGTCTTTCTTGAACCTTACACACTCGCTCAATATGTCCAAAGAACTTACAAAACCAGCATTGTGCATCCCTAACATGGCAGCACTGCCTTTCAGGAGCCCCTCCACAAATGTTGCATCTCATAGGTGGCATTAGGAAGGACCTCTGATTTCCCACAACCTTCATTTTGGCTGAAGAGCTATTTTGCTGCACCCTGTGGACATCTGCCCCTTGCACATCAGGATTTCTAGTCAAATGACTTTGAGAGCGAGGTGGACTGGGCTAGCTGCACTTCCCTAGTACTCACTGCTGCCGCCTCAGCAGCCAGTGCTTCTTCCTGTGTACTTTGAAATGTAAGCTATTTCTTTGCAAACAGATGTCTTGTAAGTCTTCATCATGCAGTTCACAAACCAATTGGTCCTGCAACATCTCCTCTAAATTTGAAAAACTGCAGTGCTGTGCCAGCTGTGCAATTCAGCAATGTAGGTAGAAACACTCTCTGTTGGACTCTGGTCTCGCTTGTAAAAAGCGTTACGTCGTGTTATCTCAGAAGGCTCTGGGGAGAAATGTTCTCCCAAGACAGTCAAAATGCCCCCAAAAGACGTCTCAGCCAGTTTAGCTGCTGTTAGCAGAGCCTTGACTAAATCAAAAGTATCTGCTCCACAAACTCTGAATAATACATCACATTTCCTCTCTGGATCTGTAATGCCATTAGTAGCTAAATGAAAGTCCAACCAGGCTGCATAACTTTCCCACTTACTGGGACAAGCAGGGTTAAATTCTTCAATGTGTCCCTGGGCTGCCATGCTCCCAGCGTTGCTGGCCGTTTCCACATGGCTTACCTTTGCTCGTAACGACCCGGAACATTGCGCAAAAAATGCAGAAGATCGCGTTCTCTCGTGCAAAATTTGTGCGATGTCGCGCAAATCTCGTAAGAGAAAATGCAATCTTCCGTGTTTTTTGCGCAATGTTCCAGGTCGTTACAAGCAAAGGTAAGCCGTGTAGAAACAGCCGCTGACTGACCAACAAATGTTCTAAACTAATTTCCACACAGTCCAAATAACATCAATCCAATTTTCTGTACTTGATTGAATACACTGAAGAGTGAAAAAAAACCCCTTCCTACATGCCATGTATCCCATCCTCCTGGCCAGATGTAAAGTCTTCAGAAGGAGAGGTTGCTTCCAAATGGTTGAACAAAGATTTGTTGAATCTTCATGGTTAACAGGACAAACCAACAACTGCAGCTGCAGAGAGAGAATAAGCAAAACCCCAGAACAGGGATAAGGCTTGGCAGAGAGGCTCAGCCTAACTGAAAGCTGAGCTCCAGCCCACCACCTACAGTGAGCCAAGAGGGCCAATACACTACACCCACCAATGTAATTCAGAAAAGTTTTACATTTGTTGTTCATTTTTCCGATGGTTTATCACTGCAAAATATAAGATTTACAATTGTCATGGAGACAGAGAGTCAGTGTGGTGGTTAGAGTGTCGGATAGACACAGAAACTGGCTATTAAGGAAAGCTGGGTGGGGATTGGGGGGAACCCAAGGGGGTGGGGAAAGGGAATCCTTAAAAACAGGTTCCCATGAAGGCCAAGGCAAGGGAAATTGGAGCATGCTCTCTCTCCCAGGCCCATCTGAGGCCTGAGAATACCTGCCTTTTGGCAGCTGGCTGGCTGGCAGATGACCAGAGGAGGGCATTGGTGAAGGAAGTGTATGACTTGCCCAAGGTGAGCTTCAATGGCAGAAATTTCTGAAATACTGTATGTTTACAATGAGAAGGCGGAGGGGGGGGTAATACTGTTGTACAGGGGTCATTTCGTAGAAAAAGAGCTGGAGGAACTCATTAGCATAACTCATTAGCACAACTCAAGCCAGTTTGGTGCAGTGGTTAAGAGCATGGGACTCTAATCTGGAGAGCAGGGTTTGATTTCCCACTCGTCCACTTGAAGCCGGGTGGGTGACCTTGGGCTAGTCACAGTTCTCTTGAGCTCTCTCAGCCCCACCCACCTCACAGAGTGATTGTTGTGGGGTAATAATAACATACTTTGTAAACCACTTTGAGTGGGCATTAAGTTGTCCTGAAGGGCGGTATATAAATCGAATATTATTATTATTGAATGTTATTTTTAGCATATGCCACGACCCTTTGCCATCACTAGAAGTGTGTCATTAGCATAACTGATTTGCATATGCCACACCCCCTGACATCACCTATCCTGGCTGTTTTGGACCTAATCCTGGCCATTCAGGGATGAAATTGGACCCAAAATGGCAAAAAGGGGCTGAAAATGGTTGAAAGGGGGCCCAAAATGGTCAGGATTGGGCCACTGCTGAGCAGGAGAGTGATCCACCACCCATCAGAGGCCCAATCCAGGCTGTTTTGGCCCCAATCCAGGCTGAAACGGGCCCAAAATGGCTGAGAGTCAGGTGGGCGGGGCCACCTGACGTGACCTCTTTGGGGAACTGCCAGAACTGCGTTACTGTGCATTCTCCCTCGAAATGAGCCCTGCTGTTGTAATACTTCACAGTAAGCCAACAAGATAAACAGGAAAAAATTACTGTGTAGAGTAAGGTGTTTTTTTTATTAATGCTGGTGCTGCTTTCCTTACAGGAAGCAGGTGTAACTAGAGGAGGTTAAGGCTGCATGGTGTATATGGTGTATAAAGGGGGCTTCCTTTAATTAATGCCTGAAGCTAAAATGCTTCAATTTTGGGGATTCTTTCTGGTGTAGCTAAGAAAGGGGGTGTTGGTGGCCTGTTCAACACAAATCAAAGGCAAGCCTGTCTCCAGCATCCTCCTCTGGCTTAGTCTCCATCTGCTCTTCCTGCCATCTCTGTTCATTCCAGTGCTCCCAAGAGATATGTCCCTCCTCCACTGTTTGTCACCTGTCTCTTTATTCCCTGACTGCCTCTTTTGAAGCACATACGTCACTTCCTGGTCTCTTGTAAGAAGTTTGTAATGGGGGACTTAATGGTACATTCATATAGGAATACACATGTATTCTCTGTCAGGGGCTTTGGATAATCGTTCCTCCTTATTCACCAGTGCTAGCTCATTTGGGAATTGTTCACAGCAACTCTGCCGCTCAGAATTTTGGGGTATCACGTGGCAGGAGAGTTCCCTGTTTGCCATTCCATTTTCATCAAGGAAGAATTAGCTTCTTCGCTTCAGTCGCAGTCTTTTCTGAAGTTAGGTGAGCAAGATCTCTTTAGAAGAACTGCGCTGTTATGGGGAGTTTCTATGCAGTAAGAACTGCATTTAGCAACTAAAAATAAAACTTCTTCACGGTATTCTGTTGTTGTTGTTTTTTAATTTATTTATGGGGCCTGTGGAAAAGGAACTGAGAAGATTGAGTGGAGATCCCAAATTAACTGTGTAATTGTGAAGTTGTAAAAAGTCAAGTAGGAAAAGGGCAGAGGCAGCTTTGGGTTTATAGAATTGGTAGGAGGGTTTTCTGCTAAGCTTGGGAATGGTGAGAAAATCCATCATCTCATCTTTGAACCCGTTAAGTCATATCCTAAATATTCATATTCTGCTTTTCATTTTATTATGCATATCATGGTATTTGACTGCAGGGAGGAATGTGTATGTATGTGTGGAGGGGAAGGATTTAAGCATATTTTAGTAAGTTTCAACTCAATTATTTTCATCTGTTAAAATGGAGTAGTGTTGAAATGATACCTCAAGCGTATAGCCCTGGCAGCCTGCTATGTCAGCACATTTTCATTTACTCATGGCTTTACGTTTTATTAAATCAATATATTCATTTTGGCCTCACTATAAAGAATGAAGCTGTGGTAGGCTGTCCTGGGCACCATAAGACAGATTTTGTGATTTGCACAAGCTTAAGCTGGAAAAAACGACATAGGGTCATTCTGTGCAATATTATGTATATTTTTAAGGAAAGAAAAATAATGATGAAATTAATTAGTAATTTCCTGTCAAGAACTCTTCAGGGAGAAAAAATACATTGAGAGGATAATGTTAATAATATGAATGACTTGCTATTTTAAAATAATTGCAGCTGAAAAAGCAGAAGAAAACTCAAAAGACTCACTTCCAAATATTTTAAATATCTAAAAGTGACTCTAGAGAAGCAATTTTTATTCTCAGAAGATCTTTAATCTCCAGCTTGCAAAAGGTGTTTTTCTTTTTTATAACAGTTCCTGATAAATCTTGCTGTTACTAATAATTGGAAGATTATATTTTATTACTTCTGTGACTGTTAGTTTTGTGCAAACCTATGATCAGAATCCAGAGGGCTGCAAGTGGAAGAGAAATGGTCCCATACCCATTCCATGTATTGATGTGCAAGATCTGGTGCAAGAAAACGGCCCATATTTTGAGCACTGCAAGCCATAGCTGGCTTTAGATCAGGAAAAGCTTCCCCATGTGGAACACAGTTTCTGGCTAAAATGGTTCATTTGCACCAGATTATGTCCAGGGCTCTGCCCAGAGCAGTTGACTGCAACCATAATTGATTTCGGATTCCAACTATTGGCTAACATTCTAAAAAGTCACACTTATGCATAGGAGAGGATACTGAATGCGACTTGAGCATTCAGTGCTATTTTCAGTACAAATCTGAGCTGAAAAGTTAGGCCAGGGCTTAAAAGGAATGTGTCTCTTTGACAGTATTACTCTGGTGATAACCAAAAACAAAGCTCCAGTTGATTTCCTAGTGCATATTGATTCTTTGGACTACATCCTATAACTTCCATTCATGTTATATGGAAAGTTTTAAAAGGAATTTGTTCTCTTTGGCAGTACTACTTCAGTGTTAACCAAAAACAAAGCTCCAGTTGATTTCCTAGTGCTCATTGATTCTTTGGACTACAACCTATAACTTCCATTCATGTTATATGGAAAGTTTGTCTCTGCTATTTCTTATATATTTTAGAGATTAAGAAGTGGAATCCATTTTTTAAAAAAAAGTTAGAGAGGAAGAATTTTCAGCGATATTTGCTTATTTCTATATGCCAAGATCTTAGCCAGTGCTTTAAATACTGTAAATAATAAAATCATTTTTTATTCCGTTCTTTGATTTAAAGTGTTCTGCTGTTCAGTTCCCTGGGCAGTGAGAAGCCTAAAGGGCAGCCCTATAACATTTTGTTTTTCTTTGGATGAGAGAAAGTACCAGAGGTTCACGGTGTCTTTCTAATATCATTATGGGGCTTTTTGTTCGTTCTGCAATTTATCAAGTAATATGAGAGAATTAACACATTTTAGTGTAAAGTTTTATTTTTGTAAAAAAATTATAACATAACATTGTCAAACAGTCCTTTCCCTCATATAGACCTACCTGCTTCCTAACCAAAAACATATTGGGGGGTGGGAAGGGAGGGATAAGAAGTGAAAGAAAGAAAAATATTCAGTTGCCTTCACTGGAAAAATCCTGTCAATAATTTGTAAACTGTGTTTGCATTAAGTTGAATGCAAGTTTGGGTATAGATGATGTACTTGTATTTTAAGGGTTTCAAATGAACATGTGCATACAGCGTGAATTTCTTTTGATCAGTTCTGCTATTCAGTCTAACCCTTGTCATTCAGCAGCCCTGGACTAAAACAGCATCGACAGCTGACCACACAAGAGCCCTGCTGGGTATGACCGAAGGGCCATGTAGTCCATCATGTTGCTAACATCTGCCAACCAGATGTCTCGTAGAAAGCCAGGAGTAGAGCATATCACCACCAGTGCTGCTTGGTTGTCTTGCCTTTAAGTATCTAGGACTGAGATGTATACTGCCTCTGAACACGGGGGTTCCATTCAGCTGTCACTACTGACAGCTATAGAAGGACTCGCTTCTTCTAAGGGAAAATTCTACATGCCGAAATATGTGCTGTTTGAAAAAAGTTTCATCATACTGACCATTTGTCAGATGTGAATATATAAGATGCCTTTGTGTTGAAAAATTCTGTAAATGATCCCTTTCTCCCTCTTTATCTTTGAGACATTTCTTCTTTTGAAGACTACATGGTATCATTGGACTTTCCAGGCAACTTACTGCTCTTATGGGATTGAATCAGAAAGCCCTATTATATTTGACCTTTTTTACCTCATGTACCAGATCCCCTATATCATTCAGGACAGATGCGTGGTCATTTCTTCTCTGACTGCATGAGTTCTAGGGCATAGTTCTTCTTTATGTTGATAAATTTCCTCTCTCTGTCATGATTTGTGCAGACGTTTGACCAATTAATGTGATGGTAAATCCACCGGTTATTACAACACTGTTTCCTTTAGCAGCCTCTATGATTTGTTCCGTCACTCTTTGATCAAATCAGGAATTTTTGTCAGTGTGTGATGGTGCACTCCAAGCACTTTTCAGGCTTGTGTATTTATTTATTTGTCATTTATAGTCTGCCTTTCTCACTGAGACTCAAGGCGGATTACATAGTGTGAGATTAGTACAGTCAGTATCAAGGCCATTTCCGTACAGTGTCAAGGACATTTCCATAAACAATGTCATAAGATAAATAAATACAAGTTTACAAAGACATAGCATTAGCAAGGATCCAATACAGAGTTGGAGAATTGCTGAAACAGAACATAATCAGTTCTAGAACTGTTAGACAACATGAAGTACAGGTAGTATATAGGAGACGTACAAATTTAAAGCAACAGATAATATGTAAGGCAACATAGTGGTGAAGTCTATGGTCCCTAACTCATTAGTGAAGCATCTGAGACCCCACTTCTTACAATACTGCTCTCCTATCTAAGTAAAAAGCCTTTTTGAATAATTCGGTTTTGCATCGTTTGCAGAAAGGCAGGAGAGTGGGGGCTCTCCTGACCTCCTCAGGCAGGCCATTCCACAGGGTAGGGGCCACCACAGAGAAAGCCCATGTTTTTCCATGTACACCAGTTCCATGGAGGAGTTCCTTCTGTGATTTCAAATTAGACTCAATCCTCCCATTCAGGCAGAGCGCAACACCACCCCAGAACAGACACCCCAGTTGTTCCTATCAAATTGAGGTGTGGGAATGACCATATCCCACTGATTCTCCCCATTCTACCAGGTTTCAGATATAGCCAGTGGTTTCTTACCTTCTCTTAGTTCTAAGTACTAAAAATGTCCCCATCTTGCCTCTGCGGCATTTAGTACTAGTATGCAAACAGCAGTTTTACCCCCGTGCCTATTTAAACACCTTTACCACATACAGTTTTTCCTTTGACTTTGTCTCATCTGGATGGGAGTCATTTGTTACTGAACAATTTCAGTACTGTATTCCCGATTTCTACTGTATCCACAATTTCTACTGTATCCCTACTAAGGTGCTCTGACAAAATCTCACCATTATCCTCAAGGGATGATGAACTGGAGGTTTGGCTTTGCCACATGAGTGAGTTTTTAAACTGCTCTGGAACCTTTTTGATGTTAAATATTAGTAATTCAATTCAAGTGGAGCCCATCCCTTTGAGACAGGCGCAGCTGTTCCCAAAATGTGGCCCCAGTTCCTAAGAAACCTGGACCCATCCTCCTAGCACCACTGACTTATACATGCATTGATTTTCCTTATCTCTACCTGTCTGTCCAGAACAGGGAGCATTTTTCAGAATGCCAGACAGTATATTCTGTGTAAATGTGAAAATACTATGTTCTGATTTTTTGGAGCAGCCTGTTGCCTAAAGGAAGAAATGATAAGAGTGCTAAGAACTTGATGGCTAGCCTTGTTAGATGGTCTTTCAGTTCACAATATGAGCTTTACATAAGTCTTTTCTCATTTCGTACAAAGCAGGTGTCTCCTGAAGAGCCCCAACCTATTTAGAGGCAAAGCAGTAAAAATGTCAACATTCCATTCAAATAGTAGAGGCCCTATGAGTGCTTTCTTGAAAGCAGCTGTTGGCAAAGGATAAATATATAGAAAGTTCTCCCTTGCCCAGGGAGTGTCTGGCGTGGAGTGAGAAAAGTAAAAAGAAAATGGAGGAGGAAGTATTGCAGAAAGATAACCACAAGAGTGGAGAGAAGTAAAAAGGCAGGTTGATGTAAATGTACTTCAGTCAAATGTTTTGGGGCAGTAAGTCCTTCTTGACTGTCAGGATGTTTCCTGTCATGCTCTGCAAGGCCTCTGTGTACTCTGTCTATTGCTTGCACTTTGCAAGGCCTGTTTGATTCTGTGTGACTCAGATGGTAGAAGCTGTTCACTGTCTGGAATGCTGCTATCTATTTCTCAGTCGGCAGTTTATCTTTCGCCTGCGAAGTCCTCATGGCCTTGAAGTTTCTCATACATCCTCTCGGATGGGTTCTGCTGTACATCTATTAAACTTAGGTAACTGTTCCCTAGCTCCCCCGCAAACAAGATATGTGGTTTCTCCAGCCTCCTATCTATCAAGCCTGGAGATCCCGTCCCTTCGTAGGGCTTTCTCATTAGCCTGATGTAATACATTTCCATCTGCAGTACCTGAAGGCCATTATAAGAAGGTCCCAATGGCTGAGCGAGTTTGTCCATGCAAGGCAGGGAAAGTAGAAACAATTGAGCACATTATGCTTGCTTGTAAGTTCTACTACGAAATACGTATAAAACATACCCAACCTGCATTAAAGAAGATTTCGAGCCTCCCTGACACAGAGCTAACTAATAAGCTCCTGTTAGGTGCCGATCCCCAGATCACGTTGGCTAGTGCCAGATTTTTAGCCGCGGCTTGTAGAATCCGCAGGGAATGTGCAAAGGAGTAACATCTGCTTTTATTTCTAACCCTGAAAGCCCACACGTTTGTATTTATATTGCCAAGTTTTTATATAATTATATATTTATATAATTATTTTTACAAAGTGGCGTATTTTGTGTATGATACTCACGTTTTTTCCAAGTCTGTACTGGTTATTAACTGTAAATAAATCTGATTGATTGATAGGTAACTGTTCTCTGAAAGGGCTTGGCTTAGAATCCTATAGACATTATATGCTTGTAGAGAAAGGCCATTCCTGCCAAGGAATGTAATAGTGTATGAACTAATAGCTTATCAATAAAATGCTTTAACTCATTCAGTTCCTGGACTCATGCAGTGAAGTCTTTGAGAGTTACTTGGCAGAACTTTACACTTTCTAGATTTTCTTTAAAAGGGAGTCTAAAAATGTATTTGATATAATCCTCATGAGAGTTTGATATAAAGAAAATATAATTTTGGATTTTTTAAAAAAAAATCTGCTTATTTGTTTTCTAAATGTTGATTTTCATCACGTTGAGCCTTGTTTCCTGAATATTTGGAGTAAGACCCATTGAACCCAGCGGAGTTTACTGTTGAGTAAGGCTATAACAGTTCTGTTCATACTGGCATGTATGGTCGACTGGTTGGCATTAGGGGTGTGCACCGGAGAAAAGCCGTTTCGGATGCGGGTCTTTAAATGGCGTCAGTATGTTCTGTAAAGATTCAGAGCATACCGAAGTGAGGGGGGATCCCTCCCACCCCACTTACCTCTCGGGATGGGAGGGAAGCCCGGCTGGGCGGTGGGAGGGTGCGCTGCTACCACCTCCGCTGCAGCTGAGAGCCAGCTGGGCAGCAGGGAAGGCTGGAGCTGGCTCCTCCGCCGCCTGCACCACTGCCACCATGCTGGCCAGCTGGGCAGCGGGGAAGGCTGGCACCTCCACCACTCGCACCACTGCCGCCTCCGCAGTGGCCAGCTGGGCAGTGGGGAAGGCTGCAGCCAGTGCCTCTGTTGCCCATGCTGCCGCCTCGTCCTCCACTGCTGGGAAGACTCAAGTAAGTGGGGTGGTGGGAGGGATCCCTTTTAAAAGGCCCCAAATGTTCCTGAAGCATCCAGAATCGCTTTGGGAAGCATGCTGGCCCCAATTCAGGAACATCGAATCTTTACAGATTGGATCGAATTCGGGCATTTTTTCCTGAATCAAAAACCCGAAGCACATACCCCTAGTTGGCATCTTGGACTAGGGTTAGGCAGACCAGTATGGTGTAGTGGTTAGGATCCATGCTCTGCCATGGAAGCTCATTAGGTGACCTTGTGCCAGTCACACCCTCTCAGCCTAACCTACCTCACAGGGGTGGTGTGAGAATCATATGGAAGAGAGGAGATTGATATAAGCCACTTTGGGTCTCCATTGGGGATAAAGGTAGGGTATGAATGAAGCAAATAAATAAATAAAATTTGCCATGAAGCGTACTGGGTGATGTTTGGTCAGTTTCTCTCTCTCTCTCTTGGGCTAATCTACTTCATGGGATTGTTGTGATGATAAAATTGAGGATGAGCACCATGAGGTGCTTCAAGGTTCTTGAAGGAATTGTGGAATAAAAATGGAGAACAGGCGTTGCTGTCTGCCTTGTACAACTTCTTCTCAAATCTGACTTATTTTAGCATTTGCTGTTTGTTTGTTTTGTTTCCATTTAATTTTTTAAATGCTTGAAACTGTCGGGTGGGCTGACCCTCGTGTTCCAGGCGTAAAGCCAAGAAGAACTGTGTCAGGGATTGTTGCTGCTGCCGCTGGGCGGGGCACCGGCTGGGCCGGCCCTGACATCAGAGGGGTGCCAGGGATGCTGCAGGACCCTGCTCTGTGGAAGGAGGGGTGGTTTACATCACCCAGACTCCCTCTCAGTCCACTCGCTGGCCTGCTCAACCTGGCATGCTCATCCCCTGCATCCTCCGTCATCTCCTCCCAGAACTCACCTCCACCCTCGCACTGCTCTGCTCCCACTCCACACCATCACTCCTTACTCACACCCACCACCCCAGAGTTCTCCCCAGCCAGCCTTTATAGGGCCTTCTCTCACTGCCCTGCCCTCCTTGCAGGTCCTGCCTGCCAGGCCACACCCCTCCCTGGCCTCCTAGCATTGGCCTGGGCTGTCTCAAGCTGCTACAGCTGGGGTAGCTGGCTGTTCTGCCTGGATCAGCAACAGCTGCGTTATGTTGGCTGGCTGCCAGGCCTCTCTGGCTGAGCTGATTACTGAAGGTAGGCCCAGCTGTGGCCCCTTGGCTGGCTGCCCAGCTATTCCCACAGAATGCCTTCAGCAGCTTCACCTGGAGGGGCTTGGTTCTGAGCATCTCCTGAGCCAGGTTGCTGTCTTCAGGCTGAGGTGGAGGCTGGGGCGTGGGTCTGAGTTGCTGTGGCCGCTTCTCCTCTGTGCCAGGTAAGAGCTCTGTTTGGGCAGCTGCTGGGTCCCTATTCCCCCTGCTTTTGCCGTCTCCCTCTGCTCTGCTGAGTCCCCTATCGCCCCCCTGGAGGGTGGGTCTAGCTGGTGCCTCTCTGCCTCCTCTAGCCCTCTGAGGCCCTGGCCCTTTGCCCCTTTCCCCGGGTGTAGGTGGGTTCTGACCCTGGTTGCTGGCTGGGGCGGCAGGGCTGCTGTCTCCCAGTTGCCTCCCTCCCCAGACACATTGTTCAGTGAATCATTCATATGTACAGAAACTTTAGTTGTTTTAATAATTCATTCGTGTTTTTTTTAATTCATTGTTTAACAACAATAGTTGCTGAACAATAGTTGCTGAATAGGTAACAAATGTGTTGATCATTGATGTATATCTATTTTTGTTGTAATAAAGTTAGTGCTTTAAAAATAGTTGAACAATATCTGAGCAGTTGTAAGACCGAGTCCTTTTTGACTGGTCAAGTGGCCACTCCTACTTTGAGAAGTCTGTTTTATGCACTATTTCTCAGGTGCCAGCTGCCTGCCAGTTATAGTTTGTAAAATCTCTTTTCTCATTGGGTAGGACCTCCAAAATGGGGGGGGGGGGGGGTAGTGGAACAAACTTCTTGGGGCCCTGGTCAATCCAGGGCCTATAGATCCACATAAATTATGTGATTTGGGTCTTCTTGGTGGTAGGAGACTGCAACAGAGGAGCTTGTGGTAGCTGTCAGCAGCCCTGAAGCTAAGCAAAGCTGCTTTTTAAAGGTACATACAAACACATGTTGAAATAGGGACACATTAGCCCCTTCTGCATAGCAAGGATCATCTTGCAAGGCTCACCCTCTCTATTATTTACTTTATGCCCCCTTTATAACCAATTTAGGATCCCTGAGGCAGTGAACCATGAAAAAAATGTAGAAACAAACTTTAAACATGAATAGATGTTAAACAATTGAACAAAATCATTACACACTGTTTAAGCTTACTGTATTCATTTGTTATGAAAGGTCCAGCACGGACTGAAAAGCCAATAGTATTTGCTCTTTGGATTAAAGGTGCGTGTGCATGCGCATGTACATATGCGTATGTGCATACGTGCATGCATGTGTGTGAGTGTGATGTTCTATCAAGTCGCTTCCATATTATGGCAACTCTATGAATTTATTTATTTATGTTATTTATAGTCCACCTTTCTCACCGAGACTCAAGGTGGATTGCACAGTGTAAGTCAATGTAATCGACTGCAGGGACATTTAATGAACAATGCAATTAGGTATGCAAATGAAAATTTGCAGTTTTGAAAACAAGCAGAAATCCTGTACAGAGCTGATACAATGCTGAACCAGAGCCTAAGCAATTCTAAACAATGCAGAAAGTGTAGCCAGTAGAATCATACTTACAGCAATAGAGTACACAGTAGTCTAGTCCATATCCCTTTCACAATGCATCTCTTTAAAACCACTTCCTTACACTACAGCTTTCCTATCTGAATGAAAAGGTCCCTTTTGAATAATTTGGTTTTGCATAGTTTTGCAGAAAGGCAGTAAAACATCCTGTCATTAACAGATTTGTTCAGGTCTTGCAGGGTCGTTATTTTATCCGACTGCCTTCAACTTTCCCTAGCATTCTTGTCTTCTTCCACTGAGTCTTGTCTTCCCATGATGGGGCCAAAGTATGATAGCCTCAGTTTAATCATTTCAGCTTCTAGTGAGAATTCAGGCTTCTTTGATCTAGAACCCACTTATTTGTTGTTTTGACAATCCATAGTATCCATAAAATTGTCAAGTTCTAACTCAGACATGAGGAGGAAAGCCAGTTAATGCTGAGCTTCTAAGCACAATTACTGGTATGCAAGTCTGAGCTTAATTCCAACAGAAAATGTTTAGGATGGGCTTTATTGGGACTTTTAAGACTTGCATCTGAACATACTCATCATGGCTATTTAGAAAAAGTGAAACTTGCTCAACCTAAATTGGTTCATCTGCTAGATTATCAGGCAGCAGTTTATTTATGTATTTTAATTAATACAAGTGCTTAAAGAAACTATGTATCACAGTCACCAACATAAAAGAAATATTCCCTTTTCTCTCACCTATTGGAAGAAATGCCTTTTCTAAGAAAATGGCTGCTGAAATAAGTGTGTGCATCTGACAATAAGGGTTTTTTTTCTCTTCAGAATGATGGTGTGTGTTCATATGCAGCTTTGATCAATTGAAACCTGCGATTAATTGGCGAAATCTTCTTTAATCAAGTGACAGCTATAATATTACTGCAGTATTCTCTATCCTCTGCTTAATTTGCTTCTTGCTAAGAATGGACACTTGTCCTGGCACTTTTTAATATTGAGGTCAATCCTTTCTTACCTCTTGAACCTCTGTCTGGAGTTACTTGCAGGCAGGGCTTTTTTCTGGGAAAAGAGGTGGTGGAACTCAGTGAGTTGCCCTCGGAGAAAATGGTCACATGGCTGGTGGCCCCGCCTCCTGATCTCCAGACAGAGGGGAGATTAGGGCAATCTAATCTCCCCTCTGTCTGGAGATCAGGGGGCGGGGCCACCAGCCATGTGACCATTTTCAAGAGGTTCCGGAACTCCATTCCACCACATTCCCACTGAAAAAAGCCCTGCTTGCAGGCATGCACTTAGAGGGGAGAAAATGAGCACTAATTTTGTTCTTTAAAAAAAAATAAAAAATTGAAATGGTCAGAGACATTATGGATTCACTCAACATTTTCAACTAAAATGGCTTTCATTAGGTAGCCCAGTGTTTTCCAGATCTTTAAGGTTTGTTATTAAAGAAGATGAAAATGGATGCATCTCCTTGCTACTTCATTGTGCAGATTTTGAGAAGCGTTTAAACATGGTTCATCATTTTCCTCATGTTTTGTATGGGTTCCATTTATAGGTAGTTTTTCCTTTTACATATACAATGCAAAAAACATTTTCTGGGGGGTGGGGGACCTTTTCCTTTAGTGCTTTTGTAAAACAAATTTATTTGTGATTCTGAGGTAAATAATTGAAAACGTCCGCATTTAAACACTAGCATCCATATGCGCCCGTTGAAGTAGATGGGGCAGTTCATACCACAATACTATGATTTTTTCAAGGCTGTCTTGTGAACTGTGCAGACATCTCTGCGTTCAATTAGAGTTGTTTCATGTTTTTGAAGTCTTGTGAAAACAGAACAGCTAGACACATTTTTTAAAAAGGAAACTTCAGAGTCATTGTGTCTGCTTATGTCATCCCATATTTTCCTCCCAGTAATTACTGATAGAGTCTAAACTTAAAGCATTCTCATGGAGCAGACAAGTATTAAAAAAGGGATTATTTTTAGCTGCAGCATAAGTTTGTATCACCTGTCAGACACACTAATGTCACCTTTATCACAATATAGCACATTTTACTCTAATTTCACATTTCATGTAATGTGGTTATCCGTTGAGTAGTATAGACTGAGTAGAGGATTTAGCAAACAAATTGATTCCTGAACATGTTCTGTTCCAGGATATTCTGCTTTTTAGACAGATGGGTATGTAGAGGAGGCCCTCCAGTGTCTCAGTAAAGTATAGCTGTTTCTCATATTCCGAAATGAAAAATCCAGACCATGCAGATAGTTTCAGGTGGGTAGCCATGCTGGTATGTAGTAGAAGGGCAAGATTCGGGTCCAGTAGCACTTTAAAAGCTCATACCCTGGAAATCTAGTTGGTCTTTAAAGTGCTGCTTTTCCCAGAGTATGCAGTGTATCACCAGGATATTATTCCTCCATTCTATTTATTTGGACATGTATGTTGTTTCTCAAATCAACCGTCAACATGGTTATTAAGGAGTAATTGTTCCAGAGTTACTGGAATTACTCTATCCTTCTCCAATGCACTTTGGTTTGAGAGCTCTACTACCACATATGCATGAAATTGTCCTCTACGGTATTACAGAACCAACAAAGAATCAAACAAGAGTTATACATTTTCACTGATTTTTAGGTCAATATAAAGGCGATAAATAATTTTAGCTAGATTCTCCTTAAACGCAAGACAAGGGACAATCCAAGGGACAATCCAAAGACGACAGCAAATCTCTGTACATCATTACTTAATTCATATCCTAAATCTTTGTTCCATATACATGAAAAATTGGATCAAATGATAAGAAGTATGTTATAGACCTTTGAAAAGTATGTGTCTGGAACTGAGTCAAAAACATTTTAAAATCTGTAAGATTTCTTGTTTTAGAGTACTTATTTCCTATGATGCATCTTCCCTGTTTAAAGAATACCAAAACTCTTTGGATCTGTGATGAAGACCTGTGCTCAAGGTCCAGCTAGTTTTCCTCTAGAGTCTAGACCATTACTAGGCTTTCTCTTTTGTCCCCCTCTCTTTTTGCATAACTTAGATAGCATGTGTACTGTATTGAATGATACATGGTTATTAGTTTATGTGAATTTGCCATCAGTATGTGGAAGGTAACATTAAGAAGGAAAGCAAAGTGAATTGCATTGATGCTCCTCTTGAGTCAATACTAGCCTTGGCGAGAAAAAGGATTTTCGATATTCAGAGGCACCAACGGTGCAATTCTAAGCAGAGTTACTCCAGTCTAAGGCCATTGATTTTGTACTGTAGATCTGTGAATACCAATGCTAGGAGGCTCTGCTTATGTTCTTATGACACAGTTTATGCTCACTGAATATTAAAATCATTAAAGGTGATAGGAATGTTGATTGTATGTAGAAGATATATCCTCTCCCAATAGAAAAAAGTATTTCAAAGTATTAAATGGGCTAATTACTGTTGTCTTAATTACTTTTTCAGCTCTTTTAGGATTTTGTGTATAGCTTATGAAGTGTTGGAGGGATTGCAGTACATGAACAGGCATGGAATAGTCCACCGGGCCCTTTCGCCTCACAATATCATGGTGGATCAAGAGGTAAGGCTATGGGATTTTATTTTTAGGCTGTCTGTCGATATTCTTGGCCATCATCTACATAATGACAGTATCGTTTGAAATAATTTGGGGGGTAGTATCTGTTTTATAAATGTAATGGTTGCTAAAATCTGTTGAAATGTAAATGTAGTGCAAAGTATGAGTTCACCGTAACATCTGCAGGTTTTGTGTGATCTCTGCTGTATGTACAGAATATGCATGTGTGTTCATAATGGGAAAAATACAGATATGGGGGGAGTGAAAGTTGGCACAAAAAGTGTTTCTGTGAATCTACCCTTTCCAAAGTATTCCCATTTCCAGATGCACTTTCCTTAATATTTAATGTGGCATTTGACAGGTTTGCAGCACTGTTTGCTTTGATCTTAAGGAAAGAATCTTCCAATCCCTCTCCCATTATAGTACTAAGCTTAAGAAGTGTTAGCAATATTTATACTTACTATACACATACAGACATGTACTAGTCTTAGTGGGAGTTAGGATACCATTTTTAAATTTGACCTACCAAGGAGAAGAAAATCATTTTTTTTCCAGAGCTGAAGCATGATATATTAGAGAAATTTCTGTCCTGGCCCCTTTCATTCTGAACACTAATTGCTTTTGTAATGCTTTTGCCTCTGATCAAAGTGGTTTTTTTTTGAAGTACTGCGAAGGTCTTCAGAAATGGTGATCAGGGATTCCAGTAGTATGGGAGTTGACGCACAGATTCCTCTGTAAACATATACACACTGTCTTCTAAATTAAAATTGAGCATGAACATAGTAAGTGAAATTTGTACTACCTTCATCATGTGCCATCTTCCTGTTTCTCCCACTGTAATGATGCTTGGGTAGTGCCTGCAATGTATAACTGAGCATATATTAACCTGGGGCGAATTCCTGCAGAAGACCCATGGACCTTCCTATATGTGCAGTAGAGATGGGCACTAATCGAATTACAACCCCAAAAAATGCATGAACCAAGTCGGTTCACGGTTCGTGATCCAGTGGTTCATGGAAGCTCGTTTCGACGAACTTCCATGAACTGGTCTACTGGTTTGTTTGGGTCGTATTAAAGGGGCAGTTTAAATGGCCTTTTCCCCAGGGGCCTTTAAAGGGGCCTGCCTCTTACAAGGCAGGAGAGGGCCCTTTAAACTGTCAAATGCTCCTTTCCCTGCCACTGCTAAGCAGCTGGAAAGGGGTATTTAAACCCCATGAACCGCGAACTGGTTCGTGCACTTGCCCCAGTTCGTGCCATTTCATGGTTCCTGGTTCATGAAAACCCACGAACCACGAGCCTCATGGTTCGGTTTTTTTGTGGTTCGTGCCCATCTCTAATGTGCAGTTCAGCCTGCTGAAATGGCTTGCTGCCTTGGTTTTGCCTATTATCTGTCAGGCTTTAAGAACTTGAAGCACAATAACATTTAACACCGAAACAATAAACAAATTGCTGTTGGGTTGTGGATAGGATTAATTCTGCTGTTACATAAGGTTGTTTTTTTAAAAAACAACAACAACAAAAGTTAAATCCTCATGTGATGTTTCTTCGAGTATACTTCCAAGGTGTATTTTACACCTTGGTCTCTGATCTGAGCAGATATTTCTTAGCCTGAGGAACCTTGATCCCCTTCACTGTAACCCCAATTCTTTCTCAACTCATTTCATATTCTTTTAAGATACGAGTCTTAGTATGAAATCATTTATCAAATGCCACAACATTTAACTCACCGGAGAACGTGAGTGAACATTGTGAATTCTGATATTCTGTCCACTGGTTGCGGTTTGCAGGTCTTAGAGAGGAATACTGAACACTTACTGGGAAGAATCTTTTCAGCATATTTAGAACACACGCAAATATATGTTTTGTTTGTTCAAATGTATTTCCTACTTTTCTATGAAAAGTGTGTTTAGTGTTCTTGTATTTAGAGAATTTACACTAAACATTGTGAATGATGTGTTGTTTAGAACAACTTATTTTGTAAAATGATGCTAGTTATTTCCCTTATGTTTTCTAGAAGAATGATAAACAAGCAGATGAAATATATTCTTTTTTTGAGTAAAGGTTTTATTTAAAAAGAAAGGATATGAATAACAATAGAAAGTGCATAGAAACTTATACAAGTACTATATTTGAGTTAGATTTAAATATATTCAAAGTATGTAACAGCACAACTAAATTATATTATAGTTCTTTTCCCGTCTCCTTAGCTGCTTATATCCAAACTTTAATGTCAATTATTTTTAATCAGTCATCTCTTCTGTATTTTGTCTCTATAATATAATTACCTTAATTTATTTTAGTTTTAACTTAAATAGTCAAAGAAATCTTTCCATTTTCATTAAAAATCTGATATTGATCTATTATGCTCATGGGAAGTTAATTAAGCCATTGATGCATATTCTTCTGTCTGGTCTGTCCACTCAGGCATGTCAGGGCATGAATCTGTTTCCATACATATAGTATTCTCATGGCTGTCACCATATACCAATAAAGATCTCCCTCTTCTTTTGTAACATTATTCAGTAGAGTTGGGCACGAACCAGAAAAAAACTGAACCGTGTAGTTCGTGGTTCGTAGCATTTCACGAACCACAAACCATGAACTTTCATGAACCTGCCCCAGTTCGCAAACTGGTTCATTTGGTTCATGAAAATGTCACATCCAGGTCAGCAAATTGTCACTTCCGGGTCAGCAGAAGGTCTCTTCTGGGCCAGCAGAAGGCCACTTTCAGGTCAGCAGAAGGTCTGCAGGAAGTCTATCCCCTGTTGCCTAGGAAACTGATTGATCGGCGCCAGGCTGTCTGCAGTGACGAACAAAAAAAGGAACCAGCCTAAAGTTTGTGGCAGTTTGTCAGAAATGGGCTCTGATGAACCGCCAGTTCGCGAACCATGAACCGACCCGGTTCATCACAAACTTTGGTTTGTATTTCGCTTCATGCTCATCGCTATTATTTGGTAAAATATTTAATAGCATATTTTTCGGGTTCAGCACAAACCTGAGTTTAAGAATCTTCTGTATCTCTTCATGTATCTTTAGCCAACATCTTCATACTTCTTTGCATGTCCACTACATGTGATAAAATGTTTCATCCATACATTGACATTTCCAGCACTGTCCACTATAGTCCTTACTAATTCTTGCGATATCTTTGGGCATAGTATACCATCTAAAGAACATTTAGATGATACATTAGTAGCCCTCTTGGTTTGGCACTCTCTTAACAATTGGCAATCTGTAGATTTAATATTTTTGGTCCATAGATCTTCCCATTGATTCATGGAGATGGTTTCTCTGAAGTTTTTCATCTATTTCAACATACAATTTTTATCTTGTTCCATTTCTGTGTGGTGTTGCAGTAGAATTTGATATTTTTTCCTAATAAATGCTTCAAGCCACCACTTATTAGTAATGCGAATTCTGTTTTTTCTCTTAATCTGCTGCCTTCTTTGAGAGTTTGTTCTTTGAACTTCGATACTATTTGATGATATATCAACCATGAAATGTTTTTCCCTTGAGCTTGGATTTCTTGCCAAGTTTTCACATTACCTTGCTCATCTGTCATAAATTCATAGCTGAACTGATCAATTCTATTTGTAGTGGTGGCATCACAATAAGCATTTATTGGCAACATCAGTGGCGAGATTGGTGGGCTCAATCTATTTCTGCATTGAAACCATATTTTAAGTAGTCCACCTCTTAGTATATGAACACCATCTTGCTTTTGAATGGATTTTACTGATTTAAGCATAGTTATGAATACCCTCTTTAGCATCAGTTGTCTCCAATTTGATGTGTCTTCTACTCAGATTTATAATCCAGTCAGTTATTCAAACCAATGCCGCTGCCTGGCGGTATAATTTAATATTCGGTACTGTCACTCCTCCTTGGTTTTTTCATCCTGTAATACTTTAGATCTTATTCTTGGTTTCTTCCCTTTCCATATAAAATCATTTATTACTTTCTGCCACTTTTTAAAAATCTTTTGATCTATATGAATTAGCACCATTTGAGACAAAAAGTTCAATTTTGGTAGTATATTCATTTTAACAGCAGAAATTTTTCCTAACCATGAAATATTCAATTTTTCCCATCTTTGCAAATCTTCAGTAATGCTTGTCCACATTTTTTTGATAATTGTTCTTGTATAGGTTCTCATTTTGTGCCGATACATTTATTCCTAAATATTTTATAGGCTTTGTAGTAATAGCAGAGTCCATTATTTTTCCAATCATTTCTTGTTCTTCTGTTGTTGCCGAAAGTAACTTTACCTTTGTTTTCTTTTTATTCAATTTATATCTGTCCAGATGTATATGCTGTCCAAATTTTAATATTTGTTCCATTACATAAATCAGAGAATTGTTTGGATTTGTCACTGATATAACCACATTATCTGCATAGCTTTTCATTATATATATATATATATATATATATATATATATATATATATATATATATATATATATATATATATATATATATATATATAATCTTTCCCCTCCTTTATTCCATCGATTATACTGTCTTGCTTGATTCTTACCGCCAGAATTTCCAAAGCAATAATAAACAATAATGGTGATATTGGGCACCCCTGTCGTGTTCCTTTCGTTATTTCAATTTTCTCTGTAAACAAAACATTAAATAGGATAGTGGCTTGCTGGTTAGTATAAATACTTTGCATCCAATTCAAAAACTCAGTCCCACAGTTCATTCTTTGCAATGCTTTCATAAGAAATTTCCAAGACATTATCAAATGCTTTGTCAGCATCCAGAAACATAAATGCAGTTTCCCCCCTCTTCCTTCTTGAATATTCAGTTGCATTGAGGAGATATCTAATGTTATCTTTCATGTATCTCTTCAGAACAAATCCTGTTGGGTCTTCATAAATTACTTCTGAGATACATCTTCTTAATCTTTCCACCATTATTGTTGTAAATATCTTATAATCCATATTCAATAAAGAAATGGGTCTATACGTATTCTGTATTACGTATGTATTAAAATTATATGCGCCTCTTGCCATGTCCGTGGTAAGTTCTTCCTGTCCTGTATCTCCTTCATCACTTTTTGTAGGTGCATAGCTACTATATCCTCAAAACATTTATAAAAAGCAGCTATCAATCCATCCAGACCTGGATCCTTCGCTGCCTTTAATTTTTTGATGGTAAAGTTAATTTCTGGTATTGTTATTACTTGATTTAGAATATTTTCATGCTTTGTAGTAAACTCTTTGATTGGTGTCTCTAGCAAATACTTCTCCATCTCTTCTTCCTCTACAGCTCCTTCTTTGTAAATATTAGAAAAGAAAGTTCTAATTTGATCCTTCATTTTTAGCTCTTTATAGATTACTTGATTGTCTTTCCTAATTCCAGGTATCCTTCTTTTTTCTTTCTTTTCTCAAACAGTACGCCAAGTATCTTCCAGGTTTGTTTGCAGCTCCGAAATGGCTTTGTTTTAAATATTTCAGTTTTTTTTCTGAGTTTCTTCTATCTCCAGTAAATCAAATTGATTCTTTGAATTCTTTCCATATATCTTTATCCCTTATTATTTTGTGTTCTTGTTCCAGTTTCTTCAGTTTTTGGATTAGATCGTCCATAACTCTCAACCTTTCTTTTTCCTTTCTGGATGCTATTGTTAATAAGGTCCCTCTTATGTAGGCTTTACTGGCTTCCCCTATTGTTATTGGATTAACATCAATTGTAGTATTTATCCTGAAATAATTTGTCAATTCTTTCCTACATTTTTGAAATATACCCTCCTGTAGCAATAAAGTGACATTTAATCTCCAAGCAGATGGAATATATTATTAGCATGTTCCTTCTCTATTTTCTGTTTGTGAATACTAAGGTATGACATCAGAATTTTGCTTTATTCTTAAGAGTAAGAATACAGGAGTTGTTTCAAAACTTGAATATGAAAAAATGACAAATTGAAGATGTTTCTTTTAAAGAAATCAGTTTCTTTCTTCATTTCTTTGCTTTTTTTCAAATGCTAAAAACATAAAACACAAAGCTTTTTTCCAGTGAGACTGCAATCCAGATCATTAAACCATAATAGAAACATGACTGGCGGTGTTTTAATTTGGAATATCTTTATTAAATTTATAATAAAACTGTAAAATTGTGTTTTTTTTCAAATCTCCAACTTTCATGAAAAGGATCTTGATTTCACAGTCTTGTAAAGAGAAGTTCACAACTTCACATGTGTAAACAAGGTGTTTGGTTGCAAAGTATGGAAACTTTGTAGATCATACTGGTTTTCACAATAGGATGAAAATTTTCTAAACTGTTCTATGTAGGACTTAAATTACTTGTATAAAACTGTTAAAGGTTTTTGGTAGCAACAAATTTATATCAGTATTGAACAGTCTATGGAAAATATCAGTATGGATTCTGCAGAGCCATTCCACTAAAGTAGTAGTCACCTGACTACTTGTATCTGCTGTGACCTCAGATATTTAGAGCCATAAATGCTATTAAGTTTTTAAGACTACCATAAACTACCAAATAAAAATATTATTCTGTAGCTCATTGATTTTTTTGTCTTTGTAACAGGAGCATACCAAGTTGGCTAAATTTGGCCTTTACCACATGACAGCTTATGGTGCTGATGTTGATTTTCCTATAGGGTAAGAATAGATGTCTACATTGTGGACTTATTAGGTATTGAACATATAAAGATGCCAATAACTGCCCTGTCAAATTCAGTATTGTCTACTCTGATGGGCAGTAAATGTTCCAGAAGATCTTTTTTTCAGCATCTGCAGTCCAAAATTCTTTAAGTAGAGATACTGAGGACTGGATACTTTGCTGCTGAGTTAAATAGTATATGAGCTTTTTCAGAATACAACTGGTAGCTTTCAGGGATAAAGGGTCACATATAATATCACAGAATCTTCAGCTGTTTACATATACTGAAAAGCCCAGTTGCTTAGCTGCAATAGGAAATGATATGGTTAGAAGTATAAAAATCTGTTTTTTTAAATAAACAAAAGGTTGCCTTTGGAGGTCCAAGCACTCATGCTACTGAACCATGACTAAAAGGTTGCAAGCCATGTATGAAACAGTAAAGCATTATGTCTGCTCTATTGCTAACAATGCTAAAGGTTATCTGCTTAGCTAGTATTTGAAGCCAGGGTGTAGAGCTAGGTGGATACATATGGTGAAAAAGTGATGGTCCCAGTGTGCTTCAGTGTGGGCAGTTGAACTGCTCATAGCCAAGAAAGGACAGTCCTAATAGATCCACCATACTAATGTCACTGCAATACTGTTATCGATCTTCAGTGTAGTATAAGTGGTCCAGGAATGAGGTCTGTGCTTGGAGGGGAAATAGTTTTGAGGTATCTATTTACTGCACAACTTGCAGAACCTTTGTGCATTGTAGCAGACTCAGGGGCAGTGCTATAAGGCATGCTCCCAGTTTGCATGACGCATTGCCAAAACATGGTCAATTTACCAGTGAACTTTGTGGAATGTATAACATGCCTTTTGGCTGTGCATGGTAAGGGGAGATCAGGAATAGCGGATAAGCTGCCTCAAAGAGTTTATCTGTCATCACAACATCTTTAAGGATAAACAAGACAAACTATATAGTGATTTACCAAAGTAAAAAGTGTAGTATAATATATTTTGTATTCCTCCCTGCCATGTCAACATTTATTTTTCCAAGCTAACATTGAACATTTGTCCTTCGGTAATTTGTCCAATGTTCGTAAGAAAAGAATTGCTTCATTTGAATGATTTCTCTGAGTTCCTTGCTGTATCTTGTGTTACTTAAATTGTTGTTTTCATTACTGTAGATATCCTTCATACCTGGCACCAGAAGTAATTGCACAGGGAATTATCAAATCCAGCGATCATAGTCAAAGTGAAAAGCCTTTACCTTCAGGTCCTAAATCTGATGTATGGTCTCTTGGTATTATATTATTTGAGCTCTGTGTGGTATGTAACATTTAAATGATTACACATAGATAGGGGATAAGATGACTTAAGATAAAACAGCTTTGCACAAGTGTGTTTTTGTTCCATATGAGTCATATTTTCAATTCAACTTGTTTAAATAAAAAAGTGAATGTTCATACTATGAAAATCAGTACCAGGTTGACCACAGAATAAAAATAATTTTATGAGAGTAGCAGGCAGGGAGAATAAAGGCTGGGATATTAAACTGCTGCTATGATATGTAGGGAAGAGTCCAACACAGAAACACAAGAACAAAGAGGAACCCTTCAAAACTTGCAGTACTGAAATTTTAGTTTTCAATTCTGAAATATTTATTTCAGAATTCAAAGAGCTAGCTTTGAAAGACTTGATATTATTTTGGTTTCTACAGCAAAATATGGATGCACTTGCTTGGAATCCCTGAAACTTTGGGTTGCCTAAGTGCACACCTACAAGATTTAATCCTACAGTGTGCTCACAAGCTGTGGATATTGGGAGAAACCACCCCAAAGTATGACCCTCTCTCAAATGATTCAGTACATCTCCAGTAGATCCCAGGATCCAGGGGCAAGGGGAAGAGATCAGAGGACTATGATTCAATAGCAAAATCCACCTTAATTGGATTTCATGATGATGACTGATTGGACTAGTGAAAAATTTAAGTCAGCTTTCTCTCAGAGAGCTGTCTTGAAAAAGAGTAGCATGCCTTGGAAAGGAAGAATGTTTTATATGGTGGACTCTTCTGTAATTGAGCTCCTCTGCAGCACAGGAAAATGCCTGTTGCCTGTTGAAAATCATTTTTAAAATATATTAGCTTTTTAACAGAGGGCTAAAGGGATTTCTACTGCCTCCAGTCAGGAAGGAGTGTTCTGTCAATACTCTTTGAGTTCTGCTGGTCAAAGTTGTATTAAAATTTGTTGGAAGGCCACAGGAATGAAACCCAGGGATTAAGAACTGAACAAATCCTAGTCTGGTTGGAGGTGGGCGGATCTGCTCATTCCTAGGCAAAATGCAGCGTGGCAGGTTGGCTGATAAGAAAAGGCTTTTAAAACTATACATTATAACACCTTGACCAATTTCTTCTGTTCTTGCCTTTGGGTTTTATTATTGTTCAATGCATCCAATGGAACCAGTTCATAGGAAGGTTCCTCCCTTCCAACTACCTTCCAAAATCTGATGAGACCGGGCTATAACATGCCACCTTCCTCTCCCCTCTACTGCTTGAAAACTTATCCTTGACTTTAGGGCATTGAGCTATATGCAGCACAGGACAGGACAGCTTGTGGAAAAATTGCTTGTGCAAGTTGTATTTCTGTCTGTCCTTCCCATTCACAACCTCGGTAGAGCATCACCTGCCTTTCAGGAACAGCTGTTCAAGAACGGGAAGTTGAACCACCAAGGGAAGGGGAAGAGATCAGTTCTGTGATCTTGTTACGTTCATTGGTTCCAGCCCTGTGTTATTAACAACGTAATAACAAGTTTACGTTCTTCATATTGACTTTGAAGTTGACACAGCAGCTTCTGATGCATATGATTCATAAAACTGTAATGGCAGCCTCTTAATATTAGCTTTGAGAACATACACTGGGCATCTATTTTATAATAATGTTCTATTAATCTTATGCCTTGCTTTTGCCTTTAGGGCAGGAAGCTGTTCCAGAGTTTGGATGTGGCTGAAAGATTAAAACTTATACTTAATCTCGGTGAGTAAGGTAAAAACAACTGCAGGGTTACCACTACGTAAAGACCCAGATGAATCATGATAAGAAGACTACTGACTCAGAAACACCAGATTTTCAATGCATCTGAATGTCAGAAGGTTTAAGGATACATCAAAGCAATATTACCCATACATTGCAGAGGAGCATAGTAAGTGATCGTGTAAAAGAAAACTCTAACCATATAGGAGATTAAACAAGCCAAAATAATAATTGCTTCTCTGATCAGGGTGATCTTGATTAGTAAGAATGTTGAGAATTCAAATCCAAGTCACTATTCCCTATTGCTTTCAAAGCATACCAGATAACTGATCCCAAAATAAATAATAATATTAGCATTTCTGTAGAGCTTTCAGTGTTCAACTCACTTGACACACAATTTAAAGTGATTCATAATCATAAGCTAAAAACATAAATTATTAATGCCAGCTTAGCTAATATTAGCATCCATAGGCAACCTACGGTAGATTATTTTTGTAGTTTTTTTTGAAGTTTTGGAAAGATGAAATCCTTCTCATTACAAAATGTTTTCAGTGTTACAAAAATGTATGAATAAATTACCCATCATGCATTCTTCACATACAAGTATGCATATCCATTTTGGGGACTGGAAAAAATTGGTCCTTTAGAAAATGATTAACTTGCAAGCAGGCAGCCTGGTGACAGGTCCCCATATGGAAGGGAAAGATTTCTATGGGCTTTTTTCTCGTTATTTCATGTTGATAATGTTCCTTTTCCTGTTCTGTCTTGTAGGATGTGTGGATGATATCATAACGGTACTAGCTGAGGAACATGGCTGTCTGGACGTTATCAAGGTCTGAACAGAAGTTTGTATTGCTTAATTATAAATATATTATCACAGCATTGAACTTTTCTTGATACAAAATAATGTATTTTAGAGAAAAAACTAATTTATATTTCTCCCATACTCTGTCACATTTTTATATTGTGCACTCAAGACATTTTCTATAATATTACAAGTGCTTCTCAGGACTTGTCTGGCCTTGGAAGCAGAATTATCCTCATTCTTTTAAAGTAAAATATAGGCTGTCCTCTGAGTATTAAAGAATATGCTGTAATGAATCTGGCCTATACTCATGGGTTTGACAAAGATTTTTAAAAGGACACTGATTTTTGACATCAGTGATCATTCTAACCACTCACCTTGATATTCTGTTTATTTATTTAAAATATTTTTATACCACCTCTTCAGAGTTCTGTTCAAGGTAGCTTACAATTAAGGTGGGAAGGAGAATAGGAAGCAGGAAGAGGGGATGAGGCTATGGGGGGCTGCCACAGAAGGGAAAGAGGAGATGATGCTGAAGGAAAAAATGTAATGCCCTTGAAGGCCATGCACTTTTACAGTCATAAACACCTTACAAAAATTAATAATAAAGAGCCACTAAAGCAAGCTAGTGCATAAAATAGCCTAAAAAGAAACTCCTCAGGCTAGAAACAGATGAAAAAAAGTAGAGGTATGCACTGAAATTTTTTTGGCTGATTTGGGTTTGGTAATACCAAAGTGGGGGGGAAATCCAGTATTCCCTGAGTATCAAATTCATTCTCCAGTTTGGCTCAGCTTTGGTAAAATTCGGCCATTGTTTCCAATGGGAAATACGATTTGGCACTTTCCAAGGGCCTGGGGGAGCCCTTTTTTGACCGAATTTTGCCGTATTTGTTGGGGACCTACTCCTAGTTGTTCTCTAATGACCCCCCCCCCCAAGTTTCATGAAGAGTGGACATTTTATAGCCCCCCACAAAAAGTGCACCCAGCCACCTCCAATCTCTATTATTCCCTATGGACAGGGTTTTTTTTCTGGGAAAAGAGATGATGGAATGCTCAAGAGGGAAATGAGGAAGAAACACACGGGATTCTTTAAAATCATATTATTTTCAAGCACTATTGCCGAGTATTTTCAAGAGGTGCTGGAACTCCGTTCCCACTTGTTCCCCCTGAAAAAAAGCCCTGCCTATGGAGAAAACTATGGGGGCTATCCAGGGGGATGGGGGTGGCATTTTACAAAAGAAATCTACAACATTTTCAGGGGACGTACTCCTGTCCTCTAAATACCCCCCATGTTTCATGAATATTGGACCCCAAGGGGTCATTTTATGACCCCCCAAAGGCGCCCCAACCACCCCATTTGTTTCTATTGTGGGGAAAGACTGACTCCCACTGCAGAAAAACATGGATCATGGCTGCCATGGCCTCAGGCACACTCCCAATTACAATCTCCATACCAGATAGCCCAACAGAATCAAACTGAAGCTTCCCCAAAAATGCCAGCACCTCCTGAGCGCCTGCTGAATAGCCCCCATAGTTTTCCCCATAGGGAATAATGGAGATTGGAGATGGCTGGGAGCAAAGGTGGGAGGTGGGAAGCAGTGATTCTTGCTAACAACAAGAAATACTGCTGCGGCGGCACCTCCCAAAGTTTACAGAATTTCACCGAATAAATTCGGTAAATTTTAGTTAGATATTACCAAATCATGTCAGCAATGCTGGATTGAGTCCGATAATGCCGAATTTTACCAAAGGTAAAATTCAGTATTTTTTACCTAAACCCAAACCCGAATCACACATCCCTAATAAAAACAGCTTTAGAAGATAGAACCTGTTAATTAAAAGTCTGGGTTAATTTTTTGTCTGCTGCCTAACAGAGAATAGAGTAGGTTCCAGGCAAGCCTCAAAAGGAAGGACATTTCAAAGCCGAGAGGCCACCACTGAAAATGCCCTGTCTCTGGTCACTTTACCTCTGTAAGTGGGTACGCAAAGAACAGGGCTTGGAAAGAAGCTCTTAACTGGTAAGTTTAGGTCTTTGATTTTTTTAAACAACCAAGGAGGCACAGCTTTTATAATCTGATTTTTGTCACAGTTTTATATCCAAACAAGCTCAGTCCCCTACAGTTGATTTTGCATTCAGGTTGCACATTTTTTGAAATTCTTTATTCAGTCTCATATCCATTGATATTTCTCCTTTTGTATATCAGGACATTCCAGAAAATACGTTAGCTCTGCTGAAGAAATGCCTTACATTCCAGCCTTCTAAGCGGTGAGTGCACAAATAAATGAATCGTATAATTCTGCTATAAAGCAAGGGGAATACAATTTTTAGGCTATAGCCTTTTGTTACTAACATATGGCAACCATTCAAGGCAAACTGTTTAAATCTCTTTTAGATTAATCTCTTTTAGATTAATTTTAGATAAGATGAATCACTTTTTGATAATTTTGCAGTGCACATCTGGTAATCAAGATCTTGATCTAACTCAGTAAATTTGTAGTTGTAGGATACTATGCATATGGTTCCTAATACAAAAGGGCTTTGGTCAACAATCAGGCAACATGGGTGTAACTGATGTTATACAGAGGCAAGCCTAGGTTTGTCAGAAGTGTACACTTTATTGAGAGTTGAAGCCAGTCACAAACTCCTAGAAAATGTGTATATGTGGTACATTTATTAGAGAATAAGTTCTCTAATAACATTTAAAATGTACACTCGAACTATCTTAGATGTTAAAAATAAATTATGTAGAAAGTGATCCATTAACTATGTTGAGAGCATTAACCATCTGTTCATGAGATAGTAGAAAGAAGAGACACTGGTTGTCTTCATTTTCTCTTAACACAGAATGAGTCTTCAAGCAGTTACTGATAATCTAAGTGTTTTTAATGCATACATTGCAGGGGTGTGCGTAATGGAAAAAACAAGCCAAAATTGCATACAGAACTCACTGGTTCAGCTCATTAAAGCAGCTTCTGGAATACTGAACCAAATCCAGAAAATGAAGCTGTAATGACTGCCCCTGCCCAGCCAAAAAATTTGTTTGTTTCATTTCGGTATTGACCACTTAGAGGCTGCACAGACAGGCCAGGCAGTCAGGGGCCATCTGACAGCATCTCGTTTTTTTAATGGCAAGTCTATCTGCACTCATCATCATACAACCAATTGGCTAGAAAGGGGAGAGACTGAGCCCTTAGCATTCACTCCATTGGCAGGAAGGGGATGTGCATGAGTACATTTTTTTTCAGCGCTTCCTGGGCAATAGCTTTGGTCCTGGGTGGCTCGTAGGGATCAAAGGTTTGCTTTGCACCTGGGAAGGGAGCAACAAATGGCATGGTACCATTGCTCCGGCATCACCATTGCCATCCCTTTCTGTGAGTCTAATCAAAAGGCTCTCTCATCTTGAACAATGTAACTTGGAAATCGCTGCTGTGGTGTTTCATGAATTCAATCTACTTTGCCTATACAAGTAGACCACATGAGATGTTAATTGCACCTATATGAAGATGAATCAGCCGTATGGTTTGAAAAAATGTGATGCAATTACAGAGCTATCAGATTATTTATTTAAAGTAGAGATGGGCATGAACCGGAAAAAAACCTGAACCGTGTGGTTCGTGGTTCATCGCATTTCATGAACCATGAACTTTCATGAACCTGCCCCAGTTCATAAACCAGTTTGTTTGGTTCATAAAAATGTCACATCCAGGTCTGCAAATTGTCACTTACGGGTCAGCAGAAGGTCACTTCCAGGCCAGCAGAAGGCCACTTCTGGGTCTGCAGAAGGTCTGCAGGAAGTCCATCCCCTGTTGCCTAGGAAACTGATTGATCGCTGCAAGGCTGTCTGCAATGACGAACCAAGAAAGAACCAAATGAACCAGCCTAAAGTTTGTGGCAGTTCGTGAGAAATGGGCTCTGATGAACCGCTGATTCACGAACCATGAACCAGCCCAGTTCGTCACAAACCTTGGTTCGTATTTTGGTTCATGCCCATCTATAATTTAAAGCATTTATATCCCACATTATCTTCTCACATTTGAGATAATATGGTTTTTATTAACTTAGATAGGTATGTAATGGAGACAGAAGCTGATTGCTGAGCAAAGAATTTTTTTCTCTAGTAATAAAAATATTCATCGTGAACCTTTTATCACAGCAAAGATTTTATATTGGAGTTTTCATTCATTTTGAATTTAAGATTTAATACTTCTTTTCCCTCTTTTTTCTGTTACTCAAGGCCTACTCCAGACCAGTTACTCAAAGACTCCGTGTTCAGTGAAATCTCCTCTTTATACCCACCCTTCCACAAACCTGCTAGCCTTTTTTCATCTACTCTGAGATGTGCTAATTTAACTCTTCCCGAAGATGTTAGTCAGCTTTGTGAAGGTAAATAGAAGGTAACCACTGAATCCAAGAACAAAGTTCTAAAACTATGTTTGCCTTAGGCAAAAATACTATTTATCAACACGGCAGTTTCTATAGGGCCTGTTCTGGTTGTTGTGGAATATCACAACTGATTGCTGACCAGCTATAATTGCTTCTTATGTGGATTGGCAGGCCTTTTTTAGTTTGTTCTTAGGCTGTTTATTTTAAATTATTTACTGTTGCTAATTTATATGGGTTTAACAGGATTTGTAAGCCACTTTGATGGCTATTGTGGTGGAATAAATTTTTAAAGAAATATATTTTCTGGGATCATTGCATGCTAGAACCAGATTTATCTATGGGCTGTATCCAATCATATTACGTATACTTAAGAGCGCTAGTGATTTCTGTTCCACCACCACCATCCATTGCAGACTGCACTATTTTGTTCTGAGAGTCCACTTACTCCCTCTCCAGGAATAAAATTGCAGGGGTCTGTAACCGGAGGAAGGAATCAGCATACATTTTCAGTGCCCTTAAGTCTTTTATTTATGCGTTTGTTTAAATATTTCATACCCCACTTTACTCTCCATTGGGGTCCCAACAACCACCCTGTGAGGTGAGTTAGGTTGTGAGAGAGCACTTGACCAAGGTCATCCAGGAAGCTTCTGTGGAAAAGTGGGCCCCTCTGAATCTAGGTCTGCCAGATCCTATCCTGATAGTCTGACCACTGCACCACAATGACAGACTGTGGTTGGATACAGAGCTCTGTCCTTTGTCCTGAATAGTCTAGGCTGTGTAGTCTATGTCCTCTCCTTTGTGTTTTCCTTTGAGTGTCCTGCCTGTTGCTCTGCTAATTGGGTAACCTATATTGTATTTCTGAATTAGAAATCTGAAGTCTGCCCTTTTCAATGATTTAAGGACCTCAGCTGATTATTTGGAAAAGATTACTTCATTAGAGAATTCATTGGCATTCGCAAGGCTAGCAGTAAATATAAATGCCATACCTGAGCTTTTATTGCTGCACTTCTGTGCATAAAGAACTTTTTTTACACTTGTGGTGAGCTTTCATAGCCATCTTGCAAAAATGAAAGGAGATTTTGGTAGCTAAAGTAACTAAGCTCTTTTAATAGTTATGGAGGGCTTTTGTTATGAGAGGAACCTCCAAAGTAGGGATAGACACAGTTCATAGTGTCTCCATTTTAAAAATTATTTTCCTGTGAGCCTACATGTGCAATAATTCCAAATATTTCATTATTTTAAATCATCAACATGAATTTGCAGATGTGTATATTATGAAACAGATATGCCCTAAGATATGCTGCCCTGACCTGGATGGCCCAGGCTAGCTTGATCGTGTCAGATCTCGGAAGCTATTCAGGGTCAGCCCTGGAAAGTACTTAGATGGGGATTGTTTCTTGCCTTAAAAGCCCTATGGAGTTGCTATAAGTCAGCTGCAAATTGGTGGCACTTTACACACATGATGTACACCACTTATAAAGCCTTGTAATCAAATACACTATAGTGGAAATTCACATTGTGATCCTCAGCAAATTGGTATAACTTGCTGCTGTTAGACAAGGAGCTGGGTAGATGAGCTGAAGGGAAGATGTAAGGTGATGTAGATCTGCTCAGTCGAAGCAGTTGGTCTACTCTATCCTCATCATGGAATGAGAAGAGACTCTGCATGAGATTTGAGGAAACTGCTGTCAATCAGTCTATGCTGCCCAAGATGAACCAAGCGTTGGACAATTTAAGGTCGTTTTGTCTGTATAGGATACACATAGGAGAGGAAATGTTCTTGGTTAGCTTCAACATTGTGAGGTTCATGTTTCCTTTCACAATAACATTTTTTAAATTGTTCTTCCACACATACAAATTTGATCTAGCCAAAGGACTGATTGTTAGAGCTTATTGTTAGACATGGAATAAGCATTAGATTTTGGAAGATCTCAGCACCCATCATGCATTCTATTACTGACTATCACTGCATTGCACTAAACTATATGGGAAAAGTATATTCTGAATGAGAATAAAGTGTTCAAGTCAATGTTAGCCTAATATATTTATTGCATTTTTTCTGGTATCAAATCAAGATGGAGATGGCTCCTTAATTTCTCTCTCACTATAGGTTGACCCCTGCTGCCTTTGTGTTCCAAGGGTTTTTTCTTCTAGTCCTTCCATTTTAATAACCTGGCAGGAAGAATTCTTCCTCAGACCTAGCCTTCTGTTTCTAGGGGGTGGAAAAATATGTTTAGAATGCTGGGAAAATTTCTCACGTTGCTAGGAAGTTATAATGCTGTCTTTGTTGGCTTCTGTTAATAGATGAAAGTGCTGATTACCTAGCAGAAAGGTCAATTGAAGAGGTTTATTATCTCTGGTGCTTGGCTGGAGGAGACTTGGAGAAAGAACTTGTCAACAAGGAAATCATTCATTCAAAACCACCCATTTGCACTCTCCCAATGTAAGAAATAGAAAACTGCTTTTGGGGATATAGGTGCAAAGAAACAGTTAAATGATAAAGTGACATAAAACTGATTTGTAAGGGAAATTTGAGGTCCATAGCCTGAAAAATAGTTGCGTTGTCAAGAATCCCTCATGCATTTTCAATATAGTGCTAATTTCTCATTTCAAAATCTGCAATCCCATCTTGCAAATATGTATGCCGTGTGCATCATAAAACACATCCAAAAAGATGTATTTACTTATGTAAACTAAATGCATTATAGTAGACTTTTTCACTGTGATCTTCCATAAACGAGACTGTCTCAGGGCCAAACTACAGAAGAAAAAACACAGGCTTTCCATGTCAGGAAAACAGCCAATCTTATCTCAATTCAAACTAATAATAAACAGTACACAATTAAGAAGTGTGATAAATAAATTGATTACATCATCACCATTGATTCCATCACATCCATTATACATTGTCATTCATCTGGATTGAGAATATACAAACCGCAACACACAAACTCAAATAAGTTGTTTGGCTCCGAGTGATAAAAGACAGGTCATATAAGCTACAATTCTCAACTACTTTCAATTAGCGACTGTGTGCAAGTCTCTCATAGAGGGTAGTAATTGCAGTTGTCTTCCAGCTCTCTCCAAGCCACAGAAAAGATAAGATAAACGTCCCATCAACTCAACATCCCGCTAGCTTGCAAGATTGTTTCATGTGAGCACAAATGTGCCTTAGCTTTCTCAAGAGCACAGGGAATGAACCAGTAAAGCAATAAATTCAGACATGTTGCATTTGCTCTCTGACGGACATGTTGACGGTCTTATCTTTTCTGTGGCTTGGAGAGAGCTGGAAGACAACTGCAATTACTACCCTCTATGAGAGACTTGCACACAGTTGCTAATTGAAAGTAGTTGAGAATTGTAGCTTATATGACCTGTCTTTTATCACTCGGAGCCAAACAACTTATTTGAGTTTGTGTGTTGTGGTTTGTATATTCTCAATCCAGATGAATGACAATGTATAATGGATGTGATGGAATCAGTAATGGTGATGATGTAATCAATTTATTTATCACACTTCTTAATTGTGTACTGTTGTTTGTTATTATTTTGAAATGAGATAAGATTGGCTGTTTTGCTGACATAGAAAGCCTGTGTTTTTTCTTCTGTATTTTGCTTACTCTCCCTTTAAGAGCCTCTGTTCTAGTCAGGGCCAAACTAGACAATGCTGTGCCCCTGAGTCCACCACAGGGACATGGTGCCATGTTAGAACTTGTTTTGTTTTTTTTTTTACTTTTGAAAATGCAGTGGGGGCCTAATCCTGCTGGAGACCTTGTTGTGAAGGGATAAGAGGATTTCAGCTCTTGAAAATGATGGGCAGGGGGGAAGCACCTCATCTACCAGTGCTGCAGTACCTTGTAGGCATGGGGTCCTGCTGCATTTTCAAAATAGAAAAATGAAACAAGCTCTAAAATGACATAGTGTCTCTGTGGTGGACTTGGGAGCATGTTTTCATCTAGTTTGGTCCACAGTTTGCTGCTGTTGCAGGCCAGGATCCAGATATATCAGCATAAAAGAGACAAGATCAGGATCAATTGGGTCTGTTCAGTAGGGGGCAGGCAAGCTAAACTTTACTCTTCCTCTTGCTCCATTTATTCTATACGTAAATTGTTGGTTGTGGGCGAGTTGGTGAAGATGCTTGCAATTCCCTGACCCAACTGCTCACAACTCAACTAGAAGTCTAACCACTGAGAGCTATGTTGTTATATGGCTGTTTCAAAAAGCTTAATAGATGTACACACTGTGCCATGCACGTATTTTTAAAAAAATTAACACTAGCAAGTTTCTTCTTACAGCTTTCCTTAAAACTCCAACAACAGTTCAATGTCATTTGACCACTGCTAGCCTTAAATGGAATTTGATAACACTTGCCTTCCCTCTAGGGAATCCAAGTCACTAGAAACTGGTGTCAAATGACTTCTTCATTTTGAAGGCTGAGTTGCCTTCAGTGCCTCACATGATTCTCAGTTTGCAAACACAATCTTTCCATTTGTTAACATTTTACTTTGTACTCTCCTATTTAGTTTCAAATAAAATGAAATTGCGTGTAAATTGTACTGGCTGCTGAGTTTTCTAGAGATAGGTATAGATGAGGTCACTTCCCTAAACCTGTGGAGAAGCCAAAAACGATCGATACCAAATGCCAGTAGCAATGCTACAAGAGTTCATGAGCCCTAGGTAGAAATTGCCATTTGATTTTTGTTCCTTTCTTCTATGTTGTTCCACAACTCCATTATTATATAATGCTAAAGTAACAAATTATCTGTGTTGTGCTATGTCTTTTGAAATAATTTTAAACTGTACTTTCTGTCTTTTCAGTTTTTTGTTTGAGGATGGGGAGAGCTTTGGCCAAGGACGAGATAGAAGCTTTCTTTTGGATGACACAACAGTGACACTTTCATTGTGCCAGCTCAGAAATGTAAGAAGAAATCTTGTTTCTTTGTGCTGATATATTTTAAAGAGTCTTTTCTGACAGGAAATGTTAACACTTTTGTGAAATTGTTTAGGTACTTGCCTTGTCAGACTGCCAATGTTGAGCTTCTTGGCCTTGCTTTCTCTTTCATTAGATGTTTAATTATATGCTACTGAGAGAACCTAATTTATTTATTTTATTTACTTACTGAAATATTTATATGCTATCTTTCATGTCTTTCAAAAAGCTTCGAAGGCAGGTCACAATGAGTTTCAATTAAAATACAAATAAAGATAAAAGAGGCTTGGGGGGCAGTGTTAGTGAGGGAAAAAGTCAGTGGAGATTAAGGAAACCACTAGAAGAAGAGAAAGAGATTCTGGAATCTCTTTCTCTGCCACAACCAGTCAGAGAAGATACTACGGAGCTAGATGAATGGTCTGATATTTCAGGTAGCAAGAGTGGGGAATGACTTTTTGCTTCCTAATATCCCTGGGAAGCCTGTGCTGGAGTAGACAATATTGAGCTAAATACTAACTGTGCAATCCTAAGCAGAGTTATGCCCTCTCTGCTGAAGTCAGTTCTAAGACCATTGAGTTCAAATGGACTTAGAAGGCTTTAATCTGCTTAGGAGAGCAGTGCTAATGGCTTGCCTATAATACTCTCTTTGTATGTATTCTCTGTCTGGTAGGATGCCACCAATGTAGAAAGAACGTAAGGCAGCTTTAGCAGTTTATATTAAACTTTGACATTCTGAAATGTCTGTTATCTTAATAGTGAGGGCAGATTTTTCACCATCCTTTGCCATTATTCTTTTATAAAACCTGAAATTTCCTAGTGTGCAAGCTAAAGATAGGGGCAGATAAAGGTAGATAGGGTAGCTGTGGGTGGGAAGGGGAGAGAGAATCAGTAACTATGAAGAGGCAATGGGAGCTTTCAGGGAAGAGAAAGAAGAAATAGTGAAGGAGAGGAAAATGAGATGGCCCTCTGGGTTCCCCGCTTATTAAATCTAATTCTGAACATGGCCCCCAATGCAGATCCTGAAAGACAACATGCGAAGCCTTAATCAAAATATTATTGTTGTGGTTGAAAAAAGAGTGGCTTTGGCTGTTTTCTGGGATTCTGGCACGCTCAGTGGGATTTGTATTGCTCCTTTTAAACCTCAACACACACACACCCATGCCATAGAATAAACTCTATTTAAAACTCTTTTCACTTTCAAAAGAGGTTTGCCATGTTGCTGAGAAGGATCTGCTTTTCCAAAAAGCTCTTTACGCTTTCAGAACTTATTGCATGGTACTTTTGAGGCCCAGAAATTCATACCTCATAAAGTGAAATGGTGAGCGCTCCATATGGAGCTTTTCCAAATGCGATATTTCTTTTCCAAATGCGATATTTTTAAAAGGCCATTTTAAAAAAAGGAAAAGAAAACTCGAGGTCCCGTGTTCAATTTAAAAGGCATTTCTAACCAGTAGATAAAAAATTGCGACAAATAAAAGTCTTTGCCACAATGCTGCAGACTTTTTCAAACTGTGGAAATGAAATATCAGTTCATAAGCAGTAGAAAAGGATGAATATGCTAAACACTGTTCTTTCTCTTGAGCAAATCTGTTTTGAGTCTCACTAATCTCCTAGCCAAACGTGAAGTATTAACGGGAAGATTTTTTCCTCAGCATCCAAAATCCTCCACCCTCCCAGTCCTGGAGCAGTGCTCTGTGACTGTAATCAAAAGAGGATCAGTGGTGCATACGGGAAAGAGTTCTAAATCCCAAGAGAAGATACTCCTGCACCTTCAGAATGGGGCCTGATTTATAAAATAAAAAGGCAGCATTAATTTTTAGTCATGCTGCACTGGAGGCACTAGTTAATTTAGCGTTTGATCATTGGAGTTGTAACCTATGACAGCGAAAAGGACCAACATGTCCTATGAAGTGCTAATGGAACACTTATTTTTCTTCCCTTTGTTCCTCTTTCCCCATCTTTACCACAGTCCTTTTCAACCCCTGGAGAGATTGTTCCTGTGGTGACAGAACAAATAGTTGTGCAGGGTAGGGGACTGCAGTGAGGAGGAGGAAGAGGGTAGAGTCATTCCTTCTCTCTCTCTCTCTCTCTCTCTCTCATCCATCAGCAGTGCAGGCAAGGGAAAGGGTCATGGGAAAATCTGTATGCCTTATGTTGATGTTTTGTAAGATACAATCCCTCATGTCTGTCTCATTTTTTCTACAATATAGTGATTCCACCTACGCTTCTATTTTATATAAATATAAGATCAAACAATAACAAACTGTCATTGAGGTCACAGATAAAAAGGAAAAGTCCTAGGAACACTTGCTGGAAATAGCACATTCATGCCTAGTGCTGAATGACCAAGCCAAAATACTTGTAACAGTTAGGCGTGATTATAACATAGTCCAGAAGCATATATACTCAAGTTACTCAAAGTTACTCAAGCAGTATTTGAACATGTCATCTTTGTCATTGAAAGAATAGCAGGAGCAGAATTCAATCTTTTGTGTTTCTTGCAGTATAAATCTTAATTTGTATTTAGTTGTAAAAAAAACTACAAGTGTTTATTAACCAAAATGTAATAATTTTTAAAACAAAAACAGCTCTACGTAATAGATAATAAAGAGATACTGAAAAATTACACGTGTTTTGTAAATATCGTCAGTCTGTTCTAGTCTCAGAGTCTCCTGAATTTGACTCAGGAGAGAGGTCAGCTCAATAGGATTTACTGAATGCATCTTTGGCTTGCTGTAAATTAGTTCCAATTGATCGAAAACACCTAAGTGGGCAGAGGGTATGAAGTTTGGGAGTTATATCAATGATTGCATTTTCAAAATTGATATAAACTTAGGGATGGTGGAGATGTAATGTTAACTGTTAAGGGAAATTGGAAAGGCTGTCAGATTGCGTGCTTCCCATAGCTTGCAAATTGTCCCTTAGTACAAAAGTATTTGAAACCCAGCCCTTGAAATAAAGATCCTGGTTTCAAACATGGGTTTAGAAGCATGCCTGGGCCTAGGGTTAATCGTGTCTAGTCTGTGCACATAAAACAATAAGCCATGGTTTGCCATGGCTGGACACATGAAGACAGAGAATGTATGAGCTTATAATCAAATCCCATAAGAGCTGTTGAGGAACAGCTGCTATAGCATCGGTACTAGCCTTAAGATTTGGGAGAAGCTCTTGGTTAGCTTTCCTTTGGTTTTTAAAAGAGTTACATGACAAAATAACACTACTGAAAACAAGCAAGAGATTCTTTCTGAAGTATGTTTAAGGACATGAGAAGTAGATAATAACACTTTTGTGCCAGTTTCTTTCTTAGTATTTTTACTAGACACTTAAAATACCAAATATTTCTCTGATCCTGCATATTTTTATAATATTAACAGAGGCTAAAAGATGTTGGTGGGGAAGCATTTTATCCATTACTTGAAGATGAGTAAGTAATAATTCCTTTACTTTTGGAAAGTGTGAGTGCCCTCTTCCAGCTCCATTCTTGGTAAATGGAATGGCTGACTCATGGGAAATGAAATACTGGTTCCAAACAAAGATTGGATCAACGAGACTTACTGGACATTTATGCTCCTTCCCATAAGTCAGGTTTGTGAATTATTAGGAAGATAATAAAATACTTTTTAAAAAATTGTCATTGATCTGTTCTTGGTTCATGGTGTGATGAACTTAATTCACTATAGAGGTCAGATTAATGCATGCATATTTTTGGGTTTCTTACGTTAGCTCCAGCATTTATAGAGAGCACCTCAGAGGGTGGGTATGAAGTTTGGGAAATTGTACTAGTTAAATTATTTTATATTCACACTAATAGTTTCATTCCTTTAGAAAATGGTGGTAACTGCAATATCCAGTAAGTCTGAAATGAGCCTTGGCCAGGAGGGTGTTTTTTCTTTTTCACTTGATTTTACTCTTCTTTGTACAACTCGCTGATAATCTTCATTGCTATAGTTTTTTTCTCTTAAGTTTCCTTTTTAACTTGAATCCAATTTATCAACTACATTTTTTACAATTATATCGTTCTCTTTCAGCCAGTCAAATATACCCCATTCAAACAGCAATAATGAGTTGTCTGCTGCTGCTAATCTTCCTCTTATTATCCGAGAACGGGATACAGAATACCAACTCAACAGAATCGTTCTTTTTGACAGGTTGCTAAAGGTCTGTATTAGTAAAGCTGGGAGAATTTCGGCTTTCATTATCCCTCCAGGTAGCTTCTTTATATTTATCTGTTTACTTTGCCCATTATCAGTTCTAAAATAGAAAGGAATATAGGCTTCATACCTTCTTCTGTAGACATCAACAGCAGGGGATTTTTTAAAAAAATCTATTATATTTATACCTATTTTGTAAGAGGGAAAAATACAAAGATTCCAAATGTGTCCAAGCTTACAGATTTTTATGGCCCGCAAGGTCATTTCTGAGCACAATTCAGTTTGACTGAATCCGATACCCGGGTAGTTCAAGGACAGCCTGCTTCCCTGTTTAACTTTACTGATGGCTAAGATCTTCCAGTGATTCCTTGCTCCAGCTTCTCTCCCTTCAGAGAGAAGCCAGTTTGGTGTAGCGGTTAAGAGCGCGGGACTCTAATCTGGAGAGCCCGGTTTGATTCCCCACTCCTCCACTTGAAGCCAGCTGGGTGACCTTGGGTCAGTCACAGCTCTCTCAGAGCTCTCTCAGCCCCACCCACCTCACAGGGTGTTTGTTGTGGGGATAATAATGGCATACTTAGTAAACCGCACTGGGCATTAAGTTGTCCTGAAGGGCGGTATATAAATCAAATGTTATTATGTTATTATTCAGAGGTGAGGGTGAAGTTGACTAGGGTGGCACCCTCTTTGTGGAACTTCCCCAAACAGATTCCTTAGGCACCCGCTTCCGTATCTAGAAACTGTTTTGTTTTCCCAAGCTTTTAATAGCATTGGATTGAATTTTTGCTGTTATCTGATTGTGTTGTTGTAATTCAGTTTTGGTTTGCTTTGCAACTTCCCTTGGGGCCTGTTGCATAGTTTACAGTAAGCATTTTTCCAAATCTGTGAATTGTTATCCCCAGGCCTACCCGTACAAAAAAAATCAAATTTGGAAGGAAGCCAGAGTTGATATTCCTCCGTTAATGAGAGGTTTAGCTTGGGCTGCATTGCTTGGAGTTGAGGTAAGAGTAAAAGAAACTGGAATCATTTCATTGAATGAACAGGGGCCTGTTGATGAAAGCAGGGTTTCTAATTAAGGTTGGCCTCATTAAGAATAATAGATGACATTAAAAGGTAAAAGTAGTCCCCTGTGCAAGCACTGAGTCATTACTGACCCATAGGGGGACGTTGCATCACGACGTTTTCTTGGCAGACTTTTTATGTGGTGGTTTGCCATTGCCTTCCCCAGTCATCTGCACTTTACCCCCAGGAAACTGGGTACTCATTTTACCAACCTCAGAAGGATGGAAGACTGAGTCAACTTTGAGCCGGCTACCTGAACCTGGCTTCCACCAGGATCAAACTCAGGTCATGAGCAGAGCTTGGGCTGCAGTACTGCAGCTTACCACTCTGCGACACTGAAATAAAATCAGGTATATTCCCCCTATATTTTAACAGCAGAACAAAGTTGGATGAAAAAATAGTGGGTGATGAATAGCTCAGTGTGTCCCTCCCTTCTCCCTCGGGTATTGCAGAAGCCTAGGAGGATCAGGATATGTTAGTTGCTCTGGTATGCCATGGCCAGTATTCTTCCCATTCCAAATTCATAAGTTGAATAAGCAAAGCAGTTGAATAAAGCATTATATCAGCTTAGGAAAAGGCCCATGGATTTTGATGGGGAGGAAGAGAAGGAGCATGGCTTCTTTCCACCTTCCCTCCTACAATCTCCATTGATTCTGTTTTCCTGTCCCTGTGCTCCTTTTCCTACATTCAGCTCCAAAATGGTGTCTTTGTCCCAGATAACATAGACTTGGGCAGAACTGGATCAGACAAGTACATTTGGCCCTTTGTCTTTCTCTGTCTGGGGTAATGGCCAAAATGATGGGATGGGAGGGCGACCTGAAAATGAAAAGATAAGGCCAGGCCTACTTCCCCAGAACCAGGTCTGCTCCAAACTTCCTGAAGCAACCTCTGCAGCCCCTTTTGCTTCTCCTTTTGCTCCCCGCACCTGCTCATCATGAGCTAGGCTTGGATGAAAGAGAGTGTGATGATGCATATGAAACCAGTTCCATATGTGTGTGATGTGTTCCTGGTGTTTTCACTTCAGTGCAGGAGCTAGCTATGTGGGAAGAAGCCAGAAGAGAAGAACTTAGTTCTCTCCCTTTGTAAACTCATTGCCCTTATTTTTCCTTCTTTCTCCCTCACCCCAAGTTAGATCCTAGTTTCTTGATGCATTATCTTCCCATCATGCATGCTGGTTCGTCTGAGAGAGAGAGAGGCTCGCTTTATATGCACAAGTTCTAGGGTGAGAGAAGAGGACAAGGAAGTGAAACATCACTTCATCATGTTTGACGTGAAGCTTATGCTACAGAGGCAGGCCAGGCATTGCCTTTTCATGTAGTTCTAGCAAAGATTCCTCTTTTCCTTGTCCTGCCATTTGTTAATGAGGACATCATTGTGTCACGGCTGAGCCATGAGTGTAGCCAGGCCTGTTTTTGCAGGTCCAGCTTTCTCCTGTTCTGTGCGTCATGGGATAGGAAACTCTGGTAAGATATTAGCAGCACCCTTACATGCATGAATAGCAGTGGAGAGGAAAAGGGCCTGGGGAAAGTGTCGTGTTAAGGATAGCCCGGCTTTTATCCTTATCTGTCAGCTGTTGCATTTAAGTAGCAGGCAAAGGGAATATAAGAGCATTGCATTTGCCTCATTTGTGACTCTGGACCACATAATAACATAAAATTCTAGCAAAGAATCAACACGGATATTTGACAAGCATTATCACAGACTTGTATGGAATTCTTTAATTCCTGTAGTCCCTCACAACAGTCTGTTGAGAGAACAGTAGCATTGCTAGAGTGGTTTGGGGGCGGGGGCATAAATGTAAGTCTAACTAAAAGCATTTTCCATTTCTAGTTCAAAGTGCAGAATGCAAGGAGTTAGATTTAATGTCAGTGAATATTGCAATGATTTGTCCAATGTATTCATACAGTGTATGACAAGAAAAATGTGATATTTACCACTGTAGACAGACTTTAGTTATCCTGTACTTTTTATACAAGCTTGTTCAAAACTGTGATTATTTTAATTCATTTTAGGGTGCCATTCAAGCAAAGTATGATGCCATTGATAAGGACACTCCTATTCCTACAGATAGACAAGTAAGACTCTTCTTGGTCTGATTAATTACCTATGAGACTCCGAAAGTTCTTTCAATATCTTTTTAATTATTGGAGAAATGACAAAATTGCACTTTGAGTGCGCAAAAAGTTTCACAGTGACTGTACTTCCAGCAATAAGTCTGTGTGTCATGTCACCATTACCAACCAATTTAGAGATTTAGTTTATAACTCTCGCAAGGTTAAGGCTGAAATAGAATGTGACCCAGAAACTGTACTACCTCCATGTGATTCTGTATATGCTTATCTGCATTTACATCCCATCATGCAAAAGGGCAGCTTTCTTTCTTTTCCTTACAATATCACTTTATAATGCAGACGTAAGCAAATAAGGCAGGCCTCCCTCCAATTAAGTAATTCTCACAAACTAGAAAATTGTATTTCTGTTCTTCTAGCACTCTGGATGCTTCTTTCCACACACACTTCCTTACTCACATAAAGGATCTGAACTTGAATTACTTTCTCAGTTTTTGACAGATGTAGGAACCCAGTTTTTAACTTTTTTCTCAAAATTCACTGTGGTAGCTTTTTATTTTTTTCTGTTGCTATATGGTTAGCATTCAAGTAATTTAAAAAATCAAAATGGCAACATGATGGGAGAAAATTTCACTCTGCTGGGACAATGCTGCTGACTTCCGAGTCATCAGCATTTCACTAACGGTGCAATCCTAAGCAGAGTTACACTGTTCTAAATCCATTGAATTCAGTGGGCTTAGAAGGATGTAATTCTGTTAAGGACTGTGCTGTCCATCTTCCTGAAATGGAGCATTACTGTCTCCTACTGAAATCTCTCTAAACCTGGTTAAAATGTAGGGAAGGCAATGAAAAAATACTTCCATTCATGTGTAATTTCCTTGTTGTTTATATAAGACTAGCTTCTATTAAGCAGTAAATTTCCTGTCCTAGGTTATGACTATTAGAAATAAAAATGTCCCATTTTCAGACTAACTTAGAAATTTGTGTACCTTTGACTAGGTACTAAGTTTCAAGTTTGTAAGAGATGTGGCACTGAATCATTTTGGGTCTTTCATTTTGAGTTACAGGCATACAAAATGCCTCTGCCCTATCAGACTTGTTGATTAATTAGGGTGTGCCTTGTACTAATTTTCACCTTTCTAAGCTAACATGAGAGTGTAATGATTTCAAGAAATGGGTGCATGTGTCTTTAAATGCTTGGTTTGAGCTGGGTGGAGAGTGGGGGTGAGAGAGGGAAGAGTGAGTGATATGATTGGTTGATGACTGAGAGGGTGGGCGGAGTGAATGCAGTTTGAGACTGAGAGGAGAAAGGTTTTCAGTCAGAAGAAAGCAGGCTCGCTGTGTGCTGCCTGAGTATACTGAAGTGTTTTATGAGAGAAATAGAACCTGTGTGGAACCTGAACTGAGCATGTTTGTGAAAGGACACTCAGTCAGAGAAAGAGAGGCCAGCTGTGTGCTGCCTGAGCAGGTTTAATATTTCTGTGAATAAGAGAAAGAGAGGCTAGCTGTGTGCTGCCTGAGGAGTTTTCTGTGAGAGAAATATAGAGCCTAGAGAAAGAGGCTAACTGTGTGTGAAGCCTCACAAGAGATCTGTTTGAATGAGTTTAAATGAAGTAACATTAAGAACTAAGAACTACTTTTATGAAACCAATACGCTTCTTGAAAAATAAACATTTATTTTGTTTTGTTATATCCCAGAGTAGCTGTCAGTGTTATATCCCATTCCTATCCTCAGGGCCACATAGAACCACAAAGGAGCCTGACGCTTGGGAACATTACCAAAGGGAAAACGTAATTAAAACATATTGGAATATAATATTCCTGGTGGCAGCTAACTACCCAGAGGGTGTAAGGGGAAGATTAAAAGAAAAATCTACCCCCCAAAAGTAAAGGTCATAACAAGTGGTGGCAGCGGTGTCCTTTCACAAACATGCTCAGTTCAGGTTCCACACAGGTTCTATTTCTCTCATAAAACACTTCAACATATTCAGGCAGCACACAGCGAGCCTGCTTTCTTCTGACTGAAAACCTTTCTCCTCTCAGTCTCAAACTGCATTCACTCCGCCCACACTCCCAGTCATCAAGCAATCACATCACTCACTCTTCCCTCTCTCACCCCCACTCTCCACCCAGCTCAAACCAAGCATTTAAAGACACATGCACCCATTTCTTGAAATCATTACAGAGAGGAGTAGTATAAATGTTCCAGATTTCAACTATAGGCATGTAGCATGCAGGACAACATGGAGTATTGCAGAAGCCTGAGGGGCAAATGTATTCATAGCTGATTGACCTCTGTTGTAACACTTCCCTTAAATGCCTCCCCTGCAGTTGGTATAGTGACACCAAAACAGATAGCATTTCTGAAGGTCTCGTATGAGTTCTGCCCAAAATCCGTTTTGTGTCTTTGGATTTATGTGGTGCCTAATTTGAATTAATTTTCTGTGCTTGACTGTATTGTAGATTGAAGTTGACATTCCTCGATGTCACCAGTATGATGAGTTGCTGTCATCACCAGAAGGTCATGCAAAATTTAGGCGGGTTTTGAAAGCGTGGGTGGTTTCCCACCCTGATCTTGTATATTGGCAAGGTTAGTTTACTTGACTAAGACTTTAAATTGCTCGATATAATAACTTGACTATTTCTTAAGCAATCAGAAACAGATTTTTTTTGATGATTTCTTTTTAGGGGATAGAATTTTTAAAGTAATCCTGCAATAATATTGGCATGTTGGATCCATACTAAATTGTTTACCAGTGTAATGGGTAGGGTAATTTCCACCAGTTCACTCTTCCTGCTGCAGACCTCCTATTTGCCATTCATGTAGTTCTTGAGGGACCTTCTGTTCCCCAGGAGCAGCATTTCAGAGAGGTCAGTGGGCTTCATTGGGGAGCAGGGGAGGCAGGAATGGTTTTTTTCACTGCATGAGTGTGATGCGTAAATGGAAAATTTAGTCTGGATCCAACCCTATCAGTTATCTGTGTTTATGTGTAAATGAAATGGTTGACTTGCTTTTTATTCTGTATTTTAGAGGCTAAGAGCCAAAACACACGAGAAGAAATACCTAGGTTCAGCACCTGTTCTCTTACCTCAAGGTTTGCCGGGATCTGTAGGCGTCCTGGAAGCTTAAAGTTTAGCATTTACAGAGCAGCAGGAAGGGAAATACAGGCGCCTGTATTTCCCTTCCCCTTCCTGCTGTTCTGTAAATGCTAAACGTTAAGCTGCCAAGACACCTACACTTCCCAACAAACCTTGAGGTAAGAGAACAAGTTTAACATTTACAGAGCAGCAGGAAGGGGAAGGGAAATACAGGCGCCTGTATTTCCCTTCCTGCTGCTCTGTAAATGCTAAACTTTAAGCTTCCAGGACGCCTACAGATCCCGGCAAACCTTGAGGTAAGAGAACACATGCTGAACCTAGGTATTTCTTCTCATGTGTTTTGGCTCTAAGCAGTACAATTGTGTGCAAACTTACTATAGTGTAGAATGTAGTATACTTGGATCTTTCCAGAAGGTGGTGGACACCACTGAAGCAAGAAGAAATTGAGTATCTTGAAACTTATCTCATGATTCACACACAGCGCTTTTCTTACCCTGAAAGAAAATGTATATACCATAATATCTGAAGGAAAAAGTGTTTTCCTCTTGCATATGTCAAGAAACTGCTGTACATATCAGCAATTTGACACACAAAATTGCATTAAATTAACACCTGTTCTTTCTTCATTAATAATGGCATACAGATTTTTGTTATACAGAGAGTGTCTCACTGTATAGATCAGTTCAGCTTCTGAATTCTGCTTGATTGTAAAATCAAAAAGAGTCCAGTAGCACCTTTAAGACTAACCAACTTTATTGTAGCATAAGCTTTCGAGAATCACAGTTCTCTTTGTCAGATGCATGCATCTGCATCTGACAAAGAAAACTGTGATTCTCGAAAGCTTGTGCTACAATAAAGTTGGTTAGTCTTAAAGGTGCTACTGGACTCTTTTTGATTTTGCTACTACAGACTAACACCGCTAACTCCTCTACTTGATTGTACTACCTGATAAATATCTCTGAAATGTGTATTGAATGCATGTTTTGTTCCTTATAGGTCTTGATTCTCTCTGTGCACCATTCTTATACTTGAATTTTAACAATGAAGGTGAGCATTTTTCCCTCAAAGGTGAATCAGCCTATCGAATATTTAGATTGGCTTGCATTCAATTCATTTAGATCTGTGTAACTGTGCTCAATTGATGCTAATGATATAATAATTCATGTGTGTATGTACACACTTTGTAGAAATTGCATAATTCAGATGTGTCGCTAAGAGTCTGTACATTGTTGCTTGTGTTCAAAGTGAATGGTGCAAAATGTGGTTGCTAGAGGTAGCTAGTTGTGTTTTAGAGAAGGTTGTATAACATGATGTAGCTTTGACTTTGACCTACCCTTAATATATTTGCTGATGTTTTAGTAGATGTCTCTAGTAGACTTTGATTAATCTATAAATATACTCAGCTTTTTTTAAACCAGTCCTTAATACCTCGCTTCATAATTTGGAAATAAAGTATCATTACTTATAATACTAAGTTTGCTAGTTGAGTGCCTATCCAAAGGACATTGAAACAGGTCCATCCCCAGTGATTTTTGCACTCTCAGAGGATTCTGTTCCCCTGCCCATCTAAGGACCCTGATCATGTCCAGGGTTCATAAGACCAGGAGATGTTGAAAGCAGTTAAGCATTTGCTAAAGGGAAAAAAAAATGGGACACGTGGCCCGCCAAGGCCCTTTAGAGACCAGGATCTGGAAGGGGGGTGGGTGGGAATTTCCTTATCATTTAGCTCCCCTCCCCAATGATTCCTTGCATTCCCATACCTGGTAATTCTTCAAACAGTAATAAATTAAGAAAGGTCTTACGTTTCTCTTGTTGATTCTCTTTTAGCCCTGGCCTATGCCTGCATGTCTGCTTTTATTCCTAAATACTTGTATAACTTCTTTTTAAAAGACAACTCTCATGTGATTCAAGGTAATTTTTTTGTTTAAATCTCTTTGCAAACCTTCCTCTTTAGAAGCGCCTATGAACTTATATTTATTTATATTGCTCTAAATCTATAATTTAATCCTTATGGAGACCCAGAGGATCTCACACGCAAGAAAGGGGAAAGCTTACCATTACCATAAAACCAAAGAAGTAATATTCAGGCAAATAGGAGCTTAATGTCTTAATTTAAGATCTTTGCATCTCAACTCAATATTAATGCACTGTTACTTGATGGTTGCCCGTTGTTGGAAAAGTTTGAACAACCATTCTCTATTATTTATCTTTTGCGTTTTTCTTGTCATAGGGGTATATTTTGAAATTAGATAACTACATATGTAGAATGAAATGTGAAACTTCACCTTGTTTTTTGAGAGTCTTGCTTAAGCTACCTTTATGGTCTATTATCACTAACGAACATAGGAAAGAAACTGATGTGACAGAAGACCTATGGAGCTTCTTTTAAGATCAGAATTATGTATTGAGTTTTTTTTTAAAGACTCTAAAAACTCCATTTAGAACAAAGAGAAAAGCTCTCTCAGTCTGGGACAATTCCTTGGAAGCAATTGAAACTATACTCCAAGTAACAAGCGACCATGTGGGCTTGCACAAGGTATTATTTTGAAACCTTCAATATATAAACAAGTCCTCTTACAAAAGCTCTAGCTTTTATGAAAGAAATAATGTTGAAAGGGTTGATTTTTTTTAACCTAATAGGAAATGTTAAAAGATAAGGAGTGTTTGTTTTGGAAATGACATGTTTAAGGGTAGATAATAGAACTGTAATTTAATTGTATAGAGAAGACAAGTTAAGAACTTCCTGCTTGCTGTGTTTCCATAACAGCTTAACAGGGATATTTCATAATATACTAAAGAGCAGATTTTAAAGGATAAAATAAACTTTGTTTATAAATGGAATATTTTATTTTATTTTATTTGTGGAGGATTTTTTTTCTCCTCCAGGATGTTTAGGGAGAAGTCTGTTCTTTTATGCTTGCTCTATATGAAACAGAATTTGCAAAGCTTTCTTTATTGCTGAAAACCTGAAAATAAATTGAAGAGGTGTAGATTTTAAGAAGCCACTGTTTGGGTCCAATGGTACCAGTAAGGGATGCTGTTCCTAAATCATACTGCGACAGGAAATCAACGAGCGCAAAAAAAGTGGAGATGGTGGCATTTAAAAACTAATCCTAAAGAACATTTAAATAGTTAATAAAACGTCTAGCCTGCTCTTCCTCTTAAAAGAGTGGGATACTTTACAAAATAAAAGTCTAAAAAAATAAAATCTAAAGCCAATAAAATACGTCTTATACTGTTAACAGCAAAAATATAGCAGCAACATATAACATAACAGCAACAGTAATAAGCAGTAGCAAAAAAAAATTTTTTTTGACAATTTAACCCAACCAACTTTCTAGTAAAAGCTCAATTATCACTAACAGTCAGGGGGAAAGTCCTATTATCAGGAACAGGAAAATAAACGTGACAAACTTAGCAGAGAGCGAAAATGACCAGACAACTGCCCTACCCCAACCTCAACAGATACCCTAAAGAAAAGCTTTTCCTTGACACATAAGACTCAAAATATGGGGAGGGCATTCCGGAATTGTGGCACCACACCAAAATGCCAGGTGTAATATTCATCCATCTCACATCTGTTGGGAGTGTTACCAGAACTGGTCTCCTTGCAATAAAATGATTTGTGGGGGAATTAGCAAACAAGGAGGACGGCTATGCAAGAGGCCGGTAACCGCAGGGATCTATCACCAACTTCTACGGAGTCTCTTCTCAAAATAGCAAACGAGGCTGGTTCTTAAAGTCAAACAATAACTTTTATTAAAAACAAAATGGCATGCACATATACTCGCAATTATGGGGTAAAAATAATTACACACACACAGAGTCCTAGGAAGCGTAGCCAGAAATTGGGAATAGAGAGAGAGGGAGCAAATATATCTACCTATCCTGAAGAGAGGGGTCCAGTCTGCAGGAGAAGGAAGTTGCTTCGAATGTCCAGCGTCCTTGGACAAGAAAGCAAGAGGCTTAGGGCAAACCTCAAGGGAACAGCGCTTGTGGATCTGGAAGCATGTACAATTTGAATGAGGCCAGGCCTGTGACTTTATAGGTAAAATGTGCCCTGAGGTGGAAGAGCCCACCTAGCCGTTAGTACAAAGCCTCTAACAGTCAGTTCCTGGGTTTGACAAAAGGGTCGATCACCTTGATCGGTAGCTGCCGGGTTGTGTGAAAGCAAATGCAAAACGTATTCTAGCACTGCACAAAAGTTTGTTAGTGAATTCCACCGGAGCTAAATTGATGGATTTTAGGTAGGGACTGTACATTCCCAGGAACGACTGTATAAACTCATGAATGTCATTTGATTAGCTCCTCAATCATGGACAGGAGATCTCGTCATGGAAGAAGGGAAAGGAATGTGTTAAGTGGGGATGACTCTGTGAGACCTTTGCTGCACTGGAGTCCTGTGGGGCTGGTGGAACTGCAAATCCAATCACCTCTTAATCACTCCGCATTCCTGTGTGGCATTCCATGCATGCCATGTTCTCCCGGGCAGGACTCATCAACTGTTGGAGGCTCTCTGGTGGCAATTAGGGGTGTGCACGCCAAAAATATTCGGATTTCCTGCTTCAGGTTTACCCTGCACTTACCCCGCCCCTCCCCTCCAGCCCACATACCTGGCCCTTTAAAGATCCCCTTAAACTATCAGCTGGCAGACGGCGGGGGGATTCCCCCCTGCCGCCTGCCAGCTGATAGTTTAAAGGGTGAGTGCTGCAGGGCTGCTCCCTCTGACACCCGGCAGAAGAAGCCTAGTGGTGACTTGACCTTCCCGGTGCAAAGGGGAGGGGAAATTTCCCCCCTCTCTCTCTCACCGGAAGGGCAAGCACGCCGGGCTGTTTCTCCCCAGTGTCAAAGAGACAGGGGAAAACTCCCTGTCTCTTTGACAACAGGGAGGAGCAGCCTGGCGGCGCAGACCTTCCCAGTGAGAGGGGGGGAGATTTCCTCTCTCTCTCTCACCAGGAGGGCGAGCGTGCTGGGCTGTTTCTCCCCGGTGTCAAAGAGACACCAGGGAGGCTTATGCCTGCGTCCCCACTGCCTCCTTCACCCGCCAGGGCGCCTTCACAAAATATCTTGTAACAGTAATTCTGCAAAGAAACTGGTAATCAGTATATTTTAAACACTGTGATGATCTCTGGCTCTTTAACATCCCAGATAACTCAAGGGGCCAGTTTAATACAGACAGCCATGGCCTCAGCGTGGTTCCTCAGGGGTGTACTCAGGCTATCAGGAGACTAGGGCTGTATAAAAGAACTGATTGTAGAAACAACTCTCCCGCCACCTTCTGGAAACTGAACACTACCACTTGATCATTGATTTCTGTTGCTTTATTATGCTTTATCACTCACTTCGGAAACATTTTGAATATCCAAGTCATAAATCTCCTAATTTTTTTTTTTAATGTGCATGATAGTTGAAATTATTTTTTTTTAAAAAGTTTCTGTGATGACTCAGATTGTGGAGATTGCAGCCCCCATGCAGGGATGCCAGTCCACATGCTCAATGTCTTCATCCACTTCCGATTGGATTGAGAGCCCAAGCCCTGAAATCTCAAAGGCCGCACATCATGAGAACCATCAGTCGTATAAGTCAATAAAGACAGTAGTGCTAGGAAAAGTTGAAGGCAGTAGGAAAAGAGAGAGACCCCAAATGAGATGGCTTGACTCAATAAAGGAAGCCTTCAGTTTGCAAAATCTGACCAACTCTGTTTATGATAAGTCATTTGGGAGGTTGTTAATTCATAGAGTCTCCATGTCAGAAGTAACCTGACAGCACATAACACACACAAGATAAACATAGCATCTCCAATTTCAGAACTTCATCCTACATTGCCACAGTGTAGGCTTTTAAAATCCATTTATGTGCATGAAAATGCAAGACCAATTACAGGTTTATAGCTGTAGGATATCAAATTATCTGAAGGAATAATTTGTATCATCTGAGCCAATGCTGTTTTGCTGAATCCAAATGATACATTTTCATGAAGGGAATTATGCCTTCAATAGATGCTTAATTAACTGTATAATCCCACATACCAATTATATTTTATGAGGCTGGCTATTCAAATAAAGATGACATTTAACAAGGTATAGCATATCCCTGTAGAGCCACTGAAAGCACGAATCCCTTGTTTAAAAAAGAAATGTGCTTTCAGGAAGCTAATTGTAAATTTGTTTTCATCAGCACACAGCAGAGTGTATGTGATTACTGGTTTTAAATACTTTACCTGTGGTTGCTGAATTTATTAGGAGCTTACACACGTTAACGCTGCACGTGGAAAAAGGTAAATAAAATAAGGATCATTTCAGAGTCTTAAAGGTAAGGTAATGCTGAAGGATCAAATGGATTTTCATACCGGGCTGGGGAGTAGAATAAAAGTCCTGTGTGGCTTTGGGCATAATTAAAAATAAGGCAAGAAGCTTCTGGAACAACCAGGGCTTTTTTTCAGCAGGAACGCGGTGGAACGGAGTTCCGGAACCTCTTGAAAATGGTCATATGGCTGGTGGCCCCGTCCCCTGATCTCCAGACAGAGGGGAGTTTAGATTGCCGTCCGCGCCGCTCGGCAGTGCGGAGGGCAATCTAAACACCCCTCTGTCTGGAGATCAGGGGGCAGGGCCACCAGCCATGTGACCATTTTCTCCGAGGGCAACCCACCACCTCTTTTCCCAGAAAAAAAGCCCTGGGAACAACCTTTTAGCTATGTATTTGACCACTCACGTAGCCAGTATTAAAAACGTTCAAGTTGAAAACTTAATGACATCTGCCTTTTAAAAAAATCAAATCAGGTACCTATCATGAAATTGAAGAAAGACTGGAAATTATTTGTTTGTTTTGCTTCATTTATACGCTCCCCTTTCTACCCAGTGGGGACACATATTGGCTTATATTATTCTCCTATTTTAACCTCATAATGACCCTGTGAGGTAGGTTAGACTGAAAGTGTGTGTGTGGCCCAAGATCACCTAGCAAGCTCGCATGGCAGAGTGGGGATGCCATTGTGGAATCTCCAAGGTCTTATTCTGATACCTTGACCACTGCACCACACTGGTTATCATGTAAAATATGTAAAGGCACATTAAAAACTGCCATGAGCCAATTCTCCGTAGCTCATAGAGATGTTTTCTTTAAATGTTGGTTAAATATAATCACATAATTTGCATAGTATTTTTTTATAAGCCTGTCAGATACATAGTCCATTTACAGCCATACTATTATTTATGGATTGGATTGGATTGGATTGGATTGGCTTTATACCCCGCCCTCCCCACGAATGGGCTCAGGGCAGCTCACAACATCCATGCAATACAATAAGTTAATCATAAAAACTATAAAAACAGTAGTAATCTTAAAAACAGTCATTAAAATAGTCCAGGTACCTTATATATAGGCAACTTAGATAGACTATTGGGAGTCCACATATGGGCCATAATATATGGGCATAACACATGGCCGAGGGCAGTCACAGAAAAAGTGGTGGTCTTAGGTGGAAAGGGAGAGGACTACCGCTGGTCCGCAGCCAAAGGCCCAGTGGAACATCTTCGTTTTACAGGCCCTGCGGAACTATAACTGGTCCCGCAGGACCCAGATCTCCAGCAGGAGAGCGTTCCACCAGGCCAGGGCTGGGGCAGAAAAAGCCGTGGTCCTGGTCGAGGCCAGAGAGATGTCCTTCAGGCTGGGGACCACCAGGAGTTGCTTGTCTGCAGAGCACAATGCCCCGTAGGGGACATAATGGGAGACGCAGTCCCACAGGTATGCTACCTTTACAGTGCAGTTCTATGCAGATTCTATGCAATTCTGTTGGTTTCAGTGGGCTTAGACCAGAGTAATTACATAGACTTGTACTGTTTTCCCATATTTTGAAAAGGTTATTTTCAAATTGTGGAAACAGTGATGTACAACTATGATTTGCAGCAATTAACCCCCCCTCCATCCCCCAACTCCTTCCTATACTGCACATCTAAGATAGCTGTAAGATTTTGCTCAAAATACATTGTCCCAGGCCCCGTGAGGAGCTAGAGGTCTTTTGTTACCCTGAAGGAGATGTAAATCTGTTTAACTACTCAATAAAGTCTTTTGACAAAGATCTGCAAAATAAGTTGGGAATTTTCACTTGCACAGCTTTTTTGCACCAGGATTATTCATGGAGAGGCTAGGCACTCCTTACAAGTTTCATAGGGATGTGTGCGATGAATATGTGGGTGTCCCAGGTCTTAGCAGATTGGTCAGAGAAAGTCTTCCTCTCTCCCCGCTTCCCTACCACAGATGAAAAAATTGGACATTCTTAATGTAAAACAATAGAAACTGAGATTATCAGAATTCTAATAAGTTCTGCAGAATCATGGCGAATTACTTGAGCAGCCACTTGTAGCTGACAGCTAGTGGGTGGTCTGTCTCTGGCTTTTTTATATCCTCTCAGAAGGTCAGCATGTCTTTTTTTCCTTGACTGACCCATTTTCTTGTAGCTAATATTTTATTGAGGGTTTTCCATAACAATAAAAATGTTGAGTATTGTACGTGCTCAACAATTCTTTATTTAGAAGTAGTATATCAGAAACAGATGGTCTTAAACTATTGTTAATACCATCACACATACTCCCATAATTCCACAAGTGTCAAATCCAGATTAGAAGAAAATGATGTTTAAAACAACTGCAACATATTTTCTGTAGATCTTTCTGAATATAACTACATTAGACAAAATCTGTTTCTCCTGCAACTTTTTTGTTTCTACCTGTTTTGAAGGGAAAGAAAGAAAATAAAGAGATCTAACAATGGTCAGACTGCAAACCAATTGTAGCAAACATTTTAAGATTTTATTTATTTTCCTCTTTGTGCTGTTTGGAATAGAAAGTTGAAAAATCAGCTATTATTTCTGATCTCTACAGTCAAATTCTTAGTGAATGTTTTTTTAAAAAAACTTTCTTTTTTATTTCATTCTCGGGGAATTCCAGAATACTTGACTGTGTTCTCCCAGATGATTGCATTCCATGACCCAGAGCTGAGTAACCATCTCAATGAAATTGGCTTCATTCCAGATGTAAGTGGAAATGCTTCCCATAGATTTTTAATAACAGTAGCCCAAAAGAAAATTAGGGCTAATTTCAAAGGTTTGCTTCCTTGTCTCACCATCCAAAGTGAATATGATATAAAGAAGCCTTCAGTTTCAGCTTGCAGCTGCTGGTTCAATCAATTGGCGATGTACTGATTAAGCTGTACCACTTAACAAGATACCAGTGTCAAACAAAAACAGTAATTAATCTCTTGATCTTCTCCACATCACTTCTAGCCGCTTCTGCCTGCTTGAGACTTGTACTGAAATCTTGGTTTAGAAAAAACAGATAACATTTTAAAAACAGATATTCTATCAATTTTACTGTCATGACTTTTTTCAAAATATCTTGATAAACGTAGTTTGGGGAGTTTCAAGATCCTAGTACATGTATCAAGTCCACAGAACTACACGTCCCAGGTGACTCTGAGTTAGGGTGAAAAGTAGTCAGTCTGTGGTACTATGGCCGTTTCTACACATCCTTAGAGGTACAGTTCACCTGTGGTGGCTTTTCCCCAAGCATGCACACATGTTATTGTTTGCCAGCTGCGTGCATATTGTTTTATTACTGGGTTTTCTGCATCTTTACTGGGACTGCACTTGCTCTTTTGTTGCTGGTTTCTGGTGGTTTTTTTTAAAAAACATTTTCTGGCCTATTCCTCTTAATCTCCACCCAGTTCTTCTGCCAAACCTCTTTCCCTTTTAACATCTACTTGCTGGATATAACATTTCCCAGTTCAGATTACTGCCATGTGCTCTGTGTGGGGCTTCCTTGAAGACTGTCCACTCAGGTCCTCTTTGGAGGCCTTGTTTTGAGTACCTGATCTCCCAAAGTTTAGCTGATTGAAAACCACCTGTGAAAACAGCATTTGCTTACTGGGCAAGCATACATTTTGCAAGTTCATAGTTCAAGTTTGTGTGGATTTCAATTAAGAAGACAACCCTGAGGTCCTTGATTCTGTAATCTTCAATCAAGAAGGCAACATCTGTTTCAGAGCAGCTGGCTGAGAGATTTCTGGGTGCTCCTCTGAGAATCTGTTTGCAAGTTCTGTGAGAAGGAACTTGTACCTCTTAGCCAGCTTTTGTGTCTGCTGCAAAGAGAAGACATCCACACCTTTCCTTTCTTCTTCAGTAAATGCACATTCTGTTAGCACAACAGATACACGTCTCCCCTCTTCACATGAGATAAAAGTAGAAAGAGAGGAAATATAGGTCACTCATTTTCCTTCTTGCAATGCTAATAATAGAGAGGCAGTGTGGAGTGGCCAGAGTGACGGACTAGGATCTGGGCAGACCAGGTTCAGTTCCCTGCTCTGCCATGGAAGCTCACTGGGTGACCTTTGGCCAGTCACATGCTTTCAACCTCACAGGTTTGTTGTGATAGGGGGAAATGGAGGAGAGGAGAATGATGTAAGCTAATTTGGGTCCCCATTACGGACAGAGACAGGGTATTAACGACGTAAAATAAAATAAAAATAAATAATGCAGAATGTGCAAAGAGGCCAGTAGAGTTGGCACAAATATCAGATATGATAGTGGGCAAACATGGCATGTGACTCGAGGGCAATTGGAAGTTCATATTAGTAAGCATTGGCAGACCATGTGACCCAATGTCAAGCGTTTATGTATCTGTTTATAACCTGTTCCCAGTTTTATAAAAACCTCAAAAGCAAACTTGCTTCACAAGATTATTAGAAGAGTAATTGGCATAAAATTATAAATACTTGGGGTGTATGAAGTTCTATATAGTTTCTTTTAATTGTAAAGCATAAATTAATACTGAAAAGTATTGGTATGAGATACAAATGTACAGTTCCATTGAACAAAATTGTGGTTCATACCGAATCTATCAAACAAAAACTTTAAGGAAGCATTGTGGTAACCATTTGAACAGTCTGATACTTGGCTATACAGGAGTGAGGTTGCTAGGGGGCAGTGTGTACTAAGAGACCATTTCTACATCCATTTCACCGGATTCTCGTGTGTCCTTTTCATTTCTTTCAAATGGTTCTATTTTTTCCCCACCAAGGTAGAATGATACAAAAAACAGATAATTCTCAACCATAATTTCTTTCACAACAGAGCTAACTCTTGCCTGTTTCTAGAATGTTTACATTGGGGTGGGGGGGGGAATTGCAATGTACCCTTCACCTTGGATAGTGCAGTCACAGACCTGTTGACGACCTTGTAAAATCGGTATTGATTACCTGTCAGACAGTAAGATCTGACAAGTCTTTGTGAACAGCTCAGTAGTTCTGAGTATTAGAGCACTTTAATGGTCTCCATGGTGACCTCTTCATGTCTCAGTTATGCATAAATGGATGCAAAAATTAGGCATATACATTTCATTTTGCAACTACAGGTAATTGTTACAATGTAAGGAAGTAATTGTTTGTGAACCATGTGTATGCCTGGGTTTTGTTTTGACAGAGCAATTCCTGCTACCAGAGAAACCAGTTGCTCTTTGACAGTGAAAGGCAGACTCGTCTCTTAATAGTGGGAGGTTCTTTGGTGATAATAACAAACAAAGCTCTCGCTGTACACCCAAATTCCCTGCCTTAAATTGTACCAAACACACAGTGCTTCTAGAGTCTTGTTAGTGTAGATTATATAGCTTCAGTTTCTAGTTCAGTTAGGTTAATAAAACTGTAGCCTAAAAAAGAAAAGAGGAGTTAAAAATGGAAATATGCTGGCTGAGTGGAACCCAGATTATAAAACAAAGTAAAACACCATCACTGTTAAGTAGGAGGACAGAGAGCAGTTTGGGTAGGTGATGCCACTGTGGTGCATGCCCTGGTAACCTCTAGATTACGGCAGTGCACCCTATGTGGGACTGCCCTTGAAGGCTGTCCACTGTGGTCCTCTTTGGAGGCCTTGCTTCAAGTGCCTTAGGACAGAATATAGAAATATAGGGGGGAAATTTAGGGTCTAAACTGCAACATTGGTGATATGATACAGTAACTGAGATATAAGCTACAATCCTGCCTTAATGTGCATGCACTAACTCTAAGTGCAGTTAGATAACCTAGAACTACTGCAGTAATGTAAAAGATATTTCACTAGCAGCTGCTTTAACCATTTTTTTGTCATTTCAGTTATATGCTATTCCTTGGTTTCTCACAATGTTTACACGTGAGTATGACCATTTTCCGGTTTTTCTATACTATTAAAATTTATATTACCTTTATTTCATGTACTTAACGAATGTTGAGCTCTTTGTGTTAGTGTCTTTCTACACAAGACATCTGATGTGAAGAACGTGTTGGGAGATACAATGTTAGCTGGGAAAGGTAGTTTAAAAAGACAGAGCTGGTGGCAGGGCAAAAGCTTTGCTATACACTGGAGCTGTGTGAAGGGGCTGTGAAATGCCAGAAGGGAAACTTCAGCCCATTATAACCTCTCCAGGTTCAAGCTTGGCTCTGGAAGGTAGCTCCAGCCCATTTCCATTCCTTGCTGCCCTCTGGTTACAATCCCACACAGTTTTGGACTGAAATTGACAGAGCCTTCGAGGAGGTGAAGATGAAATTAATAAACCCCCTGAGGAGCGATCTCCACTGGCTCTGTCTTTTTAAACTACTCTTCCCAGGTAACATTGCATCTCCCTACACTTGACAAACGCACGCCGAGGCATCTCATGTAGAGAGACTCTTAGTTCCCCTTTGTTCTTAAAAGCAGTGAATGGGATCTTAAGGTGTGCCCCATACAGTGCAGAGTGTGTTTCTCTGGCGTTAAGTACTTTTCAGCTCCTTGAGGGACACTGGTTACGGGAGCTAAAGCACATGGCTCAAGAAGAACATGATCAACAGTGGAGGACTCTCTTGAAGTGGAAATGGTTACAGCGCAAGCTGACACCAGATTCAAGCCAGTAGTATCAAACCTAGTTTAAATGTGATGCCGGATTGGCTGTGTGGATCCCTCTATCAGAAGGTTTCAGTTATGTGCTCAGGGTATGTAATTTAGGCCTTAAAGTTATTTTTATTTTTAAAAAATCTACAGCTTATTAAAAAGTTAAGCTGCAATCTAATGCTGTGTTCATTTTACATAAAGTTACATAACTCACACAGGATTGGGCCACAAATGTATGGAGCAATTCATATGTTTAACAGGAGGTTTGCAGTCAGCATCATATCATATATGAATTTCATGGTAAGCATTGATGTAAATATACTTTTACAAATAATTTTACAAAAGCTTTTATTGGGAAAAAATAACTCGACATGTGGTAGTTTTAAAAGATCAAGTCTGGCACTATAGAATTTAAATTTGCTTAGCAAATTAAACATTATTCAAGTTCTGCCATGACACTGATAAATTAAGAGATTAATCATAACAGGAATTCTGAGGAGTTAATAATATCTGCAGAGCCCCGCGGTGCAGAGCGGTAAGCGGCAGTACTGCAGCCCAAGCTCTGCTCACGACCTGAGTTCGATCCTGGCGGAAGCCAGGTTCAGGTAGCCAGCTCAAGGTTGACTCAGCCTTCCATCCTTCCGAGGTTGGTAAAATGAGTTTCTTGTGGGTAAAGTGTAGATGACTGGGGAAGGCAATGACAAACCACCCCATAAAAAGTCTGCCAAAAAAACGTTGTGATGCAACGTCCCCCCATGGGTCAGTAATGACTCGGTGCTTGTACAGGGGACTACCTTTACCTTTAAGAATATCTGCACTGAAGTCAGGGAAATGCTTTCCTCCTTCAAAAAGATAATATACTAACCAGGGTCAATGCTGTTTAACTTCCAAGATTTGATAAGATCAGGCTTGCTAGGCTATCCCAAGAGGTTTTCTTTTTTTCTTTAAAAAATTGTGCTTGGGGCGGGGTTCATGTACATACTTACACATCACCTCTGCAAAATGGGTTGGGGGCAAAAATTTCAGAAAGTTCCACTTATCAAAATCAAGCACATGTACATATATACTGCAACTAGCCACGCGCAAACAACTTTCCAGATAACAGGGTGTCGTCTTTCAGTTAAGCTCAAAAGCACCAATACATAAATGAGAAATGTAAAGAAATTGCTGTTTCAGTTACTCAGAGTACATAAATAACTCTCAATATTGCAAAGTCTGAAAACCATAGATAAAAATGTAGGATTGATTAATTGTTTCTTAAAAGAAGACTTGAGCCATGAAATTCCCGTTTGGGGAAATTACCTTACATGTTCAACATCAACAGCCTTGAATTACAAATAAAATTGACTATCCACCCACACATAAAGCCCCTCACTTTTGTGATATATGACAGAACGGCAGCTGGAGAAAAATTCCACACTTCAAGCACACACTACCAAGCAACTACATGCCAGAAACCCTACCACGTGGGACACTAGTCATTGAGACTTACCCTGTATTTGTTTCCCCAGGAACAACCACATGTTGCCTGCTGTTACATACCTTGGTCAATTATTTTACCGTTTCCTAACTTGACTATTTCTCTGGTAAATATTTATTAAAAGCTGATTGTGCTTGTGGGACAAAAAACCCACAATCCATTGAAGAAACAGATGGGAAGTATGATTTGTATCAACATTAAAAACGTTTTCTTTTTGTTCATTAATACCCTTCTGCATAAATTCAGGGCATTTTAGAAAGATGAGGAAAGTCCTTGAAGTATTTTGGGGACCAAAATATATAATTTACAGGGCATTTAATAATATTGAAATGAGTTATTGATTGCTTTAGGGAGTAATAAATCTTCGTATGAAAACAAATCTTTCTAAACAAGGTTAGATATAGTTTGTTCCCAAATTACAATGCAATAACCTTGTAGCTGTCCTGATGAGTGAAATAAAATATATGAAATATAGTGCTGTCAACCTATTAAAAGTCTTTGCTGCAGTTAACAATTTAATCAATGAATTAATTGATTAAACAACCTACCACCATCTGGTTTCCTGTAGATGATTTCTGTACCCTGAGATCACATTTCTAATCTTGGAAAATATCCTTGCTTGTCTTCTGTGTCCCAGGACTTACTGGTAACCCCCATTCCCTTCCAGTGTCCCCAGATACTTGGTGCCGTGTCTTCTTCACTCTTTCTTCTTTTTGTGAAGAAGTAGCGCATGTCAAGAATTTAAAAACTAAGAAATTGATCAAATCAAATGAAACAACAGGTCCTCAGTAGTCTTAAAATAAATTCTTTGCCTGCCTTTTGTTGAAACATTATTGACAATCACACAAAGAGGATCAATCAGCCACCTGCCTTTTGGGTTTTCTTTAATATCTCCTTGAGTTGCCTCTTTTTTGTCATTTTCCCAGCATCTTGCTCCTTGCCTATTTGCTTTTTATTTATTTGTTTCTGCCCTCATCCATGCCACCAAGACAGCTAACAGATCAAAAACATACATAATAAAAGCAAATAACAAATCAGGAACACATCATTAAAACTGTTAAAACTAAAGTTAAAGCACACGGAAGAACATAAGAAGAGCAATTGAAACAGATCAGTAATGAGAGATCACTGTGTGAAAGCGAGAACAAAACAAAAAAGTCTTCACTCTCTGAAGGAGAATGGCAACAGAAGGGGACAGACAAGTCTCCCTAGAGAGTACAAGAGTACACCATGACCCAGAAGGCCCTGTCCCAGGTTGCCACCTGCCTAATCTCAAAAGGCAAGGAAACCTAAAGCAGGGTCTCAGAAGATGACTTTAGGGAGTAGGTGAGCCTTTAAATTTACAAGTCCCAAGCTGTGCAGAGCTATGAAAGTCAACACCAGTACCTTGATTTGTGGCTGGAGCCAGAGTAGATGGGCCAAGACTGGAATAATATGCTCCCTGCAGTCCACTCTAGTCAGCATCCAAGCCATAGCATTCAGCACCATTTTTCCAAACACTTTTCAAGGGTAGTCCCTTGGACAGTAGATTACTGCAATCTAGATTATATTCCTGTATTCTAATGTATGTGTTGGTTTTTAATTTTCTGTTCCTTTTCTATAATAATAATAATAATAATAATAATAATAATAATAATAATAGCAGCAACAACAACATTCGATTTATATACTGCCCTTCAGGGCAACTTAATGCCCACTCAAAGCGGTTTACAATGTATGCCATTATTATTCCCACAACAATAATCACCCTGTGAGGTGGGTGGGGCTAAGAGAGCTCCTAGAAGTTGTGACTGACCCAAGGTCACCCAGCTGGCTTCAAGTGGAGGAGTGGGGAATCAGACCCGGTTCTCCAGATTAGAGTCCTGCATTCTTAACCACTACACCAAACTGGCCATGAATGTCTCAGTGAAATTATTTCAACTGTTCTATCCCTACAGGCTAATACCTCAATTATGCATTGGCTTCTGCCTCCCTGCCTACTCTCACAACCATGTTTCTGCCTTCAGGGAACTGCTGTCCTCTCCTCCTCCGTATGTGCTGATGGACATGCAGAGAGGCCTGGGTGCAGTTTTATAGTCCAGCAGTGCAGTCCTAAGCAGAGTAACACCCTTCTAAAGCCACTGACAGTGAATTTGGAAGGATGAATTCTGCATAGGATTGCTTACAGTTTCCTGCAATCAGTTACTCAAACCATGCAGCACCTAATCTGATAGGAAACTATTATATTCCTAATAGATATCAAAGGTTTCCACATGATTATTTTCATTTGTTGCGCTTGCTTCTTGGCCCACTGCAATGTACCAGATGCGTATTGCCCTCTGATAGATTCTTCCCTTCAGTGAAAAATGGAAGGAGCTAAAGAAGCGGTTTCATTCTGGTAGTGGTGATCATAATCCCTTCTGTTTTAGTTCAGTTGGAACTCTATCTAAATGTGATGAGTTGAATCCAAAGGCACACATGGAATGGTATTTCAATTTTTTTTTTTTTTTTTTTGAAAATTTTTTATTGGGTTAGAATCCATTATTTCCACATTTACATTCAATTTTCCCCAATTTTTTCATCTCTAACCCCCTCCCTTTCCCCCCCCTTTTTGTTGACTTCCAACAGCTTTCCAACCCTTTGTCCCCTTTCCCTTACTTTTATTAGCTTCCTCTATCTAAAACAAATATATATTCTCCATTATTCTAAGCAGTACATCCTTAACTATTTTTAACATTATATGCCCAAACTGTAAGCCTTTGTTTCTATCTTAGATAAACAATTTATCCCAATTTTTCAATTTCAGGTATTTCTATATATCATAAACCATATAGATCATACATTCGTTTATATCAAACAATTTGACTTATTCTCTATATATATTACTCATTCTATCTTTTTATAATAGTTCTATATATCTCTCCTCACGTAGTCAATCAATTTGACCCATCTATATCTTCAGACATTCAGTTTGGTACAAAACTTGTCAGAAAAAAAAGAAAATATTGTTAGTTAATCGCTCCTTATATTTAGTCCTTATAATTAATTATTTTCTCTATGTTCTGTTTGTTAACCTATATATATCTATATATATGTCAATCTATTAATCTGACTGCTTATTAATTCACATTTATCTCTTCTCCCCCCGGTAAAGTCTCCCCCCTCTACTTCAATACTTCAGTAGTTCTCAAACTGCCACAGTTTTCCTCCCACCTCCCATTTCTTCTCCAGGTATTGTTTCAGCTTCTCCCAGTCTGTGTTGAACTGCCCTGAGTCCAGATCTCTCAATTTTCTTGTCATCTTGTCCATTTCAGCCATATACAGCAATTTGTAAGTCCAATCTTCAATAGTTGGCACTTCTTGTACTTTCCATTTTTGCGCATACAAAAGTCTAGCTGCTGCTGTCATATAAAATATCAACGTCCTGTGTTGGGCTGGAATTCCCTCCATTCCCAAGTTCAGTAGCAGGAGTTCTGGGTTCTTATTAATTTGAAATTGTAAAATTTCACTCATTTCTCTTATTATTTCCCCCCAGTACTGCCTGGCTACCTCACACGACCACCACATATGATAGAGGGAGCCCTCATGCTTCTTACATTTCCAGCATTTATTAGAAGTATTCAAATTCCCTAGCGCAATCTTCTTTGGTGTCATGTACCAACGATAGATCATTTTATGAATGTTCTCTTTGATATTAATACATGTCGTTGTCTTCATTGTAGTTTTCCACAAGTATTCCCATGCCTCCATTGTTATTTCTTTATTAAAGTTTATAGCCCATTTCACCATTTGTGTTTTAACTATCTCATCCTCGGTATACCACTTCAACAGTACTTGGTATACCTTGGATATTCTTTTCTTATCTTCTTTAAGAAGGGTCTGCTCTAGTTCCGAATTCTCTATTCGTATACCTCCCTTTACAGAGTCCGAATTATATAAGTCTCTGATCTGTCTATACTGGAACCAATCGTAGTTAGGTGATAGTTCCTCTTGTGTCTTTATTCTAAGTTTGGATGCTTCAGTTTTAGTTATTTCTTTATACGTTAAACATTGTTGTTCATTATCAACAGCTCTCGGGTCTATCACCTCATATGGAACCACCCACAAAGGGGTTCCTTCTTGTAGATAAATTCTGTACTTCTTCCAGATTATGTATAGACTTCTCCGAACAAAGTGATGCAGGAACATCGAGTTGACCTTTACTTTGTCATGCCATAAATATGCGTGCCATCCAAATATTTTTTTATATCCCTCTAGGGCTAATAATTTCTTGTTCTTTAATGTCATCCATTCTTTCAACCAAACTAGGCAGATTGCATCATGATAAAGTCTCAGATTGGGCAGTTGCATTCCGCCTCTTTCCTTTGCATCTTGTAAAACTTTCACTTTCACTCGAGGCTTCTTGCCTGCCCAAACAAAATCTGATATTTTCCTCTGCCATTTTTCAAATTGTTTGGAGTCTCTGATGATTGGTATTGTCTGTAGCAAAAACATTACTCTTGGTAACACATTCATCTTAACTGCTGCAATCCTACCCAACCATGACAAATTCAATCTATTCCATTTAATCAAGTCTCTCTCTATCTGAGTCCATAGTTTTTCATAATTGTTTTTGAATAGATCTATGTTCTTTGCAGTTAATTCGACTCCCAAATATTTCACTTTACTTGTTACTTCACAATCCGTTGTTTCCATTAACAATTGTTGTTTCTGCTTAGTCATATTTTTGCATAATATCTTTGACTTCTTTTTGTTAATGAAGAAACCTGCCAAGTCTCCAAACTCCTTGATCTTATCTATCACTCTTGGCATGTTCTCCAATGGGTCCTCTACAATTAACATTATGTCATCCGCAAATGCTCTGACCTTGTATGAATAGTCCTTTATTTTTATTCCACGAATTTCATCATCTTGACGTATTTGTATCATCAGAATCTCCAATACTAAAATGAACAACAATGGAGATAACGGGCAACCTTGTCTTGTTCCTTTACTTATCGTCAATTTCTTGGTCAATTCATCATTCACCACAATTGCTGCAGTCTGGTCTCTATAAATTTCCTTAATTGCTCTGATGAATCTTTCTCCCAATTGTAGCTTTTCCATAGTGGCAAACATAAAGTCCCAGTTTAAATTGTCAAACGCTTTTTCAGCGTCAACAAAGAAGAAACCAACCTCTTTGTCACAACGCTTGTCATAATATTCAATAGCATTGATCACTGTCCTTAAATTGTCTCTTATTTGTCTGTCTGGCAAAAAGCCTGCTTGTTCCTCCTCTATGACTTCCGAGAGCCACCCCTTCGGAATGGTATTTCAATTGATGGAGGAGAGGAGGGCACCTTTGCAAATTTTTACTCATCCCACTGAAGATCCCCCCACCCATGTTCCTGAGGATCCTTTGACTCTCAGGAGCATAACTGGCAGTTAGTGTGCTACAGCAGAATGGAGGAAATGGAGATATCTTATTCTAGCAATCTTACTGGCAGTGCCCTGGATCCAACCTTTGGTTATTAGACTATTCCTGTTTATTTACATTATTTATAGTCTGCCTTTCTCACTGTCTCTCAAGACAGATTACACTGAGTAAGTAAATACAATCAATAGGACTATTATGTACTTAATCCAGGTGATGTTTTTAGCCTTCCAAGATAAGTACAAATGGTTGTTTAGTCCTAATTAATGTTTATGTGCCCCCCTTGCAGATGTCTTTCCTTTGCACAAAATCTTTCATCTGTGGGATACGCTACTACTCGGGAATTCTTCCTTTCCATTCTGTATTGGAGTGGCAATTTTGCAGCAGCTGAGAGATCGGCTTCTTTCTAATGGATTCAACGAATGCATTTTGCTCTTCTCTGATTTACCAGGTATTAAAATGTATTAGGTTTGTTTTTATGTTGGATGCCCTTCATCGCTGTTCATGCAAGTCTATCTCACTGTTTTTCAAACTTTGAACATAATTTCAAAGGAGAGGGCAGGACTCAAGGAATTGACATAGTAGTGCAGTGCAAGTACCATATGTCACACTGACCACACTTTACATCAGTTGTGGGCTATATGTTAAACGGAGGAAAAAAACACAATTTGGTTATATAAGTTGTATAAATGTAATAATATCTGAATACTAAGCTAATGATAAGCATAAGCATAGATGGTCTTTACTGCTCCGTCCGATGAAGAGTTAGGTTAGTTAGGTGCAGTGGTTAGAGTGTTGCACTAGTATCTTGTCCCCACTTTGCCATGGAAGCTTGCTGGGTGACCTCAGCCAGTTATTGTGTCAGCCTAATCTGATGGAGCAGGGAAGAATGTTGATGTAAGCCTCTTTGGGGTCCACATTGGAAGAAAAGCAGAGTATGATATCTATATATAAATAACAGCAGAGTTCTCTGCAGAGTTATTCTATTTGAAGCCCATGATTTTCAGTGGACTGGAATAACTCTGCTTGGGGTTGCACTGTAAGTATACCTTACTGTGCTTGAGATCAGGTTGCTAATATAAATTGCTCACCAGAGAACTTTGTCTTTTATGAACTCAAGCTCGAGACTGTATGTTACATCATTTGTATTGAAATAAGCCTATAAATAAACTGTTTACATGAGAAATTACACTGTTAAGAAATCCTAAGAAATTTGCACATAAAAATCAGCAATTGTTCATCATCTTAAACTTCTTCAAGTTTTAAGGTTTTTTGCACAGTTAACTGCCCTGTTCCAGGAAGCCTTCACCTTCAAAGTCACCTCTACTATATAATACTCGTTAGGACTTTAATTTAACAATATGGCCCCTCTTAAGTCGTCAAATAGGTTCCTACTTGCTGAGCTATGGCACTGTTGATATTTTAGAAGTGGTGTTCCATATTAGCCATTGAACATCTCTAGAAATTCATACAATGTGTAGCTCCATGTGTTAAACATGATTCTGTGGCCTGGGCAGGGGCCATTGTAGCTGAAGTTATGCTTCTGGGGAAGGTCTTGCAACTCAGTGATTAAGCACCATATATGACTACAGAATGTGGCATTTGAATTCCTTCCAACTCTGATTGAAAGATCTGTGACTGCAAAGATGAAAGAGACTTTAGAGAGCCATTGCCAGTCAGAGATGATAACGTGACAGTGGGATGGTCTAATTTCTTGTGAAAAAAATGCAAGTAAATATGCAAGTGGCTGTAAACGTTAACACTAATATTTTTCAAAGCATTATGAAATAATAGTTGTAACTTGTAAGCTTTGAGCATCACTTCTGCCAAAAGCCAAGGAGAATTGGGGTTTGCCAATGCAGCGCCACGCGATCATTTTTTCTAGAGTCAGCAGTTCTTTCCAGAATTCCACAATCAATAAGCAACATCTCAATGCCATTCTGTTTATCTGTATTTCCCTCTCTGCCCCATGCACATTTTCCCCCAGTGACTGTTCTGCACAGTTCTTGACAGCTCTGTTGACTTTTAGTTCAGAGGGGCATATCATTGTTGGAAATGTCAATCATTTTGTAATTTAGGGAGACTTGTACTAAAGCAGCATCTAGTTGCAATAGTTCCCTTCAATTGCCCTTTAAAACCTTACCCCTAGGGTTTACACACACAATAACTGCTCACAAGATGACAGCCCCTTAATTTTCCACAGATTTGTTTCAGGACCGTAAAGCCAAGCCCGAACAGTCTAAAGTATGTAGAAAAGACAAGGGATTCTTTTATTATCAGTGTTAAGTAACTTGGGGCTCAGATTCCCAAAGTTTCAGCTCTGCAAGTTTAATTAAGGTGTTAAAAATATTTCACAACATTTGCTGTACCTCCTAATTTGCAGTTGTTGTAAGCTGCCTTGAGCAGTTCTTTCAGGAGAGAAGGCCAAGTAAATATATGCCTAAATATCCTTTGAATATCCTATGTGTGTCTAGAGGCTAGAAATTTATGTTCATATTCCATTTTGTACTACCTAAACATCTCTTTTACCCATTTTGTTTTGGCTGCAAAAGTTTGGACGAAGCAGCATTTTCCCCAACTAGTAGGTCATAATTATGAAATCCGTATTTTAAAACAAAATTGAAAGCAGCTGTCGAGAGAAGGGCGGTAGGCGTTGGTTCAGGACCACTGAATGTATACCCATTTCATCCTATATGGGAGGGCCATATATGATTTCAACTGGGAAAATGGCCTGGAGAGTTAAAATCACATTTCCCCCAGTTGATATGAAACATTTCCAAAGGCAAAAGCCAGTATTTAGCAAGTGGACTTCCTTGCTTCAGAGCAGCATCCTGTTTATAAGAAACGCTGTTCTGGCATCTACTGCGCTGTACAGTGTACTTTTAAAAAAGAAATCTTAACAACTAGTTTTTCTTTTTTTTACCAATAGTTCTATAGTTGGGGCAAGGCCATGGCTCCCTGGAAGATCATCCACTTTGCATGCTGAACATCCCAAGTTCGAGACTGAAGGCTGTGGAGATCTACCGCCAGGCAGAGTAGATAGTACTGGCCTCAGTAAAGCAGTGGTTTAACTTGGTATGAGACAAAGGGTGTAAAGCAGCTTTCATGTGTTCAGCAGTTGGATTAATGATTAAATCCTGTGGTGAACATACACATTTCACTGGGTGCAGTTTTTACAGATATAATAAGAGCCCCATGGCGCAGAGTGGTAACCTGCAGTACTGCAGCCCAAGCTGTGCTCGCATGACCTGAGTTCGATCCTGGCAAAAGCTGGGTTCAAGTAGCTGGCTCAAGGCTGACTCAACCTTCCTTCCTTCCGAGGTTGGTAAAATGATTACCCAGTTTCCTGGGGATAAAGTGTAGATGTCTGGGGAAGGCAATGGCAAACCACCCTGTAACAAAAAGTCTGCCAAGAAAACGTCGTGATGCGACATTCCCCCATGGGTCAGTAATGACTCGGTGCTTGCACCTTTACCTTTAATATGAGACAGATTATAATAACTGTCTGAAAAATACAGACATGTCGAATACTGCTTTGTAATCCAACTCTCTAGGACCCTTTTCACACTCAGACTTTAAAGGATTTCAGTATCTGTTCTGCTTCCCGTGTTTGCAGGAGTTTCACACTTGCAAGTTAATCATGGAATGCAGTACCGATGTTTGTCCGCAGTATCCCCAATTTTTTACCCTGTGGACATACCGCGATGTTATTTTGAAGCTGCTGCCAAGTTGTGGCTGTCGTGATTAATATCAGTGTGAACTCTATACGCCCCTTTTGCTTTTCTCCCCCCCCTCCTTTTCCCCAAGAGCTGATTGGTCTGTGCAGAATTAACCACTCTCACCCTCCTCAGCTCTCTGAACTCCTTGTCCACCATTTTTTAATAAAGCGAGGAAAGTGTCATAAGGCTGCTTCTCCATTGGCTTCCTTCCTCTCACATATGCACCCACTCTCTTACTTTTTTTCCTAACCTTGCTGCTTATTCCTTGCTGGCTTTACAAGCCAGGAAATGGCTGCTTTTCCCTTCCTCCCTTGGGGTAGGAACACGTTTTTTATAAAGCCAGGAATGATTTGTACTGCTGATTCCCTCCTGGCTTTAAAAGCCAGGTAAGAGTTAAATGGCTGCTTTTCCCTCCATGTTTTGCACAGCCATTTGCAAATCAAAGTGGCAGGGAGGGAAAGAAGCAGCAGCATTTTAACCCTTTCCTGGCTTGATTTTTTTTTTAAATGAAAGTGGTACATATTTTCTCCCAGAACTCTGCCACCAATTGCCTTTCCGATTGGCAGGGGACAGCCCAATCAGCAAAAACTGGGCGGAGAGGGATGGGTTCCAACATTGCAATGTTACTACACATGCTCAAAGTAAAAAAAAAAAAGTGTGATGTGAATTGCAAAGTCTGAGAGCCCAAAACTGCACCAAAGCTTCAAAGCCTGTCTAAAATGAAAAACAAGACACCAAGTCGAAACTGCCTCGGACAGTGTGGAACAAGGGAGTGTCATGCCGAAGCCACTGCGAGTGAGGCAAATGCTCATAAATGGCGGTTTAAACCATGTGAAAAGGACCTAGGAAGTAACAGCTGAGCTATGTAGTACGTAAGTCACATGGCAGGCAGCTGTTCTGCTTCTTGGGAACACTGTAGGTTCCCTCCCAAAGCTATCCCTAGAGGCAAGAGAGACTCATCCTTGTACTCTTTGCCAATCTGATAACAAATCAGTTTTTTGCAAGAATAAAAGAGCCATTTTCCTTCCATTGTTGTATCTTGCAATTAACTGGACAGACCTGCTTTCCCCATCTACCAAACTGTCAGGGCAGATTAGTGCTAGGAAGACACAATGAGTCTGGTAATAGGTTTGCTACTACCATGATGCAAGGACAGTTAAGAGAAAGACACACTTGACACCTTACTGATCATCTTGATCTATAGGGGAACTTCAGTAGAAACAAGCCAATGTCCTAAAACCGTAGGCTATTGTAGAAGGATGATGATGTATTCTATATTTGTTCTCTCTACAAAAGATACAGTTGGTTATGGCTGGATTTTATATCCTTGAATCAGTGTTTGATGGCTTTGTCAAGGACCAAGAGGCAAATGTGTTTATAGAACAGTTTTCAAAAATTCATCAAAGGTGAATAATGGTATTTGTGAAACGGGAGCCATGCGTTGCTGCCAGTATTTAATAGCTTGCAGCCAAGTGTGGGTTGGGGAATCTGGCTTTGGTACAGAAGGAAAGTGATTTGTTAGCACACACCTGCTCACTGAAGATGTTCAGTGGTGTCAAGGCCTGCAAGATTGATGTCATTTTACCTAAAGCTGTGAATCCTTTAATTATTCACATTTTCCACTTGTGGATACATGATGTTCACAAATCCCAACTTTCCAATTCTGCTTGTTTGGGGCTAAGGATGAGGAAACCCCTAACATAATCTTCCATTTGCTGTTTTTTAAGTAGTTTCTTGGCCATGCTGTTATTTTATACAGCGTACAGATAATATGTCTAGCGTTTCTGTACAGCAACTGGGATTAATTGTTCAGTATTTTGGTATGTGATATCTCGGTTCAAACGAAGCTGTCAGATTTCCAAATGGCCTAACCCTACTGGTATATATCTGATATTACAGTAGATTGTAATGTGTTTGGTAATAAACATTTTTAAGTACACAACACATACCTTTTGCGTCAGAATGTCTGGGAAAAATTGATTAAGTGTTCATGGAAGCGGAGAAAATGGTGATATTCACACTTGCCTTTATTCTGAAGAAATTATTGCTTTTGAGAGAAATACATTTAAAGTATTGTTTGTCCTCACAGTACCGCTAATAAAACAGGTTGGCATAATCCTCACTTTAAGGATAAAATTATGAGGATGGAATTGCTGAAGGCCATCCAGTGAGTGCGTGGCTGAACCTGAGGTTAAGCTCCCTTCTATTTACTTTCCTTAGCTTTTATCTGACAACAATAAGAACTCTGATGGAACCTCTAGATACTGTAAAATGTGTCTGCCACCTGCAAATCCATGTCAGGCTGAATTTATAATCATCCAGATACATTCAAAAATGGCTCTAGATTGTGCATTTAAGATGCACTCACATAGTGAAGGGGGCTTTGCTTCTGAGTTTCCTAGTGATATCTGGTTGCTCCAGTTAAAATCCTAGATTAGATAGACCTTTGTTTCAATCAAAGTGGGCTAGTCTTATGTTTCCTTACAGCTTCCCTGCCGTATGTGAAATAATACCAGACTACCTGGATTACATGTCTTCTCTCGTGCGCACTCACGGACCCAGTGCGATGGCGTCACTTCCAGAAGTGGCGCTATCTGCGTCTCACTACCTGTAGGGTTACCAACTCCAAATTGCAAAATTTCTGGAGATTTCGGGAGGTGGCATCATGAAGCTCACCCGTCTCCCAGGTACAGCAGGTGGCGCACGCAGTGGAGGCAGCCTCACTGAGGGTGGGGGTAGTGAGTGAGCCACCAAACAGCTCAGCTGAGTGGCCTCACAGGTGTGCTTCCAGAAAGGCATCTCACTGCTGACCACTGTAGCCCATCTACTCAGAGACCATCGGCAGCACCAGGCTGTTTCTGCTGATGGGTTGAGAGTGGCTAAGAAGGGAAAGGGGCTGGATGTCCTGATTTGTGACCACCTGCTCTTCCTCTGCCAGGCAGGCTCCTTTCCCACACCATGTTCTTGCTTGGGAGCCCTGAGGAGGAGCGGATGGGATTATCTAAGTGCCTCTTCTGCAGGGGCAGCAGCTGCAGCATGGACGCCTCCACTACGTAGCACTGTCTGATGCTCAGGGCCAGCAGCACCTTGTGCTGTGTCAGAGGAGGCAGGAAAGTGACTGACATGGAGGAGGCTGCAATTGGCAGTGGGGCTGGCATGGCCAGCAAGAAGCAGAGCAGTGACATGGGCTGGGTGTCCATCAAGGCAGCCAGTGAGAGGGCCTGAGGGAAGATGTGGGTGGAAGAGACTTGCAGCTGGGGCAGCGGCGGCAGCAGAGGCAGCTGATGGGTAGTGGGGTTGCACCTACTTTCTTCTCCCTTGCTTGGTTGGGCACCTGCTGGGCTCCTGAGGTGCTAGTGCTAGGGTTGCCCACTCCAAGTTAGGACATTCTTAGAGATTTGGAGGTAGATCCTGGGTAACTTGGGAAGGCAGGATTTGGGAAGGGGATTGAATGCTGAACACAGGGAGGCGGAGTGTGAGTCTGAGAGCCCTGACTTCCTCCAGCAGCAGCTGATTGGCTGGCTGTGCTGCTGAAAGGGGATAGTGGGAGGAGGGATGCCTGTTTTCCTCAGCGAGGGCATGCCTGAGCCCCCAAATACCAGACTTTTATATGTCCAGTATTTTGATTCCATTTCCCCCAGTCAAAGAAAAAACATGGACTGTCCGGGGAAAACTGGAGACCTGCCAACCCTATGTGTGCAGTGGCTCTCAGTGTCCTTGGATCCATAGGAATTGCCTCAATTATCTGAACATCCAGAGTGCATCCAGAGAATTAATCTTCTTATTCCAGATTAATGGTTTTCCTGACTCATGGTTATAGGGGAACCACAATGTCTTAAATTGTTCCCAATGAAGTAGCCTTGGGTTGAATAATGTGTCTCCAAAAATGTTAAGTAGCTCAGTATTTTTTTATATTAACTCTAGTTTAAACAGTGATGTTTTGGAGCAGAGAGGTCAATTAATGGATTTTCAGTATTCTTTTTTTGTCACAAGTCTCCATTGTTAAGCCAAACACTCCTTACTGAGTATGAACTAAGATATATTTGATCACCACCCTTGTATCCCCAAGCATCTAGTGTTGGATACTTATCTAACCCCTGTGGGCAAGCCTTGGCTTGCTAGTATATTTCAGTCACATTTGTGCATGCCTGCATAAAGAGCTTACATGCAGTAGGATAGGCTACGAATATAACCCAGAACCTCTCCTGAGGGGGAGGAAAATAGGATTGCAAAAATTCAGTGAGAGTGGTAGGTTGTAACAGCTGCAATGTCAGTTGAAATAACTCTCAGTTTTCTGTAATAATTGTGATTGGAAACATCCGGAAAAGGTCATCGTGAATTAAGTCATCCCCTCAGAAAACTTCTGTTCACTTCTTCAACCAGAATACTGGCTTCTTAGTTACCAAATAGATGCTCCAAATATCCAGTTACAAAATGAGATTTCTAGCGGATTTCTATGTTGTTTCTACATTGCATGTTACTTTTTTCCTGGTAACTAAGCAAATCACTATTTTTCTCAGATTCAAATATGACTATGCTCCCTCTAAGAAGCCAGAGTGGATCCTGCCATGTTGAGCCCCCCACCCCCCAACTTAAAGACAGGGTTTGCAGCGCAGTCAGATATCTGCATTCTTCTAAGATGTGTTCATCAGCTAGAAAGTATAAAAGGCTTCAAACTAAACAGTAGCTCATGTACTGAAAGTATTTTGGTTTGAGGAGTGGAGCGGAATCAAATAGAATCTGTTTAATAACAGAGAGAGCTCAACAAAATTGTAAGCCATTCATTGGCAAAAACTGAGGAAAAAGGAAGGGGCTCTGATAACAAAGTGTGTGACCTCCTCAGCGTCTGACCTCTTCAGTCCTGTTGCATTTTTTCCCCTACTGAGGTTGGTTGTTTACATGCCTCAGGCTAGCTCTGGGCAATAGTAAATCGAATGCTTTGGGACAGAAAGGTCAGACCAATGCTATTAACATTCATTGTTTTGGAAAGTGGCCAGCAGTTTATCTTGGCATGCAAGTTTGTTCAAAAGGAGCAAGTTTCTGGAATGGATTAAATGGCATGTGCGCACACAAAGGGATGTGTGCAAAGACATGGACTGTCACACACACATAACTTTGCTTTTCAGGATAAGGTGTCAGGCAGCAAACACATAGTCAGATCTTTTCCCCTCCTTATGACCAACTTTGTGGAAAACTTATCTCCTTGTTAGCAGCATGTTGTTCGAAATCTGCACTTTCTATGTCTTGTTATCACTTTAAAATGTAGGCTCTCGATTGTTTAAAATGGCAGCCAGAGATTCTGGAATGTCATACTCTGTTGGAAGTCAGGCATACCCTGTCTGTTTATCAATTACAGTTGACAAGACTTTTAAATATATGCCGTACAGTGTGAGTTGTAATGTGGAGTTCCATTCAAGGAAGGAACAACGTGGCTCACCCTCCATGCAGGAGAGATTTTTTTTCCTCCTCAAATCAAGGAGATTAATTATTGGCTTCATGTTGGAAAATACTGCCACCAAATTGCCAGTAGTTAGGTAATAGATTTGTTTCTCCAGTTCATTAAACGTACAGGAAATAGATTTATTAACCAGACATGTTTAATTTTTGTGAGTAGTTACAGATGTGAGGGTGCCAGGCAGCTCTCAAAAGACTTCAGGAGTTAAAGTTCTTTATTGATAAGATGCCAGTTTCATGCTCTCATGCCATCCTTGCTAGTACTGACGGCTAAAGGCAAGCCTAAAGCAGATAAAGGTTCCCCGTGGCCACTTTTCCCCACCCCTTCTAATAGTCTTCAGACTCTACAAGCAGGCTGTGTGATTCATAGACTTCTCAAGGCCAGATTTCCGGGCTAGGGAGAGATTACAGCAGGAATCAACAACCCAGTTCTCAGTTTCCCTTCCCCCAGCAGCATCAGACTTAGGGCCAAGCTACACATGACGAATGACACTTGAATAGCAAGTGTATTTCTCCCTGTTCACTTGCCCTCCACTCAATCCACTTGCCATTCAAGTGTCATTCGTCATGTGTAGCTTGGCCCTTAGCTTATGCTCAGGGCTTTTTTTCTGGGAAAAGAGGTGGTGGAACTCAGTGGGTTGCCCTCGGAGAAAATGGTCACATGGCTGGTGGCCCCGCCCCCTGATGTCCAGACAGAGGGGAGTTTAGATTGCCCTCCGCACCAGCGGCGTGGAGGGCAATCTAAACTCCCCTCTGTCTGGAGATCAGGGGGCGGGGCCACCAGCCATGTAACCATTTTCAAGAGGTTCCGGAACTCCGTTCCACCGCGTTCCAGCTGAAAAAAAAGCCCTGCTTATGCTACAATGAACTCGGTTAGTCTTAAAAGTGCTACTGGACCATTTACTGTTTTGCTACTACAAACTAACACAGCTAACTTCTCTGAATCCATGGCAGAGTGGTGATTCAAATCTGGATCTTACCACTACACCATGCTTTTAATTGCTGGCTACCATTTCTTTCTCCTCCCTTCCAGCCCAATAATCCCATGTTCCCTTTTCCTTGTTGCCACCCATTTAGATTTGTACCTTATTCCCCCTATCCATCTTTTCTCTCTTACAATATGGTATCAGTAGTTATAAGATGAGAAACTCTAATGAACATCTAACTGAAAAATAAGATCAGGCAATCCTGATCTTGAGCACCTGACAATAAACAGTTTCCAGGAAAAATAGGAGGGATTTGAAAGAAGAAGAAATTGTGAATACAGAATTTTTTTAAAAAAAATCTTTCTATATAATTATAGAGTTTTGTAGTTTGATATAAGTGCGATGCAGCAACAGCAGCAACCACACATACATCAACGCTGCATCTCCAGTCAGTAAGAGTGGAACAGGGAAGAAAGCGTTTTCGTTCTGCCGTGTGGCATTCCAAATGAAGTTATATTTTAATAATAATAATAATAACAACAACAACAACAACAACATTCAATTTATATACCGCCCTTCAGGACAACTTAATGCCCACTCAGAGCGGTTTACAAAGTGTTATTATTACCCCACAACAATCACCCTGTGAGGTGGGTGGGGCTGAGAGAGCTCCAGAGAACTGTGACTCGCCCAAGGTCACCCAGCTGGCTTCGTGGAGGAGTGGGGAATCAAACCCGGCTCTCCAGATTAGAGTCCCATGCTCTTAACCACTACACCAAACTGGCTCTTAATTCTGAAGAAGGCTAGTCCTGCCTTCAAAGAGGAATTGTGCCTCGGAGTTTGTACTTTGTAGTGATTAGATCCATTAAGAAGGATGAAATTATTGAGTAGGAGTGCCTTACCTGGTAGATAGTCTACATATCCTCTTTAGTTCAAAATGCTAGAGAATGTGTGTGAGTAGTGAAGGGAAAAGAAAGAGTATTTTAATAGCATCCTGAGAATCAAAGCACTGATACCCACTGCTTCATAATGCTACAGTTAATGGCTTTCCGGTGCTAATTATACAGCTTTGTCCAATGCATCAGGCCACACAACCTTCAGATTCTTAGACTTTTATTTCTCTAGTTGCTTTTGGTTCATCTGTCAGTTTTCCTTAGCAACATGAAAAGCAATGCCCTGGGTTTAGACCAAACATTATGGACCACGCCTGCCATTCAGGTTTCTATCACATTGTCTGCACTTCCAATCAGAGTGTTCAGCTGATCACACACAAACCCCTTTGGCCGAATTTTGCAACACTCTGCTTTCATTGCATATGCAGTCAGCCTACACACCAGAATGACATTTTCCCTTTTGAAATATCCTCTGCCTTTGAATTTTTGTATGATGTGACTTGTGACTGTTCAGTAATTGCCACTTTGAATTTCCATTTCAGTTGAATATTACTAGTGGGAATAAGTAGTTTCCTGCCGTCTGTCTATATTGCAGAATAAGTTATCTGCAAAGCTTCCTGGTGTGTTTAAAAATTAAAATAAAGTCATTATAGCATTGTGTGGTTGCTAAAGTGAGGAACTGTGTTGGATCCAAAGAAGCGTGAACAGAAAAGATTCATGGAACAGGGGTTTTTCCCCTAGTTTTCTCCCCTCCCACTGCAGCTCCCTACATCCTTTGTACAGCTACCCCTGCATGCCTAGGAACTTTCAGGAATGACATATGATGCAACAGTGAGGGTTGGCTGAAGTAGGTAACCCCCCCCCATGCACATACCTACTCAAAGACATTAGAACAAGCACTTCGCGTTTTTTTGCAAAGCCTTGTGCAAGAGGAGTGAATTCTAATTGGCTTCTCATTGCAGCCCAGTGTGTCAAATCCCATGCTGAAATGCAGGCTGAAGAACTTTTAGAACTTGCAGTGAAAGAAAGGATTGGGTAGCTGCCCAGCTGTATTGTGGGGATAATAATAACACTAATTTGTTCACCTGCTCTTGGTGAGGCCCTACTCTGTCTAGAAGAGTGGTATATAAGCGCAGTAATGGTGGTGGTGATGGTAGGCAAGAAGGAAAAATGAAATATCTCAACATCTGGTTCGAACTTGTGGATCTGTTTAGGCGGTTGACATTTTTAATTAATTAATTTTTACATTTATTTATACCCCACATCTCCCTAATGGGGACCCAAAGTAACTTACTACATTTTCCTCTTCTCCATTCTATCCTCACAACAACCTTGTGCGGTAGGTTAGGCTGAGAGAATGTGAGTGGCCCCAGGTCATCTGCAAGCTTTCATGGCAGAGTGGTGATTCAGACCTGGATCTTACAACTACACCATGCTTTTAATTGTTGGCTACCATTTCTTCCTCCTCCCTCCCCCTCAATATCCCATGTTCTCTTTTCATTCTTCCCACCCATTTAGATTTGTACCTTATTCCCCCTATCTATCTTTTCTCTCTTGCAATATAGTATTGGTAGTTATGAGAAACTCTAATCAACATCTAACTGAAAAATAAGATCTCTAGTATGAAGTCTTCTTGCAGTTCTTTGAATCAAAACAGTTGTTTTTTTCATCTGCATTTTTTGTTTGGATGACCATATTTTTCTTTACTCCCCCTACTCCAGAAATTGATATTGAACGATGTGTCCGTGAATCAATCAACCTATTTTGCTGGACCCCTAAGAGTGCAACATACAGACAATATGCCCAACATCCTAAGCAAGCGAGTGAGATCAGCTGCCCCAGGAGTTTAATGTCCTCTTTGTCATCAGACTATCAAGATGCACCCAGAAGTGACCTGGTGAGATTTTTTACCTTTATGTTCTACTGCAGTTTGATAAGTGGACTTTAGGTGAATAAGAACCAAAACAGACTCTCCCTCTTCTCCCTGGCAGAGGTACTTTCTCACTACACTTCCCATGGAACCTTGCAGGAAACTGACTCATGTCCTTCACGTGTCAGGTGTCTCGTCTGTTTTGGCTCTAAATCTTAACATAGTCTGATGGTTGTTTAATCTGTTTTTGATAATTTGTTGAACTGGGGGTGGGTTGGCTTGTATAAGACATTTTGTTGAAATGGCAGAGCATTCATATTTTAAGTAAATAGTATGAATAACAAAAATCAAAAGCATAAAATTCAGAACTTTGCCTTTCATGTTCCAACATATCCATCATTATATAGATTAGGCATCAGCTTTGTGCATTACCATGTATATCTATAAACATTTAATTGTTGTCATTACTAATGATGATTACAGCACTTGCTTGCTGTGATTCTGTTCTTTCCAGGAAGAAGAGTTTTAAAGGGGAGGGTGGGGCGGGGGGACAAAAAGTGTTTGGCTTTCAGGAATTTTGTCTAGGAATGTATCTAGAATGTGAAAGGATGACTAATCCTTTTGCCAAAAAAGGACAAGAACGACTTATAGCAGTGACAGAGTGTTCACAAGGTTCAGGCATACAAATGTATCCAAAGTAGGGTGTACATTAATAATAATAATACTTGATTTATATACCACCCTTCAGGATAACTTAACACCCACTCAGAGCGGTTTACAAAGTATGTTACTATTATCCCTACAACAAAACACCCTGTGAGGTGGGTGGGGTTGAGAGAGCTCCAGAGAGCCGTGACTAGCCCAAGGTTACCCAGCTGGCTTCAAGTGGAGGAGTGGGGAATCAAAACCAGTTCTCCAGATTAGAGTCCTGCGCTCTTAACCACTACACCAAATATTGCTATTGAGGGAGAGCTTAGAGCAGTGATCTCCAACAGGTAGCTTGTGAGCTACCAATATCTCCCTGGCTACTGCAGAGTAGCTTCTGCAGCCTCTAGACTATCCAGAAAAAGATCCCAGAAATACCTGCTCTAGGCTTTTTTGTTGTTGTTCTTGTTCGACCTTTATTTCATAGGATTTTGTCCTGGCTGCTTAGCTGATAGCTTCATTTCTGGGGTTTTATCCCCAAATGCATGTTCTTTTTCTAGGACAGAACAAACTTTGGTAGTAATATGTCATGGACAGGGAAGTAAGTTGGGATATTTTTCAATACTCGGGAATAGTTCTCATTAAAGAAAAGGTTGGAGACCCCTGGCTCCTAAGCCTGTTAAGTAGGGCCAGTTCAGTAATATCACCAGCTGAGTTCAGGAAGCCCTGTGGGTAGGGAACATGGTCATAAACCAAAGAGTTTCCATTGGTTCCTAGAATTACCACCATCACTTACAAGTTTTCCTGGAAGTGTCATCATTGTACATTGGATGCAAGTGAGTTTTAAAATTGTTTTCCTCACCTCTGCTTGGAGCAGCAGGAGGCAACAAGAATGTGGGGAAGGTGTGACCCCACCCTGATTAGGGGCTCGGCAGCCCTGCCTGTGAGACAAATATGGCTTGCCTCATAGTTTTTTAAAAGAATGCAGAATCAAAGCGGTAAAGAGAAGTATTAATCTTCTCTGGTTCATGATTGGGGACAAACGGTTGGATTATGATTACTGTCACAAGCTTCTTCTCACAATGCAGAGAAACTAACCAATGAACCAGTCCGACAGTACCATGTTTGTTAAAATGCTGTGTTGGATTATGATTACTGTCACAAGCTTCTTCTCACAATGCAGAGAAACTAACCAATGAACCAGTCCGACAGTACCATGTTTGTTAAAATGCTGTGTCTTCATAACCACTTTCTCTGCCTCTCAGAAAAAAATGAAATTGTAAAACTGGGTGGCTAGGCAGATAACTGAGTTCATATAAACATAGTGCAGCCCAATTCATTCATTACTTTCTCCCTGTGGTGAGCCATACTTTCAAAACTAATTCTAGGTTGTGGGTTTTTCCAGGCAAGAGGGGAAATTAATGTTATGCTTTCTTATTGCACAGGAATAAATGAATTTAAAGTATTTCAGTGGAGTTTTAAAAATGAGTGATTGTGTGTGCACACTAGCAACCCTAAACAATCAATGGGCTTAGACTGGAATATCTCTGTTTAGGATTGCACTGTAAAACTGTTTCCTTAATTTATGGTCATTTAACGACAGAGCAATTACACATTTTGATACTTTTTCACATTTGTTGTCTACCTAAATAGTTGTGTTCAGAAGTTGATGTATACCTCTGAACGGGCTGTTTTAGTGGGTGAAAATTGGCCGCCCTAGAAAATAGTTGTTTTTGCTACCTTCTCGTCTCTCCCAAAGCATTTTGAACTTGAAGTTGTTCCATGGTTTGATAATCACGTGACCTTTATTTATGTTCATGTACCAGTTTGATCCTAAAATTGCTCTGAAGAATGTGCCAGGAGAAATATTTCATCTTGTGCCAGGACTTCTCCCTGCTTCTTTTCTCCTCTTGCTTCTGCAGAGCATGTCCTTTTATTTCTGTAACAGAGATTATGAAGGCCTAGCTCCAGAACGTTTGAGTAATCCCCTTCTCTCCACTGAGAAACAATAGGCAAAAAACAAAAATGGAATGCAATCTTGCCTCCCAGGGAATTTGTGCAATGTGTTTATTTAAGGTTCTGTGTACTTAATTTTTGCTAGCTTGTGATTTTCACCAGGTTTTTAGATTAGCCACATTCTAGAAAACCATGGTATGTGAGCCTGCATAGCATAGTGGTTAGAGCATCAGGACTCAGCCAGGGAAGTTTGCAAGGTGACCTTAGGCCATTCACATACTTTCTTTCAGTATAACTTGCCTCATAGGGTGGTAGTTAGGTGGATAAAAACAAAGGGGAGCAATGATGTTGTATGCAGCTTTGGGTCCACATTGAGGAGAAAAGTGGCATATAAGTATCTAAATAAACACATAATATATCCCTTTTCTTCATTTACTAATAGGCCTCCTACTTGGAGAAAGGCATTCATCTGTAATACCAAGTTGGAGCATTATCTTGACCAGCATGAGAATGCGTTAAATTTGTTTGCTCTTTTCTGTGTTTGGAAACTGTTCAGAGCTTTTGACAAGGCTCACACTGCAATGCTAACCTAGTTCCACCCTTCAAAGTCTACTGAAATTAATGGGGATATATTGCATATCGGCTTCACCAATAGTAGTACTTTTCTTTGGCACAACTCTTTGTTCTGGGGCACAGCCATAACGGACTGAATACTACCCATGAAGGTTAAAAATGTTGTGGATTTTTTTTTATTGGACTAGCATTATAGCAAGGAGCAAGTATCAAAAATACAGTTACTTCGTCGGTTATATGTTTCCCTGCTTGCTATATTGCTTTGATATTGATGATGAATTTCAAATAAATCTTAATGTAAAAAAATGTCTTCCGTGTGAAGCATGCATGTTAAAATCTTTTTTTTAAAATAGATTTTTATTGGATGGGTCAATATATAATCAATTTCAAATACAAATACATTCCATTTCAATTCCCCTGTGTGTATTTCCCCACCCCCTCCCCTCCCCCCTTTTCAATAATGACTTCCAACAGCACTCCTACCCCCCTTATTAATAATACCTTATTTCTATACTAAAGTTGTTCTTTTCTTATTATTAGTAAAGATCTTAATTATATCTTATCTTACTTAATTTCTTTAAAACCCCTCGAAAGACCATAATTTCCCCTTAACATCCCATTTCTTTTCCATGTATTTTTTCAACTTCTTCCAATCTTCCAAAAATGCTTCTGGATCTTGCTCCTTCAAATTTCTTGTTAGTTTGTCCATTGCAGCCATGTACAACAATTTCCTTGTCCATTCTTCAATTTAAGGTATTTCTTCTCTCTTCCAGTACTGAGCATATATTATTCTAGCTGCTGATATCATATAATATAACAATATCTTATCATTTCTATTAACATCTTCCAAATGCAATGATAATAACAACATTTCTGGATTTTTTGCAACATTATAACAAAGTATCAAAGACATCTCAGTACATATTTTGGTCCAAAAGTCTCTAGCCTTATGACAAGTCCACCACATATGAAACAGAGAACCTTCATGCTCCTTACATTTCCAACACTTATTAGATAGCTGTTTGTTGGCTATGGCTAATTTTTTAGGTGTTAAGTACCATCTATATAACATTTTATAGCCATTCTCTCTAATACATGTTGATATTTTTAAAGTATTTTTCCATAATTGTTCCCATGCATGTTAAAATCTTGATGGGAAAATATTTAGCAATGCAAAAATTCAGAAACACTGCTATAACACATTAGCCTACATGAAAGATTAGTCCCATCTCACTAGGATTTTGAAAGTCCCAGTTCTTGGCAGAACCACTGCCTCGTACCTTCCTTATAAAGACTCAGCCTAATCATTTTAAGAACTGTATGTTGTCTCTAAAGACCCAATATTCATATTTTAAATATATGGTGATTAAGAAACTAACTGAACATTCCATTAAAGTTTGCTTCTATTAAGCAATTATTGCATACCCTATGAGAGTTCTCAATAGCAGCAGAAATGTGCAGAACTGATAAACAAGGCCTACAGATATTGCCTAGAGAAGTCTACAGTTTCTGAGCCAAGTAGGAGTTTTATCAGTGGAACTCCTTCAGTGCTCCACAATTCCCTTCCCAACCCCAACAGAGTCCGAATTATGCCAGCTTGACATTGGATGTCTTATTTACAAATTGTAATTCCTTTCATGCTATGTGCAGTGCTTCCCCTCAGCACGCTGATCACTTCCTAAAGTAAACTCCTGAAGGCCATTACCACAGAGCAAAGCAAATGTTGATGGTATGTTATACAAAGGAAAAATAAATACTGTTGCAGCAATGGGACTCTCTTCTGTTTTGCCTTTGTGTGTTTTTTCTCCCTCCTAGCACATGCCGTGCCTCGTGAAGAGCGCCTGAAGAGGCTTCCTTGCTTCTGAAGTGGGAAATAACGGCGGCACCACAGCCCCTTGCAGCTTATCAGCTTACTATTGCAAAACTCACAGGCAGAGAAGAATAAATGTACTTCTGGTATTGTGAGGCTTCGAGTCATAGAAACAGCTCCCCCCCCCATAAAAGCGATAAGAAGTCTTCACTGTAGTATTATTGCAGATGTAGAAATAATTTACTTATTTCTGTTTCTTTCTCTTCTTAATGTCATAGGCTGAATACATAAGTTTGAGGAAAGGCAGAAATGGGGGCGGGGGGATCTAAGTTAAATTTTAATAGCATTTCATTCCGACAATCAGATAAAATGTTCAGACAGTGGTCCTGTTTATGTATCATGTTATACCTTAAGAAGCAAAATGTAATGGTATATTTCTTTTATTACCAGATGATAAACTTTGGTTTAGTTCAGACATAACATCAAAAAAAATCATTTTACTCTCTATCAGGGCTCCTCAGCGTAGTGCCTGGGTGCCATGACCCCCATCAGCACTTTTCCTGGCACCTGCCAAGTGTTTTTAGAAAGTGGGTGTGGCAAGATGGAGCTTTTTTTACAGCACGGCTTCTAATAGACTCTTGGAGATCTGATTTGGCTGTGCAATTTTTTTTAAATGTTGCTTTGGCGGCAACTGCCACCACAGCACAAGAATCATGCCAACATGACTGAAGGTAAACTTTGTATATGCAAAAACATTTTAAAACAATATGTTCATTTTAAAAGTTATTGAATTAAACAGCTTCTGCCTGACATGTTGAAGATTTACTATTAGAGTAATTCATAACCTCATTCTCTGACATTTTGAGGTCGACCCTGCCTCCAGTGGCAATCATTTTGAAGTTAGTCCCACCTCCTGCAGCAGCCATTTTGTGGTTGCAGCCACCACCCTGTGTCAGAATTCCTGCAGGCTCAGAAAGGATGAGGACCCCTGCTCTCCATGAATCTTTTTTTTTTCATAGCAAGCACAAACCATAATTTCCTGGTTTATTTGTAATTGTGATTCACTACAAACCAGAATGGACCCATTTGGAGCCCTAATTGGCCTGCCGCAAAGTGCACAGTGATGTCACTTCGTGGAACCATAGCAAACAAAGTTTTAAAACCTTTATTTCAGCCAAGAGTGAGAGAAATCTTGGATTGTGTATGACTGACCGGCAATGGAAAACTAAATGTTTGTTCTTGTATATATTCTCCTTGGAGATACTCAGAAGGCACTGCAAGACTTGCTTGTTTGCCAGGACTTTTGAGGGGATGTGAAGGGCAGGCATCTTTGGAGGGGGGTGGATCTTTGTTTTAATTTGCAAAATTTTAAATAATTTTGTAAGCGGCCTTGAACTACGTGGAAAGGCAGGGTATACATGCTTTAATAAAATGAATGAATGAATCAGATGGCAGTAATTCTCAACACATTTTTTAACTTAAGCACTTTCTTACATTATGGGGAAAATCCAGAAAAAATTATTATCAAAAATACTCAATATGGGAGTGCTCAGGGCATGCATACCAGATCTCAAGTCAGTGATTACTTTTGCAACAGAGATACTCTAGAGAAGATGGTGGACCACCAGAACCATGCCCCAGTTCCTGAAAATAGACTATGAATGAGTCCACTTGGTATTTTAGTCCTCAAAGCTACCATTCCTTCCTCACATGTCCTACCTTTAGATTGGAAGCTGAGAAAACAGCCAATATTCTTTAAGACCCTGTCTTTGGTCCTGGGCCCACCAGCTGTTTTTCCCTAGCTGGGTTTGTCCTAGCATATTAATTCTCTAAATATGGGCTGTCTTAGGATGTTTTTAGTGCTGTATTTATATGATTTCTACCAGTGTTTTATATCTGTTTTATTATATGTATTTATATACTGTTAGTTCCTTCTGTGCCCACTTGCAGGGAGAGCTGACTATAAATTAAATTTAAATAATTAAAATAAAATAAATAGTGCACGTTATGAAATGTAGAATAAAATACTACATATATATACAGGAAGCTGCTTTATATAGATTGAGACCGTTGGTCTCTCAGAATTGCCTGGCAGAGGTCTTCTGAGGTCTAAGACAGAGGACTTTCCCATCACCTATGACTAGGGTTGACAACTGCCTGGAGACAAAACGTCCTGTTCCTTTAACAAAGATTGAGGGGAATGTTATTTACACAGTGATGTTTACCTCTATGTCCTGAAAAGCTTCAGCTGCCCCTTTTCTACACATTATGCTTCTGTTAAAGGGACTGGACATTTTTCTCCAGGCCTGTGGCAATCCTGCCTATTTTTAACCAGAACCTTGTAGTTGATGTCGGGGATTGAACCTGAGGCCTTCTGCGTTCAAAACAGATGTTCTAGCATTGAGCTGTGGCCTTGCTCTATTAATTTTGTAGTATTTGTGAACCATCTGTATTTGAACATTCTCTGTCAGGTACAAGGTAATGCTTCTAGAATGGTGTCAGATGTGCTCTGGTAGCTACACTACAGTTTTATTTCCTCTTAAATATTTGAGTAAGAGCCCTGATTTTAGGTGAAAAAGACAGCTGGTAAAAACAGATAGTTTGGCATTGAAATACAGTGCAATATAATGTTGTTTCCAGAGTGTTACAGTTTTATTTCACGCTTCAGTAAAGAAACTATATGTTTTATCACAAAAATAGTATGCTGTATCTTTTTTTAAAAAAGAATGAAAATAGCCCTACAGTGAGCATTACATTCTATATCTAGTAGAAAAAGATAGTCTGTTAGAGAGAGACTATTGGACAGATATTAGACTTGATGCTGCCAGCATAACAGAGGAAGGAGAATACTAAAAGAAATGCCACCTTTTTCCCCTTTTACTACAGAATGCTATTGAGTGGTTAATTATTGCTCCTAAAGGAAATAATACCCATTAAAGTGAAGAGGCTAGTCATTGCCATAGACTTAGGTTATTTGTTTTGCAAATCTCCTTGGTTTGATGCATTCCCCTTACCTCTCTTTTTAAACAACCTGTATGGTGTGGGATATGTATATAGACATTGCTAGGCTGCTGTGGATCTTTACAACTGAAAATGATGTCCTGCAGAACTAGAAAGAGATGGGTGACTTTTTTCTTTCTAAGGATAGAGAGGCAAATGAGACTTTGCAACAGGGGTCTCCTGTGAATTGAGCTGAATTTTCCAATGTGATGTGCAATCACACTGAGCATCCAATTACTTTACCACATATAGAAGGATTGACTGGCTTCAATAATGTGAAGCTCTTCAGGCAGATAGTAGCCTTATCCAGGCAGATAGTAGCCTTATCCAGAATCCATATGTTGGTGGATGATTTAAATGTGTTTTGTGAACTAATAGCTCTCATCTAGCAAAATGACAAAAGACCCCATTACATTTGCTATATATACCGAAGCATTTTGCAATGCACCTATGATGTAAGCCCCACTCGCTCCCCTCACTGTGAGGCAGATTTTTCCTTCAAAACAGTCAAGATTGCTTGCTGTGCCTGGACAGCCTCTGGTAGCGTGTCTCTAGGTGTAATTTTAAGTTCCTTTTGTTCCACACTTTAAATCATATACATTTTTGGCTTATATACCAGCCTAAATATTTGGTAGGGAAGAAACAAGAACCCATGTCTTCTCTAAATGATATGGCACTAGAGACTCAGTAAAGTTCAAACGGAGACAGGAGATTTATTAAACAGACAGGGTTGGTAAATAGGTAGGCAGGGAAAGAAAAGCTGAGGTAACTTTTGATTGTAGAACAGAATACTTCACAAGCATTAGGCACAATAATTTTCTTAAAGCTTAGTTTTAGTAGCTACAGATCTTAAAAGTGAGAGGTTTGTAGTTTCAGACTTGAGTTACTTTAACAAGGTTCCTTTATAGATTTCACTTTACTGCTTAGGTGTTCTGACTTTAATACAGCACTCTTTTCCCATTACACCAGACCCAGGGTCCTCATCAGAGCCAAAAAAAACTTTTTAGACACTGGGCAAGAATTATTCTTCTCCAAAAGACATAACCCTGATCACTTGGCTAAAGCGGAGTCTCCTTTTAGTACCCATTTCCTCTGCCAACAACTCCCACTTTTAACTTGTCTGTGTAAATCAGTGCTGGCTTTCACACCTAAGTACTAAATATTTTAACTAACTTAAAGCTGCCTCGGTTAGGGCAAACTTTTCCTTTTTCCTCATACTGAGGATAGTCTGACCCTCCTTGTCAGAATCCAAACTTCAGCTCTTCCAACAATTCTGTGAGCACCAATTATTACCTTCTCACTGGCCAATTACAGAGAGAGGGGAGCAGTCTGTCAATCATTCTCCCTTCAGGCAGTTTTTTAACCCTTTCCCTCTCTGTATGCTGCACTTAGTAAATCTTTCATTTAAAAGCCCAGCCCATCATAGCACCCTTCCTATCATTGAGATTCAAGCATCTTTGGCCATACTACAACGTCCTCAAGAGCAATGCTTGGCTTTTACTAAGCTAATGAATGTCAGCTATTTGATTACATGGGAGAAATTTTACATGGGAAAAGAAATTTCCCCTAAAACCTCTATAAGCTTCTGGTGGCTGCAGTAATCCTAACCGATGATTTTTTTTAAAAAAGAACTTTAACCCTTATATTCATTAGCTTGTCGTCTAGGGTGGCTTCCGAACAATATTTTAAAAACAAGTCTTGATGGGCAAGTTCAAACAATATTCCATATATCTTAGTTCCAACCTACCTAGGCCTTTGAATTGGGGCTGGAAGCAAATCTGCTTTCAACATAGATCTTTTAAGTTCATATATATTTTATATAATTTGTGCTGCTGCATTTTGTATGAACTGAAGCTTCCAAACTATCTTTAAAGTAGCTCTATTTAGAGTAGATCTGAGCCCCATGGCGCAGAGTGCTAAGCCGCAGTACTGCAGCCCAAGCTCTGCTCACGACCTGAGTTTGATCCTGGCAGAAGTCAGGTTCAGGTAGCCGACTCAGAATTGACTCAGCCTTCTATCCTTCTGAGGTCGGTAAAATGAGTACCCAGTTTCCTGGGGGTAAAGTGTAGATGACTGGGGAAGGCAATGGCAAACCACCCCATAAAAAGTCTGCCAAGAAAACATCATGATGCGACATCCCCCCGTGGGTCAGTAATGACTTGGTACTTGCACAGGGGACTACTTTTACCTTTTATGTAGAATAGATTGCAGTAATCTAGCCTCGATGTGATCAGAGCACATTTAAATGTGGCCTGTCAAGGAACGTTCCACAGATAGCAAAGTTGCTAATAGCACAATGATGGTTTCCAGGTCCCCTTGCCCTTCCAGTGGTGTGGGGGGGAGGACCTGGCACTTACCTGTAGGGCTTCATCATATACATGTGCTCCTGGCATAGCATGATGTTGTCACTCTCAGAACTGACATCATCTTGCAGGCCCCAGGAGTGCTCCCAGGCTTGGCCCTGGGCCAGTTTGGGAGCACTTCCGGGGCCTGTGCAATGACATCAGTTCTGGGAGTGATGTTGTCGCACAGCACCAGAACACGCCTCAGGAAGCCTGTTCTCATGCATTTCCCCCTACTGGCCAGGTGAGTGGTAGCAGGGGGAGGAACCTAGAGTAGGAGACTGGCAACCCCAGGCAGAATATATTGCAAACGAGGCCTAAAGAAGTGCAAACACATTTAGGATTGAGTATCACATATGCTTTCTTCTGTGCCTGCAGGTGTGCATAACCAAATCCTATATTCTATTTCCTGGTCATCTTTCAGAACAGAAAGTGTGATTAAACCTGGGTCTCTGTATGGTTTGGTTTTATTGGCCTATAACAAATATTTTTTTTCACAACTCTTTCTAACGTGACTGATAGTATTAACTCCAGTGTGGTATAATATTTCCGTTATTTATCATCCGCCTTTCTCACTGAGACTCAAGGCAGATTACGCAGTGGGAGTCAGTAAATCATTTTCAAAGATATTTCAATAAATCGTGAAATAGGGTATATAAATTCAAATTTACAAAGATTTTAAAACCAGTAAAAATCCAATAAAGAGTTGAAGTGCTGAAACAGAGCGTACTTACCGTGCTTTGACTTGTGATTTGTGGACCTTATCAGCCATGAGCTGTTTTTTAAATGGCAAAAGTGGTGGCTTCCCTGTGGCATTCCCCAGAATAACAAGTAGTTGTTCTGAACTGTGGTGTTTTCAAATCACAAGATGAAAAAGCAGTTAGAGGATATATTGCCAGTGCCACATACGAATAGTTGAGCATGACTAGGCCTTCTAAAAACAAGATTAAAACGATATCAAAAGTTGTGACTACAAGGTACCATTAGTCAGAGAGTCCTTGAAAGAACAAGATGCAGAATTAAGAAGCCAAAAATAAAATGGCTGGGAGTTTGTTAGGGAAAAGGTGTTCTATTAATAACTACCTACATTTTCTTTTCCCACAGATAACACTTGCTGTTTGGGTTTGTTATTTTGTCATTTTCTGCCTTAACAGTCTAGGGACTCTATCAAGTTGAATGACCTGAAATCAGAAGTTTCTCCACGGATCTCAGCGGAAGATTTGATTGACCTGTGTGACTTGACAGGACCTAGCCATTTCAAGACCCCAACAAAGAAAACGAAATCTAGCAAGCCAAAGCTGCTTATTGTAGACATTCGGAACACCGAGGAGTATCCTTTCAAACTGTAGCTTAATCTTTTTTTCCATTATTGCTCTGCTGGTCTATTTAACTGCAAGTGCTGCAGTGGTTGGAAAAAAGAACCGATAACTGATCTGAAGGTACAGGTGGACAAGACGTTAGAGATCTGTGATCAGATCTCTGTTTGTTTTAAACTTCCTATAAATAGCATTTTGAGGGGAGGAAATTAGATTGGGACCCATTACTATGCCATTTTCTCAATGGAAATTGCTCCCCTGGACAAATAAAATATGTTTCCTCTACCAGTGCAAATGCAAGGCTGATCTCGTCAAGTCTCTGAAGGTAAATAGGGTTGACCTTGGTTAGTAATTGGAAGGGAGACCTCCAAGGAAGGCCAGAAGCAGGCAATAGCAACCCACCTCTGTTAGTCTCTTTCTGTGAAACCCCACTAAGGGTTGCCGTATGTCAAATATGACTTGGCAGCACTCTCCACCACCACCATCAGTGCAAATAATATCTGTGGAGGCTGATTTACAGAGGGGTAAATGATACAGTTATCATAGAGGCAAACCCATTAACACAATGGTAACTAAGCCATAGAGAGAAAGAGGATAGATTTCAAGAGGATCACATCGAAAATACATGTTGTTGAATCTGTGGGCCAATTTATCTATTAAAAGATACTGTATTAAATAACTTTTTAGAATAATATAATTATTAATACATTTATTGACTTATTTTTTAAATATATATATATAATGGATCATTTCCTTAATATTCCAAGACCTCTACTCTGTGCTGTTACCATACAGCTGTAGTATAAATTAGGTAGACTGGGGTCAAGTGAGTTAGCATTGGAGGGAAATAACAGTCCCTGTTCATAGGACACAACACAGACTGGGAAAGCCTGGGCTAAACCTTGTCTTGTGGGGACGCTAACACCACTGTTAGTTTTGAATAATTAGTTGTCAGGTATATAACCCATCCAGAACTGTGGTGCTTGTGTTAATTTTACAGTAATATATACAGTGCATATTTGTACTTTTACAGTCGTCTAAAATATAGTGTGCTTAAGATGGTTATGTGTAGGCGTTGCATATCTCTAATATGTTTTGTTTTTAAATTTCTTACATTTTATTCCAGTAGATTTTTCTTAGAGGTATGCAGTTCATTAATTTCTCATTCCTGGTGATCTGTTTTATCTAGGAAAGGCATGGTGTTTGGTTTTTGTTAAATTTATCAGTTTAAATTTTCACACTTTGAGAGACAAAACATAGATTGGTAGAACGAGAAGACTGTTCTAACTCACAATTATATATAAGCAAATCAGAACTGTCAGGACATGTGCCAAAATGCAACCCTCAACGTGGTACACTGACTAACTAAAACAAAGGTGATCAAAGAAGCATGAAAGTATAATTCTTTCTCCTGTATGCTCATTAATTTCATGCATCAACTGAAGTTTCCTCTCAGTCACAGGCTTCAGTGTCTAAATTATTTGGCCATTCATCGTTTAGTCTTCTGAGGCTTTTTTCCCCTGAAACTTGTTTAATTTTTAAAGTAGATCCAGTCATAGCAAAGTTTTTTTTTCTTTTGTCCTCCCCTTCCCCTGACATGTTAAAACGAAGCCCGCAGAAATGTGAGCAGTTGGGCTCATAATAATGCTTTATCATTATAATAAATGTAACTCTTGTTTTCAAGGTATGAAGAGTTCGGAAAACTAATAATTGTTTTATCACAGGGCTTGCTAGACTAAAAATTGGGTTGAATAAATTTAAGAGGTAAAGGGGCAGTGTAAAGTACGAACTGCTCCAAATGAGGCAAAAAGCAGCATCTTTTCCTTTCTTTATTTCTGTAGCCTGCTCCGTCTTAAAGGTTTCGAGTGTGGAACTTCATCACAGGCAGAAAGGTTAATAAACGGTTCTGTTTTCCAAAAGGCCACAAATTAAATGCAAGGAGAATACTGAGAAAGCTCATATTTGGTTCAGTCTAGCAAATGGTAAAGGCCCGCTGATAGCAATCAGCAGCCATTCCACATGCACAGATAGGTATGCTGCAGTTATTTGTGCAGCTGTTACACAAAAACAAAATCAGATGTGGATTTATACTAGTAATAATAAATGCATTCATTTGCAAGTATTGATGATCTATCCAACTTAAGTGCAACCAGAATGAATGGCCCTAGTTTGGTATAACTAAGAAACTATTTTGGTGAGCAAAGTTTTACACTGTGGCTGTTGTACCACTTTAAGCAACAGATACTCCTTAAGCATTGTATAACTCAGGATATATGATAATGAAATATTCAAGTGCAAGATAAAGGCACAGGAAGAATGCTGTGGGATCCAACTCTATATGCCCATTTTAATCCCTAATCATTATATTTCATGTTCTTTCAGGGTGGCTGGCATTTAACACATTTTGATGGAAAACATGTGCAACAGGTGTTTTTTGTTTTGTTTTTTCTTGTGGTGGTTTCGCTGTAAACTGGATTTACTGAAATTCAATCTGCAATGTGTTGTCACTTTAAGCTCTGGTGGCCACGACAGTTTTATGACAAACTTCCTGGTAAAAAGATAATGTTGTCTGGGCCTTTCTATTTAAAAGCTGGTGCCTAAGTGGTGTCTGTGTTTGTAACAGAAAGACAGCAGTTTTGCCTAAGACTCAGTTCACTAAGTATGTTATGAAAATACTGGCAGAGTTCCATTTCTTTCAAGAAGATCTCAGCTAAATACTTTATGGTCCTTCCCTTGCATAAAATCTCTGGCTTTTATAATAATCTCAGTACCGGAATGGTTAAGATGGTCATTTAAGATTAGAGAGGACACAAAAAGACTTTTGAAAAGTGTACTTGGCCCTCTGTGTTATCACTTTGACCAAAACCGAATGTATTTGTTCTTATAGTTTAAGTTGTTTGTACTGTTTTCATAAAGGAATCTCTTTTATGGTTACTATTCTGAAATATTTACAAGGACAAACTGTATTGATTCTGTACATTTTATGATACAAGAAAGAACTGCTCCTTCCAGTTAGAAATTAATAGAATATGGTAATTAGGGGGATGGGTCAGTTGCTTAAAACTTTCCTTGGTGATATTTCCCACAGTATGTTTTTGACATTTATCCAAATGGAGCTGTTCATGCTAATTATTTTAAAAGGAATTCATACTAGTATTAATCTTAGATTAACTCTGAACCTCTCCAAGGCAGTCCCTGCTAGATCTTGGGATCTCTCATCTTTTTGCAACCAACTTTAATTAGAGAAGTAACTTAGCTGGATTCTTGGCACTCATCCTCTCAAAGCAACTATTTCTGTGTGCCAGGTGCGGAAAAAATTCACAACCCACTTAGCGCCATAAATTACACTAGAGAGCTGTATCATCTAGAGCTGTATACTTAATTCGTGTGTATGATCCCATATGGTATGCATGAATGTAGTGGAGATCTTTGTTGCACTTACAATTGAGGAATTCCTGATGTTAAAATGAGTAACTTAAGAATACTTAAATGATAGCCTAGAGACTTAGTCCAGCCCCCAGAGGCTTCCTATGTAGCCCCAGCATAATCCCAGGTCCTAAAGATCTCTATCCCTTTTATGAAATGGATTTCATTTTGTCCTTTAAAGACATAGCATTAGCAAGGATCCAAGACAGAGTAGAAAAAATACTGGAGCAAAACATAATCCATTCTAGGACTAACACTAGACAGCATGGAGCACTGGTTGTACATAGAAGTACACATTCAAAGCAGCAGATAACATATGTGGCAAAAATGGTGATGAAGTCTATGATCCCCAACTTGTTAGTGAAGCACCTGAGACCCATCCCTACAATGCAGCCCTCCCATTTGAGTAAAAAGCCTTTTTGAATAGTTCAGTTTTGCGTTGTTTACAGAAAGCCAGGAGAGTGGGGGCTTTTCTGACTTCCTCAGGTAGGTCATTCCACAGGATAGGGCCACCACAGAGAAAGCCTGTGTATGGGCTGCTGCTGACTTCACCTTTGTGCGGCCTGGCACCTGCAGGAGACCCTGTTCAGATGAGCGAAGCTGCTGTGGAGGAACATAGGGAGAGAGGTGGTCTCGTAGGTATGCCAGACTAAAGCCGTGATTCCCAACGAGCATAGCTTTTGATGCACACACTGGGGTGTATCCTACCACACTATTTTTTTTAAAAAAATTATATTTTGAAATGTTCCTTCTAGTTCAAGTTTTAAGCCTTCTTCCAATCTAAGGAGCCTTCCTCCAATTTAAGTGGTTCTTATGTTGGAGGAAGGCTCTTTGGATGACAGTTGCATCCACCCCATTATGTGGTTGGTTGGTTGGTTTCTATCCCACCTTCCCCACAAGTGGGCTCAGAGCAGGTTACAGCAATTATAAATACATTTTAAAAGCATAATAAAAACAACATCATAAATAATACAGTTCCCAGATAGTGACTTGTACAGTCCACCCCTGCAATCATGCACGGGTGGGGAAGGAAAGGGGGGGAACAGATGACAAAAGACCAGTAGGGAGGCTTACTAAGATTAGCTTCAGCCGTATGCCTGGCAGAACATCTCAGTTTTATAGGCCCCCTGTAAGATAGAGGATCTTGGAGGGCCCATGTATCTATAGATAGAGAGTTCCACTCCATGTATGCACACACTGTGTAATTAAACAGGAATATCAACTGTTATGGCCAAGTTCAACTTGGTGCAGCATAGTACCATACTACACATGAGGCGTGGTCCAATGAACAGGGTCAGTTTTCTTACAGACGGCCGATGACCCTATTGAGGGGCAAGTGCCCAGCTTATGACTACTGCGTGGACAGCGACAGCGTTGAGATGGTGGGCGGGTGTTCAAGCCTCTCTAGCTGTGTCTAGTTTAAGCTAAATATAAGGCATTTGCCACTTCATGTGCACGTTCCTTTCTGCCAGTATCATTTATGTCTGAATCAGGCTTTGAAGTGAGGGAATGGAGTCAGAGAAGAGTGTTGCTGACCTTCAAATCTTTGATCAATTAAAACAAAAGTGGTCTCAGTTTATAATTCGTTTCCATCTGGTACCCTAACTCCAGGGCCCATTTAATATGAGGTCTGGTTTAATTATGTTTATGTATGGTACATTATTTATATGCAATTCTTACGTTTCAAGAAATATCTCCTAGGATGACTGCAAGCATATAAGACATTCCTTTAGAGCCATGCACAGCAGTAAATCTGCTGTAGGGGCCATTTGACTTGAGATAAGTGCTGATGGGTCAGCGATGTTAAAGGTGCCCCCTGACATATTCCCATACAAGGTGAGGTGCAACAGAAAGAGCCTGGCATCCAGAGTGAACAATAACAAATGCTCTGGCAGAGCCCTTTTTTAAGCCCTTCATTCGCAGTGGTCTGTGCCTTGGCTTGCTGTCAAGAAAGAGCATCTAAGCTATATAAGGGGAGAGCTTTAATCAGGCCTCTGTACAGTAAAAGAGACCTCCTGTGTGTGTCTTAGCATGGAAGAAAGTGGCGGAAGTGGACCATAGTTATGCATTGGGAGAGGTCATGCTGAAGGCTTTGGGGGACTAGATTTGGCCTCCAGTTGCCTATCTCTGTTTTACAGTGGTAGTTATTTTTGCCTGGTACTCATTTGTACTGTGGTAGTATTCACAAATTCTATCTGATTCTGGCTGTCTTCATATATCCAGTTTGTTTTTCCTTTTCGCTCATTAATTCCCTTAACTCTACATGTCCAGTTTTAATCGAGGGCATATATCGGGCAGCATCAATATTCCATTTGGATCAGCATTCACAGCCGAAGGGGAGTTCATCCAGTGCCCTGCTACAGCCATGCTTCAGAGCTTTAAAGGAAGAGTTGTTGTGGTTGTTGGACATGTGGCAAAGAACGCTGCATTGGTAAGTTGTGTGTATAGTACGTTATCTAAGACAGTTATCAGCAATAGCCTAAGAGACAGATCAAGATGGGTAGCCGCGTTATTCTGTCTATAGCAGTGGAAAAGAGCAAAAGTCCAGTAGCACCTATAAGACTAACAAAACAAGGGGTAGGGTATGAGCTTTCGTGAGCCACAGTATCAGAAGAAGTGAGCTGTGGCTCACGAAAGCTCATACCCTACCAATAATTTTGTTAGTCATATAGGTGCTACTGGACTCTTGCTCTTTTCCACAGCAATAGCCTGTAAGTATCATATAATAACAACAACAACATTTGATTTATATACCGCCCTTCAGGGCAACTTAATGCCCACTCAGAGCGGTTTACAAAGTATGCCATTATTATCCCCACAACAAAACACCCTGTGAGGTGGGTGGGGCTGAGAGAGCTCCAGAGAACTGTGACTTGCCCAAGGTCACCCAGATGGCTTCAAGCAGAGGAGTGGAGAATCAAACACAGCTCTCCAGATTAGAGTCCCGCACTCTTAACCACTACACCAAACTGGCTCTGTGGATTATTCTCATAAGAAAACAGTACCTGAAGGAAAGTGCATGTATACATGTATCCAAAATATAACTTTGTCTGTTGTTTACACTTAAAAGGGCAAAAAGAAAAAATGGGATGTGAAAATAATTCCTATTTTGTTTCAAGAGCTGTTATGAAATCTCTCTCAGTCAGTCTACACAATAAGGACAGTTCTTTTTTATGACATTCTGATGACTTATACATTATATAAAATAGCCACAGAATCTTCACTAGATATTATTGATGTAAAATTTTTCATGAAGCTGGGCAGACAGTATCTTCTGAGTTCATATCCTGCACGATAGCAATCACCACATATTTTAAGACATGTTTATGACATGAACTCCTGCACTTTATGGATGAATGAATGATACATCACTATTGTTGACCACCTACATATGTTACTATTGGTATTGTAGCCACCACATACACAGCTGGATATTGGATCTTACTGTTTTCACCTTTTATTTAAGTTCTTGTTTACTTCCATATCATTCTCTGAATGGGCATATTTTTAGATTCAGCTATTACTCAAGGAACTGTGATTACTGAGTATTTGGAAAACGGATGACATGTACAACTCATGATGAAATAAAATATCATTTTTACTTTATTCTCTGCACTGAGCAAAGGCATCTTTCCATGTCTTTTTAGAAGCTTAACTGAATTTTTAGAATGTCTGATTCTGCAAAAAGATTGATGCTGGGAAAATACTGCAGTTTAAAATTATTTGGGAACCTTTTTCCCTGCTTAATCTGAAAGATGATTTTATTAGATGCTTGTTGAATTGGCAGTAGAGCGCATGTACCAAATGGAGTATGTACCCATTCTAAATTTCTGAATCATAGATTTTCATGTGGTTATCTTGGAACTTCCAGTTGATTTTAACAATTTAGAAAGGAGAAGGGCATATTTGGTGGCTCGTATTATGTGTAGAATGACTAGATAATCTTAAAAGAATTGCAGGTCACTTGGAAAAAGGGGCAGCAAGGGCAATATGTTTCTTGGGATTTTTTTCTAGATAGAGAACATGTGGTTCTGTGATGGTACAGAATATGTACGTGTTGCGAAGTTACTAGAATTTTTAGATTATTACAATTTAATGTCACTATGTAACTTGAATATTTAACAAGTTCATCATGTTCATAGGAAAGAATAATTATTGTGAGAAATAATTTCCTGCGATGATTGTAGAATCTTAATATGTTTGTGGCAGTATACCAGAGAAACGCTTTTGCATTGTTTTGGGGTAAAAACAGTGTTTGATCTTCTGGCACCATTCCACTAACGGTGGCTGAACTTTCTTCCAGTGCAGGGACCTTCTATGGATGCAAGGAGCCTTCCACCAGCAGAAGAGCTTTGTACAAAAGCAGAAGGCTCCTTCTACCAGAGTAAAATATTGCCAACCCTCCATTTATTTTTTTAAGGTTGTTTCATCTAAAATACCGTCCAATTTTACTTCATTTGTGTTTTAAACTACCTGTGCACAGCAGAGATTTTAGGGTATCTAAAAGCACTAGTGATTATTGAGACATGTAATTGATAGCCATGAGCTATCATTCCACCTTTTTCTTAAGGACAGAGCTATCTAGTAGCAGCTCCGTATTGCTTATTTATTTAAAGTATTTAAATACCTTAAAGCCAGTTTGGTGTGGTGGTTAAGAGTGCGGGACTCAAATCTGGAGAACCAGGTTTGATTCCCCACTACTCCACTTGATCCCAGCTGGGTGACCTTGGGTAAGTCACAGCTTCTAGGAGCTCTTTCACCACCTCACAGGGTGATTGTTGTTGTGGGGATAATAATAGCATACTTTGTAAACCACTCTGAGTGGGTGTTAAGTTGTCCTGATGGGTGGTATATAAATTGAATGTTGTTATTGTTATTTATCCCACCATTCCCTGAACACAGTCAGGAGGACCCAAGACAGATGACAACAATAAATACAATACAAAAATAAGTATCAATTACAATCCTTAAAATAAGTAAGCCATAGATCATGTCTATAGGCTACCCTATAAGCTCTCCTAAATAGCTCTTCTTTACAGCCTTACTGGAAGGTCCCACCTCACCTCATGAAAGAGGCCACAGCAGTGGAATGGCAACATCAAAAAAAGGCCCACGTCCTCAAAGGTCGTATTCTCAAGAACCAAGGAGATTGCTAGGAGACCATGTTGTGAGAAGTGCATTTGTCACACAAGCTCCTATTGAGACACCATCCTTCAAGTCCTCCATATTAACTGGTGCAGTTGAATTCAAGTGCATTTTGACATCACAGCAGCAGCTTAGAGCCTTTCCACATGTGAAAATGGCTTTCCAGCCTGATTATCAAACTTGAAGGCAGCAGCAGAGACTTGCCTGAGGACAGAGAACACAACAACAGCTCTGCTTTTAAAATTGCAAAGCTGGTATGGTAGAGAATGATGTTTCTGGAATTGACCACACTACTGAATCCATGTTGCAGTTGCTAAATAACCTCATTCTGAAGGTCCGTTAATATTTCTGGTTATAAGGTAAAATATGTATGCTGATCCTCTGTGATCTTGAATGCAAATACATCATAGTAACATTTTTAGACTGAAGACATGGTCTGATATTATCCTTTATCGGGTGACTAAAATAATTACACATTCTTTTGTACCATACTCTGGGAAAAATATTTTTGGGGACAGAACTTTGGAAGCCTAAGCCAGAAAAGCAATCACAAAACTAGCAATTATCTTATTTTTATAGCTGGCTGTGGTTATAGTGAATGAACTTTTGGCCATCACACCCATTTATTTTGGCCTGTAGAAACTACTGTCATGTGACTATCTCCTTATCTAGAACATTTTTAAAATACTATACATATACACAGATATCTGAAGAAGTGAGCTGTGGCTCACGAAAGCTCATACCCTACCCCTAATTTTGTTAGTCTTATAATTGCTACCGGATTCTTGCTCTTTTCTACATGCACACCTTATTTACCAAAGTACCACAGCTCTTCCGAATGTATGGCAGAAGTTAGCCATAAGAGGAATGGATAATTCTCTCCAAACGACAAGGGGCAGTTGTGAGTTTCACACAAAATTTTGTGTCCTTTTAAACAACATATGGCAAGATTAAATTCTGCTCCCTCTCTACATAACATATTCTTGGCCTCTCTTATGAAGAATATTTCCAAATATGCATGGTGACCCTTCCCTGTGGGAACTGTTCCTTTGGCTTACCGCAAAAGGAAAATTACTTGATTTGCAACAGACTAGTATTTCAGTGGAAAGTCACTTGAATGACTGAATCTTGGGGCCTGATGGCCTTACACAGAAAGCACTTGGAAGAGTTTCATGACATTTCATTTTTAATGAAAGCCGCCACAGACAGCTGAGATCAATCACAAACAGATGAAAGGGTGGGGGAAAGGGCTGCTTAACTCATTTTTCCTGTCTGTCCTCTCAGACACAAGTAGGGAGAAAGGACTTCAGGCCAGAGCCTTCCCACCTCTGCTTTCTTGAGACAACCTTCACCCAGTGATGAGGTGCTCTTCAAACTAGTACAATTAAGGGATACAGCAGACAAAGAGATACCATATTCTTATGATCTTCACCTTCTGAAGATATTTAACACCCCTTTATTTGGAGGTAGCATCACACACACCCCCTTTTTTTTTTTTACCTAACAGTTCAATGACCAATGTACGTGTAGTTGAAGTAGTTAGCTTGGAAATGTGCTCTCTCTTGCCATCTGCTGATCTTCATAGCCTTATCTTTTATCGCATTTTCCATCTGTGTAGTTGTAGATTAATGGGATCTTTAAACTCCTTGTGTGTTAGACCCTTATACTTGTCAGTTTGTACTTGAAATTATGGAGTGGAAAGTGTACATTCCTTATCCATCAAGTATGTAAGGAATTTTTCCTTGATCTTCAGTGTTTTTCTTTACTACTTACCTCACTCTCTGCCTTGGTAGTGCAGGCACTGTTTTAAGCTTCAGACCACGTCTAAGAAACATTTGGAATGTTTCCAGTGTCATTTTTCAGAGGACCTTTAATGGTTAACATTGTTCGCTAAATAAAACTCATCTGCAGAAAGAGTGGGAGAGATCTTTGTATGCTTAGTTAACAATAGAGCAGTTCTGTTCAGTAACAGCACTGCATGTTGATGAACAACTTATTTACTTTAATATTCATTAACTGGCTTTTACAAAAGCATTCACAGAAGAGCTCTTGGCTTTCTATAAGGATAGAAACATCTTATGACCCCAGACAACTTTACAGAACCTTGAAAATAGAAGTTTCATCAGTACTGCAAAGAACCATGATAAGATGGAACATTTTCAAGATTTTACAGTAGCCAGTGGTAGGGCAATGCCATTTTGAAGGGTAGCTCGAAGCTTCGGTATAGGTGGCAAGTTAGCTACTTTCTGGTGCATTTTCCCCCTTGAATGCCTGTAACAGAGTGCAAGATGGACATGCACCAAGGAACCATGGCCAATAAGGTATTTTTCCATTATGTGTCCCCATATAGACGTGCATTTCCTTTTCAGATATCATTCTTCCCTGGAATACCTCCAATAGTTCAACAGCAAACACATCCGCCAAATAAAATGTATATTGTTATGTAGCATACTTCTATTTGAAAAGAAAAACAGAAATGACAATAGAAAGTGCATAGAAACTTATACAGAATACAAAGGACTACATTTAAGCTACAACAGAAAAGTATGTTCAAAATATGTGACAACACAATTAGCTTATGGGATAGTTCTCTTCTCCCTCTCTTTAATTGCTTATAGCTCAAATTTAATATCAATAGTTTTTAATCAATCATCTCTTCCATGTTTTATACTCAACATTTTTAGGGTCTCTGTGTTATGACTACTGTATTTCCATATTAATTGCTCTTAATTTTTCTTAGCTTCAAGCTAGATAATCAAAGAAATCTTTCCACTTTTTCTGGAATTCCAATATTGGTCTATTATGCACATAAGAACTTAATTTAGCCATTGATGCATTGATAGTTATTTAGCATACTTTGGATATAATAGGTGAAGCCTGAGATTAGTCAAGGAAGAGGCTGCAAATAATTCATCTTTGAATTCTAAACAGGTGGCTGTATGCAAATGGGAGATCGATTGGTTTTACTGTGAATTTTTTGATAAAGGCCACTTCCACACATCCTTAGTGGGATGACCTACCAAAGGAACTCTGTTGGGTTATCTCGCTCATTAAACACGTCATCATTTCCCATGTGTGAGCGGGTCATGATGATCCCGGTTTTTAAGCATTTTTTGTGAAACCTGTTTTGGTCCATGTTTATTTTTGATGCAAGTTTTCTGTGTGATCATCCTACCACATCAATGCATGCGGAGGTTTTTTCCAACCCCTCCTCTCACCAATATCCAATATCCAACCCCTCCTCTCACCATTACCCCTCCTTTAAACATCACACATGAGTCTGGCTTGCATGCACAAACATATAATTCCCCCCCTTTTAAACTTTTTTTAATGGTCCTTGCGCTAACGATATTTATGTCTACAGAGAGAATCATAGTGCAGTGCTTGCTACATTGGATCACTCATCAGTAGGACTATCAGTCTGGGAACAACATTGAGAACAGAATGCCATTTCTGATTTTATTTTAAATATGGAGTCATGTGAAGCTGAAAGAAGGGCAATGGTATAGGGCAATCCCGCATGCGCTCCAAAAAAAGGGGGGGGGGGAGTTGGATGAGAATGAGCCAATGTCATTTGTGACAGGGTGCAAATAAAGAACACATTTTCTGTTTTGGGACTTTTTTCGCGACAAACACTCACAGAACATGCATGAAGACGATGCATGTGAAAGGTGAGTTCTCGAAGCAGATTGGGAAGACGCAGATTTGGGACAGAGAACCCCCCCCCCCCAAAATGGAACATGCAGAAGCAGCCAAATTCTTACCTGATCATCATACCTTGGGTACTGTTACTGAATTAAGTCATTTGAATCTATGATAACAAGCCAAAAACACAATGGATTGGATTCAGCACAAAATTTTCACTTGCGCTAGAGCTCTTGTAAAATTTTCACTTCCGCTAGAACTCTTGCAAGGAAAAGATCGTGATAGTCACTTGCCCTAAGTCACACTCATTGTACCTCTACACACATTTCTGCTGCCACAAGATCTTGTGCAACCAATTTCTGGGCATTATTCTGTATTGGGAGGGAAGTGCCAGCTCCTTGAAGCGTACATTTCCTCTTGTGAATCACTGAATCCAAGCCATTGTGTAAATATATTGTCAGTCACGTTTCTACCAGTGTACCTTCACCACTGCCCTCTCAAGCCCACGAGTAATATTCATTGACATGCATTTTTGTTAATGAACATTAGCATTAAGTGTGAGGATTTGGCTAAAGGCAATTTACAACTAACAGTATTTTTTTCCTTCTCAATGGAATCTCTTTTGTATACATTTTAAAAGACTGATATGTCTTATAATGTACTTGAAAGATGTGAAGTTTTACTTTTTTCAGTAGCCTAGAATAAAAAATAATCCAATAGATCATCGAACGAGGAATGCAAGGAGTGATGGTTAAACCATAAACATAGTATTTTAGCTTTTATATAAACACAAAATCAGAACTGCAATATATATTGACGAGCATTGCAGAAGAATTTATCTTGAGGTAGTTTTAAATGAACTTGCTGTAGCAGTATATAAGCTTTGAGTGTTTGCTTAAATTGTCAGTGCGTGGACATATAAGGGTGTGTGTGTGTGTGTGTGTGTGTGTGTGTGTGTGTGTGTGTGTGTGTGTGTGTGTGTGTGTAAAGAGTAAGGTCTTGACAAAGGGATGGTGGGGGGAAATCATGATTTTTTAAAACTGATTTTATATTTTATTTGCTTGTATCTTCTGAGGACTGAGAAGAAAATAGTTGGGAAATGGAATGGAAATTCACGTAGAATTATGGGTTCAGGAGTTCAGTAGTGTATGGCAAACTAGACTATTATGTAATCTAAATAGCAATTTTGATTTTGTTCTGATGAGTACTTCTTTTACTTTTGGATTGTGTGTGTTTGTGCATGTGTGTGTAAATCAAGTTCACTAACCCTAGATACTTGACTAGCTATTTGATCATGAGAAGCAGCCACATGATTAAAAATGTACTAGAGCCCTAGTGGTAAATTTAGGATATATCAAGGGCTCTGTTGGGTCCATTTAATGCAGCATTTTAGTTTTGGATACAAGAAGAGTACTTTCACTTACGAAAGATGAGGGCTCTGGTTTCCTCCTGTTCTTCATGAACCTCCCCTCTCCTCTGACTATTCCTGTGTGCCACATTAAATACCATTCTGGGGCACACTAACCTCATAAGAGCAGATTTTTGAAAGATACGTGGGGCTGTATCAGGAAGGAAAAGAGGCAATTGGAAAGGCCCCTTTCTGTGAGTGAACAGCTGTGATTCTTTGTGAAAGGGAGAACGTCGTTGTTAATAATAATAATAATAATAATAAATTTATATACTGCCCTTGAGGACAAATCAATGCCCACTCAGAGTAGTTTATAAAGTATGTTGTTATTATACCCACAACAATCACCCTATGAGGTGGGTGGGGCTGAGAGAGCTCTGAAGAGCTGTGACTGACCCAAGGTCACCCAGCTGGCTTCAAGCGGAGGAGTGGGGAATCAAACCCGGCTCTCCAAATGAGAGTCTCATATTTCCCATAGTTATCACCCACATCCTTTCAGAAAGCACACAAAACAGTATGGATTTCCATATCTAGTAATCAGGCTAGTCCTGCTGTTTCTACACATAGAGGTCCACTTTATCTATCATAGAAAATTTTATCTAGAAGGTTGCTCTCACAACGTACGATACCGAATGGCCTCTCTTTAAATAATGACACTGAAGTAGGATAGACAGTGAAGAACAACAATTTATAGATCAAATGTTGCTGTTCTGTTCCATTTGTATGGATGTGAGAATTTTTTTTAAAAACTAGTTTGTGAAACAAAGCTGAAAACAGAAGTTAATAGTGGCATCAGAAAATACAGGCCTCAGCCTTCCAAGGCTTCTTATCTACAGCAACGTTAAGGTAGTAGCTAGAGATTAAAAAGAAGTCAGATGATTTTGATCTCCCTGTGATGAGAAGTTCAGCTGCTAAAGAAAAAAATCTATAAAGTTGTCTTTTTCCAAATACGTGTTTTTCTAATGATTTTTCCATCATATTCCATGCTTCAATTTTTATAGGAATTATTTTTCTCTTTTACTTTTCTTTCATCTCTCAAGTTAACTTTATGATAGTTATACAGACCTGCAGGCAGAGTAAAACTTTGAGCTTCTTGTAAATATTTGGAATGATTGTTTCTCTCTTTCCCTCCAGCAATATACATACCAGAAACAACCCTTTAACCTTTATAACCAAAAAAGGAAAAGAGACAAAGAAATGCTGTGTTACGCATTTTGTGACTTTTAGGATAAGAAATGGCACAGTGCTGGAAATAAACAGAAATAATAAATTTCATTCCAGTAGCCTTTTTTCTTTGAAGGATGCACAAGATAAAATATCTATATAGGAACTTGTGTGTGTGCCCTCATCTGTGATAAATGCTCTGTTTCTCTGTGTGTATGCTCAGTGGACGCAGGTGATTTCCTGTATCGAAAAGATATCTGTGTAGGAAATTTGGTAAGCGTGATGTGGCTTCGAATATGTGTTTTGGACACTGAACCAGATGGCATCTAGGCCTGATCTAATAATTTTCTGGTTGGCTGCATACATTTTTATCAGCTGGTAACTCCACATTCTATCATCTTCTCAGGGGGATGCATATTCACACCCTTACTGTTCCCTTCGTCCTTTTTCTTCTTCCATCAGTAAATATATTATTTATAAGACCTCCTACTTTGTTTCCCTGTCACCCTCCCTGTTCTGTTCAGAAGTTATTCAGCCACCTGCCATCTCTTTGCTCTGCAGTATTGCTCTCATCCCCAGACCACCCAGCTAGCAAATACACTGTTCATCTGCATTATGCCACCATTCTTTCTTCCAACTGATCCTGTGCAGCCTGGTTGCTATGGGGCTCTGGCTTGGTGGTAGCAATAGCCCTTCGGCCCAGCAGGAGGGCCATTTGTCAAAGCTTCAGGAGACTCTCATTTTACTACATCATGATTACTTAGGCTTTACAAAAGAACACCATGGCAGACAATTTATCACCACTGAGAGAGGAGCAAAGCTGCAACCCATGCAAATGCCTTTTGGATAAATGGAAGCCAAAGTAGTCATAGAAAGTTTGCTAAAATATGGAATATAGTTTTTATTACATGAAAATTAATAGATACGCATTTCTAGAAACTCTTTCTCCCCCTTCATACACACCCATCTGCAACCATCTGGGTTACATGGTTCTTTCCGACATAACTATTCCCTTCTCTCTCAGCTTATTGGTGATTGGGTAGAAAAGGTCCAAGAGATTGGCACTTCCTACATAATTGTAGTATTGCACCTCAGTGACTGTGGGGGACAGCGCTTTGCTGGAACTGCCTGTCCGGCCGCAGACAGGGTCCTTCATGCCTTCATTTGGGAGGAGGAGGAACACCGTTCATTTCCAGAAATCTGTATACACAGTGAAGAGAATCCCATTCAAAAAGAAGAAATCAGTTTTATATGTACTCAACTGGTTATATCATTCTCCTCAGTGAAGTCATTTTTTGTTCAGCAATTGGATTACGTTATCATGATCAGGACCAAGCACAGAAAGATGACTTTTTATTGGCTTGCAGTGGAACTCATATCCTATATATATTTATGCCTAGTCCTTTCGTCTATACCAACCATTTAGCAAAAATACTAAGATCTATCATGGGAGAAACATCTGCTTGTTAGCTATGATTCAGCACCTCTTAAAATATGAGGTCCACCACAGAGACTAGTGGATATGGGGCAGACCATCTGCTTGGAATTCAGAAGGTTCTAGCTTCAATCCTCAGCATCTCTAGTTAAAAGGTGATGCAAAAATAGATGCTAAAGATCATGGAGAGCTGCTGCCAGTCTGAGTAGAGAATACTGACTGTAGACATAGGCCATTTCCACACACGTTGAATAATGCACTTTCAATGCACTTTCGTAATCCTTTAGAAGTGGATTTTTTGTTCCACACATGGAAAATCAGTTTCAAATCTTCACTAAAGAGTATTGAAAGTGGATTATCCAACGTGTGTGGAAGCAGCCATACTGTCTGTTAAGTATATAGCAGCTTCATGGGTTCAATTTCTGTATCCCACAACAGTGAACTATGTGTGATATATATCCTCTTTTCTATATGCTCACATTACTCTTGCCATTTTAAAGTGGTTGAACAGATGTATTGAAAGGAAGCTCTGAGTGGTTTTTGTATGTTTGTTTTTGTTTTGTGTTTCTTTGCTCTGCTGCTTCTATTTAGTGGAAAGACATGCTGGTATAAATTGATTTGACACAGACGTTCCTCCATGTTCCAATTCAGGCATTCCTCCATGTTCCAATTTAGGCAAGCCATCAACATTTCTTCATGTTTGCCGAAAGTCATGAACACTGTCAATAATGGGCTTTGACATTCAGATATTTCTTGTCCTCTGTTGTCTCCACCCAAGACCTGGTGGCCAACATCATAATGAAACTTACAGTTTTTCTGAACTTGGATGATACCTTGATCTGATCACCATCTCAGAGTTAGGGGTAGCTCATGAGAGCCAGATGCTTCAGTGCCTGGAGAATCAGTCAATAGAGCTTACATCGCAAGAGCATGCCCTTGCTTTCAGAACATATGAGAGTCCAGGGTCTTCCTTGACATGACATTCTGCCTTCCAGAGAGAAACCTTACAGTCTTCTCAGAATTAGGGGGCAAGAGCATGTGTTTGTCATGACACTGTTCCTCTTGCTGGTGGTAATAATGTCATAATAATGTCATTTTAGAAGGTAATGCAGAAAAATGCCAGGAGGCAATAGGAATAGTTGTACCATTGTGAACTTGATCCTTGGAATGCTATAGAAGATCCAAGACAGTCAAGTAGACACCATACTGGTGGCACCTCACTGTTCTTAGTATTCTAGGCAGCTGTCAATGGTGTGCCACAGTGAGCAATTGAAAGGATCAATACTGAAAGTACTGTCTGGATGAGGAATGGAAGAAGGAATTGTTTATGTGGGGAAAATTACAAAAACTGATTTGTGTGTTGCTCAGGGATAGAAAGGTAAATTGAATGTCTGTCCATGCTAGACGTGGGATCAAATTCAAAGCATGCCTTTGCCCAATGTCCCAAGCTGACAGTCTTTCAAATAGTCTGTAGTATGTTCTTGTTGTCTTTGAGCTGTTCATCTTGCATTGATTGGCACCAACATATATGGAGAGAGAAGGATGTCAAGACCAATTCTCTTTGGTCTTCCCTATAGCAATTCATCCAACAACAGTGACATTCAAGATTCCACGCCTGCGACGAGCAGACTGTCAAGTGCAAATAGATGATGAACCAAAACTCTAAACTAGATGCAAGCTTGGAAAGGATTCTTTTAAAGCTTCCCTTAGCATAAAGAAAGCTAGCAGTGATCTAAATGCATATATACTTTACATACCACACAAACAACCATGTATATTTAGAACAAGGAGTTTATTTTTTCTTAATCTGAAATACAAATTAGGTAGTAATTTTATTGGCCATGCAATTTTGTTGCACAGAATTTTCAATTGGATTATTCAACTAAAGATATGCAGTTAGATCCCATGGACCATCAAACCAGTCTCCCCTCTTGCATCAGGGAAATCTTCTGCTAGTGGAAAGGACCTCCACTAAGAGATAAGAGTCATAGGATCCAACCCACTCCCTTCTCTGTTTGATATTTATTATTCTCAGGAACTGACAGTGTCCATAAGGTTTTTTTCACCACTGAAAGGTGAGAACATTAACAGGTGGCCAATAAGTGATGGAATTTTTTTTAATAAGTAGGCTTCCATGAGCTTATCATGCAAGCAATAGGACTGTTTGAGTCTGTCCTTGTCAAAGTGAATAGGAACCGTAACGTACATAAACATTTAAGAGTCTTGCTGGATTAAATTAAGGGTCTTCCTTGTCTGGTTTCCAACAATAGATGTCCAGATGCCTCAATGAAACCCAAACACCAGGCGTAAAGGACAGTATCTTCCCTAGGTGTTTTCTGCTTTCTTACTTGCACAGGGTGATGAGTCTAGCTTCTTTAGAGACATGACAGATGGTTTGGAAACTCTACAGTTAACCTGTGTTTTTTGCAGCAAACACAAAATGTGGTAAATATGCATGTACACAAACATGCATAAGTTTGTGTTAGATTTTTGGTACATTAATGTCAATATTGTCTACACTGACTGGCAGCAGCTTTCCAGGATCTCAGGCAGAAGCCTTTCTCATTACCTACTACCTGATCCTTTTTTGAACTGCTAATTGAACCTGGGACCTTCTGCATGTAAGACAGGTGCTCTATCCGTAGAAAAGAGCAAGAGTCCAGCAGCACCTATAAGACTAACAAAATTTGTGGCAGAGTGTGAGCTTTCGTGAGTCACAGCTCACTTCTTCAGATACACTTCTTCACTGAAGAAGTGAGCTGTGATTCATGAAAGCTCATACCCTACTAGGGGTGTGCAAGCCAAAAATTTTCGGCTAAAGCAGAAAGCCGAAAGAGGATTCTCTTTCATATAAGCCGGCTTTCGGCTTACTTTCGGCTTTCGGCTTTAGGCTTTTTCAATGGGAAAATGCCTCCGGCGTCTTCCCGGACGTCTGGGGGAGGCATTTTCCCACCGAATCAGCCCAAAATTGGTGGGGACCTTCCTCTAACCCCTCTCTACAAACCCCCCAAGTTTCAGACCGATTGGACTTTGGGGGGCCATGTTATGGCCCCCCAAAGCAGGTCCCCCTATCCTCCCATAAGAAAGCGAAGGAGCAGCATATTGTTAGCATGCTGCTGCTCATCTTCATTATTTCCTATGGGGAAAAATGAAGAAGCAGGCTTCCTTTGCCAGGGGTGGCATTTTGCATGCAAAATGCCCCCTCACCCTCAGGGGCCCTTCTCCCACCCCTCCTCCCACCCCCCACCAAGGCTCAGCCTGCTCCCACTTGGGGGGGGGCATTTCATGGCCTCCCCAAGTAGGTGCTCTAATCTCATTCTCTACCACTGACAGCTGGGGGAGGCTTGTCTTGCCAGGGGTGGCATTTTGCATGCAAAATGCCCCCCAACCCTCTGGGGCCCTTCTCCCACCCCCCACCAAGGCTCAGACTGCTCCCACTTGGGGGGGCCATTTCATGGCCTCCCCAAGTAGGTGCTCTCATCTCTACCACTGACAGCTGGGGGAGGCTTGTCTTGCCAGGGGTGGCATTTTGCATGCAAAATGCCCCCCAGCCCTCAGGGACCCTTCTCCCACCCCTCCTCCCACCCCCACCAAGGCTCAGCCTGCTCCCACTTGGGGGGGCCATTTCATGGCCTCCCCAAGTAGGTGCTCTAATCTCTACCACTGACAGCTGGGGGAGGCTTGTCTTGCCAGGGGTGGCATTTTACATGCAAAATGCCCCCCAGCCCTCTGGGGCCCTTCTCCCACCCTTCCTCCCACCCCCCACCAAGGCTCAGACTGCTCCCACTTGGGGGGGCCATTTCATGGCCTCCCCAAGTAGGTCCTCTCAGCCCCTAAAGTCCACCCCTTACAGCCCCACACAAACCCAATTCCCCCCAGCTGCCACACACAGACCCAAATCCCCACATTAGCCCCTCACAGACCCAAATCCACCCCCAGCAGCCCCACACCCATAACCCCAGGAACAGGCTGGCAAAGGCCAGCCCTCTCCCTTTGTTCCCTATGCTGGGAACTTCTAAACTCTCTTTCCCTGGGCAATTCTGCACAGCCCAGGGGTGCCACAATGGTGGGCACACTTCTGAGTGCCAGCTGGTCCCTGTGAAAGAGCACCTGAACCACAGACACCCTCCCTCAAATTCCCCCACCACCTACAGAGATGGCTGGCCAGCCAGCCCCATTGTTCCCTATGATGGGAACCAACTGCACAACAAAGAATAAAACAAGAACAACACAAAATAAAGTTTTTAAAAAATTATTTTCTCCCTTCCAAAGTACAAGTAGGCAAAGCATTATGACACATTACACCAACAGTCCCCCACACAGAAAAATAACACAACTCGCTTAACATCAGAGAATCACAAAGCACAATTCCTGTCAGAAACACTTTATTTCTTGAACAGCTTTAGGTTACACAGCAGGGGGGAACACCAAAGGGCATGGCAGCACTATCTTACACAAAAATAACACAACTCACTTAACATCAGAGAATCACAAAGCACAATTCCTGTCAAAAACACTTTATTTCTTGAACAGCTTTAGGTTACACAGCAGGGGGGAACACCAAAGGGCATGGCAGCACTATCTTACACAAAAATAACACAACTCACTTAACATCAGAGAATCACAAAAACACAATTCCTGGCAAAAACACTTTATTTCTTGAACAGCTTTAGGTTACACAGTAGGAGGGCACAACAGGGCATGATAGCAATGTACTACAAAAAATAATACAACCCACTTCACCGTTTTTGACAGCAATTGTGTTTGTGTGATTCTCTGATGTGAAGTGAGTTGTGTTATTTTTGTGTAGTACACTGCTTTCCTGCTCTGTTGTGCCTTCCTACTGTGTAACCTAAAACAGTTACAGAAATAAAGTGCTTTTGACAGCAATTTTTTGGGGTGATTCTTTAATGTGAAGTGAGTTGTGTTATTTTTGTGTAAGATACTGCTTCCATGCCCCTTGGTGTTCCCCCCCTGCTGTGGAACTGTCAGCAGACCTGTTGGTTTGATCTTGTTTATGCCTCCATCTAAAATGCAAACTCTTGGATATTTGATGTCCAGGGGTGGCATTTTGATGCATGCAAAATGCCACCCCTGGCAGAGGAAGCCTGCCTCTTCATTTTTTCCCCATAGGAAATAATGAAGAAGATGAGCAGCAGCATGCTAACAATATGCTGCTCCTTCGCTTTCTTATGGGAGGATAGGGGGACCTGCTTTGGGGGGCCATAACATGGCCCCCCAAAGTCCAATCGGTCTGAAACTTGGGGGGGTTGTAGAGAGGGGTTAGAGGAAGGTCCCCACCAATTTTGGGCTGATTCGGTGGGAAAATGCCTCCCCCAGACGTCCGGGAAGACGCCGGAGGCATTTTCCCATTGAAAAAGCCTAAAGCCGAAACGTTTCGGCTTTTTTTCTTTCGGCTAGCCGAAACGTTTCGGCTTAGCCTGAAACGTTTCGGCTAACCTGAAAGAAGCCGAAACACTTTTGTTTCGGCTTTCTTTCGGCTTTCAGAAAGCCGAAATGCACATCCCTATACCCTACCACAAATTTTGTTAGTCTTGTAGGTGCTACTGGACTCTTGCTCTTTTCCTCTGCTACCGAGAAACAAACACAGCTACCCATCTAGATGCTCTGCCACTGCGCCATAACCAACATGCATGCACAAGCAGAATACTAGAGCACAATGTGTAGTGCTGCACGTAGTTAACACAGCCTTAATCTAGGGCGGCTTATAGCAGCTCTCACTGTATGTCGAATAGTTGTTCTCCACATAGATGGGGTATTTGTGTTTCATATTTAAGGTTTGTGGTGGCATAAACAAAATATCACAACCTGTGTGGTAAGCTGCTAAGTCCGTTTACCTTTTTCCATGAAGAAAACTGCTACAGGGAGCACTTTAAAGTGCCTTCCGTGTGAGTCTCATTTTGTCTGCATTGGCCTTTTACCATTTCAATTCAGCTATCACTGCTTGTGGTTGTGGAGCAGAAAAAGAGAATGGGTTGCTATCCTTGCATGGTCTGGAAGGTGACCGACTTTCATTTTTATTCACGCAGCTTATGTATTGATAAATAAGATGGGCTTTAGGAAGGGAAGAAAGGGAGCAGAAGGGAATTTATTAAATGCTATAAGTGGCAAGCTTTTTCCAAAGAGACAGGAAGTTGTCCACACCTCGATGTGGATGTCTTCAAGAAATTTAGATTTTCAGCTAGGAAGTAGATCAGCCCCATGTTGCTATAAAACAGGCAATGAATTATTTATTGCCTACAATAAGCTGCTAGCGCTTCATCTCATTTTGCTGTTTAAGTGCCAGTTTCTAGAGTGAGAGAGATTGAAAACTGCAGAAGCAGAAATTTTCTCTTTCAGGTCATGAGTTCAGATGCGTCTTCCTTATGAAACTCATTTTTGTGTATATTACCTTTACAAGTCAGTGGGTGTCAACACCAGTAAACTCTGGTTGTCGATATGAGCAGGAGAAGTAGATAGACCAAGGAGTTTGTAACTGGTTGCATTTTCACAAGAATAAAAAGGTAGGCCTGTGTGAGAAAGAGATTAAGGATATGACAGAGAACTGTACAAGCAGCAACAATGCAATCCTGTGTGAAAAGGACTTCAGAATCTAGCCCTATCAGTTAAGTATTTCTTATAGATGACGGACATAAATGTAAATACCTTGAAATCATTTAATGAAGTGAGACTGTTTGATTATTAGCAGGAGAATGAGGAAATCATAATAGCCATCTTGCCTCTGTTTGCTTAACTCTGAAAGGAATTTGTACAAATATATGAATGTTACACAGCCTTCTGACGCCAAGTCTTTTTGCTTCAGTTTGCAGCCCATCTTGTGAAAATCAAATATCCAAGAGTTTGCATTTTAGATGGAGGCATAAACAAGATCAAACCAACAGGTCTGCTGACAGTTCCTTCTCCACAAATATGAGCAACTTCAAATTCTCTGAGAACGTGAAGTCTCCATGAATGATGTGTGAAAAGTGTAAAGGTGATACGGCACATGCGTTAATTGTTGGTGTCTTTCCATGCTTGTTTTGGGGAAATGAATTTTTATTTTCCTTTTTTGGCATAGAGCTTCAGTGCTTGTGGGATGGAAACATGAACCTTTAGATTGTGATTTCAGCCAACCCAAACTTTAATTATCTAGTTGGTTATTGTCTGACTAGTAGTTCAGCAGTCATATTCATGTGGGTCAATCAGGTATTAAGGGGAATTGCACAAATGATTGAATTAGTAATATTATATGAAACAAATGCTGAAATTAATATGCATGAAAACAAGTTTGCCCAGGTATTCTTTAAAGGATTGGATTATGCTTACAGATCTGTTTCCAGACAAAAGGGAACATTTTTAATTTGAGTAGAAAAGCAAACTGGAAGTTAGTTTAAAAGTATACTATCAAACCTTTTTTTCAAAAATATATTCATATGTCCTTCTTAAACTCTGTGGTGTTCCAAACGTTGTCATGGAGGAGTCTTAATTCCATCCATGCAATTTAGTATGGCACATCCTGAAACCTGAGAAAGTATTTGTGCAAGAATAGATTTCTGTCTTTATTTGAAAAGTGTGGATTGTCTGCATTGAAACAGGTATCACTGGCATGTTGACAAAGGAGCAAGGAAAGATGGAAAATACTGTGATCTCATAATGAAATTACCTGAACTCTAACCAAAAAGAAATTGAGACCTGCCTTTTTTCCTGAATATTTCTTAAAAAGTTGTATTCAGCAAAAAAAACCCAAATACATGAATTATACATAAAACATCATTGCTCTATATAATAGGAAAATTAACTTTTCTTTGACTTGCATGAATATTGAGAATACAATGACTAACCTTGTTCACTAGCCTGACACCAATAGCGTTTCATTTTGTATTGTTGTTTATAATGGTCTTGACATTAAAACATATTTTTGTGAGCCAGCTAAAGCTTCTCTCTAGTTCTGTCATTATTTTAGTCATTGTCTAAAGGAATGCATGGTTATAATTTAAGTGGTAATGGAAAATGCTTCCAGGTGCTATTAACACAGTTTTCAATATTATGACACTTCTTAATACTTACGTCAAAAATTGTTAAAATGAAGTGCTCAGTTGCCACAATAAGTCTAAACATGAAAGTTTAACGAGAAAAATCGCAAGTGTTGAAACTGCACCAAAAGAATTGCCCAATTTATTATTTCAGATCATTTTGTCTTTTAAAAAAAAAGTCTTTGGAACCAAACCACTGCAGCAGTTCAAATGTGTTTATTATGTTACATTTAATCTTTACTTTCAAATTAAGACACAAGATAAAAGGCAAATTTAAACCATATGTTCCTTAAGTTCTTCCACTTATCCAGTTTCTGCTCCCCAAGCGAATTGGAAAGAGGCAGCTCAAACAGGCTGTTATCCATCCGCTACTTAAAAAACCATCCCTAGACAACAATGATATGGCCAATTATCACCCAGTCTCTAATCTGCCCTTTCTGGGAAAAGTGATTGAGAGAGCAGTAGCTGACCAACTCCAGACCTTCTTGGATAACTCTAGCGCTCTGGACCCTTTCCAGTTAGGATTCAGACCAGGGCACGGGACAGAAACAGCACTAGTAGCATTAGTGGATGATCTCCATCTGAATATAGACAAAGTCCATGCCTCCTTATTGCTCCTCCTGGATCTATCTGCAGCCTTTGACACAGTAGACCATGTCACCCTGTGGAGGCGTTTAGAAACAGAAATTGGCATCAGAGGATGTGCCCTGGACCGGTTTACATTGTTTCTCATGGAACGGACTCAAAGGGTAGCCATTGGAGATCAGCTGTCTCCAGAATGGGAACTATCTTGTGGGGTTCCACAGGGCGCAGTCTTATGTCCCATGTTATTCAACCTCTACGTAAAGCCTTTTGGAGAACTCATTTGCAGCTATGGAGTTGGTTGTAACCAATATGCAGATGACACCCAACTCTATATCTTGCTATCCAGGTCCCCACAGGATGCAGTAGAAATCTTAGATCGCTGCCTGACAGCTGTGGTGAAATGGTTGAAAAACAACAAACTGAAATTGAACCCAGACAAGACTGAAGTGATGCTTGTTGGGAAGACAGAGATCTTGAAAGATAGTGTACTCCCCACTTTCAATGGAGTTTGTTTGACCCTCACTGACTCGGTTAAGAGCCTAGGAGTTATACTGGATCCAGTGCTACTACTAGAAAAACAAGGCAGTGGCAAAAAATGCTTTTTACAACCTCATTCTTGCTTGGAAGATGGCCTCTTATCTCAACATGCTCGACCTGGCCACCTGGATCCATGCTGTGGTAACATCAAGGCTTGACTATTGTAATGCACTATACATGGGTCTCCCATCTAAGCTAACTAGGAGGCTCCAATTAGTGCAAAATGCTGCAGCTCAACTGTTATCAGGAGCAAGCAGGAGCATGGGCATCACTATCACTCCCATCCTACAGTCACTCCATTGGCTACCTATCAGTTACTGAGCTCAGTTCATGGTATTGGTTATTACATACAAAGCTCTTCTTGGCCTTGGTCTGCCTCCCTCCCTATGTTCCTCCATGGCAGCTTCACTCATCTGAACAGGGTCTCCTGCAGGTGCCAGGCTGCACATAGGCGAAATCAACAGCAGCCCGTACACAGGCTTTCTCTGTGGTGGCCCCTACCCTGTGGAACGGCTTGCCTGAGGAGGTCAGGAGAGCCCCCAGTCTCCTGGCTTTCCGTAAACGATGCAAAACTGAATTATTCAAAAAGGCTTTTTACTCGAATGGGAGAGCTGTATTGTAGGGATGGGGTCTCAGATGCTTTGCTAATGAGTTAGGGACCATAGACTTCACCACTATATTGCCTTACATATTATCTGTTGCTTTAAATATGTACTCCTATGTACTAGCTGTGCTTTATGTTGTCTAATGTCAATCCTAGAAGTGATTATGTTCTGTTCCAGTATTTTCTTCTGCTTTGTATTGGATTCTTGCTAACGCTATGTCTTTTTAAACTTGTATCTATTTACCCTATGGCATTTTTTTTTTAATAAAATTTTATTGGATTAGACATATTATTATTCCACATTACATTCAATTCCCCTATTTCCTAATTCTAACCCCCTCCCTTTCCCCCCTTTTTGTTGACTTCCAACAGTTTTCCAACCCTTTGTCCCTTTTCCCTTACTCATTTTAAATTCATTCTGTCTAACTAACGTATACATTCAATTTCTTCTAAGCTTATCTCTCTACCGTTGTATTCTCTTATTTACTTACATTAACATAATAATAAGAATAATAACTAAACAATATCTTTCTTCTAATCATAATTCTTTAACTATTTTGATACTCTGTACTCTATCTTTTGATCCCTTCTACCATATTAAACAAACAATTTGTCCCCTTTTGCATAATTTCAGATATTTCTATGAACAATTCATATAAGTCAACCAATTTAACTTGCACTCTATATATTACTTTCCTACATATCTCAGCTTCATCCTACTTTAGTTATATAATTATTTTACTTTGATTATGCAATTATACTATCATCAAGAATCATCAATCAATTTAACCCCTATATATCTTCAAACCGAATCATTCAATTTAGTACATTGTACAATTACCAGAAATGATATTAGTTAGTCTATCCCTGTACTTAATTACTTTCTATTATTCTTCCATATATATATATATATATATATATATATATATATATATATATGATAGTCTAATAAAATAGCTGCTTAGAAATTCACATTTACCTCTCCACCCACCGGTAAGATCACCCCCCTCTGCATTTTATTATTTTTCAATAGTTCTCAAACTGCCACAGTTCTCCTCCCACCTCCCAATTCTTCAGTAAATATTGTTTCAGCTTCTCCCAGTCTGTGTTGAACTGTCCTGGGTCAAGATTTCTCAATTTTCTTGTCATTTTGTCCATTTCCGCCATATACAGCAATTTATATATCCAGTCCTCGATTGTTGGCACTTCTTGTACTTTCCATTTTTGCGCATACAAAAGTCTGGCCGCTGCTGTCATGTAAGATAACAATGTCCTGTGTTGAGCTGGAATACCCTCCATTCCTAAATTCAGTAGCAGGAGTTCTGGGTTCTTATTAATTTGAAATTGTAAAATCTCACTTATTACTCTTATTATTTCCCCCCAGTACTGCCTTGCTACCTCGCACGTCCACCACATATGATACAAGGATCCCTCATGTTTTTTACACTTCCAGCATTTATTAGACATATTCAAATTCCCTAGCGCTATCTTCTTTGGTGTCATGTACCAACAATAAATCATTTTGTAAATGTTCTCTTTAATATTAGTGCATGTCGTAATCTTCATTGTATTCTTCCACAAGTATTCCCACGCCTCCATTGTTATTTCTTTATTGAAGTTTATGGCCCACTTCACCATTTGCACTTTGATGGTCTCCTCCTCAGTATACCATTTCAACAGTACTTTGTATACCTTGGAGATTTCCTTCTTGTCTTCTTGTATAAGTGTCTGCTCTAATTCCGAATTCTCCATTCTTATGCCTCCCTTTGCACAGTCCGAATTATAGAGATCTCTGATCTGTCTATACTGGAACCAGTCATAATTTGTAGATAACTCGTCCTGCGTCTTTATTTTAAGTTTAGAAAATTCTATTCGTGTTATCTCCTTATATGTTAAACACTGTTGCTCATTATCGACAGTTCTCGGATCTATTACCTCATATGGAACCACCCATAAGGGGGTTCCTTCTTGTAAATAGTCTCTGTATTTCTTCCAGGTTGTATATAGGCTTCTCCGTATATAGTGGTGCAAAAACATAGAGTTCGCTTTTACTTTATCATACCATAAATATGCGTGCCATCCGAATATTTTTTTATATCCTTCTAGGGCCAATAGTTTCCAATTCTTCAGCGTCATCCAATCTTTCAGCCGCACTAGACAAGTTGCATCATGGTATAATCTTAAATTGGGCAGTTGCATTCCGCCTCTTTCTTTTGCATCTTGTAAAACTTTCATTTTCACTCGAGGCCTCTTGCCTGCCCAAACAAAGTCTGATATTTTCCTTTGCCATTTTTCAAACTGCTTGGAATCTCGGATAATTGGTATTGTCTGTAGCAAAAACATTACTCTTGGTAACACATTCATCTTGACTGCTGCAATCCTTCCCAGCCATGACAAATTCAATCTATTCCATTTAATCAAGTCTCGCTCTATCTGAGTCCATAATTTTTCATAATTGTTCTTGAATAGATCTATATTCTTTGCAGTCAGTTCAATTCCCAAATATCTCACCTTACTTGTTACTTCACAGTCTGTTATTTCCATTAACAATTGTTGTTTTTGCTTAGTCATATTTTTACATAGTATCTTTGACTTCTTTTTGTTGATATAGAACCCTGCCAAATCTCCAAACTCCTTGATCTTCTCTATCACTTTTGGCATGTTCTCCGTTGGGTCTTCCACAATTAACATTATATCATCCGCAAATGCTCTAACCTTATATGAAAAGTCTTTTATTTTTATTCCACGAATTTCTTCATCTTGTCGTATTTGTATCATCAGAATCTCCAACACCAGAATAAACAACAGCGGAGACAACGGGCAACCTTGTTTTGTTCCTTTACCTATAGTCAATTTCTTAGTAACCTCGTCATTCACTACAATTGCTGCATTCTGGTCTCTGTATATTTCTTTCACTGCTCTTATGAATCTTTCTCCCATTTGTAGCTTTTCCATAGGGGCAAACATAAAGTCCCAGTTCAAATTGTCAAATGCTTTTTCAGCATCCACGAAGAAGAAACCAACCTCCTTATCACAACGCTTATCATAGTATTCAATAGCATTTATTACTGTCCTTAAATTGTCTCTGATCTGTCTATTTGGCAAAAAACCAGCTTGTTCCTCCTCAATAACTTCCGAAAGCCATCCCTTCACTCTTTCCGCCAGTATCTTCGCAAAGATTTTATAGTCATTGTTGAGTAACGATATAGGTCTATAATTTTTCACGTTAGTCAGGTCTTGCCCCTCTTTGGGGATCAATGATATATTAGCTTCATTCCAAGTGTCTGGAATCTGTTGATCCTTTAAAACACCATTGATCACCTCTTTTAGGAATGGTACCAGCTCATTGGTCATTACCTTATAAAATTTAGCTGTAAGTCCATCTGGCTCTGGTGCCTTTCCCAGATTTGTTGACTGTATTGCCTTTCTTATTTCCTCATCCGTTACTTCTTTATTCAATTTATCTCTCCAAGCTTCCGAAATTACTGGTAGCTTCATTTTCTCCAAGTATGTCACTATTGCATCTCTGTTCACCTCCTTCTTATTATACAATTTAGCATAAAATTTATAAAAGGCTCTACTAATGGCTGTCTGTTCCAAATACGTTTTGTTATCTTCACAAATTTTATTTATTGTTTTCTTCTCTTTTCTCTTTTTTAGTTGCCATGCCAAATATTTCCCAGGTTTATTAGCACCTTCAAACGCTTTCTGGTTCAATCTTTTAAGATTCCACTCCATTTCTTTGTTATTCATTGCTGTCAACTGCTCTTGAAGTATTTTAATGTCCTGATAGATTTTCTTTTTCCCTGGTCTTTTCTTTAACTGTATTTCTTTGGCTTTTATTTTCTCCATAATCTCCTGTCTCTTCTCCTCTTTCTTTTTTCTCACCCTTCCATTTAAGTCCATTAGTATGCCCCTAATTACTGCCTTGTAGGTGTCCCAAACCTTATTGGTTGGTACTTCTCTGTTCATATTGTATTGTATGAAGAGTTTTGTCTCTCTTCTCAACATCTCCATATTCTCTCCCTCTTGTAGCAAATCCTCGTTTATTCTCCATCCTTTCCTTTTACTCCTTCTCCCCAACTTCCACATAACTGGGTTGTGATCCGAGCCAACCATCGGCATTATTTCCGCCTCCTTAGTCCATATCGCTAAGTCTTTTGAGGCCCAGATCATATCAATTCTTGATAATGTGGAGTGTCTTGCGGAGAAAAACGTGAATTGTCTACTTTTAGGATTTTGTCTTCTCCATACATCTTCTAAGGTTTCTTGTTGTATCAGTTCAAAAAACAACTTTGGTAATAGTCCTTTTTTTTTTGTGCAGCTGTTGATTTTTTATCTAATTCCAAATCTGTCACTCCATTGAAATCTCCAGCAAGAATTATCTGATCATATGAAAGTTCATCTAGTTGCTTCCTCAAATCCTCAAAGAAGCTTTCTTTCGCTCCATTAGGAGCATAAATTCCAATTACCAGCACTCTCTTTAAATTCCATGTACATTCCACTGCTATAAATCTGGCTTCCACATCCTTCATTACAAGCTTTGGCTGCAGCTCCTCTTTTATATACAACACCACTCCTCTTTTTTTCTTGTTGGAGGCCGCTGCAAAGTCATTGCCCAATTTTCTTAATTTTAAATACTTTACGTCTTGTTTTCGAATGTGAGTCTCTTGTAAACATACAATATCACATTTTTTTTTTAATAGCCAGTGAAAAATGCTTTTTCTCTTATTCGGTGAGTTAAGTCCATTTACATTCCAAGATAAAACTTTACACTCCATAATCATAATCTTGTTGCTGGTAAGTCCTTTTCATTGTCCCTTATAAACCGCTCCATCTCACGTTCAGATCTGATACGCTTTTTAGCTCCTCCGAATTCAAAGGACAATCCTTCTGGTAATTCCCATCTGTACCTTATTTTCATGTCCTTCAGGATCTGAATTAGAGCTTTATATTTTTTCCGATCTAGTAGTACCGATCTAGGTATTTCCTTCATAATGATAATCGTCTTGCCATCAATTTCCAATGGATCTTGAAACTGTTTAGTCACAATCTTTTCTTTCATATTTCGAGTCGTGAACTGCACAATCACGTCTCTTGGTAATTTCCTCTGGGTCGCAATTCTTGAGTTTACACGGTATACCACGTCTAGGATAGCCACAACTTCCTCCACCTCCTTTCCCAGGTATTCAGCTAACACCTCAGTAATCTGTTCTTGAGCTGTCTTTCCTTCCACTTCCGGCAAGCCGCGAAATCTCAGCTGCTTCTCCATATGTTTACTTTCCGCAACCGCCATTCTTCCCCTCATCAACCTCATCTCTGTTTGTTGCGTGTCAGCTAGATTCTCCATCGCGCCTTCCACTGCTTTGACTCTCTGCTGTGTTCCTTGCAATTCATTTTGCATTGTTTCCATACCTTTCTTCACTTCTGAAAGCTCACTTTTCACAGTCTGTTTTACTTCTTTAATCAGCTCCGGTTTCATATCCTTAAGTTCTTTAATCACTTCTAAAAGTTTTTTGTCCAGATTTTCTATTGCCGATTGCCACTCTTTTTTCGACATCGTGGGGCTTGCTTTGGCTCGCTCCCACGAGTCCGCTCTCTTTCTTAACTCCGTGGCGTTAAATTTAATGTCCTTTTAATTTAAATGTCCCGGTCTTCTCAAAAAGAAACTTTTTTAGAAATCCAAAATGTCAGGCGTCTTTTCTCTATGGTTCCTCTATGATTTTGTAATCCAAAATGGCTTACTTCCTCTTCCGCTGAAGCCGCGGTTCTTGCCCTTTCAAAGATGGCGATTCCCTTCTTCCTGCCCTCCGGCAGGAGCCGCTTCTCTTCAGCAACTCTATTGTTATTACATACTTCCTGTTTCCCGACTTCCCACAGTAGCTCTCGCGATGGTAAGATTTTCTCACAGCTCCATAACCGCAAGTATTCAAAACAATAGTCCCATTTCTTTAATAACTTCTTTAAACTTAGTCCCTTTTCTAATACAACTCTTGCCGAGTCTTCCCCTCCTTATAATTAATCTGTTGCAGCTTGAAAATCTACTTTTATTCTTCTTTTACTTTTAACAATCTGTCCCGTATCAGAAGATAGTGATCTTTACCTTCTCATTCAGTTTCCTTGGGTTGTAATCACTGTTTCAATCTTAATTTCCCCTCCATTCTTCTTTCCCCTGTTGAAGCTTGGGTATGTAGATCTTATGCCAACCGCATTGGCCCCGAAACTGCCGCAGAGATCTTAGCCGACCTGTCACAGGGTGGGACCTCAAGGGTCGGGGGGAGATCCGTTGCGCAGGACCCCCCCTCGCCCGAGATCGACGCGCCCTGAGGTCTTGAGCGTTCTTTGCCTGCTCTCCGCCTGAGAGCAGTCGGCCGCGGGCTAAATTGCCCCCGTCGGCCGCTTAAAACGGCAGTCCGGTCAGCTCCGCGAATGGAGCTGCGTCAGACCTCCATAGATCCCAAACCGGAAGTCCCTACCCTATGGCATTGTTTATGGAAATGTCAACACTGTATGGAAATGTACTTGATACTGATTATACTAAGCTTGCTCTGTGTAATCCGCCTTGAATCTCAGTGAGAAAGGCAGACTATAAATTAGATAGATAGATAGATAGATAGATAGATAGATAGATAGATAGATAGATAGATAGATAGATAGATAGATAGATAGATAGATAGATAGATAGATAGATAGATAGATAGATAGATAGATAGATAGATAGATAGATAGATAATATACTTTAGAGGAAGTACACAAGTGGGCACTATTCCCCTGAGGTATAATAGATCTCCACCTCTTTTGAGACCTCGTCTGGCTGAGCCTTGAGAATGACCTGAGCATGCTCAGACAGCTTTGGATCTTGAAATGAACAATGCAGGAAAGGATGTTAGATTGAGGAGTGGGCTCCAGGTCATTTGCTCAGCCAGCAACAGACCCTCACCTTTTAGGTCCAAGGTTAGCACCAGCACACTCCTTTTCTTAGCAGCTTTCAGGAACTAGTGCGTTTTTTCAAGGGAGGGAGGGTCATTTTTGCAAGAGTAAGATGAGTACCTATACTTTCCTGTGTGACTTCCCATCTTGTCACTTTCCTATCCTCTCAGGATGAAATGCTATGAGGTATGAGATATCATGACTGAAGCAGCCTATTTAAAAGCATATGAATTTAATTAGAAAATTGTCACAGGCAACTCCACTACCAAGTTCTTTCTAGGTAAGTAAGTGACCCTTGTGGTAGTGGGGAAAGGCTAAAGATAAGCCTTTCAGATATGTCGCTCCAGATATGTGGCCAACAGAATAAGCATTCTGGAAAAGAAAAAAAAATTAGGAGTTCCCTTCAGGTATTATAAAACATGATTTTTCAACTATCAAAGGACAGTTTTTGTACTGACTATGTATTTACCTGCCATTATCACGGTAAACTGACTCCAGTGTGAGTCACAGCTCCACCTTTTCTCAGGCACCTCTGTGAGGAGAAATTTTATCTTGTTTCTGGATTTAGAACATAACTCTGGCGCCAGCAAGTACAAAAGTAACACAATAAATCTTTCTTCTGCTGGATAATTGTTAATATTAGCTACAATAACAAACCTGTCAGTATCTGGGGATTCAGGGGCACAATGTATTGTAGAACCTAAGGAATTAGGGAAGGTTTAGCTTTCTCACCTTCTTATTACGAGACTTGATTTGCCTAGTTCCCACCCTTTAAATGCTTCAGTTAATCCTCTGGAGTCTTTAATGGTGCCGTTCGTTTTCTGGCACTTCTTGAGAAAATGTTAATATGATTTTGTAAAGTTCAACTCCTGAATGATAGTAGAGGATTTGTATCAAAAGAGTTCATATTTTCAGCCCAGTGATGACTGTGAGATTTCAAGGGAACACAAATTAACTTTGTGGCAGAATCAGGACCTTATTTAGAATATAAGGCCTTGCTAACTTTTAAGCTGTGTTTCACATCCAGTTTGAAAGTTCATAGCAAATCTGCTGATTTTAATGGCTGTAGATTGCACGATTTCAGGGTAAACCATAAGGTGCACAAAAGAGATGGGATTTTATTTTAGGTATCTTATTTACTTCATAGTCCACCTTTCTCACTGAGACTCATTACACAGTGTAAGTACACAGTGTAAGTCAATGCAGTCAATAGGATGAGACACCTAATGGGAATAGGATTACATAATTTTTTTAAAAAGCAGAAAGTATTAATCATGATATGTCAAATAGTGTGGAGAATGGCATTGTAAAAGTAGAAATACTACAGTGAGAGCAGGATAATTCATAAGGCAAACAGATAAATAATGTACAGTAATAATAATTCCATTTATAAAATTGCCTTCCTGAACCATTCTCTTATAATGTATCCCAAGATTCCCGACTACCTTTATAAAAATGCCTTCCTGAACAATTGTTTTACGTTGTTTGTGAAATTTCAGGTTGTATTTTCCCTTCTAGTCAAAAAGCAGCTTGGGAAGGGGAAATTTAGTCAACCGTGTTCTCACAGAGTAACATAGCCTCAGTATACCTTAGAAAACACACAATATTAAAGTTTATTCACCAAACAGCAGCTTCCTCTGTGGCATCCTGGAGTGGCTTCCTGCTGGATGATCTTCTCAGGGTGGCAGTGCAGGCATCTATGTCTGTTTTTAACAGGCATTACCCTTCTATAGATGCTATAGAATTGTGATTTTAGTTTACAACCCACTCCTGGCAACATACTACTTTTATTTCTTAAAGGACAGCGGATGTCCTACTACATGCCGGGGGGTGGGGGGTAAGGGATGCCCTGCCTTTCTGCTCTTACTGAGGCCACAAATTCAGCTAATGTTAAAAGCATAAATAATAAACAATTAAAAAACATTAAAACAAAAAATCATTAAAACAAAACTAAAGCTAAAAATACACATACAAAAAACATAAAAGGAACACTAATATAGGGCAAGAAGGAGGGATCACTGAGGGACTGTCAGACAAAAAAAAGTCTTCACCTGCTGGTGAAGCAGGAGCAGGAGGTGACAGCAACAGCAGGTGACAGTCTCTCTAGAGAGCCAGTTTGGTGTAGTGGTTAAGAGGGGTGGGACTCTAATCTGGAGAGCCAAGTTTGATTCCCCATTCCTCCACTAGAAGCCAGCTGAGTGACCTTGGGTCAGTCACAGCTTCCCGGAGCTCTCTCAGCCCCACCCACCTCACAGGGTAATTGTTGTGGGGATAATAATAGCATACTTTGTAAACTGTTCTGAGTGGATGTGGTATATGAATTGAATGTTGTTGTTATATACCATGACTGAGAAGACCTTCCTGGGTCGCCACCTGTCTGAGCTCAGCAGCTGAGGGCATCCAGAGAAGGGCCTCAGAAGATGACTGTAGGCATCAGGTAGGTTTGTAAGAAAGTAAATGGCCCTTCAGGTCCTTCCATGCCATATAGGGCTCTAAAGGTCAACACCAGCACCTTGAATTGTGCCCAGAAACAGACTGGGAACCAGCGTTGTTTGGTCAAGATTGAATGGATACGATCATTATAATCCACTGCAGTGACGTCAACATCCAGGTTCAGTATTCTGCGTCAATTTAAATGTCTGAAAACTTTTCAAGGGCAGCACCATGTAGAATGCATTGCAGTAATTAAATCTAGATGTAACCAGGGCATGTACCACAGTGGCCAGATCTTTACCATAAATGCTCATCATTGAGGAAGACAGAAGGGCATTCTACCCATAATGTTGTGCAGGTGGTGTTCTATCATCTTTATGGACATAAAGTGCACATGAGAACCTAGCCAAGGGTTTACGTGGAACTCCTTTCCTATTATTTTCTGCATTTTTTCCTCCTACTTTAACTTGTTAACCATTTCGTGAGTCTTGATACTGCTATGTAAATTCCTTCTGTATATGGTCGCTTCCACACATCCGTAATGACCCAGCCTACTAACGGAACTTTGGCGGGTTATCTCACTCATTACATACATCATCATTTCCCATGTGCAAGCAGGTCGTCATGATCCTGGGTTTTGAGCGTTTTTTGTGAAACTTGTTTTCATTTTTGATGCCGCTTTTTTTGAGCGATCATCTAATGTATCAATGCATCTGGAGGCTTTTTTGCACTTTTGAACTGCCCTCCCACAAATCTCCAGCCCCTCCTCTTGCCATTACCCCTCCCACACAAGTGTCTGGCTCGCATGCGTGATCGTATAAGTCCTCCTCCCTTTTTTTTTTACTTTTTAAAATGGTCCTTGCGCTATTACAATGCAGTGCTTGCTACATTGGATCACTCAGCAATCAGACTATCAGTTTAGGAACAACATTGGGAACAGAATGCCATTCCTGATTTTATTTCAAACTAGCATTAAAGCCTGTTGTTTTGGAAAATATAACTCCTAGCAGCACTTTCCCCCACCCCTGCGCCTCTCCCCGCAGCATCAGTCAAGAGGAGACTGGGGAAGAGAGCAGGGGCTCCCTCCTCCTCTGATCCCTCAGCCACTGCTTGGCTTATGCCCAGCCCTCACAAGACCCCACGGAGGCAACAAGGAGCACCACCCCCACTGCTGTGGGACTGTTGGGTGGGCCTCAGTGCCACACTGAGCCTTCTCGCAGCCTGTGCTGAGCTCTTCCAGGCCTCTGGAGGCCCCAAGGAGGCAGCAGAGAGGAAAACCATTTTGCCCCTCACTCACTTCTTATCCCTGCATACTGCGCCTCCGCGGGGATAAGAAGTGAGTGCTAGGGAACATGGTTTGCCTTTTACATATAAGGATATGAAATCATGCAATTGTGCTACTCTACTGTTCACATATTTATTAAACACTTATGCATTTAAAATTCTGGGAAATCAATGGTAGAAAACGGAGTACTACGCATGCCCAGTTTCTACAGAAACTGAAAGACGGGACAACGATATAGCACAATCCTGCATGCGCTCAAAAAAAAGGGGGGGGAAGTTGGGTGGGACTGCGCCATCATTTGTGACGATGTGCAGAAAGAACACACTTTCTGTTTGGGGGGCTTTTTTCCTTCTGCTACGAACACACACAAGAAACACATGAGGATGCTGCTTATGGAAGGTGAGTTATGAAAGCGGGTTGGGAAGACAGCTTCGGGACAGAGAACGCCTGAAAAAAAAGGAACATGGACGCGACCTATATGAGCACCTAACATACAACTGCCTGCAAAATTAGCAAAATATATCCCTGGTTACAACCCAACCTAAAGACATATCAGCAGGGCTTGTCTTGGGGGCAGGTGCTTAAAAAACACTAGGCTAACATTGCTACGTGCAAGGTGCCAATTTTCTCCTCGCTTGTCTTCCTAGCCCGTCGACAAGTCTTCCACACATTCTGTGTTTATCTAGAATTTTCACTTTTTAATCTGAGGTTTAGTCATTAAATTAGAGGTACAGGCTTGGATCTGATGGCATCAGACGTTTCGCCTGCTGATGAAAAATCTGCTGTCTTTCAAATAAAATGAGAGGAATGAGGAGGTGGTTTGCAAAAACAAATCTCTTTTGTGAAGGAGTTATTCTCATAATGAATCTCCATAAGAAGTCTCCTGTCAGTGGAAGGGACAGCAGTGGATTGGGCAGTGAAGGAAGGCATTAGGAACTGATCACAAATTTCATCTTCCTGTCAAAGTGGATTAGTGCAAGTTTGTATAATATCTACAACTGAACCCCTATTTCAAAGACAAACTAAGAGCACATCCAGACAACAGAATTTGTACTAGTTTAGCTATCATTCCCTGAATGTAGCAGCTATAGTGCCATGAAAAGAATTAGTGCTCTCCAACAGAATTCCCCGCACACTGACAAGACCGAAACGCACAAGATTCTTGTTTGTAGTGTAAATATACCATTGTCACTTGTGGGATTGGATGCTGCCAGGCTGGTTTCTAAGACAGTAGCATCATGTCTCATCATCTGCCATTTAAGTAAGTCTTATTTTAAACTTGAGAAACTCGAATATTGTGGAATATGCAAAGCATGTGCTCTACACGAAACCATCTTCATCAATACAGAATGTGTAATTGTATGCGATAAAGTAGACTTTTAAATTTACACCACTTCCAAACTTGGGTCCAATTCTATGATTCCATTCTGCAAGTGGCAGCATGTCCCACTGGCGCAGGATAACCTTCTGCTGACTGAAGATGCTTTTCTGTAGGGCAAGCGCTCCTTGCATTGATGGAGGAGTGAATTGGAAGAGTGGGTTCCAGTTTCTCATTGTTATGACACTACATTAAAATGATCATGATAGTGGTGTACATTAAAAATAATTGGTATTTTCAGATTCAGGCATCAGGAAGGCAATAAATATCAGTATTCGCAATATTTGGATCCTTCAATACTGGTTTTGTATTCGGATCCAGGTTTGGGGGGGATGTCTGAAATTAACAGGGTTCATTATTCCCTATGAGGAATCTTTCTGGGGGACTAAAGGGGTTGTTTTTGCGGCAGAGTGAGGGCTGCCTGTCCTCTAAAGACCCTCAAATTTCAAGAAGACCAAAAGCCTCCCAATGCAAACTGAACCAATGCTAAAAAAAAGATTCCCAGCAGAACCAACCTGGCAGCAGAAGGCACACCCAAAAATTCTCTGGTTTGTCAGCCAGTCACAGCAGCTTGCCTTTGCAGCTTTCCTGGGGGGGGGGGGATTTTCACAGAAATAGCACATTAGAGACAACCCAGCTGTCAGTCCAATCATGACAATTCTCTCATACACCATATGAGAGAATCATGATTGGACATGGTTGCGCTTTCCCTAACATGAGATTCCATTTGCTTTTGAGCATTGCTTCCCTCCCTCCCCATAAGGTATTTTTCAGGTATATTTTCAGACGGGATATACCAAATTGCACTCCCTTAAATCAATGTTGTTCTTCCCATATGAACTTTGCTGAGCTACTGCCAATCACTTTTCACCCTGGGGGGAGGGGGTAAATCATGCCTTCTCTCTGATGTTGTGGCAGTTTTAGTGGGATTACTTTGAAATAATCCTTCCCATAGGAAATCTATGGTACAGCAGTTTTTATATGAAAACAGAGTCTGCCTCCTCATTAGTATTAATTATGTTTTAATTGGCTGTCCATTATCCTACCAGTTATTCTGTTCCAAAGGCTAATCACATTTGCGTCTTGCTTGTGGCAGCATATATGACGTTGTCCATTTTAATCTCATAATGAAACTGATAAGTATAATAACAACAACAATAATAAATGTTTATCTTTAAAACATCTCTTACCTCTCATCATTCAAAGCAGGTTACTGTTTTGGCTAAGAAACAATAACACCATCTAATGACTTCCTTGGCTGAGCAAGGCTTTGAACCCAGAGTTCCCCAGTTCATATCCAACCCACAATATCACATGGCTTTATCCATCCAAATTGTCTAGACATACAAACAATGCAGTATGTCAACTATTTTCAGCAGGTGAGAAATTGCAGAAATCATTTCAGCAAAGATCTGTGAACTTATGGCTTAGTTGCGTTACTCTAGAACACTAGAGAATGACTGAACGGAGTGGCCACAAACTACCCTGAATGATTCCTTTTAAAAGTCAGTGAAGAAAAAAGGGAGGAAGGGAACAAAAGAAAGAAAGAGAGAGGGAGAGAGAGAGAGAGAAAGAAAGAAAGAAAGAAAGAAAGAAAGAAAGAAAGAAAGAAAGAAAGAAAGAAAGAGAAAGAAAGAAAGAGAAAAAGAAAAATGCTTCTTTTATCATGGATACTGCAAGAGGTCACAAAGCCTTTAGATAGGACCGTGTTTAAGTGGATTTCAGTGAATGCCCCTAAAATATTGAACTCTTTTTTTCAGAATAATTGATTTTGTTAAAATGAAATTTTCAGTTTCAGAGATTGAATAAGTACTTTGGAGGGTATAAATTAAAATTTGGATGCGCACCAAAAGAAACAATCCAATTTAATTTGTAAATTTTAAGAGCCTTATTTCTTTCAGCATGAATGTATTGTATTCATAGCTCTAGTTCACCTAATAAAAAGTAAAGACATGGCTGGAAGAAACCTGAGGGAACAGACAACTCTGGCAGGCTTGTTAGAAGCAAAGTGGCATTGGCAGCCTCCTTCCCCACCTCCCTTGCAGTAGCCCCAAATTAGCCCCAGATTTGGGAGTTGCCACTATAGCTAGCACACCCTGTACTTTCTCAAAAACACAAGTCACAGTGATGTGAAGCAATGGAAACCACATATCATGGCTATTTCTAAAAAGCGCGGTGGTCTGTACAGGCAAAGTGTAAGACTATTCCCAGCCTACACTTTTTGGCAGCTGATATTCTCATATTACCAGTCAGTCTTTTGTGTGCAGTTGATGTCAGACCAAGAAAGAAGAGGCATGTCCGTGAATGTTTGTGCTACAGTCTACAATTACGTGAATCCACAGCTAGAGCTCCAGGAGACATGGCTTTCCTCTGAAGGTGTGTCTGCATTCAGACCAAGGAGTGGCACCAACCCCTGTTGGGGGGGAGGAAAGTTTGGCAGGAGAACCTTCTTTGTGCACTCTTCGTTGCGTGACAAAACTTGAAATTGTTATCGCACGCAACACTTTGGAACATCCCCTTGTTAGTCCAACTAGGAAATCTTGAACAATAACCTTTTATTCAACTGCAATCAGTTAAAGTGGTGTTCGGAAACCTGAGGTGCTAGAGATGTCGTGAGCCCTGATGGTTATGAGATTTGGATCTGACTGAACTCCTTCACCATTAGAAGGAGAATACAAGAAATGATCCTCTGGCCTTAACAGTACACCTCGAAGGCAGGAGAGCAACAGCTAGAACATACCTCTAGCAGATACTTGTCCAGCCTTTGACTTGAAAACAGAAATCTTACAGCCATCCTCATTCATGTTGCTGAAATGCTCTTATGCCTGAAATATTTTTGAATGCCAAACTTAAACCTATATTACGTAAAGACATCAGTTCTGACCATGTGTGAACTAGCGTTCACTCTCTAGCGTCTCTAAAAGTGACTAGCACCTTAAAAGACTTCCCTCTCTGAGGTTCTTTTTCCTAAATAAAATAGCAGTTCAGTGGCACCTTAACTTAACAATTATTCAAGCACAAGCTTTTATGAATCAGACCTTCATTCAACAGATGCATGGAATACACACTCATCTTACCAACACCTTTATAACCAAATTTATGCAGAGAGGGGGAGCAGGGATTGTAGCAGATAAAGACCTGTTGTAAATCCTGTTTTTTTCCCTGTTTCAGAACTATCTTCATAAAGGCATCATCACCATCATCATCACCATCACAACAACAACAACAACATTCGATTTATATACAGCCTTTCAGGACAATGCCCACTCAGAGCGGTTTACAAAGTAGGTCATTATTATCCCCATTACAAAACACCCTGTGAGGTAGGTGGGGCTGAGAGAGCTCCTAGAAGCTGTGACTGACCCAAGGTCACTCAGCTGGCTTCAAACAGAGGAGTGGGGAATCAAACCTGGTTCTCCAGATTAGAGTTCTGCACTCTTAACCACTTTACCAAACTGGCTGTCATCTCAGATTTCCATCTCACCCTGCCTCTCCCGAAGTAATTAATGAAGAATATGAAGCTTGTCAGTTCTATGACAGTCAGTGTGGAAATTCACTTCACACCTTTTCCAGTTCAATATATATCCAGTCAGTATTGTAGTTGAAGCCAGCTGGGTGACCTTGGGTCAGTCACAGCTTCCTGGAGCTCTCTCAGCCCCACCCACCTCACAGGGTGTTTGTCGTGGGGATAATAATAACATACTTTGTAAACTTCTCTGAGTGGGTATTAAATTGTCTTGAAAGGTAGTATATAAATTGAATGTTATTATTATTATAATATATATAACTCTACTACAAAAGAAGAGGTAGGAAAGATTGATTCCACAAGCAGAGTTCCTCTCACAACCCTTTGAATCTAACTAACCCTTTATCCTGTGAAGTACTTTCTTAATGATTCATTTTTCTCAGGCTTTAAAAAGGTGTCATGGAACATCAGGTAGAAAGCCTTGTTGTGATATATGTTTCATCAGTTATTTTATCTGACAAAATTAGATTGGTCTGGAAGGAAATTCCAATCAAATTCTGACACTGTATTTTCTTTCCTGTTTTTTTAAAAATAATTATTATTTCCTATAAAAAGCTCCTCTCTGATAACTAGATTTTACGTATCTTGAGTGTGGTAAGTTCTGAGAGAAAATAAGACATTTAATTACTATTTTCATTGCACTGATCGTTTGTAATTTAAATTCTGGGTTTTTAATGGAGACCGCAGAAGAATAACTTTTACTTAATTTAAAAAGTGACAGAGTAATACAATGTAGCTCTGTATACATTCCTGAGCAGTTGCAATTATGATTATTAAACTAAGAAATGCCAAGCAGGAAATTATATCCTCCAAAGAAAAGAACTACTTTTTAAATCTTACTCAGAAAAAAATTAAAGGATAAAATAATCTTGGTGCTTAGACTTTTAAGATTAATCTTATCAGCTTGTGGAGCCCAAGCCATGGCAAATGAATGGTAAAATACTCTGTCTATCTCCAGGAATCTGTCTGAGTAAAAGCCATGACGTTTGATGAAAGTACAGAATATATGGCTGCATTAGCCCATTTTAAAGTGTTCATCTGTACTATTTTTTAATTTTTATTTTATCGTATTTATATTCCGCCCTCCCCGCAAGCAGGCTCAGGGCGGATAACAACATTAAAACATTTTAAAAATTTCATATAAAACATTTAAAACATTGTACAAAGATATTAAAATATTTCAAAATATAATTTGAAATGGATGCTGCTTTTATTTTAGACACTCTGTATTATGCTGAAGTTGTGATTGTTGGGTAGAGTTGTGATTGAAGTTGTGTAGAGGAGACAGCGTCTAAAAAATTTTGATACCTTGAAGGATGTAAAATAGTAAACAGTCCAGTAGCACCTTTAAGACTAACCAACTTATTTGTAGCATAAGCTTTCAAGAACCACAGCTCTCTTCGTCAGATGCATGAAGGGTGTAAACCACCAGTTATTTAATTCTTCATTCTCCACCATCAAAAGAGTAATGTAGTTTTCCCACCCAAATTCCTTGGACCAGGTTTGACTGACAGGTCAGCATAATTCAGCCATTCTTTTTTCTTAAAGCCTCTTTGTGTATATCACTTCTAATCTCTTTCAAAGTCTCCCAGCAGTTGTAGCCAAATTTTATGTTGGAGGAAACGGGGTAGTTTAAAACCATGGCATTATTTCTCCCTGTCCTTTGAAAGAACTTTGGCCCAAAGTCAAATTGTACAGTCAACACCAAATAATTATTATTATTTCCAGGTTGCAGCTCTTTCATATGAATTTAAAATTGGCAGTCATTAAACAGATATGACAACCCAGCTCATTGTCCAAGCCTTAGTCTGGTTCCTCAAAGACTGGAATGGTTATCAGCCATGCTTTAATTTTGCTTGTTTGGCCTGCATGGCTGGGATGGAGACCGGGAGGACTTCATGTTGTGTCACAGATAAAGCTATTAAATCTATTGTTTCCTTTTGTGTCTGTGCCATAGATTGCTGCTGTAAGCTGCTATGTATGACATTGTTTGGTTGCCTGAGATAACATTCAGTGCAGACATTGGAAGGGGTGAGAGTTTCATAGAATCATTTCACAGAATCAAATACAGCCATATAATTCTCAATAGAGTCCTCAGTGCAGGAGACTCAGAGAGAACATATTCCCAACAACGGAAGGCTTCCAGAGAGGGGGAGCCCCCTCTCTATTCCACCTAGAGAATTGATTTCATTGTTGAGCTAATCTTACCTTAAGTAGTGTTTTTTTTGTTCAACTGAAATCTTGCCTCCTGTAGCTTAAACTCATTAAATCGGGTCTTGCCTTCTGGAGTGACAGAGAAATAAGTCTTGGCCCTATATGACAGCCCTTCGGGTGTTTGAAGAGTGGCCACATATCTCTACTCAGTCTTGTCTTCTTCATGCTAAACATACTCAGGGTTTTTTAAAACTGATTTTCCAGACCCCAGATCATCATCACTGCCATTTTCTGAAACTGTTTCAGTTTCTCTACATCCTGCAATATTCAGTACCAAATACAGGATTCTGGATACTTTCATTAATGCAGCCTATGATTATATTTGTCCTGACCTGGATATCGCAGGCAAGCCTGATCTAGTCAGATCTCAGATGCTAGGCTGGGTTGGCCTTGGTTAGTAACTGGATGGGAGACCTCCAAAGAAGACCAGCATTGCAGAGGCAGGCAATGGCAAACCATTTCTGTTAGTCTCTAGCCTTGAAAATCCCAGTAGGGGTCGCCATAAGTCAGCTATGACTTGATGGCAGTTTCTACCACCAGAATTGCTTTTGCCTTTTTGTAGCTGCAGGCACAAACCTGTTCACATGTAGTAATGCCAAACCAGGTGTTAAACCTCCTGTACCAATGTATTTTCTTTTTTCCCTAAATGTAGAACTTTGCATTGATTCTGTTAAATTTCATTTTGTTAGTTTCTAAGGTGCTAGTCCTTCCCAGTTTTGAGTTATTTTCAAATTTAATAAATATCATTCTGTCCACTCAGTTATTTGAATTTATCCTGCGATGTGTAGTGGAAAGAGAAAGCCAAATTTTCAGAAAGTCAGTAATATGCTACCTTAAAGAAAATATTGGGCATTTATTCATTGTTGAATCAAATTTAAATAGTGTCTGCTGCCCCACTAATGTGCCCTTTACAGTTGCTTTTAATGGCTTCTTAGTTGCTTTAGTTGCTTTTAATGGCTTCTTAAGCTTTCTCTGTCTTACTGTAGACTTGAAAATTTTGCTCCTGTAAACTATGAAGCTAGTCTTTTTCAATCTTTCAGTTTCCACTGGACTTCTGGTTTTTACTTTTCATCCCACTGAAAATTTAGCATTAAAAAAGCAAGTGTATCAACTTGATAGTTCAAGTTTAAATTCAGTTGGCTGCCAGGTTATGGATGGGACTGGACAGATCTACTAGGCAAAACCAACATCAGACAACTTTGATGGGAAGATTTGAATGCTTACTGGATTTCCATATCTTGAGGCTGGTTATTACTGGTTGAACCAGTTGAGTAACAACTGATTGGCAGCCTTATGTGACTATGATAAGGATCCATCCAGTTAACTTTTCTTTTGCCTCTCACAAGTCTTAGAGTCAAACAAAAGTGATAGTCATACTGGCAGCTACTCCAGAATTTCCTTTTCCAGCCTTCTTCTTTCTCAGTACATTAATTAGATTATGGTTTTCTGAAAGAGAAATGAATAGAGATCACTTATCCACTGACTAACCAAGAACAATACTCTCTTTCTGTTTGCCAGAGCCAAGACGGAAAGGAGAGCTCTTTATGAATGGCCAGGCAATATTGAGAGCTAGTGGAAAAAAACACTAAAAGCTCTTTCGGTAAAGGAAAATTACCCCTGATCTTTGGGTTTCCACATTCTAGAGATGATTACTTTATTTAGCTTTAGGTTTGAAGGAGCCTGAGACGGCGAGTCTAATAAACAGATTTCCAGTATAGTTCATTCAGAACTTCCTGTAGAGAAAACACTCCTTCCCCAGATAGTAAGAAGAAGCTTTGGAAGCATAAAGTTTTCAAAGGCTTAAAAATCCATGCAACAAATAGTTACTTCTAACGAGGGATGAGCTTAACTGTTGTGACTTTATGTCAACATTTGAATGTTTACAGTGGTGGACCATTAGTCAAACAGCAAAACAAATCGCATGAAAAGTGACTATCCAATTCAGTTCCTAACATGGAATTCCACAAACATGTGTTGACACTTCATGAGTTCACCACATTGACTTTGTAATTGGCTCCCTTCAAAAATCCTAGGCTGATGTGCTCAAAGTGATGATTAGGAGTCCATGTTAGGAACTGAATTCCCAAGTGCACAAGTGCCTACTTCAGATTGAAACCATACTATGCAGGGAGAAGTGGTCCTTTTATCAACATGAAATTACTCCAGGAGTCACCATTTACCCCACTGTGGAAACTTATATGTAGCCATTAATACATGCATGTTTCCCCAGCTGGTCAAATTGCAGCGCAGGGGCCATTCTGGGCCAGCTGTGTTGCAGGGGGAAAGATTTAAGACCCTTCTCCGTTTGTGCTGTGGTCCCAACCTGTGAATCAGGCCCCTGAGAATTGAGTTCCCAGCATGGAACTCCAGGTGCATATCTAATCCAATGTGCTCATGGAGGTGCCCACATGTCCACTACATGGACTTTTTAAAGTGAGAATTGGCTTCAGCTGTTGTCTCCAGAACAGGTAGGAGAAATTTCTGGACTGGAACAGGCAGATCACCTGCGTGGCAGGAATTTTATGTTTCCCAGCTTGTAATAAAAGCTGCTTTGATTCCATTTCCAGCAGAGCGTAAAGAAGTTGTGAGGGGTCCAGGTTTAGCAAGACAAGTAAACAGTATCCCATTACCTCAAATAAAAACAGAAAAAGTCATCTACCATCCATATTTTTCATTCATATTTTCCCTGCTGGTTTAAGTTTTCTGGTATGAGTTGCAGAGGTTGTTTGCCCTAAAAGGCTCTGGAATTGTACACCCTGAGGTGAATACCAAGATACTCCTAGGAATGCAAGAAATTAAAGACAGTTTTTAAATACATCAATAACAAAAGGGCTTTAAGTGGCAGTTAATTGTTGTAGATTAATTGTGTGGCAAATGTATCTAAGAATCAACCTCTAAAAACTCCACAGCAACAGAGGGGAGAAAAACTGAAAATGCAAATGAGATTAGAGGTAAGAACAGTAAACGGGCATAAATAAATGACCTTTGGGGTAACATTCTTTCTTGGAAGCAAGGAGGAGGAAAGGAGCTCTGGAAGTGGATAATTTCCTCTCTCTCCAGCTTTCAATTTGCAAACAGCTAAGGGTCTAGATGAGAGTCAGAGCTTTTCATCAAGAGATGACATCCCAGAATTTTTATCAATGTTACAGGAAGAATCCCTGAGCAAGCAAAGAATAAGTTTTTATGCCTTGAAGGGCCAAAAGTGCAAGAAAACTCTGAAGCACTTTAGTTATTTTATCCCTTTGACCGCACAGAAGCTGCTATCCTATCTAGCGTAACAGACATGGAGTCAGGGGTCATTTCGTAGAAAAACAGCTGGAAGAACTCATTAGCATAGCTCATTAGCATATGCCACACACCTTGCCATCACCGGAAGTGTGTCTTTAGCATAACTGATCTGCATCTGCCACACACCCTGACATCACCTATCCTGGCTGTTTTGGACCCAATCCTGGCCATTCAGGGCCGAAATTGGGCCCAAAATGGTAAAAGGTGCTGAAAATGGCTGAAAAGTGGCCCAATATGGTCAGGATCAGGCCGCTGCTGAGCGGGAGTGATCCACCACCCATCAGAGGTCCGAACCGGGCCATTTTGGCCCCAATCCAGGCCGAAACAGGCCCAAAATGGCTGAGTCAGGTGGGCGGGGCCACCTGTCATGTGACCTCTTTGTGGAACTGCCAGAACTGTGTTCCTGTGTGTTCCCCCTCAAAATGAGCCCTGCATGGAGTGATTGCAGGAGTAGCTGATAAAAATGTGTTCACAGTTCTCTGATTTTTTTTTTAAAAAAAAGAAAGATAAACCCATGTTCATTGATGAGGCTATTCAGCCAGGGAAAACAGACTAAGATGTCACCAAGAAATATATACATCCCTATGCCAATCTTTGGAAAAGGGAAACCCAGTGGAACTGGAGATAGGATGACCTGTCTGGCATGCTCCTGTCTTGTACTAGACAGAATGCATAAAGAGGACAGAGAGCTAGGAGTTCACATGGAAATAATAGCTCAGCCATTTTGCTCAAATATAGGCAGCTGAAGTCTGATGTCAAACTTCATTAGATTCTGTTCCAGAGCTACTGGCAGTGCCCCCAGCCCATTTCCTAAATGTTTGATTCTGCAAGTCAGTGACAGTCAAGTCATTTTTTTTACAGCTCCAACCAGTTAAACAAACCAAGACCCTGTTCAGCTGCCAATTAACTAATTGTCCACATTCACTTGATGGTTAAGCAAAATTCTTTCAGGAATTGGATGAACAAAGAAATCTGCCTTCAAGTGAGAGCTAAACTACGTGAGACGAATGGCAAAAGGACACTCAAATGAAGGGAGTCACAATCTTAGCCAGGAAGTGTAGTTTGAATTCCACCAGTCTCTACAGAGCTGACAAAGACCGCTTCTCAGAGGTTTTTTTAATTTCACTTCTCTACAAAGCCAGCAAATATCGCTCCTCAGAGGGTTTGTTAATTTCCTTGTTGCCTCCCTGAAGGATCTGTCAATTATTAACAAACCCTATGAAAAGCGATCTTTGCTGGCTCTGTAGAGAGAGGTGAAATTCAAACTATGCTTCCTGGCTAACATTGTGTCTCCCTTCACTAGACTGTCCTTGTGTAATTCGTCTCATGTAGTTTAGCTCTGAGTCAGACCGTTGGTAGTGTTATCTACTCTCACCGGTAATGACTCTTTGGGGTTTGAGATGAAGGTCTTTCCTAACACCTTTTAACTGGAGACTGAACCTGGGACCTTCAGCGTGCAAACCAGATGCTCTGCCTCTGAGCCACCAGCCCTCCCCTGCTAGTTCATAGGAACTGCACCCCTAACTAGCTGTCCTGCAACTGAGCGATTGTATTCTGTCATCCCCTATGAAATGTGCTGTAAGGGAAGAACTCTCCCAGAGATGATACGGAGTAAAGATGGGTTGAAGAAAGGTGCCAAGAGCCCTCAAAGTGAATTTTTGTTGAAATGTAGGATTGAGAAGTTTTCATTACGCTCATGAAAACCTTTTCATGGCAGATGAATGGCCAAAAGATGGCACAAGAGAAGAAACGTGTTGGGCTGGAGCCAGTCACAGCGCATTCCAGCTTTTGGAAGCCAAGCCTCGGTAGAGGCAAGCCCTGTATAAAAAGATGCTGAAAGAGCTTTCTGACAGCGGGCTAATCTTCTTGGAGTGGAAGGCAAGTATCAAGGTGAGAGAAACAGAATAAGAATACCGTGAGTGTGTTTGACAGAATTTTTTTTCTAAAAAATGCCTTGGGAATTAGTTTTTAAAAGGTAACTTGGCACTCCACACGAGAAGTACTAAATGGCTGTGGTAGGAGAAGAAAATGCTAACATTTCATTTTTTTAATCAAACAATTCCCGTTTGCTTAAGCAGCTCTTGCAAGAAAAGAAAGTTTGGTCACTTGTGCCAGGAAAAAAATGTAGGGAGTTCTACAGGTCCCGAGGGCAAAGGAATTACATTATTGTTAAAAGGCGAATGCAGAAAAATCTTTCAAGTGAGATGTACGTTATTTTAAAGAGCCTGCTAATTAGAAAGCCTGCAAGGATCAACACTTAATTGTTCAACACACACCCTTGTATATAAAAGCTTTAATTAACCCTTTTACGGTCCTTCGAGCCATTCTTTTCTTTATCATCTCTGTAAATTACAAAAACTACAGCACCAAGATACAAGATCTTAAATGCTTAGCTTTGAATAACCTCCCTCTCCTCATTTTCTGACTGAAGTAGCTGAGGAGTAGAACATATTTAGTTTTCCTTTCCTCTAAGGGCACATTTCAAGAACAACGGTATTCTCTGAAGGCATATCAACACTGGGAATGTGTTGTAGTTTGGAACTAGTGTAATGGAAGTATCATGGGAATTGAAGTTTTGTGGAGGTGCAACAAGGCCATGATGCCAAGGGCTCCATGGGGAGGGGGAAATTACTATTCAGTCTGTTTTAAGTGTGTAGCTTAAATATGCCCTCTCTCTTCTTTCTGCTGACTAATGTGGTTGGCCTTTGGAATTTGGGAATCATTGTAACTTTCATCAGCAGGACAGAGGCTAGAGAGAAAGAATAATAATAATTCTGCCCTTCAGAACTAGAGATTCTGCCCTTCAGAACTAGAGATGGGCATGGAACAAAAAAAAAATGAACCACGTGATTCGTGGTTCGTAGCATTCCACAGAACATAGAACCACGAACTTCCAACCTTTTCCCAGTTTGTGATTTGTTGTTCCGTGGCATTTCAATTGACCTGCACTGGCTGCTGAAGCTGGTGTGGGGTGTTTGAAACAGACAGCCCCTTTCTTCTGCTGCCTGGCCTGGCTGGCGAGCCCGGCGTCACAGCAGCGAGCAGGTATCTCGCCTCAGGTGCCAGAAATGCTGATACCGGCCCTGCACAGACCCCGTCTGAAACTGGCGTGGGGTCTGTGAAACTCTGAACCCGGCCACGGAACAGCTGGAAAAATTCGTATGTTCTGTAAACACACATTCCCATGGAACGCATGTTTCGGTGCAAACGAACTAGCCATTCTGTGCAGAATTTTGTTCTGTGGTTTGTTTTGTGCCAGTCTCTATTCTGAACAGATTAGTGCCATACTGAGAGAGGTGAACAAAGTCAATGTTATTTTTATCCCCACAATACAGCTGGGGATCTGGGGCTGAGAGGAGTGGCTTACCCAAGGCCATCTGCAGAGTTCATGGCAGTACTGGAAGTCAAAGTAGCAGAGTGCTGATTTGCAACCCAGTCACTTAACTACTATGCTACATCAGCTCTGCTTTATTTTTGCCTCTTGCCTTTTGCAGGCAAGGAGAGGGAGTGAATTGAAAACTGGAGTTGTGGGGAATGGAAATGACTTAAATTGGAGGCCTGGTTTCCAGTGCTGAGTCTGCCGTGATGCTCATTATGTAACCCTGTCAGAGCCATTATTTCTCAGTTCACTTTGCATCTATCTGGGAACAATATAGCCACCAGGTATACTATTAGAGGTGATATTATCATGTTTCTCTTTCAGACACTTGGCACTGGTTAGTTGTTATGTTGGTGTTATTCTATTTTATGTTAGGATTCATGCTGATCTAGCTGTAGTGCTTCCTGTTTTATTTCTTCTGATTTTGTATATTTTGCTGTATTACAATGAGTATATTGTAATACATTGTAATTTTTATTCAGCTGTAACCTGCCACCTGTCTTCCTGAGCATGTAAGCATAGCATCTGTCTCTTTGGCCTGTTTCTACTGATGCTTGCCTTCTTAGAGTTGCAAGCAAAACATCTGTCTCTGTCCCTCTTTAACCTTCTGTTCCTCTTTAACCCTGCCTGGAGTACCAAATACAAGCTACTTCTTGCTCTGCAATACTACCAGCTTGGAATGACGGTTTTGTTTCCATCTATCTTCCTCTGCAGTTCCATTCTATGAGAAATTTTTTTGGTCATATAAATGCCATATTTCTAAAAACTGGATAGGTAGCTTTCTTGATGTAACAACATCCTTTTTAAAAAAGATTCATAAACCTTCATTGCTTATAAAATTGGGACCTGTGCTTCTAGCTTTCTGAAATTTGGCATGGATGATCCCTTGAGTGAAGGTAGAGCGAATCCCTGAAAATTTCATCTGTTGTGGATCGAAAACAAAGACATTCCACTGGCAATGAAACAATGATGAAACAGGAATATAATAATGAAACAATGAAATTTCTTAAATAAAGAAATGAGTGCCTGAAATAAATCTAAAATAAGTGAATGAAGAAAACTCTTGTAGTGAACATGAAAAAGAAGTGACATCCCTATATTAAAGTGCTAATACAAGTGTAACATAATTGAACTGTTTGTTAAAAAGTGACTAAAACTTTCCTGATTTCCTTAAGTTAGATGACGTTTTGCTTTGTCACAGTAGATACTAGAACAACAAATAAGCATCAGGAACAGTAAATGATGCCCCTTTAACTGTTTAAAAACACTGGTTTTTCTACCATTTTGAATCCTAGCTGCTAAACTTGTTGATGCTAATGATTGTTAAAAACCCAAACACAATAAAAATTATGGTACCCAAGACAAACCACAGACACAAAAGCCTGCTCTGCTACATTTTTGGTGTGGAAATCTATGCAGCTAACAGCAGACTTGTTCTTGATGCTGCGCTTGCACCCCAGTTGTGTCACCAAGTGACCCCTTCATTATTTCCTATATTATTGAATGGTTGTCATGCCTTCCTTTGAACATCTGCAGTCAGGAAAGACTTGCTGTCTAGCCCTGCTAGTGGGTGGGACTGTCCCCAATAGAAGCAGATATTGTGAAGTGTGTGCATGTGCACAGAATATACATTGCACCCTTAAATGTCCTTGCAATTTAATACTTCTAAGAGGTATGGGTGGCCTACATGGGCCTCTCAACATTTGTGTGAGGTAGCTTAGGTTGACTGGCTCAAGGTCACAAAGAAAGCCAAATGGGGACCGAAACAGTTGTAGATTGACTCTTTATCCACTTCCCCGCACTGGATTGGTGTAGTGGTTAAGAGCAGCAGGACTCTAATCTGGAGAACTGGGATTGATTCCCCATTCCTCCGCTTGAAGCCAGCTGAGTGACCTTGGGTCAGTCACAGCTTTTCAGAGCTCTCTCAGCCCCACCCACCTCACAGGGTGATTATTGTGGGGAGAATAACAACATACTTTGTAAATCGCTCTGAGCGGATGTTAGCTTGTCCTGAAAAGCGGTATATAAATTGAATGTTGTTGTTGTTATAGCATTTTGTGAGTAATAATCAGTCACTTAAAAGTGCAGTAGCAGTTGCATCCAAGTCCACAGATCATAGCCATATTTGTCACAGGGAAAGATAACTATCTTGAATATCTTTCTCCCCACCTGCCATTAGACATGGGCACGAACAGAAAAAAACAAACAAACATGGTGTTCGGTGTTCGTTGCCATCCACAAACAATGAACGATGAACATTGATGAACATGATCCTGTTCATGAACATGTTCATTGTTCGTTGTTCATGGGGGCCAGCAGGCTCTCCTCCAGACATCAAGATCCCTACTGCACCACTCCCAGAAACCTTATTTGAGCAGGCACCAGGAAAGGTACCAATAATAAATAATAGTTTGGCCCCAGAGCCTGGCAGCAGCCCTGGAACCTGAAGGGGTAGATCCCTACCCCACCACACACAAAGAAAATTCAAGCTCCAATGCACTCACCTTGTCTCTGTAACAGCAGCTGTCTCTCCTCGAAAACCAGAGCTGAGAGCCCCCCCTCCCCCCTGGTCTTTTATTCTTGTAACAAATTTGGAGCTCCAGTCCACACTTGGAAGGAAGACCTGCCTATTAAGCTAAATTGGGCTTGGATTTGGGTTTCCAGGGCAACAGCAGGAGTTCAGACAATCCCTGCCTAAGCTGCCAAGGGAATTGATTGCAGGTGCCAGACTGTCTGGCTTGACAAACAGCAATGAAAGAGGCTTGCAACGACCACCTGTTCATTTAGAATGGGGCCTCACAAACAGCTTGTTCACGAATAGCAGATTGGGCTGTTCGTGGCTTTTTAAAGTTCGTATTGCTGTTCATGCCAATCTCTACCTGCCATATGAGAATATGACAAGCATGTGAGAATGAGGGTAAGAGCCACTTCTGGGTGAACACTGTTTCTTGACTTACTGCTTAATTACAGCTCTAACCACTGTGCACAGAGGTAGCATACGCATCCCTGAACTTGTCATTAATCAGTGACATTTTCATCAAGCTTTTAATTGCTTCAGCAATCCAAGTACTGTAGGGGTTTAATGCTCAGCACATTTAAGGTGGTTTTTCTTAATTCACTGCCAGTGAGGCCAAATGATCCGCCTACTGATGATTAAAGGGATTTTATTTTTTTATTTATTAAGAGGATTTATCACATGTACATATTAAACAGATCCAGTTACAGAATGCAAATGCTTTCTTTAAATCCACTAGAAGGGAAGATTTTTACCTCCTTGGTTTTTTTAAGATAAGAAAAAAATATACTGAGATAAAAGTCTGCCCATATGGTTTGGTAACAACTGGAAGCAACTACAACCACCACATCAAAAACCACACTGAAAAATTCCTTCTGCAGTAGAGCTATATATATGTGACCCTTGGAATACAATGCATTATTCTTCTGATGGAAAAACACAACACCATAATTCTCCTTCGGTCCACCCCGCCCCCCACCAATAAATTCAGCGTGTGATTGAGACCTTAGCTGAGAATTAGCTACTTCAGTCAGAAAACAGTTTATTTTCTCCAATGAATTGCATGCTAACTCACGTTTCATTTTGTCAGCTGCCTCATAACTGACAGCCAGACTCCCTCCCCCAGCCCCCAATTCTAACCCTGCAGGAACATGGGCAATTTCTCAATAACTCACAGAGACATACAATGTTTTAATATGCAATTAATTTAACAGCTTCCCCCGAAGAAATTTGTAATCAGCACCGCTGTTGAACCAATCAAAATATTTCATTATAAACAAGCAAAGCTCCCCGCTTTGAATGTTAGGTGGAGGAAACTGACTCAGTTGTTCCCTGACCAACCATGCTCATAACTGCTATGCAGCCAATCCGTCTGGTTTTTATGTAAATAGCTGTCCACTACATAACAAGGATAGGAAACTATTTTTTTCTGCCTTCAGCTTTACATTGCATTGACAAGCTACTGAAGGGCACCTGGAAAACATAATGCAGAACATGTTCATTATACCCTTAGCTAAAAATTTAAAGCCAGCTATATTAAGTATCACATCTGCCTAGAGAAGTTTCTTACCATGATTTACTGATTGTATTCAATTGCTCATTTCATTGCCAGTCTGGTGGAAGGACAAAAGAAAAAGTAGTGGCTAGAGCATCAACCAGGCAGAGGTAGCAAAGATGTGTCAACTCTATGGCAGGTTTGGGAAATGCCCAGTGCCTGCCAAACATATAAGTTTTGGCAGAGTGAGTATGCAAGCATCCCTCACACAAACTGGTTAAGGTTCAGAGGAATTTTATTAAGGAACTAGCATACTGGATAGAGACAATAGCCCTGTTCACATTACAAAAAACCAACATACATTTGATTTTCTTCATATGTACATTGAGAAATTATGTTCAATGAATGTACAGCTCAATGTGTGATTTAAAACCCACATTTATTCAGGTCCCAGTCCCTGGTTTCAAACAAGCATCTGCCCTTTCATACAAAGAAGCATATGCTACAGTCAGAATCTGCATGCATTCATTGTAACTTGTGAAGAGGGCTAATGTGCTACTGTCATGACTAAAGCAAAGAATCTATATAGCTTCCAAGATGGATACAGCCAAAAATACCATTCTGGGGACATAAATGAGGTAATGACATTTTAGCCATTGAAGGAAGGTAGAATGAGACCCACGTTTCCTATCTGATGATCTTCCCGCATCCTGCCCTCTGCAGGAATGTCGTCTTCTCTTTTTGTGTTCACCAGGTTCATTCCAACAGCAAGGACACTTTGCTATCTAAAGCGGCTGCACTGCATGCTTTGAAATTGTAATAGCAGATCTCTTGCTTTTAGCCAAGGATTGTGGCTTCTCCGAGAGTTGGAAACCTGCATCTTTGAGACATCATGAGAGAGCCCAAAGTGCACCTTTTAAAAATCATACACTGCTTCACTGATTCCCCCACAAAGCTTTGTGATCCCAAATGATTGCTCATGTTGCTAGTGCAGCGCTTCAAATCCCCATTCCATAACACTGAAATCAATGAGAAAGCTCATACACAGCTGGAGCGCTATGTGTTTCGGAGCCCTAGAGAGTTTCAGCGTAAGAATGTTGTCGGCTAGAGCATGCGATGGCAAAAAGAATGCTTAGAAGATGTAAATGCTTTACAATACACTCTATATAGGTTTCATCTTGAAGTCAACCCAGAGCCTACAGTTGCTGCAGAATGCTACAGTTTGGTTATTATCAGGATCTAAGTGGAGCATGCATATTACTCCCATTCTGCAGTCACGCCTTTGGCTGCCCATCAGTTACTGGGCTCAAGTCAAGGTTTTGGCTATCACATGCAAAGTCCTTCGTAGCCTTGGTCCCACACATCTACAGGACTGCCACTCTCCATGTGCTCCACCATGGCAATTTCACTCATCTGAACAGAGCCTTCTGCTGGTGCACCCTGCACATGGACAAAATCAACACCTGCCTGTACATGTGGATTCCTTCTTGTGGCCTCACTTCATGGAATAGCTTGCCTGACGAAGTCAGGAAGGCTTCTATTCTCCTGGCTTTCTGCAAACTATGCAAAACTGAAGTATTCAAGAGGGCTCTTTTACAGAGGTAATAGAGCTATACTCTACTATAACAAAATGATTCAGAAAGATGTTTGGGACAATACTACTGTGTATAGTTTTTATTGTCTGATGCTGTATTGTTTAACGTATCATGTTAATACTTGGGCTTTCTGCTCATTTCCAGATTTCTGCAATACAATTCCTATTGCACTTTATTGGATGTCCCATTCTGTTGATGGCTTACACCGAGTAATCCATCTTGCATCTTAGTGAGAAAGGCAATTTATGTTATAATGCAGACTTAAGCATGTTTAAACTCATTGAAATCAAAGGTCATACGCTCATTTAACTCGGTACTGTCGTGTGGCCAGTTTTAAATATTATTAAATAGAGGAATGAAGGAGCATGCAATTGCCTAGAAAACTTATCAGAAGGGGACTTTTAAAACATTTATCGTCAATCATTTTTTAAAATGATAGTTTTATCAAATGGGTTACCAGCCTCATATAAAACACCTGCACGGCCACATGCTGGCACATCAGCTCCCCAATAAATCTTGATCTGTAAATGAACAACCACATTATTTTATGATTAAGATATCTTTTGCTCAAAATCCTTGTGTCAACATGTCTAGCTGAAGTGACATATTACATATGTTGGACTCCCAAACTGGGAATGCTTCCCTTTGTGCCAGGGTGGGTGCTACATACCTTTGTGTACTAGATCACAGCTGATGACATGAGTCATCTGAAAGGGCAATTTGTAAAGAGAGGAGAAAAAGGAAGGCAGATTCCATTGATAACTTGCCAAGGCCAAAGATACAGGTGGAAACAATGGCAAGGAACAGTCACAATAACAGGAAATTTGAGGTGGGGCTCAGATTTTTAAATTCACATTTAACCCTTTGTCTATTCGTTTGTCATCCACATCTGATTTGGGGTATGTATTTTCTGATGGTTTTTTTTTCTGGTACCTCTTTCATTCTCTCTCCTCCACCTATTTCATATGGAGTGCTCTTATGTCTAAAAACGGGTGATTCAATCCAGTGTTAGAAACCCATGAGCAGAAAGAGGAGATAATACAAGAAACCATGCAAGTTATCTCCAGCATTAACAGCAAATGGGTGTTACTGGACATCATGTGACTGTAGCTGAGACATATGAAAATGCCTCTATATATTTGAGTTCGGTTTTTGTAATAATCCAAATGAGCAGTGTGCTGCCATGTGCTATCACATTTTTCTTCAAGCTTGGAAGAAAGAGGAAATGGCCTTCCTATGGGAAAAATATAAACCTGACACCAAGCAAATTTTGACACTTCAGCAAGCAATTAAAAGGATAACTTTGCATTTCTACAGGTCAAGGGTACAAGTACAAGAAAGGAAGGACATGATTCAATGAACACAGGAAAAGTTTTATGGTAACTCATTGTGTTTTTCTGCCAGAGGAACAATTGCATTAAGAAGGTCACATGTATGGTTATGGTCAAAACCAGATGGGTGACAACACATTCTGTCTTTCAAACACATGAATATATTAATACTGCATTTCTATAGTTAGTATGGAAAACATGATACACAAGTATTTATTTTACAGCAGTTCCAGGTTAAGGGATGATGTGTTATATGTCAATTGTATATTAGAACCATTGGCGCAAATGCACTTTACATAAATCTTGGCCTCTTTGAAGTCAAACAATATTTTAATTATGAAAAACTGAAACTAAAGGTGCCCACAGTTCCTAATTTGTACATTGCAAAACAAAAGTGAGCTACAGTTAGTAGTAAAGTACCCATAATAATATACCTGCTATAATAACATATGCCTAGTATACTTTTTGTAGGAACGTTGATGAAGTATTTAGAGCAACTGATTACAAATTCTCCAGTGCTTCTGCATCAATCCAGAGCCCTCTATGTATTCCAGGAAACGTGGCAGGTCTAGCACATGTGGCCTCCTCCACTCACTTGAATGCAGCAAAAAGACCTGCAGGGTCATCACTTTGCACACAAAGCAATGGGGTATAGCTTACTACCTAACTATAACAACAACTACAACAACAGTGTGATTATATAAAATCATCTGGCCCCCTGCAAGTGCTGTCACTGGAATGTTATTAACTGTGGTCCCACTCTCCCCTCTTTAGTTTACATTATGATTGGGGAAATTGGAGGGGGCCACCATCTGAGATGTTGATCACATATGTATCATTGTCTTTGGATTTCAAACGTATTTAAATGTTTTAAGTATGTATCAAGTATATTATTGTACCCTGCCCTGTGCCCGTTCGTGGGGAGAGCGGGCTAAAAATCGAATGAATGAATGAATGAATGAATGATATATCATCATTCTAGACAGATTAGTGTCCAATTCCGAGTGGTAAACAAAGTCAGTGTTATTATCATCCACACAATACAGCTGGGGAGCTGGGGCTGAGAGGAGTGGCTTACTCAAGGCCACCTGCAGAGCTCATGGCAGTAGTGGGAGTCAAACCAGAAGAGTGTTGATTCACAGCCCAGCCACTTAACCACTATGCTACAGCAGCTGTTCTCCTCCAACCACAATAACACATTTTTATGCTGCCTTTCAACCCCAATTATGGTCCCTAAGGTTGAGAACAATAAAAAAATTAAAAGCAAACTTTAATATGTATACATAATTAAAAACAACAAATAATGAAGCACATAAATTGGAAGAAGGATCAGCAAAGACATGCCTAACAAAACAGAAAAGTTTTCATCTACTGGCAGAAGACAAAGGGGAGGGAGCCTCCCTGGGAAGGGATTTCCATAATTGTGGTGCCCTGACCAAGAAGGCCTTATTTATTCTAGTCTGATTGGTGTATGGTTTGACATTAAAAACAAGTACAAACTGAATCCATTTGTACAACACAGACTGAAGGCCAAACTAGCTGAAACACTATTCCTGGGTTTGCCCAGGGATGCATCTCCATTTTGTAAAGTCCTGGAATATCTTTAAAGAGTGCTGTGGGTGTCCAGTTTTGGTCAGAATCTCTGCAGCGCAGAAAGAAGTTGGGCTCTTGCTCCCCCCTCACCATTTTTCTGACCTCAAATGGTGATATTGCAACCAGAACTGGGCCCCTGAGGTGGTCTTAAAAGGTATTTCAGGATGATACATAATGGAAGCAAACCTGGGGACTAAATCTCACCTAGTTTGGCCCTGAAAGTAGAGAGGCAAAGAAATAAATGGGCTGTTCTCATAATGGAAAGAAGCAAGCAGTGGGGTCCCATAAGGATCAGTATTGGGACTGGTGCTATGTTTACAAATGATTGAGAACTACTGGTGAGCTGTGTTAATGGTCAGTTCACAGATGATACCAAATTATGAAAGGTGAGTGATGGTGAGCTGCAAGAGAATTTCTCTGAGTTGACTGAGCGAGCAATAACATGGCAAATGAAATTCAATAGTGTATGGTGATGCACATTGGAACCCCCCCCCAACATTAAATATCTGAGCTGGCTGGGACAAAGACTGAAAGAGATCTTGGAGAATGTAGTGGAGAACTTGATGAAAATGTGAAAAGAAACCACAACATTTGGATTCTGGATAAGGGGGGGGAGGAGCTGCTGCCATGAGATTATGCAGCTAAGGTGAAGGATCTCTTTCTTGGGGATCTGATACATAGGTAGCAGATCTGCTGTGCCACAGGAGTGATTCTGTACAACCATCTGCAGTCTGTCTGTATGTCTGTAAGTAAAGCAAATAACGCAATAGCACCACAAGCCTCTTGCACACTCTCCTCCAAAGGGTAAATGAAACTTCTCAGGCTTGCAAAAGAGGGGCACAGAAATACTTAGAACTAGACGTGGGCACAAACAGAAAAAAATGAACATGGTGTTTGCTGTTCGTTGCCATCCACGAACAACAAACAATGAACATTGACGAACATGACCTGTTCACGAACATGTTTGTTGTTCATTGTTCGTGGGAGCCAGCAGGCTCTCCTCCAGCCATCAAGATCCCTACCACACCACTTCCAGAAACCCTACCTGAGCTGGCAACAGGAAATGTACTAATAATAAATAATAGCTTGGTCCCAGAGCCTGGCAGCAGCCCTGGAACTTGAAGAGGTAGATCCCTATCCCACCACACACAAAGAAAATTCAAGCTCCAGTGCACTCTCCCTGTCTCTCTCTCAAAATGCCAACAGTAACGGTCTTTCCCTCATTGTCTGCAAAACCAGAGCTGGGAGCCCCCTCCCCCCTGCTCTTCGCTTCCTTGTAACAAATTTGGAGCTCCACACTTGAAAGGAAGTCCTGCCTATCAAGCTAAATTGGGCTTCAATTGGGGTTTCCAGGGCAACAGCAGGAGTTCAGACAGAGTTCAGGCAGTCCCTGCCTCCAGTTGCCAAGGGAATCGATTGCAGGTGTCTGGCTGGAAGAGCAGCAAGGAACAGTAACGAATGAGGCTTGCAATGACCACCTGTTAGTTTAGAATGGGGCCTCATGAACAACTTGTTCGCGAACAGCAGATTGGGCTGTTCGTGGCTTTTTAAAGTTTGTATTGCTGTTCGTGACCATCTCTACTTAGAACCTAGGACTCCACCTGCCTTTGTGACACAGCGCTCGTTCACACCGGTATGACAGGTTTTCTTTACACTGGATTACTGTATGCTTAATGACTGGCAGTTCAATGTGAAAATTATCTCTATTGAAAAGCTTAGGGGAAGTGAAACAGAAAGAAGTTACATCTGTGTGGTATAATATTTGTGATTCACATGATACAGCTGTGGTCAAGTGATGAACAACTCTGAAGTCCAATCTTCCAGAGGACACTGCAGCCAGGAAAATTAACACACTATGACAAGAAACAACTAGTGTATAAATTGCTCTTTGAGGAATTAAGCACTAAATGTATATAACAGGACACTGAGGGGTCTCTCTGAGATGTTGAGAGCATCTTAAACTATGTCAGATGTCACTAGTGTAATGAGCTTTGTTTCCATGCTGTCAAGATGCAGCAAACATGGCCTTTTGGCCTCTGTGTTTGGTTTAGTCTCTAAAGGAATCCAGCCGCAGAGTTAATGATGCACATCAAAGAAACTGGGGAAAGGGCTGACTATCGAATGGTGGTTATTTAACCCTTTTTTTGATGAAAACTTACCTCTGTCAACAATGGGAATAAGATTATGCTAGGTTTAGAATGTTTCTGAACTAGTCAGTCCATTTCTTTCAGAGAATGGATGCCACCTTAACAACCAAGTATTTGTTAACTGAACTGTGTTTGCCATCACTTTTAAAAGAAAACTGACAAAACTGACTAAAAGAAAACAATTGACAATCTTGATCAACGTCTGTAAATTTACAAAGATATCTTTATTTTGAGTCAGTTTGGGGAGGGAAGTCAAACAGTTATTTAAAAGCACATTAAATTATTAGCCAGTAAGATGTCCTACAGTACGTTCGATAATGTGTTCCTTTTGAACTTAGTGCAATATAGTCTTGTTGGCACAACAAAAGAGTATTTTCTTCAAGAAGCAGCTGTACCCATCTCCCTCCTCCCCATGCTCACTACAGCTTTGCTGGGGGGTGGTGGTAAGGGGGTTTACACTGTGGATACAACAAGGGAGGAAGGGAATTCCCCTGCACCACTTCCCAGGTTTTCAAAGCTGCCATATGGGGCCACTAATTATTTCTTTTTAAAAAGTGAGATAGATCCTACTCAAATATCTCCCTTGACATATCTACTTTGGCCCCAAGACTACAATCAAGAACACAAACTTCTGATGGCAAGATCATTTGCCCTATTGGGCCCAAGAAAAATACACATTTTAATACTGCCAGTATATTATTAAGTCCATGAACATAAAAGTGGCCACCCTCTGGAAAACACATGACTAGCTTTCTGTAACCACAAAGCTTTTTGAATTTCATCCTTCCCCTAACTCAAACGATCAGCCAAGGCTCTACGATTAGGCTTGGTCATCATTGTTCCTTAGTTCAAAGAACTGTTTCTTATTCGAGATTAAAATGTAGAGTTCCTACATTTTATGTGATGCACCACTGCTGCAGAAAGCAAATTTAATTTATTACAATAACCATATATTCTAATAAGGTATAGCTCACGTTCGGACCAACGCAAAGCATCCTTTCCTTACGATCTTATATATTCTCTTCAGGGGAAACCCTTTCTGTGAAGTGAACAGCTTTTGCAACTTGATACAAAATCAGATGACGATGATGATGCAGTCTGCAAAGAGGAAGAATCAAAAGTCCCAGTGTCCAAGGCATGCAGTATGCATTTGTGAGAATCTAAAGCAATTCTAGATTGTGGTTGATATCAAGGTATCTGTCATTAGAAGACTGAAGTGGAATATGTTACTTGATTTCAGTCAGATACATTTAACAGAAGACACACTGAGACAACACACGCATATTACTGGCTTAAATACAAAACAAAAGGAACTGGGTCTAGTCTTTGAGCACAATCCTGCAAACGTTAATCACAGCTAATTCGTAGTAAAATCAAGTGGACTTCAGTTAGGTGCAACTAAATCCCATTCAGTTTCTTTCAATGGAAAAGAGTCGTGACTAAATTTTGCAGGATGATGCCCATTGTCATTAATCCACACGGTAAAATTTTAATAGTGTGCCCCTATAACAAATCAACATTCAATTGCAGCTATACCTTTAAAAAAAAATCTTAAAATATAAAGATGGTATTTGGTCTAAGAAAAAAATCTTATTATAAAGAAAAATAAAATCTATTTTGACCATTTCCAATAGCACTTGAACCAGTACAGTTTATAATTACAAAACTTAATTGGATTGAAGTCCTACAAAGCTATGTGTGCATAAGTGGAAGGACTCTGCAGACATCCACAGTTGTTTCTGACACTTCTACTACAGCTGCGCAGGCAAGCTGCAGTTAAAAAAGCAACTGAAGGCCTTGAGTCGAAACTTTAAACTCTCCTGTGTGCAGCACCCTTATGATGCATACCTTGGATAATAAAAACAAAACATTAAGAAACTGATAAATACCGTCCGAATCTAATGACACTGTTAACTATGAAGGATTTGTTGCTTCTGAGAATCAGAGCAACGAACATCACATGGCTGCATGGCTCATCCTACTACAACTTTCAGTAGTCTCTTCCTGCTGATGCAGCTCAGGCCGAGCATCTGCACAGGAGCGTCTTTCAAAGCAGACCCAAGCAAGGAGAAGGTTGGAGCCACACATTGATGTAAAAGCACCTAAACAACAGCTGGATATCTGCCTACTACAGCCTATATTCAGAGTGGCCAATAATTCTTGACCCAGGACTATTCATTTACTTGTGGCATCTGCTGGGAAGGCACACAGCTTTCCTTGCCATGTGGCTGTTAAAAAGAGCACCCTGTGAGGCCAGGATTTGCTATTGCTTCCCATTACGAGTGATCTTTTCCTCTTCAGGCAGAAAACCGCTAGATTTGAATAAACCGAAGCTAGTATCTAGCCTGCCATCACACTCACTTCTACATGAAGAACATTCTGCCTTTGTTGATGAGCGGTTACTCCGCAAGCATATACAATAACCTGGTGATTTAGCGACCAAAAATTAAGCAATTAGCTGTTAATGAGGTGGCAAAGAGGTTGTGATGAGATTATACCCTCCATAGTGGGTTTGTGGGTTATAGACTACGTTAGGCATGCACAGCTGCCATTTATCTTACAACTAGATTTTGTAAATACACAACACATATAAATACATTAATAACCGTACACATTTATACAGAACACAGCACTACCAATATTAAGGGATGCAGAGCCTACTCTATCATAACGGCCTCTTGTTAATAAGGAATAAATGCTATGTTTTATATATATTTATATATATATATATATAAACACACCCTTCTTTAAAAGTGAATGGCAATAGAACAATCGAAGCTCAAGTCTAAGCCTGAGTTAGTTTCAGTTGGTGGAGATGAACCAGTTCCACTGTCAGCAAAATGGAAAACGCACTGATGCAACTGCTCATTGTACCAAAGACTCCTTTTGATGATGCCTAACTACAGTTTGTTCTTCTTCATGAAGGACATTGATATTATTTCCACATGTACATGGAAAACTCTTAATGGAAATACCCAATATTACTTCGCCCTTTAAAAAAAATTACGTTATTTATACGGAGGTTCAATGGATCTCACAATGCACACGAATGAGAGAAGTAGTCATCAGCCCACTGGCTCTCACATCGAAGAGGCATGGAAAAATATAGTCTTTTGAGAGTCTGTCTGTACCACTAGTGATCTTGGGAACAAAGGCCTCTCCTCAAGCTTACATCATCCAATCCAATTTCACCGGTTCTTCCTTTTCCTTTCTCACCTTTGAAAATAACCTGGAGAAAGAAGGTGTTTAAAGAAGGTAAGTGATAACCATGAACAAACAATATTCCCAAAACTTAACCAGTACAAATCTTAGAAGGCTTGTATTCCCGGTTTTTGTCTAGGATGGCATATACACTGATAGTTTTAAATGAAAATTAAAAGGTTTCACGTCTGCTTTCTTTCCCATAGTCCAGTGTTTCCTGACCTTTTTCCCATGAAAGAACCCCTAAATTACTTTTTCAAATCCCAAGGAACCCCTACCTTTGAAAACGTTTGCAGGCCAGAAGATGGCAGGGAAGAGTACAATTCAGTAACTTATCTTGATAATAAAGTTATTTGTAAAGGTAGACAGACAGACAGACAGACTGACAGACAGAGTGTGTGTGTGTGTGAGAGAGAGAGAGAGAGAGAGAGGGAGAGAGAGAACTTATATCATAAGAAAAAAGTGAAGCCTTAATTACAGTTCAAGGGATACTTGGACTGCATAAAGGCACTTATTCATGGTTCTCGGCCAGTGGATTTTGACACAATTTACAGGTTAATATCACCACGAAACCCAAGGCTGAACTGAGGGCAATACCCTGTTTCTGTCTCATTGCTGCGAATGCAAAGGCATTTGCAGTGTAAATGGAGCCTCCACAGGGAGACTTCCTCCAATTCAATCTCCTGCCTGCCATTCCCTACCCTTTTGCCACTAGTGGGCTTTGCTATGCTTTTCTTAAGTTATTGGTAAGTATCAGTAAACTTACTATAGATAATTTTTTAAAGTCAAAAAGCCCACCAGAGATAGTTGAGGGAAAATGGCAAATGGGAGGTGCTTACACAAGGGAGGGTAGCATCTTCCCATCCTCACTTTCCCCAAACCTGCTTTCAGCACAATCTTCCAGGAAATATTGTACCAAAGTAGGGAGAAATGATCACGCAAAAGCCAAAATAAAAATCACTGAGTTTAGGATAGGTGGCAACGATTCCTTTCCATGAGATGGAACAAGACTTCTCACTTAGCAGAATGGGTCATTAAGATCCAGCTCAATCATCCCATTAAATATATCAACTGCAACAGACAAATATGAAAACAAAACACTCCCCCCCATTAAAAATCAAGTCAGCAGTAAAACAATATAAACTAGTAATTTACACACAGATTATAGCTAGGAAGAGAGGAAGAAATCTGACACGAAAAGAAACACACACATATACATAAATCTGACTTTGGTACAGTACGGAAAACAGTTTATGAGTCTTCTCAGAGAAAACAAGAGTATCATGATAATTTAATACTTTTGCATACATATACATTTGATTCTTATAAGAATATATTTGTATTTTTAAATGTAAGGTTTTGCTTTTACTAACACTGCCTACTACCAGTGTCTACAGACTACAGCAATCTGTTATATACTTCCATCAGTCTTCTCGGAAAGGGTCTATCAGACATAGTTACTGTCATCTACTAAATTTGGTTTTTAAATATGATGGCTCCTTTTTTTATTCCCGATAGTGGCATCTGGACACATGCTGTTTCACTGAGACATCCACTTCCTACAAAAATTAATTATTCCCAACAGTGATCAAGTGGAAAGCCATTTTTGAAGCAGGATAGGAATGGTATTTGTGATAACTGGGTAACACATGGCTCACAGACAGCCACGTGTGCCTGTTAAAATTGAAGGACTTGTTTTCATCCAACATTCTTGGAAGATAAAAATATTGAAAGAGCTTGATAGATTCCATAACAGTAACTGAATTCACTCCAACTGCAGCTCACTATAGAAACAATTAGAAGTTATGCTCATCTTCCTTTACCAATTTGTTAAGAGTTGAGAGTGACCAATGTCTACTATGATGGGATAATTTAGGCTTGACTGAACCCTGTTTTCATGTGTTTCTGCCATGTATTGTAATCTCATTTCATGTTATGTATAGAGATGGGCATGAACTAGAAAAAAAACAAACCATGTGGTTCGTCAAATTTCATGAACCACGAACCACGAACTTTCACGAACCTGCCCCTGGTGAGTGCAAAAAGTTCAAGTTTTCCAGGTCCTACCTCTACAGCTGCCATTTCCCTGCCCTGTTTCTGCAGCAGCCTTTTCATCCCTCCATTACTGCTGGCTTTTTTTTTGTTTTTTGTTTTAAATGGGCTATTGCATATCACCATAATGTTATAACAAGCTGTGTATCAGGTCCTCTGAATTCCCAGTTTTCATTTTTAAAAAGGTAAGGCCTCTACAGTGTGAAGCTCCATTGGAGAACAGCAGCAATGAGGAAACTACACCAGCCTGAGGAGAACCCCCTTGAGGCTCTTCAGGTATCTGTCATGTCTGACTGTGCCCATTCATTCATGCCAATAATTCTTGCTATCAAATGTATGCTTTATTCTGTCAGGGGTGACTCCATTTTGTATGACTAGATATATATTCTTGTTGCTAACATTCCAATGAGTTCCCTCATGTTCCCAGGTAGCTGGGTGTTTACCAGTTGGAGACTTTCTTCCTGCCTGTGATATGTCTTCTCTCTTTGTAGCCTGATAACACAAATATGCATACTGTTCTCACACAGATCAAACAACACTGGGTTGTTTGGGAATTGGGAGAGGGGAGGAACAGGGGTAGAAGAAGGATGTAATTTTCCTATGTAGCCATTCTGGTCAACTTTCTACTAGAACTGCTTAGGTGCTTACCTTGCTCTTAAGTAGACCATTGGATCTGATTATGGAAAGAACTGATTTCTGAATAAAAGTCATTTAATCAAGAACCAGTGTCTTGTTACAATGAACAAGGAATCTGTCTGCTGTAATCTATCATCCAGCTGTCAGACTCTTTCAATGAAATCAGTATCACTCAATGAAATCAGATTGAGTGATAAAACACACCAATCAATAAATTGGTGTGTTTTATGCGTTTTGCTTGGCTATATCACTGTTATTTCTGAAGGAAGTGGAGCACTTATGACATAAAGATAATGCATACAACAGATTTAAGGTTCCTGGTGAACAGCAGGATTTGAGTTCAGTGGCACCTCAAAGACCAACACGATTTCCAGGGTGTCATCTTTCGAGAATCAGAGCTCCCTTCTTCAGACCCCTGCTCAACTCAAATCCTGCTGTTCCACGGCAGACCAACACCTATCCACCTAAAACTATTCTAAGGTTCCAGGTGAAGTCTGAATTTTTGCCATTAAAAATTGCAAAGCAGATAGTCTACTTTAAGATGACTCAGGTTCACCATTCAAAAATCCTAGGTATTAAAAACTGCTAGTTACCCTTAACTAGGGTTGCCATCACCCTACTAGGGGTGGGGGATCCCCTGCCCCCTGCCCCCTGCCCCCAGTCCCTGTCCCCCAACTCCACTCTGGAGGGAGACACACATGTGAAGAGCACATATGCTTTCTTGTTAGACTGGAAAATGACATCATTTTCTGGCACAATGGGTGGGCACAGGAGTGGGTGTGCACTTTGCATGTGTAAGGGTATAAGTATCCTGCTCCCCCCCCTCAGTTTTCTCCCTGGGGCTCTGGCAGCTCTACCTGTAACCTCTATACAGATTAATAAACTATAATAGTATCCAGGAATTAACTTGTACCAGTGTTCTACTTTCTTCATATCCTACACTCCAGTACTATACTCACACTTTTAATGCCAGTTCCGTGCAAGGTAATTTGGGTTTGTCTCCAGCCATGGCCGCTGTTCCTTCCCCAAATGGCTGGTCCATGAGCACCGATCTTTCTCACAAAGACTTGGAGCAATCCAGAATGCAGCCCTGACACTTTATGCCTGAAGGACAGGCACAGGTCCCCCGAATGAGCTAAATGGCCAAGGGGGAGGACCAAACGTGCTGTCCGTCCTGCTTTTCCTTTGGGCTCGGAGACAGACAAATACTGTCCACCTGTTAAAAAGAGAAAGCAGTAGTTACAAAATCTCAGCAGGTTCCTGAAGTTTTAAACATGAGGTTTATCTTTGGCAGCTTGATTTTTCATTCTGATACTTTCAGTGCAATCCCAATAAGAGTTACTTCAGTCTAACCCCATTGATTTCAATGAGCTTAGACTGGAGTAACTCTTCTTCGAATTGCACTGTTTAGATTCTGCAGTGCATGGAATGTTGTATTGAGTTATGACTCATCTTCTGCTGCATCTATTTGTATTTACTTGGAAATGTATCTCACTGACTTTGGCAAGGTTTTGTCATGTCAATGCATAGGACTACAGCCCATGATATTTTAAAACTAAAATCTTAAAACAAGATCATGTATGAAAAAAAGCCTCAAACCTTATAAACATGGAATAAGACACCAGCTCTTTCAAGTGCCCCTGCTCACTGTCATCATGTTAGAGTGCTGCCAGATACGTGGAATTTATTCAAAGTCATTCATGTGCCTCTTTCTTTCTGGGAAGTTATCTGCTCAAAAGCCATCAGCTGTTAAATGAAAACCAGAAGACTGGCACCATTTAGAAAAGCCAAAAATCAAAAGGGCGTATAATACCAATAAGCTCTTTCACTGATCCTTTCATGTATGAAGTTAAAGCTCTGATAAATGGGGGTCTTCGTGCTTTATATACATCCCACTGCTATACTAATGAGGATTTCTTTATTTTCAACTCCTTTTATTAGGTGTTCTAAAGACAGATAACATACCCAAGAGGAGATATAGTTTTTATATGAAAATAGCAAAAGAAACACACACACACACAGCTGTTGCTCTAATCCAACAAGAGATATATGGGGCAGTCTTTGGCATGCACTGCCAATGCATTAACTTGATGTACGTCTTCATCTCAAATCAGAAATACTTTTGGAGCCAATTAAATTGGCTGGCTGTATCTTTTGATGCAAATGAGGCTAGCATTCAGATCCAGATGTTCTTACAACTAATTGCTCTTGCCTACAGCTGTTTAAGGGTATGCATCTTTATGGACTAAAACAGGCTGCCACATTACATTAGTGCTGGAATCAATGGATCGAGAAAAGTTCAGTGTCAGTTAAAGATCACTGTTACATGAGCTAGTAAGATTTGAGTCCAGTGCCACCTTAAAGACCAACAAGATTTTCAGAGTATAAGCTTTTGAGAGTCAAAGCTCTTTTTGTCAGATACCAGAGAGCTTTATACCCAGGGCCGGCGCCAGGATTTCTGGCGCCTGAGGCATGGGGGGGGGCAGCTTCAGGACTGGATTGCAGGGTGGTGGGCAGCTGAGCAAGACGGCTGAGAGGATGCCGGCACAGCTAGGCACAGCGGGTGGCTGTGGAGGAGCACGTGTGTTCTCCCAGCCCTCCCACTCTGTTGTTCCACGCACTGCACTAGACGCCTGCCGCGCCTGGCCCATGACTGTTGCTCCCGGCCGGGGGCGCGTGTTGGCAGCAGCAGCAGCAGTGCGGGAGAGCCGGGAAGCTGCTGTAGCTGCAGGCCAGGCGTGGCAGGCGGCCGGGGTGGCGCGTGGGCAGCTTACCATCTCTCCCGGTCAGCCACCCGCCCGCTGCTGCCACCAGCTCCGCGGCGAGCACCCCTGCCCCCAGCGCCCCCTCCAGCACCTCAGCGCTCAATGGAGGTGCCGGCCCTGCTTATACCTTGAAAATTCTGTTGGTCTTTAAGGTGCCAACAGTAGACCAACATGGCTACTCACCTGAAACTGTTACATGATATCTGAACAAAGGAAATCAATATGCAAGAAACTGATTTTTGTACTGAATTTCTGCATGGTCTTGTCCAACTGAGAAGAAGGCTAAAAGCAGATTACACTTTTAAATAATTCTGCATCATATATATCCAAAACAAGACAGTAAATAAAAACCAAGAAGTCAAGCCAACCTTAAATTCCAAATTAAAAATCTGCTCAGCCAGTAATAAAATTCCCAACCATTATCTAGCACTTCAAGATAATACTGTCTTTTCTAAAAATACGATTTAAAAAAAAATCTGCCTTCACTTTTGGAAAGAAAGGACAAAACAGGAAAGGGGAAAAAAGGAAGATTTTTTGACAGATTTCCCAAGGGATGGAACAGTACAATGGGTGGTGCAACTATTAAACATCATACTGAAAAGGTACATAACTGCTGTGATGTTTATTAGCATTATTCACTGGAAATGTGACAGTCATCCACATGTCTCTTATTGGTGGTTCCATTGATTTATCTAATCTCCAGGGAGAAAGAACATTTTATGTTCCAATACACAGCCAAAGCCTTGCTTTCTAAACAGAAGCTTGGGTCCAGCAATGTGCAAGCAGAAACATAAGCAGACTTAGATCCAGAGGAGTTAGCCGTGTTAGTCTGTAGTAGCAAAATCAAAAAGAGTCCAGTAGCACCTTTAAGACTAACCAATTTTATTATAGCATAAGCTTTCGAGAATCAAGTTCTCTTCGTCAGATGCCTGATCAAAACTGGGCAGATACACTACATAGGAATTGGATACCTTCACTGCTACAAACTGACTGCACACCAAAAGGAAATGTTTACATTTCCAAGCAAAGGAATGTTTTGATTGCCTCTATGCTAATTGCATTCTGCCTTCTTGTGATTTATGCTCCCCTCCTTCCCTCTCTTTCCCCCTCCTCTTCTGTATCTGCCCAGTTTTGATCAGGCATCTGACGAAGAGAACTTGATTCTCAAAAGCTTATGCTATAATAAAATTGGTTAGTCTTAAAGGTGCTACTGGACTCTTTTTGATAAGCAGACTTAGTGCAATTTATTTATTTCATTTATTTATAACATTTTTATGCCACATCACCAGGAACCTGCCCATTAAAAGATATTAATTAGAATCCAGCATAAAAAACCCTCTTCCCAGCATAAAAATATAGATCATAAAAGCATACCACAGACAGCTGAAAGTATGTTTCCAAACTAAAATAATGTTTAAAAAATTCTGCTTGTGCAAGACATTTTGCAACATCTACCACTTTCTTCCCTACAAATTGGTTTCACAAGATCTTGTGCATATGGAAATACAAGCAGAGATACAATATATTTGAATTACTGCATGTGCCTACTGCTATCTTTTTCTTGCATTTTCGTTAGTGCACAACACTATCAGAAATTTTGTGCTGGATTTAGCCTAGAGTGTAGAAGAGTCCAGTAGCACCTTTAAGACTAACCAACTTTATTGTAGCATAAACTTGCAAGAACCACTGTTCTCTTTGTGTGGTTCTCGAAAGCATATGCTACAGTAAAGTTGGTTAGTCTTAAAGGTGCTACTGGACTCTTTTCTATTTTGCTACTACAGACTAACATGGGCCGTTGTCACACGGGCATCTCTTCCGTTAAATTTACAGCATATAGCGTCCTACCTGTTATCGGCACAGTAACGTTTCTTTGGGTCACCTAACAGCTCTTTGCGCCACCAGCTGTCCACACCGAAGCACTCTGTTCTGTTCTCTCTAACCGCGCAGAAGCAGCTCCCCCCCCCTTTTTTATTATTCTGGCGTTTAATTCCGCTATAACGGAATAACAGCATATAAACATTCCGTTAGAGCAAAACATTACGACCCTTTTGTTTTTCCAACTTTGAAATTATATAAATAGCCCTTTGCCCACAGAAAACTCCCTGTCTGGCGTGATCCCCATCGCTGACGACTCTGCCATGGCGACTGAGTCATTTTTACTTCAGCAGAAAGTTTGCATTGTGTTATGTCGTTATGGCGTTATAAGGACATAATAAAAATTTTAAAAAGGGGAGTCGCAGGAAGAAATGGATTCTGGGATTGAAGGGAGGGCATAGGACGTTGCGAGGCGAAATACATCAATGTGAGGCATTCACACTGAGGCACAAAATAGCGCGACTATCAAGCACAAAGCAGAAGAGAGAAAATCGCTACAGTGTTGGAATAAGGTGGGTGTTTGCCGGAAAATAGCGCCATTTTAGCGCTAAATAAAAGCCCGTGTGACGACGGCCATGGCTAACTCCTCTGGAATTAGAACTAGGGATGTGCGTTTCGGCTTTCTGAATGCCGAAAGAAAGCCAAAACAAAAGTGTTTCGGCTTCTTTCAGGTTAGCCGAAACGTTTCGGAGAAAGCCAAAACGTTTCGGCTAGCCGAAAGAAAAAAAGCCGAAATGTTTCGGCTTCTTTCGGCTTTCTTATGGGAAAATGCCTCCGTCTTCCCGGACGTCTGGGGGAGGCATTTTCCCACCGAATCAGCCCAAAATTGGTGGGGACCTTCCTCTAACCCCTCTCTAAACCCCCCCAAGTTTCAGACCGATTGGACTTTGGGGGGCCATGTTATGGCCCCCCAAAGCAGGTCCCCCTATCCTCTCATAAGAAAGCGAAGGAGCAGCATATTGTTAGCATGCTGCTGCTCATCTTCTTCATTATTTCCTATGGGGGAAAAATGAAGAAGCAGGCTTCCTTTGCCAGGGGTGGCATTTTGCATGCAAAATGCCCCCTTACCCTCAGGGGCCCTTCTCCCACCCTTCCTCCCACCCCCCACCAAGGCTCAGCCTGCTCCCACTTGGGGGGGCCATTTCATGGCCTCCCCAAGTAGGTGCTCTGCTCTCATCTCTACCACTGACAGCTGGGGGAGGCTTGTCTTGCCAGGGGTGGCATTTTGCATGCAAAATGCCCCCCAGCCCTCTGGGGCCCTTCTCCCACCCCTCCTCCCACCCCCACCAAGGCTCAGCCTGCTCCCACTTGGGGGGGCATTTCATGGCCTCCCTAAGTAGGTGCTCTTTTCTCTACCACTGACAGCTGGGGGAGGCTTGTTTTGCCAGGGGTGGCATTTTGCATGCAAAATGCCCCCCAACCCTCTGGGGCCCTTCTCCCACCCTTCCTCCCACCCCCCACCAAGGCTCAGACTGCTCCCACTTGGGGGGGGGCATTTCATGGCCTCCCTAAGTAGGTGCTCTTTTCTCTACCACTGACAGCTGGGGGAGGCTTGTCTTGCCAGGGGTGGCATTTTGCATGCAAAATGCCCCCCAGCCCTCAGGGGCCCTTCTCCCACCCCTCCTCCCACCCCCCACCAAGGCTCAGCCTGCTCCCACTTGGGGGGGCATTTCATGGCCTCCCCAAGTAGGTCCTCTCAGTCCTCTCCCCAAGTAGGTCCTCTCAGCGCACCAAAGGGCATGATAGAAGTGTACTACACAAAATAATACAACCCACTTCACCGTTTTTGACATCAGTTGTGTTTGTGTGATTCTCTGATGTGAAGTGAGTTGTGTTATTTTTATGTAGTACACTGCTTTCATGCCCTGTTGTGCCTTCCTACTGTGTAACCTAAAGCAGTTAAGGAAATAAAGTGCTTCTGACAGCAATATTTTGGGGTGATTCTCTGATGTTAAGTGAGTTGTGTTATTTTTGTGTAAGATACTGCTGCCATGCCCTTTGGTGCACCCCCCTGCTGTGTATCCTAAAGCTGTTCAAGAAATAAAGTGTTTTTGACAGGAATTGTGCTTTTGTGATTCTCTGATGTTAAGTGAGTTGTGTTATTTTTGTGTAAGATACTGCTGCCATGCCCTTTGGTGCGCCCCCCTGCTGTGTATCCTAAAGCTGTTCAAGAAATAAAGTGTTTTTGACAGGAATTGTGCTTTTGTGATTCTCTGATGTTAAGTGAGTTGTGTTATTTTTGTGTAAGATACTGCTGCCATGCCCTTTGGTGTGCCCCCCTGCTGTGTAACCTAAAGCTGTTCAAGAAATAAAGTGTTTTTGACAGGAATCGTGTTTTGTGATTCTCTGATGTTAAGTGAGTTGTGTTAATTTTTCTGTGTGGGGGACTGCTGGTGTAATGTGTCATAATGCTTTGCCTACTTGTACTTTGAAAGGGAGAAAATAATTTTTAAAAAACTTTATTTTGTGTTGTTCGTGTTTTATTCTTTGTTGTGCAGTTGGTTCCCATCATAGGGAACAATGGGGCTGGCTGGCTAGCCATCTCTGTAGGTGGTGGGGGAATTTGAGGGAGGGTGTCTGTGGTTCAGGTGCTCTTTCACAGGGACCAGCTGGCACTCAGAAGTGTGCCCACCATTGTGGCACCCCTGGGCTGTGCAGAATTGCCCAGGGAAAGAGAGTTTAGAAGTTCCCAGGAATGGGAACAAAGGGAGAGGGCTGGCCTTTGCCAGCCTGTTCCTGGGGTTATGGGTGTGGGGCAGGTGGGGGTGGATTTGGGTCTGTGAGGGGCTAATGTGGGGATTTGGGTCTGTGTGTGGCAGCTGGGGGGGAATTGGGTTTGTGTGGGGCTGTAAGGGGTGGATTTTAGGGGCTGAGAGGACCTACTTGGGGAGGCCATGAAATGCCCCCCCAAGTGGGAGCAGGCTGAGCCTTGGTGGGGGGTGGGAGGAAGGGTGGGAGAAGGGCCCCAGAGGGCTGGGGGGCATTTTGCATGCAAAATGCCACCCCTGGCAAGACAAGCCTCCCCCAGCTGTCAGTGGTAGAGAAAAGAGCACCTACTTGGGGAGGCCATGAAATGCCCCCCCAAGTGGGAGCAGTCTGAGCCTTGGTGGGGGGTGGGAGGAAGGGTGGGAGAAGGGCCCCAGAGGGCTGGGGGGCATTTTGCATGCAAAATGCCACCCCTGGCAAGACAAGCCTCCCCCAGCTGTCAGTGGTAGAGAAAAGAGCACCTACTTGGGGAGGCCATGAAATGGCCCCCCCAAGTGGGAGCAGGCTGAGCCTTGGTGGGGGGTGGGAGGAAGGGTGGGAGAAGGGCCCCTGAGGGTAAGGGGGCATTTTGCATGCAAAATGCCACCCCTGGCAAAGGAAGCCTGCTTCTTCATTTCCCCCATAGGAAATAATGAAGAAGATGAGCAGCAGCATGCTAACAATATGCTGCTCCTTCGCTTTCTTATGGGAGGATAGGGGGACCTGCTTTGGGGGGCCATAACATGGCCCCCCAAAGTCCAATCGGTCTGGAACTTGGGGGATTTTTAGAGAGGGGTTAGAGGAAGGTCCCCACCAATTTTGGGCTGATTCGGTGGGAAAATGCCTCCCCCAGATGTCCAGGAAGACGGAGGCATTTTCCCATTGAAAAAGCCGAAAGCCGAAAGCCGAAAGAAAGTCGAAACAAAGCCGAAAGCCGAAAGCTGAAACAGCTGGCCGTTTCAGCTTTCGGCTTATTTGAAAGAGATTCTTCTTTCGGCTTTCGGCTTTAGCCGAAAGTTTTTGGCTTGCACACCCCTAATTAGAACCTAGAGTGTGAAAGAGACACAGAGAGAGCAATCCTAAGCAGGTCTACTTAGAAGCAAATCCCATTTCATTCAATTGGGATTACTTTCAGGAAAAGTGTTCAATCCTAAAAGTAACTGCAACTAGTGAATGATTTCCAAGCTCTTTTTGTTTCTCATCTCCCTGCGTTTTTTCATAACATTTTGTGTAAACAATTGGAGATGTATGCCAGCCTATGAGGCAGAAAGAAATACAAGTGTGTCTGCCTTGGAACATATTTCTTTTTCTTTATTTATTTATTAAATTTATAGTCTGCTCTCCCTGCAAACGGATAACATCATATAGAACCACAATAAAACTACATTAAAAACCTAAGTTTCAATAAAACATATAACTATGTGGCAGCCCATATTGCTCGACCCAAACCAATACATCCCATGGGGTGGGAGCTGGTAAACAATATTAGGCAAGTCGGTAGAAAATCTGGGTGAGGGGGGGTTTCAATGCCCCGCCCCTCAACCATATGCCCCGACCTCAACCATATGCCCGGTGGAATATCTCCGTCTTATAGGCCTGATGGAAAGACAGCAAATCCTGCTGGCCATAGTTTCAACAGACAGAGAGTTCCACCTAGCTGATGCCAAGACTAAAAAGGCCCTGGCCCTGGTCAAGGCTAGGCGAGCATCCTTAGGGCCAGAGACCACCAGCAGCTGTTTATATGTCAAACAAAGTGCCCTGGGGAACATATAGTGAGAGGCAGTCCTGCAGATATGTTGGTCCCAGTCTGCTAAGGGCTTTATAGGTTAACACCAAAATCGTGAACCTGATCTGGTACGCCACTGGGAGCCAATGCAGCTGGCACAAAACAGGCATTAGATGTGCCCTATATGGTGTCCCCATGAGGACACAGCTGCATTCTGGACCAGTTGTAATTTCCAGATGCAAGGGAAGCCTTGTGTAGAGTAAGTTACAGTAATCTAATCTAGAGGTGACTGTTGCCTGAATCACTGTCATGGATCGAAAGGTAAGGAAAAAGTTGCCTGGTCTGATGCAGGTAGAAAAAGGCAGAGCTGACAACTGCTGTGACGGGCCTCCATTGATAAGGAGGCGTCCAGGATCACCCCCAGAATCCTAACCATTGAAACAGGTGCAAGTGGCACCCCATTAAGGGTCAGGAGTCAGACATACATAGAGTAAAATACAGTAGAGTGGATTCCTATGATGTGGGTTCTATGCTTTTTCACAAACTGAAACGTCTTCTGTAACAGAAAATATGTAACAAGTTGTATATTTGCCTGGCAAAGCCCTAGTACAGACTAGAGTTGAGCACGAATCCATTTATGACCCCAAAAACTGAACGAACCAGGCCAGTTCATGGTTGCCAACCACGGATCATGGAAGCTCTTTTCTACGAACTTCCACGAACTGATTCCTGGTAGGGGTTCGTTTGGGTCATGTTGGGAAAGGGACAGTTTAAATGGCCATTTCCCCGAGGAAATGGCCATTTAGACCTTTCCTGCAGCTTGCAAGCGGCAGGTTTCTTTAAACTATCAGCTGGCAGGCGGCAGGGGGGATCTCCTCATTGCCACCTGCCAGCTGATAAAGGGACTTGCTGCTTGTAAGCGGCAGGGCCCTTTAAACGGCCCACAGACCCCCCCCCCAGCCCCACACTTACCTTGAGGAATCCTGCAGCCTGCGGTGTCCTCCCCCTCCTCCTGCGAGGGGCAGCAAGGCCATTTTTGGCCTCCTCCGCCCCGCACAGGCCCGCAGAGGGACGGAGGAGGCCGAAAATGGCCTTGGCTGCCCCTTAAATGGCCGCCACACATGGCGGCCATTTGAGGGGCGGCAAGGCCATTTTCGGCCTCCTCTGTCCCTCTGTGGGCCTGCACAGGGGTGGAGGAGGCTGAAAATGATCTTGCTGACCCTCGCTGGAGGAGAGGGAGGACACCGTGCTGTGGGGGAAGGTAAGTGTGGGGCTGGGGCTGGGACAGGGGTTGGGGCTGGGTGGTGGGGATGGGGTTTGGGCAGTTTAAAGGGCCCTGCCACCGACAGGACCCTTTAAACTATCAGCTGGCAGGTGGCGAGGGGGAAATCCCCCCCGCTGCCTTCCAGCGGATAGTTTAAAGGGACCTGCTCTTGCAAGGCAGGAGAGGGCCCTTTAAACTGTTAAATGTTCTTTCCATGCTGCTGCTAAGCGGCTGGAAAAGGGGTGTTTAAACCCCACAAACTAAGAAGTGGTTTGTAACTGGCCCCAGTTCCGTGCCACTTCGTAGTTTTTGGTTCATCAAAATCCACAAACTGCGAACCTCATGGTTCGGGGGTTTTTTGGTTCGTGCCCATTTCTAGTACAGACAGGCTTATGAATTTCTTTCTCCAAAGGTAAAGCTATTTACCTTATATACAGAAATTTAGCCCTGCCTGTTGGACTTCTAGACATCCTGATTTTAAAGACACAGATGAAACTTGGCAGCCCCAAGTGGAGAAAGGTTTTAGCAGACAAGAAGCACATTTGATGTAGCCACTCTGTGTAGACAGCATCTAGTTAGTAGACAATACCTTTAGGGATAACTTACAGACTGTGCCAAGAAAAGCATATAGAGATACATTCTAGATGGATGTTCCCCAGCTTTGGAACTCTCTTTCTATAGAGATTCACCAGAACTCCAAAGCAGATCACCCCCACCTCCCAGATCAATGGTTTGATTTAGGCAATCATTTTGTGCCTGTGGGATGAAACCCCCTACCCCTTTTTAGAGGAAAATCAGGAAGATGTGTGCTTGGCTGCACATTTAAAAAAGGTTTCTTGTCCATCTTCATCCTTCAGTTATACAAGAAGGCCATTAATGAATACCTGTGCCATCTTTAACAGGTTCCCAGTGCAGGTCATCATGCTTCTCCTTGAGCCATCCACAGAGGCCACTATCAAAGTTACAGCTGTGAACAAAAACACCTGCAAGGAACAGATCAATGATCAAAATGGAGACAGGCCTCAACCGTTGCAGCTGATAAACCTTTCAGTAGCAAGCAGATAGTCTGGAATTTATAATGTTTCTAGTACATTTTTTAAATCTAAGTAAGTCTTTAAGAAAAGTATAGTATAGTGCATCTTTAACAATGGTAACTGTAGACAGGTTCACACTTTAACACAATTACTGTGCAAGTATTGATATTAAAGATCTAGATATGTTGCCCACACTTTACTCTCTCTAAAATCAATCAGGTCCGGTGTCCGAAGCTGGCATGAACGGCATATGCCGAAGCTTGCAACTGGCCCACTGCTCCTGGAGATACCACTGGCGAAAGCCAAATGCAAAAGGAATCACCAGAGATTCCAAAATGAATGCAAAAGAACCAAGCTGTGCTGCCTCTTCCCATCAGGGCTGGAGAGAGGCTGCGGCACAGTAGCAGAGCATCTGCTTGGCATATAGAAGGTCCAATCTCTGGCATCTCCAGCTACAAGGATCAGGTGGTAGGTGATTTAAAAGACCTCCACCCAAGAGTCTGAAGACCTGCTACCAATTTGAGTAGACAGTACTGACCTTGAAGGGCCAATGGTCTGATTCAGTATAAGGCAGCTTCATGCGTTCATGAGAAAATGAAACATTAACACCAACAAACACCCTCACTTGAGATCCATGTAAAGGAAAGCTGTAAGCAGCAGATCATCATTATTTCATGTTCCTTTTAAAACTGATATCACTGTCAGTGAGACATGAGTTAAAACTTTATATATTGGGGTTAGAAGGGTTATAGGACATGATTCTGAGCGCATATCTTTATTCATAAGTCTTTGATTTCTTCCCAATAATATCAGGGTTTATGTATTTTAATGTATTCACTGAAAACATTGCACAAGGATAGGTAAGTCAAATATGCATCTTCATCTAAGTAGGTACATGCTTGCATCCCATGCTTAACCATCTCAAGGTTAATTGATTTTAGACAGGTGTGTCATAATATTGGAGGTGTGTCATCAACCCAAGGACCAACTCCAAAATAAAGATGTAATGGACACAGAATTTTAAAAAAACGAATAGTACCCCCATTTCCCCCATCCCCTCCACAAAGTGAGAAACTGGTAACTACCTGGATCATCATTGGCTTCATCCTCATCAGCACTAATCCCTCTTTCAATTTCGAATGTTTCAAAGAGGTTATTGCTCACCCCAGGCTGGCGTGGAACTGGGCAGAAAAAGACAATTCGAAAGAAATGGATGAAGTAGACAAGGCAACGGGGCAATGACTAATTTCATCTTTAATAAAATATGGAGCAAAAGCTTCTGGCATTGTTCTTCTAGAAAATGCAATTTATTAAATTACATTTCACGTGTAGCTTCATAACATCCGATCTCAATAATTTATGCATTAACACTTCTCTGGTTTCTTTCAAAGGTAAGTTGAAAAAAACTGGAAAAGTCTTTACTTCTCGGGATATGTTAATTGTGGCTGTAGCTATATTTCAAAATATAAGGCTCTGAAAGTGATTCCTCTTAGAGGCAGACTCTCTTGCTGGGACTTTTGTAAGCAAAAACTCCAGAGTCAAATGCAAATCATTCAATCTGATTTCTGGATCTGGTTGTCATTTGAAAATCCTGCACTGTGGCTGCTTATTGTCCTGGTTTCCATTTGGCTCCTTCTTTTGATGCATTAAAATGTCTTATTAAAAACTAGTCATTTAACTGAATTAAGTCCCGGGGTCTTGGTTGTAGTAGGTTCCTCCACCAAAGAAATTCCCGCCCACCTCCCTGAACTGTATTCTATCCAATTGCTTAATACAGAGTAAACTTGCTCCCAGACTTCAATGTTCTGGCCAATTAATAGTAAACCACTGGGATGTCTGCCAACCCCTAGGCTCTTATTAATAACTCTTGTTAATATTTGGGTTTTATATAGCATGCTTTTCTCACTGAGACTCAAAGTATAAAATACAATAACAATTCAATCATTCAGCATAAGCCACCCAATAAAGAATATTACAGAACTAGGATTACATAATTAGAAAACAATGCAAACAGAAAACTAAAGGCATGACCTACCATAAACAATGAAGAAAGTAGATTACGAAGGTAAGTGCAGTAAAAGCAAAATCCTACAATAAATGTTGCAACAGATAAGCATCCTGATCTTTTCTTCTTTGCACATTCTGTGAAATGACAGAATTGGGGTAGCCTTCTTGATGCTGAGACCCAAGCTACAAGAGACAAATTACACGAAGAGGAGAATGTGAAGGAAGTTGTGGTGTTAGCCAGGAAGCTGGGTTTTAAAAGAGATCAGAAGGTTTTTGTCAATTTCCCCTCACTACAGAGCCAGGGAGATCACTGCTCAGAGGGATTGTTAATTTCCTCTTTGCCTCTGGAAGGCTCTGTCAGTTTCACCTTCCCTTCTAAGAAGAGAAGAGGAAATAAACAAACCTTCTGAGCAGGGATCTCCCTGGTTCTGTAGAGAGGAGAAATTGACAAAGCCTTCTGATCTCTTTTAAAACTCCGCTTCTTGGCTAACATTGCAACTCTGATTTTGGTCCACTGTATCGAAGGCTGCTGATAAATCCAGTAAAAGCAACACAGATCCCTGGCCCTTGCCCACATTCAAATGGAGATAATCAATTAATGCCACCAGTTCTGTCTCCATCCATCTGAAAGGCCTCAGAGCAGATGAATAATTCATGAATAACTGGAGGCGTTCTGGATCCATTCTATCATCTTGCCTAAAAGGGCACATTAAAGACCAGGTGATACTTAGACACTTCATTCTTTTCTACCCATGGTTTTTAAAGTCACAGAAGAATAACTGCTTGTTTTAGTGATGAAGGAAAGGTAGTAGCCTGAATCAGTGATTGATTTATGAGGGATATTAGAGACTCATTGATGTGATGCTTTCATGATTTCAGAAACCAGGAAGAAGAAGTGTCAGAGTACAAGTAGTTTCCTACATAGAGGTGCGTACGAACAGGAAGAAAAACCCGAACACAATGTCCGTTGTTTGTTGCCATCTACGAACAGGGAATCACAAACAACCACGAACATGATCTTGTTCACGAATATGTTTGTGGTTGGCTGTTCGTGGGAGGAAGGGGGGAGACTTGGAAGGGAAGAAAGTTCCCTGCGCCCTTTGCAAACGGCGTAGGGAACCTCCTTCCCTTCAAAGTCTCCATCTTTCCAGCTGGCTGGAGGGAGGGAGGGGAAACTCTGAAGGGAAGAAGGTTCCCCATGCCATTTGCAAACGCGTGGGGAACTTCCTTCCCTTCAACATCTCCCTCCTTCCAGCTGGCCTGGAGGGAGGAGGCAGAGACTCTGAAGGGAAGAAGGTTCCCCATGCCGTTTGCAAACGGCATGGGGAATCTCCTTCCCTTCAGAGTCTCCCAGCCGGCTGGAGAGAGGGGGGGAGACTTTGTTAGGAAACCCCTGACAAGTGGCTGAGTTGGGGGTGAAGTGCCCCTCTCCCTGCTGCAGCAGCAGGGAGAAGGGCATTTCACCCTGGCAGGCTGCACTCAGCCGCTTGTCAGGGGTTTCCCTGACAAGCAGTTGAGTGGCGGATTTAAATGTCTCTCTTCCTGCGCTGCGCAGCAGCATAGAGAGGGAAATTTAAACCCCGGCAGGTTGCAATCGGACCTTGTCAGGGTTTTCCCTGACAAGTGACTGAGTCAGGGGTGAAGTGCCCCTGGGCTTAGATTGGGGTTTCCAGGGCAACAGGAGTTCAGACAGAGTTCAGAAAGTCCGTGTCTACTGTTGCCAAGGGAATTGATTGAAAGGCGCCAGACTGTCTGGCTTGATGAAGGGCTGATGAATACCACAAACAGGGCTTGGAACGAACACATTTTCCTCAGGAACGGGGCCTCACGAACAGCTTGCTCGCGAACAGCTGATCGGGCTGTTCGTGGCTTTTTTTTGTTTGTATTCCTGTTCGCGCCCACCTCTAAGGTCTTGTTGATATGCATCATGGTAAGCAGTTCAAAATGATCCCTAAACTGACGAGACAGCAAACTGCAACCTGCACCCAAATCAGAACATATTTGAGAGATTTTCTCCGTAAATATTTTTAAATGATAGTTTTAATTTAAAAAATAGTATTTTAATATTTTAAAATGATATGTAAAGGCTAGTTCAAACAATTAAATGTTCTGCCTGTTCTGCAGTGATTCTCAACCCCTTTAAAATAACAAGATTCAAGTCCAATGGCACCTTAAAGACTAACAAGATTAGGCATCTATGCCCTTAGGCATACTCACCACAACATTTCTGACCACAAGCCTAGACCACACATCTAGCCTGTCCCTTCCAGTTTTTGACTAGTTTTGTTTAGATTATAGACGTAAATGCAGGGTCTGTGTCTTATTTTTATTCTATACCTACTTCTTGTAAGCCTTCTAGAAATAATATTAATAATGATGATGGATTAGATCCTGCCATTGGTGAACCCAAGGAATTTACAGGTATTCCCCCCTCTGCTCTGTTGCTTCCCATATTGTTCAAGAAGGTCTCCAATTCTCAAAAGAGGCTTTTCAGAATATGCATAGGACCGGAAGGAAAAGGCAAGAACAGCTGTTTCCATAAACTCCTTTCTTTAATAGACAGTAGGATCCAAAATAACAACAACCACAACAATAATAAAAACTCTTCTGGAAGTTCAATGTTCCATTAAGACACTGGGTAGGTGCTCTGATCCAGGCTGTGCCACTTTTTAAAAAACCTTGAATCTCCATTAACTTCTCTCTAAATGACTTTCTTAGACAGCTCTTCCCACTCAGTGAACCATCTGTATATATCAGCTCACCAATGTGGATCAAGAGATTTTCTCTGTGCCATCATAATTCCAAGAAAAAGGGGAAAGGCTACTTAAAATGGATCCTTTTAGAAACCGACTCCATGTAGAGGCTGTTTTGCGTTCTCCCATCCTTAGAAGGATGTTCTAGTACACTATCTCTGCACCAAATTTAGGCGACAATGACAATATACAAACTTGCTGAAGAAGAACAGCTGTAAGCTGTAGCTAAATGGATTACCGCATTTGTTACAGCTGTCTTTAAAAATGCCTTTTCCAGAGACCAAAAGAAGTCTAGCATATCATTAGTGACAGTAGCTGGGCATTTCAGATTTGTTGTGGTTTGCCGATATTAAAGCATCCTGTGGCTTTGAGAATATTTGTGCCATTTTTTAATCATCTATACAGAGAAAGTATCCCTAAATAAAATTCCAATGCAAATGTCTGAAGCAAAACCTAAAGATTATCTATGAGCTTTACATGAAATAACGAATTTTATATTACATCCCATATAAATATGGTTCTTTTTCTACTAAAACTAAAAAATAATGCTTGCTATCTTTGCCATTCCCAAACCTTGAATACTTAATCAATACAATAGCTGTGTTCATACAACAACACATGCACAAGGAAAGTCTGTGTGTATGTATGTGTGAGTAGGGAAGAACACAAAAAAAACTTATGCAAAGTAGAAGTGGCTTTTAAAAATATGGCTAAGCCCTTTCCCAAAGCCCAGAAATGCTCGTTCAAAATTCCAGCTGTTGTGTTGCCAGGTTCCAGCATGGAGTTTCTGCCTACTAGGGTTGCCAAGCTCAGCAAACAGACGGGGCAGAGACATGGGAGGGGAGGGGCAATGACATTAATCCTCTCTAGGAATTGCCAAACACTCTATGATACCACTGGTCAGGACTGAGCTCTCACAGCATTTTTAATTGCTTTAATATGGAGGTAACATCCATGGGTCAGACCTATGGACACCATCATGTCTAGTTTGGTACCAACTGAAGGCTGAAAAATAGTGGCAAGAGACTTACCCATCTAAAATATACCCAGACATGCTTCTTTTGCCAAGTATCATGGGTGGACACCACAGGGGAAAGAATTTCCATAGTAATTCCTTGCAGAGTCTTAATGAAATAAGTGTCACTGCAAGGAATTTATTGTCATCACAGCATAATCACATTATCTAGTCAAGTTGCTCTAATCATTTGACCTATTAATCAAATGTGGAATTAGAAAACAGGTTATTCGGGTTACTGGCCATTAGAGCCTCTTATTATCTAACATGGTAAATTCAGTTTTCTTAATGGGAGATGACAAACCCAGAGTATGTGCTATGTTTCTGCAAAACAAAGGGCTTTTATTTGAAAGCATGTTGCTTCACTGCCTCCAGGAGCTCTTTCCTGTCCTTCACTCCCAAACATGCATTTTTTGAAACCAAAGGCAGAACTAATTAATGTTTATCTGAACCTACAATTTTGCCTTCCCAACAAATATGAAAAAAACCCTACTGACAGACTTCACAAAGTATGAATACATTCACAAAAATTATGACTGGCTGATAAAGCTAGCAGAGATCAGGTTCTGTTTCATTTTTATTTCAGCTTGTAAAATTCATTAAATGTAATTGCATTTTTTTTTTGCATGCAGTGGCAGAAGAGTAGGGGTGTGGGAGAAAATGCCAGGCCGGTAGATTAATTCTGCAAATTTCACAAAGAGCAAATAAAGATTCTATAAAACCAAGGATTGCTGAGGGAAGGCGGGTGGGAACAGAATGTTTTAAGAGTTAATTAAAACCAACTTTTCACTTCACTTTTCAATCTGAATGCTTTAATTTATTCGCCAGTGACTGAATTTGGTTGGGAAAGGATTATGCCATAGTAAACAATGATTAACAGTGCAATCCTAAGAATTACTCCAGTTTAAGCCCATTGATTTCAGTGATCTTAAACTGGAGTAACTCTTTTTAGGATTGCACTGTAAAGGTCTCAATTTCTTGATGACTCTTAAGTGGTAAAAAAGTCTAGAGTCCAGGAGGAACAGAAGTCTTAGGGAGACGTCATATCTCCAGCTCCCTCACATCCCAGCACTCTGCTGTCCCTAAGCACTGCCCCCCCCCCAAATCTCCAGGAATTTCCCAAACTGAAGCTGGCAGTCCTACTGCTGGGGCTTTCTTGTTGGCTACTCAGTGTTGTGGAGAGTCTGTATTTTTCATGGAATTTCAGCTGTAAGATTGGCTCTTCAAAATAATTCCCTGGGGGTGCCATGGGTTTTTATTTTTTTCCTGATAGCTAGTTATTTTAATTTTATTGTTTTTAAGAATTATGTTTTATACTACTTTTATTGATGTTACCTATTTTGGGTCTCAGTTCTCTGGAAGAAAGGCAGGTTTATAAATGTTTTATATAAATTAAGTTAAATAAAGAACTAGGGACTCTCAGGGCCAATGTGCACAGGAGACTGCAGTGGGAAAGAATTTGCCAGAATCAAATCACAGGAAAGCTCTTGTTCCATTATCACAAGAAAGTATATAAAACCAAGGAAAGAGATTCTTCTTTCCTGCTGCAGCCAGCACACCATATCCTTGTGTTCCCAAAGGTACCTCCACTCTCAGGAGTAATTGAGGTGGGCAGGATCTGTAGAAAAAAGAGCAGCAAATGTCCCTTCTGCAAGCTCTGTTTTGTTTGTTCAGTGTTCTCTTAATTTTTAGTATTCTTTTTTCAGATCTAATTCTGAAAAACTGCAAAATGCCATAATAAAATCATACTGACATCATAACCAAGCTCTAACTGCCCCATAAGTACGACAGTAACAGCCCTCCCACACATTTTTCCATTTTCTCTCAATGGAAAAAGTGTTACGGAACGTGCATGACATCTAAATATTGCCCGGTAGCTGTAGATATCAGCCTGACCTTCGCCGTTTCCCCATGTCTTAAAAATAGCACCCCACTCACAGAACTCTGGCAGCTTTTCCGCATGATTTCTGACGTCACCATTTCCAAAACGGATGCAGGCAGTTATGATTCCGTTTTTGTGGCGCCATGAAAATGGAATCATAACTGTCTGCATCCGTTTTGGAAATGGTGATGTCAGAAATTATGCGAAGAAGCTGCCAGCGTTTCATGAGTGGGGTGCTATTTTAAAGACGTGGGGAAACAGCCCTTCTGCGGTAAAGCAATATGGGACAAGGTTGCTGCTGTTGCAGCAGAGTGCTTGGAGTTCTCTGCTGTTGTACTTGGAGCGCGTGGAGGAAGAAAATATGATAAATATTACAGATGTCTCATGACATCTGTAATATCTCATGACATTTTGTCTCCTGACAAAAAAAATTATCTGAAGCATTTTCAGCCATTGCATACTTTACCTATAGCATTTGTAAGCGCCTGTCACTTGTTCCTGTTATTTGAGTGTGGCAAACACTGTAAGATGTTCACAGCTAACAGTGCAATCCTAAGCAGTTCTATTGAGAATCCTACTCAAGTCTAGTGAATGGGGCTTATTCCTAGAGATGGGCACGAACAGAAAAAAAAATGAACATGATGTTCATTGTTCGTTGCCATCCACGAACAGGGACTCATAAACACTTACGAGCATGACCTGTTCACGAATATGTTCGTGGTTGGATGTTTGTGGGGGCCACCAGGCTCTCCTCCAGCCATCATCCAAGTTTGGTCAAGATCCCTACTGCACCACTCCCAGAAACCTGACCTGAGCGGGCAGCAAGAAAGGTACCAATAATAAATAATAGCTTGGCCCAGAACCTGGCAGCAGCCCTGGAACCTGAAGGGGTAGATCCCTATCCCACCACGCACAAAGAAAATTCAAGTTCCAATGCACTCTCTCTATCAAAATGCCAACAGCAGCTCTCTCCCTCTCCACTGTCTGCAAAGCCTGAACTGGGAGCCCCCCTCCCCGCTGGTCTTTGCTCCCTTGTAACAAATTGAAAGGATGACCTGCCTATCAAGCTAAATTGGGCTTAGATTGGGGTTTCCAAGGCAACAGCAGGAGTTCAGACAGAGTTCAGACAATCCCTACCTAAGTTGCCAAGGGAATTGATTGCAGGTGCCAGACTGTCTGCTTGACGAACAGCAACGAACGAGGCTTGCAATGACCACCTGTTCGTTTAGAATGGGGCCTCATGAACAGCTTGTTCGCGAACAGTAGATTGGGCTGTTCGTGGCTTTTTTTTGTTCGTATTGCTGTTCATGCCCATCTCTACTTATTCCCACAAAAGTGTACTCACTGTAAGCCACGACTATGGGCCTATCTATGGCTCCTACAATTCTCCTTGTTTCCCAGCTGGTAACCCAAGAGTCCAAGTTCTTTGTCTACCTTTCCAAACTGTCTTTTCTGGGATGGCCAGAGAGACCTGGAAGAGTCATAGAATCATAGGGCTGGAAGGGACCTTCAGGGTCATCTAGTCCAACCCCCTGCACAATGCAGGAAATTCACAACTACTTCCCCTCCCCACAGCCCCAGTGACCCCTGCTGCATGCCCAGAAGATTGCAAAACACCATTAGAATCCCTAGCCAAACTAGCCTGGGTAAAATTGCTTCCAATCCCAAGTTGGCCTTACCCTGGGCATGTAAGAAGAGGCCATGAGAACTATGCACTGTTGTAACTCTTCCTACCCTCCCTCTCATGATCTACCTAGGTTCACAGAATAAACATTGCTGTCGTCCTCCTCAACCTTGCCTAGCCATGATTTAAATGTCTCCCCATTCTCATGTCCCCATGAGTAATGCTCAGCTACCATTACTACCATCACAACATGATGCTAATGGTCATGCAGCTACTGCCCTGTAGACCTGATGGCTGACCAATCAAGATACGTTTTAGGAAGGTCAGGGAGGAGCTTATGTCTTCTCCCCCGGAGGACTGTTGAGACCTTTTCAGGGATGCCTGTATCTCAGCGAGAACCACTGCTCTGCTGGACTGTGATATCTATTATATGCAGACCACCTAGAAGTTATGGGCACTCTCCCAATAAGTCAGAGGAGTAAAACAGAAAACCAGCTTCTAACATTCCATCCCATTTTACCATAAATCTGGCACACTTCAGTTTGACCACAAAACAGACTCTAGGATGGAGAGATGCTGATAGGAGCAGAGCTGGCTTTCAACAGTTAATTCACCATGGGCAAGGAGAGGGTACAGAGCAGCATTACAGCGGTGTCCTGAGTGTACCTTTCTGCTTCCTACAATATAGGTGAACCAATGCCATTCATCAGTTATTGCACTCGGGGAGGTTGCTATGCTACTGTGCTGACCAAACTTGCCCTCCACGACTGGCAATGGTATCCTGGCTGTCATCATGAGTCCTAAGAGGTTTCACAAAAAGGCACACACTGCCCTTGGGTAGTGATGCGCATTTGACCAGTAAACATACCATTAAACATGCCAGCTCTTAAAAATCAGGATCTATGTATACAACAGCTACCTCCCCAGAGATGCTCAGCTACTACTCTCCCAATTAATATTGAGGTGACAGGTAACAAACATCTGATTTGTGAAACGTTTAAGTGATTCTGTGGGGTTTTAGGCTGTTTCTGTTTCAATCCTGGGGGGTGTTGTTTATTTGGGACTGATTTTACTGAAAGTTGTTGGCTTTTGTTTGTTGGAAGTTCTCTGAATGGCAAAAGCATGGATATATGTAATTCATAAACAAACAAACAAATAAATACCAAGGGGCCTCAGACTTTTAACTCTACACCTAGATTTTTGTATCTGAACTCTTTCTGAAAGGCATGCTAAATGGCCTCTGGGTTCTTTTGAAGACATGAAGCCTAGTCTAGGACGGCCATCCCAGGGCTCCTTTACGAACTGTCAGTATCCAGAGCATGAGAGGCATCTTGCATGTATTATCGTGCAGCTATGCCTTTGATTCCCTGTATATCAACAAAAGGATAATATGTGATTAATATGGTATTGAATTTCACGTATCTGTAGCCCTGAATAAGAAGGCATGCATGCTGAGTAACTGGTATTTCCCAGTGAAGCCAGGAGAAAGTATGGCTGTTCAGTCTCTGGCATTAAGTTAGTACAAGGATGAAAACCGACTAGTCAAGGCACTTGGAATGAGTAATGAACTCTCTGCTGTGGACCACTTTTCCTTGGTTTTTTGGAATGCAGAATACTTAACTATTTATTTAAACATCAACGAAATATAAAAAGAGTTGGCATCTTCGGGAGTTATTTATTTTACAGAATGTATAGGCCAACTCTCTAAAAAAGTTAAAATATTAAAAGTCTATAAAACAGTATTAAAAACAGCACTCCGGTTTACAAAAAAGCCCTTCTACAAAAGTTCCGTTTTGCAAAGTCTAAGGACAGGAGTGTGAGGGCATTCCAAACTTCTTCTAGGAAGCATCTCCATCTCCTGCCTCTGCAAGCTCTTGGGCAGTTGAGCAGGAGGATGAAATGGAGGGGGGGGGGATGAAGTAGTGGTTACAGTGTCGGCCTAGGATCTGGGAGACCCAGGTTTGAACCCCTTGAAGCTTGTTGGGTGACCTTGGGCCAATCCCACTCTATCAGTCTAACATATCTCACAGGGTTCCTGGGAGGATAAAATGGCAGAGAGGAGAATGATGTAAACCACTTTGGGGCCCCTTTGTGGAGAAAGTGCTGGGTATAAATCAAGTAAATAGATAAATGTCACTTCTAGTCACTGCATCTGTGGTGCTTTCAGAATTTCTAGCACATTACATTTAAATCCCAGACAAACTGACAACTTCCCCTTCTCTCACAAAATCTGGACTACAAAGATTCTGACAGCTTCCTCCCCTCAATTAAAATAATCTTGGACATTCCATAAAATCATACTAGTTCAACCCCAATGTTGGAGGGCGGCTTAATTGCCACCCATACCATAGAATATAGACTTCATTACTGAGCTTTGAAAATATTTATTGGTGTGCTTTTACCTATGATTTATTTTCTAACTTGCATAACTTACACAAAATGTTTGAAAAGAAACTCCTGACAGGATTTTAAAAGAAATAAAATGGTAGCTCTTTTTAGTAGTACCATTATATTGCTCACAGCCCTCTGCCCTCAATTTATATGCCTCTGGTATGTAAAAGAGAGACAACTGAACTGTACTGTTAGCAATGGCCAAGTTTTAAGAGGTCTCAAAGAATTATTTAGCAGGGAGTTGCTGAAGCAAAGCCAAAATCATGCAACGAGGAATTTGTCCATTTGCTCTAAGGTAACAAAATTCACCTCCTACTGAAGTTCAGCAACTTTACTGTTTATAAAACTGAATGGTAAGTTATCCAAATACCCTCCCAAGCTCTATAATTAACCTCAGTTGCAGTGCTAAAGATGAAACAGAGTGCTGGGTATTTCTTGGCAAGCATCTGAAATACACAAGCCAGCAAATGTGACATGAAGATGAGCTAGCATAAAGGCAATGCAATACCAGTAGAGTTTTCTGAGCAAGACTTCCTCATGCAAAGAGCATTTTTACAATCATAAGCTTTAAGTGTATCCCTTTCAGTGGCCACATTCCATAAAGCAGGAACCACAAGTTATTTTTAATTTGATTCTTGCAGTTGCTTAGCAATAAATAGCCTGTGGATGGCAACATTTCATGCAGAAAAGCATTCTGCAACCTGAAAGCATGTGCACTAAAACAGAATTGGGTCCAAGATCATTCTCACTTCATCTATGGCTTTCATTCATTTGTAGTAATAAAACTGAAGGAATTTTCTGTACCGCAGCAATAATTTCATGTCTTAGACTAGATTTTGAACACTTTTTATAACAACAAACTCTCAGCAATGCTGATCCACATTCTCAATTGCATTTTTGTTTTCGAACATCTTTCAAACTTGAAGATATTGAAGTGTGCCATTGTTACATAGACTGGCAAGTTTCATTTGATAAGTATTGTCAAGGTCCAAGCATGCAAATAAAAAAATGGGTACCCTGTACTGCAGTTCGAGAGTCCATAGAAGCCCAGCCTAGACCGTACACCTATTGAGATACAGTCCACTTATATTATTTCATATATGTATGTGGACACAAGATACATATTACAAATTTGTATGGGTCTAGAAAAACGATGCTTGGTTTCTGTAATAATAACATTCAATTTATATACCGCCCTTCAGGACAACTTAATGTCCATTCAGAGCGGTTTACAAATGTATTATATCAAAACTAGTATAATAGCATGGCTCAAGAGGTCATTTTTATAAGAGAACAGGATTATAGTTTATTGCATTGTTACTGTATATATTACTTTGCTTGTACTGCATTGTCTTCTTTATTGTAGCACACTTTCTGCATTATAGTATGTCACAACTTAGTTTTGTTTGCATTGTTTTACAGTTCTGTAATCCTAATCCTACTGCATTGTTTATTGAATATTTTACGCCATCTGATTGTTTTCTATATTTTATAATCCACCTTGAGTTGCAGTGAGAAAGTTGAATGAAGTAGATACAAAAAGACAAAGAGATATAACCAGGGATTTTTTTCTGGGAAAAGTGGTGGAACTCAGTGGGTTGCCAGCACAGGGGACAACTCTTGGCGGGAGATGGTGCCCCTGGTACCACATGTGTGCACGCAAAGTGCACACATGCTCCCAGGGCCAATGATGTCACTTTGGGTCAGCTGGAACAAGGGGGGAGTTTTTAAAAGTTTAAATCGCCCTCGGCAAAAATGGTCACATGGCTGGTGGCCCCGCCCCCTGATGTCCAGCGGCGTGGAGGGCAATCTAAATTCTGTCTGGAGATCAGGGGGCGGGGCCACCAGCCATGTAACCATTTTCAAGAGGTTCCAGAACTTCATTCCACCGCGTTCCAGCTGAAAAAAAAGCCCTGGTCATATAATGCATCATACCAAACCACGACAGCCAGCATATGTTTGACTTAATAGCTTCACCTACAGCTTAAAATCACCAGGCCTTGCATTGGTCCAAATCACTACAGTTTTCCATGTTGCATGCAATTTCTGCAAGTGATTTTAGAGGTAACACCACAATTACTGAATTTATCCCTGACAATAGTTCCAACTGTCATCATATAACAGCACTGGGTGTTACTTACTAAATACATCCCCTCGTGGTTTCTGTGGATCAATTGGTATCCTATTGTCAACTGTAAATCCCTGAGGAGGTGTTGCTGCAGTAGGAACATGTTGAGGCTCTTCAGTTGTAAGACTTGGCATTTGTGTTGTGATGGGCTTGGGTGGTGTTGGGGGAGGTGTTGGAGGTGTTGTAAATGGCAGCGGTCTCGTCATCGGTGGAAGTCTTGTCACTGGCTTCCATGCTGGTTTTGTTGTTGCAGGCTTTGTTACAAATCTGGTAAATGGCTTTTGTGTTGGCCTCATAGTTGGACGTGGCATAGGCTTTATTGTTGTCCTGGGAGCAGGTCTTGCTGTAGCTGGTACATGTGGCGTTTTGACAGGTTGCTTTGTACCTCCAATTTCAGGTATTCTGTTGGTCATTCCACTGCTGCCTTTTGGAAATGTCGTATTGCCTTTAAAACCAGTGTATGGGCCTGATGGATCAATCATCACTTTAGGAATAGCTGGAGGGGAAAAAAAAAACAGTCATCCCTTCCTGCAAGACAAACCCAGTTCACAATGCAAAAGCAACAACTAAATTATTTACTTCAAAGTGGCCACAGTTACATGAAAAATAAAAATATTACATCTAACCTGTAGCTTCTGTAAATGTTTCTCTTTCTACCTTTTGAAATGTGATTGATAAGAGCTATTTCTGTGCCTATATATCATCATTATTCAAGACAATACATTCTTTCTTTATACAATGAGATACTCCATCTGGTTCACAATAATTAAGGTTTAAGCAACAGATTTTCAGTGTTTTAGTAATAGCAATGGCTCCTCTGGGCATGTTCTTGGTAAGTGTAGGGAATGGGAGGCACCTATACCCAGGGCTTTTTTTCTGGGAAAAGAGGTGGTGGAACTCAGTGGGTTGCCCTCAGAGAAAATGGTCACATGGCTGGTGGCCCTGCCCCCTGATCTCCAGACAGAGGGGAGTTTAGATTGCCCTCCGCGCTGCTCGGCGGCACGGAGGTCAATCTAAACTCCCCTCTGTCTGGAGATCAGGGGGCGGGGCCACCAGCCATGTGACCATTTTCAAGAGGTTCCGGAACTCCATTCCCCCGCCTTTCCCCCTGAAAAAAAGCCCTGCCTATACCCATCATATATTGAGAACTGAGCATGTTAAATACATGCATTATTCCATCTGTAGTAAAATGTTTTTCAGAAATCTAACCATACAAGACTGGATGAAATGGCTAATCCATCTGACATAACCTGTAGCAGCACAAGTATAGGCTTGTACCACTGCTGCAAAGTGTGATTTAATACTTGGGAAGAAAAGCATAAGAGAGGGAACAGCTAGCACAGCTGACCTCTAAGTCTTCTATGTTGTGGTATGACTCAGACTGCTTGGTAACAGAGTGGCATAAAATATTAATAATGGTATTAATAATGGTACTACAAATCTAGCTGTCTCTGATCCAACTTGTATGCAAACTCAAATTGTTTGTGATGTGGAATACGTTAAGCAAAACTTCATGGTCCTGGTAGGAATGTTAAGGAGGCTTGCAATGCATTGGCAACAACTCACGTAGTAAGTAATTCTAGACATTATAGCCAGGATGGGTATTGTTTGCCACATCGAAAATATTTCTGGCATAGTCCCCAACAGGTGTAACATGTAATTCACAGATTTGCTCTAGTAGACTGGTATGGCTAACATAATGATTAAGAGAAAACAAATAGCAAGCTTCTAGACAACTGAAACATTGCATGTTTTTGCTTTTAAGCTCCACTAGCATTATTACTTCTGCATTGGTTGCAAAAGGAATTTTTGCCAACGGAAAGCATTTATAATTTACTGCAGTTAATTTTCATTAGTTATATCTAATTAGTGTCTGTACACGTAAGGATTTCCAAAGCCCGATTGCTTTAGAAACTGTACAAAAAAACCAAACAGATAGAGACAGCCCCTTACCCCACATCTCTCTCTGAGATACCATTTCAGAGAGAACCACATTAAAAGGATCCTGTTCACCTCTGCCATGCGCCTCAGCTGAGTCAAAACCTGTGTCATTTTCAAGGGCATCGAAGGCTGGTAAAAGATTTAGTACTATCAACAAGGGCCTCTGCCAAGTGTTCCAAAGAAAGATATTTCCATTTAATTTTCACTAATAAATTGCTTGTTCAGAGTTGTCATGCATGTCACCTGATCAACATCAACTGTGAATGCATCTCAATTAACACACCAGCAATCTCAATTTTTCACAAATGCAGAGGACAAGCCACCAAAGTTCTTACTTCCTGCCTTGCACGTGCATACAATCACAACAAATAAGCAAAGAATAGTTCAAACAACTCTGTTCTTTAAAAATATCTTGTTCCATGCTGCAAAGGGCTCACTGGAAACAGAGGCAACTGTTGGCTAACTCTGTAATCTCTTAGATGCTATTACACCATGCAGATTCCCTAAACTTTCCATCTAATTTGAAGGCTGTGGGTATTTTTTTTTAGAAAGGAATAACTTGAGGTGGGTTGGAAGAAGAACGTCTAATAAAATGAGAGCATCTACAGAGGAACTGGCAAAGACTTCTTTCTCGTTTGCTCTTCTCTACTCAGAGTTTGGTACTGCAGAAATAATGAACATGTGGATTAGAGACGGTTTTCTGCATTTGAAGCACGTGTTCTAATCTTAAACTTTGACCCCCACCCACTGATTTAGCAGGCCTTTGGTGACTGAGACAAAGGAGTCTCCTCTCCGGCCTCCTACCGGGGGGCGGGGGGAGTGTCCCCTCCCAGTTTTTGCTTTTCTTATCTGTTGCTTGTCATTGGCCACCATGGGCCCAAATGACTATATACAGGATTGTGCAATGTGCGTTGCTGAGGGTTGGCTGTGAAACAGCAACTGCTCTTTTATGCTAGCAGTTTTAACTGCTTATTTTTGTATTTTTAAATTGATGTGATGTGCTCTGAGCCTGCTTGCACGGACTGCAAATTTAATAAATAAATAAATAGTAAATGGTATAATATGCACCAATGAAGTCAATTAAGGGAAGTTTGACAGGTGACTAGAAATGGGTATCAGGGTCTTCATTAATGAAAATACAGAGTGAGTCAGGGAACCAGGGAATATGTATGTGGAGGGTCCTGTTAAGAAAGACTGTTCTGCAGCGGCTGATCTCCATAACAAGATGTTTCAGGTCGGGACACCTATCATGACGAAGTTTATACAACATATAATCAGGCAAGGAAAAGTGGTAACAAAACAACCTGCACTGAAGACAAGAAGACCACATTCCTGTTAGAAGCAAAGCATAGTTTGCAGAATTATTAAAACTACTACAGCAATGCATAGAACGAGAGTGCAAACTGGGTTCACTGGGTTTTCATTCTAAGAATGAAAAGAACTTGAAGCTATGTATTTTTATGCTAGCATATTAAAACCCGTAAAACTTTAAATATACTGTTCATTCCTTTAAAGCTGCTGAGTGAAACTGAGACAGACATGATTGGATCTCGAGAGATGCCTGATTATGTTTCCATCTTATTTAGTTTTGGAATTCAAGATGACAAAGAGCATTACATACTCATGCAATTCATTCCGTCACCTCTGTAGCCTTCCTTACATTTACATTTATAGGATCCTTGTGTGTTGTAACATCGGGAAAATCTTCCACAATGATACTGGCCAAGTGCACATTCGTCAATATCTATAACAGAAAAACAATCACATCAAAACCCTTTCCACATGGCAGATCACAGTACAGGCATCTTCAAGTTATACAGCCATCAATCTCTCTTTTTATACTACTGAAGCTCATCATACCAGTGGTGAAAAACAAAGAAAGAATATCACAAATGAATGATTTTAATGGTACTTTGACATGCGGAATCAGCCCTGGATCTTTTGTTGTTCAAAGCACTGCCTGCTCTGAGAAATGTATTTCCAATTCCCGTGTATTATCAGAGAAGATATCCTGGGTATAATATCCAAGAGTGGTGGTCTAGCATCCTTTGTGGCATTACAAAGAATCCTGGAGTTCACCTGTCATATTGTGGTTCTTCTTGGAATTCCTAAATATACTCATCCCCAAGCAATGGTTTGGATTAATTGTAAAGTAGAATTGGCATGTTAGTATTATTATTCCAAAAAAGTTCACAAATACATTCTCTGACAGAGCTTGCACATCTCAGCAACAAAACTATAGCATTTAAAATTGGTGTTTGGTACCTGAGCTCGGGCCACATGCCTATAAGGATTTAATATCAAGCAGAACAAGGAAACTATATTTATAACGACCAACCCCCTCTCTTTCTTATACAGAAGGTCTTTGTAGCTAACCTCCTCTAGTTTTTCTAGTAAAAAATTTTAAGACGTCACTGGACATCCAGGCTTCCAAAAAGGAGTGAATTTCTAGGCTACTCCTGTTGTGAGTTTTGGATAAAAAGTGGGTGGTGGAGCGGAGTATTTTAATACAGTTCTGCAATTTGGTATAGCTGGTCCAAAAATACATCTGAAAAATCTGTATTTTTTGGTATATTCAGGAAAGCCAGTCAAATCCAGGATTTTTGGACAGACTGGTATTGGTGTTCCCAGCTAATTCCGAAAATATCTGGAAATAACTGGGACCATTATTCTCCATGGGAGAATCATTGCAGGGGGCTGGGGGGGGGGGTCCTTTTCGGAGCACAATACACCAAAATTACAGGGAAGTGAGGGTTTGCTGTTCTCTGAAAACCCCCACAATTTTCAAGAAGATTGGGTCAAGGAATCCAATTTTACGGGCCCTGAACAAGGTGCTCCCAGGAGTCCCAGCTACTCTCCACAGTTTCCTATGTGGGGAAAATCCAATGCTTTCTCCAAGGCAAAGAAGTCAATATCAACACACAAAGAGCATGCAGCCATTTCTGGAAGCTTCCCCCCCCCTCAGCTTTTGGAGGTTTCCTTTCCTGGGCAAAAGGAGGGAAGAGGGAGAGAGGGGAGGCGACTCTCAGGGTGAAGCTACAAGTGACGAATGACACTTGAATGGCAAGTGTATTTCTCTCTGTTCACTTGCGCTCCACTCAATCCACTTGCCGTTCAAGTGTCATTCGTCACTTGTAGCTTGGCCCTCAGGCAGCAAGTTAGGAAGAGTTCCGTCTGTCCAATTGTGAACATTCTATCATAGACCATGAGATTGGATTCTCGTGATCTATAGACTGGAATTCCAGGGCAACTCCAGGAGGCTGAAATCCCTAACATAGGGTATTATTAAGGTCACCAGATAGTCCTGGCAACTGTAAGGGTAAGGGGGCACATCATGGGAGAAAAAAAATTAAAAATGCTGCCTTGTGTTCTTACCAGAAATTCTTACTGGAAGTAACAAAGGGTCGCTCTAGTAATTGCCAGAAACTCTATAGTAAAACCATAGTTTCTGGCTATTCCTAGAACCACTCTCTATAATTTCTGGTAAGAATTTCTGGTAAGTACATTAGGCTGCATTTAAAAATAAAATTTATTCCACTGCCACTTCAAGCTACAGCAGGCAACAGGAGTTGAGGGCAGGAAATTCCTGTGCCCACTGGGGCCTTGGCATCCATAGGTATTATTGTACACGGGGGGGGGGAGGAGAAACCCTAAAATATGTAGTTTCTTTCTGAAACAAAAACACATGCTACACATACATACATGCATATAACCATATCCTTTTAGAGAATCCTTCTAGGAATGATTTTCTGATAAATTAATATGATTAATATGATTACCATGGCACTGGTATTTGCCTCCAATGTACATCAAATCGAAGCCTTTGTGACACTTGCAAATATAGCTTCCAAATGTGTTGACACATTTCCTAAACCGAGGACAGGTCACTCTCCCAGTGGCACATTCATCAACATCTACAAGTAAAAATCAGTCATATGCAGCAAGAGACTTGTATAGTTAAGAATGCTCTAAAGTTCTCTTTGTAAACATGAATAGTCACAATTTTTTTTTTGGAAATTTCCTTTTATTCTGATTTTGTATGTGCTGTTACATGGAAACTGTGACTTAATGTAACACAGCCATGCTCAGTTATCTTCTTATCTCAGAACAACAGAGCCATTTGTCCACAATACGTTTGTGTGAAAGCCCAGTGCAGGAATTCAGTTGTTTCATGTGGTTTCTCAATCTCGAGCAGATTTTTGTAATAACTCTAACCACCAATGTGAACTCTAGCCAATTATTATTTAATATTACTTGTTTTAATTAAAAAGATGGATTATGGGAGGATCTGCCTTATTTCCACTAAGGGTAACACTGCGTCATGGGTTTTGAAATTTTCAAAATGCATATAGCTACATATTGTTACTCATTTGTTTTAGCCTTGAGGGCATATCCTATCAAAGGTAAAACACCAAAAGAATGAAGATGATTCTTAGGGTTAGAATGGACTACTATTCCAGTGAATTGTTTCCACTATTATTTTTGCAGTCTTGTAACACATATTCAACCTGCTGAAATTGTAGAAAGATTTTGGCAGGGGAACCCTAAATTTTCAAGTCCCTTTCTTCCAAAAAAGGCTGACTCTTAGAAAACTTTCCAAGATTTCCCATTTCTTGGTAAAGGGAGAGCATATAAAATATATATTTACAGCTTTTGACTTACCAATACAAGTTCTACCATCAGATGCTAGTTGTAAACCTGGTGAAGGACAGCGGCAACGTACCTCCCCTTTCACGACATCGCAGCCATACTGGCAGTTTGCCATGGAACATGTGAGGGCATCTGTTGAGAGATTATCATTACAAACAATTAGAAGTGGCTCAGTATTAAAGTCTGTGTTGAATTGTATTCTATCAAGCTTAATGATAGAATTAAAGTGAAATTTAGTAAACAGAAGACAACGGTGGAAAGATTATGATTGATTTTAGTGGGGAAAGTATTTGAGTCTGTTTGATTTCTTCCACTTTGTACAACTCCAATTTGTCCCCCCCCCCCCATGCAAAAGTCTAAACTATTTGCAGACAAACTCAGTCACCTGTTTCATCCTTTCATGAGGCAAAGGGAAATTTTAACCACACATCAGGTGCAGCAGTGAGGTAATAACATGATCTATAATCTTAGTGGGGAGGGAAGGTGGCATAGTATATCCTGATCTCGTCAGATTTCAGAAGCTAAGCGGGATCAGTCACCAGAACTTCAATGGGAGATCTCCCTAGTAGACAGGTTACTCAACAGAGGAATGCAACAACAAACCACTCCGCTTCTCACTTGGCTTGAAATCCCCTTGCTGGGGTCACCATAATCCAGTTGCAACTTGATGGCATGTATGTACATTCAGGGCTCATTTTGAGGGGGAACGCGCAGGAATGCAGTTCCGGCAGTTCCCCAAAGAGGTCACATGTCAGGTGGCCCCACCCACCTGACTCGGCCATTTTGGGCCCGTTTCAGTCTGGATTAGGGCCGAAACAGCCCGAATTGGGCCTCTGACGGATGGTGGATCACTTGCCCACTCAGCAGCGGCCCAATCCTGACCATTTGGGGCACCTTTTCGGCCATTTTCAGCCCCTTTTTGCCATTTTGGACTCAATTTCGGCCCTGAATGACCAGGATTGGGTCCAAAACAGCCAGGATAGGTGATGTCAGGGGGTGTGGCATATGCAAATCAGTTATGCTAATGACACACTTCTGGTGTGGCATATGCTAATGATTATGCTAATGATTTGTGCTAATGAGTTCCTCCAGCTCTTTTTCAATGAAATGACCCCTGCGTACATTTAATCTTAGTAACCCTTTAGGATCCTGAAGTAACTCAGGAAGTTTGTTCACAGGTCTTTAAGAATCCGAGCTTTTTGGAAACTGCCTGCTAAAAAATTATTTGATGCTTCAAATGAACCAGTACAATTTCATCATGTTGTAAAGTTTCCTTTTAAAATCTAATCCCTTCACTGCACAAAAGATCCTTAAAGCAATTTCTCTTTTCCATTCTTAGTCTTCAAAATATCCACTACGAAATGAGTCGTAAAGAACTGGACTTGGGGGGAGTTTACACTTGAGTTTTAAAACAGGAACACTAGCAGACATCTGTCATTTTGAATGGGTTACGTTTACATTGTAGTAACACAGGCAGGTAATAAAGGTCTCATCTGAATGAAACAGTACATTCCCCAATAAAGTGATTATGTGACTTGAAACTCTGTTGTGTTAGAATAACTTGTGACAACAAAATCCAATAAATGAATTATTCTACATTTCGTTGTCTAATTTAGCAAAGTTTATTCTTCACTCATGATATGTTTTTAAAATGATAGATGTGAATTTTTACTCAGCAGAGGGGTCTTGACGTACTAGAACATGATCCATCTGGCATAAGCATGTACCCATTCAGGCAATAACACTTGTAGCTCCCATAGGTATTCATGCACCGATGTTTGCACGGTCTTGGTTTCAGTCCACATTCATTGAGATCTAAAACAAGTAAGGGGGGAGGAAACAAAACAGTAGGCATTACACATTAATGTTTTTAAAGGTGGCATCGGTTAAGGTTTCTTTCTAACCCAGCTTAGCCCGATGGGCCCTGAGATACCTGAAATATCAATTTTTCCCATCATGTGAGAACAGTGTACATGTAGTGCTCTTAGGTTAAGAGATCAAGAGGATGCTGTTCCACCCCCGTCCCCAGCCTACCAACAATTACCTTTGCCCAGCTTAACTATAGCTGTGCTTCCAGGCAGAATTCAAAGAGCTGGTTCCTACCTTCAAGGCCCCAAACAGTTTAGGGTTACAGTATTTGAAGGACTGCATCCCTCTACTTTCCAAAACTTAAGTGAAAGCTATTTAAAAATGTGTACCAAAATATAGGGCAGCATTTACATCAACAATACATTTTAACCTTTTGTCATTAGCAGTGTTTGAGGGTCATTTAAGCACACCCCTTCAAATGACCGACTATGCCCCTGTGCTGCACTGGAGATAGAGACTGTTGCTTTATAGTTATTATAAACAAGCTAGAGATGACATAACTGATCCACTTGTAATGATGGCACTAGGCCCTTCAGCTGAACAGCTCATTACTCTTCTTCTTACTGGGGAGAATGTATATATCACTGGGGCAGGGTGTATGTGGGGGGAGAGATTGGACTAGATCCTGGATGCTGAAAGAATTCTGTTAATCATACATTTACAATTCCTATATTTTGCTTTAATAAATGTATTACTGAAGTTTTGTGGGTCTATCTGTGTGTCCAGTCTGCCAGTTAAGATCTTCCTTAGCAGAGCTGCCGTCTCCAGGTTGGGAAATTCCTAAAGATCTGGAGACAGCCTGAGAAAGGTGGGGTTTTCAGATGAGAAGGACATCAGCAAGGTATAATGCCACACCCTCCCAAACATTCATTTTCTTTAGAGGATTTGATCACTATTATTTGGAAACCAGGTGTAATTCCAGGAGATCTCCAGGTCCCATCTTAGGGCTCCTAGCACAAGGCTGCCAACTGGCAGGAGACTGGCAAAGACATTTGGGACCCTAACCAGTGACATAATGACCTTGCTGGCAACACTCTAACATCACTTCCTGTGTGACTGGAAATGATGTCAGCACGTTGCCAGGGGCACTCTAGAATCCCAGAGTGTCCCTGGCAATGTGTTGATATCATTTCTGGTCACACAGGAAGTGATGCCAATATGTTGGAACACTAGCATAGTCCCTCAATTTTGCCTCCATTTTTCTCCCAGCTGAGTGGTGGCAGGAAGGGCCCACTGAGGGCAGGAAGTCTGCTCCACCCAGAAGTTGGCAACCAACAGTGGTCAAAATATACCCTACTCGAGTTTAGGGGTTGGACATTTCTTTTTACTCAGGCTTTTAAATAAAAGCACTTAGTTTTTAAATTGTTCTAATGGTTTGCTTCTAACTTATAGTACCATAAAGCCAGTATTCAACAGCCTAAAAAGATCCTCATATAAGTCAAAGCTTCACAGGGCTCTGAGAAAGCAGATCTTGTTATAAGCTGAAAAATATGATATAAATCTAGTGGACAGAGTAGATTCATATCTATAACGATGCAATGGCTTAATAAATCACCAGCCTTCCATCTGCTTTGTAAAATCTGTATTTTTTTACAGAGTTTTGAACATACCACCACTAGAAATTACATATTTTGGTATACAAGTTTAGGCCATGATACTAGTTGCCTATTAATAGTATCATCTAAAAATGGAAGTATATATAAAGAGTTTATGCTGGAAAGTTTTATTAATACTTTGTTCTACCGATGCTGTTACTGGATAGCATATCTCACTAGTCCTAGATCTATACTAGCTGACAATTTGCTTCAAGCACAGTTCACAGTGCTGGTTCTTCTTACCTATAAAACCTTAAATGGTATAAAAACTGTTTTCTTCCACATGAACCTGTTTGGCAGTTAAGATCTACTGCTAAGGCTTTGTGTGTGTTCTCTGGATGATTTCTGTTGTGACACTTCGACTTTCTCCATATTGATCTAGCTGGTGCCTAGCATTGTAAGCTTTAGGCCCCAGGCAAACATTTTTCCTTTCTCTATGGCTTTTTAGTTTTATCCCCCAGTTTTGTATTGGTTGTGTCTCCCCTCCCTTAGTCTGATTGAACACGTGAAGCTTCCTTATACTGAGCCTAACTAGTGATCTACCAGCAGCTCTCTAGGGACTCAAAGAGAAAACTATTTCCTAACACCTGCTATCTTTTTTATCAAGATGCCTGGGACCGTCTTTGTGCAAGAAAAAAAAAGTGTTCTATCATTGATCCACAGCCCCATGTTAATTGATTCTCCTCTCCCCAAGCATACTGTCTAGTTTATATTACTTCCCCATTGTGAGTATTTTGGTTGATGTGATTATTGTTCAGTGTAAGGATTTATAATAATTGTTTGTAACCACTTTAAAAAATCAGACTAGTTGGTTTTAGTGTGAAACTACCGTTTTGCTTATTGGATAACTTTTGTCTGGAGTACTCCTCAAGAGTACTGTGATAGAATTCGGGCATAAAAGTCTTAATTATTGCTTACTAAATTTTAATTAAATATATATCTCACAGTTCTGCAGGTTTAACTTAATTTCCTCACTGTAGTTTAATAGAAAAATTAACAGTGCTACAGATTGATTTAATATGTTTTGAAAAATATTCTCAAAGTGAGAGGTGGAGGAATGACCTAGTAGCTAATTATGTTAGTTCATTAGTTAAGGTAGAGAGGGGATTTTTATTTGGTAGAGATTTTGAGTTTAAAAACAAATTCATAAGTAGAGGACTAGGGCTCTCAGAGGCAGTTACTGAGAGAGAAGGCTTTGAGACTGCTAAAGAATAGCTGGCTCTCAAACCACTCCCTATTTAAGCACAACATATCTCTATCTCTGTCACAATCTACCTATATCTATGTGTTTCCAATAATTCACTCCTACTTTATACATCTTGTAAATAAAGTTTATTCATGTTTTTGTTTAACTCGGGCGGGCCTAAAGTTGTTGGCTGAGTGGAAAAACACGAACACATAAAACTTAAACACTCTGGTCACAATAAAGGTGTCCGGGGTCTGAGCCCCAGCCCCCAGACTTGACAAGAGGGAACAGCAGGTCAACCGGGCTGACGGGCAAACAGAGGGGGCAGCCAGCAGCCAGCAGGTCAACCGGTCAGCCAGCAGGCAGTAGGTCAACCGGTCTGACTGGCAAGCAGAGGGGGCAGCCTGGGGACAGCAGGTCATCCCCTCCCACGGGCAAATGGAGCCAGAACCTGCCGGCGCCAGGGGCAAGAGGCAAAGGCCCAGGGCCTCAGGAGTCAGGGGGAGACAGAGAGAAGCCAGCGAGTCCCACTCCCCTGGGGAAGGAAAGGGGACTAAGCAAGGCAGAAGGGGGCAAGGGCAGAGGGATTGGGGGCCCAGCAGTCACCCACCCAAAGACCTTACCTAAGGAGGAGAAGCAGCAGCAGCCCCAACAGCCCAAAGCCACGCCCCAGCTAGAAAATAGTAGCCTGGCCCAGGAGTTGCCAGAAGCCAAGCCACTCCAGGTGGGGCTATTGGAGGCACTCTGCAGGAAGCCCTGGGCAACCAGCCAAGGAGCCGCAGCTGGACCCACCTTCAGCCATCAGCTCAGCCAGGGAGGCCGAGCTGCTAGCCAGGGGACTGCAGCTGGACAGGCCTTCAGCAATCAGCCAAGGCAGGGAGGCTGGGCAGCCAGGGAACAAGGCACAGCTGGTGCTGGTCAGTGGGGCCAGATCAGCTACCCCAGCTGCAACTGCTTGGTGCAGCCCAAGACTGGGCTGGAAGAGGGGTGGGGCAGTAGAAGGAAGCCCTATAAAAGCTGGCTGGGAAGAGCCCTGTGGTGGTGGATGTGAGTAAGGAGTGATAATGTGGAGTGAGAGCGGTGCAATGCAAGAGTGGAGGTTTGGAGGAGAGTTCTGGAAGGAGGGGATGAAGAAGGACACAGGGGGCAAGCAGGCCAGGTTGAGCAGGCCAGCGAGTGGACTGAGAGGGAGTCTGGGTGAGGTATACCGCCCCTCCTTTCACAGAGCAGGGTCCTGCAGTATCCCTGGCCCCCCTATGACGTCAGGAGCAGACCGCCCAATGCCACGCCCAGCGGCAGCGGCGGCAAGCCCTGACAAAAGGGGCCAAGTTCAATTAAATGGTGGCATTTTAGGGACTTACCTTGAGGTTCTTCTTGTGCATGTGCACTCCTGGTAGGGCGTGATGACGCCACTTCCGGAAGTGATGTCATTGGGGCTGGGGAGCGCGCCTGCTGTGTGTTGGCCTGGGCCCTTCCCCCCACTGGTCAGGTGATGACAGCAGGATTCCCCCCCCCCCCGGGGGAACCTGGCCACCTTAAATGGGGGGCACAGTTATATACTAACAGAATGGTTCACGAAGATGCTTTAATAAAGGAAATGAGACTGTAGACTATATTATTGTGTAACTATTATCTGTTGTATGTATTATTTTTTCTCACTGCATTTTCTACTTATGTAACATCATTTTCTGCATTAACATACTTGTGCTTTTTCATACCTCTGTAGTTCTAGTTCTACTACATTGCTCATTACATTAGATGTCTCACCCTGTTGTGCTGATGTACAATGTATAATCCACTTTGTCTCAGTGAGAAAGGTGGACTTCTAGCTACCCTTTCAGAGCAGCAGTGGGTTAAAGGGTTTACCAGCAGGAGGCCATAGTGGGAGGCCTGTCAAGCACACATTTAAACCTGTCATAATCTGCCTGCTGGGGGAGCATTTTTAATTTTTTTTAAAAAAATTATATGTTTGCAATATCATTGTGAACCTAGAGTGATCTTTCAGGTTACTGAAGGAAGTTTGTTATTCTTTCAGCCATTTACTAGTATCTTTATATTCTCATTAAAAATAGCTGTGTAATAGACCTTGCTCACTGTTATTATTCTCTGTGGTTGCATCACTGTTTCTTCTAGTTACATTAACATTGTTGAGAGGGGAAGGTGTTGAATACGAAGGATTGTATTTTTCCATACCTTGCTAGGAATGCTACATGTTGTAAAAGACAGCAGGAAGAAAGCAACAGATTCCTCAGGTAGAAAAATCCCTCTCCGTAGACAAGCCCTTAGGCTTGGATTTGGACAGTACGAGCTGTTGCGTCAGGAAAATGGCAGAATAGACTTTGCTATGCTTAAACTAAAAATGATTTATTGTAAAAGAAAAACATACAACTACCTATAAGTTCCAAGCAACAACCCAAAATGGGTACAGAAAACGTATCTGAAAAAGGGAGCTCTGACTCTCAAAAGCTTCGTCCCTGAAAATCTGGTTGATCTCTAAGGTGTTCAAATCCTGCTGTTCTCCTATAGACCAACACAGCTACCCACCAAAAGCTAGAGAAACTTCTTTTGATTTGGGGCCCAGACCACTCAAGAGGTCTCTCAGGTATGCTGGTTAGAATGGAAAGTAATCTCTCTCTTGCTGACTTGTACTGTTGCTAACTTTTGCCCTAAAAACATGCTACTCTTGGCATAGGTCCAGGTTTATGCCTGTTGCCACCCATGCCACTGCCAACTGCAGCTATTTTGTGGCTGGCTCCACCTCTTCCAGCGGCCATTTTCTGGCAGCCATTTTGTTGCTGCATCCACCACACTGTGCCAGAATTCCAAATGTGCCCGCAGGCTCAAAAATCTTAGGGACCCCAATCTACTGACTTTATGGAAGGGGACTTTTTGTGGTGCTATTTACTGGTACTGCGTATCAGCATCTTTGGTTCCCCCACCCTCCATTTCTGAGGGGGTAACTGGTAGAAATCTGTGCAGATTAATATATGAGTACCAATATTTTTTTTAATAGAAAAATCACTGTATGGCAGAGAGGAATTTTTAACTGAGGATTTCCTTGTTTAGCCACGATGAATACAACAGCAGCTCTCCTTTTACAGATTGTTTTATACTTTGTTGTTCAAAGAAAAGACATTTTCAAACATGGTCTGATGGCTATTAGCAGCCTGGGTCAGAGGTTCTTAATGAGTTTCACACAGGTACTGTATTTTCTAAGGTCAGAAAATGCATGTTTTTATCCACCAGTTATTTGGGTGCCATATTTACATTTCACTTATTCTCTCTGAATGAAAGAGGGAGTATAAAGTAGAGCCCGGCACTTCTAAAAGTTACAAAACCTTTTCGATCTTTTTAAACATTGCTTACAATGTTCCATGCTCTTTGCAAAATTTACAAGACCCACAAGCTCTGAGATGTGCTTTAAGGAGTTCCATTATCCTGCTTGCTAAGAGTACCTTTCATAATTCTAAAGTCTGGGATGCTATCTCATGCTCAGATGCAGCAATTATACAGTTAGAAATACACAGTATTGTCACCATAAAAACTATAGATTGAAAGACATGTAAAAACAGCAGATTGTGTGTTGCAGGTCTTTGGGAAAGCAGTCCAAGATATAAGCGCAAGCTGCTAAGCCTGGATATTCCATTGCTAGGAGAGAAATTATAAATGCAAATGCACAGAAAGAAAATGGCTTGTGCAGTGATAAGCTCTTACGCAGGTGTACAAACAGAAGTATGGGGCTGCATCTTCAACAATGACAATGAAATATTATGTCCTCTTAAGGATATAACTAGGGTATCCATGTTTAAGTGATTACTCAACCAACAATGGTCATATGCAGGAGGAAGGGTTTATGTAGCCTCTGGCCACTTCCAGCATCTACAAGGTGGTTAGTTTTCACCACTACAAAAAAAATAACTGAGAAGGTAATAATGATCACATGAAGAGACCACTTTTTTCTGAAACAGGTATGTAAAACATAAGGCACAAACAGCGGCACGAATGCCTGCACTGCCATGAATCAAGAGCAAAACTGCCGCTAGAAATGCTATTTTCACATTGTGTTTCATAAACTTACTTAAACTTAGATTCTAATCTCAAGGGAAAACAAAAAGATACTCTGATTATTTAATAGAACCTTATTTTGGTCAAAAACAGACACCGTGGAGTAACCTTCATTAGGACCAATTAAATGGAACAAAACACTGGGCAAGTTTTCAAGTGTTGTATGTGGTTTCTAGTTTTGGATTTTGCTTTGGACCAACTTGAACCTCTTTTTATTGGAGTCCAGTTCCATGAGTACACACACACACACTCACACCTAGCTTATGAAGGAGTTCAGAAAAAGCTGCACATATCCTGAAAGCTCGAAGCAAGAAAGTAACCACAGGCGCAGATGAAGGGAATTGTTTAAGGTCAAGCTTTTCCAGAAGAGAGGTTTGCAGCCTCAAGGGAATGCAAATGCTGACTTGCTGAGCATGCCAGTGCTATTGCAGGCCAGGCTTTGATGTGGCAGGCAGAAGTTTGTTATCCTTCAGCAGCACATTTGCAAGAGATTTCACTGTCGTTTGAAGCCGTGCAGGTGGAAGGAACGTACCACCTGAAGTCAAGGATTTTTCTCACCCCTCAGTAGAAAATTTGTTGCATGATGATCCAGAGGGATGAAAAAAGGTGGTTCACTGGGCCAGTCGTGTGAAGTTGTGTACAGTTGTTCAGCTTCGCAAGGTGAGGAGAAGGCACAGTAAAAGTCAAGAACCAGTAAATGACAGATCAGTTTGTTATGTCAAATAACCCGTTGAAGACTCAACAATCTTAGTTAAGTGGAAAAGTAAGGCAACGATGGAATTTCATTTGCAGCATGGGGCAGTGGTTTTCAAACTGCATGCCAAGGGGCTCAGGGTTCCCTGGAAGCTTAATAAGCATTCCTAAAGGAGAAAATCAGTCACAATGGACAATCTTCCCTGTAAGAGAGTTTACTTACATTTCCCTTGCAATGTACATATTTTGGGGGATGTTGGGAGAATTGTAGGGTGCCTATGGGACAATAGTGAATCCAACAGGCCTGGTTAGTATTGCCTGTATGAACTGCCCTAAAACACTCTATCAAATCTTCTGCAATGCAGTGTTTCCATAGCTGATTCACAGGGACTCTTCACCCATCTAATTGACGCCCACTGATTCTCCCTTGCAATGCTCCCAGGCACTGTATTCACCCAATTTGTATCCTGATTTTCAAAAGATATTTTTTTCAATGTGTACATCAACTATCTTTTTTCATTGTGTTCATCAACAATCTTGAAATAACATATCCTACCACTCTGTTCAGCAAAGTCTTCCTTGGGGCCAAGGAGATTTCTTTTGACAGAAGAGGCTCTTACTCTAGTCCCCCCCCCCCCAAAAAAAACCTCCATAAAAATCTAAGTGATACAGAACAGCTGGCAACACAGCAAGGGAAATAAAAATAAATGACGCCAACTCAGAAGACCCACCTTCCAAATATTAATAATATAAGGCTACACTACAACAAATTCAGCAGTTGGGGCGGGGCAGGGAGTAGAATAATTTGTATAAAATAAGAGTAGGGGATGGATGGATTAAGTAAATCTCTTTCTTTCCCAGTAATATTTCCCTTTTCATTCCCCACATTCCAATTATGTTCGAAACCATCAGAATGGAGCAGCATGTTTGCTGATACAAGACTGGGGTCCATCCTAACTCCTGTTAGAAAATGGTTAGTTTTTTGAAATTGGTGTTTCAACAAACATTTTGAAATTGTACCTTCCCAATCATACGTTATTGCCCCCCCCCCCCACCTTCTTTCATGCTTAACCAATTACTAGGCATGAGTTGTAGCAAAAGCAAGGGGAAATGCTACTTGCTACAAAAATACTCGATGGACTTTCTGTTATCTAAAATGCAAAGTTATTGGAATTGATTTCAGCACTCAACATGATATCATGTGCTCAAAATAGCATGCTCATAGAGAATGAACACGGTCATTTCAATTACTACAGCTGAGATAAGTCAGGGAAAGGAGATTAATTGATAGCAGGGTCAATTGATTTTCATCAATAACCAATTACATAATTTTCACCATTTAATTTTGAGATTCCTTTATTTGGACTGCAAAAAGTGGAATGAAACTGAAAGGTTAAATTTCCTGTCTAACAAATAGTATTTTCTTCCCTTTTCTCTCTGGAAGATCCCAAGATTTGTTGCACATACACACACACACACACAAGAAACAATAGCCTTCTGGAATATGATAATTATCAGTTCATTGGGGAAAAAAGTTTATTTGACCTTTTCGCCAGCAACAGAACTTTTATTTGATAAAGGCATCCTCTTAAAATCTAGGAAACACCACAGACATTAAGAGATGGTGCTGAACTACAAGAGAGCTAGCCCACAGAGCCCAATGAAATCTTCCTGAAACTGCAGATCTGCTTCAAAAATATATATGATATGATATATGATACCATGAGTTGTAGTGATATGATATATTAAGCAACTACGGCTGCCACATTTCCAGAAAGACCCTGCAGAAATTAATGGAAAATGTCATCACTAGCAGGAACGTCTATAAATGAGCTGCCAAGTCCAAAGACTAGTGTGTGTTCTAGTGTCTATGAAATGTTATATTACAAAGCCTTCTGTGTGTGCGGGGGTGGGAGGGGTTCTTAAGTGGAAAGAATCAGTGTTCTGCTACATAGGGAAAGGCAACTGCTGGGCTCTACTTGCTAGAATATCACTGTGGACAGGACTGGGGGACAGGAGAGAAAACCTATCCATCTTAGCCAAATAGGTTGCTAGTCCCCATTACAACCACCCCCAAGTTAGGGAAAGGACTGGGAAAGGAAACAGTTTACAAGATTGGAGGCAGGTGGGGGGAGAATGTTATCGTCTAGGCAAATTTTATTTAAAAGAGACTCAGATATTAACAGTACAATCTCATGCACATGCTCAAAATATATTTGACAACAGTAGACTGGTTGTTATTTAAACTCCAAATATAAAGGGAGGTGGAGCTGGGGATGTACTTTTTAGAGCAAAGGCAGCTCAATGAATGCTAAACCTTCCCCTGTTAACCCATAAAATCCATACAAAGTTTTTCCTTACTTCTCTGGCCTTTCCTTTTCTGATACTGGAAGTCAGGCACCTAAAAGAGAAGTGCTTGTTGGGGAAGTTTGCAGCAGTCATAACAGTGTGGTCCTTTTGCTTTAAAAACCAGATCCTCACTGGCTGCTCTGTTCACGATTGGGGCATTTGGGGGGTTTAAACAAGCCAGACTGCTAATGGCACACATAGAGCAGGGCCAATTTTCATACTGCAGTAAAACGAATCCCTTCCTTTCTTCTGCAGGCTGAGCTGAGCTCTCCTTTCCTTTTGTGCACTTGAAAACATATGCCCAGGAACCTTAGTCATTTGCGGTATTTGGGGATGAACTCCTGCATATGTTCAGATATGAGAATGTTCTACACATTACAGAAAAGACAAAATCAACCCACAGTGGAAACGTAAGCTTTTGTCTGTGCTGTAAGGTGAAGAGGCCTTAATCCTTACAAAACGAGTCAGTGAGCTGTCTGTAAGACTGCAGCCCAGAACTGCAGTCTTCTTGTACTGTTAATTATAATGGGCACCATTCACCAGGAAGCTGTCCCATATGAGCCCCACAGAAACTAGAGCTGTGTGATTCAGTGGGCGATTGTCACTGGAATGTTGAACATAGTATGAATTTCCGACACAAAATTCTTGCCTTTACGGAACTTCATGACAATGCCTCAGGCCTAATGTTATTTCATACAAGTCAAATACAGATTTGATTGCTTTACGCAGACAATATTTTTGTGGTATGCACTTCTGGAGAGACTGAATGATTCTCCCCTCCCTTCAACTTTTAACTGCTATCAAAGAGAGAGGAGGAGAAGTAGCCAGGCACTCCTTCACGCTGCCTGGATCCAGCTCAGCTAAGAAGCTTCTCCCTGAGGAACATGTTTATCGTATTTTAACTTATTTTGCATTGGGTTGTTTTAGTAAGCAATTTGGGGGGGGACAACTTCAGCTGAAAAGCAGGACAGAAATATAATAAATACATAAAATAAAACTTGAGTTTAAAACACAGACTGTCACGCAAGATGGCATTCTTGTGGCTGACTGAATTAGGCATAACACCATGAGGTAAGGAAAGGGTGAGAAAAGGATGCCAAGGTGAGGACGGGGCTTATACTTCATACAAGCCTATCAGGGAATGTTTATTATATCTAGTTTAGAAATTATTATGCCCTCAAATTGTCAGATTCTCTACACCACTCATTTGCTTTTCTATAATAAGCTTAGGAAAGATTTATCATGGTTAACTGAAGAATGTGACTATGACTTGCTTAAACATTTAGGAGAGGTCTGCACTATATGAAATAATGCTTTGGGGTTAAATGAGTAAAATACAGCAAAAAAAGCCACTGTTTTAAAATAGATATGAAGTATGGGTATGAAGGATTCTCTCTCTCTCTCTCTCTCTCTCTCTCTCTCTCTCTCTCTCACACACACACACACACACACACACACACACACACACACACACTTCTTATTACCTAACTCAAAATTACCATTTTGAAATTAAGTTCAGGATACACATCTCTAAAGCAGGCCAATTATATATCCCCAACAATACATTTACTCTTTAAATAATACTTTTCTGTCAAGGATTGTGATGCAATCCCAACTTCTCCAAGTCCCAAGATCCAATCTCTTCCACACCTCTTTGAAAATAATGGAAGTTCTCATTCCGTTCAGATGGCAGCTAGCCAGAAAAGAGAAACATAGATACCTCAACCAAACTGTAAGCAGATCTTGAGCACCACCATGTCATCTGGCCAAAAGGGGAACTGCAGACTCAGCAACCAACCTTGCTCCTGCTTATTCAGCAGCCTGACAGCTAACCCAGAACACTAATGAGGTGGCACTTTCCAGTATGTCCTCCATAGCCTGCTCCTGCTATATGTCTGCTATCTTTGATTAAGAGGAGCAAAATTTGAAATACAATTGTGCAATACTACAAAGAAGTTTGCTTTTTGAATACAAAGTTTTTGTTTTCCTACCTTGGTTGCATGTTTTTCCAGTGTATCCGGACTGACACTTGCATTTGTTTGGTCCAATACATTCTCCGTGTTTACATCCAGGTTGGCATATAGCTGTGTGAATACAAATATTTCAGCCTATCAATTTTCTATTCTTATTAAAACACACATGATATAAGAATGTTGAACAGCATGGGGAAGGTGACTGGCAGATAAGTGCTGAGAGAATGAATGCTTCACTCCTTTCTCTGCCACCACCTTTCTGATAGAACTCCTCCTCATCCAGCCATTTTCCCCCGTGTGATGTCCCAGATACTGTCAAAATACAGCTATACAAAATGGGTATATTTAATCTTTTTGTAGAAGAGGAAAAAGTTATGATTTCAAAATGCAAAAGACAAATATACCCATGTTTGTTGTAGTGGTTAGGAGCGCGGGACTCTAATCTGGAGAACCGGCTTTGATTCCTCACTCCTCCACTTGAAGCCAGCTGGGTGATCTTGGGTCAGTCACAGCTCTCTGGAACTCTCTCAGCCTCACCCACCTCACAGGGTGTTTTGTTATGGGGATAATAAGGACATACTTTGTAAACCACTCTGAGTGGGTGTTAAGTCATCCTGAAGCGTGGCATATAGATCAAATATTATTAATAATAATTGGACACAGTTTCTGATAGTGATTGTCCTAAGCTACTACTAATTTTCATTAAAATAAGAATGTAGAATATGTTTCCTTAAAAGGTCATAAATTCATAATATAACAGTGTGACCATTGTTTTATTAAAGAGGCAATATGGGAAGGGATTAATATATTTACTTCATGGAATAAACTCATGTTTATTTTAATATATGTGTCTGCGGGCTTCATGTAAAGTATTAACTTTCTTTAGAGTTTCAAATCAAATTTTTATTCTTTTCCTCCTACCAAAACTTCCCTTACATATATGGACTAAATTCACATCACGGTTCCCATGATCCAAAATACATTTATCATTTGTAGGATCTTTTATGAGAATGAATTTATGAATGGCTGTGCATTCTATTTGTTCATTCTATTTAAATTGTTTGTTTAAATGGATTGTCTATTGAAGCTGTGTATTGTTTTTGTTTTTTGTATGCTGCTGAGGGTCTTCTTCGGGGAGAGAAGTATAAAAATGTCTTAAACAAATGAACAAACTGTGGAAGTAATTCTCCCCTCCCTTCTACCTATCTTCTTTGGGTCCTATCTAGGTTATTTTTAGAAAAAATGCTTCAATGGGTAAGTGCTTCTCCATTGTGCCAATCTAATCATGCCTTTAAGGAAAAAGTTCATGCCCAACACAAGTAATTTCCTCCCTTGCAGGAGTGGCGTTCTATCTTGTGAACTTTGAAGTGACAAAATTAATAATTTAGAGACATTCCCTTATATTTAGCCCTGACTTGGATAGCCCAGGCAAGCCTGATCTCATCAGAACTCAGAAGCTAAGCAGGATTGGCCTTGGGATGAGAGACCTCCAACAAAGACCAGGGTTGCAGAGGCAGGCAATGGAAATCTACCTCAGTTAGTTTCTTGCCTTGAAAACGCCAGCAGAGATCACGGTAAGTCACCTATGATGGCACTTTCTACCACCACCTTATGTTTAACAGTTAATGGAGCTGGCAATTTGTAGACTCACCCTAACATCATATGAACTTTGCTCTAGAACAAGCTTTACAGACTGCTGTATGAGATGGCTGAGTTGCTGTTCATATTAAATTTAAAATTTAAGCCATTCTTTATATGTGGATCTAGAAATATTACAAACGTTTTCCTTCTTTTTTCTTTTACTTAAAAATATTTTTAGAAAGTCTCCCTGCACAATCCCTATTTTTTTCCCTAATAAAGGAAGAAGCAATGAACAAGAGCCTCATTTCAATTAATAAGGCATTGTCATCACCAATCTACTCTTCTCTGTGGATTTGATGTGGCAGAATTATCTTTGGATCAGGGCTTGGTGTAGAGTACCCAACTTTTACACTGGTCCCTCTAACTGTCCCTTTCATATCCATCTGATCGGCAGCAATTATCAGGCAAAGTTATTTAGCTCAATGCTACAGAAAGCTTCTTCTGTACATTTCCATATGGTATACCTCTGTTAAAGGGGCTGGACATTTGTTTCTAAGCCTGAGGGTATCCCTAATACTAACAGGCTTAAAAAAAACAATTAAAAGACAGGTCTATATTAGAACTTACATTAAAGAGAAGGAGAAAACCTCACACTTCATAGCAACACTCACACTCCTGCAAAATAGCAAATCTGTTTCACTCTCTCACACAGGTCAGTCACAGAATGATAATGAAATTTGCAAAGCACCCAAAGAAGTCTGAAAAAAATGCAGTTTCAAGAAAAACAGAAGTAGTGCATGTGAAAAGGGTGAGGGCGGGGAAGATGCTGCTTAGAGGATTAAGAAATCCATCCCTAGTCATTCATTATTGGGGAAACACTGTAGAAAGAAAAATATATCAGGAAAAATTCCTTCTGCCGCTAGATATGTTTCACTGTGATGACTGGAAAGTTTTCCTGTCAATTTCATTGTCCCTTGACTCTGTTCATCTTTCTCTCGGTATCAATTCTGTTTGTGTTTTTTCATTAAGTTATAAATGAACTCACATTCCTAGTCAGTACTCCAATGAACTAATTGGCAGGCCTAGATTCAAGGAGGTTTAGTTGTCTATCTTCCTTTTAATATGAGATATTTAATTAAATCTGCATATTAGCCAAGCTTCATTATAACTGCCTTTTAAAACACTGCAGATAGAGGAGTTAGCCATATTAGTCTGTAACAGCAAAATTATAAAGAGTCCAGTAGCACCTTTAAGACTACCAACTTTATTGTAGCAGATTGTCAGATGCATCTGACAATCATTCGATTGTCAGATGCATTCGATTGTCAGATGCATCTGACGAGGACAGCTGTGGCTTTCGAAAGCTTATGCTACAATAAAGTTGGTGAATCTTAAAGGTGCTACTGGACTCTTTACTATTTTACTGAAGATAGGGTTTCTAATAGGCCTAGAGAAAATGTCCTGTTCCCTCAATCAGATATATTATATACAAGCAGCCTATTTCCACACATTAAGCTTTTATTAAAGGGACAAGACATTCTGCTCCAGACCTGTTAGCAAACTTCTTTGCCAACAATTATTTTAAAATGAAATTATAAGCCACGATGCATTGTTTGAAGGAAAGGCCCTTTCTTTTTTTCATTTCCTATTATAACATACCTGAACTAAAAAAAAAGTCTTCTTAAATGTGTCCTTATAAATTAAAGCAGACATGCACAAATGAATTAGTATGTTAGTTAAATTAAAATGTGAAGCCATGCTAAACAGCAATTGACCTTCAATATTTTCACTAAATATAACACCTAGGAATTGGCATATTGTCACAATGGCCTGGTTCAAAATACACCACTTTAAATAAATGCAAGAGTCCCCTGAAAATTCAGTATGCCCCCCCTCCCCCAAAGAACCTTCTATCATGTTTGCACAGCAGTACAGACATGAATGTGCACAGATGCATGAACATGTTCATCATACATCCATTGAAATAATAACAAGCCTATGAACCTTAGCTTTTATTTGTCACCAGGATGGTCCTGTGTGTCCATGACCACAGGATCAGAGGTTATATGAAAATTCCTGCCTTGGTATTCAGCATCATCTGGGATGAAATTATTGAAAGGCTGCAATCCTAAAGACACTTTCCTGGGAGTACACCCCATGGAATAACATAGGACTTGCTGCTGAGTACACCTGCTTAGGATTGCTCCCTAAGTTGTCTCCTTTGATAATTAACTGGCATTTAGGGATTTTTTTCTCTTGTTTAGGACTGCCAGTGTTCTGAAGCAAAAGCAATGATTATGTTGCACGGGGCTATGATTCTGTGGAAGCTGGCTGTTCCTTCCAATTAAGTGGATTTATAACCACTCTCATTAGGATAACTAGGAATTGAAATTTTTATTACTAAATCAAATACAAAGCAGAATGCAAGCTCATAAAACATCTGCTTTTCTCAAGAAACACATTTCCATTATATGGCAACTTGTTAATGTACTTTCTACAAAGCTCCATTGCGGGCAGCTGGCCTTTAATCTTTAAGCAGCTTGATATGCGAAACTTTCTTTACTCACTCGTTTCGGAATGACAGTGCCAAATGTTGCGAATGTGGTTCCATAACCAACAGAGAGATTATAAGCACCGGACAACTAAATGTATAGCTTGTTTAAATAAAGCAAGTATCAGGTTTCCAAAGAGATTTTCACTTACCCACAGGGCCATGGCATTAGACTGGAACTGCGTTCAAACAATGAGCGTGAATAACATGTTGCAATTTTTAGAAATGGCCTTTAATTGTGTATATAAAATTGCTACACACTTGCACGCATACACAGAAATAAGAGCTTTAGACACTTACATTGGTATGTAATAGAAAATAAATACTATACATCAAAATAATACATGACAATAACAGACTGGCATGGCGTTCCTCTTGCCTGAGGAGGTTTCCTTTATCTTTCCTCCATCTTAAGTGCTCTTCTGCTGGAGCTGGAGGAAGGTTTCTTAGGCTGGAATCTTCAAACTCTGCTCTGTAGAGTGGTAGGATCCATTCCACTGTATTAGGCCTCCAAAATACCTAATGAATCACTCATCTAATGAAACATGAGGTGATGATTCCCAACCTGTTCATCGTGCACACCAGCATGCAGTGAGGGGGATGAAGTGGGGCTTTGCAAATGTGAGCCACCATCCTGGATGCATCCATCTCCATGAGAGCATGGAGGTCCTGGGCAATTAAGATCTCCACGCACTATAAGCAGTACATGTAGTTCTGCACTATCATTTGGCATGATCCCCTGGGAGAGAATATAAAAATGCACCAGAATTCTCTTACATAGTCCACATAACAGCAGACAGTTGAGAGAAATGTCAGAGGCAACTCCATTACCTAGAATTCACAACCACATCCCTGAATCATGACTGGGCAAAGAGACCAGCAGAGCCCTGGCAGAGCAGGGGGGGGGGGAGGCTAACCCTCAGCCACAAGGAGGAAGCCTGCACACCGCCTTGAGACCTGATCAAGAAAATATTTGGTATCTTTCTGGTGATAAAGAACAGCGCCTCCAATTTTAACTCATAAAAAAACCTGTCCAAGGACCAGTGGGCCAGTCTATCCTACAGAATGGTAATGTGTCTTAACAATTGTAGATGTTTCCTCTATGGGCCTTAATTGTTGTGTATGGATCGAAATGATATGGGTCTTAGAAAAGACAAGCTTTCCATGGAGAATGGGGGCAGGTTTTGTGTGCATCTGTGGGTGTGAAAAGAAAGCATAGCTGTAATGCTGGAAGAAAAGACAGACTCTTCTTAAGTGGCTGAAGTACCTTGTGGGTTTAAGATCTTTCTGTCTCTGGGGAGGGTTCTGATGTGGGTAGCCGATTTGCTGCCCTATATGGGTATTATTTTGCCTCCACTTGTGTTCTACTTGTAAATAAAGCAAACACTGCAGAAATAACTGTTTCTCTCTCCACTTTCAAAGGCAACCAGTCCAGAAAAAGGGCTACTCCTGGAACTTCTCACCACTCAGGGAAATGGGGCATGTGTAACACAATTAACCTTCCTAAAAATAATAAATACAATAATTTAATATTTCCCCTTGAGTTTATATATAGTTCTTATGTCCCAAATATGATCAAAGAGGTCATGCCTTTAAAAAAAAACATAGTTGTGCCAAAATTATTTCAAGAAATAGGTTCAGCTAACCTTTGGGTTGGCACCTTATCCTGGCTATTCTGTGCCTTAAGACGTAGAAAGCTGCAAAACAAATGTCCATAAAAAGCAATTCCAGCTTTTTGTTTTGTTTTTCCTGCAAGGAGGTTGGATTTGGCTTGGGATTTTATCAACTTGCTACATTCCTGAAGACTTACACACATTCAACACTCAGAGCTTTTTTCTGAAATGAAAAATAAACTGACACATTTAAAAATAGAAATATATTATGTCACTATCTTGTTACAAGACATTTGAAAATAGATGTTGTGATACGCTCTCTATAAGAATGACTAAAATGAATGATGTTATGCTATTCTTGTCAAGACAGTTCAAGAATTCCAGTGAAAGAGTGAATAGATTTTTGTTTTTTATCCAAGTCAAGGCTCATGCAATACTTTCACCAGAACAGCATTTTTTTAGCCTTTAAAGAGACAGTATCCTTTCATATCCATCTATAAAAGCAAATGTATCCCCAATGACATAAAAGCAAATCATTCTGGGTGCTCATTTTGGCTTAAGTCACAACAACTTTTGCAACTTTAATAGAACATTTTGAACAGCAGGGACCAATAAATACACTAGTCATCTTTTAATTTGGGCGTTAACTAAAAGATAAATTACATTAGGTGGGAGATCCATGCGTGGCCCTCACAATTTATAAATATTCTGCAAAAAGGGGCCAGACAGATGCTGGACAGGAAGCAGTCAGAGGGGTACTTATTTTTATTTATAGTGGCATTGACTTTTGAAAAGAACGAATTGAATTGTGGATTACAGTATGCAAATACAACTTTTATAGAATGATTCTAAAAATTTTCACTTGCCTGAGGGTATACAAGAGCTTGCTGCTTGTTTGTTAATTGCAGCTCTGTCCAATCATGTCCCTTCCTAGGCTCACAAAAGTTTGGGATATATTTTACAGGAAAATTGGTCCATCAAAGAGTAGTGAATGTAGGGAAGAGTGAGACAGAGGCATTTATAGATTTGGTTGTGGTTTGTCGTTTAACTAGATTCTCATCATCATGCAAAGCCCTCTAAATATTTTGTGAGTTCTTGTGATAGGGTGTACAACTGGGGGTTCAAATACCTATTCTGTCATAAAGCTCACTTGGTGACTTTGAGCCAATCACATTCTCTCACCTACCTATGGAACAGGAGAAAAAAACCATGGACGCTGAACTGCGCTCCTTGGAGGATAACCAGCAATAATAATATTCAGGGCTTTTTTTCAGCAGGAATGCAGTGGAACGGAGTTCCGGAACCTCTTGAAAATGGTCACATGGCTGGTGGCCCCACCCCCTGATCTCCAGACAGAGGGGAGTTTAGATTGCCCTCCGCACCGCTGAGTGGTGTGGAGGGCAATCTCAACTCCCCTCTGTCTGGAGATCAGGGGGCGGGGCCACCAGCCATGTGACCATTTTCTCCAAGGGCAACCCACTGAGTTCCACCACCTCTTTTCCCAGAAAAAAGCCCTGATAATATTATAGTTTTTTTATCACTGATAACTCTGATACTCTTTTTGTTATTAGAATGGTTCTGTATCTTTCCATTTTCTTGCAGTTGAAAACCTTACTTGATATACTGGACTCATCTATTAAATCAAGAGCTTATTTTTTGTCTTTCTGCCATTATTATTAATATGGCTTCTTTTATCAGGTGAACTTTTGTCTTGTGTTTTGTTTGAAAAGGATGGTAAATGAAGTGGGAAGAAAAACAGATAATAGTAGAAGTGGAAGGGTAAAAATTGCAGGGGGGTGATTAACTCCCTCCTGTCCTAGTGCTGCTGCACTGATCCAAGTCCCCTCTCCGAGCTTTTTAATCTTAAAAGAAACACGTTAGGATATTAAGTCACAGATCTCCAGTGTAATGTGTAGTTTGGCATAACGCTTTTGATTCCCAAATCCTCTCTCTAAGTATGCAACTGAACAAGGCATTAGAGGAGATCATTTCTTTTCCTTCTTCACAGACTTAACAGCAGGTGCAGGGAAAATCTGATTTTGTTTCAAGATCCTAGGCAGGGGGTTGGTGTAACCCTTTCCTCCAAACTGTTTTTTTTATAGGTAATTATTAGAAAAATGGAGGGAAGGCTTACCTCACCTGTGCTGTGGCCATGATTAAAATTCCCCCACCTTCACTGTGGCTGCCACAGGTCATAACAGGTAAAGAAAGAAGCAGAAAGCCATAGAGTAGAATCAGATGGAAAAGGTGATTAGAGCACTCTGTTCACAGGCAGCTGGCAACACAAGCAGCTGTTGGAACCTCCACATGTGGAATATCAAGTGGTTCTGACATTAATCGGATCATGAAACCTACATAGCACAGACTGTTCATTGGCATTACGTACCTTCCCTCCCCCCTTTTCCTCCATGTTTTAATGATCAGATATTAACCTGACTGATGTGAGAGAAGCTCAAATGCAATTCAATTGCTGAGTGTGAAAATGCTTTGTTCCAGAGATTGGCCAGGCCACCAACTTTGCATAGCACCCAGTCTTCTTGTCAAATGCTTAATGTTTTTCTGGACCATCATGGAAGAAATGCAGTTGGAGGAGAGAGGCTTTAACTATAAAGAGGGACACACATGAATGACTCGGTGCACCAGGATACAAGGCATCAATTGCCACTTTGAGTGCCAAGATACAAACCTCTAGGTTAGATCTCATGGATCAATGCCACTGCAGGGGAAGACATTACTATTAGTAGAATGGATCTGTATGATGCACCTCTATAGTACAATTTCAACAATAGTGACAATATAAAAGATAAATCAGACTCCAAATAGGCTCTTGATGTAGTGTGATAAGGAAAAAAAAAAAAGACTGCTAAAGTTCACTAGTGCAATTTCAGACAGCCAAACATGGCTGTGTACAGGACCAAATATGGCTAACTGAGGTATATTGGATAATCAGTATATAAAGGATGTAACAGGCAAAAATGTTATGAGACTAAAGGCTTTCTTGGAGAAAGGGTAGAGGTAAATGGTTGCCAGTAATCTAAGGGCAAACCATTAGAATATTTATACTAAAACAATTGCTAAGGGTGCTCCTGTGTATATTTATTACTTATTGGGAGAGCTCATGTGTGCTACTTCCTAATAAAGGACTCACAGCAACTGGTGTTTGGGCTGCAGAAACTTTATGGATTATTAATCAACATCGATGATCAGTAATGTTAAGATGTATATTTTTAGTTATGCAACGCAGGTTCTCCTATACTGGTTCTGAATTTTGATGTAGTTTGGCTCTTACCCCCGCACTAAGGCTTTTCTTACACATTCTGACGATATCATGATTGGCCTGTATCCTCTGCATGTGACAAGTGAGTTCCAATAAATGGGAAAGGATACCATTTCTTTAAAGCACATCATATTCTCTTGCATTGCTTTGCTAAAATACATCACACTTTTAAAAAACAACACACATAATGAATCAAGAATAGCAGGACCTTATTCTTCCCACATAAACACAATAAGAATGCAGTTCTGTATTATAACATATTATAACATATATTTAAGATTCACACGTTGAAATATAACGACTCCAGACATTAGTCCCAAATTATTTAACTTCAGCTTTCAATGAAGCAGTGTCTTCTTGGAAACTAAAATTTAGTTTTTACCTTGAGTTCAGATTAGGACATCTTGAGTTATTATACAGACTTGCATTTATGTCTAAAAATACCCAAACCCTAAGCAACTAGAGGTGTATGATTTCATCAAAACTGTAATGAAAGGATTTCTATGGGCAACAGCTCCCGTCCCGATCCCCACAATTAAGTGTAAACATGCATCAAAAGGAACATAAAGCATTGGAAATGACAGAATTTAGCATGTATTTTGATCCCCAAAGCATAAAAGAGGAAGAGCAGGTTCCATAGCATTTTTTGCGCAGCTGTTGCAAGAAGCCAGGCACATGCAAAGCTCTTCGTGACAGCAGCATCTCCAGCACCCCGTCATGGCCTATGCAAGGCCTCTCTCTGCATTTGGCAAAGCAAAGCAGTCAGTGGTTAGTTAGACTTAATGATCAAAGATATTTCACTGATGCTGGCTTAAGTTGGTATCCCCCTCCCTTTATTATTATTCCTCAACTGTTGGGGGCAAGAGTTTTCAGACCGGCTGCAGGAAACCCTGGAATTCATCGGAAGTGCACTGAGAGTTCCTGGAAGGTCAGCAATGAAAGAACAAGCATCCCAGAAACAAACCAACCAACCAGCTTGTTCCTCACCACTAATCTTTTTCTGTCAACAGCTCCGGAGCAATTTTAGGGTGTACATATAGTTCCTTTTTTTATCCCATCCTTCCATTTTATCCTCAAAACCATACGTGTTGGTTAGGCTGAGAGGGCGACTGGCCCAAGGTCACTCAGCAAGCTTCATGACTGTGGATTTGAAACCAGGTGTCCCAGATCACACTACCTATTACACCACACCAGCTCATGTAGTCAGTACTTGTTGTGTAGACAGCTGTGGTGTGGTTCAGAGGAAGGTACTGGACGAATCCTGGACCTTCCCCCCCCTGCTATCCTCTTGCATACAGCCATGTATTTATTTCCAGGGCTTTTTTTCTGGGAAAAGTGGTGATGGAACTCAGTGGGTTGCCCTCGGAGAAAATGGTCACATGGCTGGTGGCCACGCCCCCTGATCTCCAGACAGAGGGGGTTGAGATTGCTCTCCACGCCGCTCAGCAGAGCGGAGGGCAATCTAAACTCCCCTCTGTCTGGAGATCAGGGGGCGGGGCCACCAGCCATGTGACCATTTTCAAGAGGTTCTGGAACTCCGTTCCACTGCATTCCTGCTGGAAAAAAACCCTGGTTATTTCTAACTTCAAAGCCCTGTAAGAAATTTCATTGGATGCTTTGCATTAGTAATAGTCTCAACAGTGGCAGTAAATACCAACTTGGCAGTAAAATATGTCTGCTCCAAGTGGTTATACCTCTTGCTCATGCAATTGTTTGGTATGGACATTCCTTAGGAAAATGGGTTTCGGAGCTAACACAGAACTGAACAGAGGCACAACCTATGGACAGACCTAGATTGAACAGGGTTATCTCCAAGTCAGGGAGTGTTCTGTGGCTATAATTAGCCATTCTGTTAATCCTTTCCCCAGACTGGGCCAGCTTGTTTGGACAGGGTCCCACTTTCTCCCTTGCACCCATCGGCACCTGCAACTGCGCAGAGGAACAGCAGCAGTCCTGTGTTTAAAAGAAATGGCAGCCATCCCATATCAAAAACATATTTACATTCTAAATGTAAAAACACTCTTAATCCTTCTGAAAAAACTGGATCAAGGCCCTACTTAAGTTTAAGAACATCCCATTACAGTTTTCAAAAAATATCTACAAAGTGACATTTATTTTTTAAAGAACTTTTTTTCCACTATTGCTGTATTCTAAACTTGAAATGGGTCATTGCAGTTGCATGTATAGCATAGCTTGACTTGACTAATGAAAACTGATGTACAAACAAGCAGCAATAAGACATGCAGGCAAGCCCAAAGCAGTTTCAATTTAGCATAACAAAACAAAAATCCAGTGACCTGGGCTTGTGCCAGGGGTTTCCAAACTACATTCCAGGAGACTTGGATACCCCTGGAAGCTATCAAGGGCTGCTGAGAGAGGAAATGGGTAATGGCAGGCAAACTCTCTGAGTGGCATCCAGTGATCTCCACCAATGATCTTCTCCAGTAATTACCAGCTACAGAGGAGAGTTGGTTTGTTCTAAGGTTTGTTTTAAAAGCGATGCTGGTGAGACAGAATAAGTCACCTGTGAAATTAGGCAGCCACTGAGCGTCCCGTTTAAACTGGTTTGTTGCTCAGTTTGTACACCTGCACAACAAGGTGTGGTGTGTGAACTAAGGTGGCATAGCTATTTTGCCCAAATTGCAGCAGAGTTTACACTCAGACCATCCAAAGACGACACCCAACTCTAGATCTCACTATCCAAGTCCCCATAGGATGCAGTAGAAATTTTCGGTCACTGCCTGATAGCTGTGGTCAAATGGCTGAAAAGAAACTGAAATTGAACCCAGACAAGATGGAAGCAATGCTCATTGGGAAAGTACTCCCTACTTTCAATGGAGTTCATCTGACCCTTGCAGACTCGGTTAAGAGCCTAGGAGTGATACTAAATCCAGCATGACTACTAGAAAAGCAAGTTAAGGCAGCCGCAAAAAATGCTTTCTACAACCTCATTCTAGCCTGGAAGATGGATTCCTACCTTGGCACGGCCAGGCTGACTATCTGGATCTATACTATGGTAACATCAAGACTTGACTATTGTAATGCACTCTACACAGGTCTCCCGAATAAATTAACTAGGAGTCTTCAGCTGGTATAAAACGCTGCAGCTCGGCTATTATCAGGAGCAAGCAGAAGCACGAGTATCAGTCCCTTCCTGCAGTCACTCCACTGGCTACCTATCAGTTACCATGGTCAGTTCTAAGTATTGGCTATCACATACAAAGCTCTTCATGGTCTTGGTTGTTATGTGCTGGGAAAAATTGTGTGGGGGAGCCTGAAGCCCCCTCTCTCCCACACCGTGGTCCCCATCCAAACTGAGCCCCTGGGCACTTGGAAAACAAGTTCTCACCACCTAACATCCGACTGTCAAAGTCAGGTGGTGAGGGTGAACCCAGATCCCACAAGGCACAAATTGCACCATGTATTTTGGGTCCAAGTGACAGTAATGGGAGGGCATCCCAAAGGCAACAGCATGTCATCACTGAAAAAGCAGAACTTTCATTTCCTTCTCTTCCAACCCATTAAAAATGATGTGTGCCTAATAAACCGCTATGCCTCTGTGCAGCCTTTTTGTTCACTCTGCTCCTTAATTGTCCGGCATGGTAAAATCCTAATGAAATTATATTCAGCAGCATTCCATAAATACATGAGTACATGATATCTAGCCACTTAACATAGATTCCAGCCATTGCTGACTTCTAAAAGGGGGCAATTTTTCAACTGTTGCAAAGCAGCTGTCAGCACGTGGCGAAAGAGACACAGACCCTTCCTCCAGCTTTCCTAGTGGGGCAGGGATGGAACGAAAATAAAGGGAAGTTGCTTTTAATATGAACTATACAAGTGGGCATCTCTGAAAATGTCATGTCTTATTTTGCTCTTTTTGTTGCTACATTTCCCTCCCTTCTTTAAAACAAATTTAAACATTTATTAAGCTTCCCCAGAAGCTGCATTCAGATGTTGTGAATAGATTGCTCAGAGTGAATACAAGCCTGGTCTGTTGCTGGGTTTGTGTGTTCTCTCCTTCTTTCCATGTACATGGCATGCATTTGGAGACGTTCTAGTTTCAGAACTCTTCCGTTTAATTCCAATTTCCTGTGATGTCCAAAGGTGGTCACGTCAGCAAACTGGAATTTGTTTTGGTTTAATCTTGGTTTAGAATCCTAGTTTGTGGGCAATAAATCTCAGTTTCTTAAAGCCTCTACATTTGGACATCATAACAAACTGGAATTAGATAAAAGGCTTCCTAAACCAGGAAGTTGTCAATCAAATTCTATATCCAAGGAGAGAAGACAAAGAACACACAAACTCAGCAACAGACCTGGTTCATGAATCATGTTCATTACAAACAAATTTCAGTTTGTTTGTGACTTCTGACAAGTTAACCGTTTTGTATTAATACCTCATATTAGGTAAACAGTTCCATGTATTTGGAAACATGTCCAGGGAGAACTTTTAAATGTAAGGAAAGTATGCTATTACAATGAGAAATGCTACGAAAGGGGACACTAACCTATTAGGCGATTTTATATAAAATAGCGGGGGACAGAAACCTTTCAATTTGTGAAGATGATGCTGTGCAAAGGCCTCCATTCTTCTTATACATTAAATATTTGAAATGAAAATATTGACACGTATCATATCACCAATATCAAAACTAAGGATGTATTTTGCACTCTGAAAAGATCTGGATTGGTTTGGTTTTCGCATATAAAACAATATCATATACTCCAGCAACACTATCAATAAACATTGACCCTCGTCTGTTTTCCACATTTTTGCTTCTTAGTTCTGCCAAATATATATCACACCCCTTCAACATGTTGTCTCTCTTACTCTATTTTTCATAATACATCTGATTTCTTTTAAAATGCTTCCCCTCTTGTCCACTGCATTTTAATTTACATCTTTGATGTTCTCTCTCTTTCAGTTTTGGCATTTCTCCTACTCTCCCAGTTACCCTCAGCCTATTGTAAAATATTAACATATCTTCATTAACTGTCCATAGGACAATAGAGTTTCAATTTTTTCCTTTGGTCTATTTTTAAAAGTATTCCTTTCCTTCCTGCCACTGTGAATAGCTACATGTTTGCAGGAGGAAGATGAAAGAGGGAATTTCATTGGGAGAGGAGACAGAGAAAGAGACAGAGAGAGAATGTGTGGAGCATGTCAGGGAGAAGAAAAAACGGGTTGAAGTGGAACGGAAAGAGAGAGAACGGGTGCTGGTCTCCTCCAAATCTAGTATACTGTATTTGATTATGAACATGCCATGCAGCAGGGTCACAGCCCAGCAAAAAATTAACAGGACAAGCTTCTACAGCAGGACGAGCAAAAGGAGAACCCTTCTGGATTGGACCAGTGGTCCATTTAGTCCAGCATCATGTCTCAACCAGTGGCCAACAATAGGGCATAGAGACCAAGGCCTTTCTCTGATCTTGCCTCCTGGCACTGGTATTCAGAGGTTTACTAAATGTGGAAGTACCCTTTAGTTACTATGGCTAATAGCCACTGACAGACCTATTCCCCATGAATTTGTCTAATCTCCTTTTAAAACAGTCAGCACCTTTGGCCATCACTATATACTCTGGAAATGAATTCCACAATTTAAATCACTCATTGAGTAAAGTATTTTCCTCCCTGAATTTACTGCTCATCAAAATCATTGGTTGTCCTTGAGTTTTAGTATTTGGGGAGAGGGAAGAAAATTTCTGTCTGTGTGTCTGGGGTCAGAGGTTCAGCCTCCGGACTTGCCGGGAGGAGGGGATGGGAGGCAGCCGGGAGATAGCTACCTAGCCGCCCCAGCAGTCACCCAGGCCCCGCACAGGATGGCTACAGAGGGGGACAAAGAAGCACCCAAGCCACAGAGGGTCAGAAGGGGCAGGTGGAAGCCAGCTAGCCCCACCCTCCAGTGGGAGGCTAAGAGCCCCGACAGGGGGAGTAAGGACAGCTAGGAGGGGACCAGGGCAGAGGGAGAAGGTACAGCAATTCATTTATTCCTTGGCCATCCAATAGGGTTCCCAGGTGCACACTGGTAGCGGGCAAACTCCCAGGGGTTTGCATATTTGCCCACTGATCCGCCAGTGATCAGCAGGAGGTAGCAAGCCCCCTGGAGGTCGCCACAGCCAAGAGAGGCCAGCTGTAGCTGCCCAAAGCAGCCAGACTAGCTACCCCAGGTGCAGCTGCTTGAGGCAGCCCAGACCAAGGCTAGAGGACAAAAGAGGGGTGTGGCTGGCAGGTGGAGCCAGGAATGAGGGGAAGGATATAAGGGAAGTCCACCCACAGGGTGTGGTGGGTTGTTGTGTAGGAGTGTGGTGGAGTGGAGACGGGAGAAGGCAGGGCTTTTTTTCAGCAGGAATGAGGTGGAACGGAGTTCCGGCACCTCTTGAAAATACTCGGCAATAGTGCATGAAAATAATATTATTTCAAAGAATCCTGTGTGTTTCTTCCTCATTTCCCTCTTGAGAGTTCCACCACCTCTTTTTCCAGAAAAAAAACTCTGCCTGAAGGTAATGGCTTTGGCCTCAGTACATGCCTCACACTTTCCACAGTGAACACCAATAAAAAGAATTCATTTAGCTTCTCTGCCATCTCCCCATCTTCCTTCAGCAATTCATTTATTCCTTGGCCATCCAATAGGGTTCCCAGGTGCACACTGGTAGCGGGCAAACTCCCAGGGGTTTGCATATTTGCCCACTGATCCGCCAGTGATCAGCAGGAGGTAGCAAGCCCCCTGGAGGTCGCCTGCTACCAGCAGGCACCCAGGGAAAACATGTGATACTACATGTGATCCTGGGGGGCATGATGACATCATTTCCAGGCATGCCATCATCATGCTGCCCATGCAAGTGCTCTCGTGCTTTGTTTAGGGCAGGAGTGTTTGCACAATGTATTGTCAAAGGCTTTCACGGCCGGAGAACGATGGTTGTTGTGGGTTTTCCGGGCTGTATTGCCGTGGTCTTGGCATTGTAGTTCCTGACGTTTCACCAGCAGCTGTGGCTGGCATCTTCAGAGGTGTAGCACCAAAAGACAGAGATCTCTCAGTGTCTTTTGGTGCTACACCTCTGAAGATGCCAGCCACAGCTGCTGGCGAAACGTCAGGAACTACAATGCCAAGACCACGGCAATACAGCCCGGAAAACCCACAACAACCAGTGTTTGCACAGTTGGCGTGATGACATCACTCCCAGAAAAGGGACACATGAGTAGCATGAGGTAAGTGACAGGTCTTCCCCTCTCCCACTGGGAGGATAGAGGGACCTGGGACCTCTATCATCCAAAGACCAGACTGCTTCTCTGGATGTTTTCTTGCTACGATATATTTAAAGAAATACTTATTATTTGTCCTGATGTTTTTTTGCAATCTGCTCCACTTTTTGCATGCCTAATTATTAATTTACACTTCTTTTTCCAGACCCTGAGCTCCCTTATGTTTCCTTTGTTACAGTAGATTTTCCTCTTTAAAAGAAGCCTGTTTTCTTTTTATGGATTTCTTGAACTGGGTTGTTAATTAATTAACTGATCAATCAATCAATCAATCAATCAATTAATGGTTGGTCTGCTTTTCTCACTGAAACTCAAAGCTGACTACACAGTGTATGATTAATACTATCAATGACTGACTCAATAAGCAACACAACAGAATACAGATAGAAGAAATCTGATTACAGAGCTGAAACAAAACATAAGCAGTTTGACATGACATATTAAATGACATGGAAACTAACGAGTAGGAGCATATTTATATCAACAGAGAGCGTAGTATAGTCAGTCTACAGCCCCTTTATCACAAGCATCTCTCTGAGCCTTTTCCTCACAGCACAGCCCTATTACCTGTGTTTTAAATAAGCGCCCTCTTGAATAATTCAGTTTTGCATAGTTTGCAGAAAGCCAGGAGAGCGGAAGCTTTCCTGACCTTCTCCGTGGCAGCCCATTCTGTATGGTAGGGGCCACCACAGAGAAAGAGCATGTACAGGAAGCTATTGATTTTGACCATTTGCACGGTGGAAACTGCAGAAGGCCCTATTCAGATGAGCAAAGCTGCCATGATGGATCACAGGGAGGGAGACGGGTCTCACAGATACGAGGGGCCAAGGCCATGCATGCAGCTACCCTTTCAGACTTGGCAGGATGTTTCCAGGCTTCAATTAGTGAAGTTTTAAAGAGGTTTCAGGCATCCTCAAGGGATTTCATTTGCTTGTGTTTTCCTTTCAGGTCCATTTAACTATTCCTCTCATTTTCATAGTTCCCTCTTTTGAAATCAAATGTGACTCTTTTTTGCATGCACTGCACCCAACTGGTGCAACAACATCTACATCTTGCATTCAGAACTAAGTCCAAGATCACTGTGCCCTGGTTGGACTGAAATATTCCCTGCTCTAAGTACCTGAAAAGCACTGGACGATTCAGCCAAGCATGGATCCTTGCCAGCTTTGCATCATACTTCAGAGACACATGCTTAATGTGATACAGACAAATCCCTGCCCTTCCCCAGACAAGAGGAACCAATTGGGAAGGGGGGGCTCAGCAGCTTTCAGAGCCCTTCAAAACTTCTGTAGAATCAAAGACAAACCCCAGCCCTCCCCCCCTCCCCCAAATGGAGCAAGGCAGAGTTGAGGCAATTTCGCATTTGTCTTGCTACCAAGGTTTGCCAGAATTTGCAGACCCTACATTTGCTCTGCTTCTTTCATACCAAGGGGCAAGAAGCTATAAAGGGAAACTCCAGGCCCTGGAAATCTTATTGTACCAAAGCAAGTGCAACCCAAGTTGGATCACAAAAGACAGTGGCCAGTCAAGCAACGGGCGCTTCAGAAGAGGGGGGAGGGATCATTCCTTGAAGACTGGAAGCTGCCTTATACTAAGCCAGAACATTGGTCTGTCAAGGCCAGTATTGTCTATTTTGACTGGCAGCAGCTTGCCAGGGTCTCAGGTAGTATTTTTCCACATCAATGGATCCTTTTAACTGGAGATGCTGCGGACTAAACCTGGATCCTTGGCATGGAAAGCAGATGCTCTACCACTGATCCACAGACCCATGTTCTCCATGTCTGTGGCTGCAGCACCCTGTTTACCTTCCCTGATGCCAAGTAAGGATCTTTCTAAAACCCAAAGTTCACAATTTTACAGATATTCCGCCTGAATTTTGGAAGTTTATTTTTAAACATGTCTGGGTTTATTTATGTGCTTATGTTGTTGGGAGGTGGGGAGTAGAGATGGGCACGAACCGGGGGGGGGGGGGATGAACTGTGTGCGAACCTGCCCAGTTCACAAACCGGCTCATTTGGTTCATGAAAACGTCACATCCAGGTCAGCAAATCGTCACTTCCAGATCAGCAGAAGGTCACTTCCAGGTCAGTAGAAGGCCACTTCTGGGTCAGCAGACGGTCTGCAGGAAGTCTATTCTGTTGCCTAGGAAACTGATTGATTGGCGCCAGGATGTCTGCAGAGACGAACCAAAAAACGAACCAAATGAACCAGCCTAAAGTTTGTAGCGATTTGTCAGAAATGGGCTCTGATGAACTGCTGGTTTGCGACCATGAATCGGCCTGATTCATCATGAACTTTGGTTCGTATTTTGGTTCATGCCCATCTCTAGTGGGGAGTACCTGTTTTCATTGCAATAATGAAAGCTCCCAGTAAAATACAGTTATATGGAAGAGGGAAAGAGCCAATAAGATGAACTGGAGAATGAGTCACACTAAGATGAAATTCACTTCCATCAAAATATGAGTGGGAGTTTTGCCTTTAATTGAAGTGGAATATGTGCCTGAATTTCTAGAGAAATTTCAAAGTCTTTTTCAAAGATTTCTGAATGGTAAACACCCTGAAAAATCATAATGGAGTCAAATATGCCATTTAAGTGCCAGCTTAGTTTCTTAAGACACAATCCACCAGAATGCTGTCTGTGCTCCAATTCATTTCAAAATGTGCTCTTAGTTTGAATTGCACATCCATTAAATTAGCACTAGAGAGGTGAGATTTAATTAGCCTGTTAATTAAACTGCTTTCCTTTAGTCTAACTGCCTTCCATGAGATACAAACTAGGAGGATTTTCAAAAGGTCATGACCCCCTAACACACACACCAATTTTTCTCAGCACCAGCTCTACACTGGATTCTCATGAACATTTGGCATTACTTTAAGATTCATAAAAAGAGGCATTGTGTGTTTTTGGAAATCCATCCCTTTTGTTCAAATAGGAATGCAGACTGATTTTTCAAAATGATTTGTATATTATATCATGAACTATATTTCTATAAACTAAAGGCATGTGTAGGGTACAGCCAGGCACGCCTCCAGTGGAGGGTCCCTCTCACAGACCACAGATGAATCATCTGAGGAAGAGTAGGAATTAGAGATGGGCACGAACAGGAAAAAACCCGAACATGATGTTCGTTGTTCGTTGATGCAGAGGAGTTAGCCGTGTTAGTCTGTAGTAGCAAAATCAAAAAGAGTCCAGTAACACCTTTAAGACTAACCAACTTTATTGTAGCATAAGCTTTCGAGAATCACAGTTCTCTTCGTCAGATGCATGGAGGGCAAGAAGAAACTGGTCAGATATATAGGTGGAGAGGGGAGGGCGGAGTAGATGCAAACAGTAGCTTCTGATATGGAGATCAGTTTGCTTCTGTTAAGGAAGTCAGTTACTTCTGATAATGAGATAACCATTCATAGTCTCTATTCAATCAGTCAAGGTGGGATTGAATAGAGACTATAAATGGTTATCTCATTATCAGAAGTAACTGACTTCCTTAACAGAAGCAAACTGATCTCCATTGTTCATTGCCATCCACGAACAGGGAATCACGAACAACCACGAACATGACCCTGTTCACGAACATGTTCGTGGTTGGCTGTTCGTGGGAGGGAGGGGGGAGACTCTGAAGGGAAGAAGGTTCCCCATGCTGTTTGCAAACATGGGGAACCTCCTTCCCTTCAAAGTCTCCCTCCTTCCAGCCAGCTGGAGGGAGGGGGGGACTTTGTCAGGAAACCCCTGACAAGCGGCTGAGTCGGGGTGAAGTGCCCCTCTCCCTGCTGTTGTGCAGCAGCAGGGAAAGGGCATATCACCCTGGCAGGCTGCAATCAGCCGCTTGTCAGGGGTTTCCCTGACAAGCAGCTGAGTGGGGGATTTAAATGTCCCTCTTCCTGTGCTGCGCAGCAGCAGGGAGAGGGAAAATTAAACCCTGGCAGGCTGCAATCAGCCCTTGTCAGGGTTTTCCCTAACAAGTGGCTGAGTTGGGGGTGAAGTGCCCCTGGGCTTAGATTGGGGTTTCCAGGGCAACAGGAATTCAGACAGAGTCCAGAAAGTCCGTGCCTACTGTAGCCAAGGGAATTGATTGAAAGGTGCCAGACTGTCTGGCTTGCTGAACGGCTGATGAACACCATGAACAGGGCTTGGAACGAACACATGTTCGTGGGGAACGGGGCCTCACGAACAGCTTGCTCACGAACAGCTGATCGGGCTGTTCATGACTTTTTTTTGTTCGTATTGCTGTTCGTGCCCACCTCTAGTAGGAATCAGCTAGGCATCCCTCTGCTGTACCAGGATCCAGGTCCAGTTGAGAGCTCCACCTTCCCTGTTTCCAACATTCCTCAACAAAACCAACAGGAGAACAAGAAGTAGCCAGCCAGCCCTAAGCTGTTCCTGATGCCACCTCAACTCAATCTCCTCCAGTTTTACACTGAACTTTAGAATTGTCTTCCCTATTGTTTTCTTTTTATAACACTAAACTCCCTTGGAAGCCAATTTTGGCTGAAAAGTAGGACAGAAGTCTAACACAACATAAGAACTGTTGCTCAGAGGTATATATATTATGGCAGTCTACCAAGCTATCAGCAGCTGCTGTTCAATGGGGGGGTGGGAATTAATGTTCCACATAAAGGCAAAAATGGCACATTAGGCATTCTCTGATGTGCACTGATTTCTAGCCATGATGATTTATTATTCTTTGAATGCTGTTATTTCTTAGTTACCTTGCATTATGAAACACAAAGTGTGACCCACACCATTAAGAAGCCATGGAAGATTTATCATGCCTTCAGAAAGAGGCAGATTGTACTCGGAGCTAAATTTAGTAGAGTCCAGTAGGACTTTTAAGACTAACCAACCTTATGCATGCATCTGATGAAGGGAGCTGTGGTTCTCGAAAGCTTATGCTACAATAAAGTTGGTTAAAGGTACTACTGGACTCTTTACTATTTTGCCTCTACAGACTAACATGGCTAACTCTTCTACAGTTAAATTTGTTAAAGGAAAAAAATGTTGGGTTTCAATTTGCCTGTGTGCAAAATGAAGATGCGGAACTAAATGACTTGACACTAAAACCCAGATTTACAAAGGCAAGGTAAATGCACACTGTACACAAAGAGTTCTAAACCTTGCTGAGCCTTTGGTACTATTGGTATTCTGGCGAAAGGCTAGAGGGCACAACCCCAAATGGTTGCCCTTAGGACATAATTACAAACTCCAGTGGTTCCGAGCCAAGCATTCTCCTATGATTTCCATATTGGTGCTTCCTTACTACGAGATGCCCATCAAATGTGGGAATTTATATTTGCTTATTCATTTATATCCACATCCATTCTTGGTCATTTCTTTCCCATCCTTTAAAACATAGGAAAAATATGCAGTGGTTGCTAGATATGCAAATAGTTGAGAGGAGGATGGAGATTAATGTAATGGCTGCTGCAGTGCTGGCATCACAAAGCTCAATGTCTCCTTAAAGGAGACATTCTGATCTTTGTTATTGCAAATGGCTATTGCCACAGCCTTCTTGGAGAAATGGAATTTATTTGAGTTCTTTTGGAAAATAGAAAGGAAAACCATGTATACTACCTTGAACTCCTATATGAAGTTCAGGATATAAGAGATGTAATAAATAGGCAACTCCCTCCCCAATGGTTATGGGAACTGAAGGCTTCTTCCCTTCCCACTCTGCTGCCAGGTAGTCCTTCCCTAGTAAAGTGATTTAAGGTCAGAAGGAAGAAATTATTGTGTTATTCCAGAGTTGAATTAGCCTTTCAAAACAGGTTTTGGAGCTGAACCCTGGACTGGCTCAATGATTTTAAACAGAAATAACCAATTCTATAATTAAATCTATTACATTGGTATCCCCTTCATAGACATTTGTTCTGGTTAAAAAAAGGACACAATTGACTAGGGAGTAAATCAATCCACAGATGTAGGACAGTGAATGATGATTTGGCTAGTCTAGATCTAGCTATTTCCCTATGATAAGAGGAAAATTTTCAGGATATATTAGGTGCTCACAATGGAGACAAGTGTGTAGTTTCTGATGTCCATCTTCTTCTAAGCAGCTGTGGCTGACAATCTTTTAAAGATAATGTGTAACGACTCTGGAATTTACACATATTTTGTTCTTAAGCCAAGCATTAGCTTTACTGAGAGTAGCAAGAGAGGAACAAATCCCGATATATTCCACAGAGGCAGCCAGATCTGAATTAGAACAAAAGAGAGCTGCACAGAGCTGAACCCACACACACGCGTAAGTAAAGTCAAGGCACAGCAATCCATTATTTTGTAAGAGGATTTGGAAATGATGGTTGTCTTTTCCCTTCAATTGTGTACAGGAATTAAGTTCAAATATAAACTGTGCTATATATTCTCATAAAGGAGCTGGGACATCATCCAGACATAGCAGATTTAGTACTGTGGTATGTTAATTGATTCTTGTGATATTCTGTTCTCTGGTATGGAAAACTGATAGTTCATCTTCAGCATCTGTCACACCCAATACCTTATTTTTGAAAGCTGACATTTTCCTTGCTGGAATAAAAAAACCTTCTTATTTCTGGGAAATGCCAGTGAACAAGATACTGGCTTAACTCTGTTATCACAGAAAGCCACATTTTAATTAAACCAGCTATTATTAGTTTGGGTAGGTCAAATTGGGATCTAAAAGTATGGTTTCACATTAGTTTATTAAACACAGTCTTAGCCATGATTTCACATAATATATGAATGAAGCTATCCTGACTTCTTCCCTAGTGTTTCATTCCCCATAGTGGAGGCTGGGGAAAAGTGAATGAATAGAGGCAATGAAATAGAAATCTTTCAAGATAAACCAGGATTTGAATAATTATAAACTTAATCCTGGTTTCACCAATGAACTAGAGTTAAAATAAACCATGGTTCTCCATTGTCCACTGAGCCACTGTCAGAACCACAAACTGATATCCTAAAATACAAGTGGACTATTAATAAGAATATTTCTTCTTGGATTATCTATTTCAGAGATTCTCTGGCAACACAGTGTTGGGTTTGTTTACATTTTCAAAATGCTCTTTTTCTTTATAAATATTTCCCCTATATCTAGAATTTAGTATGTCTTTGAAATCTGAGCCCTTTGACGTCAACGGACTACCTAATGACTACCTAACAGACTACCTAATAAGCTAAAGTTTTCTTTCAGGCTGCACAAATGGTTCAGTCCCACTCCGACCCATTGTGAGTGCCATTGGTTCACCGACATATGAATTAGCTAGACATCTGGCAGATCTCCTGCAGGACCACATCGGGAAAACCTCGTCTTACATCAAAGATTCAGCAGATTTCATCAACAAAATCAGTTCTCTGAAACTCAATCCACAAGACATACTTGTCAGTTTTGATGTTGTATCCCTGTTTACCAAGGTTCCAGTAAAAGACACTATTGCACTGATTAATCAGATTTTCCCAGAGGATGTAACAGCCTTATTCCATCATTGTCTGACAACCAGTTACTTCCAATGGGACAACGAATTCTATGAACAGATGGATGGGGTGGCCATGGGGAGCCCACTCAGCCCAGTTATAGCAAACTTCTACATGGAACATTTTGAAAAAACAGCTCTAGAATCAGCACCCCACAAACCCAGTGTATGGTTCCGGTTTGTGGATGATACATTTATCATTTGGAGCCATGGGGAGGAAGAATTGAGGGAGTTTTTGAATCATCTCAACAGCATCCACCTGAACATACAATTCACAATGGAGAAAGAAAGTGAGGGAAAACTCTCATTCCTGGATACCTTGGTCATCCGCAAAGCAAACTTTCAGTTAGGTCACAAGGTCTACAGGAAACCAACTCACACTGATCGGTACTTACACAAAAACTCCAATCACCACCCCCGACAGAAAAGAGGCATAATGAAAACATTAGTGGATCGTGCAAGACGGATATGTGAGCCGCGCTTTCTCAATGAGGAAATTAATCATCTAAACCACGCACTTCAGGCAAATGGCTACTCCAGAAATGAAATCCGAAGAGCAATCAAACCCAGGATGAATCAAACAACCAAGGAAAAACAGTCACCTACAGGAAAAGTGTTTTTGCCATATATCAAAGGAATTACTGATCAGATGGGAAAGCTTATGGAAAAGCATAACCTTCAAGCAGTATTCAGACCCACCCGAAAAATACAACAGATGCTACGATCAGCAAAAGACAGCAGAGACCCCCTCACCTCTGCAGGAGTATACCGTATACCCTGCAGCTGTGGACAAGTTTACATCGGGACCACAAAGCGTAGCATCCAGACAAGAATAAAAGAACATGAAAGACACTGCAGACTTGGACAGCCTGAAAAATCAGCAGTGGCTGAACATAGCCTAACTCAAACAGGGCACAGTATCTTATTCCAGGACACCAAAATACTGGACAACACTTCCAACTACTTTGTCAGACTGCACAGGGAAGCCATTGAAATTCACAAGCATAAGCAAAACTTCAACAGGAAAGAAGAAACCTTAAGAATGAACAGAGCATGGGCTCCAGTTCTGAAAAACACCAGGCCAACAAAACACTCCACACCCGACAATAGCCCTGCAGAGAAGATTAGCACATCAAGCACCAATCCATATGCAAAAGAACCTCCTCAGGATACAGTGAAGCCTCCCGCCATTAGCATTCCACACCCTGGGAAACTCTTACAGAATGACTCAGCTCAACCCCACCCCTCCTGAGTAGATACAAATGACCTACATCTTTTCCACACTGTGACACTGAGAGATCTCTGTCTTTTGGTGCTACACCTCTGAAGATGCCAGCCACAGCTGCTGGCGAAACGTCAGGAACTATAATGCCAAGACCACGGCAATACAGCCCGGAAAACCCCCAACAACCATTGCACAAATGGTTATCTTCATCATATACCCGTAATTACAATTTTGTCCTAATTTCTTCCTTGTTCCTCACAAGGTCTGTGCAATGCATTTGAGCAAAGGGTGGCAGAGCCTTTGCCTATGTATCTAATACATATGTATTAGATACATATGTTGCCTATGTATCTAATACATAGAAATATGTATGTAAGAGCTACCTGTCACAGGGATACCAGAGACAGTCTTAAAAACACTATTCTTCATTCTACTGCAGATGGCAGAAGCCCAAGGAGAAGCCATGCCCAGCACAAGCTTGGGTCATGCACATGTTTTTTAAAAGTGTACTTAAATTGGACATCTGAATGCCGGCTTAGAGGGCAGTGTTTCCAAGTCTGCCAGGCATCACAAGGGATACTGAGGAAAAATTATCCCTGAACTTCCCATAACAAACCTGGAAGCAAAGCACTAATAATAAAGGCTCAGGAAGCGATGCAGACTGCACCAGCTGTTCGCAGTATGTTTTGGGATATATCACACAAGGAGCAGCTGGTGCAAATGTACACTTAAAGACACAGAGCAGGCTATATGCTATCAAAAAGCAGAGTGCTGTAGGTGTCCATCGTGCCCAGCCAGTGGATTTTCCAGAGGCATTTGGCTGAGAAAGACAAATGATAAAACATGGAACATGCTCACTGACACCAGGCCGAATCTGTAGGAGAAACCTATCAATGTCTGTGCTCCCACCCGAGAGAACGCAAAATGTTTTTCCATCTCATAGCACAGTAGGTATTTGGTCCATGGAGCAACAGTTGCACATTAACTTTAACATGATGCATCGCATTTTATGCTTACTGTACACAAAAATGAGGCCATCAGGCATACCTGAATGTTCACTACGAAAAGACAATTTCTACTTGGGTATACCTCCATAGCTCACTTGATACACAGCTAAGGACAATGGTGGCTCTCCATGCCTCCTCCTTACATGCAGCTGATTTTGTCCCCTGTGGTGATTGATGTTACTGCTTCAAATATGTGGTACGTGGATAGGAAAAGAACACGCTCGCTTTACAATATAGGGTGAGGGTTTTAAATGATGTATTAGGCTATAAGGCAAGCTGAAAGTTATTGAAAATCCTGGAGCCTAGCTGGGGAGACATGCAGTAGTCCTGCTTTGGCCAGACTATCCTTATTTGGACATCAGGTCATAACGAACTGGAGCCCAGATGTAGCAATGGTGCAGCACTGTAACCCCTGCTTTGCCAGCAGAAAGAGAAGTAAAGCATGTGCCATTATGAGTATTTACTCTGAATTAAGCCCCCACTGAGTTTAGTTAGGCTCATTCCAAAATAAATATGCATGGGATTGCATCCTTAATTAGACAATCTGAGCAGAAATTTATATTGTGTCAAGCTTCTCATTAATGAAGCAATACTTAGTTTGATGGTTGTACCCCGAGGTTACATTTTCCAATTGCCTTCCCTAGCTTCCTTACTGTTTGGTCTTACCTTTCTCTTGAATCTCAAGGTTTGCTTGGAAAGAGAAGTTTGAAGGGAGGTAAGACTTTAAGAGTGATAGTACAAACTTGGAGACTCTCTCAAGGCCAAACTGCTTTTTGAAGCTGCAAGGTTCATGATTGGAACTGCAGATGTGTCATTTGACCCTAACTAGCAGACAGGACCCTCCAATACAGTCTGGAGCCACACTACCATGGGGACGAGTGGGAAAATCCTTTGCCTCAGCGCCATCTCCCAAATTAGAAACAGTCTCCCCTTCTTTAAGAACCCGATTTTTTTCCTCCCCTTAAAGCAGCAGGGGGTGAGGGAGAGATGACTTCAGATCAAAAAGTAGCATAAATGTATTTATTTATTTATTTTTATTCTATTTTTAACCTGCCCTCCCTGCAAGTGGGCTAAGGGTGAGGTACAACTTAAAATCAAGCATACAAACAGCAACAGATAAAATACTGTGCCCCTTTCGGGGCAGCCAGCGTGAATGGACTCTCCATACCCCTTGTAGAGGGAGACAGGTGGAAGGCTCGGCAATGATGGGCTAAAATTAGCCTCCACCATATGCCTGGTGGAACATCTCCATCTTAAAGGCCCGCCTAAATGATACAAGATCCTGGAGGGCCCGACTGTCCTCAGACAGAGAGTTCCACCAGGTTGGGGCCAGGAGCAAAAAGGCCCCGGCCCTGGTGGAGAAGAATCAGTCCTTTCCTGCAGCACCATGGCTCCAATCCAGATCCCTCTCACACCAGTTTTTAGGGGCCAAAAGACACATCTGGAATTCCAGTCATAAAACACCAACATCATACGAAATTTGGCCCTAAAACTTCCAAAAGTAGTCCCTGTTACGGTCAAGATAACTCCAGTTCATGTTTAATACTACAGTCGCTAACAGGCCTGTGAAAAATGTCCTGTCCCTTTTATAGAATCTTAATACATAGAAATAGGCAGCTGAACGTTTTCATAGTATGGAGGTAAAAAGCATCTCATTAAAGGGACAGGACATTCCCCCCCAGGCAACTGATAATCCTAGTTTAATACTGATACAGTTTCTGAAGCCTGGAGTTGGGAAATGGGACTTGTTTTTATTGTGTGTGTGTATGTGCGTGTGTGTGTTTTGTAAGCCATCTCAAGCAGGTACTCAGAAGTGGCAGCATAGAAATGTTTTCAACAAATAAATAAAAAAAACAGCTTGACAACTTTTCATGAAACTTGATCTCTGGGACCATTCTGGATCTGCTCTTCTCTATCCTTGGTCCTGTTAAACCATGAGAACTACAGCACCACTGAATGCTTGCTAGGAAAATACAGTGCTTTGGAGGCTCACAAAATATCCCTAAAAATCATGATTCATCTTTTTACCTCACAACTTTCTTGACCAGCTGGTCCAAAAGCACCTACTAGCTTGATGTCTTTGTGTGTGCATGCATACACACTTAACTCAGACTTGTTTTCAGGAACTGTGTGTTGTACACTGTAGGAAAATATAGCCATGTCGTTTGAAGGGCAATGCTTCCTGTATTGTGTGGCCCTTACCCTGAATGTACAATACTTATGCTTTTTTCCTAGCTCTCCTGGTGCAAAAAACAAAAAGTTACCAAAAGTGGGATGCTTTTTGTACAGAAATGTGTTAACAAAAAGCACCCATTGCACACATTCCAATTTAATGTTAATGGACATTTTTTGTAATGGAAAGTGATATTCATCACCTCATCACCCAACTGGTCCTGATCCCAAAAGAAATTCTATCCAGATTTTTTGTTAATGAACTCTAGATTTCGGGCATAAGCTTGCCACAACATTTCTACCGGTCTCTTTCCATTTGTCTTTAGCAGCAAATCACTATGTTGACATGACCATGTATTGCAGATTAAGCCCCTGCTGAAGGCAAAAGAGAACAGGCTTGGGAAGTTTTTGATGATCAGAGGGAAATCTATTCAAACATGAAGTTATTCCTTTAGATTAAGGAAAGCATAGCCGTTAGCCTCTGCTTTCCCATCTAAATCATAACAGCAAGCCCCTCCCCACATGAAGACAGCTATGGTCAGCCTGGGCTTGTTCCCAAAATTCTGGCAGTGGACAACCAGACCATTGAAATGAGCCCCCTACCCCAAGTCTCCAATACTTACACACCCTAAAAGACCCTCTAACTCATCTGGATAAAATGATCTAGTTTGATATCAAGATAGAAGACCTTGAACTAGCAGGATTTCCCCTGGATGATTTCACGTGGGAGAAGCCCCACCTCCCGGAATGCACTCAGAACCACATTGATTAATGGCCTCTTTTCCCTCCGCCTCCTGAAGCTCCTTCACACCCTGGAGTAAGTGACTCAAGTTTGCTTGATAATAACCTGAGGCTATAGAATCCTCCTCACCAAACAGCCTACTCAAGATAATCCAAAATAAACCCAATCCCAAAACCAGGGAAGTACAATCAAACTGCTATGGGACTCAGTAGGAGCAACCCTAAGCAGGTTTACTTATAAGTGATTTCCACTTTGTTCAGTGGGGCTTACTCCCAGGGAAGTGTTTTTAGGATTGAAGTCAGAAGTGCTTAACTTTGGCTGGATTGTGCCTGTTATGTTCAGAGTACAGGAGTTAAATGTTAATTTTTTTCAAGGCAACTGCCAAACATCAATCAGCAGAATCAAGAAATGACATTTATTTTGGGCATGAGAAGAGCAGATTTGTGCCAGCACATGAACACTTATGACACACTGGAACCGGCTGCATTCCATCACACTACTGATGACAGATTGAGGTCTGACGAAATGTATTTCTCTCTTCTGTTTGTACAGAAAGCTTTGTGGCTGATCATCTATAATGTGGAAAATTCTTATTGGTTTTTTTTGCACCTGCTTCATTCTATTTTGGGATCTATAAATCATGGCTCTAATCTTGCACACAGTTACAAAAATATTCATGCAGACAAAAAGAAACATAGGTAAGTCTTTACAGGATCCACGTGAGTAACAGACATCAGTGTAATCCTGTGCAGAGCAACTCTATCCTAAACCCATGGAAGTAAATGGGATCAGACTGCAATAACTCTGCATAGGACCCTGCTGTGATTGCACCAACTAGCTCACACCATAGGAGGCACTGGAAGATCTGTGAATAAGTTCTGTTTTTTAATCACTAATTAGCAGCTGTAGGGGATGATTTTAATAACAACAACAACAACAGTGTGCTAATGTACCACCCTTCTGGACAGGTTAATGCCACACTCAGAGCAGTGAACAAAGTCAATATTATTATTAACCCCACAATACAGCTGGGGAGCCGGGGCTGAGTGGCTTACCCAAGGTCCCCTGCAGAGTTCACGGCAGTAGTGGGAGTCGAACCAGAAGAATGCTGATTTGCAACCTAGCCACTTAACCACTATGCTACAGCATACAGTGGTTACAACACTCACAAAGAGTGAGTTCTAACTTCCCCTGTGCCATTTTCCAAACATAAAATGGATTCCAACATAGCAAACATTATCTACAGGGGGGATCTGAGATTGTGTGTGTGTGGGGGGGGGGGAGATTCAAGGCACCCTTCCCATGTCACAGACCGGACTCAAATTGAGGACTACCAATGCTGTTACTTAATTTAAAAATGCACTAGAAATCCATTCATACATCTTCCAGTTTCTTGGCTGGTTTGCCCCTGAAAGCCAGTATTTCTGCATTCCCATTACTTGCTTGGCTGAATTTAAGTGCTACTTTTTTCAAGAGCTTGAAGAAGTTGATAAGATAATGAGAAAGTGAGAAATGTTATTAATATATGAATACAGTACAATATAAGACACTGTCAGGTTAAATAGGGAAATATAATAGGATTTTAAAAATCCTTTTCCTTAACGTTGCTTGAAATACTTGGGAAACTTTTTTGTTTAATTTACAATGAGGATCACACAAATTTTATTATAGAAAAACAAAACTAAAGTCCACTTGCTTGAGACATTAAAACTTGAGACCTGTTTCTTGAGACATTAAAACTTTTTTTAAAAAAGAATCTGATAATATAGAAGTAGTTACAGTGTGGGGAAGGAATGAACTTTCCCACCTTAAAAAAAAAAACACAAGAGACAAAAGTAATGCCATAGTGACAAGGGGAAATGATTAATTTTTGTTTAACATAGTGTTTAATTCTTGTGACTTACAGCCCCACTAAGAGCAAAGGTCATGGCTCATTGGTAGAGCACCTGCTTTGCACACAGAAAGTCCCAAGTTTACTCCTCAGGTAGCAGGTCAGGGCTTTTCTCCACCCAAGATGCTGGAGAGCTTCTGCCATACAGAAGAGAAACAACACTGAGCTACAAGCACCATCTGAGCTGGTGTAAGGGCGGTTCCTATTAGAACAGTGAAATGGACATTCGGAGTTTAAAATGCATAGGATCATTAACCTGCCAGTGTCCCTCTTGGTAAAAGCAAAAGCCCCATATACATCACAAGCCCTGCATCATGTGAGTGTCTATGATTACGTGAAAGCCATTAATAAGATAGATATAAGCCCCAACCTGAATGGCTCAAAGCCCCAGCAGTGGCGATACTCACGTTGGCATTGGCCCCACGAATGACGGACCCAGCCCCAGCAGCAGTCTACGCGGCTTCCAAAGCGGCACAGTCCAGCAGTGGAAAATGTTTGCCTGGGCCACCTGTGCCAAAATTCAAAAATAAATTTGAAAAAAAAATAAAGAAAGGATCATGGTTGGAAGAACTCATCAAGCCCAGTCCCACTGTGACAGGACAAGACCCCAATATTCTGTAACTACATTTTTGTTCTGTCCAACATGATAAAAGGAGATGCTATAGGCACTCTGCCTATCTGATTCCATTGTAATGAACCTCTGTTGCAGCAAACTTGGAACTGAGTCAGACACACCTATTTACTGCTCACTGAATGTAACATCAAGCGTGAATGGGTGTGTTGTAGATGTAACTCCACAGAAAGAGCTTTCTTTAAAAACACCTTAAACGCAATACTGTTCTTTGGAGCCAGCTCACACTATTACCTGTCAATCAACAACTTTAAAGAGAAAACAAGTGATTTAAATGCGACTTTGTAACTTGACAGCACTTTACACATACACACATGACCTGGATTCTATAAACAAAACATGTGCCCCCCCCCCGCCCAAGTTTAAGATAGATCTACCTTATGGTTTAAACCCAGTATGACTCATACTGTCCTCAATGGGCAGGGTGCTTCTTCTCTCCTGACATTCACTTGAATATTTTACTTACCTAAAATATCCGTTTATCATCTCTTCTTAGATAAACATACCCAGTTCTCTCTGCCTTTCCTCATAAGAAAGGAATCTCAGCCATGCTTTTAACTCTCCTCTTAAGACACAGTCACAAAATACACAGCCTGACAATGAGGCTACCTGAAATCCAGACCAGGCAGAGGCTGCTCCACATGACAGCATCCCTGTGCTTTTCATTCCCCTGCATGTGTGAACCAGTCTTCTGGGAGTCTGTTCTCATCAAAGGGATCTTTAGTTTCATGATGTTCCCACAAACTATTTCTTGGGCAATAGCAATACTGTCTCAGTAAAGTCTGCAACATCTCTCTAACTATGGACTTTCCCATCTTCACTTCTATGTTTAGAATCTCTTATTACATAGATCAACTTCTGCTCAAAGTCAAGCTATGTCTCTATTGCTAGTGTCAGAAGAGCTACAGCGACTCATGATGAGCTTGTCCGGACTCTTATCAGCATCCCAGGCCTGGGGAAAAAATCTGGCAACTCAGAGTAAGGCATAATAAATTGATGCCCGGTTCTCATGTACACCCACCTGAGCTCCTTGGAGAAGGAGCAGGGCAAAACTTTGAACAGTCAGATTTGTATATATCCCCTTAAAAAGGTAAAGGTAGTCCCCTGTGCAAGCACTGTCATTACTGACCCATGGGGGTGGGGGGACACGTCACATCATGATGTTTTCTTGACAGACTTTTTTGTTACAGGGTGGTTTGCCTTTGCCTTCCCTAGTCATCTCCTTTTTGTATTTGACTTGTAAGTGGTAAGGATATGAACTGGATAAGAAAAAAGTACAGTGCCTCCTTCTTTGGATGGCTGTCTGTCAGCAATGCTGATTCTATGTCTCAGTATAAATTTAGGCAGGTTGTGAGAGGGAGTGCAGGAAGGGATGAGCCACTGCTCAGCTCTTATGCCCCTTTCTTATGCACCCAGGGTAATACTGATTGTCGCTTTGGGGTCAGGAAGGAATCTTCCTCCAGACTAGATAGGCCACAGATCCTGGAGGCTTTTTTTGCCTCTCCCTGGGCACTGAGCAGTGGTCACAGAAAGAGAGTTTGAGTGGGGGGAGGGTAGCTGAGAATTTCCTGCACTGCATGGGGGTTGGACTAGGGGCCAAGCTACACATGACGAATGACACTTGAACGGCAAGTGTATTTCTCCCTGATCACTTGCCCTCCACTCAATCCACTTGCTGTTCAAGTGTCATTCGTCATATGTATCTTGGCCCTAGATGTCCCTTCAGGTTCCTTCCAGCTCTATGATTCAATATTATAAGCTCTTTAAAAGAAAAGATAATTACTCTGTTGATGTAGCGGATAAGACAATACTCAAAACAAAGAATAGGAAGGTGTGATATTTATACTTATATCTTACGACTGAATCATGCCCAAGGAACTCCCATAGCACAACAATTTAACAAGACAGGCCAGGCTGTGGCTTGCCATATGCCTAAGGCCAGTTAATATTTACTTATTTTCAGTACCATCCTAAGCAGTCACACCCTTCTATGTCTTCTATACCTCTTGACTTCAATGGACTTATGCGGGCATAACTCTACTTAGGATGGCACCATTAGGGCCAAACTAGACGTAACGTTTCTATACAAGCTGAGTCCAGGTTTCCCAGATCACACTCACTTTCTCTGTAACCCATCCAACAACTACAGGGAACTCATTTTTAGAGCAGCATAGGGACCCAGTTTGGGTTGGGGGGACGGGACTGTAGTCGAGTGGAAGGAGTGGCTCCTGCCTTCCCGCACACCATTTCCCCAAGTCATAATGATCCAGAGAGGCATTATTTGCCCCGTTTTAGAGCTGTGGGTACATGGAACACTGTTCGTACAATTTACCAGTGGGGTTCTAGTTCACCACTACACCGCATCTACTCTCCTAGTCAAGCACAGATTTGATCCTAGATTTTTCTCATCCAAGAGAAACACTCTATATGCTGCACAGTGCACAGTATCCTCTCTCTTTGCACACAATTCGATGCTGTTAGTCACTTAAACCTACTAGGAACAAGTTTGCCTAACCCTGTGTAGAACTATGGCCACAATCTATTGTTCACGCTATACTGCATCAGTTCTGGGGTGTGAAAACTATGAGTGCACAATTTTTTCTTAATAAAAACATGAAGGCAACTTTATCAAGGAGTAAGGTAGGTATGTAAACACTTAAACAAAGAAGTCAATAGAAACGTTTAGGCATTTAAACAAAGAAGTCAACAGAAACCTTTAGAAATTATTTTCAAATTTCAAAAACAATTTGGTGCATTTTCCTCCTCCCTGCCCTTTGAGCTACCATCGAAGGTCACATGGGTTGTTAGCATGGGAAACTATCTTTTACATTGCATTGCAGAAAAAAAGCGATAAAATATTGTTGTCTGAGCAAAATCATACTAAGAGTCCATGTGGGGTAAATGTCTAAACAAATGAAGGAATGTCCAATTACATGCCGCCTCTTTAATTTGAGATCCTGCTTCTGCACAAACTACTGCCTAATTTGCATCAACATTTTTCATTACATTGTGACACATCATAGCAGCACCAATTACATACACATTCCTGCTCTTCAGCATTCACTTTCACATTTCACTTAATGTGGATTCATGTTTAAACTTGAGATGCAATCATCTCTGCATACGGTTTCACCAACTCGATCTTGAAGTCATCAACTTCTGGCTTATAAATCATCAGTTTATAGGATAGGATTTATATATTAAGTATTTTAAAAAGAAGCAAGCCTTCTAGTAGATCTACTCGATCTTGAAGAAATAGGGGTCACTGGGAACATAACAGAGAGATGGCACAGGTATTGTTACTGCTGTATTAGCCCTGGCCATCGATGAAAATATGTATATAGAACAGACACATAGCTGCATCGATCACGATGGGCAGGCACAGAAAGGCACACATGCCATTTTACCAGATAAAACCCAGCATCTCTAGCTGGATTAGGAATGGTAGGCAGAAATCAGATATGCCTTTAATCATACATCTTGATGTTCATTATAATATATAAACAGATACAGATGTTGCCTATATATACATTGTGTTACTGACAATGAGATGCCCATTCAGATGTACATCCCCATCCTGGTGCAGCTACTCACATCTATTATTATGCAGATCAGGATGACTGTGCAGGATGGATTCACGTATGTGCCTCCCGTAAGTGGGCTTGCTATGTGTGCATTGTATGCAAGATGCTACAGAACTCATTTCTGACAAGCTTGCTATTCCTCTGACCATTACAGAAGATGCCAAGTGTCCACTTTGGGAGGGCATTCTCCTGCTGACGGTGTCCTCACCCATCCTTGCCTCCAGGGCCAGTGGGAGAAACCAGGGGAGGGGTATGTGGACGTGATATCATGCTGCATGCTGACATCATGTCTGCGCAAAAACACAGACATAACATTTGCTGATGTTCTAGAAACTCAATGGTAATACCATCACCACAGGGTGATGTCGCACCTGCCCCCTTGCCACCCCTGGGGGAGGGTAGCATCCTGGCATCTCTATTCCTAGATAAAGTCACAGAATCAACAGTGTCACCACATGCCTGTACTTAATCTGCGATAAAATCATCTATATCCCTTTATGCATCGCTACGTTGCTTCTCTCACCTCCATGGACTCAACTCAACAGAATTATATGGAACAGAATAAATCAAGCTCCTCTAGGCAGAGGGATCTTCCCAGAGTATTCAGCTGAGGCACTGGCAGTGCAATCCTATGCACAGTTACTCCACTGTAATCCCATTTATCTAAATTGCAGTAAACTCTGCACAAGATTGCACTCTTGAGTATGTGAGCTCATACGTATCCCGTATGGCACAGTAAGAAGCAACTCCACATACACATGCACGCGAGGGACACACACACACACACACACACACAGAGAGAGAGAGAGAGAGAGAGAGAGAGAGAAACTTTGGCACAAAAAATGCAGTTGGAAAACCACTTTCAGATTCTAGGAAAACTAGAATCAACTTCTGTCAAACTGTATACAATTATATCAACTTCTGTCAAACTGTATACAAAAGTTCTACTTCACCATCCCCAGGTGTCCTCATAAACTGTTTATGAAGCGTACACCAGTTCAATTTGCAAGGTTCTTCCTTTGCAGGCTATGCAGGAGGCAAGATTTCTAGATGTACATCTTGTTATGGGCTTGGGGAATAACACAGAGCACTGAGTGAATTCCACAGAAAACAGCAAACACCCCCAAGGTCCAATTTGCTCATCATCCCAGCATGCACTGCTGCCTCCCCAAAGGAAGCATCTTTGGAAATGTTACCTGTTCTTCCTGCATTGCAAATGGAATTGGCTTTATATCAAAGGTCAAAACATCCATGATGTAAATGATGAATTCCACAGGAATAATATATAGGCCAAGAGCACCAGGTACACCATGTGGGTGTAGCGAATGAGTAACAAGGTTAAAAAAGAATCTTGGGTTGCCCAAACCTGTCAAAGCTTGCATCTCTCAGATCTCTGCACAACTGAAATATGTATGGAGCACAGAGAACTTCAGTCTAGCCTTAAGCTTTATGACTTTTCTGATTAATTTCTGCTTTAGATATAGATTAGAGAGATATGTAAACATTTGTGGGAACATTCACATAGAGGAGGGTTGTTAGGATAACAAGTGTTCCTGGGTTCATTGTCGGTTAAATAATTCACCCGAGGGGACTGTTGCCACTCTGGTTGGCACTGTCCTGACTCCTTCACACACAGGATGCCGTACAGGTATTGGACACATGAGTTGCGGAGGTTGTTCTATGACAATCCATATAATTTCTCTGTGAACAAAGGGGGGGGGAGTGTTGCCACCACATATGCACAGTAATTGGTACCCTCTATTACAGCTGTTCTTGATATGTGTTGAAAGTTTCAGGAAAGGAAAAAAATAGATTGGTTTGATGTAGTCAGGGTAAGCCCAAAAACACGCCTATGAAAATACAATACTGTACCTTTTGTGCTGTCAGTCAATCAAGAGTAACTACTTCCCCTGGAGTCCACAGTCATTGCAATCCCTAATGCAGACGAAAATCCTCACCGCAGCTGTAATCATATCTTGGCAAAGTGGCAAAAAACCACTTTTTTTGTCACCGAGTGTTAACCCACCCAAGTTGAAAGTCCAATAGGGCAGCTGGACTGTTAAGAAATCCCTAATCCACATTTTTAGGCAGGTAGCCCTATGGGTCTGCACTAGAATAGCAGGCTTAGAGTCCAGTGGCACCTTAGAGACCAACAAGACTTGTCAAGAGTATAAGCTTTTGAGAGACAACGCTCCTTCCTTCGGTACCTGAAGAATAGAGCATGACTCTCCAAAGCTTAGACCCTGAAAACCTTGCTGGTCTCTCAGGTGCCACTGACTCAAATCCTGCTGTCCAAACCGACATTAAGGCTGAAATCTCACCGGTTGCCTCTTGCAGGGCAAGTAGGAACCACTGCCACGGAAGCCTAAGGCAGGGGAGAAGCGCAAAAGTGTTCTTTAGAAAGCAATCCCTCGAACCATAAGGGGGACAGGGAAATACATCGCGACCTCCCCTCACAATGTGCTTGTTTATTGGGTTTCGGTGCCCTGTGCAGATTCCCTGCCAGGTTTACAGGTGTATCCGTCGAATTTCCAACACAACTCCCTGTCTTTTGGCCGCCAAGTGTTTGCCAAGTACGAGATTCGCACCGTCTCTCCGCCAGCCCTTTGCCAAAGCGCGCAAACGCGTCTCCCTCCCGGTTTGCCCGAATCCCAAGCGACACTTGAGGCGGCCGTGCCAGCGCAAGGTGAGTTCCCCGCAGGCCGGTGGAGTCTCCTCTCTCTCTCTCAAGCGAAGCCCGGGCTGGGGGGGCTCGAACACGAGACGAGGCGCGCTTGCCGGGCTCCTCTTGCCTCTCCCTCCCGCGCCCTCCAAAGGTGCCCCCAAAATCTCTCCCTTACCTTCCGTCAAACTCTCCTGCCGCTTCCAGGTAGAGCCAGGAGAGGAGGATTATCCGCCTGAAGGATAAATCCATTGCGACGCGAGGAGGGGAAGAAGAGCCGGAGCGCGAGTCCTCGCAGCAGCAGCAGGTTGGGGAGGGATGGCGAGGCGGCCGAGGGGAAGGTGCAGGGATTCCTCTCGCCTCTCCCAGGCACTCCCCGCCCCAGCCAAGCGCGCTGTAAACTGACCCGCGGAGGCCTCCGGCGTGTTGCTAATCCTGGCTCCTGCGAGGAGGACGCGAGAAGTCCACCGGCGGCGGGGAGCCCCCTCTCGGCGTCCCTGCCGCTCGCTCGCTCGCTCGCCTCCCCTCCTGCCCGGAGAAGGCGCTGCTGTGAGGAGAGGGGGCAATGCCGCTCGCGGGCGGGAGGGGCGTGCGCGTGCCCTCCGGAGGCAGCCGAAGGGCTGAGAGAGACCCAGCCGGCAAACGCCGGATTCTGCCGGCCTGCTCCTCCGGGAAGGCCAAAGGCGCTCACGGCCCCGCTGCCCGACGCCTCCCTCTTGCCCCGCGCGAAATCAGCGGCAGTTCTGCCTGGACTGGGAAAGCGGCGTGGGAGCCCAGTGGCTTCTCAGAGGCCACAAGATTCTCAGGGTGCAGGTTTCAAAACTCCCTTCTTCAGATACTATGATTCTCGAAAGCTCATAGCCTGAAAATCTCGTTGGCCTCTAAGGTGCCACGGTGGGCTGCAATCCAGCTGTTCTACTGCTGGCCAATGTGGCTACTTACCTGAGACCAACCTGAGTAACTGAACAGGGCAGGCAGGGTTTATGAACGGGCCGCAGGATATGAGTCCAGTGGCACCTTAGAGATCAACAAGATTTTCAGGGCATAAGCTTTCGAGAGTCATGGTTTTTGAAGAAAAGAGCTTTGAGTCTTCTTGAAAGCTCATCGCCTAAAAATCTTGTTGGTTTCTAAGGTGTCACTGGTTGTTCCGCTGACTGGAGTCCAGTGACACCTTAGAGACCAACAAGATTTTCAGGATATGAGTGTTAGAGAGTCAAAGCTCTCTTCTTCAGATACCATGACACTCTAAAGTTTATGCTCTATCTCTGAGGTGCCATTGGACTCCAGTCCTACTGCTCTACTGGCAAATCAACACATCCATCCACTGAAACTACCCTCATGGATTGGGCAAGATTGCTTAGTTTTTGATACTGCTAGATCATAGTTGCCTTATACCAAGTCAGGCCCATCAAGGTCACTACTGTCTTCTCTGAGTGACAGTGGCTCCCCAGGGTGAAGGCGCCCCCCCCTTTAAACTGGGGACTGAATCTGGACCTTCTGCATGAAAAGCAGGTGCAATACTACCCAGCTATGGCTTTCCCCCCAATATAACTGGTATAAATGAATATAAGTTATAACACTTGCTGCAGAAAGATGCATGGATGGCCATGACTCAAGGTGCCTCAAAGGGGAAAGGCAAATTCATGCACAGTGGATCTGAAGTAGCTATTAGCTATTTGTTAGATGGAGCCTCTGGGTTCAAAGGCAGTACATCTGTAAATCACAGGTTTTCAATTTTTTAAAATTTTATGTTATTTATATGTTGCCTTTCTCACTGAGAATCAAGGGGGATTACACTAAGTCAATGCAATCAACAGTTGGGGCATTCAATAAACAATGCAATAGGATATGGATTGCCAAAATTTGAAAACAAGCATGGATCCAAATATAGAGATGAAACACTGCAGCAACAAAACATAAGTAATTTGACATGATATATTAAATGACACAGACATTCCCGATTAGGAACATATCCACACCTACACACAGTAGCCAGTAGTATAGTCTACAGTCCCTGCTCTTTTACCAAGACATCTCTCTGAGCCACTTCTTACAGCACAGCCTATTGCACAAGTAAAAAGCCTTCCTGAACAGTTTTGCATAGTTTGTGAAAAGTCACGTTCTGTTTGTGGGCTTCCTGGACATACCTAATTTGCCTCTATGGGAGAAGATAAAGCTTTGGTCTGCAGGGTTTTTGTCTTCTAAGTTGTATATGTATGAATTAACTTACTGAGCCTAGTTAGAAAATATCCAGGCACAGCAGATAGGCTAGAACCCTCACACTTAGTGAACTGTACAATAACTAACTGCCAGAAATTGCCTCCAGCCATTCATTGCTGCATTCACTTATAGCAAGCATCTTGAACCTTGTTGAGCCAGTAGGCATTATTGTTATTTTGAAAACAGGTAATGAGCACTTCAAAATAGCTGCCATGGGAGGCAGGACTAGTCACAAAATTGTTGCCGTGGAGCATAATTGCAAAGAATTGTGATTTACTCACTATAAGCAGGAAAACTCTCTCTGGCACTTCCTATTGCCCACTGCTCAGTGGAAGGGCAAAAAGGGAGGGTGCATCCTGCAACAGGACATCAATTCTAGCTGGCCTCCAGAAAAGACATTGCAATGATGCGCTAGAAATTTCCCCAATATCTATGGCTTTACCAGTGAGGATTGTGGAAGTGACGTTGCTGCATCACGTGACACTCTTAGGCAGGGCTTTTTTTCTGGGAAAAGAGGTGGTGGAACTCACTGGATACCATAAACGCTCCCAGGACTGCATGATGACATCATTTCCAGGAAGTGACATCATAACTCAGGCCGTGGCTGCCCCAGAGCGCTGCCGTTCCACAGGGGGCCCAATTCAGGCCTAAATCAGCCTGGAACATGCTGGTACTGCATGGGAGAGCACTCCCTTGCCCTGCAGCAGCCCGATCCTGGCAGTCCAAACTGGGTCTCAAATTGGGCCCAAATTGGCCTGGAACAAGCTGCTGCCACGCAGGGGAAAACCATCCCCCTGTGCGGCAACAGCCCAATTGTGGCCATTTCAGCCCTGAATTGGGCTGAAACAGGCCCGAAACAGCCTGGATGCAGGGGAATGCTCCCAGCACTGTTCCCCAACACTCCCGCCGTGTATGCTTCTCCCCGCCCCCTCCAGAGCAGGCTTACCTTAATGGCCATTTGCTCCAGGGGAACTGATCTGTCTGGAGATCAGGGGGCGGGGCCACCACACGCAGAGAATGCTGTTCCAGAGCATTTTGGCACAAAAAAAGCCCTGCCCTTAGGATTTCCCTCAATGTCGATGATTTTTATTTTAGAGATTGGGGGAAATCCTAAAACATCAAACAATGTAGCAACCTCATTTCCACTTTTTATGCTAGTAGTGATTGTCCGGGGTCTGAGTCCCATCCCCCAGACATGCCAGGAGGGAGCAGTGGGAGGCAACCGGGAGGCAGTGGCCAGCCAGCAACCAAGTCCAGAACCTGCCCACTCCAGGGGGAAGGGGCGAAAGGCCAAAGCCTCAGAGGGCTGGAGGGAGCAGGGAGAGACTAGCCAGTCCCACCCTCCAGGGGGAAGAGAGGGGGCTAAGCAGGACAGAGGAAAAGGGCCAAGGCAGGGAGAATAGGGATCCAGCAGCAGCCCAAACAGAGCCCTTACCAGCCAAGGAGGAGAAGCAGCCACTACAGCCCAGAGCCACACCCCGGCTAGAGGACAGCAGCCTGGCTCAGGAGTTGCTAGGAGCCAAGCCCCTCCAGGTGGAGCTGCCACAGGCATTCTGGGGGAGGAGATGGGCAGCCCCGCCCAGCATCAATGAGCAGGCAGCCCAGAAGCTGGCCGGGGCAATTCCTCGCAAGCAAGGCCAGGCAAGCTCAGCAGCACAGAAGCTGGCCGGGGCAGCTCCTCGCGAGCAAGGCCAGGCATGCTCAGCAGCACAGAAGCCGGCTGGGGCAGTTCCTTGTGAGCAAGGCCAGGCAAGCTCAACAGTTCAAAGGCCTACGGGGGTAGCTCCTCGTGAGCAAGGCCAAGGAGACCTCAGCTGGGGATGGCTCGCATTCAACCCCACCCTTCCAGCAAGGCAAGGAAGCCAAGAAGGGATTAGTGGTAGGAGGGAAACACCTGAGGGAAGGCACAGCTGGGCTAAGTCAGGAGAGGGAACAAGCCTAGGAGGAGGGCGGGGCGGGGAAAGGAAACCCTATATAAGGTGGCTAGGAAGAGCTCTGAGGTGGTGGGTGTGAGTAAGGAGTGATGGTGTGGAGAGCAGAGCAGTGTGAGAGCAAAGGCAAGGAGGAGAGTGGATGAAGGAGGAGGAGATGGCAGAGGCCAAGGAGGGTGAGTGGCACAGGTTGAGCAGGCCAGCGAGTGGACTGAGAGGGAGTCTGGGTGAGGTATACCACCCCTCCTTCCACAGAGCAGGGTCCCGCAGAATCCCTGGCCCCCCTTTGATGTCAGGAGCTGACCGCCCAGCACCCCACCCAGCGGTGGCTGCTGCAAGCCCTGACAGTGATGTTGTGGTATCTTATGACATCATTTTGCCAGTCTCTGCCCCCTAAATACTCCAGTCACAACTTGGAACTAGGCTGGCAACTTAGAGATAGGCTGGCAACCCTCCTGTGATAGGAACAGCTACTTTCAAATGGGAGCTCTCCGTAAACCTAAAGGTGATACTTCTTGGGGTCTTTCTGAAGTGCCTTTTACTCCAGCACGGTGCAGGATAGCCAGGATTAGCTTGGTGTTCTGGGAATAAAGCAAGTGGACCCCAGGAAACACACTGGTGGACTTCATGGCATGCAAAGGTGGCACAATGAGAATCACTGACTTGCTGTCTAGGTCTTGAGAATGGAAGAGTATATGGAGACGGCCTGATCTTCATTCTAGTCCATTTTGTTGCCACAATTGGAAAAAATAAGTTGAGAAATATGGAAAGAGAACAAAACTATTATTTTAGTGTTACTTTTTATCCACCGCCTCTTGCATTGTTTATCCGAAAATCTCAGCTGCTGACTTTTATGAAAGCAATGTGTCTATCATAACAGAAAAAATAATCCATTTGGAACATAAAGCATTTGGCTAAAACACTGTTTCTCCAAAATAAAATATCACTTTTTCCAACTATTGTTTACTCTGGAAATTCAGTATTAGCCATAACAGTATATACAAAGTTAGGCATGCTGGGTCATGCCTTCATAACCTCATGGGTTGTGTACCGTCATGTATTCAATATGAAGACTTCAACAGCGAATGGAAGATGTAGCAAGAAGAAACCCAACCGATACATCTTTACAAAAGGTGAAATACAAAGATTCTGCTGTGTGTGTGTTTGCACTGGCTTCCTGAAATATTTCAGAGCTAGTGTGGTATAATGGTTAGCCTAGATTCATACCCAACCATGAAGCATGCTGGGTGACCATGGGCTCATCACAATCTCACCTAACTGACCTAGAGGGAGGACGAGGCAGTGTACATTTGTACATTAGGCTATGGAATGTTTGCGTAGATCTTTCACGAGACGAGTTTCAGAGGCAGTATTCTAATTATCAGATGCTGGAGATGAACCATCATGTCTGGCCATCACCCTCCCACTTTATTTGAGAACTCCCAGTGCAAATAAAATGCTGAACTAGATGTGGTAATCTATTTTATTTTTATTTATGTTATTTATAGTCTGCCTTTCTCACTGAGACTCAAGGCAGGAATACAGATATGAACCTCACTGAAACACGACATGTTAATTTATCTGTAGGAGTCTATCTACTTCAACAGACAGAATTTGGCAGTACAGTCTAGTAAGTACAGTATAATCTTAGTACAGTAAGAGAGTTCTTAGGATGTAGGCAGAAAACTCGGATCATCTCCAGTCTTCATTATGACACAAACTTGTTTAAAAAGTTAAATGCTAAAAATAAAATACAGAATTAAAAGTACTTTGACTTTAAAAAAATGCTCTGGAATCTACTTACCAATTAGAAAATATAACTATGGAATGCTTTGCTTACACGCCCTAAACCATGACCCCGGTTGGATAAGGGAAAAAATAAACAAGCGGAGAGCACACTGCTGAGGAGATGGAATTACAAGCTGTCTGGATTGGGAAACAATGCAAGACTTTAAACATGAGCTCTAGTTGTTGACCAAATGCAAAGAACCGCAAGCAAAGAACTCTTCAGAACTTGTATTATTTTATTATAGTAATGTGAACCAGGGCATCCCAAAGTCTGTAGGTCTACCATAATATAGATTTTCATCAGTTCATTTTGTACTATCCAGAAAAGGATTGTTTTTATAGTAAAACACAACATTTATGTTAAATGTAGATTATTTCTAATTCCACATCAAGCTACCCAACCATTAGGACAGGGAGAAGAATATATCCGGGCAGAAATAAGTAGCACCACTTGGGAGAAAAGCCACATTAACTGTGTGTGTTTGCTTTTGTGCAGAATAAATACACACAGGGGAGCAGGAAAGGGCCTGCAAGCTCTGCCAAAACCTTCCATGCATTTGAGTGGAAGATCTGGATGAAGTCTGTGTCTGAAAGCATTTCTATAGAGAGAGGCTTGTGTGGTTTCCTAGTTATTGCTGAGGCTGCTGCTGCTATGAAGCAGCAACAGGGCTTCTACATGGCAGGGTTTCCTGCAGTTCTCTGCCTTTGTCCTGCCTCTGGTAGCAGCCAACACCTGTACCCCCAGGCCTCTGGGGCTTTTTTGGATTGTTAAAAAATCTCCACTTGAATACTGGTATCTATCTACATCCATCTCTGCAGCTAAAGGGACTAGGGACTTGTCCCTAGTTAAAGTTGGGAATTCATGTTATGTTATGATTTACCTGTGTTCATGTATTTGTTATGATATACCAGTGTTCAAGTGCATTTTTTTTAAAAAGCACCCAGTGGCAGGGAAAGGAAATGGGAAAAATAGATGCCATGTGGCTGGGAAAATCTGCACTTTCTGACCCACGTGGCAGCCATCTTTAGTGCAATCTTTGCAAAAGCTTCATAACAAAGTAAGTTTGAGAAAAACTGGACAAGAGCAGGGGAAACTCCAGGTGTACATAAATGCACCCAAATACTGTGGGAAACTGGGGGGGGGGACCCTACTACACACCAGTGTTGAATCAAGGGCAAATAACTTGTGTGGAGATGGCTTATTTCACAGGGAACATTCTTTTTCCAGATTGTGTGGCAGACCCTATGAAAGTTCATTTGTATGTATCTGTAGATATCTAAATGTATGGAAGTCCATGGCAGGGCTAGCAGACATGATTCTGACATTCAGTTTAGGCTTCGATTCCAACATTTGTACAAGGCTCTTGAAGGAGTGATAGTAAGCAAACTGAACATATTCCATAGTAAAACAGCAATTTCTCTTATCTCCAATCAAGGAGCTAAAGCAGGCAAAGGAAATAAGTAGGTGGGAGATAAATAGCAACATAAAATCGATTTCTTGCCCAGCGATAATGAGCCTTGTCCGGGCCTAACTGGCTGAATATATACACCCTGCAGGTGGTGTTGACAGCAAATTCTCCCCTTAATGTCTCATTAGAATACATTCTCATGCTAAATTGCTCCTTTGCAACTAAGAGAAGGCTGAGACTTACTTTATATCCTACGTCTAAAGCACTGATGAATTTCCACTGGGCAGCTGGACCTGATGTTCTGTAACCACGTTGCTTACAAGCAGCTGCTGTTCACCAGATTTGTCACTTGTGAAATTACATTACCAGAGCATGCAAGAGAACTGTTAACCATTTTTTTTAAAAAAAACATTTGCACCTGTGCCCCGCCCTCCCCCTTGCTGTGAACATGTTCAGCGTTCATCCAAGCTATTGCTGGTGACTTTTCTGCTGTGTGACTGTTGGCCTTGATGATAATAGATTTTAGGGAGAAAGGGCTGCTGTGTGATGCCAAGAATCTCATCTCTTATCTTCTCTCCCTCTCTGTGTTACTATATATTCTTCATCTCTGTACTTGCAATGGAATAGACCTGGAGGATAGGCATAACGTGTTACTCCTTCACAAAACTAGAAAGTGTGACACCTTTTCATATTTTACAGTTCCAGAATATCCCAGACTTTATACTATGCAACTCATTTCTCTCCCTCCTCCTCTGATTAAAACCCTCCTGTTCATGCGATTTCCTATCATTTTAATGGGCTCAGAGTGGGGTAATGCTGCACTGGTGTGTCCTGTAACTATTTTGGAGGATGTTGCAAGATTCACAAAATTAAATTGACTTAAATTTTTAAAATATGTACCATGAGGCATTCCTTTCTAAGCAGTTTTAAAATATGGAAATACATTGGTTGGGATGCTAAGCATCTCTTCTGTTGTACACATGGCAACCAACTCCAAGGAGCTAAATTTTGGGGAACACAGTTGCAGCAGGAAGGAGGGGGTTAAGAATCCCACAAATGGAACTTCGTTAACGTATGTAATTTTAAGGCAATACCACACAGACCTTATTGTACCTAACTGAATGAAATGTTTTTAAAAATGCATTTTGTTTTATGATTTAAAATTCATTTAAGAAGGGGGTGTTGCAAAATCAAACAATGACAAGCTGTCATAGTAACAAAAGATTGAGAATTGCTGATTTAACAAAATTGTGATGAATAAGGTATGTATTACCTTTACACTGTTATAAATGTGAGTCAGATGAATTGCTCTGAAGGGCAGGGTCCCCAAGGAGCAAAAGTTAGTAAGGACTAAACTAAAAGGTGTATTGGAGACCTAAACTTATAAACCGATTGGGTAAATTGTGGTGTTTCTTTGTTTAGGCTGCCTTGTGCTAAATTATTATATTGATGTTGTAATTTTTATATTTTAGCTTCTAGAGTTTTATATTGTTGTCATATTATGGAGCTGCTAAGTTAAAAGGGTGGGGTAGAAATATTTAAATAAGTAGATAATAATAATAATAATAACTGCGCTTCTATACCGCTCTCCTAGACAGATTAGTGCCTCATCCAGAGTGGTGAACAAGTTAGTGTCGTTATTATCCACACAATACAGCTGGGGAGGTGGGGCTGAGAGGAGTGGCTTACCCAAGGCCACCTACTGAACTCATGGCAGTAGTGGGATTCAAAACAAGAGGGTGCTGATTTGCAGCTGAACCACTTAACCACTGTGCTACAGCAGTCTGAAACAGGTGCTATACACTGATTAAAGAAACGGAATAAAATTTACAATATATGTTTTATTTTTGAAATACTGAAGAATGAGACACACTACATTGTAAAAATGAAAGACCATTTTAAATAATTTATTTCATGGAAGGAAGAATCCAGAAGAACCCTCGGCTTCGACAAGTAAAGCTTGCTTTCTCTGATAAAAATCAATCAACTAAAACATTAGCCGACATATCCATCTTTCTAGCTAATTAAAGTTTTTGCACACCATCATATTTTAGCCTGCCTTAGAACCAAATTAGACAGTATACTGCAGATGTGTTTATAGTCTCCTGACCTTTTAAAATGAAAAGAAAACAGAAAAGGTTGTGAGCTTGACCAGAGGAATGGCAAGGGAAAGGATGCTTAACCCGTTGCCGCTCAGTTGCTGTTTTATTCACAGTGCCCCTTTTCCCTCAAGTTGCTTTTCTATCTGCAGGGCAAATGATCAAGAGGAGGGAAACCTAGCTTCAAATCTCCCCTCTGCCACAGAAGCTTGCCAAGTAACCATGGGCCAGTCACACACACTCAGCCTAACCTACCGCATAGGGTTGTTGTGAAGAAAAAATGGAGGCGAGGGAAATGGTAGAAGGCACTTTGGGTCCCAATTGGGGAGGAAGGCAAGGTATAATTGAAGTAAATAAATAAAACCATAGAGGCAGGAAAGAATAAGCACTTTCCCACTATGTCCCGAAGTGACTTTTTTCTTAAATGAAATTCTACATATTTGTGTAGAATATGTAATTTGGTCCACAACCATCCTCTTAAATGCTTTTCTAAGAGGAAAAAAATATTAAAAACATGTTTTGATGAACAAAATTATCATTATATAGTCTTCCACAATATATTTTTGTAGAACTTATACATCTGTATTATGAGAGAACAAGTAAATGCACAATAAAAAATAAGAAATTCAGCTGCTTTTATTCAGTAATTGCCTACTGTTTTATATTGCCTGAGTCTGTGATCACAAAAGCATTAGCATATTGTGTTTTCCAACATGCAAGATTCATCTTTACAGAAAAAAAATATCACCTTTCCAGCAATGAAACTTGAAAAAACAAACCTTTATGGGTTCTATTATTGTGCAGGCAGATGAAATGTTTTAGGATGTTCCTTTTCTGAGAACCAGCTGTCATTTAATCACACATTTCAAGCAGGATTTAAGAAGCTCTGCAGGCAGCCTCGTTGCCAAGCCCTTTCTTTTCTGCTTCCTTTTTCTGGAGACAATGAATTCAAGATGTACAGCGTCTGCTTCCCAGACTTAGCATGAACCTCCACAAAATTACTGTACTATGAATTGGAAGGACTGATCATAAATTCAAACTGGTAAGAAAAAAAACCTTTGAACTAAATAGGGACACCCACTATCAAGTTGTTTTTTGGAGAGCAAGTTTCTGGTTCCATGGATGTCACTTGGACAGAGTAGTTGCATCTTTCCACGCTCCATGCCCGATCCAGATCCACCAGCCCCATACAGTGCTTACCTAGAATACAAAACACACAAAATCCTCTATAATTTTCAAATAGTATGCATGTGTGAACCACGGCACTTCAGCATCCTTCTTAGCAACTGTGACAAGTGAAATTGGGTTGTAGTCTATCACTGAGGTATGTCGAGCCTTCCTTTGTCAAAAGCAGCCTTCCACCGAGGAACAACCTCTTCTGCAGAAAGACAGACTGGTGGGATATAGCACTTTGAAGTAATCCAAGTTACTTTTGTAGTCTATTAATGTAATGTTGAATTGTTTACTTATTCAACACCTGCTGTGGCCAAAGTGCCTCTTTATTATGAACAGAAAGACTGGTGTGACCGAAAGATACCATGAAGGAGTGATTCCCAAATGCATTCTCATGAATCAAGGGGCCATAGGCTCAGTGACAGATCACATGTTTCACCTACAAAAGGCCCAGTGTTCAATTCCTAGCATCTCTGAAAATAATTGCAAGTAGCTGGGCTAAGAAAAAATCTACCTAAGAGGGCTGTTGCTGGTTGATTACTGGACTGGACCTTTCATTTCTGTCTAAAGGAGAATTTCCTGACCATTAAAGATACTGCATTTTTGGTTGTATTTCTAATTGCTTCATTGTTTTTAAACAGTGTACTTTCAAATTACCAGTTTCAGCTATTTTACATATAGGGTTGATTTTTCAGTCAACTATTTTGTGTGTTCCAGCAGAGAATGTGAGAATAAATACTACAATGAGTAATCTTAAACTTAATACTTTTCAGAGGAGACAAGCAATTCTTTTGATATACTGGGTATACAGGGCTTGCATAAGTAACCTGGACTGTGCTCCAGTGGGCTGGAATCTATGACTCCAAGTCTTCCTGTCACCACGAAATACTTCTTTCAAGAAAGACAAGACTTTTCTCTATCAGAAAAAACTCATTCTCCGTTGGAGGACATCTTTCCCAAAGGAAGACTTGGCAGAAAAGACTCATAGGATCCAACCCAGTGAGTATAGCACAGAATACATATTTTGCGTTATCTTTCTGGTAGGAAAACGACACTATTACAGGGCGTATCCAGTCCAGTTTCCTCCACAGAAGAAAAGTGCTGAGAGAAAAGAATGGTCACAGGCATCAGTAGTTATATAAACTTCTGAGTATATGTATCACTTGAACAAGCAGATTTTTATCTCCAGATATCACAGTAATTTATGCTTTGCTAAGAGTTTCCTTAAAACAGTATTTAAAAGAAGAACATTGGAGAAAACATGGGTAATATATTCCATATACTAGAGCTAAACAAGTACCTGAATCATTTTTTGAGAGCAAGGTAAGTTTGTTATATTGTTTTGTTTTAAAAATTCTAAGTGCACTTTATGTGGCATCTCAATACTTGAGTTTGCCTTAGAGAACATGTGGTTAGTGCTAATCTGATTTGACCTTTACCCTAGTCATTTGAAAACAAAACTTAATCCACATTAACCGCACACCCATTAGGAAGTTTAAAAGGTGAAGAAAGACGATTGAAATGGAAAAGATTATTTTAATGGAGCAGATAAGACTAATGTCAAGTATATTCTTAAAAGAAACAATGAAGAGAACAAAAACAAAAGTAAAAGGATTTTTGTGGTTCACAAATTTTTGCTTTATCTTTCTCCTTGAAGAAAAATACAGCGTAAGATAGTCTTGGTGCATCAAAACACATGAAATGCTGAATCATCACTTAAATTTTCATTTCTAACTATCTACCCCACCCTTATTAAATGATACATTTCCTTTCCATATCTCCAAAGCACTAGAAAAATGTCTACTCCCATTTTACGGAGTGACGTCTCTTGAACTCACAGCTGTGACCTTGAGAGCACATTTTCCCTTCCTGATACAATGGTGGCTTTAAAGATCTGCCAGTTTTAGCAGAGTGGAGAAAAAAGCAGATAAGGTTATCACTAGACTTCAGCAGTTCCTATTGTACACCAGAAACTATTTTGAACTTTTAAGTGCAAATGTTCGGGTGTGTTGGCATTGTTTTCTTCTGCTACACTGGGTTACACTTCCTGATTGCATCCTGTAATCAAAATGCCTTTCATCTAGAAAAGCAGTCACGATTCACTCACACTTTTGCTTTATGTATCTTGCAATCTAGTATTTCCTAGTATTTCCATGGAAATTTGTTTTTATAATTAAGACTGGAATAGATTCTGCACAAGGACTTTTTGTCATCTGATTCCCCCCCCCTCCCCACTCCATCCAGGTCTCTTTTTTGGGCAATTCTCTGTATAAGAATTTCAAATTCTTATACAGCTTTTATCCTATACTCTATTTTGATTTTCAGAATTCATGGTTATTCCCTCCAGCACAGCCAACCATGTGACAATGATTCATCACCAACAAATACTCTGATGGTTAAAATATAAATATGCTGGGAACTGCAAAAAAGTGGGATGACAATACTAGTACAATACCAGTTTGCTATTTATAGATTGGATTGCACAGAATGTTCAAGAGCAAACACTTGCAGCTCAAAAAGAGTTCTGCATGGAACCCAAAATGTTCACTCAAAAGTTCCTCAAAACTTAACTTGTTGTCACCTCAGTTTGCTGAAGTTCATTATCTCAGTCATCTGCTGCTTTGGCGGCATTTCTTTTACTTTCAAGTAAGCCTAGGAATAGTGACGCTGTCAGTAGCCAGAGTTTGTTATGTGATGACAGCAATGCAAGCAAATAGAACTTAACTTAGAGCGAGGGCACTGCAAGACTTATTTGAAAACTGCAAGTGTTGCGGAAGCAGCAGCTGATCAGTGCTATACAAAGGTTCATTTAGGAATGTTACTACTGCAAACAAGAAAGAGGATAGTGGAAGATGCATCAGAGGGACTTCCCTCCATGAATACTTTAGTCCCTTACACATCACCCCCCCCTCCCAAAATGCCAAAAGAGGAGCACTTTTCATAGGGAAGAAGAACTGTTAAGCAAAATCATCTCTCCCCTTGTTCCCCCAGCTTCTGCCCTATTTATATATCACAGTACATGTATCCAAAGTACTTCACAGTATGTAATTTCTACATTTGGCTGTAAATAACAGGTGAATGAAGAAAAGCACAAGCTCCTCTCTGTGATACATTCCACTGTAGATTAAAACAGTATCAACCAAGTGAACTATTTCACTAACTCTCTTACTCAAGGCTCCAAAACAACACTTTTAATTCCTTGTTGATAAACATTCCAGAACTATCCATATATAGTAAGGTAAGCACATCACCAATGTAGTACATGTAGTCTACACAACAGCTGCTCTATAGATGAACATACCTATTCGCCTGCGTTCAGGGGGAAGCTGGACAGCTGTCTGATCAGCAAATCGGCACAGAACCATGTGCTCCTAGAATGAGAAATAAAACCCGCAGAAATCACACAGCCTTCTTCCATTACATTGTTCTAAAGTAGCTATTTTAGTAACAGCATCCAAAGAACTATGTATGTATATTTGAAATACAAAAGACTGACTGGAGTGACCCATTTTATTAGGAAATATAATTTGCAGCATGTTTTGGATTGTGATTTGGATTTTGGATCCAATACAAGGAACTGTTAAAACAAGCTACTCAGCGTTGAAGTTGGCATCATGAAATCTTACGATAACTATGAGGATTTACTGTGTGAACTCTTTTTGCGTGTGATTCTCGCTCAGTCTTTTCATCGAACTCTTACTTTTGTGATTTATGATCTTGGGGATTTTGATAGCATGAGGGTCTGCGCCCAGTGGTATCAGTAGATCAAGATGGATAGCCCATGTTAGTCTGTCTGTAGCAGTAGAAAAAAGCAAAAGTCCAGTAGCACCTATAAGACTAACAAAATTTGTGTTAGGGTATGAGCTTTTGTGAGTCACAGCTCACTTCGTCAGATACCACCAGTGGTAATCAGTGTGATTCATGGTACAATGGGTTGTCACTTATGTTTCAGCATGTGGTCTTCAGATGCAGTTTGGACCGTAGGTACTGGTAGTTATGTTTTAAGAATAACCAATGTAAGTGTTTCTCTGGTCCTGTCAGCTTAATATTATTTCTTCATCATTTGTCTGCTATGCTTTCTCACATATATCTGACTCACATAAATATTATATCATGCAGCTTTGCCAACACAGGTGTATTGTCCTAACATAGTACATGAATATAATGTACATCTCAAGCTCACAAAATTGCACTATCCCATCTGCCTTTTGCTTTGTAAGCTAGACCAGAGAGCATGCTTGTACATATAGCCAAACAGACAAGCTACAAAATTCCATTTATTATTTTATGGAAATAATGATGAGGTCACATTAAGCATGTATTTTGTTCTATTTTGAATACAGATTACATAATGTCGCCTTGAGCCAAAAGGAAAGGTACGACATAAATTTTTACATAAATAGATAATGTGCTTTATGATTACAAGACCTTAAAAGTGGCTGAGCTTCCCTCAGGCAGGAAAAAAAGTATTCAAGGAAAAGACTAGTGCAGTGACATGGCTTTTGTTGACAGCTGCACTAGCTAGGACAGCTGCAATTTCAAGCGCCATGTCATAGCAATCAGAACCATTTCAGAACTGTACATCTTGACAGAGCCATCGGAAACATTAGACGGAGATAAGTATGTGAGAACACAAAACACTTTTGTGTGAAACTTTGGTAATCTCGTTTGCATGGAAGAAATCCTCCCAAATGGAAAAAAAGGTAATGCATTTACTTAGTCTTTCACAGATATGGACTTTTAAGTTTTGACTAATGGACAAAGAAGGTTGAGACCATATGAGTGTTCACCTTTCACCTTCAGGGCAGGGGCTTACAGAATCAAACAGGAAGGCTAGTTGCCTACATACTTAATTGGCATTTATGGCTATTAAGTATGTAGCCATACTTATCATTAAATACTGCACACTAGCCATAACATATCATTAAATACTGCATACTAAACTACATAATACATGTATTATGTTGACACTTCATAAATTTAAATATACTATGTTACCTACTAACAGAATAGGGGGGAGGGTAAAGAAAGAGGGATAAATACTAAAATTTTCCCTGGGTTACATCTCTGCACTTCAGGGACTAACTACATATTATTCACAAATGCTTTTAATGGAGCACTGATGCAAGGTTTTGTTTTATTACTGCTTTGAGAAGGGAGAAAATTTAAGCACTATTTCCACCACTATTTACTTGCTTTCCTTCTTTCTTTCTTTTTTTTTGAAAAGATGCCATGGCGCTGTTAAAAATATTTGTGCATAATATGTTCTTAGCCCTAAAGTGTGCTAATGTGACCATTTCCTCTAAGAAGGATAAGCAGCATCAAACAAGTCTAAGAAGCCAGCCGTATTAGATCTTCACTTGGTAACAGGTTGCGTGCCACCATTGCCGTTTCGTATATAAAGTGGCAATGTTTCACAGCAATTCTTCTGATTCTATTTGATGTAAGGGAGGCCCTTGAATCTCACAGTGAAAGGAAATATAAATTTTAGAGAAACTACGGAGACAGTGACACAATGTCTAGCCATCACATTCCAACACTGGCAACACATCAGTAATTGAAAAGTATGTATCAGTGCAATGTGTAAAGATGCACATTAAATACAGTCTAGAGAACCAAAGTTCAAGATAGCCAGGCAGCAACTTCTTAGCACAAGTCTACTTTTTTTTTTTAAAAAAAGCAAACTGATACAACACCAAAAATATGCTTCTTGGATCCAACAGAACTTAGGTACGGTGCATTACCTTATCTTTGGAATTGTTATATTATACTTAAGCTATTAAAAGAAACTTCTTATATGAATTTCTGAATATTTTATAAGCAAGCTGGGAACAGATTGCAATGGAAAAACCATAACAGTATGAACTTATAGAATAGGGCCAAATCAAAGATATATTAACAATATTTCTTTTTCAATTAATATGCCACATTTTCTGACAAAAGAGGATTTTAATATGGATAGAAGTTTTTAAGTACTTAAAAGGATTTTAGCAGCTTTCTGATGAAATAATGATTTCAGCTGGCTAGTATAAAGGGGAAAAATACCTCTTTTTATATTATGAAAAATCAGTAAACCAGATCCAGAAATCTGGGTTACCTGAACTCAAATGTGTGTATAAAGTATCATCTAGATTGTGGGACAGGATTTATTTCAGCGAATGGAATTCGTCTGCCCATTTACAGCAATGCAGGCATGAAATGGCTTCTTCCACTGAAATTAACGAGGCACTTGTTCTGGGTGAGTGCAATTCATGCATGCACCAGTGCCTCTGCCAGGGCAGATTTCAGACAAATTATAATGTAAAAAATGTTTACAGTGCAATCAAGATGAGTAACACCCTTTTAAACCTCTTGACTTCAATGGATTTAGAAGGGTGTCACTCTCCTTACCGCTGCACTGTTACAACAATATGCTTGTATAATAATCTTGCTAAGTTTATATCTACTTAATATTTTAGTTACATTTCACTGAGAAGTTTCTGAGGACAAGTCAAAGCCATGTTAAACTAGTATTGCCCAATGGGAATCTGAGGAGGAAAAAAATCAAATAAATAGGGAAATGCCAGAACCATGTTGGACACAAAAGGGCTGCTAAAATCAGGCAGCTGCTCTTAAGAAGCACACACCAGCACAGAAACTACCAATAAGTGCTAGATTGCATAGCTGTCTGCCCGCTCAAGACATTCACTGTTAAAGGACTAGGAAGGAACCTACTCTAGAAAATCTCCTGCATGATTTCTTCATTTAAAAACTTGATCTGGATGCAGGGAAACTTTATGGCAGAAGTCCAGTTCCCCCCTTACGAGCTCAGCAGGATGCCCCAAAAACCGGCTATAGCTTTGCATTTATGATATACATTGCCGCCTGTTCCATTTGCAGTTTTGCACTTTTAACCATGAAAAGCTATTTTAAATTTATTTTTGATCTTATGAACTGCCTTTGGGGATTCTTTCACATTCTTAGATATGAAAGGTGGTGTGTGTGTGTACAATTTTAATTTTTACCTGCATTTCTTTAAAAAGAATCTACATGAAAGAACAAAAACCAATAATAAAATTTCTAAGCACAACTATTCTTGTAAATGCTATGGTTAAATAAGTAAAGATTATTCAATCCATCAAAATCATATAGAAGAAAAGGGCAAAGAAAAATTCTAAGCCACCTTCTGCTTACCTTATAAGATAGAACTTTCTTAAACTGATGACTGAAACATAAAAGAAGATGGATTAAATTACTATAAGAAGCCACCAGTTAAAAAGAAAAGCAATCTAAAAAACTTGGTTAACTACTACTAATAATAACATTCAATTTATATACTAACCTTCAGGACAAAGTATGTTATTATTATCCTCACAACAATCTCCCTGTGAGATGGGTGGAGCTGAGAGACCTCTGAGAGAACTGTGACTGACCCAAGGTCACCCAACTGGCTTCAAGTAGAGGAGTGAGGGACCAAACCTGATTCTCCAGATTAGAGTCCTGCTGCTCTTAACTGCTACACCAAACAAAATCTAGATGAATGTTCATCTTTAAGGTAGACAGCACAATCCAGAAGTACTGTGATAGTGGTTTGGATCCAACCAGTTTTGGATCCAGCTTTGGATTCCTTTCACCACCAAAAAGTATGTCCTGAGATTTATGGGACCTACATGAACAAAACCGTGTGAGATAGGGGCTACAGTAAAGAAGCGAATTTGGTGAGAAGAAGGGGTGTGCGCTTCGGGTTCCCGGTTTGGGAAAAAACCCTAACCGGGCCCGATTTGTTAAGATTCGGTATTTCTGAATCGGCGCCAGTATGATGTCCCTGATTCGGAAATACCAAATCAAAGCTTCCCGAAGCAATTCAGATTGCTTTGGGAAGCTTTGGGTCCTTTTTAAAGGGTGCCCACCCTCCCACTCCCCACTTACCTTGGGCATCCTTCTAGTGGTGCCGGCACCAGTGTTCACTGCTGCTGGCCAGCCGCTGCAGACACCGAAACGGCGGTGCAGGCGCTGGTGTTCACTGCTGCCCTGCCGGCTGCCACAGAGGCTGAAGCAGCGGCGCGGGTGGCGGAGGCACTGGCTGCAGCCTTCCCCACCGCCCTGCTGGCTGTGGCGGCGGCGGCAAAAGGCCTACTCCGGCCTTTGTAAGGTAAGTGGGGTTGGGGGAAGGGGGGCTCAGGGGGCAGGTAGGAATCTCACTTTGGTATGCTCCAAATCATTATGAAGCGATTTCCGACAATCCAGAAACCTGGATCATTTTCCCCGCTGCACACCCCTAGTGAGAAGTGGGAAAGCTGGCTAGATACAACCCAACATTTTTTCTCTTGGATAGAATGTTTAAATATGCGAACTTTTATTTCAGTATTATATTTGTAATAGGCCAAGTTACAGACATTATCCCCTTAAGATAATTTTGAATGGTAAGCAATTTATTGGACTTTGCATGACACTAATTTGATACACTGGACTGGAAGAAAGCTTCTGCATTTTTATAAAGATATGCTACATTATATTGTCTTTAATTTAACCTGATTTGGCTGCTTCTTGAATGCTTTTACTCTGCTTGCTGATGTTGTCTTAGAAGGATCCACTGCTGTTTTACAATGTCTGATTTTGACAGTTATCTTTGAAGCTGCTTTGATTTTTTTTAAGTTGCTAAATTTTATATTTTAAATCATATTTATTGTTTAAACCTGCAGTTATATAAGTCACCTTAACATATTGTTATGAAGACAACAGAAACATTCTAAATAAATAAATGGAAGCATCCTAAACTCTGTCTCTAACTCAGATATAATGAAAAGAGAGACAGGAAAATCAGATTTGTTCTCTTGGATTGTATCCACACATTGCAGGATACAGTAGAGAACAGTACTATTGCTGTGGAGTGTGGACATACAATCCACTTGTGAAACCCTGCTAAACTGAAAGGACAGCACAATATCCAAAGACTGCTGGCAAAATAGGATTTCGTATCACATGTTATGGCAAACTGTACTTTGTTAGGAAACCTAGAAAGGGGTGGAGGGAGCATAAGTAGGAGAGCCTGAAGGATTACCAAGGCTTGATCCCATTTGGCCAAACAATATTTGCTATTATGTGTGAATGAAACTTCTGAATACTGTATGATTCTATATATTTACTGGCAGTAGGGTTGCCAGGTCCCTTGACTCCCCCAATGGGAGATTGGGCCTGGCATCTACCTTCCTTTGCCCCGGGTTCTCTTTTTGCACGTGCACGCAGTGCATGCTCCTGGCTTGTACAATGATGTCACTTCTGGGGAGTGACATCACCATGCAGGGTCAAAGGGAGGCTGGGAGCGCTCCCGCGGGCTGGATCAGTCCGCTGCGGGGCATGATTCCGTCTGAAATGGGACAGCTGTAAGGTGCATTTCAGCCTGAATCGGGCTACTGTGGGTGTGGTAGCATGTCGCACTGCCCAGAGGCACACTGCACAGCCCCTGGGGGCACCCCGGGGACCGCACCCTTTGGCTGGCCAAGTAAGTGGGTATGGGAGGGAAGGGTGGGAGCAGGGAATCCCCTGTCCCAGGCAGGGAAATGGCACCCCTAACTGGTAGCGACAATAATAATTGCAGTTATTTAATATATGTTGTACAAAATCTGTACCTTTTACTTTTCAGGACAATCTGAAAGGATAAATATCTACCAGTATGTTAATTTAGATTCTCTGTATGAAAAGGGTCACATGAATTCAACTCCCAGTTTCTCCCAGGGGTTGTCAGCAGCCCTGTCCTCCATTCAGCTATCAGAAAGAAGTAGCAGGATTCAACTCATAGATATTGCCTCTTTGAAAATATAAACTCTTAGCGGTATGTGCTTTAAATTAAATGAGCTTGAGAGTGAGATAGAGAGATTACTTTCTGTTCTGGAGTGCTGTTTTCTAATAAAATAAAGAAAAATCAAAAGTTTAACAATTCAAAAGTGAAAGGCCTATTTTACAGCCAATAAAGATAACTGCATTGTATGAAAAGCTACAATTAAATATAACTCACAATCTGAATTGTGTCTCTGAAGCACTGCTTGACTTCCATTAATGTGTTTTGTGTTCCTCTCACATGCACATGAAAAGTTTGTTAGTTTTAGATCATGGACTTTATTTAAAAACATAGCAAGGTTTACAACAAGGTAGATGTCATAAATATGAAGAACAGAGTTTATAATTTCTGAAATAAACAGCAAAAAGTTGCATTGTAATGCAATGGTGTAAACATGCTGAAAATACTTCTTTTTTCCCCCATACATTTCTTCCTTTCCTTTTTTATAGCTGCTAAACATCTACTTCAGAAATTCCTCTGGTGATTTTCAGACCTAAATCTCTGCATCTTTATTGCTGGAATTATGGTGTGCAACTCTCTTTGACGCACTCTCTTGGTCATTCGGGATCATGAAAGGAGGGGGTATGTTTATAGGAAAGGCTGATAAAGATAACTGTTTTGTACAATACAATCAAACGCAGTAAATCCACATAAAATGGCCAACATGGAATAGTGTTAGGATTCGAATGACCGGAGTTCCAATGTCCAGACAGCCACAACAATCTCTGGGTGACCTAAGGCCAGTCACTCTTTCTGATACTAACCCTACCTCTCAGGGTGTTGCGAGGAGGGGAGAATCATGCTCTGAGCACTTTGGAGAAAGTATGGCATAAAATCTTGATACAGATATAGAGAGGAATAAACAGATAATTATCTGTGAGATTATGTATTTCCCTTACCCCGGGGGCAGCACATCCCTATAGTCTTTATTTTTTCTTCTGAACCATTTCTTCTGAACTACCTTCCAGTATTTAAAACGCCAGTTGTTAAAAAGTAGGGCACTGGGCTGGATCCAGCTTTTTCACTCCATCTTCACTCCTTATATTACTGCCCCTGTCCTACAGGGTTTTTGGAAATTCAGGCCCCAAGACCCCAACGTCGCCTTTTGGATGGCTAAAGGAGATTACTCCCACTCTTTTCCCACCAGTGGAAAAGCTGGATGGATCCAGCTCATTGTTTAACTTGCAGAGTTTTAACTGTTCTGTGCAACTAACACAGCTACTAAAGGCATTTTCTGCTTGCACACTTTTGCCGGGTTTTCTGGATAGTCGATCCATGAGGATCAGATCCACTTTGAGCCTCTATAATTCCACACTTGAGGAACTTGAAGTGGTGCCTGTTTATTTTTTCTGCACCAGGAAAACGCTCTGTTTCTGCCTTGAGGAACGTGTCAGTTTCATCAGTTGATCCGGCTTAGGCAATTTGCAAGGTGTTTTTTTTTTAAAGGCACCAACCCTTGGAACCTTGCTGCTTTTAAAAAAAAATAAAAGTACACCAAAAATGGACTAAAAAGTACAGGAAGCACAGAGGGAAACTTTAAAATATCAAGTGGGATTCAAGGCTCTCTGTAGAGTTTTTGTGTTAGTCATACTGCAGTGTTTTCTTTCACCAGCTGAAAGGGGGTTTTGTTTGTTTTTTAAGGCACCAAGGTTGCAATGTTATGGTTTAATTTTTTTTTTTAAATCAGGGGAAAAAAGTGGATTGGTTGCTGTTCAACTAATGATGATGCAGGGGGATAAAAGGTGCAGTGAAAGGCAGGATCAGGGCCAGGCCTCACATGAAAGCGCATTCTGCACTTCAAAAAAGCCATGGTTTCACTTCATTGGAAAAAAACCTGAGGTATGTGTGCAGGAAGAGAAGATGTAGAAAAGCTGAGGAAAGATCGATTCTGCAGCAGACTCAGGCTTTCTCCATGCAGAACACAAAATTCTGAAAAGCAGTTTGGAGACTGAATCAGAGTATTTTGACTGTACGTGTAAAACTCTGGAGAGGAATCAATGCAGTATGATCGGTGAAAAGCATCTGAGACTCTGTGTTCAATGTGAGACTTTTAACCCGTTTCCCTTTGCACATAATTATGTAAGCAAGCAATGGTTTACCTTTGTGGAAATGTAAACTTCGCTGTATTCTGAATGAAGCCATAGCAGCAAGGGCTGATGACGAATGCTGCACGAACTTGGGTACAGCGTTCAATCACCATGTCTGTTGCCACTCCACAAGCATGCAAAGCCACCTGAAAAAGCAAAACTAACAAAGTTAAAGTTAACTGTATGCTTTGTTCCATAAACTTGCTTTTACCAGGCCAGACCACTGGCCCATTAAGGTCAGCTTTCCAGGGTCTCAAGTAGAGACTATTCCCATCACCTACTACTTGTTTTTTTTAACTGAAGATGAAGACGTCATCCTTTGTTTATTACAGTATCAGTGATTTCCATTACTCATTCGAAGGGTTTTTTTTAAAAGCCTTCTAGTTCAAAAAAGTATATTCATATTCCATAGTAAATATAAAATAGGATGCAAATAAAAATGAGAGTATTACAGTTAAGTTCTGGTACAATACAATAAAAACAGAGGACAGATACGTATTAATAATAATGTATTGAATACAGAAAAATTCATTAGGAGACAATTTTAATATTCCCAGTATAACATTACAAATGTATTTCATTCATATAGCCATCAAGTAAACCATGATTGATTATTTTCAAATGGGTTGTGAGACCATGCACAAAACACTTAACTGCATGTTACTACAGTTGTGAAACACCCACAAACAGATCAATGAACTATCAAACTGTCAAAATTATGATGAGTCTGTTTGCCAATGGCAAACAGGGCACGAGCCAAACTGGCAAGTGTTTGGGTATTTCTGCTGTAATGTGGCCAGTTTGGTGTGAGAGCCAGTTTGGTGTAGTGGTTAAGAGCATGGGACTCTAATCTAGAGCACTGGGTTTGATTCCCCACTCCTCCGCTTGAAGCCAGCTGGGTGACCTTGGATGAGTCACGGCTTTCTGGAGCTCTCTCAGCCCCTCCCACCTCACAGGGTGTTTTGTTGTGGGGATAATAATGGCATACTTTGTAAACTGCTCTGAGTGGGCATTAACTGTGCAATCCTATGGAGAGTTACTCCAGTCTAACCTCATTGATTTCAATGGGCTTAGACTGGAGTAACTCTCCTTAGGATTGCACTGTTAGTTGTCCTGAAGGGCAGTATATAAATAGAATGTTGTTGTTGTTATTATTATTATAAGTCTGTCTTTCAAGCCCTTACTCTGGATACACTAGGTAAGGTTCAGCCATGGTGAGAAGCGACAACTATACCTGCTCACAGGTACTCTGAAAATAAAAAATGTTATAGTTACATTTTAATACTAATATTTATCTTATATTACTTTTGTGATTGATGCAATGGAGAACATGACGTAAGTAGTCATGGAGCTCCTTTGGTTGAGCATAATGGTGAATGTGGTCTTCTGCAAAACATGGTGAGAGAATCACTGATCTGAGCTATTGAACAGTGTGCACTTTAGAAATAACAATAATTTTTCACATTTTAAGCACCAGTTAAAGTGTTTTGTTTAAAATTTTTTAGCAAAGCATGATGTTAACATTTCATAATTACTTACCCCAATATTAAAAGTTCCTTTAAAGTAGTCCATATTTGCTTGGATGAACCAAATGTTGTTTAATCCTAATTCATCACTTCTTTCTTTAGCACGCATCAGTGACAACTCTTTATTTTCTACCAATATTATCTATATATCACAGAAACAATAATTAGTTATGGTCAACTGGGGGACAATGGCATTTATTTATTTCTTAGATCTTGAAACCCGAGCTCTAAGTCATTTGAATATTAATGTCTGTTAACTGCTTTCTAAGACCCCTTCTCCACTGTGACAAAAGACAGAACAAAATAGTAGAAAGACTTTTATGCAGGTTCATAACCGTGTGGGAATACAAAAATACCACAAAGATATTTTCATTCCATTGTATATTTGAAGTTCCCAGTTATCAAAAGTCTGTACTGAGATTTTATTGACACTTTACCTGGCACGACGGCAATATATGAGCAAGAACAATTCCAACATGGCCCTGTTGAAAAAACAGAAGAAAATATAGAAGTAAATCTTAATCACACAGCTGATCCATTTCACCACAACTATTCCAAGGAAATACTGACAGATTTTGAAAGCAGATTAAATTCTAGTGTTTGTTTCTATTTTGCTTTTTGGTCATTTGCTGGTACTCAGAAAGATCAAAACCAAACAAGGCTGCACTTTATTAAACAAAACATTCATTACCCCACCACTGCAAAAATCCACAATCACGTCTCCAGGCCTCGCCAGCTTTGTCACTAAAGCCACCAGGTTGTTGAGCTGTTGCCGCTTCCTCAAAGCACGATCACTGGACATCTTTCCTAAGGATGAAAACAAGGAATTATGCATTTGTCGTGACTTGTCAGAACAATTTTAATATATTTTCCTTTTAACTTTAATTGTTTTGACTTTTAGCTTGCCCTAATCCACAAGCTTTGCAGGGATAATGTTAATTTTGCATTGCAAAAGTTAAGTAAAGGAACATTGCCCCAGGATACCTTATTTGAAACATTCATCTCTCCCTTCCCTAACACTATCTGGGGCAGCTTAATTATAATAATCCAATATGGGCAAGAGGTGATGTACAGAGGTACCTCTCACTCCCCTATGCAACTTGTATATATCATTGAGTTGCATCAACTTAAAATTCATTCAAGAAAACCTGAAGAATCTGTGCTCTGATGGAAATCTAATCTTCTGTAACAAAAAAGCCCAAGCTGTCATGCACCAACAATCTAACAAGCAAGAAGACTGCACCATGAGTGAGGTTTATATCATCAGGATATCATCTCAGAAACTCCCCCATGACCAGGAACAACTTTGTTGGGTGGCCTTCTGCAGAGTGCTAGAAGAAACGTTAAGAACACTCTGGTACTACAAGATAGGGATGATTCTTCACTAAACCACATCTTTATCCATTTTATAGACTAGAGAGCAATCTGTAGCAGAGTAAAAGGAGACTTGGGGGCTAACAAAGCAAAAATACAGTTTTTAGCACAGGATTCTTAAAGTATCAGGAACCACAACTTCTACAAGTAGAAATATATTCTTATATAGAAATGTCAATAGATATGGATATGCTAACAATCTGGCCCTGCTAAAAAGTGACATAGTATCTCCTTAAGAACATACCTGTTAAATATAATAAGGGGGGTATGTGTGTTAAGTTTCAGGATCTTTGTATTTTATTTTTATTCATTACATTGTTAAAATGTACTGTTTGATGGTATATTAGGACAATATAAAAGTCTGTAGTAATTTATCTACAATGTCAAGCCAAGCCATTACTTGACATTGCAACCACAGAGTGATATATATGCATTTATGAACTCATAAATGGTGGTGGTGGAGAATGCCGTCAAGTCATAGCTGACTTATGACCCTGCTGGGGTTTTCATGGCAAGAGATTAACAGAGGTGGTATGCCATTGCCTGCCCCTGCAACTCTGGTCTTCTTTGGAGTTCTCCCATCCAATTACTAACCAAAACTGACCTTGCTTAGCTTAGCAGCCAAGATCGGATGAGACAGTGACAGATTATGAAATGATAAATGAGAGGTGGCTTTTACTTCACAATAGCCCCAAGAATTGTGCTGATTCATCTGATTATGGATGGCAGCAGTTTCCATTTATCAGAAAATGGCTGCAGTCCGATTAGCCCAGTTTAGCCAAGCTTTTCAGAGCTTGGTTTACTAAGCAGGGCTGACCATAGTTTGTTCTTGGATGGGATACTGCCAAAAAAGACTGGGGTTACTGTGTGGAGAAAGGTACCTCTGCTCCTCTCCTGCATGGAATACCCCACAGAAAGGGTGTCCAAGAGGTGGCTGCAACTCGAGGGCATGTTGTTCTTCTTCAGACATGGATGCCGATTATTCAAGACAAGCCATCTCTATGGGATAATTCAGTTAACTGGAAAAAACAGAAACTACTCTTTTCTCTACGTGGGAATCACTTTTGCTTACAGCTTCTCAAATCACCTTATCACAATGTTTGACTATTCATTTTCAGTTACGTATGTTTCCATACGTATGAAAATGATGCCTATATAAGAAACTACTTTGTAAAATTCAGAATATTCAGTTGCACCTTTTTATTATCAATGCATGGGGTTTTGTGAGCTACTTCATTAAATGACAGTGTCTCTACTTTAGAATAATCCAATTTCATAGCATGCTGATAAATAGTTCTGGTACAGCAAACATTAAAATGAGAAAAGAAAACTCTGGCACAATATGTAGATATAGGCAGGGTATTCTATACTAAAGGAAATACTTATTGTGGCTAGAAGCTTTCTTTCAGCATGTCATTCGTTAAAAAGCAGTGCTGAACAGAAAAACAAAGGAGTTAAATTAATCAGAGATAAGGGCAGCAATATTTTGAGAAGCATGAGAATTTTTTTTAAAGGTCAGTGTTGGATTCATTTTTCTAATGTAATCATCTTTGTTGCATGGAATATTTAAATGTCAAACTGCATCCCCAATGTTCTGGGGACAGAGACACTTTAACAATAGTTTCCCAGTAGTGATAAAATGGATTTCTTTGGATTCTGCCAAATTATCAGTTTTGTATTTATCCTATTTATTTATAAGTGACAATTGCTTGGAGGCACCTGAGGAAATATACAAGTTTTAAAAACAATTCCTAATAAAACTACAGAATACAAATCCAGCAAAAATAAGTAAGATAAAAATGGTAACAACAGGAGTACTAAACAGCAACAGTAGTAGTTTTTTTCTCACCTCCAGAGCTAGTTTGTCAAAAGCTAATCTTTATATAATGTATTGTGGTGTCCAGCAAGCATAGGCTTCATCTCAAATTAGGTATTTGGAAATGCAACATTTTGCTCCATAAATGTAGGGAAATGTAGACTACTGTAAACAGGAGTTGTGTGTGTGTGTTACATGCCATCAAGTCACTTCTGACTTATGGTGACCCTATGAATTCACAACCTCCAAAATATCTTATAATTAATAACATTTCTCAGGACTTGTAAACTGAAGGCTGTGGCTTCCTTTATTGCGTCAATCCTTCCCATGTTTGATCTTCCTCTTTTCCTACTGCCTTCAATTTTTCTTAAAATTATGTTTTTCCAGTCAGTATTGTCTTTTCATGACCGTAAACTAGATTTGCAACTTATAATGTAGAAATGAGAACCTGGAACACATTTTTTAACAAATAGCACACGTAGTGAGATGAAATACTTTCTTTCTCAAATTTCTTCTGGTCCTCAAACATTTAACTTGACATGCAAGACTAAAAACAAACACTTCTGAGTTAGCAATGTTGCTGTAGCTTTAAATTATTCATAGCCTTATTTATCTCACCAATATCAGCAAATAAAAGCCCCCTTACCACCAAAAAAGAATACTTTTCTTCATAGAGGGAATGCAGTTGAGAAGCTATATAAAAACTCACAGCAGGGATCACTACAATTGTATGTGGAAACATTTGTCTGTAAGTTTCCAGCCATACAACATGATCAGTTTTGGTATTTTTGTTTGGGGTAACTGGATGCAATCATAAATTATAGGTAAATGGGTCTTCATGTTGTTGTAATGCATGAGTACATGGTCATACCATAATCAATACTGTTACATCTTTTGCTGAGAGCTTCTCTGTACCAACTATCAACAACCATGAGCTCGCTCAGAAGAACAAAAGACACCATTCAGGTATCTATCCATGACACTTGGATTAAAATGATATTGATAATAAACAATATCTCCATTAGTCATTAATTCCTCTAAGCTGTTTTTTTTTGTAAAGAAAGGTAGAAATATATACTAAATGAGTAACATTTGTTCATATGGGACAGTTGTAAATCGGTTGCAATTTGGTAGCAAACATGTACATTTATTTAAATATTTATGACCCTGTCTTTCCCCTAAGGTTAAAGGTAAATAAACTGCCAGGTACAAAATGGTAAAGATATACAAAAAAACCAAGATGCCATCTCAGCAACAATACACAGCAAAACTAAATATAACTGGTAAATAATTAGGTTAGCTGAATCAAATACACTGACCCAAAGAAATCTCAACAGCAGCCTCTAAAAGAGGATAGTCTTGCATGCCTCATTTTGTGCTAATTGCATTTTAAGGGCAATGCTAATTGCACTGAGGTTACAGTATCATGGATCTTCATGGCTAGGTTGGAAGAGTTTAGACAGAGACAATCATCAAGCAAGCAAGATCGTCAAAGAGCAATTTATGAACATCAGCCGCTTTCCTAGTAATAAGGATGGGTCCAAGAGCACACCCAGATTGCTAAAGATAAACTCAACCCATCTAGAGTTGGCAGATTAATCCCTACCAGAACAACAGTGTCCTCAACCAGTATCATCACAACCTTGGCTAGATTCAGTTTGTTCCTGCTCAGCTAGCTAATCACAGCTTCCCAACACTAATACAGCAGCCTCTAGACAACTGAATAAATACAGAGCTTGAAGCAATTAACACCCTTATTTAATAAATACAAGAGTACAGGTGAGAGTCTGAAGCCTGAGGGCCTCCACATACCAAACTACCAATACTACCTACACAAGAGAAATGGGGCTTTTTTCTGGGAAAAGAGGTGGTGGAATTCTCAAGAGGGAAATGAGAGAGAAACACATGGGATTCTTTGAAATAATATTATTTTCATGCACTATGGACTTAAATCATCTGTGAGACAGAACCCTCTACCTTGTGTGTGTGTGTGGGGGGTGGGGGTGGTATTAAACGACATAGGAACTATCCAGTAGGATGATACTTATCACAATAATCATGAACTCTTGCCCGGGGCGCAAAATTTCTCCAGCCCTGCATCTATACCCTCCTCAGAATTTTGTGCCTGGGGCAAGAGGTGTTGGAACTCCGTTCCACCGCATTCTGGCTGAAAAAAAAGCCCTGTGTGTCCCATTTCACAAATGAGAAAGAACCTGCTGGAGACCGTATAATCTCTAAATGCTTCAACAAAATATCATACGCCAAATATTTCTGAAAGATCTAAAAAGATGACTTCTCACTTGTCAATGAGCAAAGAAGTACATTCACCAGAGCTCTTAGCAGATAAAATATTTCAAGTAACATTCTCAATCAACATTTAGAGTGAGATGCTTTGTGAAAGTATTCACTAATTTCTGAAAGGAAAAGGCCTACTTGATTTGTTTACATAGTCAACATACTATTTGCACTACAAATGCCATATTCTTATGTTTTAGACCATATAACCTAGCTTTAATGGTTCAAAGACCAAAAAGGTCAAGCTAATAAAACTATGGAACACCAAACATAATGTATAGGGTTTTAAGAAACTCCCCCTATTGAACATAATATTTGACAAAACATATAGCAATTTTACTTTAAGCCAACAAGGTTCTACTTTTAAACACAGCCATGGAAAGGAAACGCATACAAATGATGACTGAAAAGGTTATTCAAGACAAAGTAGTACAAAAATGTGTTTCTAATTTTTAATTCAGAAGTCATTCCTGCTAGTACTACCTACCAATTTGTTCTGTATTAACGGCAAGCTCTGTAAAACTGATCACTTCAAACATCACAAAATAGCCTTGTCCTGCATATAACTTCTTGGAAAGGCCAAATGGCTATTCAAATAGCCCTTGACAATATTAAATGAGAAGTTGGACAGGTTCCCCTTCAGAAGGCTTATATTGCTTGTATTTGAGAAAACTATTTGGACAACATACAAAACAGCTTGAACAAACCAGTGGGAGTGCCAACACGGAGACCCAAAGATTAACAAGAGTCTTGGAAATAATTAAGGGCTAGGTGTTTTCTTTAGTATGGAATTTTATTAAACTCCTAAAAGGCATTTTTTCAACATCTTATAAAGCTAACAGCGAACAAAGCACACTGCCAATGTTAATTAGAAACGTTTAATGCTTTTTTTGTTTAAAGAGTCCAGCTGAACTTATAATTTATTCCCATTTGAGGGGGGGGGGGTCACATACACTTGAAGTTCTTTTTCTTCTCTTTCAAAATATTTTTTCTCTTCTCTGTCATCCCTTCTACTGTCAAATCTTTGCATTCCAAAATTATCATCATATGATAAGCATTGTAGGCATTACAGGTCAATGCAAAGAGGATCAAAATAGTGCTTATGCATTTAGATCAATAAGACAGGCAAAGGTTATTTATGAGAATTTTAAATACTACTTAGCAATATTTTTCAAAATTATAAATATAAAACTTCAACAACCAAGTCATAAAACAATGACCAAACCCCACATTAGCCTTCAGGAGAGCATTCCAAAGTTCAACTTTCTGTTGGACTTCAACAGAAAAGGCTCTTGCCACACTGAAACCAACCTGCTTTAATGCTGGAGGGGCATATAGAAGCAATTTCCCCTGAGCTTTTTCAGGGCTTTATAGGCAGAGCTTGAATTGATTATGGAAAGACATGAGTAACAACCACAGACTCTCAAAGTAGGTATAATATGGAATATGAAGCACTATCTGAAGTTTCCAAGCACAGAGTGATATTCAGGTCCAGTAGCACCATAAAAACCAACTAGAATTCCAGTGTATGAGCTTTTGACAGTCAAAGCTCTCTTCATCAGATTCAAGGAGTAAACAAAGGAAGGAGTCCTTATAATTCAGGCCAAGAGTGGAAGGAGTATTGTAAATTAGTGTGTCAGGAAGCTAACTTATCAACAAGTAACTTTATTACTGGAACTTAGCCAGCAAGTAACTTTATTGCCTGAACCAAGATGCAGAATGGAAAGTTGGGAAATCAAGACAAAAATACAAGACAGAGAACAAAATGACTATTTATAGCTGCACAATTCTAGTGTGTGGTTCTGTTACTTTAAGATAGATGCTCAATTAAAGTTCCAAAATTAGGCTTTCTGCTAGTCCAGGGCAAGCAAACCCAGAGGAAAGAGAAATGTGAGATGCTGCCCAAGTAGGACCAAAAGATGGCTACCACAGGAGGCCCACCCAAACACAATGCCTTCTGCCTCACTTCACAAAAGAATGACAGAAGGGGCAATAAAAAGTAAAGCCAGGAAGGAGAATGGAATCAGAAGCCTGGATGCTTGCTAATTCTCCTGATCCTCCAGGAGTGGCGGCTGCTATTTTATCTAAACAAAAACCTTTCACCTGAATGAGGGTAGCCAGTAACAAATCCTTCCTTTCAAAGGCCCCACACACTTTCTGAAAAAGCTCCACAAGCCCAGGGCACTCCTGGTGGGCACCATGTTGGGGAACCCTGAATTAGCTTAAGTTTCAATTAGTATGCAAAATAGATAGGAAAGATTCGGATACTTCCATTCCCCAATTAACAAAACGAATCTTCACACCATTACAATTATCACTGCTTATTGTGAAGACATGAGATTCATCAAAAGATGAGTGGTCTGCTCAGTATCATTACATGACATACTGCCTCTGATGTTGTGTTTTTGTTTAGCAAGAAGGGAAGCACCTTTCAGTCTTGGAACTATTCTATCATACGGTTTTAATTACATATCCAACAACAATTTGGCTACTACATGAAGCATTAAAAATTTGATTACACTTTCCTAATTTAAAATACAAGTCTTCCTTTACTGTAGTTTACTAAGATCCCTAATACAATTTAAAGTAGAACCCAAACATGAGACAAGTGTTTTTCAATTTGCTGACACAGAAATTTTTTAACTATTTTTTTTATAGAAGCTGAGGGCCTGAAGGAATTACAGGAAGAGGTAATAACAATTCTGAAATATCAAAAAGGCTTGGAGAAACTGTACTACAGTATCGTTAGGCTGTCACAATTACCGGTAATTTCTAGGGAGCAATGTATGATAAGCACTGCAGAATGAGCATAGTATCTCTAAATACTCAGCGCTATTTTATGTGATTTTACATGCCATCATGTTCTGACATATTTATTTATGTTAATTATAGTAAGATTTTCTCACTGAGATTCAAGGTGGATTACACAGTGTAAGTCAATATGATCAACAACTGAGACATTCAATAGGGTATTTCTAGCTCATACATAGAGCTAAGCTACAAGAGACGAATCACATGAGGAGGAGCATGTGGAGTCGCAATGTTAGCTGGGAAGCTGAGTTTTAGAAGATCTGAAGGCTTTGTCAAGTTCCCCTCTCTAAAGAGCCAGGGAGATCGCTGCTCAGAAGGTTTGGTTATTTCTCCTTTGCCTCTCTTAAAAGGGGAAGTGAAACTGACAGAGCCTTTCCCAGAAACTGGCATTCCTTCACTTAAGGCTCAGGCCCATTTCACAATTCTTAGATATTGGAAAAGAGTCAAAAACTCAAGATCCAAAACTCTCAATCATCAATCTTTTAACTTGATGCTATCTAAAGATCCACGACATCATTTGTTTCTGAATACCATTCTTGCAAGATACTCCATTCCAGATGATCTTCTAGGAACATCAACTGAAAACTTCCAGCTCAGAAACTGGATATATGACTTTGATGCCCAACTAGATCGCTCCTTAATCTTAAAATCAAAAGCAGCCCCATGGTTTAAACTAATTAAACTGGACCATATTAGAACCTTCTACCTAGTTAACATCCCCAACTTCACTCTCAGAGTGTCCCTCACCTCGCTGCGGTTCCAGTCAATGACAACGGCTCCAAGGGACTAATCCCTATGCATCTGTGGCTCCCGAGTACCTGTGGACTTACCTCACTATATTCTTTTCTGCCCGCTCCACTCTAGCCCGAGGGCCACATTTTTGGTGGGAATTCTATCCAGAGTGTGGTCATACCCAGTGGGGGAGAAAATCTCATTTCTGTTACCTGACATAGATGCTTATGTGTCCTACAGAGTTTCTTTATTTGCCCTTGCTGCAAAGAACATATTCTCCAAGGTGGCAAAGTGAAGGGAGGTTACCTTCACTTGTTCTTTTTATTATTCCTATTGTAGTGAGTGTGTAGCTATATTTTAAAACTGGTTTCTGGCTCTCCTGTATATTTGCTGATACATAGTTTGTACACAATTTGTATCCCTCACTGTAGATGGTAATGTATATTTGTAACAGCCAAAGGCCATATACAATAAACTGAACTTGAACTTGACAGAGCCATCAGCAGGCAAACAGGAAATTAACAAATCCTCTGAGCAGCCATCTCCCTGGCTCTGTAGAGATGGGAAATTAACAAAGCCTTCTGATCTCTTTTAAAACTCAGCTTCCCGGCTAACTTTGCGACTCCCTTCACATGCTCCTCCTTGTATAATTCGTCTCTTGTAGCTTGACTCATGGTCTGAACTGAATGAACATTACTAGAAGCTGTTAAAACTGCTAACAGTTTATATGTATTATTTTTTTCCCTTTCTACACTGGTTGTCGTATGAAATAAATAATTTTTTAAAGAAAAAAATAGTTTAAGTAAATAAATACCCTAACCTGGGGGAACCCTGCTAAAATGTTTCTGACAATTTGATATAGCTGTGAAATAGGGAGGGTGGGGGACCTGGCGCTTACCTTTTTGGTGTCCCTGGGTGGTTCTATGTGCATGTCCCTGCAATGAAATCACTTCTTGGAAGGGACATCATCACATAGGCCCAAGGATGTGTGTACTTCTCAGTGAGCTGATTTGGGCCCCAAATGGGTCCGATTCAGCCCACTGGAAGACAAAATCAGTTCACTGAAAAGCGCAGAAGTGCTCTCAGGGGCGACGTGATGACATCACTTCCAGAGGTGATGTTGTTGTGCTGCCCCGGGAGTGTGCCCAGGGTGGTGATCCCCCGCCTTTCCTCCCTCGTTGGCCAGATGAGTAGAAGTGGGAGGAAGAGTGTGGGAGAAGGGGATCCCCTGCCACCTGTGGGGGAATGACATCCCCTACTGTTAAATGAGTTGAACTACCTCTTTCCTGGAAACATGGTAAAATTAAATCCAGAATGACTCATACTTAATCACCTTAAGGACAGCAGGTAACTTTTAAAAACAAACAATTCTATCTAGCACACATTGCTATCAAGAATGGGAACACACTAGATGGGCTCTGCAATGTTCCAAAGAAAGCAACCTGATTTTTAACTCTTTCTTTCTATATTACTGTAGCACATCTTGAAATAGGCATAAAGCTAACTCACAGGCAACAAGTTGCAACACAATTAGAATTCAGTCACATCTTTTTAAATTAAAACTTTTAACGTCTTTATATTTGATTTCCTAATAACTTCATAGGTATTTTCTAACATTAAAAATAAAATCCAGTAAACTTTCAATTTAAAATAGCCCAATTTGCTTCTATAATATTAAATACTACATTAAAATTTCAGAACTTAAATCTGACATAGTGTAGGCCCAAACATTTCCCCAATGATGGTAACTCATGCTTACACAAATATCCAACTCAGTTAATTCTACTAAAATAAACAGAAAAATCAGACACACGTTCTTGAGACTCCAAGTTGACAATTCTATGAGTTATAGGTACTCCCATTCTAGCTATCTGTTAAAGCAACTTCAAACCACCTTGCAGTAAGCAGTCTTTCCAGGGTGGGCTTTTGCATTACTCAGCCTGTTATTAAGATAAAATGCCAAAGCAGCTATAAATCCTTTTATTAGCCTTTGGACGAGAAAGCAAGAGTAGGTGGAAAATAAAGCTTTTGCTCTCTACTAAGAGTTTGGATACCAGCCCAACTCAGTACTCTAATCCTCCAAGATTTAAAATTGTGATTTAAAAACATATTTTGGTCTTCATTTAGTTGCAAAAAATTTTTTTGCAGGCAACTGGACATCTCTTAAAGACATGAGGTTGCCCTTAAAGACTGGAAGTTACAGTTGGTACAGAATGCTGTGGCCAGAACACTAACCAAAGTGGGTCACAGGGACCATATCATTCCAGTCTTGTTCCATCTGCACTGGCTCCCAATTTGCTTCTGGGCTCAACTGAACGTGCTGGTATTGAGCAAAGATTGGCATGAACAGCAATATGAACAAAATTTGCCATGAACAGCCCAATCCACTGTTCGCGAGCAAGCTGTTCGTGAGGCCTCATTCCCGGCAAACGTGTTCGTTCCAAGCCCTCTTTGTGGCGTTCATGAGCCGTTTGTAAAGCCAGACAGTCTGGTGTCTTTCAATCAATTCCCCTGGCAACATAGGCATGGACTGTCTGAACTCCTTCTGGCTTTCCTTCTGACCTGTAACCCCTCAAAGTAGCTTCTAGCAGACAGTCCAGTTTTTTCCACTGTGAAAAGAAAATGACAGGAAAGGAAGGGGCCCATGAATCATGGCTTTTCCAGGGTCCAATCTCTCTGAAATTTGGGGGGTCTTCAGGGGGCAGTGAGGACTATGTCCCCTGCAGATTTGGTGGGTATTGGACACTGGGAAGGTCAGTTTGTAACCCCTCAAAGTAGCTTCCAGCAGACAGACCAGTTTTTGCCACTGTGAAGGGAAAATGACAAGAAAGGGGGAGGCCCATGGACTCTCCTTTCCCTGGCTCAAGTTCAGCTAAGTCCCAAGGGGGCCGTTCTGGCTCCCACGAACCTCCAACTATGAACATGTTTATGAACATGTCATGTCCATCGATGTTCGTGAATCCCTGTTCGTGGATGGCAATGAACATCGTGTTCGTTTTTTTCCCCTGTTCGTGCCCATCTCTAGTATTGAGCTTTAAAAACCTGTACGGTTTGGGACCAGTGTTCCTTAAGGACTCGTCGTCACACTCTGCTTCAGACGCTCCCACCATTTGAGGCTAAAAGGATGGCAACCCCAGAAATGGCCTTTTTCCTCTATTGCTGTTATAGGCTCTCCTCTTCATTCTTTGTGTTGTGTGTGTATTTTTCTTGAATCATTTTTATATTTTTATAAATATTGTTTACATTTAAATTGTTTTAAAATGTTGTTTTGAATTTCATGAATGTTTTAATGTTTGCCACCTCAGGGACCTTATTTAGGTAGAAAGCTGACATACAATTTCTTTAAAAATATAAACAATAATAAATAAATTATGGCCTATCTAAATAAGGGTGTTCATCAAGTTGCTGAATATAATTACTTTATCAAGTTTCTTGGCTAAAGCTTCAACAACTGTAGCCTCAAAAATGGTGTAATGAATGCAGAACCATTACATATAATGGCCTTGTTGACCGTCTTACCTAATACTTTCTTCAATCTTCTATGGATTGACCAAAGCCTCCCCAACACCACTGCTGAGCTTTCTCTTAATGGTTCTATGAAGGCCCATCTGTGGCCTACATAAGGCATGTTTTTCTACCAAGAACATAAGTTCGACAATGAAGGAAGCTGGGTAGTAGTTTTTGTGTGCACTTTGCCTTTGAAAGTTAATTACGTTATGATCTATTTTCTTTTTAAGTCTTAAAATATTACACAGATTTTCTTTAAACCATTTATTAATGTCTAGGGTTGCTGGTCCCCTGATGGGGGCGGGGGATCCCTCACCCCCAGTCTCCTCCACCCCACTCACATGGCCAGCAGGGGGAAAAGGCAGGGGAACAGGCCTCTCAGGGAGGGGCAACCATGTCACTGATGTCATTGCGCAGCCCCCAGTGGGGCTCTCACATTTTGCACCAAGACCCAAATCAGTCTGGTGCAAAGCATGGGAATTGGCCTGGGGGCTGCACGATGATGTCATACCCAAGGGGGTTGAATAAGGTAAGTCTACCCACTCCTGCCAGGAGGGTAAGGTACCTGGCAACCCTAGTAAGGGCTGTCTTAAAAATGTGAGCTAGCACTAGGGACTGTAGAACACAAGTTCTAACATATCATGTCAATCAATACAGAACCAGCAGTGCTTTTTACAACCGAAAAGAAAACCATGTTATCACCATATCTGGTAACAGGCTTAAGAAAGAATCTACGGATGCTTGCAAGTTTAGACACAGAAAATCCATCTGTCATGAACTATTATTGGGTTTCAGGGTGGCCTGATATAAACAGCTGATTCTAGCAAATATACATAAAACCAAGGTTAGCATAAATCAAAATAATGAAACAAATTATTTTTCCATTGTATGTATCTTCAAGCACATTAAATAGTGTTATATTTAAAACTGTTTTAGATTAATGAGCTATGTTTCCATACTACTCCTAGAACTATTCTTACTAAGATTCAAGGTGGATTAAAATATTTTTAAAAATTCAAACAGACATCATAAGAGGATTCCACATGCATCTGTGACTGAAATGAACTACAGCTCATGATGTGTTATATCAGGGTAATAACTCTAAAGTTAAATACTTCTTTCAGCAATGTCAAGCAGACCTAAATGGCATGATTTCTACTGAATTTGCATTTTACACTATAGCACCAGCATTTCCTCAGTAGTACTTCCACAGGTCAAGGCTTACCTGATAATAGAAATACCCAGCATTGTTCCCAACAACCTCTTAAATTTTTAACAGTACAATCCTAAACCCTTCTAAGTTCATTGACTTCAATGGACTTGGAAAGGTGTAACTCTTTAGGACTGCACTTTTAAGAAATGCATTTCTGTGATTTTTCCATAACAGCAGATATTGTTTTTCCCCTGAAGACTTTTTAAAGCCCAGATATCTTTCATAAACTTTATAAAAGATTTTTGAGTTGGGTTTTGATGGTGGTTGTGCCCTTGATTTGTTTTCTCTCTCTCAACCTAGTTGCAAGTTTGCAACTAGACAGTTGTGTTTTTGTTTCTTTTTCTTGCTTTAAACCAGTCCACTTCCCTAAATATTTGGGATGTGGTGAAACAGTTATTTAGGTAACTCTTTTCAATTTGGTTTGTCCCTAAGCTAACTGCAAAGAGAACAACTGTATTGCTTTACTCATATCAATGGACAAAATATTTAAGAACAAGAACTCCAAACTGGATTTCTAATTCTCAGCATAAACAAGTATCTCCAACTCTGTAATTGTACAAAAAAAGCCGGGGAAGGGGGGAATGTGCTTTTAATTATATACGTGCAGTATCAGCTTTTTATATTATGTCTGGATCATATAATCTTTTGAGATAGGCTCGATCTGTTTCTAGTTAATTTTCAAAACACAGTAATCTGCCAGTCAGTAACAAACACTACTGCTAAATTTAACTGACAGAATTTAAACTGAACGGTATGTTCTGTTCTTTTAGATACTAGGACAAGATGAACTGGAAAAGGAAATTAGTATTTTTAGAGCATTTTGGTACGTGACATACTTTAACAAGTATCCAATATACTAAGAAAAATTAAGACTTCCATTTTTATTCCAACAGTGTATTTAAGTTCAGGGCCAAAATGCACTCATTTCAAATGATGTTTCTCTTCAGGGAAAGTGAGGGTCTGTCAGTGCAGCAAAACCAGCCGCTGTACCAAAGCAATGCTTCAGGCATGTGTAGAAGCAAAGGAGGCCACAATATTTGCTTCTACTTGCTGTTACTATAAGCTCTATGGTACAAGCCTGTGCTGTCACTCAGCAGTTCAAGCAAAAGATAGGATAAGGCAGCCAAACAAATTATAGCATATTATTGTTCAAAGAGTTGGGTTTTCTGCTTATATTATACTTAATGACAGAGGACAAGGCATCTGCTTACATAAAACATTCACACATGTGCCCAAGAATTTTAATTCCCCTGCACAGCAGTTACCCTTTTCCACTGGACCATTTACTGTGTTCCCTCCTCAGTATTGTTTCCCTTCCTCCCTTCCTCCGTCTTTTCGCTGCACATAATTTTAGGATGCTACAGCAAACCTAACTGCTACCCCAAACGCTCTGATGTCTGATCATGTGCAGATATGCTTCATGTGCAGATATTGCACTGACAGTGCAATCCTAAGCAAAGTTACTCCAGTCTAAACCCATTCACTTCAATGGGCTTAGACTTGAGTAACTTTGCTTAGGGTTGCACAGTGAGTGTGCTTAGAGGTGGGGGGATCTTTTAATTTTTTTACTGTTCTGCAATCTTCTATTTCCCCCCAGATTTGCAGAAATCAATATCCTAGCACTGGCCTGCCACGCTGTGCAGATTTATGGGATAGTACTGGGACCACACATGGATATTACCATATCTCCTGTCCTCACCATATGTTCCTGGGAGAGTGCTCCATTCACAAACATCTACTGGAGATCCCTAACCCCAAGGAGGTTTGCCTTGCCTAGACCAGGGCTAGGGCTTTTTCGGCCCTGGCGCCAACTTGGTGGAACTCTGCAGAAAACCAGGCCTAGCGGGATTTGCAATCTTTCCTGTAAGACAGAGATGTTCCATCAGCTGGCCTCCTGCCACGGGGGGGGGGGGGGTTGCCCCCCCAGGTTTCTTCTGTTTATCTGGCAGCTCTACCCCATGGGTTTTGCTGACATCTAACGGGTTGTGCAATACGTGTGCTGCTGTTTTAACAGATTGTTTTAATTAACTGTATTATTGTTGGTTTTATTTTATCTTAGGCTACCATGTTTTTATCTTTCATCTTATGTTTTTTTTGTTATCCTCTCTGAGCCCGCTTGCAGGGAGAGCGGACTACAAATTCAATTATATAAATAAACAAATAAATATTAGATATAAGATTGGGTATAGCTGTGCACAAGACAAAAACAGGACTTCCGGAAGCACACATAAGAAATCCATTTTTAATATAAAAATTGCTTTGCTGGATCAAGACCAAGAGATTCATGTATGAAATCACTTGTTCATAAACAATGCCATAGCCTTCAGCAAACTATTCACAGTAAAAGTGTCTTCAGGATTGCTGCCAAACTGAGCGTGAATTATAACATATATAAGCCTAAGTATGTAACTAAATGTTTGCCAACCTGAAGATAAAATTTGGCTTGAATAACACTGTGTATATGAAGTTTTTAAAAATGTAACTCAAAACAAAAGATTTCCATATAAGATCTTTTGTGAAAAGGACTACTCTTAGTTTAGTAAGTACTTTACAGCAATTTAAAATAACTGAAAAACATACACCAGTAAAAGTTGCTCCTCTTATTTACTTTTGGCATTTTTATATAGGACAATGGAAACAAGGATATAGTGTGAGAAGTCCAACTTTCAGCAGGTATTGCTTAGTCACAAATATATGTATGGTGGAAAACCACACCTTATTTAAAAATAAACCTTTTTAAATATTCTAAAATGTACAATGGTCAAACATTGGGCTGGGTGCTACGTTTTCTGTTGGCCAAAGTACAGAAAGGGGAACTGTTTTGCGAATTTCTCTACTGCTCCTCAGATCCTCACTCCTTCCCTGCACTGTTCCTATGATACTGACCTGCAGGGCCTGATTTCAGAGGCAGAACAAGCAGGAGCAGCAAGAGTGGGTGTCTGTAAAGAATAATGCCATGAGTGTTGGTCTATTCATATGAAGTGGGATCCCTGGCATAATACAGAGTGTTTCAGTCTTTAACAACTCAAAGGCCCCATTTTGTTTTTAAAGTTTCCACAGACCTGAATCCCTCCCCCTGCACCCTCAACAGTGCCACCAATCACCTGATAGCCCTTTTTCAAAGCATGCGTGGTGAGTTGAGTATGGTCCTTGGCGGCCTCCGTACTCTAATATCCTCAGAACAATGCAGTGAGAGCCACATCAGCTTAGAGGTGCAAAGGCCTGGGGAAAAAACTGGAAAAATTTGGAGGAGGGGATTTTTTCCCAATTATTTTTTCAATTTTTTCCAACATTAGAACTGGTAATTTTTGAAATATTATTAAAGGCAAGGCTGGCATACTACAGGCACAGGGTTGCCAGCCCCCTCACTTGGGGTGGGGGATCCCCTGCCCCTAGCTGCTGTTCCTCCCCACTCACCTGGCCAGTAAGGGGGGGGGAGAGGAATGGGAAGGCAGACAGAGCATGTGGCAAGATGACAGACAGGTGCTTTGCAGTGTTGAAATTTTGCCTTGAGACACCGTTACTTGCAGTTTGAACCAGGAAATGATGTCATTTCAAGCCTCGTGGAGCATGCATGCACAGAGGAAGAAATAGAGCCCCTCCTCTCACCTGCATCCTCGGCCACCTGGAATTATGTAGGGAGACCTGACAACCCTGTGTAGACATATACAGCTCTTAAATTCAAGATGAATTTCTGCACCTAGAAGGATACCTAATCTTCATGAGGGGAGCACAGAGGACTTCCATTGCCTCTCAACTGTTACATGCCTCCTGTTGTCCCTCTGACTTTTCACCTCTCCCTCAAACCACTGTGACACATATTCCCACAGACTGGGTAACAAGAAGTTTATTGCCCTGTCTTGCTGGATGGGAAAAAAGATCAGAAAGAAGTGGAACAAAAACTGAACAAAAGCCTCAGAGGAAAGCTCTGAAAGTTTCATTGAGAACTAAGCTCTCTCTAACCAGTAGGCACAGAAGGAAGAAAACAACATCTAGTTGAACGAAGGCACAAGTGCTAAGGAAGCACAGGGCACAGCTTTCAGTTTTCTCTCAAGTACTGGGTGTACTTGATTTTTGCTTGTGGGATTTTGCTTGCAGAAAACCAAGGCATTTATAAATTCTAAATCCTATAAATATGTCAAACTAGTAACAATGCCCGTTGTGGGGAAAAATACAATGCACTCTAGAAAGGGGAGGGCGGGCAAGCAAGCATTGCCTCCTCCTCCGTGACTGATCTTGGCCGGGTGAAGGAGAGGGTGGGCACTGATACCTGCTCCGCTCCTGATCCCAGCCGGGTGAATGGAGGGCGGGCATTGCCTCCTACTCTGTACCTGATTCTGTCTGGGTGAAGGGGGACAGGCACTGCTTCCTGCTCCACATCTGATGCTGGCTGGGTGAGGGGGGATGGGCACTGCTGCCTGCTCTGCGCCTGATTCCGGCGGATAGAAGGGAGAGCAGGCATTGACACCTGCTCCGCTCCTGATCCAGGCTGGGTGAAGGGGGGAACAAGCATTACCTCTTGCTCCATGCCTGATCTGGACCGGGTGAAAGCGGGGAGTGGGCATTGCCACTTGCTCCACTCCTGATCCCAGCTAGGTGAAGGGGTAAGCATTGCCACCTACTTCACTTCTGATCCCAGCTGAGTGAGGGGGGGCAGCCAAGTGAAGGGGGGCAGACTTTGCCTCCTGCTCAACGCCTGATTCCAGCACGTTGAATGGGGCTGGACATTGCCCCCTGCTTCACTCCTGATCCCGGCTGGGTAAAGGGGAAGGGGGCATTGCCTCCTGCTCTGCTCCTGATCCCAGCTGAGTGAAGGAGGGGAGCCAGCATGGCCCCCTGTTCCATGTTGTATCCCAGCTTGGTGAAGGTGGGGGGCAAGCATCACCACCTGCTCTGCGCCTGATCCCAGCTGGGTGATGCCAGGGGTTAAGCATTGCCCCCTGCTCCACTCCTGATCCCAGCTGGGTGAAGGTGGGGGAGCTGGCATTTCCCCCTGCTCTGCACCTGACCCCAGCTGGGAGAAGGCAGGGGACGGGCATAGCCACCTGCTCCATACCTGATCCCAGCTGGATGAAGGTGGTGGGCAGGCACTGCCACCTTCCCCACTCCTGATCCCAGGTGGGTGAAGGTGGGCGGGCATTGCCATCTCCTCCGCTTCTGATCCCAGCTGTGTCAAGGCGGAGGGTGGGCATTGCCACCTGCTCTGCACCTGATCCCGGGCTCGACTTCCTGACATGGCATTGTCTCTAGAGGGATGGGCTGCCTTGCTTGCCCTTCCCTCCATGGCAGCACCCTCTGGTGGCACACCAGGGTAGGAAATGAGTTGTCTGGAACACGCTTAGTCTTTTATAAAGTAGGATATTACAATTTTATGTTAAGTTATAGTGATGCATTTTATGTTGTTAAAGCAGTAAAATTAGTTTAGATTTAGTAAGTATTGCATATATTTCAATTCCCTCCTAAATTTCGATTTCTGTCAAAAAAAATTTTTTTTCTTATATGGGTTCAAAATTTCTGGAAATTTTAACATATTTATATCAGCTATACTTTAAAAGCAAGTTCATGTAAAATGCTTGTATTGCCTACACATGACTTACATGATTGATTAATTGTAGATATGTTTGCATTTTACCATTCTTTTAATTTTTGTCTAAATATGCTGATCTGAATCCAATCTCTAACCAGTTCAAAAATTATAACCGGTCTGCTTTCAATGATACAACTTGCCAAGAGGAATTCTCTATTTGTATATGACATGTTTATTCTAAGTGTCACCAAGAGCAACTGGCATGACTCAAACTGGCCAAGTGGCACCAAGGCGGAATCAATACCATCACCAAAGTTCAGTCTGTTTTCCAGTGCAAACAATTTCACCACAGTTAGACAGACAGACATCTGCATTTGACAGGTGATAATGGCAACTGAATACCAAAAGTTCAGTCTTTGTATGATGCTGGTCCTTTTTCATTTCCATGAGCAGCTTTGAAAGTTTTCCCAGACTCCTTCCTGCCCCTGTTCAGCTGGCCTCTGGCTAAAAGTCATTAACCAATAAAGAAGTTGGCACAATTTGTGGATGCCTATGTTTAAACATTTTTCAAAATTCCTGAAGAAAAGTGTCAGAGACTAATCAAGTAGTATTTAATTAGGATCTTAAAATCAACAAAAGCTTCATTTCATCAAGTCTTTTAACACAATCATTAAGCCTGGTAATGAAGAAACATTACAGTGAAAAAACACTGCAGGAAATGGTTTGCCCTAATTGATTTCAGATTAAGAGATATGTGAAAGGGAACACAGACCTTATAAGAAAAAAGGCAATTGGAAGCTACTAAATTACTAGAAAAAACATTGTTATAAATTGAACATAATACATTTTGTAAGAAAAACAGCCTGAGTTCAGATAATCTACTCATCAAACACGTGAACTATTTTAACCTCCACAGCATTAAGTTAAATTAGAGGAATCAATCACATTGCATCATGGCTTAACCCAGAGTCCTCACCAGCAATAGAAATTTAACTGCATTTAGAGAATGTTCATCTCATTAACCTTGGCCTTTTCACTTGGATTTGCCCTGCCCCATGTCAAAATCTAGATTATAAACTCCTTTGGGCAGGAACCAGTTTTGGTTATGTCTGTAAGGAGATAAACTGACTATTTAACATGATCTGTTCATCTATCATAATTAATTAATTATTAACAAGGAAGCACTCCAAGATCATACATGTGTGTATATATATATATTTACACACACACACGCACACAAGCTTGATACCCGTGCTTCGCTACAGTATTTAACTACTTTCCTTTACCTTATTTTTACCTCAGAACACAGAGTTCCACAGCTGACCAATCGGAGAGCGGCGGGGTGCAAGCAGGCAGGAGCCTGCCAGCCACACAGGAAAGCCAGGCCCCACAGGGAGATTGGCAACCCTAGTGAACTTTTAGGGGAACGGCCCCTTGGATACTCACCGAGAAGGGTCCTTCTCCTCTGAGGAAAGGAGGACATCTTGGGTGTTTCCCACCGTCCAATCGGGGAGGCAGGAAGTTAAACTTTCTTCCTCTTCCTTTGGTGTGTGGGACCACCCTCTCTCCTCAGTTCGGGTGATTCCCCTCAGCAGTATTCCTTCTCTCAATTCCTAAACTGTTGGAACAAACTTTCACTCTTAAGGTGAAGAGGAGAACACAATGAACAAAAGGTAAAAGGAACACCATCAACTAATGACATCAATAGTCGAAACTAGTCAAAACAAGACGGATACAACAGTGTATAACACACTGAACTGTAAGAGAACATATAGAGTACAAAACACGGTACTGACACAGATGGTACGAGGATCCTGGGAGGGCAAGATGTCCTCCTTTCCTCAGAGGAGAAGGACCCTTCTCGGTGAGTATCCAAGGGGCCGTTCTCCCTCTGAGGCGGAGGACATCTTGGGTGCTCCCAAAGCAGTTTCCTATGTCCTGGGTGGGATGGATCCTTCGTCCTCTACTACGTGTTGAAGTACCCTACGGCCGAAGGCTGCATCTGCCGAAGCATACGTGTGCAGGTGGTAATGTTTGATAAAGGTAGAAGACGAAGACCACGTGGCGGCCTTACATATGTCCTCTACTGAGGCATTTTTCCTGAGAGCTGCGTTAGTAGCTGCGCTTCTTGCCGAATGTGCCGTGATCCCCGACGGCACTGCCATCTTCATGGCTTTGTAAGCCTCCTGAATGCAAGACTTTATACTGTAGGCAATAGCGGCAGATGACATGCGGTGGCCCATTTTAGGGCGTGAGATGTTAACAAAAAGAGAATCGGATTGGCGTATCGACTCAGTCCTGATTATGTACGCCTTGAGAGCCCGTCTCACGTCCAGGTTATGCCATCCCCTCTCCTTTTTGTGAGTGGGATTCGGACAGAAGGATGGGAGATTAATCTCCTGAGATCTGTGGAATCTCGAGTATGCCTTGGGCACGAAGGTAGGATCCGTTCTGAGGACCACCTTGTCCTTATGAAAAATACACAGTTCCAGCCGGATTGAAAGGGCGCCCAACTCTGAGATACGACACGCCGAAGTAATGGCCACAAGGAAGATGGTCTTCAACTTTAGCCATCACAACGTAATGTCTCTAATGGGTTCAAATGGAGGTCTTGTGAGAGCCGACAGCACCACGTTCAGGCGCCAAGTCGGGAACCTATGCACCGTTGGCGGGTTCAGCAGAGTAGCCCCTCTGAGAAATATTTGAACGTGAGGATGTGAGGCCAGTGGAATTCCTTCTAACGTCGGTAGTACTGTACCTATGGCAGCGACCTGCTTCTTCAGTGTAGCGGGACGCAGTCCTCTATCTAGCCCTTCCTGTAGAAAACCCAACACCGTAGTTTTGGAAGGCTGAGTAGGGTCAAATTTCTTGCGCCGACACCAGCGAGTAAAGGCTTTCCATGCCGAGTTATAGATTTTGATAGTAGATCTCTTTCTAGATGCCAAGAGAGTAGTTATTATCTCCGCCGGGTAGCCTTCTAGCAGGAAGTGCCTCCGCTCAATTTCCAGCCGGTCAGAGACCACCACGCCGGCTTGGGGTGCCATATGGGTCCCTGCTGAAGCAAGTCCGGATGAATTGGTAGTTTGAGAGGAGGTGCTACAGACATACGATGTAGAGTGGCAAACCACGGCCTTCTTGGCCACCATGGTGCGATTAAAATTATTGTCGCTCGTTGTTCCCTCAACTTCCTCAGGACCTTCAGAATCATTGGTAGTGGTGGAAAAGCGTACAGGAGACCTGGTGGCCACTGAGAGTGGAGTGCGTCCGTCCCCTCTGCTTGAGGATGATAGTACCGGGACAGAAATCTCGGCAATTGGTTGTTCAGATGGGAGGCGAACAGATCCACCTTCGGCTGGCCGAAGTAATCCGATACCGTTCGGAAGACCTCTCTCTTCAGGGCCCACTCCCCTGGATGAAGAGCTTCTCTGCTCAGCCAATCTGCTTGGACGTTGAGGACTCCCCTGATGTGCTCTGCCTGTAGTGACCGTAGGTTGAGTTCTGCCCAGCCGATGATCTTGTTGGCTTCTCGTTGAAGACGTGAGGACTTGGTTCCTCCTTGTTTGTTGATGTACGCCTTCGCGGAAATATTGTCCATTCGAATCAGGACATGGCTGTGGACTATCCGATCCCTGAAGAACGTCAAGGCTAGAAGGATCGCCCTCATCTCCAGTACATTGATCGGGAGTTTCCGTTCTGTGTCGGACCATTCCCCCTGGGCTGGATGTCCCTCCATCGTCGCCCCCCAACCTAGCAGGCTCGCGTCCGTGAAAATCTGGACAAATCGAGGAGACAGGAAACTCTTGCCCTGGCGCAGGTTGCTCTCTATGGTCCACCATCTCATGCTCTCCCTGACCGTTAGAGGGAGCTATATTTTCAAGTTGGATTTGTGTGCTATTTGAAGTTGGAAAGGTCGGAGCGCTGATTGCAGAGGCCGAAGGTGATACCGGCCCCAGTAGATGGCTTCCGAGTGGGCTACCAGCAGCCCCATTAATTTGGACAGGCCCATGAGCGATGATGATTGTTGCCTGATTACGTCTGAGGCTAGCCGGATGAGCTTTGTCCGCTTTTCCTTCGGAAGGAACAGAGAGCCCTCCTTGGTGTGGAGTATAAGTCCCAGGTGTTCTAGGCGTTGCGACGGCTGTAGAGAGCATTTGGTTCTGTTGATTAGGAAACTGTGCCTCTCCAAGACTTGAATAACGAACGTTGTTTCCCTGGCTGCGGCTTCTCGTGAAGGGGATCTTATTAGAATGTCGTCCAGGTACGGATGTAGCTGGTAACCCCTCTCCCGGAGCCAGACTATAGGTGTCACCAACAGCTTGGTAAATACCCTGGGGGCCGTTGCCAGCCCGAAGGGCATCGCCCTGAACTGAAGGTGAGTGTCTTGTATGCAGAATCTTAGGAATCTCCGATGAGCTGGGGCAATCGGTACGTGAAGGTAAGCCTCCGTCAGATCTATCCATGTTAGAAATTCGCCTTGTTGAAGTGCTTCTGCAATGGACCGAAGAGTTTCCATGCGGAACCTTCTTAACTTGATGAACTTGTTCATGTACTTGAGATCCAGAATGGACCTCCAGTCGCCATTTCTTTTGGGAACCGTAAAGAAGATGGAATAAACTCCCTGCCCCCTTTCCTCCTCGGGAACAGGCTCGACGGCTCCTATGTTGAGTAGGTGTTGCATGGCCTGAATTGTGATGTTCCTCTTGCGAGGGTCTTTCTTGAGCGGTGAAAGGAGGAATCGCTCCGGAGGAAAGGTAGCAAATTCTATCACATAGCCTTTGGAGACAATCTCTAATGCCCAGGCATCCGCCTTGGACTCTACCCAGGCTTGATGGAACCCGAGCAGTCGTCCCCCCACCGGAGCGTCGTGCGAGTCAGGGTCTCTGCCCTTTGTCCTCGGAGTCCTGCCTGCCACCGCGGTGTCCCTGCTGCTTGTTGAATTTAGAATGAAAGGGACCCCTGCGTGCTTGGGTTCGGGGGAGCGTCCAGTTGCGCTTCTGATCCTGTCTGTTCCTAGGCAATGTGTGATGTGATCTAAAGGGTTGGTAGCCGAAGTACCTTCTCTCTGGTCTTTTGATGGATTTTGGGAGCGCCTTCTTTTTGTCCTTAGTCTCTACTAGGATCTTTTCTAGTTGGTCCCTGAAGAGCTTGCCTCCCTGAAAGGGGTAAGACATCAGGATCAGTTTGGCTTGGAGGTCAGCTTGCCAAACCCGAAGCCATAACATGCGTCGCGCGGCTGTGGAAGACGCCATTGCTCTGGAAGTCATGGACATTGAGTCTAATGTTGCGTCGGCCAGAAAGGTGCAGGCTTTAAGTATTCTGTTGGCTCCTTCTAACAACCTGCTGTTGTTCTGAGGCAGTAACTGGATCAGCCTTCTGGTCCACACTACAGCTGCCCTAGATACCACGGAAGCTATGGCGGAGGCCTTTATGGACGTGGCCATGGCCTCATGCGCGCGCTTTAGAATTGCCTCACCTTTTTTGTCGAGACCGTCTTTAATCATGCCTTGTCCATCCTCGGAGAGGAGACCTTGTGACTGGAGTGCCGCCACTGGTGCATCTATGACCGGCACCTGTAAGAGCTCGTCAGCAAAATTAGGCAATGTATACAGCTTTTTCATAACATTGGGGACCTGCTTGGTGGCTGCTGGCAGTGACCATTCTGCTTTAAGCTGCCTTTCAAAGAAATCGGGGAAGGGAAAAACTCTGGGGTTGTTATCAGCCCTGGGAAAAAATTCCTTATTCCCTTTTGGTCTTGAACTGGCCCCCCTAGGGGCAGTTTCCTCCTCCTCCCTGTTTTCAGACTCGTTCAGATCCAATGCTGACAGCGTCTTGGACAGTAAATAACTGAGATCTTCCATCTGGAATAACCTAATAGATTGATCAGAGGACGCCGAGGCTAGCTCATGTTCCTCTTCCGAGAGAAAATCCCCCTCTTCAGAGTCCTCGTCACCTGAGGAGTCCCCCTCAACCCAGGCAGGCGTTTTACCCTGCTGCTTTTTGGCCGCCTTAGTCGGCCAGGCTGCGGCTCGATCATCCAGTCCCTGGCCAGTGCCTGGGGTTGTGGCTGGAATGGCGGGGGAGGGGCCCGGGTTCCCAGCTTGGCAGATGGACCAGAGCTCTTTCCTTAGGGACCATCTGATTGCTGCCAAAATATCCGGGGAAAGATGAGGGGGATGATCACTTACGTGCCCCTCCAGAGTGCCAGAAACGGAGCCCTGTGTCTGGATGGATGAGGGAAACTGCGACTCTCCAGTCGGGAGGTTGGTAACCGCGTCGCCGCGGTTTGGCGGGAAAGCGGCCGCTGCGGCTCTTCCCGCCGAAACTGGGCTCCTAGCAGCTGCACTCATTCCTTGGTCTTCGAGTTGCTGTGCGGCTGCTCCCGGCACCGTCTGCGACAGACGGGGCTGTTTTTTGGCGGGCTGTTTCCTCTTCTCAGGCACTCTCCTGCTGGGGGGCCGAGCAAGCCTCTGAGGCGAGTCGGACCCGGGCGGGCATGTTCCCGCCGTCGGAAGAACGGCCTCCGGGGAACAGCCCTCAGCCCTTTCCAGGAAGGAGTCTTCAGAGTCGGAAGACTCACGTGCTCGTCCCTCCATTCTGTCTGGACTTCTTGGGGAAGCCTTTATCCCCCCCCCCTCTCTCTCTCTCTCTTTTTTTTTTACAAACAGACAAAGACTGGAGAGGAAAAACGGGAGAGGACAGACAAAGGGAAGGTAACAAGGAGACTAAGACACTGGGTCACGAAGAAACAACAGATGAATAGATTGAACAGGGTAGCTAAGCTATCCTAAAAAGCACTGCTCTCCCCTGAGGCAGGAAAAGAACTGAGGAGAGAGGGTGGTCCCACACACCAAAGGAAGAGGAAGAAAGTTTAACTTCCTGCCTCCCCAATTGGACGGTGGGAAACACCCAAGATGTCCTCCGCCTCAGAGGGAGAAGGCTGGGAGGTACGTTTTACCTCAGCACACATTCAATGACTCCCAATAGCAACTGCATACTGTTTAGAATGTGGGGGGTGAGGACCAATCAGGCTGCATATGCAAATTACCTCTGCGTTCCAACTGTCACTGGGGGGGGGGGAGTGAAATGTGGAATGTTGTGAGTCCCAATCAGCTCACATATGCAAATTACCTTGAAAGGCTGACCCAATCAGGGAAGAGTGGCCAAGCTGGCAGTAGGCGGAGGCATAAGCAGGCAGCAGCATGCCAGTCACACAAGGAAACTGTATGCCCTTCGGAAAACATATTTTACTCTTTTACCTCCTTAGGGAGCAAATTTCTTGTGTGTATGTGTGTGTATATATATTGATACATGAATTCAGGCAACAGCACTCTAGAATTTGTGCAGTGACCTAGATCTAACATGGCTGCTCAGAGAATATTTCTATGTTTCTGTCTTCTGAACCTCCTAGGCAGAAATAAATTGAAAGCTTGCTGCCACAAAGTGACCTGCCTTTTGCAGGAGAGACCTGGAAGTGACCTTACACTCGGAAGTCCTGCCAGTTAAAATAAATAGCCAGAATCAGCCTCTCCAGCAACAATCTCTTTGAAACAATCAAATCTGTTGAAGTGATGTCAAAAGAAACAAAAAACTGGATGTACTTTTTAAAGGGATTTAGTCCACAATTCTGCTGAAATGTAAAAATAGTAATCCAAAGAGTTCAGAAAACTTTTAGACATTTTTGGGAATAGTAGTGTGGAATGAACAAAGACAAATCAAACTGGCCTCCTGAAGATGAGCACCTCTACAGACCCCCACAGTCTAATGATAAAGGTAGGACTGGGCCAACATGTAGTATGATGGCTTATGATTTAGTTCTACATTTAAAGCAAGTAGGTTTGGTCTTTTAAACTGCCTGGATGGAAGGCCTCCTGGGAACCCAATGAAATCACTGTGTTCTTCTGAGATAAAGCACAGTGTAAATGAAATAAGCAGAATCAATTTTTATAATTACTGTTAAGCCCCATCACAGTGGCTAAACATCTCTTTTTTCCTAACCACTGAGAGGCGATGAGGAAGGTACTAAAGATCTTCCCCTTGTACAAATTCTCTTTTTTATACGCTGTGCACTATATGTTTGCAAAAATGCAGCACCAAGCTTTCTTTTTTAATCAGTATACAGATGTATACTAGAGACTGTAAGTACTAATAAACTGATTTTATTCATCATCTTCAGAACCGTATATATTAGCATTCCTGGAAAAAAAAGAGGGGGTGTCTCAGGAAAGGACAGTTTTTCTTTTCATTTTAAATTATTGCTAGAACAGCCTCTGGTTCCTTTGAAGTTAAGCATAAAGTGGTCAGTCTCAAAAAGGTAATTCCAGTGATATGGGAGTGAGAAGGGAGTCATGCCTCTGATCTAAGAATGGTTGTGTGATAAGAAATGTAAGTTAACATCTGAATCAAGACAGAAGAATTTTGACTGAGGAATTCTCTCTTTCCCAAATATGGGGCGGGGGAGGGGGGAGGGGGGAGAATAAGGGAGTATATTTTTAAGAGTCATGTTGAGTCTAAAATTCTAGAAGTCTTAATGTCTCATGATCAAGTATGCAAACTGAGTATCTTGTAATCTTTCTTTAATATGATTTTTCCGCAGCATTTCTTTTCTTTCTGCCTTTATTTCTTTCTGCCTTTCTTTCAGTCAGACAGGTTAGCTCAGGAACATTTCATCATAACATGAACTTTAAAAAACGGAATAAAGTTATCATGTTAGGTCTGCACAGTTTTATAACTAGAGTGTCATTTAATGCCAGAAGGCCAAAAGTTTTCATTCTCCCTACCTGTTATTTCCTATCTAAAAATTTCTGTTGTCAATGACAGATTTACAGTAGGCTCTTTGTTTTGGTTATCTGTCAGGTTTGTGCTATGAAACTCTGCCTCATATCAAAGCCATGTCATAATCTGTTCCTACAGGCTTTGCACTAGATGGTCTTTGTCTATATGTGCACATACTCTAGTATCAGACATAAATATACCTGACAGCCTGTAACTTGGCACTACACCCAAATCTACTCTGCCACAACTCTTTATATTGTGCTTGAGTTTCCTACAAATAAGTGTTAAGGGAAACATAGGGTAAGGGGGTGCCTGCTGAGCAGAAAAAAATAAAAGGAAAGAGTCCCAGCACATGTAAAGGGATTTACTACATCAAGACCATAATATGAGCCAGTAGAGGAACAGTAATAAAAACAGCGCTAATCAAATTGAAAGATTAATTGTGGGAGGAGTTGTGTTTTATTTATTAAAAATGTTTTAAGTTCCGTCTGCTTCTAGCTTTGTTTTGTAACCCATGTGTTAGCAGTCAGACCCCTCCTCCCACTGAGGGACAGTTTATAGATACGAAATCATAAACACCCTCCCTCAAATGTCAGAAGCACAAGGCACTGACAGGCCTAAAGTAAAACAAAATGGATGCCAGTCAAGCAAGAGCCTGTAAAAATATTTTAGAAGGGGAATCAGAGCGACTGACTGACTAACAGCCTTCTCCATGCCCCGGAGAGATGCATAATTTAGGACAATGGATCTCCCAAGAAATTCTTGACTAATCTCATCCACGCTCAGCCTCACTTCCCCTCGCCCATTTAGCATAATTAAGCAACATCTAACACTATTCACCAAATCTGGCACCTCTTCCCATCCGATACTCACAGGTTCATCAAGAACCATTTACACCTACTATCCACCTCTGGAAAACCCATCAAGTTATTGTTTGGGGGGTAAAAACATCAGCTTGCCCTAGGAAGCATTTTGCCCTACATCTGGAGTCCCTAATCACCAGTGTGTGTGTGTTTTCTGGGATCATTACATACTCTGTTTGGGCCTTTTCTTCTTTGTGAAACACTGGTCATTTTGCTGCTGCCTCTGTGAACTTCCATCTTTGAGAGTGGTAATTATAACCTTCCCTGAAATTGCTTTCTCCTCTCTCCTCCCTAATTTCCTCTCAGTTAGCCTCCTGTGTGTTCTGTGTGTGATTGTATGTTTGCCCTTTCATTCTTCCTTTAATAAAAACCTTTGCAGTTGAACATCTGGCTGGTTTATTTCAAGAGTTGTCTTAAGGGGAACATTGTTGGAGAATCCCAGTTACCTCTTTTCACTTTCTCTCCTTTAAGCTAAATTCCCCCCCCCCAAAAAAACTAATTAGGAGACTGCCTATTTGGGTAACACATTGGTTTTCATAACCTGGCCAGAAAGGGGCACCTGATACCTGTGCCAACACTCCCCCTGCCCAAGTTTTCAAGATAGAAGCTAAGCATAATACTAAGAAGCATAACTGTCAGGATTCCTACACCAACACAGTATTCTGCTAGGCACAAGGCACCATCACAATATGAGCTAAGTTGTGTTAAAAACTGTGCCAAGAAATTCTCGATTCTACTGTGTCACCTTATCATTATCTATATTTTTTTAGACAATTTATTCTGCTGTCCTAATTATGTAAAGGGGAAACCTTTCTTCTTTGCATTAAAATCCTATTGATCCCCTTCTTCATATACCTTTGGAAATTCACTGTTTACTGTCCATACGATTTTTAACTGCTGCGGGTTTCAAATAAGTTTTAAAAGCATTTATTATTTTTCCCAATTAAAATTAATTTTTTCAGAACGTCAAATTCTACCATCACTATCAAAGTCTGCAGATCTTCTTCTACTATACTGAATAAGGGAAGTCCTGACTCTTATCTACTTTCCAGTCAAATCCCACACAAAGATATTTTTGAAATGTTTACTTGCATTAACTGCACATTTTCAGTTTACATCACACTTTGAAAAGATAATATTTACAATGTTTATATGTTTTATATGCTACCCTTACACACTAGAAGACTTGGAAATATATCTTGGAATTAAGGGAAAAGTCAGTCTAGTTATATTTAAGAATTCCTGTTCAGAAATTAACAAATCAATTTCATTTGTTTTTGCTTTTATGTTTTACAAACAGTGCTTTGGGAAGAAATATTATGTATGGCGTGTGCCAGAAATGAACTTTTCAGAAGATGTTCCAAATCATTTGGACAAGATCATGTTAAATAAGAAATAATTAAAACCATCATAATTAATGTATACACAGCAGTCTGACCTTTAATTAAAATAATGAAAACGTTATTATGCATCAAACAGCCATTCTGAAGATATTACAAACTGTGAACAATGAAATAACTTAGATTCATTTGGTACTTTGTTAAAGCAATGTTGTTTACCTGCAACCTGCCAATATAAATTCTAAATTCATAAACATTAAACCTCACTTTTAAACCTGAAAGTAGAAACCAGATAAAAAGGCTTGATCTTGTTAAATAGGGTGCTGGATGCAACTTAAGACATTCATCTGCAGTTCTTAATTTGGGTATCTAATACTACAAAGACAGATGGAAATAATAAGCAATTTAATTTGGGTATCTAATACTATAAAGTCAGATGGAAACAATAAGCAACTTCAACAGAAAAGATTTCCTGTATCTCTGGTTTTCCTTAAATAAGACTTGAAACAAAGCGCACCCTACACTTTGCAGCAATATAGTAATAAAAACACTTCATACCAGCCATTTCAACAATTGCATCCTAAATACACAAAATCAAGCAGTTGATTATGTTTCACTAAGTCAGTCCTTTTTAAAATATGCGAGCTAATTCATAATTGTTTAATTTAAGCCTATCTTCGGTATAGTATTAATCTGTTATAGTACCAGTTTTTAAAATAACAGAATGGTGTAATGGCTGCAGTGTTGGACTAGGCCTAGAGAACATTCAGGCTGAAATCCCCCCCCCCTCTTGACATGAAATTCACTGGATCATTAAGTTTTGTTTCAGGGTGGATCACGATTTAAATCACTAGTCATTAAGGCTTGATTTAAATCATAGTTTTCTACATAAAGACTAATTCTTGCTGGTATAACTTTAATATGCAAGTAGATGCCTGCCTTACCGATAGGTAAAGGAACTTCATTAAAGTATTCCCAAACTGGGTCTCTTTTACGGCCTGCTGCCATTATAGGTTTTTTCCTCCAAGGAAAGAATGTGATAAACTTCAGGTCATACACACAAAAGATCCAAAGACTTGTGCAGTATTGTGCTCAAAAAGTTTCACTTTCATTTTGTACTGCTTGCCCCTCCCTCCTCACACTTAGTTTCTTCTTGTGCAGATTTATTCCACTCCAAACAATCAGAAAAATATTGTTTCTATTCACTGGACTTCTTGAAACTTAGCACTGGAGGGGTTGATTCTGTCTTCATAGGTTTGTAGAACAATAGGATTAAGGTCTTTTTCTCAACTCTGTTCATGTTATAACATTTTTGCTGTGAAGAAGAGGCATGTGATCTCTGCTGAGCTGACACAAATTCAGTTTTGAGAACTGCAAAACCAAGCATCTGTGATAATATCTTGTAGGCAGAGAAACTGCCCAATAATCTTACAAAAACCTCTGGAAGAGCATGACATTGTGAATGGATTAATGGAATTTATTTACCAAAAAAAATAAACATATACAGCCTTATTCTACATAATTAAAAACTAATCTTTATTTCATGATGGAATAACCTTTGGATGGTAATATATTTTCCTCAAAAAGCATTTTATTTTAAAAAATCTGATTTAAATAAAAAAAATCCGATTTAAATCAAAAAAATCCTATTTAAATCAAAAAAATCCGATTTTTTTATTTATTTTTTTAAAAATCATTGATTTTTATCCACCCTGTTTTGTTTGTAACCTGAAGGTTGTTAGGAAGAAAAAAGTAGGCATACGTTACTATGAACTTCCTGGAGCAAGGACACGTTAAAACACAATAAAAACTACTATTGCTCTTCTAATATTCTCATTGCCCTGACCTCGATAGCCCAGGTGAGCCTGATCTTGTTAAGATCTCAGAAGCTAAGCAGGGTTGGCCTTGGTTAGCAATTGGATAGGGGACCTCTAATGAAGACAAGGGTTGCAGAGACAGGCAATGGCAAACCACCTCCTTAGTCTCTTGCCATGAAAACCTCACCAGGGGTCGCCATAAGTCAGCTATGACTTGACCATACTCTTTAACCACCAATACTCTAATTAGCAAAACAGAGAAACATCACTTCATCTAGCATGTCAAATCGGGCCCATCGCCAATTTAATATTAGACATATGCAGTTTATTTTTCCTTTGTGTTTTTTAGACCTTATTTATTTGAAGACTGAGTCAGTTTACATATAATCAGCAAATTTGGCATTTATCCCGCTCTTTCAGAATTTGCATTTTCCTTGCAATGTTTCTCATCAGATCTCTGGTTTATTTATATCATTTATACCCCACCTTTCTCCACAATGTGAACCCAGATTCATTATAACATTTTGTCTCCATTTTAATCCTCACAACAACCCTGTGAGGTAGATTAGGGTAAAAGAGTGTGACTGGCCCAAGGTCATCCGCCAAGCTTTCATGGCACAGCAGGGATTAAAATTTGGATTCTCCAGATCCTAGTCCAACAGCCTAACCACTACACCACATCTGGTTTGTCAGATCATTCTGAATTTGCTGTATAGCCTCATATATTTGCAGTCTTCCCCATCTTTCTTTTTCAGCTTCACAGATGTTTATATTTGCACAATGTAATATTGCTTTATCTATGTTCTTAACATATTGAATACACAAGTGCAATCAGTTTGATGCAGTCAGTTAATCATTATTCTTGAAGTGCTCACTAATACTGCTAAAAATAAGCAAGTCAGTAAGACTCCCTTCACAAGATGTGGTTGTGATGAAGGGTCAGTATGATGACTCAGTGTCCATATTGACGAAATCCTAAGGTATTGCTTTGAATATCACAACTTGGAATAAGTGTTTTACCATATGGAAGCTGATACCCCAAATGCCATGCTGCCTCTCACTAACATGGGTTTAGGGGTACCAGGGCCGGATCTATATGGGCGGAGGCACCCGGTGCAAACCTTGGCTAGGTCTTTGTGTGTATGTGTGCATAGCGCGCGCGCACTCCCGGCACTGCATGATGACGCCACTTTCGTGACATCATCACGCAGGGCAGGAGGCGTGCTGCCCTCGCGGCAAGCTGGCGGCTCCAGCGCCCAGTGCGCTGTGGAGTTGGCGGCGGCGGCAGCGCGGGCGTGCGCTGGGGTGGCCGGCTGGCTTGCTGTGCGCGGAGGGCCTCCCAACCCTGCACTCAGCTGCCCATGCGGCAAACCAGATGCCCCAGCTCACGCCCTCGCCGCCACCACCAGCTCCACGCAGCTCTGTGCGCTGGGGTGGCTGGCGCAGGGCTAGGAGGCCCTCTGTGCGGTTCACCTGCCCCATGTTGTCCATGCGGCAAGCCGATCGCCCCAGCGCATGGAGCGCTACGGAGCTGGCGGCAGTGGTGGTGAGGGTGTGTGCAGCCGCTGAGGCAGCTGGCTTGCCGTGTGGGTGTCTTGAGCGCAGGGCTGGGAGGTCCTGCGCGTGAGGCAAGCCAGCCGCCCCTTCAGCGGAGCTGGCAAGGGCCTCCCAACCCTGCGCTCAGCCTCCCATGCGGCAAGCCACGGCGCGCTCCCGGCGGCTGGCAGCCGCACCCGGCGCCCCCTCTTTGGCAGTGCCAGGGGCAGGCTACCCCCTGCCCCCCTCGATCCGGCCCTGAGGGGTACCCAGTCAATCGCACTGCACCCACTAAGGGCTGAGTTCACCCTAGGCCCATGGACCAAGGCATCAGAACTGCTTGGCCGTGGAGTAATTCAGAGTTCTGGAAGCACAGCTTGGGACTTCCCCCATCCGGTCCATGGGGAAAAGCACTGAGGCTTGAGAACAAATGGATTCCTCTGCTCTCGCTCTCTTCCCCTTCCAGCTTTATAAACATGGCAACTATACTTGCTATTCAGAGCAGTTAGTCAAATCACTTTTAAGTCACATCAATAGGATGAGCTCCCAATCAAACCCTCAAATAGACCGATAGCTCTCCAAGTCTGATAAGAATCACAGTTCCTTGCAACTTATACCAATACCCCATATATTCCCAAGAGGACACTCCGATCAGGGGACAAACAGCTGTTGGTAGTCCCTGGACCCAAGGAGGCCCGCCTAGCCTCAACTAGAGCCAGGGCCTTTTTGGTCCTGGCTCCCACCTGGTGGAATGCTCTATCTGCTGAAATCAGGGCCCGGCAGGATTTACTATCTTTTTGCTGGGCCTGCAAGACAGAGTTGTTCCGCCAGGCATATGGCTGAGGCTGGGCCTCTGCTGGCCTGGGAAAAAAAGGGGTGTATAAAACCCTCCCTGTGAAGGCTGTCCACCATCTTGTTTTAAATGTATTGTTTTTAATGAATATGCATTTTTATTGTATTTTAATTGTATTTTTAATATGTTGGTATCTGCCCTGAGCCCACTTGCGGGGAGGGCGGAATACAAATTTGAAATAAATAAATAAAATAATATGTATATCCTGTATTGCTCTATTTAGTACATCAGAGTTACAAAAGAACAGTGAATTGCTAGCAGGTTATAAACTTCCTTCTCTTAGAATCCACTGAGGATATCATATCCAACAAATGTTTAGCAGTCAAGGGTCTACATTGAGGGAATCTGCCAACCCTAACTACCAGGTATTCAAATTCTGTGTTCTCTCAACTCCAGTACCTGATTAATTATCCGTCCTTGTTTTTCTTCCAATCCTAGCCTGAATTAGTTCATACTGCTCCATCAGAATAAAGATATGTAGCAAGTGTCCATATTCATGATTTTCATTTACATCTTGTATAGATGCCCTATAGCATAAAGGTAGCACCCCAACAGGTGCTGTTCACTCATTCTCCATGTTACATGTATTTTTTCTTGCACCCTTGCTGTGTACTTCTAATACGCTCCTACCATGCCCTATGCACTTTCCAAACCCTTACATCAGGAACCTTTCCAGCCTGCCAGTATTGTCAAAAGCAATCCCTCACAACTACATTTTGGAGTTCCACTCGGAAGTTTTCCATCTCGGAGCCATCGTTCACCAGGACAAATCATACGCTTTATTATCACACCCACACTTACTGTAGCATATTTAGGAACATCTACAAACACCGGATCTATCAAGAAATCTTTAGCATCCTGTTAGTTATGGCTGTGTATGATTAGTAACTCTGTATGGCAAGGAATGTGCACAAGTCAATATCACTTTGTTTTGTTACATGTTTTTCATTGTATACCTTCTAGTTTGTAGTGATTTCATTTCTCTATTTGTTAGTAATAAAGTCCCATTATCATGCTTAAGTAGTGAATCTGATGTTCCCTGCTATTGTGACAAAATTAAAGGAAGCAGTCTCTCCTACATGTGTTTCCCCTGTACTCATTCTCATTCAGCTATCCTTGCCTTCGGGCTGCAGTTCAGATTAGTGCTACCCACAGGACCCTCGTATAGAGAGGAATCAATCCTTTTGGTGCCAGTCTGCATTCTAGATGAGCTCAGGAGGACATCTCTTAGGGTTAGAGAGTAGACACATGCAGCCATTCGGGTAACACAAGCTTCTGGGGCTGTGTGGAGTGCTTTACAGAAACCAATTCCTATACTCTCGGCAGGCCGTCCCTCCTGTACCCAGCTGTTAATGCAAAGCCTTTCAAAAACCAACAGCTGCCACTATCTAGCATTTCAGATACCTAGAAAAACTGTTTCTGATTCAAAAAAATTTAAAAGACACAAAGCATAAAAACTGTTGGCTTTAACCTTTAAAGTTCTTCATCACTAGACCCATGAATCTGAGAGATCCCACCTCTACCTAAACTTCCTTTATTCTCTTCTAGGCATGTGCTGTTCTGGAAGGCTTTTCCATGATGATATTAATCTTTGCGCTCTTTACTGGTTGTTTTAAATGGCTCTTTTATATGGTTTTCAGGTATGTTGTGTAATATTGTTGGAAACCATTAAGGAAAAACTGTATAAAATGCCTGAAATATTTACAAAAATGATAAGAAGGAAATAAAAATAAAGAACTACACTGCTTGGTGCCAGATGCATCCTTTGGCAGGGTTCAAAGCTTACTTGCAAATATCTCTTTGTTCTCAGTTCATGGTTTAATCCGTGTGCCTTTTTCAATTTGGGACAGAAGTTCAGCCATGTTACCTTCCTCCTTAGAGAGCTTCAAGCAGTCCTACAAATCAGCTTACTCACAGCTCTGCTTAGCTAACGTATATGATTCATGAGGACTGAAATCCAATTTTCTAGCAAGCAGGACTTTAGCTGTATCGGAAGAAGTGAGCTGAGGCTCACAAAAGCTCATACCCTACCACAATTATTAACAAATCCTCTGAAGAACAATTTTTGATGGTTCTGTAGAGAGTTAAATTAACAAACCCTCAGAGGAGCGATCTAGCCGGTTCTGTAGAGAGAGGTGAAATTCAAACTATGCTTCCCAGCTAACATTGCGTCTCCCTTCACTTGAGTGTAATTTGTCTCATGTGGTTTAGCTCTCAGTGTTACTGTGGTGTGGATCCAAGTGGCCAAACTGGCCATATCAAAGTCGGGGGGCATATTACAGGCTTCTCTAATTTGGAAGAAAGTGTTTTTTTGCAGCTGCATAAACTTGCTTCTCCAGCACAACCCCTAGGCTCTTAACTGAGGCAGTAAGGAACAACTAAACTTCATCAAAGTTGTGAAGTACAATGTCCTTCAAAGCCTGAGCCTTCACATTGTCTTTCTGAATGCAATACCAAAAATCATAGCAAGTCATTTGTGGCATTCTTTTTGGAAAAGGTGTTGGTCTGAATGTTATGATCCATTAATAAAATACTGGTCATGCAAAAAGATTTTTGCTGCCCTCTAGTGGAACACGAAGGTTTTAAAAAAATTCTAACAAGTCACTTAACGCTAGTAAAAAAAACACTGGTGCTCATCTCAGACCACGTGTCTGGTGTCTCTATCTTGTCAACTAAATTCAAGCTCTGGAAGCAATATGGAAGCTCATAATCTGAATGACCACTGCAATACAGACCAAGTCTATTCCTATATCTAACACAAGAGATCTCTTTTTAAAAATGTGTCCCTCTCAATTTAAAATACACACTGTGCAATTGTTAATGGAACATTTTAAACCTGATTTTGATTTTATTATGGTTAACAATTTCAAGAGCTAAGGCATTTGTTACATCAGTTTAAAAAGGTCTTCAGTTTCTCGTGTCATTAATTTTCTCAATATTTGACAATCTTGGGCACAGAGAAATAGGTGCCCTGCCGCTCATACTTTAGATGTGTCTGTACATTTTGTAACTTGAGAGTAACCTCATTACAAAGGTTTCATAAGCCACAGTCAACTCAGACATTAGACTACCTTATTGTTTTGCATTTCTTCTTTTTTCCCCCATATGAGATCTGTGTCTTCTATAAAAATAAATAAAATCTTAGGCCAGTAAAAAAACCTTATTTATCAATATCAGATGCAATAGGTTAGTCACATATAAATGTGACTTAGCTATAAAAAATGGGGAATATATTTTAATACACGACATAATTTTTAACATAAAATTAAAACACAGGCATTATTTAATTGCCACCGCTTTCATAAAAACATTTAGAACACTTAGAATTATTGAGATTGCATATTAGATAAAGAAGTGGTCCTGATCTACCAATGTAAATTAAAACTAATTTTGAGGCCGTAACAATGAAACATAACTTTTGAATATTTCAGCAGCAGAATTGGTCACTTTATGTAACATATCTCGTATAAAAGAAAACATGTGCTACATCATAAAATCTCAGAATACAATCTGTTGAAGAATAAGAGCCATCTTCCAAGCAAACAAGGCTACAGGAAAAGAAGATGGAAGTGAGCACAGCCAATCTGCTAATGGATTCATAGCTTCACCAATAGGGTTACCAGTCCCCCAGTGGGAGTGGGGAATACCCCGCTTTCACCCTCCGCCCTCTGCCACCACTCACCTGGCTAGTGGGGGGAAGGCGTGGGAACAGGCCTCCTGGGCACTCCCAGCATGGCGTGACATCACTTCCCAAGAGTAATGTCATCGCACCATCCTGAGAGTGCTCCTTCATTTCACAGAGGGCTAATTTGGGCCTCAAATGGGCCAAATTGGGCTCATTTGAGGCCCAAATCAGCCTGCTGCAAAGCAAGCACACACGATCCTAAGCCTGCATGATGACATCACCCAAGTGAAGTCACTGGAGAAGGTGAGTGCCAGGTACCCACCCTCCTGCCAGGAGGGTAAGAGGACCTGGTGACCCTATTCACCAAGTGCTTCTCAATGTACAAAATGTTTCATGTAAAATGCAGCATTAGAAAAATATTAATGAGAAACATTTCTCTTTGATTGCAAACTCTTGTGGGGCTGCCGTCAATGAACTGTCTTGTGTAAGAAAAATTTAGCCAAAGGAACAAAATAAAAGTTCTAGTAAACTCAAGAAGAACAACAGTGAAGAGAATTTTTAAAAGACATTTTTCAAGGCCCTTCACACCTCACTCGAAAGAATCCTCGGCAACCCAATCCACCCTCACTGGGAATGCCACGGTAACAGCCCCCAAATTGAGCTGTCAGAAGCTTAGCGATGGCTGGAGGCATGAAGCTGACCCACTGTAGAGTGGTAGTGGGATGTGTACAGATGATGCAAGGATAGCTGAGGTTGTCCTCTAGAAGATTCTGACTAATTGGGCATTCTGAAGAATCAAGTGGCATATAAAGCTTTTACTGTATTAACACGGCATTTAAAAACCCAGCAAAAGCATAAGTATAGCAAAAAACACGTAACATGCCTCCAAACCAGGTGCTCTATCAGAGAGCTGAAGTCTGTCATCTAACACATGCATGTGGATTCATAAAAGGTGATCCTGAATTTAAAACAACCCCTTGCAAAAAAGGTGCAATACACAACACATGAAGACTACACTTTTTAACACATTATAATTATAATTATAAATGTGGACGTTGTAGCATATGTAAGCTAATGCAGGAGGGAAGGGAAATTTCAGTCAAGGATCGGAGGATACCAATCAAACATTTTGCATCATGTTATACATCATGGGTGATATACCTGATAGAATGCCCTTGCAGTCTGGTTTATGTTGGTTGTACAGTAAGACCATTAAAAACAAGGATATTAGAACACATCTCTAGGATTAGACATAAAGTGCTGGAGGCACCAATAGTTTCCCATTTTCTTGAATATCATCATGAGGAAACCTCCTTTAAAATTTCGGTACTGGAAGTTTTAATGAAGGGTCAGCTAAATCAAAACAACTTATTAAAAAGGGAGGCATATTGGATTGTGACTCTACAGTCAATTAGACCTTATGGCCTTAACACTGAGTTATTGTTAAACTGTTTTCTCTAATGAGATACTCTACTTTAAAGTAAGCTAAACACACAGTGGATGTTATTTAAACTCAGTATGGCCAATTAGATGACGCGCAGGAGAAGATACAACTGCTGCCGTCCAGGTGCTGGGGGAAAAACAAGCGTCTTTGCCAACTGAAATTGAATAATAGTGAATGGAACAGGTCTGTCTTTTACAATGTAGTGTAAATTTATTTGGTTGTGATGCCTTGTCATGGGTTTATGGATTTAAAAAAAAGGACTTTTGGCATTCTGTAACACTGTATAAAAGACTTGCATTGCTGTTTTGTAATACATTTTCTAAGGGATACTGTATAAATCACTGAAGTGGGGATACTATTGAATGTAACACAAAATTAATTTTTCATTACAGTTATGAACCACGCCCCTGAAGAAGGGGACGAAATCTGAGTTTAGCCGGCCCCAGATTGGGCGTGGCTAATTTCTAATTTGCTTTGGAACCTGTTCCACCTGGTAATTTTTCGTTTAAGAAGACTTTGTGAAGATTCTGCTGTTCCTCGTGGGCAAAGAACACAAATATATACACGATGGAAACCCTGGACTAACTTTATTGAATAGCTCATATATGCTTTATAATATTGAGTAGTAAATGCATTAATATTTTTGACTGTGATCAATAACATTGAATAGTAAATGCATCAATATATTTGATTGTGATTATATATTCAAATGGGTTTTGAATAGTGGCTCCTGTGAGTCTTTTCTCTCTTTATATACAGTTTTGAACAGGAGCAGCCTCTTTCTTTTCTTTGCAGTACCAGAAGCTTAGCGATGGCTGGAGGCATGAAGCTGACCCACTGTAGAGTGGTAGTGGGATGTGTACAGATGATGCAAGGATAGCTGAGGTTGTCCTCTAGAAGATTCTGACTAATTGGGCATTCTGAAGAATCAAGTGGCATATAAAGCTTTTACTGTATTAACACGGCATTTAAAAACCCAGCAAAAGCATAAGTATAGCAAAAAACACGTAACATGCCTCCAAACCAGGTGCTCTAACAGAGAGCTGAAGTCTGTCATCTAACACATGCATGTGGATTCATAAAAGAAGGTGATCCTGAATTTAAAACAACCCCTTGCAAAAAAGGTGCAATACACAACACATGAAGACTACACTTTTTAACACACCTTCATTTATTTTACATAATGTACACTCTGCCATTCTGCCCTCATCAATGAGGCATTATTTACCTCTCAGAGCCAAGCAGCCAATCCCCCCTGACCAGCAGACGTAAGTAACCAGGAAGGGCAAGGTGAGAGGCCTCAACCCTCCAAGGATCCTGTGCATATCCTCAGACTGAATAAACTAAAAAGTGTCACAAATAACTGGATAAGTCTGCACTCTGGCCCGTTCTGACTCTGTAGACTCCAAGCCAGAATAGATGCGAAAGATTTTATCTGCAAAGTGCTAAACAGAACAGCCACAGCAAGCCACCACCACTAAAATGTCCACCAACAGCTATGGCTAATGTAATAAATTACTAAAAATAAAAAAAAACCCTGCAGGCTTTGGAGATTTTTTTGTCCTGTGGGGGCAAAAAGAACCGAGCTACTAGGTAATTCCTGCCTGAAGCACAAGTGAAAAAGCAAAGGCTATTATGGAGTAAAATTCTGAGCATAAATATGGGACAATTACTAGTGCAGAAGCAAATCCACCATCCCTACCACTTCATACCATTCATCAGACAAGGAGCTGTAGTTTCCAAAATGAGCAAGTCCACCCATCTCCTCCTCTTGAAACTCAAAGCAGTTTGAAAGGCAGTATTTGCCCGTCATTATGTTGATTTTGCTGCCAGTTCTCCCTGCTGATGAACAAGTTTGCATTCTGTCTCCATTGCTCTCTGCATGTGCCGTGAATTCCCTTTTCTGTCTATCCGCGCTGCGGCAGGAGAGCAGCACAAAGCTGGCAGGAGACAGGAGGCAGTGGGAAGAGCAGATCCCCATCCCATCCTGCCCCTCCATCCCTGCCCGAGCTCCAAAGAGCCCTTCAAACCACCACCAGCTACCTTTTAAACTCTGTGGCTCTGCCAAGCCCCCCCTTGCTTCAGTTTAATTGGGATTCTCTGGTTTGACATTGGTTCCCTTGCTTCACTTTGGTTCTGTTGGGCTTTGTTGATTCAGCTTGTATGGGAGTTGGACTTGCATGTGGGACTTGCTTTTGGCCTTGGAAATGTTTCCCCCAAACAGTGGAGAATGGCTGGGAGGAGCTTGTACAGAGGCCCAGAGAATTGGACCCTGGAGTCCAATCCACCTGAAATTGGAGGGCGGGGTTCTTTAGTGGACAGATTTGCAAATTTGGTGATGTATTCTTTTCTGATTTCTTGAAAAATGCTCCCCAACCCCTCAAATATTTTTCCCCATAGTGGTTGGATAAATTTGGGGTTCTCTAACCAGATTAGAGAATCTGACCTGAATACTAAATTATTTTATCATCCCTGAAACCTGGGTCCCAATCAGACATATTTTTTTGGGAGGGGGACAAAGCCTTAGTAAAGATTTCTTCTTTGTTTCAAGTAAATATAGGGTCCTAGCAGGAGGGAAGACAAAGTTAAAGATCAGGGTTTCAGGGCTTTAGTTTTGTTACTGCTTCCAATATTTTCTCATAGCTATTTCAAATGCACATACTATATTTGAAAATAGCAGTAAAAGTAAACTACTAGAAACAGATTGTGCAACTTGGTCCATGAGCAGCAGATAGTAATATTAATTGTCAATCCTATGCCTCAAAAGTAATGCTCAAATTTCATGATTTTTAAATTCTCTCTCATATATATTAAACATATTTGCATATAAGAATGTATCTGTTGATTTCATATGCAATTGTTTCATGGTTGAGGGAGCACAGGAGTTTGAAACACTAAGTAAGTATGCTACATTTATGCTATTGCCCTTTCCACCACACATTTGATGATGTTATACATCAAGCTCATAGGATCACACAACAGCACTTTGAATCAACAGCCCCTTCCTGTTTTGGAAAGGGTAAGGAAAGTCTGCAGAGGACAAAGCACAGGCTTATCAAAAGGCACATGCCTTACAAGCTATTCTTGCATTCAGACCTATTCTTTACTGAAAGCATTTGGAGAAAGGATAGGCAATTTATAGAGCAGCTAGGTCTTCTAAAATTAAAAACCAATCACAGCTGTAGAGCATGTGTGTCATCCATGGGCACCAGAAGTCCTGGGGAAATTTAAACAGACTGTGAGACATGTATCATTTTAAAAGCCTTTTTAAAATGCTTGTGAAGAAACTGGTCTTTGCACTGGGTGCTCCAGTTGTAAAATGAACAAAGGCATTAGTGGTATTACAGAAATAAAACTAGCTGGAAGTACTACCTGTTTAATTGAGACACAGAAGAACTGTTTAACTGCAAGATCTGAGTGCAGTAGCACCTTAAAGAACAACAAGATTTCCAAGATGTAACCTTTCAAGAGTCAAGGTCCTTTCTTCAGATACAAGTAGGAATCTAATCTTGCTCCTACTGCAGACCAACATAGCTACTCATCTAAAACTAATTATTTAACTGTTTAACTGAGATGCAGAAGAACTAACTTTTTAACTGAGACACCGAAGAAACTATGAGTTCCCGAGGCCTTAAATAAATGCTAAAACATCTTACAACTTACTGAATGCTCAAATAAGATATTCACTGTCCAAGATAATGAGACAAAATATACTGGTGACCAGAGGCTTACATTTTGAGAAGCATTCATATAATAGTCAGAAGTGTGTAAAAACCATGTCAGCACATACTGCACAATAAACATAAGTGCTGGAGAACAGGAAAGAGGGATCTTATATGCCTTTTAACCTGGGCTTTTTCTCCTTAGCCCTGATGTCTGCGGGCAGATTTGCAGAAAGACAAACCAAAGGTGCCATAACACACGGGCTCCAAAGATGTTTAATGGTATAAGATCCAGATGCTGATTACTGGAAATGATCCTTTGTCGCATAAAGTTGTATGTATTGAGAGTAGGGCTGTGCATGGGTGGGGAGATTCGGTATTCTCGCTTCGGGTTTACCCAAAGCTGGAAACCAATTCGGAATACCCCTAAATTCGGGATAGCCCTAAATCCAAAGCAGCTTGATTTGGGTTTCGGGGATCGCTTTGGTATGCTCCATGAAGATTCGGAGCATACTGAAGTGAGGGGGAAACTCCCCACCCCCACCCACCCTGGGACAACCCCTCTACCCCCCCCAGGGAGACCCCTCCACCCCCACCCAACCCTGGGGGGACCCCTCCAACCCCTACCCACTTACCTGGCGGCAGGAGGGTTATCAGCTGGGCGGCGGTGGCTGCAGCACAAGGCAGCGCAGCCTGGAGCCAGTCAGCTCCTCTGCCACCACACCGCTGCCCGAGCCTGCGGGGTGGTGGGGGAAAGCCGGAGCCTCCTCCTCCAGCCCTTCCTGCTCCTCAAATGGCTGCCGCAGCGCCAGCACACTGTGGCCATTTGAAGGGCAGGAAGGGCCAGAGGAGGCAACTCCGGCCTTCCCCACCACCCTGCAGTCTTGGGCAGTGGTGTGGCAGCGGCAGAGGAGCCGGCCTGGAGCCCCTGCAAGGTAGGTGGGGGGTTTGATGTTTAAAGACCCCCGCCGCTGCTTGCAAGCAGCGGCGGAGCCCTTTAAACAAGCCGTGAAGCTTACCGAAGCGACCCGAATCACTTCGGTAAGCTTAGCTTCGGCATTCCTGAAGCGGGGCCAGCATGCTTTGGGAATGCCAAGGAATCAGGTCCACTTCGGATAACTGTACCTGAAGCAAAACCTGAATAGCACAGCCCTAATTGAGAGTCAAAATACTAAAACAGCAGCCTTTTCAGAAATAAATGCAAATCTAGCCTTTATAGATATGAAGTGAATCTCAATTCCATAAAGAACAGCTGGTTATGCCAATATCGTCCAGCAAGCTATAGAATACTAGACAATTTATGCATCTCTTTCAGTCTGACTCAAGGCTGCAAATGCATGCATCTACAAACTGTATTAATGCTCTGGCATGACAAATCCTTTATTGTCTGTGACACATAAAGCCCCCCTCAAGCTTCCTTTTCAGTATTTTAGTGGAGGCATGAGCAATTATGAACTGAATGAAATATTCTGAAACATTTCAATATGATATTTCTGTAACTATACAGGAATTGTTATCTGCAATTAGACAATAATCCTAGAAATATGAAACTGTTTTCAACAATGAACTCAAACACACACAAACCCTGAAGGAGAGGAGAACAAAGATATTGGTAAGATGAGAGGTGCCTGGTCCATCCATTCCAGCATCTTATGTCAAACAGTGGCCAACCAGTTGTTCTGGATGGCCAACAGACAGAGCACGGAGGTCAGGAGTCAGTGATGCTGACTCCTAGTACTGCTATTCAGAGATTTACTGCCCCAAGGCATGGATACTCCTTTTAGTCAACACAGCAAGTAGCTACTGCTGGTGCAATCCCCTCCATAATCCAACGCCTTTTTAAAGCCATCTACGTTACTTCCACTGTCAGTGACTCAATTATTTGTTGAGTTAAAGCATGATTTCTTTTGTCAATCCTGAATCTATTGCCCATCAGCTTCACTGGGCATCTCAAATACTTAGTATTATGAGAGACAGAGAAAAAGTTTTGTCTATCCAACTTATCCATCCCATGCATAGCTTTATAAAACTGCTATTGTGTCGCTCCATCACCCTTTTCCTAAACTGAAAAGTTCCCAAAGCCTTTCCTCAAAGGAAAGGATTTCCACTCCTTAACCACTTTGGTTCCCTTCTTCTATTCTTCCCCAACTCTGCAATACATTTTCTGAGGCACGTCAACCAAAGTTACACACAGTATTTCAAATGTGGCAATACTATAGGTCTATATGGGGATATTACAAAATTGCCCTTTTATTTTCAACTCTTTCCCTAATTATCAATAGCACAGTTAGGCTCTTTCACTGCTGCTCCATAATGAGTCTTGTTGAGTTAAGACCTTATCAGCATTTATTGAAAATTTGGATTGTTTTGTTCCAATATTCATCATCTTGCACTAGCTTACACTTCATTTGCTGTGTTGCTGCTCGCTCACTGAATTTGGACAGAACCTCTTGGAGTGTTCTTCACAAACTGTTTTATCATCCTGATAATCTGGTATCATCTTCAAAATTGGCTACTGTACTGTTCAACTATAGAACACCTAGGCTGGACTAGAAGATGCATGCAGGTCAGCCATACAGACATGCTCAATGAGAAGCTGGAGCAATTGCTCCTGGCCCCCCAGTTGCCCAACACGTCTGTCCTATCTTTGACAAACATCAATAGCTGTTCAAACAACGTAATGTACATAAAACTGTATGCTCCTAACAGTATAATTCATGGTCAGTATCCTAGGTAAAATCCAGGAATTGACCACCTGATTTGGATGAAAACGTAGCTGGGCATATGAATATACTCTTTATTTGAACCTTATGGTCATGTGTTGATGTTCAGAAACACTGACAGGCATGCTGATGTACTTTCACTCCTGCTCTCCAGCACACAAAGGGCAGTTCATTGCATGTGCATGCTTTCCATCAAGGAAGCCGAGAAAGTACATTAACATAGATTGGGTCATACCAGGTCAATGTATTTTTATTCAAAAGTGTCCAGTAATATGCTCCAAGACCAGTTTATGACTGGGACAAATATGATGATACTCATCCCCAGCTTGTTCTACCAGAGTTATCTGAAACGCCACTGCTATTACATCCATAGAGTTGTCATAGGTCAGAGGCAACTTAACGGCATGTAACACACACATTACATCCAATGCTGATATGCCTAATCCTTTTCAAAAGTTTATATTAGTCAGTATCAAAGCACATCTTGGTAAATGGGGGAATTCAAAGCATGATTTCAAAAAGAATACAAAAGACAACAGATAACTACCTTCTCCTGGGTTGACTGCTGCTGGTAGACTGTCCCAGTCTAGGGCCCAGGTAGGGTGAGGATGAGGACAAAACACTGCTTCAATACCACTCTTCTGTATTTAAAAATAAAGAGCAGTGAAGTCAGTAAACAAAGCCAAAAAAAACTAAAAGTTGTAGAGCATGCTTTGTACATTGCAGTATGGATGTCCTATGTCATAGGCTGTAAGTTTGCTTAGTGGCACATATTCTAGACAGAATTCTCTGGGTGTGTGTGTATCTATCAGAATATATTTCCTAGAGAAGCCTGTGTAGTACCTAACTAAAACATTTAGCTTATAAGCATAAAGGTGAATCAGTGGACCAGCAACCTCTAAGACAACATAGTTTCGAGATGTATTTGTTTATACATGAGTGCTGATGTAGCTTAGAGGCTAACAGCATGATCTCAAAAATCCCGTTAAAATTCTAGCTGAGTTATGAGATCACTGTACATCAAGCATGCTTTTCAGCCTTGGTGTTTCTATCAGCAACATGCCACATTAATGTTTACAAATCTTCATCACCTCAAATTAACACAAACGTCTTTACAGTTAGCAGATACAAACAGTTAAGCAATCATTCGGCTACCATTAATTTTGTCATGGTTGGCCTCGGACCACCTATAAAGTGGGCATCTCCATTCTCCTCTTCTGGCTCATCAGAAGCGGTGCAAGGTCTTTGTGGGCATTCATCTTGGAAAGAGGATGGGCCTCGACAGTGGACAAACTGCATTTTGCATTTGGCAGCAGCCTTCTTTATTCCTGGTACTTTCTGAACTCTCTGGTACCAACTGGATATTAAAGGCAACATTTTGTCTTGGTGGTTTTTGCAGAATACCTTAAATGGAGAACACAAAATTCTTCTTAGCAATTAAAGGTTTAGGAACCATCTGATGCACAAAAAGTGTGAATTCCAGAACAAATTTCCTTTCCTTATTACATTTGCTTACACTAGAGGAAGGATTGTAGGGTTCCTACACATCGGTTAATTTATAGCAAGTGGTTTTGCGATCCATTTGATATGAGCGCAAAATACCAAATCATACTTGAGAGCTGGGCCCTGGAACCACTGCCTAAGGTATTTTTCAGAACTCCAAAGAGGGACAATGTGTGTGCATAATGACTTCTAATGATCAGAATCAGTTTCAATGTCCTACGTAGCTTTGCCTCACCTGACTTACAGAACCAGAACATATTATGTGAAAGAATATAAATATGATACAATTATTTTCTGTATTTCATTATCTTCCATGAATCTTGGGGAGAAAAGTATGCTATAAATAATGTAAATAAAGACAAATGATAGTGCTCTATTTGCATAATTTATCTAATCACAGAATTCATCTTTCCTTAGTACAGAGTTTTATTTTTTGGTAGAGGCTTTCTTGATCTAAACCTGATACTGAGAAAACTGCATAGCATACATAACTAGTACATTACACAAGTTAATTAGACCAAGGCCTCAATTCAGCTAATGTGAATTATGATTTGGAAAGTTACTAATATTAAGTCTGTACAGGATCACACTGTAATAACCACTAAGATGGAATTTAGTCACAATTAATGACTAATTACAGATGGATTGGGGGGATAAAAACAAACAGGTGCTAGAACACCTATGTCCCCATACTTTTATTGGAGAATAAGGAGAAAGTTCAAGAATCTGAAGAACTAGAAAAGATGGAATAGTTTCCTGCAACACTGAGGTTAGAATTAGCTTTAGCAAGTGGTCTTTATTCTGCTGCTAAATGTATCAGACAAAAAGGAATACATTTTTCCCACACAGGTTTTCCCCTGGGGATAATCCTATGGCCTAAATTTATCATTTATTTAAGAGGCAGCCAGCATTATACTTGCACTAGCCCAATAAATTGATTCTATAGCGCCAGGCCATTTCAACCACCTACTAGATAACAATGGCATCAGGAAGAAAACCACTTTATTAATTCTTACCCAAAACAGATGAATGCATGGAAAGAGAACAACATCAGCCAAAGTAAAATATAGCCCTTCAGCAAAAATATGCTCCAGAGGCGGGAGTTCAGAAGTTTTCATTTTCCTAATGTTAGAAGGCTCCCTGTTGGTGGAAACTGGAATTTTCTGCACAGTTAATTCAGAGAAAGATAGTTCTAGTTCTGCAGGAGACGAGTCCTGAATTTCTTTTGATTTTCCTTCTTCTGAAGAATTATTACTTTCTTTCTTAACAAGCAAGTTTTGCTGTTGAATTTTCTGCCTTCGAATTTTGTCATCATTATGCACTCTTACAGGTTCTCCCAACTTCTTTTCAAACTGTAGAACTTCCACAGGAATACTCTGACGCTCATCAGGAGACTGCCTCAGAAAATTTTCAACAGCCAGAGGAATGCTGATTTCACAAAGTCTGGTCCATTCACTAATCTATAAAGACAATGAATTAGTTGTGAATTGTTTTATTGTGTATTCGTTGCAAAGGACAGGAAGGGAATTTCATGATCATTCTAACCTGTCACCTTTTGGGTGCAAAATGTGTCTACTACAGAAAACAGAAGTAACCATAAAGCTTTATATGCGTATACTGTCCGGGTACCATATAAAAGAACTAGTTACACACATTTGGGATTATGCTTCTAAAATATCTGCTTCCTATACTATGCAGCAAACCATCTTGGAAGGTTCAATGCCCACTTTGTAATTTTGCATTGGAGTGTGAGGTTCTGCTATTCATAAAAACAAGGATACATCTTAAACCTTGTCTTGTATTAGCTCTTTGGAGGCCAGCATTCATTTCATTAGACACACAATATCTCTACATGTTCTTTTAACTTGTTAGAGCTTTACACAGTGTGATCCTAAACACTTCTGTACCCTATTATATTGTTTATTGAAATGTCCTTGAAACTGATTGTAGTAACTCACACTGTGTAATCCGCCTTGTGCCTCAGTGAAAAGGCAGACTATAAATGTCGTAAATAAATCAATTACAAAGAACTTTAAAATATGTCGCTCTGCTTAGGACTGCAACATTAATAAGCCTGGTGTCAATATATACATAACACCTCAGTATATTAAAGACTTTAATGATGCTGCCACTCCTTGTCAGAGGCTACATTACTCAAATGCAAAACTTTACTGTCACATTCAAATCAGTATGAATAAAATCTCCATACTCACTTTATAATTGACTATTTTATTTGCTTCAGTGGAATCCATTGGGTATCTACAATTATATTATGAGGGCAGCTCCTTGCAACAATAGATCCAAAATTTACTCTTGTACTTTAAAAATACTGAGATTCAGTAAGTTAATGTGTCATTTCAGCATTATATTCTAAAGCAATGTTAATCTATTACAGCAGAAATAAACTCACTTCAGCGCAGGCTTTCAAACAGGTCTTTTTAAATCCCAAGAGTTCCAAAACTTCCTTCTTTGATGGATCAACCTCATAAGTTCTGTTTATTATATGCCTTGACACTACAGCAAGTCCTGCTCGACAGAACATCCCGTTCTTTTCAACAACAGCAGGTAAGCAGCAGCTCTGGACCACTGAAGGAAGCTGACACCTTTCGATAAGACAAAATTCCAGGGACTCAGGCAGTGCTTCATCTGTAAACTGCGAGTCTGAAGGTATTTCTCCTGGAGATACTAAAAAAACTCTGAATGTCTTGCAGTCACAGTATGACAAGAGAAATAAGGATATAGATGTGTGGAGAGGCAAGATGCAGTCTTCTTTCTGATGCAAGTAGTCTAGATAAAGGTGATCTTCAGTAACACTGCCTTTCATTTTTCTTAAAAGAAGAGATATTGATTAATAACACAAATGGGATTTTATTCATGTTATTGCTTAAACTACAAAAACTACCCAAAAAAGCCCACCTTTAAAATAGAGAAGACTGCTGTTTAAGTCCTGTTTGAGAACCACATTATCCAATTCAAGAACCCATTCAGTCTAAGTAACCAAAACTGAAGCTCTTGGGGCTTATTTGGCACAGCAGCCCCCGGTGAAGGTCTCAGTTCTGCTGTAATGTTTAGGTCCGCTATACTGTGACATCATCATATGATATGTTTTCTCATGCCCTCTCCACGTAACAGATACTTTCTGGGGGCGGGGGATAGCAAAATAAGGCAATGACATCGGAAAGTGTCCCTAATCATTATTTGAGGGGGGGGGCGCTCTAGAACACTTTAATAATAATGTGTGAAACCGCAGCTGTCCTATTTAATTGCCCACTTACAATGTAATTATTATATATGAATGGCCACAGGGATTCCTAAAATAATCAATCGTTACACTTCCAGCATTATGTCAAAATTATGTTGCTTAATGCCTAAATAACAGAAGCAGAGATTGTGATTTAAACAATTTTATGATATTGAGAGTATTTCAAGGTCACTTAAGAGAAGGAAGAACTTCTGAAGCATAATTTTTATATGATTAATGAAGCACATTTTGGAAAGATCAAAGAAACCCATGTATATGGTCTATTAATATTCCTGTCGTATTTAGAAATCATTTCAATGAAATTAACTTAATACTTAGTAGAAGATTCAATTATTTTGGTCCTTTTCTATTATTCTGAAGATGGTTTAACATAGAATTAAATAAAGAATTACAAATATGCAGTGATATATGCAATTTCTGCATATATAAGAACAGGGTTCAAATCTCACTACTGCCACGAGGCCCAGAGGTAGTCTTGGGTAAGCCCCAGCTCCCCAGCTGTAATGTGGGGAAATAATAACACTGACCTTGGTCACCACTCTGAGTGGGGCACTGATCTGTCTCAAACAGCAGCATAGAAGCACAGTTATTATTAACATTACACCTTCAATAAAATTTGCATTTACCTTCTTGTAAATCAGATTATAACACGTGGACACTAGATGGCATGCATTCAAAGCAATTACTGAAGAGTATAATACCATATTGGATGCCTTAATTATACTAAGAAGCATTTTGATCCATATTTAACCACCATTATTTTCTTCATTTCCAGAATCAGATTTGAGCACTAATGAACCTTTATAATAAACAGGAGCATTAGAGCACCTTAAGGTCTAACACAATTTTATTCCAGCATAAATCTTTGAGGACTACAGCCCACTTTGCCATATGGTAAGGAAACTGATTTTCATGGTTGCTTCTTTGGAATCACTTTTATAATGTCACAGATATTGTGCCAGGGTGATCTTAATTTACATGCAAAAATCTCAACTGTACTAATTCATTAGACTCTTAAAGTAATATAGTCACTGCCATCCCGTAACTAATGACATATTTAAGATAAATAGGAAATGAGAAGCTATAAAGAAGTTTTATATTTCACTTTTTAAAACCCTGATAAGATATGCAGATATTTTGTTGGTTCACCTGTTAATCCCCCCCCCCCAAAAAACCCTTTTGACAGAATTCTTTCATACAGACATATTTTAAAAGCCACACAAGGTAAGATCCTAGGTTACAAGAATTAGAATGAAAGCTTTGAAATACTCATCAAATAAGGTGTTAAAATGTTTAATTCTAAGTGTTTAATTCTATTTAATTCTATTCGTTGCTTAGTCAGTCATTCACTGATGTTTAACCTATATGTTTTAACCTATAAACCTACAAAGGAAAAAATTTCCATTCTCAGTATCATTACTGTAGTCTAACCAAGAGACAGCCAAGACATGGTAAAATTGAATTCATAAAAATTCAGTCAGTACCAGAAAAATTTGTCTCTCTCATCCCTTTAGAATCCACATGTTGATATACTTTTAAAGAATTCTTTCATGTAACACAGCAGAACAGAGTGCTATACATTATTAGATCTGTTTATTTTGCTCCTGAAAACTCTTTAAAAATGTGCAATTTTATAATTAATTAAATTCCTGTAATCCCAAACTTCACCACACTGTATGCAACCAGTAACATTTCACTACCCTTTAACAACATCTACAAAAAAATCAGTCCTAACTGGTCATGCCTCAGAACACCACTGTTACTTAATATTATGGCCACAATCCTAAGCATATGTAGTCCCTTGTAAAACATTTAACTCGGCTGATATATTTAGGAAGTAATGCTAAGCAGCATTGTGTAGTAGTTTGAGTATCAAACTAGGATCTGGGAGACAGGTTATTACGAGAATAAAAAAAGAGCAGATGAAATCAGTGTAAGCAGTTTGGGGAGAAATGTGGGTTATAAGTGAAGAAATAAAGCTAATCTACTCAGAACTAAATCTCATTTTATTCAAAGGGCTGTACTCTCATGCGTTGTTAGGATTGTTGGCGTAGGATCTGCATGTACAGCACTTAAAGAGTTAAAGGCTGTGAACAGGTCACTGATTTTAACAAAAGTTATTTCTGCACATAATTGAAATGGAACACATAAAATCATGTTTCTCAGGATGGTAATAGTTGGTAACTTCTGTCTCTTTCTGTCTCTTATTTAATACTGCTCGAACAATGCAATCATACAGACTTTTCTTAGCAAATCTTAGCAATCTGTCTCACATGAATGTCTGTACTAAGCTTTCTAGGTGAAACTAGTGAGCAAATTCATCAATTCTCCTTTTCTTTCACATAAGCAGCACATTGAAGTTAGCAGAATGGGGAAATAGTTCTTTAAAACTCTTTCTGTGGATAGCAACAAGGTGACATTCTCAATTAGACTGTGCCTAAGGCGACAACAATGTTTCTTATCCACTGTGGATTTCCCAACAATAAGAATTTTATGCTTTGAACATATAGGAAAGCCACTAGACAGATATTCTTCCTTCCTTCATCTTTCTCTGTCCTTTTAAGCCCTGTTCTGAAGTTCTTATTGGCAGCCCAAATGCTTCAGTTTCACAGTTACTAGATTTTGCTTACTGCTAGTCATTCCCTCTCTCACACTCTTTCTCTACATCTCTGAATTGTGCAACGCCTTGCATAGTGCAACTAAAATGAACTATGGCACCAACAGAACATCCAGAACATATAACACTGACTGGAAAAATCCTTTGTGCTGCTGATCGATTAATTTTAGCTTGCACCACAGACCACAGCATCATTCAATAAACCTCTTTTCTGCTTTCTTTGTGTCAACAGTTTATTCACGGATATCCAAGTGAGAGACATAAAATAGTTAATGATACCTCTTATGGTATTGGTCGCAACCACAACTAACCAAATGGTACTGTAATATTTTTAGTGTACATAAATTGAGAGCACCACTTCAACACGTGATACTTGCAAAAAAGAGGCATGCTTTCTGCCTACTCCAGCTTGTCTACTACTAAACCACATTATCAAATAGAAATTGGCACAGGAAAATCACATGCTGCACAGTGTGCAAAGTTGACACTCCAGGCTACTAGTTGTAAACAAGAACACAGTCATGGGCATATAGCAATACAGTGTGGGCACATCACAGAGACACTCTGTTCTCAAGGTTCCAACAAGAGATGCTGTTCTCCAGGTCCAGTGAATCAAAAATTTCCCAGGGTCTAAGAATAGTCTGAACAGGCCCATGAATTTCAGCCTGAGTTTGCAACCCAAGAGGTCTTGGTAAAACACATGCTACAGCCCCAGGCTCCTTTCCATTCAATATACAAAGAACTATTTCATTAAAAGTAAATCCAGTGTGGTATGGTGTTTACAGTGTCAGATTAGGATCTGGGAGAGAGCCAGGTTCAAATCCCCATTCTGCCATATAAGCTTTCTGGGTGACCTTGGACTTGTCACACATACTCAGCCTAACCAACCACACAGGGTTGTTGTGAGGATATAATAGAGGAGAGAAAGATGTAAGTCAATTTGAGGCCTCATTGGGGAAGAAAGATGGGGTATGAATAAATAAAACCAAAAAGACTACCATGAAGATGAGTTATCCATTAAAGTGCTGTAGGTCAACTTTAACCTGATACTTCTACTCTAAGATATGCCTACAACTGCTGTAAAAATCTGTAAAGCATTTCATGTGATTATTCCAACCCACATTTGTGATAATGTGATAATCACTGGAACGTGGTGGTTATTGCATAATATTAACATAGCATGAAGTGATGTGTGATTGGGTCACTGCCACAAACACATTCCCATGTGCTGCCATTTGGAGCTAGCTCTATCCATTTTCTTCTTCTCATTTCAATCCATGACAACTCTTTGAAAGGGTAAGTTGAAAGGATAAGCTAAGACCCTGGGGAATTCTGACAGAACAGACAATACTGACCTTGATAGACCAAAGATTAGACTCAGTATAAGGTAGCGTTCAGGTGTATGTGTGAAGTCCCATGACACAGTAACCGTTCTGAAATTATACTGGCAGTATTCTGCCTGAATAGAGGACCTCCTGCGAATCTTATTCTATGATGATGGAGGAAAAGTGAGGTCAGTGTTAATATAGAATATATTATATAATAGAAATATAATAGGTTAGGAAAGCTCCCAGTCTTCTGGCTTTCTGCAAACTATGCAAATCTGAATTATTCAAGAGGGATTTTTATGCAGATATAAAGGATGTACTGTAAGGAATAGTCTTATAAAGACCGTTACAGTAGGGAGGGGCCACATACTTTACTACTATTACTGTAAATATTGATGGACCATAGACTCCACTACTATAAGTATGATTCTGCTTTAGGATTGCCAGCTTCCAGGTAGTTGCTGGAGATCTCCCAGAATTACAACTGGTCTCCAGGCCACAGAGATCAGTTCACCTGGAGAAAATGGCTACTTTGGAGGGTAGACTCTATGGAATTATGCCATGCCAAGGTCCTCTCCCTCCCCAAACCCCACTTTCTCCAGGTCCACCCCCCACCCCATCTCTAGGAAATTCCCACCTTGGAGCTGGCAACCCTATTCTGCTGGGTTGTTTAATATATTAGTTGTAGAATTGCTTCCGCTGTTTCAGCATTTCTTCAGTTCTGTATTGGGTTTCTGCTGGTTTTTTTTTAATCTTTGCAAGTTTCCACGTATATACCTTATTACGTGTTTACTGAAAGGTCTTTGAAGTCGACTGTACCGACTCACACTGTGTCATCCGCCCTGAGCCTCAGTGGGAAAGGCGGACTATAAATAATGTAAAAATAAATAAATAAAATTAATGCAATAAATTCTCCTACGGCCTCCAGAGAACCCTGGGTCAATGCTGGTCGCCTCGGATCAGCGAATTGCAGGGGGAAAGAGGACATCCGGAGCATCCCCCTCCTCTCCGCCGCGGTTCCCTTCCCATTATTGAATTAGAATTAAAACTACTGATGGGGCGGGCGGGGGCGGGCGCTGACGGTGGGGATGACCCTCTGCACGTGCTCAGAGGCACCTTCATTTGCACTAGGAATCGGGGAGCCGAGACCCAGGCCTCCTAAGGACTAAGCTCCGGCACAAACGCAGCCCTCGCCGTCCCTCCGCTCCTTTGCCGCCCGGCCCCCGCTTGTCTCTCACCGCCGACCCCGGCGCTTCAGTTAGCGACCGCCCCGCTACAGGCCGCAGCAGCGCCCTCCTCGGCCTCTCCGCCTCGGCTCCCAACAGGCGGCCGCTTTCGCACTCCAGCCCCCGGCTCCGCCTCTTCCTCTTGTCGGAGACGAGGCCTTTCGTCGCTTCCGCAGGCTGCCTGGCCGGTAACCCCAGAGAAGGCGCCTGCAGAAGGAGGCTGGAGCTCCCCGGCGGAGCCACCCGGCTTCAGCCTCTCGGCTGGCGGAGCCGACGGTGCTGTCAAGGCAAGCGGGAGCCTGAGGTAAACGCTGGGGTCAGTCACGTGGGTTTACACGGCCGCCGAGGGCTGCCCCTTCACGGTGGCCAACTCTGGGGTAGGGGATTCCTGGAGATTTGGAGGTGGAGTCTGGGGAGAAGAGGGAGCTCAGGAGGGATGTGATATGACAGCACAGAGTCCGTCCTCCAGATCTGCCATTTCCCCCAGAGGAACTGATTTCTGTAGTCTGGAGAGAAGGTTGTCAGCCACCAAGTAGTGGCTGTAGATCTCCCGGAATTACAACTGATCTCCAAGCTGTAGAGCTCAGCTCCCTTGGAGGAAATGGCTGCTTTGGTCGACTTGGGCATTACACCCCGCGGAGGTTCCTTCTCTCCCCAAACCCTGCCCTCCCTAAGCACCACCCTTCAAATCAGGAATTTCCCAACCTGGCAACCTTAATTCTAGATCTCCAGGCCCTACCTGGAAATTGGCAACTCTAGCCCCTTTTCAAGCCGGCCGCTCAGGAACTGGTTGATCCGTTTCTTGTGCCTTTTTATGCAAAATTGTTTCGATTCAATCTGTTGGGCTTAAACTGGGAGTGACTCTGCAGAGGGTTGCGCAGCACTGTGATGCTGTGGCTGAATTGGCGCCAACAAAAACAGCAGGACACAATTGTGCAAGTTTTTGAGTTCTCTGAAATTTCATCAGGCTAGATATTAAAAAAAAATTTAAAAAGAAAATTTTAAATTTAAAGAAAAGAAAGATCATTCAAGCCATGATATTAAGTCCTCCTTTTTTAAATTTTTTTTTTATTGAAACTAAAAAAGTCCTCTTTGACATCCTGTGTGTGGAATGCTTTGCTGACTTCTGATGAAGAAATCTGGAGAACTCAAAAGCTTGCACACTGTAGCATCCTACACATTACTTCATATAGGTGCATCAAATCAGTGCATCTAGAACAGGCATGGCCCTGATTGTGCTGGCCCTGCCCCTCTTCCAATGTGTAATTGCCTGTTTGTGAGCGCAGCATCTATCCACAAAGGAAGTGTACATGCACGGGCTCCCTGTGATCAGGAAGGGTAGAAAAAATATTCCTGTTCACAGGGATAGTGCGTACATGAGTACGCTTCCTATGTGCAAAGATTCCAAGCTCATATTTATTTTAGACTTCATGCTCATAAGTTGGTGGTTGTGCATGGGCGGGGGGTGTTGCCAGCACACTCAGCCCTGTTGACCGTCTGTGCGTGGTGATTTCAACATGTAAGGTTTAGTTTATTCGGTGTTTAACCCGCCTTCCCCACAAGTGGGCTCAGGACAGGGTACAACAGTCATAAAATACAATTACATAGCAGTTTCTACAATAAAATTCAGCAATTAAAATTATATATATACAAAAACCTGATATAGTCGGATACACTATATGTGTGAAGAAGGCTTGTTTTGTATTTGTTTGTTAGAACATTGAACCTCATAGTTCAAGGCAACTTGCAATAATAGTTTTTTAAAAAGTAACAAACCCCAAGGTTTTCCTTCCATCCCCTCTTAAAAGATGCCTGTTATCCACAGTCTCTCAGAAGCTCTGGCAAACAAGCTTTGCAGCACCTCCAGGGACAGCACCCCTCACCTCTTCAAGGAGCCCATTCCACAGAGCAGGAGCCACCATGGAGAAGGCCCAGGCTCTGGTCAGTGTCAGATGGGCGGTCCTAAATGGTGTGAAAGGCAGCAAATGGTTGCCTAAGTTCTGTAGCTGGCACACAGGGACATATAGAAGGAGATGGCCCTTCAGATATGTGGGTCCCACGTTATGAAGGGCTTTAGAGGTCATAACTAGCACCTTGAATTGAACTCAGAGAGACACTGGCAGCCAATGTAGTTGGTTCAAAATGGATAACATATGTTCCTAGCAGCTAGCCTCTGAGAATAGTTGGGCTGCCACATTCTGGACCAGTTATAATTTCCAGGTTGTCTGAGCAGCCCCACGTAGAGCGTGTTGCAATAATCCAGCTGTGAGGTTACAAATGCATGGATCTGTGTGGCTAGATCGGCTGAGTAATGTGACAGTTGGTGAACCAGATACAACTAATTGAAGGTGCTCCTAGCCACAATGACAACTGGTTTTTCAAAGAGCAAGGCAGGGTCCATGAGCATCCCAAAGCTCTTTAAGATGCTCTGAGAAAGCCAACTTCACTCCATCTAGGATAAGTGGATTCAGTATCAATATCAGCATTACCTCTGTCTTGTCTGGATTCAGCCTCAGTTTGTTCTGCCTTAGCCATCTGACCACAGTATCAAAGCACTTGTCAAGAAGAACCAAGATGGATGCATCTGGAGGCTTGGCTAATGAAATACAGATCTGGGTGTCATTTATTGATGGCACCCAATCCCAAAGCAATCTCACTGGCCTCATATATATTTTAAAGACCATGGACAAGAGAATAGAACCCTGTGGCACTCCACAAGACAAACCCCACCCAGTTGATTCTGCACTTTTGGCGGAGACATTTGTTTCCAGTCAGACAAAAAAAGAGTGAAACCACCAAAGGTCTAAGTCCATAACACCAACTCCTTATTCAAGCTGGTAGATAAAAATGGAGTGGTCAGCTGTGTCAAAGGCTGCTGAGAGATCTAACAGTACCAGCAGGAAAGATGGTCCCCTGCCCACCTTTAAGTGAAGATAGTCCACCAGCGCAACTAAAGCTGTCTCGGTATCAAACTCAAGCTTGAAGCCAGATTGAAATAAGAGCAGTTGTGTCATCCATGAAACCCTGGTGCTGCTCTGCCGCTGCATGCTCTATCACCTTCCCTAGAAAAGGCAAACTGGTCTATAATTGACTGCTTCATGCCTAGCCAGTTAAGGTTTTTTTAACAAGAGGTTTAATCACTGCCTTCTTTTCTTGTGCTAATATGCTGTCTCTACTTGGAAGAGTGTAATTTCAGGGGATCCTGAGTTTGGAACTTTTCAGTTTCTTCCTTTTAAGGTCCAGTTTGTAATTTTAGAAACAACAAATACGATGTATCTTTGCTACACTCTACAGGCTATTCTGAGAAATTCCCAAAGTCATATTATAAATCTTGTTTCTTTTAGGTGGCGGTATCAATAAAAAGCTCCGTGGGTGTTAATTCTTGCTTTTTTCAAAATAAAGATTTTTTTTTAAATGTATATTTATAAATCCATTATTTTGAGTATGCTGAACACAGCATACAATAAACTTGAGTCTCTCTTGTTTCACTGAGACAGTGCAAGAACAGGATTGCAAGTGCTTTGCAACCTGTTTTCTAAATGCAAGTAAGTTCCACTGACTTCTAGAAACTCTGTCTTGAGCTGACCAGCCAGAGTCTCAGGAAAGCAGTATTTTGTTAACATGTGTTGTTTGCCTTAGTATTTATTTTCATTTAAAGATGCTGCTATGGCTGCTACTGTGAACTTGGAACTTGACCCTGTTTTCCTGAAAGCTCTGGGCTTCCTGCATTCGAAGAGCAAGGATTCTGCTGAGAAACTTAAAGCGTTGCTTGATGAATCTTTGGCTAGAGGGACTGATTCAAACTATCGCCCATCGCTGAAGGTACTGGAATGTGCTGTACCAGGGGTTCTCAAATATTAGCAACTCAAGAAGCCGCCTTCTGATAATTTTTTTTCACAGATCCCAAGCCCTTCCTTTATCCCTGAACAGTCCCTTTTTCTGCCTTCCTTTTTCCACATTTTGAGCCAAAACACACGAGAAGAAATACCTAGGTTCAGCACGTGTTCTCTTACCTCAAGGTTTGCCGGGATCTGTAGGCGTCCTGGAAGCTTAAAGTTTAGCATTTACAGAGCAGCAGGAAGGGAAATACAGGCGCCCGTATTTCCCTTCCTGCTGCTCTGTAAATGCTAAACTTTAAGCTGCCAAGACACCTACACTTCCCAACAAACCTTGAGGTAAGAGAACAAGTTTAACATTTACAGAGCAGCAGGAAGGGGAAGGGAAATACAGGCGCCTGTATTTCCCTTCCTGCTGCTCTGTAAATGCTAAACTTTAAGCTTCCAGGACGCCTACAGATCCCGGCAAACCTTGAGGTAAGAGAACACGTGCTGAACCTAGGTATTTCTTCTCGTGTGTTTTGGCTCTTAGTCTCTGATGATAGGAGCTATTGATGGAGAAAGCTCATACCCTGGAGATCTAGTTGGCCCCTAAAGTGCTACTGGACCTGAATCTTGCTCTTCTACTACAGGCCAGCACAGCTACCCACCTATCTACTGACATGTGTCACTCCTACTCCAGATTAAATGCCTTCTAAAAGAGGAAAATTTTCCTTCCCCTTCAAAAGGCTTGAACAGACAGTGTCATAATCCAGGGGTGGCCGCTGGAAAAGCCTTCCTGTGGGTTCTAGCCCCTGACGTCTGCAACTGCTAAGTCATGCAGGAGAACACTGTTGATCTCAGCTCCCAGGCACATTGTTATGGGTGGAGATGGTCCTTCAGGTATTTGGAGCTAAGCCATTTAGGGCTACTAAAATTAACCTTGATTTGTGCTGAGAAGCAGTTGGAAGTCAGTATAGTCATAATAATAATGCTAGTTTGATATAATCTCAGTGGGTTCCAGTTATGGTACTTGTCACCATCTCTTGCTTCAGGTGACATCTCTATGCCATTCAAGGGCTGCATTGAGCTGCTTATAGTAATACAATCAGGCTGTTGTTACCAAGGCATGTATGAAAAAGGCAATGTTTGTTTTCTTTGGGGATGGCTACAACTGGTGGACTAGCCTAAATTGTTAAAAAGGTATCCAAGGGACATTTTAAAGAAGTTAAGTATAATGTGGAGCTTGTTTAGTTTCACGTACTTATAAGTAGCAAGTATTTCAAGCATTACCTTAATATGCCGTACCTGTTTTGCTTTATTCAGGAAATAGATCAGCCCAAAGTATCAATCACAAAGCCAGTTTCTGTTAAGCAAGAGCCTAAGGCTTCCTCAAGCCTTCCCTTGGGAAGTAATAATGGCAAGCCCATTGCAACCGAAAAGGTGAAAAAAGAAGCAGAAAAGAGGCCTGCTGATAAAGTAAGTTCCATGATCACAGTAAAAACATTCCTGGGAATGGGGGCGGGGCAGAATTTTACAAAGGCCGTATTAGTTCAGGCTGTGGCTTTTAGCTAATTGTTTTATGCAGCCTGCGTAGCATTAATCCTTGAACATTAATGCAGTCTGCTCTGCTTGTTGCAGTTTTGCCATATGTTACTTAGTTAATGGCTCGTCTCCTTGCTGCTTCCAAAGCTGTGAGCTGTGTGTTTTCTTCTCTGTGGAGAACATTTTGTTTTCAGAGGGTGCCCTTTTCCCTGCCTGCTGAATTACTTAGCTGTTTTTCAGAGAGGCATGCTGATAAGGGAGCATTTTAATTTTGTTTAGACTTTGTTTATTTCACTTCCCTTTGCAATTTCATTTTACCCACCACTGTTTTTGACTGCTTGGCAGTAGGGCTTCTATTTAACAAATGAACATAATTACATCTCTCTGGTACCAGCATGGAAGTTTAAAGCATGAGTGATGAGTCCTACTTCAGATCTTGGCTTTGCCACAAACTTGGTAGCCTTCCAGTGCTGTCAAAAGCAGAGCTGTACCCTTCTGTTAGAGAAGGTGCTGTTGGAGAAGCTGGCCTCCCTCTGTTTGTAATAGGTGCCAGTAGTATTGGCCTTCCTCATATAAAAATCTGCACAGTTTTAAAACTGATGTGCTATTGATCAGCTAGAAAAAACACTTTGTTTATAGGGCTGGCACTACTTTTATCCCATTCAGTGAGGCATTAATCTATTATATGTAGTTGCAAAGAATTAATCATACTTTTAAAATCTAAGATTTTTTTAAAGAACTCTAGTGGGTACAGATCAAAGAATATTAAATGAGAGTGTATTCGCTGGAAAGAAAAAAAACTTGAAACATCCCTTTTAGATGCTTTAAGCAGCTATTGGCTTATTGTTTTGTTTTTTATTAACGTATTCACTTTCTTTCATAGTGATATTATATACATTTCTCATAATTAACTTGTAATGTTCACAGCCCTGCATGCTGTACAGAATTTGCTGCTGACTTATGGCAACCCAAGGCAAGAGGTTGTTTGTCATTGCCTGCCTCTGCATAGTAAGCCTGAACTGTCTTGGTGGTCTCCTAAGCAAGTATTAACCTGAGCTGACCCTGCTTAATTTCAGAATTGAGGCTAGGCTGGGCCATGAAGATCAGGGCAATTTACTCTATATAATGTTATTTTGCAATGCAGCATTTGCTAACTTTCACTTGCATACAAGTCTTTTGATCACATTAAAGTTTTTACATTTTCATTAGTGCTCTCTCTCTCTCTTTTTTTAAATAGATAAAGTTGGAAATCAGTGAAGGAGTCGACATTCCAAAGAAACCAAGGCTAGAAAAACCAGAGGCTCGTTCTTCTCCAATCACAGTCCAGACTAGCAAGGATTTGGCCATGCCAGATCTCTCTAGTTTTGAAGAAACCAGTGCTGACGATTTTGCCATGGAGATGGGCTTGGCTTGTGTTGTTTGTCGGTGAGTTGTATAAATTTTAGCTATTCAGTAGTTATGAAGGGCATAGCTTATCATTTTTATGGTAGTTCTGAATAGTAGTCACTTTCCTCTTCAAGCCAAGTTTCTGAACGGTAATATTTTCTTTAGTTTTTTCCCCTATAAATTTTGGTTCATGAAAAAACTTGTAAATCCCATCTACGTAAAATGTCCCCGAACTTTGTTCGGCTTTTCAAACCGAAGCTGCAATCCTGTGAAAAGTGGCATGCTTAAATTCATTGATTTAAATATGCTTAAACACAACAAATGCTACATAAGATCAGGCTGTAAAATACTAATTTGTCTAAAGAAATATTGAGTTCTGTAGTTGCTAAAAATAAATGACAAAAGGAGCCAGTATGTTCAGCCTAGGTAAGAGTGATGAGTGAAAGGTAAAGCACCTGTGATAAAACAGGTTTTTTGTAGTAATCATTTTCTTTTTTAACAAACACTATTTATAAATGTAACTCTAGATATGCTGACCCAGGATATTAAAATATGGATGCTTATCATTAAGATTCAGGAACAGATTTTTGAGTTCAGCAGATTATACAGATTATACAGGTTATACAGATATTTATGGAGCTTAGTTTGAGTAAACAGTAAACAAATTTCAGAACAGCATCCCAGGTTGTCATAAGAAGTCATATTGACATAAGCAGAACTAGGCTTATTACCTGTGTGTGTCTTAAGGTGTGGAAAACAGTTAAATGATTGACCCCAGTGTTGTAAATAATGTCGAAATAAATGAGAAATTCCTGCTTTACTTGATTTGAGTTCTATGCACAAACTTGTTAAACCAGACATTTTCTTGAGTCACAGGTTAAGTATATTTGCCTAAATGAGAGACAGGAAGGGATGGCAAGCGTGAAAAATTACTCAGTTCAATTAAGAATGTATGCTAAAGACATGAATATAGGTTGTATTTAAGGATCTTAAGAATAGCTGTAAAAATAATACAACTAACTAGATAATACAGGCATGTATATTGTCTAGAGAAGTAAATAAAATTGCTGAGTAAAATAATCCCAGTTTGAGTTCAATTTATGAGTTCAATTTACAGTAAAAACAAAATATTTTGGATTTAGGATTTATCCTGGCTGGTGTCTTGCAGGTTTACAGAGGAAAATTTGAGTGTTATGCACTGCTCTTCTGTACATTTAAAAAAAGGGGAGGGGGGAACCTTTAAAATTCCCTGCATTCACTCCACCCTATAAGAGAATAGTGCTCTAATTCTACCTTCAGTTTACTAACCACTTATTTCAGAATTTTTACCTAAGCAGTACCAAGTTTAAAATGACTGCTCTTGAGTAAATACAACTGAATGTCAGCACACTTAGAATTAACTGTATCTGTAACTGTAGTAAGTAGAAGTATGAAATTGGCAGTAGCAGAATGAACAGAAATGTCAAAATCCTCATGGCAGTCAAGAAAGAAACCTCAAAAGATCTGTTCTGCTGAACAAATGTTTGAAGCCAGTAGTATAGCTTCCAAGTGTAATTAAATATTCAGAAGCAAAATGTGAGATTTTTCAAGTGACATGTGTCCTGTTAAAGTGGAGAATTTATTTAAAAGTTGCATACCTTTACAAGAAGTCTGTTAATCACCTTGCATATATTAACTTCTCTTATTTTTCAAGGCACAGAACTGTATGAGCTATATCCATTTAGTTTGGACGTGAAAAGTTTTTATATTTCATTTGTGTGTGTTTTTTAAAACAGGCCAAAATTAAAAACTATAAAGGATAATACAGAGATAAGACTGTTCTTTATATAATATATCTGGATAATTCTTCTGATCCAGTTCATTAAAAAATCAGTGAGATTTGAATTTTACAGCTGCTCAGTTACTAAGGAGTAAGTGTCACTGAACTTAATCAGACTTCTGAGTACACCTACTTAGGATCGCGCTGCACATACTCTGGAATTATAATTTTTTCTAATTTATATATCAGCTAGGTTTTTAAAAAGATTCATGGGCATCTGGACAATATCTTCGGTCTTAATTTCCCTATTAAATAAAGAAATAAGATACTGCTTTTACCTATCCATCTGCAAATAGAGTTTCCATGGTTACCTGTATACCTATACCATGGGGATATATGCAAAAGTAGTTTAGCAATTAAGCAAAGTGATTTGTCATTTAAAAGAAGAAGTCATTAGAGAAATGATGTAGAGAATACACACACACACACACACTACAGAATCCCACGCAACATAAAACCTTATCAGCTTCCCTATGCCTTTAAGGCATAACTGCTGGACTAACCTTTTCTGCTCCTTCATCTCCCAGTTCTAGACTATTTTATATTCCTAGTTGTCCTGTAAAATGAGGCATAAAATAGTCAGCAGCACTGGAAAATATTTTGTAACTTTCTGCATTTTTATTTCAAGGGTGATCACCGTTGCAGTTTTTCACAGCTTGACTTTAATTCCCTTCTTGTTAGATTATCCCTCTTACATTATAGATCATGATCTTATTGATAATTTTTTCTGCTTTCTTCCCCGTTTACTCCTGCTATCTTGTAAGTAAATAAATAAATATGCCGTTTATAGTCCACCTTTCTCACTGAGACTCAAGATAGATTACACAGTGCGAGTCAAGATTATCTGTGGCTCACAGATTTATAACAATGCAATAGGGTATGGATTGCAGAAATTTAAATACAAACAGAAATCAATACAGAGCTGATTAGAAATGGCACATTAAATAATGCAGAAGCTACCTAGTAGGTACATAGTATAGTCCACATCCCCTGTCCCCTAACCAAAGCATCTTTGAAACATGTCCTTACAGTATGGCCCTCCTACCTGTGTAAAAAGGCCTCATAAATAATTTAGCTTTGCATATGTTGTGGAAAGCCGGGAGAGTGGATGACCTCCTAACCTCATCAGGCAGACCATTCCATAAGATGGGTGCAACAAAAGCAATTTTGCTCATTTGCAGGGTGGCACATAAAGAAGACTCTATTCAGATGAGCAAAGCTGCCATGGCTGAGCACAGAGGCAGTCCTGCAGATATGAGGAACCAGGGCCATGAAGGGCTTTTATGTGATAGCCAGTCCCTTGAATTGAGCCTGTGACTGATGGGTAGCCAATGGAGTGACTGCAGAATTGAACTGCCTTCCTTCTTTATTTAAACTAAGCACATTTACTCACAATTGTGACGACTGTCTGGATTACTTTCTCCCTGTACAGAGGCGGTGTGCAGTGGGGAAGCAATATCCTGTGTCTTCTATCTCATCTGCCTCTTGGTGCTAGCCCAGGGCAGAACAGACATCAACAACATCTGTTTGCATAGGCCTACAAGCATAGACCCATATAGCCCAGTAGATTCCTGAACTGAATGTGGGACGTGTGTGTTGAATGTGAAGATCGTTTTCTGAGGTCCAGCTCTATGTGCCTTCATCTTCTGAGCTGACCAGAAACAGCTATCTTTCATGCAGTTTCTCCTCCATGGAATTCCCTCCATGTAACTATTTGACACTTACCCTGGTCAGTTTGAGGCACCGCATGAATATATTTTTATTTATTTCCCAGGCATTTGGCAATAATGAGTGGTCTACTTAATATTTTAATAGGGTTTTAATTCAGCTATCACTGTTTCCTGCTATGTTTTCTCTGTTTTTACAGCTGCATGGTCTCATTAATCTTTTGAGGATTTAAAAAAACATCTTAGTATTACTCTTGTATAGTATGGATTTCTGGTATGTTGATTTCATGAAATAAATAATAATCCCAAATTTCATTTATGAGGTGGTCTAAAACATTGTAAATGTAAATGACATTGTTTGTGTCACATGCTTAAGTCCTATGTAAATATTACACCCATGGAGGATGCCTGATAGGACAGATGCAGTCTGTTGGCCGGAAGAAATGCAGTGCAGTCCTAAAGAGAATTACACCCTTCTAAGCACACTGGCATCAATGAACATAGAAGGGTGTAACTGGTTAGGATCACAGTGTTCATCATGTTTCCCTTATATACACATCCTTTCATTGGTGAGAAGGTCATCCAAGTCAGCTGTAATAATCTGGTTAGTTTTTTAAAACCTTTTTGCCTTTCGACCTTTAATTTAGCTCCTCCTTACGTTACCTTATACCTCAGGAGGGCTCTGGTCACAGCCAACACTCTTTATTTCTACTCTTACAGAGCTTCAGGTGTCCTCTGCTTTACCCAGGCCATTACCTCAAGAACACATTCCCTTTTGTTTTTGTGTGACCTGTATATTTATATTGCAGCCTCCTTGGCTCCCTCAGAAGGTTTTTGCTGCCACCAAAGGGTTTTGCCTTAGATCTCTATGGCTTAATTGGCAATAAGGGAAGGCTTTTTATAGATGGTCGTTTGACAGAATGGTCAACGTGTGAAGGGTGTCTGTGAGGTAAAATAGGGGATTTTTTTCTTAAACAAAAGAATTTATAAGAACATAAGCATGATGGTTGCAGAATTTTGATAAGCGTATTAGTTTCAGAATAGTTCTTAAGCTTGGTGGTTTCAAAGACAAGTTACGTATTTACAGGCCCAGTCACACAGACTAATTTTCCACACAGATCTTCACTAACAGAATAAACTCTTTTCTCATCCACACAGACCTATATTCACTCATGTCTTTCCATGCAGCTTACCTGACCTAGACAGAATAACCTCTCTCTCTTGATATACATAACTGACCCAGGCACTCACACAGTTTGCCTGACAGACAGAATAACCAAACTCCACACAGACAACTTAGGCTTCACACAGTTTGCCTGACTTAATCAGAATAAATACTTTCCCTCAGAAGCACTCAGACACAGTTTCTCTCAGGCTCCATACATAGAGTTGTGTAGAGTCATATTAAGAAGAGATATGTGGAAAGTAACATTTCATGGTTCCAGATTCCGTTTCAAAAGGTGATGTTAATTTGGGCTGAACTTTTTGTGCGCAGACAAATGACAGTTACTTCTGGGAATCAGTTAGTGGAATGCCAGGAGTGTCACAATCTCTACCACCAAGATTGCCATAAACCTCAAGTGACGGACAAGGAAGTGAATGATCCTCGTCTAGTGTGGTACTGTGCCCGATGCATCAGGCAAATGAAAAAGATGGTAAGAGGTGGTTTGCTAGAATCAATACTAGCAGAGATCTAGTAACAGATCTGTTTAAGGAGAGGAGTTCTTACTTGGAATTCAAAATAAGCATAGTTCAGGTTCTGTAAGGAAGGGAGTTGGCTGGGTTCATAGTGTTTCCCGTATTATATTTGTACACAGGATATGCAAGGAATTGCGGAGATATTCCTCCCATTGCAGAATGCAGCCTCCTTCCCCTTCCTCTTGCTTAACAGATTCACATGGAATCTCTGGGGATAAAAAAGCTGATTTTCCCCCATCTCCATTCTGCTTACAGCCAGAGTAGATCCCCCCCAGGTTTGCAGAACCTGATATAAGAGTCATGGCTGAACTCTGCTGTTGTATGTTAGTTACTATTACATTTTTTAATGTATCGATTTATATAAATTTGGCCCATATCAAAGTACATCCAGGTAATTGATATTTGAAAAGTCCAGGAAGATAATCAAAGCCCAGGAAGAAGTAACTGGGCTAGACAAGCTGATATTCAGTGCAGTTAAATCCTAGCAACTTATCAAAACAGTAAAAAATATTGGGCTAGGTTTTGTAAATATATAGCAATTCTTGCAGCAAACTTAGACTTTTTTGTTGCATTTATTTCCCTATGATCTGCCTTAATGATTTTCAAGGTTAAACAGTTTACAATTTCTGCAATAGTAGTGGTTTAGCAGTAGTTGATTAGTAGAAGCAGCATTTTAATATACAAGTTCTGAACTGACGTTTTAAAATCAAGGTGTCTTCAAAGAAATTACCTTTGTCCTGGATGATTAATTATTTGAAATTATGCTAGGAAGATGCTTGGAAGATAATATTTGATTAAACCAGCAGTAAGACCTACTTATTGGCCTTGAATTCCTACTTCCTATGTTTTTCTGTGTATTTGAACCCAGCCTAAAATCTCATACAAGTCTTAAGTTTCAGCCTTCCCTGACATCTACTGTGCCTCTTGATTCGTCATTTCCAGGTGTTACCTGTTAGAATGTTTAGTAGATAAAATATTTGCTTTGGTTTTCGTTTTGATTTAAATTCTTGCCATTTTAAAGATAGTAACCTAGGAGTGTATATGTGATTTACACAGGCTCAGAAAACACAGAAGCCTTCCCAGAAGCCAGCCCCTGCTGTAGTTTCAGTAGCTCCAGCTGTGAAAGATTCACTGACAAAGAAACCAGAAATTAAGCTAAAGTTGGACACCACAACAACCTTCTTAGCATTTAAGAGGACAGAGGTCAAGGTGCTGTATATAAACTGTTGTGTGGGAAAATGCATTTATTTGACTGTATTTTTTACTGCATACTTTTTTACTGCATACTTTTCTCTTTGTAATAAAATTGGCTCCTCCAATTAGAATCCACAGTCAAAACTCTCTTATGCCATTATGCCAGTCAGTCCAAATAGATGACGGAATGTCATCTTTAAATACAAATTCTCAAAATACTTATTTGACAAAAAACATTGTGTTTTAAATGGTACATGAAATAATAGTTTCACACAGAAAATATGTGCATTTCTTCACTTCTATAACCTGTAAAAATGTTGTGTCTGTAAGGCGTTGTATGGTAAGTCAGGCTGATGATTCTTTTCCTTGCTTCCTTGGAATTAGATGTGTTAACCACAAATGACTGGCTTATATCTCCTGAGCCATGACCAGCCCAGAAGTGTAAGTTGAGTATGGCTGAACTGTATGCTGTAACCAGCTAGAGGAGTCTTGCTCTGAATGGAGCGTGTTTATTTATATATCAGAGTGTGGAAGGGATGGGGAACAGCTGAAGTTCTGGAGCTATCTGAGCCCTGTTGAGAGCTGGCTTGGGATGGCCAGAACATGCCAAGTCTGGTTGGCCCCACCTGCTCCCTCCTGCCAGTTTCCTAGACCCTGGTGCAAGGCTTAAGGGTACTTGCCTGAGAGTAAGCCCCATTGAATAACACAAGACTTAATTCTAACTATACCTGCTTAGGATTGCTCCCCTTGATGTGTATGCAATGTGGCTAGTTGGGGAATGCGTCCCTTTCTGGGGGAAGAGTAGTAAGAATTTTGGCTCATGTGCAAACACTCAGGAGTTATGCCTGATGGCTGAGCTAATCTGTCTGTTCTACTGGGCATAAAATGCCACTATATATCTGGAAAGTCATTTTTCTGGCAGATTCACAGATTTTAAACGTTTGGGCAAAATTGAAATATATGTAGTACTCTTACTAAATCTAAACTTATTTTACAGCTTTATAATTTTAAAAGCATAATTTCTAATTGTGTATATAAAAATGGGACTATTTGGCATATTTTAAACTAACAGTATATATACTTGTTTTCTACAAACTTGTGGATATATTCAGCACTACAGAGAGACAGCGACACACATATTAGCATTTGCTATCTGAGAGACAGGAAAAATAAAAGTTGAAAACAGAAAATACAAATTTTTGTAGTAAATCATATTATTGGAAGAGTCTCAGAGTCACAAGAGGACTAGCTGCAGCATATTTGTAAATCAGGTTAAATTTTATAACATTGAACTCTTATTGTTATCTAATGCTCTTTACATAAATTTCAACACACTATACATTTTGAGTGGCTAAAACCTTTTTTTTTTAATGCAAAAATATTTTATTGGGTTGGGGGAAGTCTCTCTCTCTCTCTCTCTCTCTCTCTCTCTCTCTCTCTCTCTCGCACACACACACACACACACACACAGTTTTCTTTTTTGTTCTAGACCTTCACTGTCTCCTGAGGAAGAGAGGCTAGCTTCGCTGTACAAATTCTGAGATTGTAAGAGCTGATACAAAGGGCAGTCAAGAAAATTCCACCAACAGGCTTAACCCACTGCTGTGTGAATACTTGTAGTTCAGTAGTTTTAACAGACCATTAGGGACCTAGTCTAGAAGGCACCAAAAAGTTTTGTTTGTGCAGGTCGGGAGCTACTCGGAAGTCTCATGCTCATGAGCATCCTGCCATTCATTTCTGTGGGAATTACAGAATTACTTGGGGATTGTGCTCAGTGGCTCCTGAACTGCCTGTTCAAACACAGGGTGTGAGTGAGCTGCAGTGCAGATGATGAGTTCTTTGTTATGTTTTCTAATGATTGCAAGAAGCAGGAACAAACATTGGTAACACATCATTGCACACAGCCCGTTAGCTATATGCGTCTCTTAAATGGCAATAAATCTGTTTTTTGAAAACTCCTCCTAAAGATGATATGGCTTCCTTAGAGGCTAGGATTTTCCCTGGTAACACTCTAGGTGATGGGAAAGTGATCAGAATAACCACAGATTCTGCTGGGCTTGTTCAGTTCACAAATATTGACATTTCTTTAATGTCCGTTTTTGTAGATGTAGTAAGGAAGCATTATGCCATATGAGATTGCATTCGGTTTTTAAAGAGGAGGAGAAAAAGAAGTTTGAGACTTACTCGAAATGTTTTTTTTAAATCCACATGTCTTTTCTCTCCATTTGTTATTGGAGGTATAGGTATCACAACAAGAACATGAAATGTTGTAGCTGCTGCTGCTTATACTGGACTGTGCTCAGGAAGAATCTCCTGTAGCTAATGTGGACTTTGTTTGTATTTCAGACCTCTGCTGCTGTGTCTGGCAATAACTCCAATGCCAATGTTTCCTCTTCAACCAGCGGCCTTACAGGATGGGCTGCATTTGCAGCGAAAACATCCTCTGCGGGCCCGTCAACAGCTAAGATGGGATCCACAACGCAGAGCACCAGTGGGAAGCCTACCACAACGTCAAATAACCAGAAACCTGTGGGCTTGTCAGGTTTGGCAACAGCTAAAGTGGGGCTGGGGTCAAAGATAGCCTCCCCGAACAGTAGCACCAGCCCTGTTCAGCTGAAGCCCCTGCCAACTTTGACCTTGGGAAAAACTGGCCTTTCCCGTTCAGTTAGCAGTGATAATGTCAGCAAAGTAGGACTCCCGAGTCCCAGCAGTTCAGCTCCTGGTGGCAGCAGCAGCAGCCAATCGACTAGTGGAAATGGAAGTGGTGGGACAGCAGGCAGCAGCGGAAGTACCACCAGCAAATCAAGTACAGAATCGGGGAATCAGTCACCATCCGTGAAGGGTCCTACTTCTCAAGAGTCACAGCTCAATGCCATGAAAAGGTTACAGATGGTCAAGAAGAAAGCTGCTCAAAAGAAATTAAAGAAGTAATAGAGCTATGTCTTTAAATTCTAGTATCAATTGAGCCAAGTAATAAATTCAAATATTTAAGTTGCATTAATGTTTTTATGTGGTGGCAGCAAGAGGGAAACAAGTACAGACAGTGGCTTTCTGATGCTTTTCCCTGTAGTGATTCCATATTCCTAAAGTGAAAAACTTCCAAATGCAAACAGAATCAACAAGCCCAACAGAACCAAGAGTAAACCAGAGAATCCCAGCAGAGCCAAGGGCTAATGGGAAGTCCAGCACATTCACTATCAAACCAGAACATACCAGCAGAACCAACTTAAGGAAGGGACACTGAGAAGCCCAAACAACCCATGTCAGATCAGAGAATCCCAGCAGAACCCAGGGCCAGTGTAGCAAGCCCAGCAGAACCAACAGTCTTCATTGCTGGTTCTCCTGTTCTCTCCTAACCTGTAATGAAGAAGCAATACAGCATGCATAAGCTTCATTTTAGGTTCTTTGGTGGTATCTGCTCATATTTTTTTAAACATATAATTGTCTACTTTTCTAACATCTCATTTTCCAATGATATTTGTGAGGGTTTTTTCCTTTAAAAGAGTGGCAAGGACCATATATTTTCTGCATAGAAGTGTGCCCCCTAACATCTGCTCCTATTGCTTGGGAGAGCTGCCACATCCCTTTTCCCCACTGCCTGGAAAATTTGTACAATTGAAGAACAATAGGCCTGGGAGCCTTAAAATACCACCCTCAAATATTTTTGGATATTCCCAAATTTTTCTGGAATTGGTACCTGGTATTCCTGCGTATTCCAAATACAGACCAGATATACCAGAATAGGCATCCCTGATCAAAAGCCCCCTTAACTCGTTCTTTCTAAAGGCCATATGAGTAAGTGCTTTCTGACAGTATCCAGAAGGCTGTTCCATAGCATGGAAGCTGCCACAGTAAAGGCACAAAAATGAGCAGTGATGGTTGTCATGTATCTGGAAAGGGGGGAGGGTAGAAAGAAGACATCTCTGGGATGGCTGTAGCTTGGGCTCAGATAGAGAGATGGTCCTTCAAATATGTGGGTCCCAGATTATGAAAGTCTTTAAAGGTAAGAACTAGCACCAAGATAAATACATGACAAGCCCTCAGATGATGCAAATATTTGTAAAAATATATATGTATTTATTACAGTAATTTAAAAGCAAACATCTTGATTCTCATATAATGCTGTTTTTGATATTCACAGTCATAAATCTCTAGTCTTTTGCCTTTGTAGCAAGCATTGGCAAAAGGAGGAGAGGAGGAACTAAGCTATTTGTGTTTTGGTGGATGCAAAATCATTCTTTAAGACTGAAGTGGAACTATATGAAGAAACGTTAATACAGACATCTGTGGAAGGAATAACTATAGATCATGTTTGCATGTGCAATTATAATAAGAAAGCTACATAGATGCTGGTTTACCAAATTCAAAAGTGAGTCTCAGGTAGCAATCATCTCAGTTTGACATTATTGTGCAAAACACAGTGGATACACTCCATGCTGGTGAGTCATGCAGTTGCATGGTTACCCTGTTTTCTTTGTTCCTATTCATTTCAACCGGGCTTCTATACTATGTTCAATGGCTTCAATTCATTTGATTAACCTTAATCCTACAGATCAAAATATAATACCCCCTCCACCATAACCCTCAGCTATGCAAACTGATCAATTATATCACTTTGCTATGATCTCATTTTTTCAGGCTGGCTGCTAAGATCTCATCAGATCTTGGAAGCTAAGCAGAGTCAGTCTTGCTTTGCAATTGAAAGGGAGACCTCACTATGCGGGGGCAGGCGAATGATCTCTGTTAGTTATTTGCCTTGAAAACGCCAGCAGGGGTTGCCATATGGTGGCTATGACTTGACAGCACTTTCCACCACCACACTACTGATTAGGGCTGCCGTATATCGACCCTGAAAGCTCTTATTCCACAAGATAAGATTTTTTTTGTTCAGCTTATCCCATGATACTGAGATGGGGGGGGGGCAGTGCATACTGGAAATTTCCCTTCTGCATAACACATCCATCTTCACAAAGTTTGGGCCCAACAACTCTCCTAATATAGCTCACTGTCTTTGATGTTAGTTGTGCTAAATTCCATCTGCTTTTCTGTATAAATGAATTCATACATTCATAGATGCAGAGGAGTTAGCAGTGTTAGTCTGTGGTAGCAAAATCCAAAAGAGCCCAGTAGCACCTTTAAGACTAACCAATTTTATTGTAGCATAAGCTTTCGAGAATCAAGTTCTCTTCGTCAGATGCATGGTACAGAAACTGGTCATGGTACAGTTTCTGTACCATGCATCTGGCGAAGAGAACTTGATTCTCGAAAGCTTATGCTACAATAAAATTGGTTAGTCTTAAAGGTGCTACTGGGCTCTTTTGGATTTTTCGTACATTCAATTAGCTGTAGTTTCTTAGAGGGCTCATGTAGGCCCCACTGTAGGAGTGAATACTGAGAATACAGTAAGTACATTTATTGTGGACTCTTGGTCACCACTTATAAAGTTTATATCCTTTTTTAGACTTCAAGATCACTTGGAATGTAATAACATGGAAGCCCATTTTCCTTAGATTTAACATTCTACTTAAAAGTTTCAGGTAGGTAGCTGTGTTGGTAGAACAGCAGGATTTGAGTCCAGTGGCGCCTTAGAGACCAACAAGAGTTTCACGGTATAAGCTTTTGAGAGTCAAAGCTTGTACCTGAATGTTCCTGAAAGAAAGTGGCGTTCTTTATTAAGACATCTAGAGGCCAATCGCCTTTAACTAGCCTGTGATTCTGTTTCCAACTTCAACAAGTCCATTAATGGCCCTGAAAACCAGAGACTAAATATAACATGCACCTCAGAACTGAGATCCTAAAAATCATTAGTGTTCCTAATATTTGTGTCCTACAATGACCGTCACTGTGTGGATCTTAGCTCCTTGCACACAATTCAGCTGCTTGCAGCTTTCACCTACAACTAGGAGGACAAGGTCTGCTGGAACCTGCTCTGAAATGTGAAGCATGGCAAAATGAAGCTTTCTGACAATTGAGTTTTTGGTTACAAATTGTTTACATAAACAAAAGGTAGCTTAACTGATAAGGGTAGTCAACTCAGCCCATGCAGTTTTTAGGCCTTGGGATCATGACAGCAGCTAGCAAAAGCTAGGCTGCATCAAGGCTATGTTTCATTCTCCCCACATTTTGTTTGTAATCTGAAAAAGATAATTACAATGGCTAATGACCTTTATGGGCACAGCAGGATCACTGGCATGAACATTTCATCAGTCACAAACTTCAAAAGCCATGAGTATGTGCACTGAGAATGACACCAGTGAGGTTCGTGTTCAAACACTTTAGTGTCTGCCACATGCCCTTTAATGACATGATGTAATTCAATGTGGCTTCGTTCACACTAAACAAATGCTCCCACTAAATTAGTAGGAACTATTTGCTGTAACTTGGTACTTTTATTATGTTCTGAACCTTGCAAGGCTGATTCCTGTGTTTGTAAATGATCCTCTTCACTGCTTGCATGCTCTCTCACGTATACACACGCACACACTTGCTCTTACTGCTTTCTTCTTTGCTAGTTCTATAACACACTGGGACATCAGAGAGTTTTTATTTTTCAAAATGTAAAATGAATTAAGATATTGTCAAAACTTCATTTCCACATTTCTGTTTGTTCCTTAATTCTGACCTTCATGTTGTACATATGTGCAGTATGTTTGAAAAGGCAAACAGTGGCCGATTCCAGATGACTAACCTTAAGTCGCTTCATGCCGCCCTCTTCCGGATCGCGACGGGGAAAATGCGAAATATCGCGTTTCCTCGCGCGAGTTTTGCGCGTCGTCGTGCAAAACTCGCGTGAGGAAACGCGATATTTCGCATTTTCCCCGTCGCGATCCGGAAGAGGGCGGCATGAAGCGACTTAAGGTTAGTCATCTGGAATCGGCCAGTGTTAGGCCTAGAGAACATAGATACACAAAATGTGGAAATGCCATTTTGATTGAGAACTATAAATCTCTTGCTACTTATGTTCCAGTGTTTTCTTTCTGGAATTCATAGAAATAGTCAAAAGCGCCAAACGTGAAAGGAAATCTGGTGTCATGATAAAGGTCAGATCCCAGCCCGTTTTACTTGCAACGCCATTGCCAAGGATTACCCTGTTGCAATACACTTAAGATAAAGTAAGACTTCTAGTCACCTTACCTTCAGGAAAAACTAGTTTGACTAAATGGGAAAGGTTTTGTTTCCAGCTGGGAATCATTTTGTATATTTCATTTCAGATTTACTGTCAGAGATAATCAAAAAGAGTCCAGTAGCACCTTTAAGACTAACCAATTTTATTGTAGCATAAGCTTTCGAGAATCAAGTTCTCTTCGTCAGATGCATGATCATGCATCTGACGAAGAGAACTTGATTCTCGAAAGCTTATGCTACAATAAAATTGGTTAGTCTTAAAGGTGCTACTGGACTCTTTTTGATTTTGCTACTACAGACTAACACGGCTAACTCCTCTGGATCTACTGTCAGAGATACAATCAGTATGAACTAGTTCTCTAGCCCTCCCCAGCTGCTAAAATTTTGAAATATTCATAAACAGTAGAATTAGAATTAAAAATGCAACAGGAACTTGCACATTTCCTGCTGAGAGAGTCACAGAGTCCACTCGTCTCAAAAGACACAAAATGTGTCTTTTTTAATAGACTGTTTTTTCTTACAGTTCTTGAAGACTACGTGCCCTTTTTCAATGCTGTATAAAGATGGGAAAACCTTATTTGTGTGTGAATTCTTCATTGTCCTCCAGAACATGCAAGTTTTCTACCCAGCCCTAACTGGAAAGCATTTTAGCTTCATAACAATTAGCTAGCTATTCATCCATCCTGTTTTTAGTCCACCCTTCTTTGGAGGAACTCAAGAGCATGTAGAATTTCCCTTATTTTATCCTTACAACAATCCTGTGAAGTAGATAAACTAAAAGAGATTTAGCCCAAGATGACCCAATTAACTTCATCACTGAGAGGAGATCTGAACTTCGACCTTGCTACTCTAGCCACTACACCATAAGTTAGGCCAAAACATAAAGATTCACCAAGGAAACCCAGTGAATATCATAGTTAAATGGCTCTACTATCCTAGAACTCGAGGGCTGAAATGTGACACGGATATAAGTGGCGATTCTTCTTTGCAAGCATTTCAGGAAAGGAATGAAAACACATATATGAAGTCTTCAGCTTTTGATTTTAAAATGTACCACTCCTTTTGCAGGTACAAAAGCACACACGGTTGATACCAACAATAACAAAAATGAAGTCTTTTGGTGCCAATGTGCCATCTCAAGTCCTATTAATGTTCTTCATTAAGCATATGTCATCTTCCCAAGGTAATTAGCTGGCACGTATCCTCTTTCTCCTTTTGCTTCAGCTAACCACCATTCTTTATTACCACTCAGATCAGAAAACCGAAGGATCCGAACCCGCTGATATTCCTCAAGACTCAGTTCCTGGTGACTCCTGGCTTGAAATGCGTGAACCGCATAGAAAGTCTAGGGATGGAGTTGGGGGAAAGAAAAGTCAAAATGTATTCTACCTTAATCACTTCACTGTATTGTAAATGAGACATCTCTAATTTCAAACCCAGAATGGTCATACAAACCCAAAAACAGTTTAGATGCAGAGACTGGTCAGAACACCAATAAGAGAATCTGTTAATTGCCTCTCTCATACCCTATTATATATTAACATATTGCTATTACATGTTACACTATTAACCTCAACTCCTGAAATTTCAAATTCAGAAGTTTCAGCCATGAGTTTTTTCAGTGATCTTGAGCTACCAAATGCTCACCTATTTAATATAAGAAATAAGGCGCCTACAATTCCACTAATAGTTTGAAAAATGCGGAAATCATACCTTAAAGCTACCATATTGACTCCTGTGCTATTTGAGCAATACAGGCACTGCATTGTGCCCACATAAAATTCTGTCTTCCTGCTGCTATACTTTCCCATTTTCTTTTGCGGCTACATTGCAGTTGCACCCATTACTTCCAATGGATGCTCCATATAATTGATTTCAATATGCATGTGACTAATTTTTTAATGAACATTTTAAAGGAACTGAAACCAATTTGCAGAGAAACAGAACAAAGACTATAAGAACAAGGGAAAATGCTGGCCTGTAATTCTTCTCTTAAACCAAAGGGCTTTTAAAAATTATTCTCAAGTAACTGAATTGCATGAACCCTCTATTATGTAGTGCAGGGGTGGGCAAATTGCGGCCCGCGGGCCACATGCGGCCCACTACAGAGTTTTTTGTGGCCCGCCAAGACAGTCAGAAAAATCCGCCTTGAACCGAGCTATAGATGATATGAAATTAGCACAATAAATAAATTGAATAAAACTACCACTATTTTATTTAATTTATATTTATTGATTTTTATGATACAATTTATACCTTTTCTGAAATGCAAAGTTAACTAATGAATGCAATCATTTTAAAAGGTGCAGCCCTCCGCTAACCTCCGCTCCCACAAAGTGGCCCCCGAGCCAAAACAATTGCCCACCCCTGATGTAGTGGAATAGTAAAATACCTAGCTTTATTGTCTTTCCACACAACTGCAACAATTCCGCTGTGCAATATTTTTTTAAAAAACTTCAAAATGAACCCCTTATGTACCAGAATCTTCTTTTAAAAAATAATTTGGGACAGAATGGGTTCATTTTGGACCAGGTTCTTTTAATGCAGCTAGTATCTCTTTTACATACTGCAGAGAATGTTGCACACTGCTGGACTTAATATTAAGTTTGAAATTGTAGCAGTAGGGGACATTCTTGAATCAGTAAATTCATTTCCTGGAAAGTAAAAGTTTAGAGAACCAGGTAGGAAGGTTAGCTAAAGAACCGAGACAGAGATATGGGGGGAAGGATATAGGAATGCCTTGTAGGTATACAGTGCAATTCTAAGCAGAATAGCACCCTTCTAAGCCAATTGACTTCAACAGAGTTATATGTATAATACCTATGCTTAGGACTGCATTGATCCACTCTGGATGTAAACAAATCTGAGCTTCTAGTACAACATTTTTTATTACAAAGCCATTATTTAAACCGGAAGCCAAACTCATTCACTGTTAGAAGTTTGAGAGTCTCAAGACTTGCATGTGATTCCCTCCCACCCTCACCCTGGTAACTTAGTCTATTAGGGCTAGTTAAGTTTGGTTCTATCTCAGTGAATCAAACTAGTGTTGGTCTGCAGTAGAATAGCAAGATCTGAGTCCAGTACTACCTTAACAGCAAGGTATCCAGGGTATAATTTTTTGAGAATCAAAGTTCCCTTCATCAGATACATCAGGGGAAAAGAAAGTGACCCATCAAGGGGAGTGGGGAAAAGTGCCTGAGTACCATAGGAATTACAAAGTGTGTTTGCCAAATCATGCTTTCCTAGCTGAACAGCTCCACAGCCATAGTTAAGCTGGCTACCTCTGATGTAAACAGACAATTGGAAACTGTGGTAGCACTGAGTTTCATCCCGCAATCTGTCGATAGAAGCTTCTGATAGTTGCTGATCTTCCCAGCTTCCCCTTCCCCTCAGCAGTCTCTACCAACTCTTGGAAACTTTATTCCGGGGGTTGCGTAATAACCATGCAGCTCAGGTGGCTGCAGTGGGGAAGAGGAAGAAGGTGAAATGGCTCACCCGTACCTCTTCCATGAGTGGAAAACTGCTGACAGAAGTGGAAGAAGGGAGTAATTCTTTCCCCTTCCCACTCTAGACTCACAACCCATGTCTTGTGAGCCCAGGAATAAAATTCTGTGGGATCAGAAATGGCTACTTGGGGGAGGGGAAACCCCATAAGATTGAAGTTCCTTGTGTGGTCCTTTCACAGTCCTTGCGCTGGATCTAGCCTACTCAGGGGCTGTTATATAGAGTGATAAATTCAGAAGCATCACTTTTCTTAACTCTTATCATCCTACATAATCCCTAAATTTGGGCCCTGTCGCCCTCTGTTCTAAAGTGGGCCAGTTTTACCTCAGACAAGAAAGAAAAGAGTTCTTACATGTTGGTCATCCATTTCATAAATGCTATCAGTCTCTGTCCCATTAACTGCAGGTTTTTCACTCAGACTGTTATAGGAAGAGCCACTGTCACTTCTCTTATGTCCAGCAGCTTTGGTGCCGCCGTCCTCCATTTGCCGTGAAGAGACAAAGAGGCTGATGTTATCAAAGTCACCATCACAAAAACTGGCTTCCCCAGCATCCTTTTGCACCTTTGCTGGATTATAGGGTTTCAAGAAGGAGGAGTAAACATATCCTTTCGAAACTAGGGAAAGATGAGAAAGACTGTTGAAGAATTATTTTTCAACCACTTGATAAAAGCTGAAGTCTTTGTTTACTGCAAGTTAAAAGCCAAACATATGCAACCCAGAACTAAAGTGCAAAACAATGCAAATTATACTAATTCTCAAATTATAATGTCACCTAAGAAACTCACAGTGCGATTGATTCCATGCTGAGTTACTCCAATGGGCTTAGACAGGAATAACTCTGCATGGCTGATCATGCTGGAAACTTTTCTGTTCAACTGCAGCAGCAAACTCTAGAAGTCACCATGCAGGATTTGGAACTTCTAGGAGCAGATGAAGCTGCTATGAAGTCAGAGATTTCGTCCATCTAGTTCAATTTTATCTATTCTAACAGGCAGCAACTCTCCAGGGTCTCAGGAAGAAACGTGTTTTTTTCTAGCTCTGGTCCCTTCCAGTTATGCCGCAGATAAAATCTTCCACATGCAAAACAGGCTCTCCCACTAAGCACCTTCTCAAGGAGGAGGGATGGACCCTTTGTCAGATGAAACCTGACCTGGTCTTTGGAGCCACAGCAGCATGCAGGACATGAGTAAAATGTCAATGAAGAAAGAACCAAATGGAGTGGCTATGGAAAACATCATGATTATTGTGCCAGTTCACAGTGCTTGTCTTCTACCACAGTTTGGAGAGTCCAATAGCTGTCCAGTTCCAGGGAGCATCATGAAGACAGCAAGAGGTGAATCAGGAAGCTTGCAGAGGTGTTATGTCAGCGAGAAATTTCAAAACTGGCTGCTGGACAGAAGGCCATCTCTAGGCTTGGAAAATGGAGAGTCTGAGCAAACAGTACTCCTGTTCTGGGACTTTAACAGAGGCTATAACCAAGAGAACATGGACAGGTGTGTGGTGATAAAACGTTCAGTGAAATCCTAAGCAGAGTTGCTCCAGACTAAGCCCATTGATTTTACTCAGACTGGGCTTAGACAGGAGTAACTCTTCTTAGGATTTAACTGAAAGTCTTTCTAAGACTTCCTTATGGGTCTCATGAAGACTTGGCAACCAATAGATTGGACTGAGACCATTTAAATTGTGATCCATGTCAAGGAGATGTGCAGAGACAAAAAGGATGATTTCCCTTGCTAGTAGACATTCCAAAGACTCTCTCCCCTGTCAGTAGTTTAAGGTGGGGAGCTGCATTTGGTCTGCAGTTGAAGAGCAAGATCCAGGCCCAACAGCACCTTAAAGTCCAATTAGATTTCCAAGGTATGAGCATGGAGCTTTAACTCTCAAAAGGTCATACCTTGGAAATCTAGTTGATGTTTAAGGTGCTACTGGGCATGGATCTTGCTCCTCTCCCCTGTAGTTTCTGCATTTTAGCATACTTTACTCATTCGGACATCTCTTCTGCACGGATTCTTATTTTCGATCACTTCGAATTAAGCCTATTTTCTCAGCCGTAGCTTGTCACAGAAAAAAATTATTTCTCCTCTCCAGGAACCTGCCTAAGATGGCTTACAAAACAAAAATAATAAAAACATTAAAAGATAGTAATTAAAAGCCAGCTTTGGAAAAAAATGCATGGGGTGGGGAATTATGAATTCTATCAACAAAAAGTCTGGTCGTTCTGAAGATCACCTATGTATCATGGCATTCAATTATTGATGTTCTGTGCATGTAAGTGAATTGGTTTTATCTGCATATTGCATCGTATGTTCTCTCTGTCTTTTTTTCCCACTCGGCCTCTTTGGTTTACCCCAGCTTTGCATCCACAAATGTCACCTGGAGATCTACATCCTTAAAGCAAAGTGCACAAAGGACTTACTTCCGGTGTCAACCAGCCATCTGCCTGCACTTCCAAAGGGATCCTTTTGCTCCACAACAGCCACCAGTTCTCCTTCGTATAGATCGATATCATACTCCTGGGTGGCATTGCACTTACGCTTGGCTTGGTACAGCAAATCCAAGTTGTATGTAGACAATATGATTGACCTGTGGCTTTCCGTCTGCCTTGGAGATTCAGGCTGAAAAGGAAAAGCAGAACAAAAATGCTGTTGGAGCCAGACTTTCTACCGGCATGCTGCCAATGAGCATATTCAGGAATGGATTGTTCAACTGATCTTCTACAGCATGAAAGTGTTCATAATCTATATCTCAGCAGCCTCTTCCATAAGGAAAGTTGCTGTTATTTAGGGCTGGAGAAGAATTTGAACTTGGGGCCCCGCATGGCAAAATCGAAGGCCTGGTTTACACCTGCAGAATGAGGTGAGAATTAGGTAGTGAGACTGACTGTACCACTCCAGACTGCAAGCATCTGAGTGTGGGTGGGATACAATTCTGGAATGCTTGTTCATGTTAAGATGCCCTGCACATAAAAACATGAACACGCTAGAGAGAAAGTCTATCCTAGCCTTTCTTTGTAGTACCAGGTTTCCATTTTTATTTTAATAATATGGAGAAGTGTTAAAACCTGACCGCTCAAGCTCAGTCTATTTTATATCCTTATTCGGCTGTATGCACACAGTCAAAGTCCAGTACAGTGCACAGCATCAACATATGTTGCGGAATAACAGGGATGACTGTGCTGGGTCTACCCTCTCATATGTGCATTTGTCAAAATGTGGTCACCGTGCCTACGGACATATGAGCTGTACATGCACTGGCCCCATCACCATGGAAAGTAAAGATTAAGATCACAAGAATGAGCAAATACATGTATAAGCGCTGGGCTTTTGTTTGGGCAAATGCGTGTAAGAAGGGGCAGGGTCAAAGCCCATGTGCCTTCAAGCTGTGCACGTAATGGAATCTGTCCCCTTGGGTAGTAGATCATTCCTGCTCCCTCGGTGTGCATGTTGGCTCTCTATGTACAGAGCCTGTGACTATTGGATCAAACATGGCCACTTGGGTATAATTCCACATTCCTGACATGTTTCTGCTGATATATCCCTGGTGGCTGACTGCTCCCACAATGGTTTTTCTTTTCCTCGAAGAGTATTTTAACTTCCCTTGAGTTCACAGCTCCAACAATAAGCTGCTCATATAAATATGCTTCTCATAAGAATACTTTTTTTCCTACAAGTCAATTGCCAGGCATATTGTCAGAGATAGCTATCTGACAGCGCTGCAGTGCTGCTACGCAATTGCACACAGGGGCATGGCAAGTACTCAAAATGCTCCAAACTTATGTATGGAGTGCTGTGGGCACAGCAGGTGGGCTGATGTGCTTGTGCTTGCCCCCTCTTACTTGGAAGGCTGGAAAATGTAATCTCCTATGAATAGTCATGTTCAGGATATTTGCCTGCTTCCTCAGTCTTCATGCAGTTATCATCCCAATGTCAATTAACTGACAGGGTATGCAACTACAACTCCCAACCCCATGACACAGCCAGAGCTGAAAATACAGTAATCCATGGATTAGGGTTTATTATATATGGAATGACAATTTACAGATATGGGACAAGCAAAGCTGCTGTGGCTCCCAAATGCTACGTCGTGCACCAAACACATATAAATCTGACCATGTGTTTTTAAACACATACTATCAGCAATGAAAGGCATTTAAAGGTACCTTATTAATAAAAAAAATAGCCTGGAAGATTCATAAGTACAACATAGATGTTTAGCGGGAAATATATCTGCAGATTCACAATCTGAAAGTACATATGACAAGGATGGAGACAAGGGATATGAGATGAACTGCCATTGTAGAAAGAAATGGCATGAGATGAGCTTGTTTTTTCGGGCTCTAGAAATTTGGCCCTGTGTGCATTTTCTTGGGAGTAAGGCTGAATCCACACATCCCGGCATAGCACTAAACTGCCAGAATGAGAGTGTCTTCCTGGCGCGATTTCTGATGTCATCGTGCCACGATTCCGCTCTCATGGCGCAATGACATCAGAAATCACGCCAGGAAGATGCTATTATTCCAGCAGTTGAGCACTATGTCAGGATGTGTGTTTTCAGCCACAGTCCTCTGAACACTATGACAGTTCATAACAACAACATTCGATTTATATACTGCCCTTTAGCGCAACTTAACACCCACTCAGAGCAGTTTACAAAATATGTTATTATTATCCCCACAACAATCACCCTGTGAGGTGGGTGGGGCTGAGAAAACTACAAGCTGTGACTGACCTAAGGTCACTCAGCTGGCTTCAAGTGGAGGAGTGGGGAATCAAACCCGGTTCTCCAGATTAGAGTCCTGCACTCTTAACCACTACAACAAGTTCCAAGTAAACATGTATAGGATCAAGCTGCACAAATGATGCATTTTAACTTGGAAATTTCATCTACGCAAGGCTGTACTTCTACTCTGAAGAAGACCCTAATATGGTTGTTGTGGGTTTTCCGGGCTGTATTGCCGTGGTCTTGGCATTGTAGTTCCTGACGTTTCGCCAGCAGCTGTGGCTGGCATCTTCAGAGGTGTAGCACCAAAAGACAGAGATCTCTCAGTGTCTCAGATCTCTGTCTTTTGGTGCTACACCTCTGAAGATGCCAGCCACAGCTGCTGGTGAAACGTCAGGAACTACAATGCCAAGACCACGGCAATACAGCCCGGAAAACCCACAACAACCATTGTTCTCCGGCCGTGAAAGCCTTCGACAATACATTAAGACCCTAATAACTTCTCAGTAAATGCTTTGGATCATTTGGGCAGGATCTTAGTAACTGGCTGCAAGCTAATGGGACTAGTCCAATGGACTCGTAGCATTAGCAACATATGCTCTATTGAATTCCTGAAAAATATGAAATCTGATTCATTAACTACTTCAAGATGCCATTCCTTGGAGATGAATAAGATTAAACTGTAGGTTTAAGGATCATATTTGAGGATCATATACCAAGTTTCTGAATAAGGCTGTTATACAAATATATTGAAATACAAACATCCAGGTGGACATTTAAAATGTGCAGCTTGTATCTGAAAGAACAACCCAGAGAAAGTTTAGAAAGTTATCAGACCCGAATCTTGACTCCAAAAATGTTCACTGAGGAGTATAAAATTCAAAGAAACGTTCTGCCAGTCAAGCATTCAACGTTCTAAAACTAAATCAGTTTAAATGAGATTATTTTAAGAGAATTTAAGAATGTTTTATTTCCTCTAGACTACACTTCAAATGTGTAGCCCTCTAGCTTGTGACACACACTTCATTTTTGTGACCAGACCTTAAGAATGTACAACACAGATCTTCCAGTGCAGGAAAAGAATTTCGTGGTGTCAATGGGTCCTGTGGAAATCTACCCCTCTGACCTGAATTAAACTTTGGAGCCTTCTCAGTCATGTGGCTGCACCTGTGAAATGCCCTCTCCCTAAAGGTCCACTTGGCAACTTCACTACTGGCCCAGAAAAGCCCATTTCTTCTGATGGCTACTGAAGTTCTCTTAGACTGTTAGATGTTTTGAGACAATATTATGATAAAAAATATTGCAATAATTTATAATAATAACAATAACATTCGATTTATATACTGCCCTTCAGGACAACTTAATGCCCACTCAGAGAGGTTTACAAAGTATGTCATTATTATCCCCACAACAAAACACCCTGTGAGGTGGGTGGGGCTGAGAGAGCTCCAGAGAGCCGTGACTAGTCCAAGGTCACCCAGCTGGCTTCAAGCAGAGGAGTAGGGAATCAAACCCAGCTCTCCAGATTAGAGTCCCGCACTCTTAACCACTGCACGAAACTGGCTCTCCAGTTTGTAAGTAAAGAGGAAGTGACAGTTTTTAGGGGCGGGCGGGAGGGGAATGATACAGGAAAACCTACTATTAAGGGCCATTATTGTTTATGAAGGGAACCTGAGCATGGACCTTTCAAATATTCAGACTAAAATGATTATAGGAGTAATCTTAAGCAAGCCTACTCAGAAGTAAGCTCCATTTTATTCAATGTGGCTTACTTTCAGGAAAGTCTTTGTCGGACTTTGCAGAAAAAATGATTGTCACAGAGAAGCTTTCCAGAACATATTGGCTGCATCCAGATGCAATCACTTTTTGTTTATCATCATGGGAACAAGCACCCTCAGGCTCACATACCCTGTCCACTGCACGTGGCTTGGTAACAAAAAACTGTGGTTTGTTCTCTTACTTACAAAACAAAATTCTGAACTATAGTTTATGCTTGTAGGCAAGAGAACAATCCATAGTTTGGATAAACAATCCATAATTTGGATAAAACAATAGACTGTGGTTTGTTGGGAACACAGAGATTTTACAATTCCTGAGTGGGAGGAATGTCAGCATGTGAACTCAAGGGCTTCCAAGGCTTAGTCCTGACATGAAAATCGTGGTTTGTTGTTGCTTCTAAATGCACACCTCTGTTGAAATTTTTACCTTAAAACTAGACTCCAGACAGAAGTTATCACATTCATACACATTTACACTTCAAACAAAGAATCAGGATTAAGAAACATGCTGGGTTCTTAATTTCATTTTCATCCTATAGTTTAGTATATTTTGAATACAAAGGGAACAACTCAATTTTAACCAGATGAAATCAGACATGCAGCCCAGTCCTATGCATATTTAACTCAAAATTCCCAGGTAATCATGTATAGGATGGTGAACTTAAGAATGTTCATCTTCTTCTGGATTTTACATCAGCCTATAACCAGGTACACTCATATACAAGGCAAAAAACAGCAGGATTTGAGTCCAGTGGCACCTTAGAGATCAACAAGATTTTCAGGATATAAGCCTTCAAAAGTCAGCTGTCTGAAGAAGGGAGCTCTGACTCTCTAAAGCTTGCACACTGAACATCTTGTTGGTCTCTAAGGTGCCACTGGGCTCAAATCCTGCTGTTCCAGTGCAGACCAACATGGCTACCCACCTAAAACTGTACAATAAAAAAGCAGACATTTCCTTCTGTCAACTTCTCACAGTAAAAGTATGATGCAAACCTGTGGAGGGGCAGGTTTCTTTTTCTCAAAGCTCAGCTTCCTCTCCAGAAAAGTTGTGCTGTTGCTTTCTTTAACAAAACTCAGACTGTGTACCTCTTCAAACACTTGATGTTGAACCTCGCTGATATTTTGACAAGACAGCTGAAATACAACATGTTAGAAATGACATAAACCAGAGAGAATCACAGCAGAGGGGTACAGTAGTACTTGTGCCAGACAAGGGTCTCGGGGACCCTTGTTCAAATTCCCTTGCTGTAAAGCTTGTAGGGTGACCTTGGGCCAGTCATTCGTTCTCAGCCTAACCTATTCCAGGATGAGAATAAAAAGATGAAAGGGAAAACTATTATCCTGCTCTGAACTTCTTGGAGGTAAGTGTACTAAATTAGAAAGTACTTACAAAAAGCAGTTCATATTTTTTAAAAATTACTATGTTACTTCTGGTAGTGAATTTGGCTGACCATAAAGTGGAGTTGACATCATTTCCCCCTTTACGGGGCAGCATGAATAGGTGTATTGGTAGGAGCCCTTCTAGAGAAAGCAGTTGGCATCCCTAGCATGTTCCAAGAATTCTTGTGTGTTCAGTGAAAGATGTGGGTTTCAGTATCCCCCCATTGCTTACTCAAACAAGTATTTTTTTTGTTATTTTCCTATCTTTTTTCAACCCACACTGTGCACGAAATGTGAGCCAAGCTCCTCACTGTTCTTAAAGAAGAGGGGGGGGGGGAATCCATTGTTCAGTTGCATATACTAATTTATTTTAATATATGCACACTGAAAATTGCTTATTACCTAGCAACACTGCTGAGTCAAAAAGGAAGAAAAACCTCCAGACAGGTGGCACAAAACCTGGTTGAGCCAGTATAAAATTAAAGCCACTAGAGAGTGCTGTAAGCACACTGGAAGAGCTAAAGTACATGAAAGAATGAACAAGCTGGAGTGATGTCAATTGCTGGGACTGCCATAAGTGAAATCCTAAACAGAGTTACTCAGTCTTAGCCCACTGATTTCAGTGGGCTTAGACTGCAGTAACTCTGCTTAGGATTTCACTGTAAATCTAATAGCACCTGCAGCCACTGCTATGCATGTGTAACTAAGTTCAGTGAGATTTATTCACAAACATGAATGCACAGGACTGCAGTCTTAATGTAGTCTAGAACTGATGTGATATTTACATACAAGTTTCTTGTGGAATGCATTTGCAAGACCAGTCTTCTAGCGGAGGCATAGTATTCAGACAGAACACTTGACTTTCATAAATGCTCAAGAAACATTATTTTTAATCAGGAAAATTAAATACATAAGACTGGGGCAGAAGAGGCCTTTAATTGTTTGGAACAAAGGAGGTATGAACTGATTCAGAACGAGGGACTGGATTAACCAAAGATCTTCAGATCACAATCCAGAGGTTACTCATCACCCTACTCTCCACTAAGAAGGTCAGAGAAGCTTCTATAGGTTCTCAGATGGTGCCCCATCCATGCAATTTACAGGGTCAGACCTGCTTAGCTTCACTGCTATCATCATTATTACATGAGCATTTTCCCAAGATCATGCTATGAACCTTCTTGGCTTTCATTACAGTGTGTATTCAGCTCTTTTAAAATTACTTTTTCTCTAGATATTTAGAAGAAGAGAGGGATGAAGAGGGGGAAAGTTGCTGGCTCTTGGCTGGCACACCCTTCAGGAGTTTCAGGAAGGCGGAGACTCTGGAAGCTAGCATCATGTGACTCCACTTCCTGGTATGCATCTAGAACTGATGCCACAGTGTCACACGATGCTCTAGGAATTTCCCAAATCTCTATCATTTTTACCACGGAGACTTTAGAAATTCCTAGGGCAACATGCATGCCAATCACACACACACACACACACACACACACACACACACACACACACACACACACACACACACACACACACGTTTTGCTGTCATTGCTCCACCCAACAGCAGCAGGAGTCTGGATGCCAAGAGGGAGGCTGCCCATCTAGCAAGCTACCTGGTTTTCCTGTCATACATACAGGAGACATTGATTACACTGTTCAAGCCTAAGCACTTTGTAGTTTATGCACGTATACTCCTGTGTGGACGTATGATAGAAAGGCACTTATGGCATGTAGGGCAAGGAAAAATTTGGGGAACACACTGCCTGATGCAGGCTATTACAATAAGATGGTTAAATCAAGGTTATATATATAATGTATAGTTTATTGGATGTAATTCTCATAAAGTTGTATACTCGTGGACAAAGTTTTGAGCTCTTGAACATCACTTAGATATTAGGTGCTTAAGGTTACCAATACACTGTCGTACTTACATGCCCAGGAGATTCTCCAGTGGAACAGGCTTGCAGTGCTGATGACATCAGATCTCTCAGGAGAATGATGAAGCTGCACAGGCAGTTTGTCACAATTTTCCTTGCTGCCTCATTGAATCTCTGAAGCTCCTCCACCAGCTGAGCATTGAGAGCCTCGTACTCTTTTCTGGCCAGATCCATCTCCTCCCCTGCAGCCTTTTGGTGGTAGCCATTGTAGTCCAGCAGTTTGTCATAACGTTTCTGAATTAACTTCTGAGGTCCCGGGAACAAGGCTTGCAATGCTGACAGCGGAGTCAAAACCATCTTGTCTAGCTGGCTGGCCTAGATGTATGTCCCACAGGAAAAATGAGAAAACAGGTGGTGAACGCACCTCACCAAACGCTTATTCATTAAAACTTAACAGTTCTTCTTGAACCCCAATCATACATGCAAAATAAAGACATTGCAAGCCTGTTTCCAAAGAATCATAGAATGGAGCACTCATCTAACACAATCCCCAATGAGTTAAAACTACTGAGAATCTAACAGGTCCCCACAGTGAATAGCAGTCACAGTTGAGTGAAGTTTAAAAACTATACATTTGATTCCAACATAAGCTTTCATGAATTAGAGCCTACTGTTTCAGATGCCTTGAAGAAATGGGATCTACTCTATCAGTGCTTATGCTGGAATATGCTTTTTTGTGAGTCTTTAAGGTACCATAAGACTCTTGCCTCTTTTTTCTGCATTAGACTATCCCTATGGAAACCTTGGCCGAATCCACACGCACTTACCTTCCGCTTTGAATTGGACATTCACATTCACGCTCTTAGAGCGTCTTCATGGGGCTATCAGTTCTCCACATGCCCGTGAGGAAAGCGTGATATTAGGCGGAGACAAGCGCCAGCCACTCCTCCAGGGGAAGTTCCCTCCAGCTGGGCATGAGCAAGGCTCTGCACCCATGAGGGTGAAGGGGCAGCAGCAGGGCGAGTGAGCGCATGCCCGCCACTCCTTCTGGAAAAGTTCCCTCTGGCCAGGCAGGAGCAGGGCTCCGCACCCAGGAGGGGCTGTGAGCTGGAGGAAAGGAGGCGACGGCGCTGGCTGCAATAGAAGGAAAAGGAAGACCTGCGACCATGGCCGCCACAGGCTAAGGGCTTCTCAAGTGGGACAGCATGGAAGCGCAATTATGGCACATTAATGGCAGAAGTTTTGCTAAATGTGTGAGCAGCAGTGAGTTTAGCGCCACAGTGGCAAAAAAACCATGCAAAACAATGGATGTGTACATTCGGCCCTTATGTCCCTAAGGAAATCCTAGGAAAGAGATCTGATTAATTTAAAACATTAAGATATCAGACCACTTAATGTGTGATTGCAACACTAATTTATGGCATGCATGTCAGGTAGCCCTTGTGTTTCTTCCTTGTGATTCTGAAAGGCTGGGTGTTTGATGTGCAATAAATCTGGACTCCTGGAAATTGTGCTTTAAAAGGCCAATTATTTTCTCCCTGCTAGATTTGTTGTGGAACTTTATCCATAGGCAACAGAACACAACATCTCCAAACTCTCTGTCCTTGCAAAGCTGTAGATTTCGAGAACTCACAAATCTGTCATAAGGGTTTTCAGCATTCATTGATGTGTTCAAAGAGCCAGAGTCCTCTCTCTCATGTAGCATATCTTGAAGGTCAGCTGCATTCTGAACAGATAGAAGCATCGACTCCTGAAAATAATGAAATGGGCAGACTCAAATTGTGAACTGTAAGGAAGGTCCTGCAAAAGATGTGCTAATTTGTGCAAGAATACTTAGGAGAAGCATATGCATAAAAGAATTAAACGAGCTGCTACGCATGTAGTTTATCCCCCGCCAATTAGAGATATCTTCTATGATTTAGCCAGTTAAGTAGTATGTTTATCCATAAATGAGATCTGCAATAAACAAGGTAGAAGACTGCTTCACAAGCAGGAAAAAGGAAAATGGACAGTGGCTCATAACTTAAGCCTGCAAGTGGATAATCACATTTTTAAACAGCTCTCTGAAAACAGACCGCTGTCCAACAGGAAACAACATTAAGCTTCTTTGTTTTGCCTGCAGTGAAACTTTGCCGACTACCATTTGCATCTACGAGTGCCGTAGTCAATTTTCTATCACTTCATACTGCTGCATGCATGTATGCCTGCATGTATCAGACCTTAGACTCAAACTCCTCTCTTAAAGACATCTAGGAGTCATACTGGGGTCACAATCACAACCAGTGCATGACTAAAGATTTAGTCAGAAATGGAGTTGATTTGCCTTGGTGAAAATTCCCGACTCAAGACACTGTGGCACATTCTGCTTAAAAGAAAAACCCCTAAACTGACAAGACCCCTTCGACAACAAACTTCTTCACAGAGGTGTTCCTCTGTGCCTTCTTAACAGATGGATGATCCTGTAGCTTTTCATGAACGTTGCCCCTTCGGTCCAGGACCAGGACCCTCCTCAGTGGAAAAGCATGAATATTACATAAGGTTATCAATCTCCAGGTGAGGCCTGGAGTTCTCCTGGGACTACAAGTGATCTCCAGACAACAGGGATCAGTTCCCCTGGAGGAAATGTCAGCTTCAGAGGGTGAATTAGATGGCATCCCATGCCCACTGAGCCCACCTTCTCTTCCCAAACACTGCCTCCAAATCTCCAGGAATTTCCTAAGCGTGAATCAGCAACCATACACTATGCAAAGTTACAAAGTCTCCCAGATCCTTGTCCAACACGCTAACAATCACACCAGACATTTGGCTTAAAATTTAAAATGTTTATGGTTTGAGAGGAATGGCACGGGATGCAGACCTGAGCACGTTTACTTTGGAGTAAACCCCTCGGATGACTGTGACAGTTACTTCCATGTAAGCATGTGTAGGATCAGGCTGCCCTTTAACTTGGAAGTGGAGAACTCTAAAATATCCCACCCAAAGATTTCAGACCAAGTTTCAGTTGAGTTGGACGACCAAATATTTGTTAGTAACTTGTGCGCAGCAAGTGGAACTTGTTGAAAGACTGATAATATTACACTCACCTCCAGATGTTGTGAAGACAATGCAATATTCTTTAAGCAGAGTTTCGTCTTTTCTAAGTTTCTGAACAACTTCTCTTCCTTATTAAAAATTTCATCTTTCACCTTAAAAAATGGAAACTGTAGGGTTAGGATAAAAGGTCAATCTTGTCCTATAGTGCCTTAATAGAACAAATTAATGAAATGTCTCTGTTAGGTAGGGTTGTCTACCTACGACTCATTCACACAAAATCCTGTTGGTCTGGATGCTTGCTTAGAATACACATCCTAACAAATGTAAACTTTAATAACAAAGTTTTGATAGAAATTTCTTCACACACTCACACACACATGGACACAAGCACACACACGTGGACACACACACACACACACAGCAACATATTAAAAATGCAAGGAGCATATTTCATGCTAGTCTTCAAAATAACAATACTTTGCATTTGTACAGTGCTTTCATTGTTCAAAGGGCTTCACACATTACCTTGCTGCAATCTTTCCAAAAACCCTGCCTGGACTGAGATTGAGAGCACTTCCTAAAACTATCAAGTCGGCTTGCGTCGGATGGGAGTCTTGAACCTGGGACTGCCCAGATCACAGCTCTTATAACCACTACATTGCACTACCTTTCACAGACATTATAACACTGTAGTGAGCTGGGGGTTTTATGACTGGCTCTGCTTCATGAGACCTGACCTGGATAGCTCAGGCAAGCCAGATCTCATATCTCAGAAGCTAAGTGGGGTATTAGTAATTGGATAAGAGACCTCCAAGGAAGACCAGGGTTTCTATGCAAAGTCAGGCAATGGAAAACCTTGAAAACACCAGCAGGGGTTGCCATAAGTCAGCTATGGCTTGATGATATTTTCCACTACCTATTCTATGTGCTCACCCTGACCTGGATAGCCCAGGTGAGCCTGATCTCGTCAGATCTCAGAAGCTAAGCAGGGTTGGCCTTGGTTATAATTGGATGGGAGACCTCCAACAAAGACCAGGGTTGCAGAGGCAGGCAATGGCAAACCATCTCTGATAGTCTCTTGCCATGAAAACCCTGCCAGGGGTCGCCATAAGTCAGCTATGACTTGAGGGCACCACACACATTCTATGTGCTCAGCTTTTGATCACTGTTGGATCAATCAGGCCAAGGGAAGGTGATGGGTCTCTTAAGGATTCTACTAGGGCCTTTGGAATCGGTATGTCCAAATCGCCCATTCAGGTTGGAAGTAGTTGTGAGTTTCTCACCTAGCTGAAGGGATGAAGCAAATGGGAGTCTGTGAAAATAACAGACAGCATTAGATGCCTGTGGGTAGACAGGCATGCCATGATTTGGTTGAAGCAACCAGGGAGATCTTCCTCTCTCTCTTGAGAGATCTGATGAAGGCTGGGTTACCAGGTCCTCTTACCCTCCCAGTGGGAGGGGAGACCCAACACTTACTTTTGTGTGCACGCATGCACGCACACCCCCCAAGTCTGCACAATGACATCACTTCTGGGAAATGACATCATCACACAGGTCCAGAAACACATGCATGCTTTCCGCCAGGTCAATTTGGGCCCCAAACGAGCCTGATTCGGCCTATTTGGGGTCCAGATCAGCCCCATGTGAAATGCAGGAGTGCTCCAGAGCCTGCACAATGACATCCGTCCCAGGGATGACATTGTCATGCTGCAGCGGTTGTGCGCCCTAAAGGCCTGTTCCTCACCCCCACACACACTGGGGGGGCGGCAACCCTGGTTAAAGGACAGAGGATCTATAGGAGTGTCTATTCATGCCTGCACTCTACTTGTAGGTACATTTGCAAATAAAGCAAATGTTACAAAATTCCAGCACTCTCTTCTCCAAAGGGAGCCAACCCAGGTAAGCACTACCTCCCGCTGGCCAAATTTCTCATCACTTGAAGAATACTAATACTATGGTTGTTGTGGGTTTTCTGGGCTGTATTACCGTGGTCTTGGCATTGTAGTTCCTGACGTTTCGCCAGCAGCTGTGGCTGGCATCTTCAGAGGTGTAGCACCAAAAGACAGAGATCTCTCAGTGTCTCAGATCTCTGTCTTTTGGTGCTACACCTCTGAAGATGCCAGCCACAGCTGCTGGTGAAACGTCAGGAACTACAATGCCAAGACCACGGCAATACAGCCCGGAAAACCCACAACAACCATCATTCTCCGGCCGTGAAAGCCTTCGACAATACTAATACTACTTAGCATTTATATACCACTTTCCATTCAAAGTGCTTCCTTTACATCACAATCTTCACAACAGCCTTGCCAGGTAGGCTGCTATTATTATCCCCATATTTCAGGAGGGATTGGGAATTACTTGCCAAAGGGGACCTAGTTAGCTGAAACTCTTGGGACCTCCCAAGATCAATGTCATTCTCTCTAGGTACTCATAGCCTTGAATTAAAAAAAAAACAACACACAAGCAAGGGAGGATTGTCAACTCCAGGTTGAGAAATTCCTGGAGATTTGAGGGTGGAGCCTGAGGATGGTTAGAAGGGGGCCTCAGTAGAGTGTAATGATGACATAGACTCAATCTTCCCAAACAGACATTTTCTCAAGGAGAATAGATCTCTATTGTCTGGAGGTCAATTTTAATTTTGGGAGATCTCCATGCCTCATCTGGATGTTGGCAACCCGAAAGCAATGTATCTTTTTACATCATACACTGGTTTGTCCCCTTGGTCCTTACTGTATGTCTGCAGAGTAGGATTAGACTCCTATTATTTCAATGTCAGGTCTGTCCTCTGATTTGTTCAAGGGCAGGGAGTTGGTATTTTTTATTTGCTTGTGTGATTTCTTGGTGTCGAAAAACGGGCAACCTTGGAAATGTCAAACCCGGTTTTCTCTTTTTATGCTGAAGGAGTTACTGCAGATGTCAGAGATGGGAAATTATAAGCACGCTGAACCTCTAATTAATGGGAAGAAGGATGCTCATTCGTTCACAAAAAAGCACTGCTGCTGCTGTTGTTGTTTTCCCCAAGTGTTTCTCCAGTATTTGAGCTTGAAAAGTGTTTACAGAAAAGAGCACCAAAACAGAAAGGTCTCGCTGATGGCAGAAAAACAACTCCCCTTCACAATTAAGAACATTTCATTGAGGCTGCCATCAGGATTCTGAGTGCTGCTGGGGGTGGGGGAATGAATTACGATCAGAATTTTAAAAACATGTTAAACAATTTGCAGGAACTTGGAAGGAAGGGCACGGAGGCAATGTGGCTCATCCAAACAGGTTCCAGTTTGGAAGCTGAGAATGATGCAGATGCAGTCTAAGGGCCAAGCTAGAACAGAGTCGCATGTACTCTTCCCTGTTCACTTGCGCTCCACTCGATCACTATGTGATCGAGCGGAGTGCAAGTGGAGCGCAAGTGAACAGGGAGGAATACATGTGAGTCTGTTCCCTTGCCAGGCAAGTGTAATTTGTCACTTCTAGCTTGGCCCTCAGACTCCATGGTCCCAATACAAGGACTGTTTTAGCCAGCCATAGTCACCTTCTGTCTGCATGGAACAAGCATGGGAATATTCTAGGTAGGCTTGTGTCAATGGCAGTGACCCATGCTACCTGCAGATGTATTTCCTGATGTCCCACTTCCTTTTCCCTAAAGCAAAGAGCCAATCTTGGAGAAGGAGGTGAAGGAGGAGAAGGAGGTGCTTCAGGAGACCCCAGGAGGCATCACTCATTCAAAAATAGTTGCTCCCACTATGGCAAGAGGTTTGGTTTGGACTTTCCAGACATTTTGTGATTCACTCTCCCCACCCCCACCCACATACCCACCCAGGGCAGCCATTTTCTGACTGTTCCTGTTTCCTATGACAGTCATTTTGTGGTGACGCCCATTACCATTTCTCAAACCATGGGTTCAAATTAGGGAGATCAGGTCTAACCACTTGCCCTTTGCCCACCACCATTCAGCTTAGCAACATAGGGAATACTGGGGAAAGTGGGGGGGGGGGTCAGTATACCATGACATAACTTCCAGCATGACCCAGAAATGACATTCTGTTCTAGTATTCACCCAGAACTCTCTGGTTAAACCCTGCTCTGTACTTCACCATCACCTCTAATGAATCCACTGAAAATACAAGCACAAGCCAGGAAAAACAAGTCCACAGAACAACAAAGTGCTACAACCCTACAACTACTATTACCTGACTTAAATTTCACTTCAAACGTATAGCAGTGAGACTTGGGAGTTACTCCACCTCCATGTTGTAGCAACCTTCTCTGAAGCCTATATATGAACCTAGTAAAAAACGCATGATCTGACACGAGCACAAAGTGCCCTTTCTTTTCCCCAATGGATGGGAAATACTTGGAGATATTATCTTCTTCTTTTTTTCATTTTGGGCTGCTAGTCAAATTAATTTTGACATTTGAAAGCACTTTGCCCAGAAGGCAAAATGCATTGCCCTTAATAATTGGCGCATGAATACTGATGAAGTCTAGCAGGGTGAATCGCGTACAGAGAAGGGCATTTGCCTCAGCTATAATGCCTTAGACCAGCACACCCAATTTCATTTAAGTGCTGATTCTGGGGGAAGCTATGAGTGGTGCCCCTTTGGCTCAAAGCCATAGGTTATGGAAAAGATTTTGACACAAAAGGAAGAATTAAAAGGACATTTCCATCACCCACTAGGCTGTACCGATTTGAGAAAAGCAACTGCAGAATAAGAAATCTGGCATATGAATAATTGTCTTCATAACAACTAGTATTTTTCTTTCTAACATATATGAGCTTGAGAAATAACCCAGAGAGAGCATTCAAATTTCTCTGAAACAAAAGCAGAGAGTTCTGGTTTCTTGGTCCTTCTCGCCCTGGTCTCTGCATGTGGTTAGAGTGTTGAATTAAGTCTGAGGAGACACTTTAAATCCTCATTTGCCAGGAATCTCACAAGGGCTATTTCCACACAGCTCCATAGCACAGTTTTCAGGAGCATCCCCATGACACAGAGTTGCCATCTCCTCGCTCCTCTGCTCCCTACTTCCACTCACCTGGCCAGTACGGGGAAAGGCACCGAGGGAGAGCATTATTTACTGAATTCATCCCCTGCACAACCCAATAACTTCCATATCGTGCTAGAAAATGATACCATTTTCTGGTGTAATGGGTGGGTGTGGGAGCATGCCCCCAACTCCCCAGGTTGGCCCCTGGGGGCACTGGCACCCTAAAAAAAATGACATCGTCCTCTGATTCGCATGCTTTTGTGTTTTCATCTGCTTTGGTGAGACCTGTTTTGTACAATCTTTTTGGAAAGATTGCAATCAAAGAAGCTTTGAATGCAGGGCCATCCAAAAGATTTTTGCTACCCCCAGCAAATGACTTTGTGTCCACCTCACACTGTGAGGAAGCTGCTGCCTCTGCCCACCCAAAACTGCAGGTGACCTGCAATTACCCTTACCAGAGCCAGGGCTATGACTTGCCATGGTGCCATGTCTCCCAACAGGGGGAAATTGAAAAGCAAATGGCCCAGGAAAAAGCCCAGCCCATCCACAAGCCCACCCATGCCCAGTGGAGGGGAGGAAGCAGCAGGTTCACCTCAGGCTACCCACTGTAGCCACGGATTCTCACAGCAAACTTCAATGCTGCCGATGGGGCAGCAACAGGGCTGGTTTTGGCACACTCCTCCTCTGGCCTAGGTGTGCCTAATGGACAGGCCAACCCTGTTTGGATGCTATGTGGATGGGAAGGTATGCATTTTACAGGTCCTGCCCATACCAGCACCAATTCCCTTGTCTCATTCCCCACAACCACCATTTCTCCTCACAGTGGTGGACTTTTAAAAAAGCTTTTTTTTTAAAGTGGGAATTGCTAACTACTATAATTTTATCATGACCTATTGCCAAGATATACTAGTTCAAAGATTTAATTTTTTTAAAAAATTATACACACACACAGCAATAAGAGGGAGATACACACACACATATATATCTTCATCTTGTTGCAGAGTTACGTATAAGGGTAAAGATGTAGGCTGAATGTTTCCACAACAAAAAGGGATATGGATTAAGAAAGACCGACAGAAAAAAAGAAAGCTAGAAACTAATAAATTGTTGTAATAAATTGCTACAACATTATTGCACTATAGCAAAATATGAGTCACCCAATCCTTTTTTTCAAATGCCCTCCAGTTGCTAAGGAAGCAACAGTAGCTTCAGGTAGCTGATAGTACAAGGGAAATGCAAGGGAAAGTACTGTGTGGATGCTACATTGCCAATCTGCAGCAGCAAGGAACGCTACACAGAGAATCCTCTTGGTGAGGAAGTAGCCCGGATGACCTTGTCCTGTTGTCTTCTCTCCATCTAACCTACCTCAAAAGGAATATTATCACGATAAAACAGAGAAGGGGAGAAGAGCAACCTGAGCTCCCTAAAGCGTTTGTGTGTGTGTGTCGGGGGGGAGGATATGCTAAACTGTTTTCTATGTTACTACACTCATTCTTTTCTTCCATCACGATTACTTTTCCTAATCTCTAGACTTTGCAAACCAAAGTTCTAATCAGAACAGTTCAAAAGAAACCTTTTAAGCAAATGCAATTATTTTTATTCTTCTTGAGCATCAAGTCTAAGTTTCCTTGGAGAAAAACAAATAACTGTCTGACTGTGAGCCTTGTCATCTGACTAGAATACATTTATCCCACACTTTCCTCCAAAGAGCTCAGGGCAACATTTGTCATTTTCCCTTCTCCATTCTGTCTTCATAACCACCTAGTGAGGTAGGTATTAACTAGGAGAGAACAACTGGTCCAAGGTCACTCAGCAAACTTCACAGCAGAGTCAGCACTTGAACCCAGGACTCCTTGATACTAGATTCTGGGCATTAAACAACGTTGGCTTGTTATAAATGCTACAGGGCAAAACACTTTACAGCTCAATACCTGAGGTTCTCCACCGGTCAGAATTTTCAGGTGACTAGTGACTCTCTTGGACTTTTTACTAATGGAGTGAATATTCAGCCTTGAAAATTTCTCTTTCAGCGATTCATCTTCATCATTCTTCTTATACTTCAAGACTGCAATTATACAAATAATGTCAATGCTAACAATTTGCATTTACTGGGCTCCAGTCCAGCCCTACTTTCGTATGAAGCCATGTGAGACCAGAAAGCGGCACAGAGGTTATTTTCTGTACTCGTAGAAATAACAGAGATGATGGAAATCCTTATGCCCATATAAGCTTTTAAAAATCCATCTCTCTAATTGCAGCTCTTGTTTGCAGTCCTACCGCTGATGCTATTTATTGCGGGATGCATAATCCCATGCACTATAATAATTTCCTGGCCGTTGCCATCTAAATCCCTGGTGAGTCTGCCAGGGAAAAGCTCAAACATAACAAGAGAAATGCCTCACTGTATGATAGGTCTTAAGCAAATGCAAGCGGCAAATAGAGGACTTGAAGCACTTTGAGTATTTCAGGCCTCTTATCACTAGTTGGATGGAAACTTCATTCTCCGTGCTAGAACTTTAGCCCTTGTCTGAGACGGATGTGTTGACGAGCCATGCAGAAGATGCCTGGCCATTGGAGATGTGTCCCTTAAGTGATTTGTTAGCATCTATGGAAACTGAACCATGTGAGCAGATACACTGGCTGGTATGGCAGAAGCCACAGAGCAGCAACAACCACCAGAAAGGCATGAGGAAAGTAGGCCTAATCAGGGCTTTTGTTCAGCAGGAACGCGGTGGAACAGAGTTCCACCACCTCTTGAAAATGGTCACATGGCTGGTGGCCCCGCCCCCTGATCTCCAGACAGAGGGGAGTTCAGATTGCCCTCCGTACCGCTGAGTGGCACGGAGGGCAATCTAAACTCCCCTCTGTCTGGAGATCAGGAGGCGGGGCCACCAGCCATGTGACCATTTTCTCTGAGGGCAATTTAAACTTTTAACCCCCCCCCTTGTTCCAGCTGACCCAAAGTGATGTCATTGTGCGGTCCTGAGTTCCACCGCCTCTTTTCCCAGAACAAAAGCCCTGGGCCTAATCCATAAAGGTTGCTTCCACACGGGATGATTCCGCATTCCGTCCTCACTGCTGCTGTGAAAACAGAGGCATTGGCAGCAGTAACGCAGCGTCCACCTGCGGGTGTTTCCCACAGTATCCCCTTAGCCCTGTCCACATGTTCCAGTGAATGCACTTACAATCTGCATGTACATGTGTTTGTAAGGAAGAGCCAACATGTGATAACTTTACAAATGAAAAAAGGATGCAGTACCTGGATAAACGTTCAGTTTCAATCATGCTTCAGCAGAACATGCATTGACTATCATGGGAGAAGAATTACTCAATGCCCATATAAAGAACAATCAAGTGTACACTCTACATGGGTTGCACCTGCTTTGGCTGTAATTTACAAACAGAGCGCTTGCCTTTGCCACTCACCCGCCCCCTCCACATCACTGCCTGCTGGTGTTTGGTTTTTTTTTCCAAAAAAGGGCTAGTAGCTATATTGCTCAAATGTAACAAACCTACAGTAGTATATATACGACCAAGAAAAATATAGCTGGGAAAATGCCCACTGATGTCGGGAAAGGCAGGCCAGAGGAGGAAAGGTGCCAGACAAAGGAGGTGCTGGAGGTGGGCAGGAAAGGGCACCTTCCGAGCCATACTTTCCCCAAACTTGTTCTAGCCTCTATATGAAATACAAAAACACCAAATCAAAGGCAAGTTGGGGGAACTGTACAGCAGAGCGGGCGACCACATGGTGATGTTGTGCAGAAGCCCCCAAAACAACCCCAGCAGGGGAGGATGTGGAGGCCTCCATCTGGAAGCAACCCAAGGCTTGGTTCAAATGTTATAGCCAAGCCATAGTTTATACACTCTTACCACCCATCACACGCTCCAAACCACCATCATTCCGTACACTCCAATCAGAACTTGCTGTAATGGCTATTTCAAACCATAGGTTTCTTGCAGACCAGAATTGAATAGTTATTTGGACAGCAGACTATGACTGCCACAAAGCAATCACACAGGAGGGAACTGGATCCTGTGAGAAGATGAAGGCCTGAAACACTTGCCTGCTTTTGGATCGGGCATGATGTTTGGAATAAATCAGTGAGTGATTCCGCACATGTTGGATAATGCACCTCCAATCCTCTTTATAGATCATTTGGAATGGATTTTTTTGTGTGCGGAACAAAAAATCCACCTCAAACGATTGATAAAGTGCATTGAAAGTGCATTATCCAATGTGTGCGGAATCAGCCTATGTTTCTTCCGCTTTCCGTGCTCCAAACTGCACTGCATCCGTATAATCTGAAACAGAAAAATACACTGCCTCCCTCTTACCTAAATCCTTCCTTCTTTTGAGTTCATTGATGTTCATGTTCATGATTTTCACAGCAGCCAGTGCCTCTTGCAGAGCTTTGTGGTCTGGGTGGGACACAGGTGTCGAATTCAAAAGCTCACATAGTAACAAAGGATATTTCATCACACGCTGTATTGGTTTGATCATCAGAGATCCCATGTCCAGTAAATTTGGTTTCCCCCTGCCATTTAAACAACAACCATGTTAAGCAAACAGTTCCTGAAAATGATGAACAAAAACACTATTTTCTCATAATGGCACCTTGCACCACTAGTCCAAATATATAAAATGATCCTGTGGGCAAACTAATTTGGTTAGCGAACGTATGTGAGTTTTGGAAGAACGCGCAACCATTCTGAAGGGGCATTATTAAAAAGACAGTGTATATCCCTACACTGGTTAATGAATTATATCATCTATTGTTTCATGATCTGTGTGACTAATGCCTCCCGCTGATTGATGCGTTGGGAAGCACAGTCCTGTATGTTAATTTGAAACTGTGGCATCGCACAGGCCTACCAATGGATACTCAGGGCAGTTTACAAGATTAAAAAACACAGGACTTAACAATAGGCTAAAAACAACAACAGTAATAAAAGCAGCACAAAATGATACTAATTACTAAAAATACTGACCGTAGCACAGCAGTGAGAAAGGAAGCAGTAAAAAAAAAAACCCAAGGCGATAAAAACAAACCCACAGAGGGACCATTGCCTGTTTTGCATGCAGAAGGTCCCAAATTCAATCCACAGTATCTCCAATTAAAAGGATTAGGGAACAGGTGATGTGAAAGACCTCAGCCTGAGACCTTGGAGAGCAGAGAGTACTGATGTGGATAGACCAAAGGCCTGACTCAGTATAAGGCACACTCATGTTCAGTGCTGAATTACAGAGTAGGACTTTGCAGCTAGAAAAAGATATTCCCTATCCTGGGCTTAACTGACCCATAGTTTACTCAGCCCCAGACTTTAAATTCCCTGTAAAATAAAAATCCAAGAGTTTCTGATTAAGTTTTTTGCAGCGAGGCTCAACCCCTAGAATGTGGTGAATAGCAACTGAAACACTTGCAGCAGGTGAATTAACTAACATTTTGTTGTCTTTGGAAGTGATGTATTTGCATATTTAAGCTTTCCTCCCCTAGAAGCTGCTACTAATTAAACAAGAGTTCAGAGGGGGGTGGGTTTAATCCTACATCGTGGGCTTTTAAAACATCTCTTGGTATCCTCAAACCTTTCACTCTTGTTTCCCTCCTCTTCAACATTGCCATACTCTGGGGGAGGGAGCAACCCAAGAGAGATGTTTCCTTCGTCTTTGTAGACATTATTGAGGAAAGCTATTCCGCCCCCCCCCCATCACTTTCCTCACCTGCAATAATTGTTTTTGAAATATAAATATTTGAAAAAACTTTATTTTTTGCAGTGTGTATGCCTAACAAAGTCTATAAGGGCGAGTGGATGGTTGCTTGGGAGAACTGCTGGTGAGTATCAGAGGTTCTAGGTTTGTCAGCTGCCTGGAGAAAGACGTCCAGCCTCTTTAATAGATGTATAATGTGAGGAAAGGAGCAACCAAGTAACACTAAAAATAACGCCCCATTTAGGTTCTATTAAAGGGCCAGGGCATTTTTTTTTCCTCCAAGTAGTTGGCAACTCTGATCAGAGAAGATGCCTTGAGCAGTGAGTCTAGGTTAAGATAAATGTCCCAGAACAAAACAAGACAGACAGATGGCAGGAGAGCATTTGTGAGTCTGAATTCTTGGTCTTATGTTCTCTCTCTGTGTGTGTGTTTACATTAGGACTGCCAGCTCCAGCTTGGGAAATACCTGGAGATTTGGGGTCAGAGCGTGAGTAAGGTGGAATTTGGGGATGGAGTCCACAGGGATGTGATGCCATAGAGTTCATCCCACCAAAGCTGCCATTTCCTAAAGGGAAACTTATTTCTGCAGTTTGGAGATCAGTTATAATTAGGGCTGCCAGGTCCCCTGGGGGAACAGGGGGCAGTGGGGGGTACTTAGTGTTTAAACAATCGGCTCCTGGTGCAACCAATTGCTTCCATATTATGCTGGAAATGATGTCAGTTTGGTGTAGTGCTTAAGAGTGCGGGACTCTAATCTGCAGAGCCGGGTTTGATTCCCCACTCCTCTGCTTGAAGCCAGCTGGGTGACCTTGGGCTAGTCACAGTTCTCTGGAGCTCTCTCAGCCCCACCCACCTCACAGGGTGTTTTGTTGTGGGGATAATAATGGCATACTTTGTAAACCACTCTGAGTGGGCATTAAGTTGTCCTGAAGGGCGGTATATAAATTGAATGTTGTTGTTGTTGTCATTTTCTGGCAACACAGGAGTGCTGCTCATTTCAGCTACATGCCTCCCAAATGGAGTGCACATGTAGTCAGCTGGTTCCGTACCTCCCCCGCACCAGCCAAGTAGGTTCAAATCCCTCTTTCATTTTATCTTCACAACAACCCTGTGAAGTAAGTTCAGCTGACAAGAAGTGAACCATTCTAATGGCAGAGTAGGGATTTGAACCCAGATATCACAGATGCTAAGAGTCTGAGGTCGAATCCACATTACTCATTCTAAGTCGCATGTTCCCCGCATTCCCCACGCAATCCTGAGTGCCGGTCACATTACCTCATTAAACAGACGCATTTCATTCGCATTTCTCCCGAATATGTGGTCACAGGTTTTCAACGGGAGTTTCACGGTGGCCGTGAACGGGCCAATGTGCAATTTACGCAGTTTTTTAAAAAACCACCCCCCTTCCTGTCTCTCCGGCCGTTCCGAGAGTTCCTATTGGCTGATTCAACTTGCAAGTGCTCCGTAGTCTGCAAAAGACTGTTTTTGACTTCATAGCATTGGATTTATTGATTATGCTGTTTCTGAATCAAATCTGGTAGTTTGAAAAATCATTTTGGGGTGAATCCATCCTCAGAACGGACTCGCGAAACTTCCTTTTTAACTGTTTTTTATGTTTTTTATTTTATATTACTGTAATATCGAAATTATGAAACTTCAGTAAAATTCAGGCACTGAACTGTCCTGCATAGGAAATGCCCACAAAAGCTTCCCACATGCTTCCAAATTTCCAAAAAAGAAACGGGAGAGAGCCATCAGTGCTGTCAGTGGGGGAAAGAGAGGCATCGTTATCTTCAATGATGTTTCTTTATAAGGCAGGATCGAAATAACGGAAAAGTGCGCTCAAAAAAATAAAAAAAAATGGGTGGAGAAAAAAAGGTCCCGCCCAAAAAAGCGGTTTTCGAGCGGCCGTGTGACCGGAGGGACGCGCGAGAAAGACGGATTGGAAGCAGGAATGTGAACGAAGAGGAAAAAATCGTGGATTGGAGGCAAACGGAAGATATCCGATAAACATGCGGGTAATGGGTGAATGTGGATTCGACCTGAAACTCATACCACTGCTCTGCATGAAGGCCTGATACATCTGGATGGCGCTGCTCAAAAGGGAGGACTTTTAAGCAAACGCAGCACTACAACTTATATGAGCAATGTGCTTTGTGTGGGCTCTGTCCTCAGGCCCCATTTTTGGGCCCTGCCCTGATGCCAGAGAATTCTTTTTTCAGCCCTTTCTCTCTTCCTTGCTGAATTTTTGCTTATGTGGCACTACTGAATTTTTTAAAGCCTTAAAATTGTTGTCGTTTTCCATGAACCCTGCCCTCGCCCATGCATATCTTTAAAAGCTGCTTCTTGAATGAGGTGAGGGAGATTTTATTCCGCAATCACCCTTTGGATACCTGTCTAAGTGATAAACAGCTCTCCGCTTGTATATCTGCATGACACAGTTTAGCAATATGGTTTGAAAGATAGCAGGTTGGCTAGCAGACAATGACTCCCAGGGGTGTACCAACACTACCAAGTTCAACCCATCCAATTCTGCCCAGTTAGATTACCCAGCGATAACTGTTCTCCTTAGATTAGTCACTATTTTAACACACATCTTTAGCATTACCCTATAACTCCTGAGAGAGTGTGCCCTTGCCATGTCAGTTAAAACAGATGCAAAACAACTTGTGACATCCATGGTGCAGTAAATTAACTTGATAATTCATTCGCGATGCTTCTTCAGCCACGCAATTTCCTCATGAATTTTGTTAAAAATCTAAGTAACCACAATAATCTCTTAGCAAATCACTGCTGTTCCTTTTTGCCCATATTAAGGAAGCTGGCTTAGCTCTAATAATATCCATCCACTCCCTCTGCAGATGGCAGGTAACAGAATGAAATCACAGACAGAACAGCAGCACACACTCACACAGAAGCCCAACACAGCTGCGAACTGTATCAGCCCCACGTGCATTATGTGAGCTCCTTGAGAGAAGGCAGGGTACAAATGCAAGACAATTTTTTTTTCACAAAACCCTAACTAATCAGTAAATTCATCTATACATCCATTTTACCCCACCCTTCCCCAGGCATCTCAAAGCAGCCTACAGGACTCTTCCCCCCATGTTTTAGCCCTACAACAAACATGTGAGGTAGGTCAGGCTTAAAGGGAATAACTGACACAAGGTCAGCCAGGGAGCTTCATGTCTGAGCGTACATTGGAACCCAGGTCCTAATCCAACCCCTACACCACACTGGCTGAAATATCATTTGAAAAAGTCTCTTTATGTGACTCCTTATAACTCCCATCCACCTACCCACACTTCTCTTTGCATACATAAAACACAAACAGAAGCAGGCATCCTTCTGTAGCTCTACTAGCGCAAGCCTAAACAAATAGCCAAGCTGCAAGTGATGCCTGACACAGGTTGGACACTTGTCAGCTTCCCTCAAGTTTTGATGGGAAATGTAAGCATCCTGGTCTTACAGCCTGGCTCTCCATTTAATAGTTTACAGAACTCTGCCCCCCCCCCACACACCCAGCAGAGGGAAAGGGGGGCGCCCAGCGAGAGCATGACACCTGCACTCCCCTCCCGACAGCATGTTCTCCCTCCCATAGACTGATGCTCTGTAAACTTCAATTAAATGGAGAGCCAAGCTGCAAGACCAGGACGCCTACATTTCCCATCAAAACTTGAGGGAAGCTGACAAGTGTCCAACCTGTGTCAGGCGTCACTTGTAGCTTGGCTCAAAGTTACATCTTTCTAGGCCCATTGACTTCAGTGGACTTAGAGGGGCATAATTCTGCCTGGGACTGCGTCACAAAAGGCTCAAATAGGCAACCAGCACAATCCACAGCTAAGGACCAGAGTGACATACTAGTTTGAGACCCAGGTTATAAGCCCACTGTTAACTATAAAGCTCATTAGTACGCTCCTGTACTAATTTACTTTTCCAGATGTTATCTGGGCAAAAAAAGCTGAAGATTTTCATGGCATGGAGGTAAATACCATCACCTAGAAAATAGCATCCCATTAAACTTTTGTTAATGGGTCCTGATTTTTTTTCTCCAGGCAGCTGGCAACACTAACTGTAGCTGGGGTCCACTGCTACAGTATACGTCGCATAGGTATTCAGCCCTGCACTGGATCAAATGAAATTATTTGGGCATAGAATTATCTAGGCGATTTATCTTCACAGCTTAGGGGAGCTGCTGACTCATAATTAAGCACCGTACCTGTTTATACCAAAATGCAAAACTATCCCCTCAAGACCATTTTGGTTTAAGTGTAGCCAGGGCTTTTTTTCAGCAGGAATGTGGTGGAACGGAGTTCCGGAACCTCTTGAAAATGGTCACATGGCTGGTGGCCCCGCCCCCTGATCTCCAGACAGAGGGGAGTTTAGATTGCCCTCCATGCTGCTCATTTTCTTTGAGGGCAACCCACTGAGTTCCACCACCTCTTTTCCCAGAAAAAAAGCCCTGAGTGTAACCACGCAGTTTTCTGTGACTGTCAAAATTGTTCACAGGCTCTCATGGCAGTATTTATTCTATTAATCAGCAGCACACTATCTTTACTATAAGTTCTGGGCTCAGCATAGAGCTTAGAAAGAGGGTTGCCATAAAGCTGGTATGTCTAATAGACACGCATTTCTCGAGCAGGCTTCTACAAGCTGAAATACTCATTAGGATTTCCAAGATCAGGGGCTGTTACTGTGCTTAGACGTTGCATGGTGGAAGGTTTTGTGCATCTCTTCTTTAATCGCAACAGGCCCACCTATAAACTGCCCTGTGAAAGGTTATTGCTTATGAATTATTGACTGATTTGCATTCTGCATGCTGCTCACAGTTTATGGCATCTATTTTTGAAGGTGATAAGTGCACATTAATTTGTAGAAATGCAGAGTAAGCAGTTGTTACATAGCTGTGCTATTTCTACACACACACACACACACACACACACACAAACACACACACACACATATGAAGGCACTCAAACACAATTGCTTAAGCTTCATATACAGCATTTAAACTTAGAATGTCATAACCTTTGATAGATTCTACTCCAGTTTTGGTTTTGAGATCCCAATGAAAAATTCCTTCTAGAACCCCTCCTGTTACAAAGACACAGCCGCAGAATAGGGTCGCCACTGGACAAGAAATGCCTTGCCTCTATAAAAGAGGCTTAATGTGTGGATGTGGGCAGTTGAAATATTTCATAGCATAGTAAGGGCCAGTGTAGCATGGCAGTCAGAGTGTTAGACTAGGCTCTGGAAGCCTCAGGTTTGAATCCCCGGCTGTTTCCACATGTCCCCCTCTCCCAAAAAATGGCACAAAACTTACGGAACGGCACGCCTTCATAGCACGATTTTCCATCATGAATTCGCTTCGTGGAGCATTTTCTGACGTCATCGCGCCACAAACCAAAGTCATGTCAGGAAATCGTGCCATGAAGGCGTGTTGGTCCATAAGTTTTGAGCCATTTTTTGGGAGGGGGAGAAGACGTGTGGAAACGGCCCCCACTTTGCCATATAAATTTGTGGGTGACTTTGGGCCAGTTACACACACAGGGTTGTTGTGAGGTATAAAATGGAGGGGAGGATAAAAATGTAAGCTGGTTTGGGTCACCACTTGGGAAAAGAGCAGGGTATAATGAAGTAAATAAATAAAACAATATCGCCTGGTAAATAACATCACATTATGCCTCTGTTAATGGGGATTTTTATCTATCTTCTTGGCAAGACCTCCTTGGAATCATATGACTAGAAACATCTTGGCCATCTTATGAACCCCTAAAGCAGGGGACCCCCACCTTTTTGAGCCTGCTGGCAAGTTTTGAATTTTGACACACTGTGTGAATGCAGCAACAAAATGGCTGCCATAAAATAGTTGCAACAGGCAGCAGAGCCAGCCACAAAATGGCTGCTACAGCTCACACAGTGAAGATCTTTGTGCTGCGGAAGCAGTTTTTGCCAAAGCAATGTTTTTAAAAATCTGCTCAGCCAATCTAATCTCCAGTGGGTGATCAGAGGCTGTGCTTGGCAAAAGCCTCATCTGGCCCCACCCACTTTCTAAAAACAGTTGGTGGGCATGAGGAAAGGTGTCAGCAGGCAAAATGGTGACAACTGGAACCATGTTGGGGACCACCGACGTAGAGTGACTTGAATCTCTGGAATTTTGTTCTGTAAATGAATATAAAGGCTAGAGAAAGCAAGTAAATTTTTCTTAGCAGACAAGAGTCCAGCAATAACTCTATCCATTGCTGAATTCTTGGCTTATGTGTGGAAGTCAAGGGTAATATTTTATAAAGCCTCCTACGACTGTGCTGTATCTTGAGATAATTTTGCTGTCTGGGGACACGATTGTGCTGCCCTATGAACTTATGCTATAACATTTCTTCTGTTCCGTCTGTATTATTTATGCCAATAAAGGTCGTTGCTGTGTGAGAAATCAAGTAGGAAAGACAGAGAGAGAGAGAGAGAGAAGACTTTCTCCAACTGTGTATACATGTTGCATTTAGGAGCAGTATACCCATAGCTCTCTTACAAAAAGAGATCACTATTCATGACAGAATGGGGATTCAAACCTGGTTCTCCACATACTAGTCCACCACCAGTATACCACGCTGGCTCCAGAGTAGACATGGGCACAAACCGAAAAACTTAACCACCTGATTTGTGGTTTGTTGCTATTCCACGAACCAGGAACTTCCACGAACTTCTACCAGTTCATTAATCAGTTTGTTGTTCATAGTTCGTGGAATTCAAACACCCGGCGCTGGGGTGTTTGAAACTGACAGCCCCCTTCTCCTGTCGCCCTGAAGAGGCAGGAGAAATCTGTCAGTTTCAAAACACCCCACGCAGGCTTCATCCGATCAGGTGAAGCTGGTGCGAGGCATGTGAAACCTGTTCTCCTGTCCCCCGAGTAGCAGGAGAATGGGGCTGTCAGCATCACTCACCCTGCACCAGCTTCAGCCCATCAGCTGAACCCAGCGCACGGTGAGTGAAACTGACAGCCCCTTTCTCCCACCGCCCGAGTGGGAGGAGAACGAGAGCTGTCAGTTTGACAGGCCCTACGCCAGGTTCAGTCCATGGGCTGAGGCTGGCTCAGGGTCTGTCAAACTGACAGCTCCCATTCTCCTGCCACTCAGGGGACAAGAGAACAGAGCTATCAGTTTCATTCACCCCACGCTGGGTTCAGCCCATCAGCTGAACCCAGCATGGGTTGTGTGAAACTGACAGCCCTGTTCCCTTCCACTCGGGCAGCAGGAGAACGGGGCTGTCAGCTTCACTCACCCCACTCCAGCTTCAGCCCATCGGCTGAACCCAGCACAGGGTCTGTGAAGCTGACAGCTCCTTCTCCTGCCGCTCAGGCAGCAGAAAAAAGGGGCGGTCAGTTTCACTCACGCCGCACCGGCTTCAACCCATTGGCGGAACCCAGCATGGGGTATGTGAAACTGACAGCCCCATTCTTCTGCCACCCGAGCAGCAGGACAATGGGGCTGTCAGTTTCACACACGATCAGCGGTGCCAGCCTGTCTGGCTTTACAAATTGCTGATGACTCGCACGAACCGGATCAAAAAAGTTGTGGAGTTTGTGGAAAACACGGTCCCACAGACCGCATTTTCACGAACCACAAATCGGCCTGGTTCGTGCGCTTTTTTGCTTGTGTTGTGATTCGTGCCCACCTCTACTCCAGAGTGCTACCAGTATACAGATCCAGTAGATGGATTGAGGGAGGAGCATATATTCCAAATTCCAGAAGCTTTGAATTTTTGAAATGATACTTCAGTAATGTAATAAGAAAAGTACCAGATGCAATTTCTACATGGGCTATCTGCCCCATGATTCAATGCTGTGTTAGAAATCAAGGGTTTTTTTCCCAGCTTCCCTACAACATCATGGTGCATTTGGGTACATTCCAGGGTCTCCCCAGCTTTTCTCCAGTATTTCTCAAATCTGCTTTGTTGTGAAGTTTTGAGAAAGATAACAGTAAAGCTTGGATGGTTGCCATGTGAGTAGAAACGTTTAGATTTTCCCGCCCATGTGGCAGTCATTTTCTCTCACACTGTTCCCGTGGAGGCCATTTCCTCCACCCGCCATCCGAGGCTCTTATTTTAATTGGCAAGTGAATATTGTTATATTAGTATAACAGTATGTGTAGCAGGTTCTCAGAATTCCAGGTTTTCCATTTTTAAAAAGTATGTGCAGATTACTAGTATGATTAAAATCTTTTCAGTCAATCAGAAAGCAGATTATAAAATATGACAACATTTGAGATTTTGCTTTACAAAAAAGATGGTACATACCCTTCTTCGTATATCTTTCTGCAAAGAAGAAAAAATCAGAGGTGTTAGTACCCTCCATATAAAGTGCATTAATACAGAGTTACTATGGCAGCTTACAATAAATCAAATCAAATAAACACTATTATCATAAAATTCAATAGAACCATAAAATACAAAACAGCCACAAACACTCTATTGTTAAATAATGTTTTTTTTTTTAAAAAAGTAATAATAGCCAGGGTACAGCATCCAAAACAGAATAATATCTTCATAGAATAATCAGCTAGGATTGCAAATTGCCTGGAGAAAAAAATGTTCCACACTTTTAATATAGGTTTAACGGGAGTGTTGCTTTTGCTGCCTATTTCCACACATTAAACCTCTATTAATGAGAGAGGACATTTTTTTTCTCCAGGCAATTGGCAACCCTGAATCTAGTTCGAATTCTAATGAAAGGGGTTGTCGTTGTTTTAAACTATACTTCTCAGGGTGTGATCCCATGCAGTTACTGCAGTCTAAGCCCAAAGATTTCAGTTGGTTTAGACTGAAATTCACATGCATAAAACTGTATTTTAAATTGGGGTACAAACAACCTGAAAGGGAAAAGGCCCTGTCCCTTTAAGAGAGGCTTTATCTAGCTGGCAATATTATGTACTTCTGTGAAATGAAAAGCTTCAGCTGCCAATTTCCACACATTAAACCTCTGTAAAAGAGACAAAACATTTTTTCTCCAGGTTAGTGGCAATCCTAAGGATAAAACTTTGAAATAAGGCACCAGATATGCACGCTGGGAAATTTAGTCTGCCACTGAGAAGGCCCTGTAGTATATACTTACCCCACTGAGCTCAGACATAAAGCTGAGAATCTTTAGTTGATCTAAGCCCATGGGTAGGTTCATGTTCGAGAAGGAAGTCCTTGATATTTAGCTCATTAAAGGTTATGGCCAGCACTTTGAATTGGGCCCAGAAACAAAACAGGAGCCAGCGATGTGGAATAAAGTCTGGTATAACATGTGCAGAGAGAATTACCTCTGTCAACAAATGAGCAGCCACATTTTGAACCACCTGACATTTCTGAAAACTTTTCAAAGATACATAGAGCCAGGGGTCATTTCATAGAAAAAGAGCTGGAGGAACTCATTAGCATAACTCATTAGCATATGCCATGCCTCTTGTCATCACTGGAAGTGTGTCATTGGCATAACTGATTTGCATGTGCCACACCCCCTGACATCACCTATCCTGGCTGTTTTGGACCCAATCCTGGCCATCCAGGGCCGAAATTGGGCCCAAAATGGCAAAGGGGGGTTGAAAATGGCCGAAAAGGGGCCCAAAATGGTCAGGATTGGGCCATTGCTGAGTGGGAGAGTAATCCACCACCCATCAGAGGCCCGATCTGGGCCATTTCAGCCCCAATCCAGGCTGAAACGGGCCCAAAATGGCTGAGAGTCAGGTGGGCGGGGCCTCCTGACATGTGACCTCTTTGGGGAACTGCCAGAACTGCGTTCCTGCGCATTCCCCCTCAAAATGAGCCCTGCATAGAGCTCATTACAATAATCCATCTGGGAAGTCATCAAGGCGTGCACAAATACGGCCAGGCCTGTTTTTTCCAAGAAAATACTAATAGCATAATAGCACATTTGTGTGGCGTTCAGTTGCACTGAATTCAGCGCAGCTAGGCTACGAAGAGTGCTGCTGAGCCTGCCAGGCACACAAAATAGTCATCTGTACTCTCACCCACTGCCAGAATAATAAGATACCTTACAAAAGAGAAATTTTTTGCAGATGCTCTAGATTCACTTGGGCTAGGTATAGAAGTCGGAAAGCGAGTGATATATCTGATCCTATATCTTCCTGAGAGATCAGTACATAACAGGAAAGGACCATAACGAATCATGTTTGGGGAAAAGGCCCAATAAATTTCTGAACAGCTTTGCTTAATGGAAGGATGAGGATTTTACGATGATGATCATTCAAGTCAGATACAGATGTACTCCATGTAATAAAAAGATGCCCTTCTTGAGTTTAAGATGGAGCATCCCTGAAGCAGCCTCTCTAGGAAGCCTGCTTTGGCGTCAAGTTGGAGAGACTTTCCATTTTCAATCTTCCCTAGTAAGAGAGAATATATATTCATGTTTCCAGGAAACCATTATAAGCCTGAACTCTCAGGAGACCCCATAAAACTCAGGGTTTATAAGAGGAATTTCATTGACATCCATATAAACCCTCTCACATCAGACCATGGGTGGAAACAATCACTGGGAAAGAACTCACTTTAAAGCTTGTAAGCAATCTCTTAAATGTTGCTTCAGCTCCTCGTCCTTTTCATAGGACTCCAGCAGGATGTGTGCATCATCATGGTGGTAACAGTAGACCTTATATGTGTCTTCTAACAAGTCTTTAATCTGCAAGAATGCTCCCCCTGTTCAAAGCACAAGCAAGAAATCAAATCCAGTCATGGCATCTAGGGTGAAGGTACACTCATATATATGGGGCACATGTTTCATCACAGTCCAACACATCCAAGCCCTAACTGAGGTGGAGAATCAAGATCATGTTGTCTTATCCTGCTCTCTTTTCCTCCTCCCTCCAGTGGCACACTCCCATCTTTGGTTTGAGTACTGGATATGGTTGATGCTGACATCTAGGTGGGCCTGGAGATCTCCCGGGATTACAACTGATCTCCAGACAACAAAGGTCAGTTCCTCTGCAGAAAATGGCAGCTTTGGAGGCTGGACTCACTTGAATCATACTCCACTGAATTCCTTCCCGTCCCTAAACCTCGCCCTCCTTGGGATCCACCCCCCTAAATCTCCAGAAATTTCCCAACCCTGAGTTGGCAGTCCTAGCACTGAACTTCCCATGTACACGGGGGCCTATAAGGATTGCCAGCTCAGTTGGGGGTGGGGGGTGGGGAACGTCCTGACTTGTTCTTCAGAAGGGCCCTGCCAGATCAGACAAGTCCAACATTGTGTTTCACACTGGGGCAATTTTTAGTGATTCTGGAATCCTGGACAAAAATCCAGGATGGGTCCCCAAAATCGCTGCTGCCACCACCACCCTGCCAGGCAGTGCCATGCTTAACCTTTGCCACTAGGATTCAAGGAAGGGGTGCCCCTCATCCCATGTGAAGCAGATGGGAGTTCCCATTGCAACCAGAAGCTGGTTGGCTGAGCTTTGGATGAAGTGGGTGTGAGTTGCTGGATTCCTTGATCCATTGGTGGTCATGGGAGGTCAGCCCCTCCACCCAGTGCTAGGCTTAGGGCAGATGTCCCTGTTGCCCATTGGTTAAGCCTGCCCCTGGTGTCACACAGTGGCCAACCAGTTTTTCTAGAGGGCAAACAAACAGGGAATGGAGGTTCTCCCCTTAAATGTTGTCTTGTAGCACTGGTACCCAGAGGTTTACTCTATCTGTATATAGAGGTTGCCTTTAGTCTTCATGCCTTGCAGCCTTTGAGGGACGTATTCTCCATGAACCTGTCTAAACTAGGGTAGCCAGGTGGCTACAGCAGGAGACTTCCTGCCTGGGTACCCATGGCCCCTGCTAGCGCTCAGTGGAGCAGCAGAAGCACATTTGGAGAGAAAACTGGCATTGTTGCCAACACTCCAATGTTGCTTCCAGCCCAAACCTAATGTTGCTTCCAACTCAAACCCAACAATAGAAAACAGTTCAAACGCTGGTAATCCTGGGGTTCACATACATGTTGGACATTTAAATACGAACTGCAAATCAGAATACAACATGCCAATGCCAGATGAATGCAGGGCAAAGCAAACATATGATGGGAATTAGGGCAGGCTGGCATAATTCATATCCACCATTTCCATATGACAATCTTCATATCAAAATGTGAATTGCCACCATGGAAAACTGTTAGTTAATATAAACTGATATGGAAGGTTTAACTGAGATATCTCTGTAACAATTCATTCACACATTCAAATCATCAGTTGCTGTTGCAATCCTCTAGTGACAAATGTGCATTATTATTATTATTTATTATTATTTCGATTTATAAACTGCCCATCCTCAGGGGCTCTGGGCGGTGAACAACAGTTAAAATCAAGAAAAACAAGAAAACAATAATTCTAAAATCAACATACAATAAACAATAATAAAATAAAATAACCAAATACATTAAGGTGCAACGGTGGGGAGAAACCCCCACCCCAAAGGTGGGAGGCTGACATGGCACCACCCCCTTCAACCACCAAACGCCTGGCAGAACAGCTCTGTCTTACAGGCCCAGTGGAACGATAATATGTCCCGCTGGGCCCGGGTGTCCATTGACAGAGTGTTCCACCAGGCTGGGGCCAGGACTGAAAAGGCCCTGGCCCTGGTTGAAGCAAGGCGGGCTTCCTTAGGGCCAGGGACCACCAGTAAACATTTATCCGCTGATCGAAGCGGTCAGAGGATAAAGCATGCTTGAATCAACCATGGTGGTGACTCATGGCAGAACATCTGAGCTTCGTTTGTGAAAAAGGCTGGTGTGATGAAAATTCTGTGTTAGATAAGGATTTGTGGTATCTGATTCACACATACAGTTCTCTGCTTGACACTGCTCAGTCATCAAAGGAGAATAGAAACATGTGAACCAATCCTAACAAAGGGTATTTTGCTCTTGCCCAACTTCAGTGATATCTTTCTTTTTTAAAAAATTCAAATCCTCCTTGTGTACCTTCTAGTAGTTAATATGCATATCTAAGCTTTTCAGTAGTGTTTTATGTGGGCTTAAAAGCATCATTCAAAAGAACAACAAAAAATCCTGAGGGAAAAGAATAAAATGTTTCAGAAAACACAACTTTGTCCATAGGTCTGTAGCTGAATATAAACTGGATTTTATAGCAAGAATTATAACTATTCATTGCTAGTCTACTAAGATTTAGCTTCTTCCTATGTCTTGCGATACTTCAACAGTGCTTTGAAAAACTAGGACTGTTTTCTTTCTCTGACTGTGGGAAACACAAATACCACCGCTTGGAAAATTATCTGACAGCCTGATCCTAATTATTTTTACTTGGAAATAAGGTGCCTACACTTAAGTGCAGTTTGAGCAGAGATTCCTGGTTTGTTGTGCCATAAATGTATTTATGCAGATCCAAGTTCCATGGGTAATACCAGCAAATAGTATCCAAGGATGTAGAGTCTAGACATAAATTCTCTGGAACAGTGCTGGTAATATATTGTTGCATTTGGAAGCTCTGACTCTTGAAAACTCATACCCTGGACATCTAGTTGGTCTATAAGGTGCTACTGGACCCAAATCTTGCTGTTGTTCGAACTGTCACTGATATAGATATTTATATCAAAATTATCAGATAGAATTTATATGCCACCTTTCCAGAGAGCTGCTCTAGGAGGCCCACAATATAAACACAATACAACAATAAAATAATAAAAATAAACATATAAATTACTGAGTTTAAAACCCGCAACAAAACAAAAAGACCTTACTAGAGGCATACAATGTAGCATAAGAACAACATTCAGGGCTTAAAATGGTTTCCATAAAACAGCTCTTATGCTACAAGCAGGCCACAAAAACAACAACTGAAAAAAGATGGAACCCTTCTGTTAAAAGCCTGAGACATATTTTGGTCCAGCACTTAAAATAAACTAAAGTAGGTGCTAGGCAAGCCTTAAGGGAAAGGGCATTCAAAAATGAGGGGTCACCACTGAAAAGGCCCTGTCTCTGCTTACCACCCACCTCATCTCTACAGGTGCAGGAGAGAGACCGTGTAGAGGACATGAGAGAAGGATCAGCTGCTGGGCTGAAGATATGGGAAGAGAAACCCTTCAAGCAACATGGCCTCAAGTTATTTAGGAGCTTAACTGTGAGAACTAGCACTTTGTACCCAGAAACAAACATGCTGGTCTTTCAGCACAGGATGAATCACTGTATCCAGCCTGGCTGATACATTTTTGACTAGCTGAAGTTTTAAAACAGTTTTCAAAAGCAACTCACATAAAGTACGTTAAAGGAAGCTAACCTGGATATAATTGGATCATGGATCACTGTGGCCATAGTCATGCTTTTTAAGGTATAGCCACAGTTGGTAATGCTATGTGACTAGGGTGCCAAGTTGGCCCAGTGCGAAGCATGGGAGTGCTTCTGGGTCCTATGTGATGACATCACTTCCGGAAGTGATGTCATTGTGCCATGCCAGGAGTGCAGAGGGGAAAAAAATAAGTGACAGGTCCTCCCTGCCACCAGGAAGGGAAGGGGACTTGGCAATTCTATATGCATCACAGAGGAGACCTGAGCCTCAAATCATAAACCAGGATCCATCAGCACCCCTAAATTATGAGTCTGCTCCTTCCATCTGAATGCAACCCCTTTCAGGATAGGCTGACTCCTCAAACAAAACAGAACCCTTGTGACTGCACAGTGTAAGTGCCATGGGGTTGAGCAAGAGTCCACCAGCACTAACTTTGGGAAGTGGCCAGCCATATAAGAGCAGAACAATTGAAGAATGGTGCCCCAACTCTTCGCCTTGTCAACCTTCCCAGAAGGATACCATGGCCATTGGTGGCTACCTACTTTACTCCCTGGGTTATCTGTGTAAAACAGCAGAGAGAAGATTATTATTATAGTCCCATTTTATCAATAAACTGTGCCTGAGAACAGAGCTATACATGAGGAAAAATCCTTCCTAGGATGTACCACCATAGACTGCAATTTGGAAGGTGACATGTTTGAATACATTCCCACACTAGTGGGAAAAACTCTTTTTCATGTAGAAAATTAGCACATCTGGGGGAAAGGGTTCTGATATTCTCCCCATGTAATGTGTTGATTTCTACACGCAGGCAATTTTTTAAAAAATGTGATAAAGTGTTTTTAAATGTGACACCCACACATTTCACAGTCTAGAACTCAACCATGTGATTTTCTTGAACCTATAGCTATACCCTAAGAGCCTGCAATCTAGAAATCACATGCAAATATATAAATCCACTCTATCCCTTTTAAACTTCTAGCCATTAAGCTTGATCCTAGCAATCTTTATACGGAGGTACTATCATTGAACTCATTTCTGAATAAACACTTTTATGCTGTTAAACTGTTGTGAGGCACAAATTACTTCCTGTTAAAATGCTCTTGGCTTGGTTTTCCTTTGTAAACAACAAACTTAGTCCCCCCCCCTTTTTTTTTACCCTTCCTCAGGAAATTATTTTTCTTTCAGATGAGGGATATATGAATATGCCCTTTCCCCATTTCTTTTACTATGATATTGCTGAGACTAGATGTTCTGTACATTTTTCCACTGATAGTCCTCATTGATTCCTTTTGGTATCTGAAGAAGGGAGCTTTGACTTGTAAGCTTATACCCTGAAAATGTTGCTGGTCTTTAATGTGTCACTGGACCCGAAACTTCCTGTTCTACTGCAGACCAACATAACTACACACCTGAAACTACCTTAAGATGCTATCTGAGAGACATTATTTAACAGAGACATTGCATGTTATGAGGAACTGTGAGTGAGAGAGTATGAGGTAACTGTATTTCCTTTTGCACTTCCTTCTGAGGTAATATGTACTTCTCTGTTCCCATGCCTAATGCAGAGAAATCAGCTGCTGTTAAAGTCACAGGAACAGTTAAGTTCTTTAACTACATAAGGAAACAGCTTCCTAACAGAATACAATTCTTTTCCGTTAGGCATATGATACAGTTACTAAAAGATGTGTCAGCCCAAATGTAGGCTTACAAAGAGGACTGCTTTCTTCTGAGCAGGAAGTGTCTCTACTGTACATTTCCTTAGGCCTATGGCTAATTTGGGGGGCAAAACAATCTACCCTCTGATTTTCTTTCACCCTCTAATGACTTAGATGAATGCCTGAGCCTGAGAGATGTACTCAATTGACAAGCAGCTAAACGCAGAGTTTTCATGAAAGATCATGCATGTACAGATACTTAAAATGAAGCCATGTCCTTTGTACTTCAAAAATAGGAAAAGGTGCATGATCTTTGCCTTCTGAGTGCCCAAAAAAATACCAGGGGCATTTATCCAGACTGTCCTTGGATGTTGCTAAAACCTGCAGACTGTATCAAAAAAGCAAATCTTCCAAAGAATTAGTACTGGCTGATGGTGAATTCATTTTCCTTTGCTGCCCCTCAACCAGAAGTGTCCGGTTGAATGTGAGTCTCCCTATCCGTTCCTTCAAGCTAAACTAAGGCTTTCTGCACATTCAAGTATGCTAGTAGTATAGCTAAGGTTAGGAAATTCCTGGGGATTTGGAGATAGATCTTGGGGAGGACAGAGATTGGAGAGAGGAGGGACCTCGGTGAAGTATAATGCCACAGAGGCCACCCACCAAAACAGCCATTTTCTCTGGGAGAACTCTGTTTCATCCTGCCTCGCCGCTTTACTTCTTTATGATTAGCTGACTGTCACTCTGGCTTTTTTCCATCATGTTGATCTTTTATGAAAAACAGCTTATACATTCTGCAGACCATAAAGAAAAGAATGTTAATATTATCTGGTCTCTTTTTTGTTTGTTTTGCTCCATTTCATTAGAAATACTTCCAACCGCATAGGTATGAAAGACAAGAAATTAACCGTGCATTTCTAGGCAGAATGACTTCAGTCTAAATCCATTGAAATTAATGGGCTTAAAATAGAGTAACTCTGCATAGGAGTGCATGCTGAATCTGATAGTATTACTGGGCAGTTCCTATTCTGTATCTGTGTTTTTAAATCAGGGATGCAGGGAAAAGGTCAAAAGTAAGAGGTATGATGCTGCCAAGAGAAAATAATCTCAACAAGATAGAGCAAAGGATCCTAAGCAGAGTTACTACAGTCTAAGCCCATTGAAATCAACGGGCTTAGACTGGAGTAACTCTGTTTAGGATTGCACTGTTAGTCTATGAGGCTCAGTATTTTCTACTCTGACTGGCAGTGGCTCTCCCAGGTCTTTCACATTGCCTCCTACCTTATTCTTTTAATTGGAGATGCTGAGGTTTGGCCCTGACACCTTCCACGTGCACAGCTGTGCCCCCAACCCTTGCCCCTCTGCCTTTGGCACGAGACGATGTCATAAACTGTGTTAACCCGTGGCTGGCATCAAGATTATAAGCTTGGTTCTACTGAACTCTGGCTGTTGCTTCCGCCACTGTTTATTGAAATAAGAGACAGCTTGGGAAAAAGGTGTGGGCCGGGGATGGGAAATGGGAGTTTTATTGCATTATCCTTATTCCGTACAGCTTTGTAGAGCTCAAAGAGGACAGCAAACATACCAATTACTTGCATGGCTGGCTCCACGTCCGCTGTTGCTTCTTCCAACAATGACAGCAGTTTGGCTGATATCTGATGGACTGATTCAATGTTGCTAAATAAGCCATCCACATCAAACCTAGCAATCTGATGAAACACAAACGGTGGGCAGCAACTGTCAGAAAAACAAGGGACACTGTTTGTTGCCGATCTCTCCCTTGCTACGCTGCCTGCCGTTTCAGCACTCCCCTTCACAATCCCCGCCTCGGTTTGAAGAAAGGCTGTGTCTGCACTTTTTCAAAAAATTAATACTGATACAATTCATCATAAGGTGCTGGATCGAGGGGAGAAGCGTTTGTTTTTCTCCTTTTGGGTTTCAGAAACAAAATCTTGCACTTTTTTTTAAAGCCGCCAACCAATTAAAGACCTTTCTCCATCATATTTACTGTTTCTTATTTTACCACAGACATACAGATGGGGAAACAAAAGAGAATAATTTGGAGGGGGGAAAACCCACCACAATTTCCTTGATGATTATTCTATATCCCTCGAGGGCAAGCTTTTCAAAACACACACAAGCATAAGGTTGCCAAACTCCAGGTCGGGCCTAGAGATCTCCCAGAATTTCAATGGCTCTCCAGACCACGGAAATCAGTTTCCCTAAAGAAAATAGCAACGTTGGAGGGAAGACTCTATGGCATCCCATCCCTTCCCCCTCACCCTGCTCAGGATCCACCCCCAACTCTCCAGGAATTCCCCAACCCAGAGTTGGCAAACCTACATATACACCAGTTGTTCCCCTTTCCATGGATTATTACTTAGGAAATGCATAGGCTGCCTGCTCCTGCTCAAGGCAGCTAACAGCATAAATATAATAAAAGCATAAAACATTAAAATCATAAAAGAACCACCAAGGCCTAGAAATAAAATGGTTGATAAAACCACCATGATGGGGCATAAAATGGCAAAAAGTAATCCCAGAAGTTATTTAAAAAGCTATCATAAAATAGGAGCAAACATTAAAAAAAAACAGCAGTAAGAGCATTCCAGAAGAATGCAGTCCATAAAATAACTGGCACAAATTAAATTACATTTACCTGTCAAACAGGCCTATTTTCTGTGAAATGGGCAAATAAATACATCAGATTGGATTCAGCCTGCTTTTCGTCTCAAATGTCACATACTTCCCGGTTAACACAGGCCCCGTCCCACATGGCTTTTATATTCTAGGCCTGATCCCCAGCATAGCATGTTTGATGGGCAAACTACTCAAAAGCCAGGCCACAGTCAGGAGTTGGTTACAGGGATTGTATCACACCTCTGCTGAAAGATCTGCACTGGCTACCCATCTTTTTATTGCACAATTCAAAGTGCTGGTTCTTACCTTTAAGGTCTAAACAGCATGGGGCCAGGGTATCTGAAGGACAGTCTCTTCCCACACTATACAGCCTGTGAGGTAAGATTTGCCTCTCAGGCCTGCTCTCTGTGCCCCTGCCTTCAGAGGTGAGATTTGGCAGGTGGCGACTAAAGATGGGTCATGTTCTGTGGTGGCACCTCACCTTCGGAATGATCTTTGCCTTGAGGCTCACCTGGATGGTACCTACTTTACTTTTTGTTAGGCACCTGGCTAAAACATATCTTTTCACTCAGGTTTTCAATTAGGAGTTTTATCTTATCAGCTTTTTAACAGTCTGCTTCTGTTTTGTGGATAGTTTTTATACTGCTCATTTTAGGGTTGCCAGGTCCAGGCTGAGAAATGCCTGGAGATTTGGGGAGTGGAGCCTGGAGACGGCAGGGTTTGGGGAGGGGCCTCAGAATGGTTTAATACCATAGAGTCCTCCCTCCAAAGCAGCCATTTTCTCCAGGGGAACTGATCTCTATCACCTGGATATCAGTTGTAATTCCAGGAGATCACCACCACCTGGAGGCTGGCAACCCTAGTTCATTTCCAATGGCTTGTGTTTTAGTGGCTAAGGGCCATTTCCCCATGTCTTAAAAATAGCGACCCACACAGAACGCTGCCAGCTCCTTTCATGCGATTTCTGATGGCACCATTTCCCAAACAGAGGCAGGCGGTTATGATTCCGTTTTCGGGAGAACAGCCTATGTTTTGACAATTTATGTTTTAATATCGTGGTTTTTAATTGTAAGCGACCACCTCGAACAGGACTCAGAAGAGGCAGCCTAGAAATATTCTAAACAAATAAATAAACTCTTACAATAAAATCAAAGCTGTGATGTTTAAACAAAACCAAGGTGATCTGTAATAACACAACTCTGTAAACCAAGTTGCACGTACAAGCTTGGCACAGTTCCATTCAGTCCAGTTTCTTTTGGGATCATAAAAAAACCTTTTATTTGGTATATTTGCTGTTTCCTCATAAGTTACAGGGACAATGAATTAGTATGTGGAAATCTTTGAGAACCCAGCAGGATGTAATGCACTAAGTTAACAACAGTGTTGATTTTGGCAGATAGGTGAGTACCTTTAAACAAGCCTACCTATTAGTATTCATTAGTAACAGAACTGTGTATTTACTCAGCAGCTTGCAGAAAACACCCTAAAAGAATCAAATTGCATGTTATGGTAACCGGCACAGTATTCTACTATAATTGCTAGTGGAGGCAATTTTTGATTATAGAGGCTAGTGAAAGTTTTGATCCATTAAGAATTTCAGTGCAAACTCAATTCTAAATCAGTTTTCTGGACAGAATTAGTCTTTCCCCCCTTAAAACAGCTTGTCCTCAAACAATGTGAAACCTTTAAGTGCAATTATTCATACTAGGAATAATCTTTACCCATATTCTATTATTCTACTATGCATTTTTTGAATGTCAAAACAAAATATTAACATATATCTTCATTTTTAAAACTTTAAAAAAGAAGCACTAGGTACAACTTAAATTGTAGATTTATGCCTTAACATGGAGACCTTTAACCTTTCTCACCCACCTTTAACAACAGATGGCAACATAAGACCCACTGAGCTGGAAGCATTTGACAGGAAGTGAAGAAAACAAAGTTATGACCTCCTAAGAGGAGTTCGGTGGGGATATGGGGACAAGTATGCATGGAGCACTGGAGAATCTGGCCATGCCAGGGGAAATGAGACAAGGGGAGAGAGAGCTTTTGCCAGGAAAGGAGGAATTTCTGGGATAAAAAGGAATACTGCATATGCATCAGTAGCAGATCATTCTAAGAAAGAAAGAAAGAAAGAAAGAAAGAAAGAAAGAAAGAAAGAAAGAAAGAAAGAAAGAAAGAAAGAAAGAAAGAAAGAAAGAAAGAAAGAAAGAAAGAAAGAAAGAAAGAAAGAAAGAAAGAAAAGGGCCTTACAGGGGGCCATGACCCAGCAGGTGAGACGTTGCAACCCAGAACACCTGATACTGAGATCTCTCTACACAAGACATCTGACATGTGTTGGGAGATGCAATAGTAGCTGGGAGGGGAAGTTTACAAAAATGGAGCCAGTGGCAGGGCAAAGACTTTGCTATACACTGGAGCTGTGCAAAGGGGCTGTGAAATGCCAGAAGGGAAATGACAGCCCATTATAACATCTCCATGTCCAAGCCCGGCTCTGGAAGGCAGCTCCAGCCCATTTCCATTCCTCACTGCCCTCTGGTTGCAATCCCACACAGTTTTAGAGAGGTGAAATTGACAGATCCTTAGGTGAAGCAAAGATGAAATTGACAAACTCTCTGAGGAGAGATCTCTGCTGGCTCTGTCTTTTAAAACTACGTTTCCCAGCTAACGTTACGTCTCCCTACATTTGACAACACGTGCCAAGGTGTCCCATGTAGAGAGCCTCTGAGTCAGATCAGCTTATAGTGAATCAAACCACTAGTCTATCAAAGTCAGTACTGTCTGCTCTGATAATACTCTTCTGCTCTCCAGGGTCTCTCTGGGCAAAGGTCTTTCACATTACTCGATCCTTTGCACTGGAGATGTTGGTGATCAAACCAGGGACCTTCTGAACACAAAGCAGATGCTCCACCACTGAACCATGGCCCATCCCAACCTGTGAACTGAAGACCACTGCTCTCAGTTATGAATCCCCCTCCCACCCTTTGTGTAGCATCTTTTACACAGAAATTAAAATACTTACAATGGTATCAATGATTTAAGAGCCTGAAAAATGACACTTGAAGGGAATAAAATCAATGGACGAAGTAATGTAAACCTAGTTTCCTCTGGTCAACTATATTTAAAAGGGCAATTCATTTATTTTTATTTTATATAATGTATGCCCTATGTTTCTCCCCAATGGGAACCCAAGACAGCTTACACTGTTCCCCTCTCTGCCCTTTTATTCTCACAACAACTCTATGAGGTAAGTTAGGCTGAGAGGATGTGACTGGGCCAGGGTCACCCAGGGACGTCCCATGGTAGATTGGGGGCTTCCCAGATTCTAGTTTGACACTCTAAGCACTACACCATACTGCCTCTATTGCCTTCAGGATCCAGGCTGGCAACTCAAAGGCTTCTCCTAATCTGGCTATAAATGCTTCCAAGTCAGGGCTGGCTAAGAAGAATCCGATTCCTTACTTGCTGTCTGCCTTGCTCAGTTCCTTCTTGACTTTTTTGTCTTGCTTGTTTCCTTGCCTCCCTGTCACCTTCCTGCTTCTTATTACCTTCAAGTTGTGGGGCAGTGTCCCTGTCATTCATGGTGTTGTGGTTAGAATATCAGACTTAGAATTGGGAGACGCATGTTCTAATCCCCACTGTTGCACGGAAACTCACTGAGTGACCTTGGGACAGATAGTCCAGCCTAACCTACCTCACAGGATTCTTGTTATAAGGATAAAATGAAGGAGGCAAGAACAATACTGTAAACTGCTGTGGGTCTCCATTACCCTGGCCTTTCTCTTAGGCTGTCTTCACAGTGTTCACACACAATAGCTAACACACTTTCAATGTACGTTAGCAATCATTTGCGACTGGATTTTCCCGTGTGAAACAGGAAAATCCACTTGCAAATCATCATTACAGTGCATTGAAAATGCATTAGCCAATGTGTATAAAGGGAGCCGAAGTGACACTGGTGTCTCTAAACCCGTAGGTACTAGGGCTACCAACCTCAAGATGTAGGCTGGAGTTCTAGAATTACATCTGATCTCCAGACTACAGAGTTCAGTTTTCTTGGAGGAAATGGCAGCTTTGGATTGTGGAGTCTACGGCATCACATCCTCACTGAGATCTCACCCTTTCCCAAACTCTACTCTCCCTAGGCATTACCCCCAAATCTCCAGGAATTTCCTGAGCCAGGCTTGGTAACTGTGGCAGGAACTTGATTTAGCTCTGTCTTGACATGTTATAGCATTGACAGGAAGATTAAACTGTCAGTTTGGTATAACAGTTAAAAGCAGTAGGACTCTAATCTGGAGAACTGGGTTTGATTCCCCACTCCTCTACTTGAAGCCAGCTGGGTGACCTTGGGTCAGTCACAGCTCTCTCAGAGCTCTCTCAGCCCCACCCATCTCACAGGGTGATTGTCGTGAGGATAATAATGACACACTTTGTAAACCCCCTCTGAGTGGGTGTTAAGTTATCCTGAAGGGCAGTATATAAATCAAATGTTGTTGTTGTTGTTGTTATTAAACCCTTATGGGTAAAATGTTTTTTGTCAAAAGTCCAGGAGATCTCCTAAAAAGCTCTTGCTATTTAGGAACAGATGGTGAGAGATGTGGTTGGGGGAGTATTTTTGTGTGTGTCCAAGTCTGAATCAAGCTCATTCAAGTTTAGAATGTTAGCAATTTGGTGTTGCTTTCATCATTAAGAGCAAAAGTAGACAGGAATGCAGTTTGGCAATTACTTCTCTAAGGACATGCTAAGACGCAAGGCAAGGTGTTACTGAACTTGTGTTTTTGTCCAAAACATAACTTGCCCTCTGACAACCCAAGACTTGCTTACCTGCATTCTTCTTAAGGGCTCAACCACTATTCTGATGCAGAGATCCAGATTGTGGAAATAATCTCTTTCTGTCTGCACCATTTCAGCAATTATCTTCTGCCTTTTGGCCATCATACGCCTATTCTGTTGCTCTTCACTTTCCAGGGGAGAACCAACTGGGCCCGCGGACCCTGCTTGTGGTGCCATCTTTTCTGTTAAAATTTAATAAAAACTGGTAAAAACTCACTCACTATGTTCTGTATTGCCTTGCATTCTTGTAAGTGGGCTTCTGTGCTCTCCTGTGATTTATCCCACCCTTTCACCAAGAACCTTGGAGTGAGGTACGTGGGTTCCCCTCCCCCGTTTTATTCTCATTGCAACAACATGAAATAGTATTATCGAAGGCTTTCACGGTCAGAGAATGATGGTTGTTGCGGATTTTCCGGGCTATATAGCTGTGGTCTTGGCATTGTAGTTCCTGACGTTTCGCCAGCAGCTGTGACTGGCATCTTCAGAGGTGTAGCACCAAAAGACAGAGATCTCTCAGTGTCACAGTATGGAAAAGAAGTTGGCACAGTGTGGAAAATTACCTGCCAACTTCTTTTCCACACTGTGACACTGAGAGATCTGTCTTTTGGTGCTACACCTCTGAAGATGCCAGTCATAGCTGCTGGCGAAATGTCAGGAACTACAATGCCAAGACCACGACTATATAGCCCGGAAAATCCACAACAACCAACATGAAATAGGTTAGACTGAGAGAGTCTGGCTGGTCCAAAGTCCCCCATAGATGAGTAGAATTTTGCTGAGTAGGATTTTGTACTTTGGTCCTTCCAGGGACATTGACACTCTGACCAGTTCACCACACTGGTACTTATTGGGCTTGGAAACAGAATTTAATGTCCTGATAATCTTAGCAGCCTTCATCAACAAAACAAAACAAAACCAGGTTTCTAGCTATTATGTGGGACTGGGGTAGGAAACTTATGCATTACAGTGGGGGGGGGGGGGCTGCACAGCTCTAATTAGGATCATCCTATACCAAATTTACTGCGGGAAATAAAAGTATATACCACAATGGCTTTGAGAGTTATCCCCCATGGCACCAATACCTGTGATGCAGAAATTAGAGGACTACCAGAGAAATGTGGGCAAGCAAACTGTAGGGAGCAGCAGTTAAACCATGAAGATGGGTCTTATTAGCAGTGGCTGAAGTGACCGTAATCTGCCAGATCAAACACAGACAATGTCATGGCTGAAAAAGTGCCCATTTATTTAGAATATTTGGAATATTTTACTCCAAAGTTAACAGTCAGGTTAAAACAATAAATAACAATTCATTTCAAGCAATTGAAACAGTTCAAAAGGTATTCCAGTTGTTAAAAACCTTAGTAATAAAAATCAGTCAATGGGATGGATTCGACAGATCTGCTCACAGAGACACCTTACACTAGTGCAAGTGTAACCCTGATGTGAAAGTCTCTTTCGAGGGAGGTGCCTGGTGCCAGAGGAAAGCAACCCCATCATGTGAGAGGCAGGGTTGCCAACTTCCAGGTAGGGCTTGGACTTCTCCCAGAATTGAAACTGATCTCCAGAGATCAGTTCCCCCAGAGAAGATGGCTGCTTTGGAGGGGGGACACTGCAGAGTTGCCAGGTCCCCCAGAACCCAAACTGCGGCACGGGGGCGGGGGGGGGGGTTAGTTGTGAGTATTAGGAGTACTTACACTAGATTGGAGGCCGATTTTTATCAACTCAGCCCCATGTGGGGGCTTTCACTTCCTAGTCAAGTTGAGAATGATGTCATTCCCTACACAACAAGGAAGTACTCTGCTCAGGCTCTCAGTCTCCCCTCACCAATCCTCACATGGCTGGCAGGATAAAAGGCATGGGGAATGGGCCCAGGAGCCCCTCAGTGGACTCCTATTTTCTTTACTGAAGTAAGTGGACTCTGTGTGAGTTTATTGCCTCATTAGCACACAGGCATAGACTCTGAGCTACAATCTCTGCATTGCTTTGCTTTGCTTATTTATCCTACATTGCTAACAACATATAAGCCCTTTTCACCCTGACTTGGATAGCCCAGGCAAGCCCAATCTCATCAGATCTTGGAAGGGTTGTCTTTGCTTAGTAATTGGATGGGAAACCTCCAACAAAGGCCAGGCCTGAAGAGGCAGGCAATGGCAAACAACCTATGTCAGTCTCTTGCCATGAAAACTCCATCAGGGGTCGCCACAAGTGAGCTATGATTTGATGGCACTCTCTACCACCATAAGCCCTTTTCAGATGTTACAGAAACTGTCTTTCAAGAGCACATGCTGCTCAAGGTGATTCCAATATGCATGGTTACCAAACTGTCTGAACAAGGCAACATTCATATTTTTCATGTGTAGCTTCAATACACAAAACCCAAAACATTTGAAAATCCAGCGCTCAATCCATTCATGATGTTCTCACATCCAAAACACACACATTTCCCTATTCAGAAAATGTGGCAGCCATGCATATTGGGAGCACCACAGGTGTGTTCCCAGTATGCATAGCTGCTATGCATAGTACATGTAAATGCAATGTCTGTAAGGGGTTAGAGTAAACTATCATTTTGGTCCCAATGTTATGACATTAAAGTGGTTTGAATTCTAAGATCTCAATCAGTATTTTTTGGTCATCCACATTCTAGGGTTGAAAGAATTCAGGAATCCAGTGTAGTGCATTGGTTGGAATAAGACTGGGAAAAGACCTCGCTTCAAATCCTCACTCAGTCCTGAAGCCCCCCCCCCCCCCGTGGCCTAGGGCCAGTTCCTTTCTTCTCCACCTAATCCACCTCAACAGTTGTTGTGTGGGCACAGCGAGGGAGGAAAAAACTATATACACTGCTTTGAGCCAGATGGGAAAGGTAGGATTAAAATGTGATAGATGAAGGTAACAGGAACAAATTGAGGCCAAATAATAGTAAACTATCTAGCTGACACACACAATCACAAGTTCCTTTTATCTCTCATAAGACTAGCCTTTCCTCCGTTTTCCTATGAGACATAGATGTGGAATTTCTCATCCTGGCTATGTAGCTACAGGTATTTGTGTGTTTTCTCATTGTGATTTGCATTCAGTTGAGAATGTGTATGTTTTCAAAGAGCAATCTCAGCACTGGCATGGAACGAAAGTTGGGTGAATGTAACCCAGCACATATTCCAAGACAACCACTGCTTTCCAGGAGACTTCTGCATCTACAAGGGTGGAGGTGGGGGTAGCATTTTTCCTTGGCTCTCTGCCATTATGCAACACAATAGGTTTGCCTGTCCTTGGAGGTGTCAGGTTGCGAGGCTGTGAGACTATCCCAAGGGATGAGGTTAGCAAATGAGCTACCTGTGTCCTTTGCAAATAAGTCTCAGGGTGGGGATAATGAAGGGACCGTTTCTCTTCGGTAAAAGTCATGGAGGGCAAATCTCTGTACTTACCTCCTCAGGTGTAAGGGGGTCCCTGAACAAGAGGAGAATACATGGAGGCTGGCAAAGCCCTTTGCAAACTCCGTGGCTCCAGGCTCTGCAGCTTCTCTCCGAGAAATCAGCTCAAGGGAAGGTGTGTTGGGGGCAGTGGAAGGACAGGCTGGGGGAGGGTCTGAAGCCAAGAGAAACGCTCTGGGGTGGATTTTCTGGTCCTTCCACTAATTTGTCACCTGGAGAAGGGTTTTTTCAAAAAGTATTTCAGGGTTAAAAGATTTCCAGAAATATACATGGTTCTTAATATGTAAACTCATGAAAAGATCCTTCCTGGACTGCAGAAAGAGGTGCATACTCTAATGTTTCAACATTTCTTTTCAAATGAACGCCTTGGGCGGGGAGGGGGGGACCTTAAGATTCAAAGGTTCAGGGTGGCCTCTTGAGTTTGCTATTTTGGATGCCTTTAAATATGTGGCAAAGAGTCAGCTGTAACTCATCACACAGTTCAGCCCTGCCCCTGCTGAGCTGTTTGGAATTCTTGGGAAGGGGGGGGGGGTGCAGGGTTTGAACTTCACAGGTGACCATGTCCTGACATGGTTACAGGCACAATGTGTACAGTAAATTTTGAGAGTGACCACCCACTCCACTCAGCACCTTTCCTGCAATGTGATTTATCCCTGCCCTTTTACCATGAACCATAACCCTAGTTGAGTATTATAAAAACACCTACATTAACCAGTGTTGTACCAAGAGTTTAACGATTTTGCAGACTGCTAGCAAAATCAGTGTAAGAAGGAACTTTGCTAGCATTGACTATTAATTAATGTAATTGCTGATTTAACATGTCACTATGGCTGATGTATTTATTTACTCAAGAGGGCTTTCTACTCAGATGGGGGGGCTGTATTGTAAGAAAGTGGTCTCAAAGATATGCTTCTATAAAGAGATAGGGACCATAAACTTCACTACTATGTATTGTGTTATGTACTATCTGTTGCTTTAAGTATGTGATACTGGATAGTTCTATGTTGTTTAATATGTCAGTCTTAGAATTGCTTATGCTCTGTCTCAGCATTTCTACTGCTTTGTATTGGATTTTTGCTGACATTATATCTGTGAATTCGCATTTATATACTCTTATTGCATTATTTATCGAAATGTACTTGATAGTGACTGTACTAATCTCACACTGTCATGCCTCAGGTAGGGTGAGCCACCTTACGCTGCCACCACTCTGGGATTTAGGATCTCTTGGGAAGGTCCAGAGTACCCTCCAACCAGGGCTTTTTTTCTGGGAAAAGTGGTGATGGAACTCAGTGGGTTTCCCTCAGAGAAAACGGTCACATGGCTGGTGGCCCCGCCCCTGATCTCCAGACAGAGGGGAGTTTTGATTGACCTCCGTGCTGCTCAGCGCTGCGGAGGGCAATCTAAACTCCCCTCTGTCCGGAGATCAGGGGGCGGGGCCACCAGCTATGTGACCATTTTCAAGAGGTTCCGGAACTCCGTTCCCCCATGTTCCCCCTGAAAAAAAGCCCTGCCTCCAACCCTTCTGACCTCTGTAGTTTGGCCAATAAACAGGCGTGAGGACCCAGCAGAGTAACAACAAACAAAATAGTTTATTTACAAGGAGGTCAGTTAATATCAAATAAACAAGCAAGGTGCATTAGCAAATATAGATGGGTGAAAGTAAAATAACAGAAGTCCCTAGCATGACTGAACTCACTGTCCCTCTGTCTGCCAGGCCTGTCTTCTCACCCTACCTGGATGAGGGCCTCTCCCCCTAGCAGAAACCTCCTCTGGCCTGCTCCCTGGGAGAAAGAACACAGGCTTTTCCCCCTCCCAAACTTATATAGCACTAGCCCCCTGTGTTCTGATTGGCCAAAAAGGGCACCAAAATGGCCCAGGGGCTGGGAATTGTAGGCAGGCCTACTCTCACTGCTAACAGGCTTCTGAGGCCTTGCTAGGCCTTCCTGGCACAGCCAGATCATGACACACACTATGGCCATTTCCACATGCCCTTAAAGGGATGACACATTCACGGAAAGCTGGCAACATCTCCATTTGCAAAACATTTGCAGGCCATTTGGCTTCCGTTTTTCAGCACTCTTTTGTGACTGTGGAAAGTGCATTCCCAGAAAAGGTGCCAAAAAACTAGAAGCTAAATGGCTGTAAGCACAAAACTGAGATGTCTGGATTCCTAAGGAAAAACCACCAGGGCCGTTTCCAGACGGCTTACCTTCTGCCGCTCCATGCTGCAACGTTGTGGCTTGTGCCGGAGAAAACGCGAAATAGCGCGTTTTCTCGCGCGAGTTTTGTGCAACATCGCACAAATCTCGTGCGAGAAAACGCAATATTTCGCGTTCGCCACAGCACGAGCCGTGGCGTTGCGGCATGGAGCAGCAGAAGGTGAGCCGTCTGGAAACGGCCCAGCATTTGGTGAGTGGGCCATCCCTTTAAGGACATGTGGAAACAGCCATATGTCATCCTTCTTGAGTCTCAGTGAGAAGGTGGACTATAAATGACATAAATAAGCAAAACAAGCAAACAAATAAAATTCATCATCCACCTTTCTCACTAAGACTCAAGGCAGATTACACAGTGTGAGTTAGTAATTTCAAGGACATTTCAATGAACAATGCAATAGGGTCTATAAATGCAAATTTGCAATGATTTAAAACCTGCAGAAATCCAATACAGAGCTGAAGAAATGCTGAAACAGAACATTAGTAATTCTAAGACTGACATAGTAGCAACATAAGAACTACCCAGCAGGATCATACTTATAGCAATAGTAGTGAAGTCTTTTGTCCCTCACTATCCCTTTACTGATGCATCTCTTTGAGACCACTTCCTTCCAGCACAGCCCTCTGTTTTAAGCAAAAAGCCTTCTTGAGTAATTCAGTTTTGCATCATTTATGGAAAGCCAGCCGAGTGGGAGATTTCCTAACCTCTTTAAGGTAGGCCATTCCATAAAGTGGGGACCACCACAGGTAATGCACATGTATGGGCAGCTGTTGATTTTTCCTACATGCAAGGTGGCACCTGCAGAAGGCCCTTTTCAGATGAGTGAAGTTCCCGTGGTAGAACACAGGGAGAGAGACACTGTAGAGATGATGGACCAAAGCCATGAAAAGTAGGTAGGTAGGTGGAGACAGTTTAGGCAAGGGAAGGGAGAAGCTTGGATATAGAATGAAAGATCTCACAGTCTACCTGATCTTCTCAAAGATAAAGTATCTGTAGATTTAGAACTGGCTAAGTGGCTACTGTGTAGCTCCTGGTTCACATGGTTTGCTGATATGTGAATGATCCTTGAAAGATCCTCGGGATCATTCTCACAAACTCTGCTACCCATATGCACAGCAAAATAATTAATTTTATTTGACCAGCAAACCTTAGTTTGCAGTTCTCAGATTGCCAACTCTGGTTTGGGAAATTCCTGGAAATTTGGTGGGGGGTGTCAGATTTTGGGGACGGCACTCAGCAGGGATGTGATGCCAAAGAGTCCATCCTCCAAAACAGCCATTTCCTCTGAGGAACTGATCTCTGTAGTCTGGAAATCAGCTGCAATTCTGCTAAAATGTCAGACCCCACCTGGAGGTTGGTAACCCAAATTTCAACCAAGCCAGTAAACTATCAGTACAATCCCAAGTAGAGGTGGGCATGGACCAGGAAAAACCCATGGGCCATCGGGCTGTGGTCTGTCACATTTCACAGACCATGGACCACAAACTTTTCATGAACCTGTGCCAGTTCACGGACCGGTTTGTGGGTCCATGCCTGCCAGTCAGCTGGAGCAAGGGTGTGTGTGTTAAACATTAAAGCCCTCTCAGTGCCACTTGCCATCAACACCTGGAGCACTTTAACCACCCCCTCTTGCTCCAGCTGACTGGCGGGCCCATCAGTCAGCTGGAGCAAGGGGGGGATCTAAACATTAAAGTCCTCCTGGTGCCACTTGCCAGCGACGCCGGGAACGCTTTAATCACCTCCATGTCTGGATTCACGGATGATGGACCAATGGACTGGCTGAAAAGTCATGGGGTCCATGGAAAATGGGCATCCCATGACCCACTGGTTCACAAATGCCAAAATGGCCCAATCCATGTGAAATTTTGGTCTGTTTTCTGGTCTGTGCCCACCTCTAATCATAAGCAGAGTTACATGACTGCACTGTATGGGTTGGCTCCCAAAGATATATGCCATTAATAGTAGCAGCTACCTCCAGTACAAGATATCTATAAAGAGCCTGTTGTATTAAAGGAAGGAACCTAAGGCCAGAAGAAGGTGCTTCTGTTAGCAGAAAAGACTCATGGGATCCAACCCCTTGGGTTGCACTTCTGACAAGAGGGATTCCAAATGGTATTTGATCCTGGTTTGGAATTCTGGTTTAGCAAACCATAATTTGCTGGTTTAGATTTCATGGTAAAACACATTGGCTGAATCCACACCTACTGGCACAGCGCTAAGCAGGTGGAGTGAAAGCGTCTTTCCGGCGCATTTTATGACGTCATTGCGCCATGATGCCTTCTCGTGGTGTGATGATGTCATAAAATGCACCAGAAAGACGCTCTCACTCCGCCTGCTCAGTGATGTGCTGGTAGGTGTGGATTCCAGATAGTAGCAGACATTGGTTTGCCATTACATCTCAACTACGTAAGCCCTGACAAGCAGAACCTGCTGGAGAATATTCACTCAGAGGTTTGATCAACTGAAGAAAGCTATAAGACTAAGGTTGCAATCCTAAGAACACTTTCCTGGGAGTAATCCCCATTGAACAAAATAGGGCTTACTTCCTAGTAGACCTGCTTAGGCTTGCACTGTAAATGTTGCTCTAGACTTCAGAAGAATGCAGTAGTCCTTCAGATCATGCATGACCTGCCAGGAAATTTGAGATTACTTTGCTACCCTTGAGTTCAATGATAAATGTCTGATTAGGCAATCCAACCTCCAGTTACAAGATTTGTTTTCAATGAACTACTTTTTGCTATACGTATTAAAAAAGCATCTAACCAGTATAGGAAGTGTCTCCTTTCAATTCCCTGACTCGAAATTCTTTTAATCATTATGTGAGCCTTCCCTGGGGTGTTAAAAAAGCCCTGTGAAAGGAGAAAATTTACCCAGGATGAAAGAAGAATATCCTTATTGTGAATTGTTTCTGGTGAATTCAGATGACCATTTTCTTCGCTCGTTTTGCAGTGATTTCTAAAGTTGATGCACAAAGGGTTCTCTGCACAGATCCTCCATTGTATTTTCTGCTTGCTACAGGGGTTCATTTTGTAGCATTTCCATAGCACAGCAGCCACAGAATATATTCACGTGGAAATCTTTTAGAAACTATCAGTCCATGTGGAAGTCACCACACCGTCATGACCGAAATCACACAGAAGTGGGGAGTTCTATCCACAGAGCATGACTTTGCCACTTCCCATTCCAGTTGCACTCCCAAACGCCACCCCCTGCAGCTGTTCCTGGGATGAGGGACCTCAGGAATAGATTGATCTGCCATGGGAGGGAGAAATTGACAAAAATAGTCCTCACGCACACATGGAAATTTTAGATGGGCTCCAATCCATTGTGTAATTGCAAACATCTATGTTGACCTCTTTCAACGTATCACAGAACTGTTTGGGGGAACTTGGAAAAAAAATCTAGTGCCCAGGTACCCACTTTAACAGACTCTTCTGTATCCTAGCACTCCTAAAAGATTGGTGATGTGTCATTTCAGCCACAGCACAGCTCACCAAGGTAAATAAAATCCGGAGAGAAGATTAAGGCCTCATCTTTATCCATCTGAAGTCAGCAGAATGAGGGGAAAATAAATGCTTCAAGTTAAAGCGTGGACTGCACTACCTCAGATTAACGGGGAGGGGGGGGAGGCATGTAAAATACTATATGTACATATGTACCATTAAGTCACAACCCCAGCAAAGGGCAAATGGGAAAGAGAGGTGGTTTGCCATTGCCTGCCTCTTCAGAGCTATCTTTGGTGGTCCCCCGTCCAAGTACTGACACTGTTTAACTTCTGAAATCTGATGAGGTTGGGCTATACCATGCTGCTTTCCCTCCATAAAGTACCATGCAAGTGAAAAAAATAGCACATCAAGAAGTATGTGAGCTGGAGCCTCGGATATACTAAGGTTTGAGGGTCCCCCCCCCCACTTCTGAGGAGTTTTTGCCCATGGAGGAACATTCAGAAATGCTATTCTACCTACACTATGAACAAGCATGCTCTGTTATCCACCTCAGGGACCTACCTCCCCTTTTGGCTGCAGGTGTAGAGCAAACCTAATTAGAGCATTACAGAAAACCTGCTTACTAAACTTTGCCAAAGGACAGGACTCTTATTCCTGTAGATCTAGACCAGTGTTTCTTAAACATTTAATAGCCAGAAGGAGGGGAGGAACTACATTTATCTGCAGTTCCGTGATTGTTTATTCCCTCGGGCTTCTCTTTTATATTGCAAAGCACTTCAGGGTGGCTTCGGACCGAGCAGCAGATTGGCAGAGTGGAAGGGGCTGATTAACAGGGACCGGTTCAACAGGCTGGCAACGCAAGGAAGGTAGTGTTCCACCCTGAGGCAGACTTTTTAAAATTTCTGATTTTACATTGGCGATCCAGCTCACTCTCACACCTGAAAAAAGTTCACTTTTAGAACAGGTCACACTAAGGATTATTTGTAGGCACACTACAACTGGGCAATCTCCCACCCTCATCCCGCATCTTCTGCATGCACAGGCAGGGGAGCAATGGGAGGGCCAAAATGGCATCCCATGACACCACTTCCAGCCACATAACCTGAACTGATGTCACCATGTTGAAGGACATGGTGATGTCTTGTCTGGTTATGCATCTGGAAGTGATGTTGTGGGACACTGTTTATGTAAGTCCCTACCCTCCTTAGTCTCCCAGCAACACTAACTACTTGCCATTGGTGGAGAACACCCAAGGCTGGTGCCAAAGGTCAGTATAGTGAAAACACAATGCTCAGCAGAGGGCCTGGTGCTGTTACAAGATACTTAGCTAGAGTTGCCAACTGCGGGTTGATAAATTCCTGAAGATTTGGGATGGAGGAGGTTTGGGGAGGAGAGGGATCAAAGTAATGTATAATGCCACACAGTCCATCCCCCGAAGCAGCCATTTCCCCCAGGGGATCTCTGTAGTGTGAAGATCAGTTGTAATCCTGAGATAGCTCCAGGTGTCACCTGGAGGCTGGCAACTTTATACTTGCCCCATCAGCTTCTACCAGGGACGGGAGGTCATCCCAGAATACCCTGAGATAAGGTTGTCATGTGCCTACTGGCATTCCAATAGCCAGTGGGAGAAAAAAAGTCACCATCAGCAATAGTGTGACCTCACTTCTGGGAAAATGTGAAGTGATGCCATGCCTCTCTAGGAATCTCCAAAAGCTCTATGGTAAAACAATTGAGTTTCCAGCAATTCCTAGAGGGAAGTGAACCACTTCTGACGATTCCTAGAGACGCATGACATCACTTCCAGGTTTTCCCAAAGTGGTATCGTACCATCGCTGATGCCTGGTCCCACCAACCTGGTTCCCCACTGGTTGCCCTACTCTGGCAACCTACCCTGAACTATCTCTCATTTCATGCTGAGAAAGGCAACTGGACCATGATTCTTCCATGCTCCTTGTATCTTTGTCGGTGCTCACAAGGGCTTAAAGGAATGGGAAGCAATTATGCTCTATTCATACCTCCAAAAATATGTCTGTGCATGCACAAATGAGGAAGTTGTGTGCATAGTAGGGGAAGCACCAAAGTGCATCTTGTCTAAAGCACCCAAATCTAGATCTAGACCTGAGGCTATCTGCCCACAACAGGCAGCCTCCTCCAAGGGCAGATTACTCTGGATCTGTATGCATCGACCCAATGCAGAGACTCAGAAGAATTTCCCATGTTCAAAGGAGACTGATCAGAAAGATATTTACTTATTTTAAACATTTATATACTCTGCATTTCTCCCAAAGCAACAAATCATGCAGAGGCATAGCAGGCAGCCTCTTTGTGGATGGCTAGCATGGGCTTTCAGGAGCCTTTCATTATTTAAATAACTCTCACTTAGCCCTCATGGCACACTAGCAGCTCTCTCATAGAGGATCAGTATGCCCCAGCACTGTGCCCCTGCACTGACTTTGCTGCTCAGGCTGCTGGTGGTAGTGAAATCTTTTTTTTTTTAATTTAAAAAGTAAAATCTGAATGCCAGCATCAGGAGGTGGGCTACAGATGGCCCCTGTAGGCCCCACAGTCCAACCTGCCCAGCTGCATAATAATGCAACAGGTTGGATAGGCTCTGTTGTACTTAGGGGGTCACCGTGCCAGTGCCCTGACACATACTGCAAAGGGCTAAAGGCCTCTTGAGAGCTGTGGAGAGTAAACACTAGAGCTACCAATCGTTGAGGCAGCCAGATTGCCTGTGGGCACCAAAGCAGCTCAGTCAGTAACACGGGGCCTGCTGAGGAGCAACTAATCCTATTCAAGTGGACATCAAGGAAGTCTTGGAGGCAGCTGCTTTTTCAAATAAACATAGATGTATTGGCCGTATGGCTTGCCAGAGTTGTAAGTCCCCAAACCAAGGCCATTTTCACACTGCTTACCAGCCACGGAACATCATGCCAAGCTGCCGGAATGACAGTGTCTTCCTGGCACGATTTCGCTAGGATTGAGAAATTCCTGGAGATTTGTAGGAGGAACTAGTGGGGGGCAGTGTTTGGGGAGGGGAGAGACCTCAACAAGGTCTACAGCCAAAGAGTCTACTCTCCAAAGCAGATATTTTCTCCAGGGGCTTCATTACTAAAAAGAACTGCAACCACCAAAGAGAAATTTGAACATGAAAAGAGAGAACACAAAAGGCTGTCAGATGATATTGTTTACCTGCCTGCTGCTTCTCCACTTGTGTAAATAATGCTTTTTTTGGTAATTTGATTCTACCCAGAAACAAATCAACCCCTCTAATATATATTTGCAATAGAATAGTAAGCCATGTGTGTAGAAAAGTTTGTTGTAAATATAATGCTATAACCTAGGAGCCTGCATGGAGAATCCTTGAGTTTGGACTTGATGAACAACAACAAATACAGCTTGATTCAAACGTACAGGAGACTGAACTGGTAACGAGGTGGTTGTGACCGGAGATAGTCGAACAAACGACACCATAGACAGGAGATGTCAGCTTATGATGTTCCTAATGCCACTAAAATAGAAAAGCAGCACGGAAGGGTTCCGCCCCCTCTTTTTTCTTGTTGTGCTGGTCTTCTGATTGCAGGGAGATTTTAACATGCGTTCCTTCATGGTTCTCCACCTGCTGTCTGAAGAGGTGAAGTTCATTCTACCCCCTCCAGTCTCTGCCACCTCATTTCTCTTCACATGTGAACCTGGCCTAAGAAAGGACCACTGTCCGTAGGGCTGGAAGTTGAGGGAAACGCCCTGCCCTATGTAAACATTCATTCATTTAGAGAGGAAGTCTGCTTTCTGGTGGTTTTTGTATATCCCATAATTTCACTTTTTCTAACAGCAAATAATTCAGTGCAGCCTTAGGCTTGGATCCCATAGTAGATTTCTGAGAAGAGTTCCCCTCATGCCCCACAGACCTCCTATTTGCTGCTCATACAGTTCCAAAGGTCTCCTCCAGGAACAATATAGGGGGTGGGATGCATTTAAGGCTGCAGCAGGAATAGAGAGGCAAGGAAGTTCTGTTTTGCTAATGGATGTGTGTTCCATTAGGATGATTTACCATTGGATCCAAACCATAATTTGCTTATCCATCCACACAGAGAAGTATACCATATTGATTTGTTCATGGGAAAAATGCTTGAGATTTGTCAACAAAAACTTTATAAAAGAATGATTCAATAATTGAAAAGAAATCCTAGAAATTCTAATGAAAAAGTAGTCCTGAAATAAAGGATATTCCAGAAAAACGCAACCAGCATTTGGACATTTGTGGAGGGAGAAAGCACAATACAGAGGATTGTAACCATGTGTTCCCATTGTGGAATACACTTCTGCTAACAGTAAAGCAGAGTTTCATTGATTTTCCTTCCCACTGCAGATCCACACACCTGGCCGCACCACACAGTTCCTGGGGAGAACAATTGTGGAGTGTACTACAACTGCACCCATGCTAGATAAGATCCAAAATAGAGAAGAAGGTCTCACGCAAACACAGACAGCACCAACCTTACATTATAAAAATGAGAGTCTACGATGACACTGTACAATATAAAGAAAGGAGCAGTTTTTCATTCTATATTTAATTCGGATCCTAGCCTCTATGTGGATTAATAGATCCAGGTTCAGTCAGGGGGTATTCTTCTGCAGCCCTGAGTGATCCCCCAGGTTTGCAGAAATATGTAAATGCCCAAAATGGAGGATGTGCTATATCGCCCCTAAACACAGGAACATTTTCTGCAGACAACTTAAACCTACTGTGATGACAGAAGAGGTGCAGCCAGCTGAGTAGAGCCACTAGAGAGCTCACTGGTGATGCTGTTCTTGCTGCTGCCATCTTTCCTCTATAGGCAGGCAGGTAGGCAGGGGGAAAGTGGGAACCCCTATCTCTTCTTCACTGCCACTTATGCTGGCCCCAGCCTTGACACTGCTGCCAGTTCATATCCCTGTTCTGCTATGGAAACTCACTGGGTAACCTTGGGGAAGTCATATACAATTAGCCTCACCTACCTAGCTGGGATTTTGTGAGGCTAAAATGGGGAACAGGAGAATGTTAAGAGATGGGCATGTACTGAAATATGAACCAAAATTAAATATGAACCAGGCCAGTTCATGGTTTGCGAACCGTGGTTCGTCAGATCCCATTTCTGACAAACTGCCACGAACTTTAGGCTGGTTTGATTGGTTCTTTTTTTGATTCGTGACTGCAGACAGCCTGGTGCCAATCAATCAGTTTCCTAGGCAACAGGGGATGACTTCCTGCAGACCTTCTGCTGACCCAGAAGTGACCTTCTGCTGGCCCAGAAATTACCTTCTGCTGGCCCGGAAGTGATGATTTTCTGACCTGGGTGTGCCATTTTCACAAACCAAATGAACCAGTTCACAAACCAGGGGCAGGTTCGTGAAAGTTCGTGGTTCGTGAAATTTGATGAACCATGAACCGTATGGTTCGGGTTTTTTGCGGTTCATGCCCATCTCTAGTTAAGAGCCACTTTGGTTACCCACTGGGGAGAAATTGAAGGAAAAAAATAAGAACTGGGCCCATCAATGGGACTTTCATGCTTCCCTTTCTGGCAGCAGAGTCTCATACTAGCAGGGTAGTCTAGTAGTTAGAGCATCAGACTAGAATATGGGAGAACCAGCTTCAAATCTCCACTCCCTCTGGGTGACCTTGGACCAGTCATTCTCTTTCTTAGCCTAACCCACTCAGGGGGTCTTGTGTTGAGGAGAGGAAAGAGAAGAGGAAAGAATTAACTACTCCTTTGAGCTCCTTAAAGGATGAGATAAAAAATGTACTAAATAAATGAAATAATGCTCTTAGAAAAGCCACTCCTGAGGGATCCTCCAGGATATCATGTGGTACAATCAGGAGAAGTAACTCTGGGGGAAGGGATCAGGTATAAGGATAATGTTGAATATTATATCTATGTTATCTTAAAATTAGAATCTTAGGAATAAAAAACATATTATGTTAAAATTAATATATTGGTATGTGTTTAGTTCATTTACACTCTGCCTTTCTCCCCAGTGGGAATCCAAAGCAGCTCACACTGTTCTCCATTTTATTCTCCCAACAACCCAGTGAGGTACACTAGGCTGAGAGTACATGGCAGGCCCATATTAATCCAGAGAGCTTCCACAAAAGAGTAACGATTCGAACTGGATCTCCCAGACCCTAGTCCAACCCTAGTACACCACACCAGCGCCGGATCTAGCGTTGCCCGCGCCCGGGGCAACCCTAGGCTGGTGACCTTGCACGTGCACGCAGCACGCGCGCGCTACCCGCGCTGTGTGATGACGTCACTCAGGTGACGTCATCACGCAGGGCATAACAGAGGCAGCATGCAGGGCTGGGGAGCTGCCCGCACTGCTTTCACCTGCCCCGCAGGACTGGGGGCGGCCGGCTTGCCGCGCACCCCCTGCCCTGCAAGGCAGGCAAAAGCAGCGCGGGGGGGCGGTGAGGCCGCCCGCGCCATTCGCCTGCCCCGCAGGACAGGGGGCGGCCGGCTTGCCGTGCACCCCCTTCCCTGCAGGGCAGGCAAAAGGCAGCGCGGCACGGGCGTCCCCACAGCCCCCCATGCTGCCTTTTGCCTGCTCTGCAGGACAGGGGGTGCACGGCAAGCCGGCTGCCCCCTGTCCTGCGGGGCAGGTGAAAGGCAGCGTGGGGGGGCTGCGAGGCTGCCTGCGCCCTCTGGAAGCTGGCAGCTGCTCCTGGTGCCCCCTCCCTGGGGGCGCCGGGGGCAGACTACCCCCTGCCCCCCCTCGATCCGGCCCTGCACCACACTAGCTCATCATCCTTTGACCACAAAAGAATAAGGCTGAAATGATATGTACCAGACACGTACATAAATCTTCCTCCTGAATTTTAGTGTTAAACAAAAACAAACTACAAGTTGCAGTTGTACACAGAGACAGGGCCATTTTCTCCTTTCCCCTTAAATCTCCCCCACACTCCAGTCCCTCAGGGAGAAGATAGGGAACCCCCCAAATTCTCTAGCTTTGCATCCCAGATAACTCATTTGCGAATATGAATAGCTATTTGTGAGCTGTTGTTTAGATTGCTCTTTAGAAGCTCTTGATAAATAGTTGTAAACCATACTCATACAGGAATAAAAGTTTTCAGTCTTTCTCAAATAGGTTATCTTTTAATGTACTAATGGCTAATAACCGCAAGAAGGAGACAGAGCCTTTTCTGCATATAATCTTAAGGCTGAAAGTAGCCTGCTGCTACTTTAGTTGACAAAACATCAAAGCAACCGAGGTTAAACATTTCCACCTCTGGCTACTCTATATAGCTTCATGATTGTGGAACATGTTTGGTCAGTTGATCTTATTTAAGCCCTTCCTTTCCTTTGATACTGTACCTTAAATTGTTAGTCCCACTTGGTTGGGATGGCCATTAAAAATCAAGACAGTTCTTTAAAACTAACTTTGTTGCTCACCTGTGGTTCCGTCACAAATGCCTTCAGTACAAATTAAGCTTGTTAAGCAATTATACCAACGGGAGATTCTCCAAGATGTCATTTGACTTTTTTTGTGTTTTGAATACAAATACATTCTCAAAATGCTTGCAATTGGTCTGTAAGAATTATCCAGTGATAGTTCTGGATTAGTTTTTGGCAAGCCACTCTCTCTCACTGCCACCCCTGTCCCATCTGCAATATGGGAACAGGACTGCTGGAAGGATCACTGAGCAGTACGCATCTATGATATTTGGCTAATACAAAGTCTCTATATAAATGGTATGCTTTATTGTTATTTAACATCTCACTGTCTCTCCCCCCCTCCCCCACATCAGTAGTTTAAGAATCTCAAAATTAATGAAACTACTAGGTAATTCAGTGAAATCCATTCTGCTTCCAATATCAGTGGATCAGACTAGGATCTGACAGACCTGGGTTCGACTCCCCATTTCTCCATGGAAGCTTTCTGAGTGACCTTGGACCAGTCTCACACCCTTATCCTAGCTTACCTTGCAGGGTTGTTGTGAGAATAAAATAAAGCAGGGGAGAACAATATAAGCTACTTTGGGTCCCCATTGAGAGAGAAAGGTGGGATATGAAGTAAGCAAATAAATAAATAAATAACATTGGCAGGTAAAACTCTGGCATAAATTTATCTAATGCATTCCAGCAATGAGATCTCATAACATGAAAGGGCGGGGGGAGATACTGCAGCTATTGCAGGCGTATTTTCAGGGTGGGGGGATGTGTGTCCACTCCATACTGGCTGAGTTCTGAGCTGAACATGGCTTACAAATTGAGAGGCTGCACACATTTGTGTGCTATACTGGAATGTTCCGTACAGCTAAACAGTTCTTCCAGGTAGCCTTTGCATATAAGGAAATGTCTACAGTGTCCTTTTTAAAAGGCCAAACCAGGAGGGGGAGGAGGGATAGAACAACAACCTATTGTTCATGAGAGGGACATAAGTTCCCACAGATGAAAGAAAACAGCCTATGGGGCATGGCTTTGGGGAAGCAGACTCAAACCTGTTCCGCCTCACATTGTAGTTTTACAGACTGCATCACTCCTGATACAAAGATCACATGTGGTATAGTAATTGAGGAAATTTTGCTGAAATCTTGTATATGTGTACATTTATTTGAGAAAAAGCCTTACTGAACTCCATGGGACTCACATCCACATAAAAATGCAAGAAGTCAGCCTGTTTTTATTATATCGCCATAAGCCATTGATACAGGATTGTTGTTTTGAAAGTCCTTTTAAAGACACAGCTTCATGTTTTTAAATTATTATTTCATATCTTCTGCAGTTTCACAAAAGCAAAGTCCTCCTGAAACCAGTGGGACTACTTTAGAGAAAGCAGAATGGGAGATAATAGCTTGCACAAGAAATAACTCACTTCTCTCCTGTGGGAATATATAAAAGAAAATGTCACGGTACTTATTTCTAGCCCCAGGGGAGATGGGGGTGGGAAATGAACGCTGTTTCAGAACCCTTCTTTTAGATTCAGAAATTCCATATTAGACTAATAACCACACTAAAACGTTTCTTTACAGGATTCATCACATAATTTTCTTCAGTTTAGTGAGAATTCCATCTCATATAACCTGTACATTTCAAACCATGTTTTAAACATATGGGTGGGAGCTAGTTTCCTACCAGGCTATTTATATTAGGTTTGCACCATAAAATTTTTTTAAAAAATTAATATTAATATATTTAACTTTAACATGTTTCTCCCCTTTGTGTTCCTCAAGATCAGAATCTCAGTGATGCTACCAGCTTTTTTTATAAAGAATGGATACACTTCCTATGATTGGTTCTAGGATAACCTTTCTCCCTCTTCCAACCACTTTCTATTTCAACGTTTGGAGATTGCCCCCCCTCCCCATTAGCTTGCATCACAGTTGCTGCTCCACATTCATGTTTTTATAACATGAAATTGCTTTGGTGACAGCTACACTAACGCCAGTTGGCCCGTACGTTCCCCCTCCCCACACACTCCATTTACCTTGTAATTTCTGGCTGTATTCACTCCTGTCAGACTGACTCCTCCTCAATGTTCCAGAGCTGTTGTGGTCCCCAGAAACGTTTTTCTCCACAATGGTGTCTGTCTTCCTCCTTTCCAGCATGTACAACCTCTGCTTTAAGAAGGTCAGGTTCTTCTTCTTGGCCCCTGCACTCTCTTTCCCTGTGGCATCTTTGCTTTCCATTTCCAGACAAGGAGGAAAGGATCCTCTCTCCGCACACTGGTTTGAGGGCAAGCCTGTGCTGATTCCCTTGAGATGCTGTGTTTAGCCCTCTTGTTGCTTGGGTGAAGGCAGCAGCTTTGTGCATTCATCAGCTGTCTTGTTCAAAGACCTGCACAAGTTCCCTCTTTACCTGGCTCACCTGACTGCCACCTCTGCAGGTAAGACTCCACCCCTATGAAATCATCCTTTAGTACACTGACTAGGGAATGAGACACCTGTTACCTGAGAGACTTGCAGCGCAGGGCACAGCACAGGAGAAGGGGCTGATCTCCCTTGCTGCTAGCCCCTGTTCTGAGCATAAACTCTCGCTCCTGTTTTCTTTTTGCATATCTACTTCTGCACTTCTATGTGCAAAATCTCTTCTTTTTATCTATGCAGAAAAAGAAAGAACATGATTAGCATCCTTAAAAGAACTCTCCCAGGCCCACTGTATGACTTCCCTTTTGGGGGGAGGTTCTGCAGTAATTCACTTGATGGGTGGTGATGGAAGCCTGGGCCATTGTTATGCAGGACAGGTCTCAGGTATGGAGCAACAAGCCATTCTTCTGCAGTTCAGCCTCCTGTTTGCTCCCTCAGACATTAAGGGCAAAGGGATATGCAGAACCAGACCCGCTGCATAATCTTTTTTAAGTGGTGGGGTGGCAAAAAATGCAAAGTGCAATGGTTGGGAGCCGGGAGCTGATCCCTCCACCACCCCATGCTTCCATCCTTCAAAATTAGGTAAAGGTAGTCCCCCTGTGCAAGCACCGAGTCGTTACTGACCCATGTATATCATTCTGCTCTCCTCCATTTAAATCCTCACAACAACTTTGTGAGGCAGGTTAGGCTGAGAGTAATGTGACTGGCCCAAGGTTGTCTAGCAGGCTTCCAAGGCAGAGCAGGGATTTGAACCTGGATCTCCCAAATCTTAGTCCAAAGCTCTAACCACTACACAACACTGGTTAGCCATTTTTTATCTCTGTGTAACCAGAAGTATTCCTGCCTGCAGAAATAGGAAAGGGAGAAAGGAGTTCAGCTCCTTTTGCAACCCACTCTTGCTGTACAGTGGGGTCATGAATCAGTAGTGAAACATCTGTTATGCATGCTTTGAGTCCCAGATTGAACCCCTAACAGCTCCAGTTAAAAGGATCAGTAATAAATGGGGTGAAAGACCTCAACTTGAGAGACTGCTGCCAGTCAAAGGAGACAAGACTGACCTTGATAGACCAAGGGACTGACTCAGTAAAAGGCAGCTTCATTTGTTCAAATTGAATCAGCCTCCAAACCCCACTTTACATAGAGAGGTTTGCGCTGCCCTGAATTTTATTCAATAGGATTTACCATCAAACAAGTGTGCATAGGATTGTGGTCAGTCAGGTCTGACCTGGGGTGTTATAGATAAAAGACACGTTCAATTACTCCTCTGCCTCTACAAAACAGAACAGTTTTAGTTAGGGCTTTTTTTCTGGGAAAAGAGTGGGTTGCCCCACATGGCTGGTGGCCCTGCCCCCTGATCTCCAGTTTAGGGGAGCGGTGTGGAGGGCAATCTAAACTCCCCTCTGCCTGGAGATCAGGGGGTGGGGCCACCAGCCATGCGACCGTTTTCAAGAGGTTCCGGAACTATGTTCCACCGCATTCCAGCTGAAAAAAAAAGCCCTGGGGCCAAGCTACAAGTGACGAATGACACTTGAACGGCAAGTGGATTGAGTGGAGCACAAGTGAACAGGGAGAAATACACTTGCCGTTCAAGTGTCATTTGTCACTTGTAGCTTGGCCCCTGGTCTTAGTATTGCGATGCACGTTCTAAGCTGCATTCTGAGTTCAAGTGATGTAGCAGCTGGTATAGAGTTGCCAGTTCTGACTTGGGAGATTTCTGGAGATTTGGCAGTGGAGCCCAGGGACGTTAGAGTATGGGGAATGGAGGGAGCTCAGCAGGGATGTGACATCACAGACTCCACCCTCCAAAGCTGCCACTTTCTCCAGAGGAACGGATCTGTGTATTTAAGTTGCAATTCCAGGACATCTCCAGGTCCCATCTGGGGCTGGCAACCCTACAGCCTGACCCCAATTGGCCAACAGCCTTCATAAATGAAAAGTGCACCAAGAGCGTGACTTATTGTTCTCTGGAGGGATTCCAGGGAATGACCAAAAGATTCTTTGGAAGTAAAATTAGGATGGGAGAGAATGTAACAGGCCCAAAGTTTCTCCAGAGAGCCCCACGACTGAGCAAAGATTTCAACCTGGGTCTCCGCAATCATGGCCAAAAATTTAGCCATTAGCCTACACTACCTCTCAAACTGGCGGAGAAGCATTCCCTGAAGGGCAGACATTTGAAAAACACTAGTGTAGACCTTCAGTGAATTTACACCAAGGAATAACTTAATGATATTTAAGTGGGAGTTGGGTCATAATTTACATAGGATATTTCATCTGACATTCTGACAATTGAACATTTGTGTAATGCCTGCTTTTAGACTATGCTTAAACAAAATCAAACCTAGCAGTTGCAAAACTGGAAGGCAAGCAATCCTATGTGCACTTGCGGGGTGGAAATGGAGGCAGGGGCTCGTAAATGGTTGTGAGATGATGTGTCCTGTTCCTTGCCATGCCCTCTGCCCTACTTTGGAAGCATTGTTCTGTATCTGAAAGGCCTCCTTTATTTTCAAACAATACAGACCTACAGCTCCCATTATTTTGCAAACATTGGTCCAGGAACCTTGTCACAGACACATGAATAATCCTGAATATATCACGCTGCTTCTTAGCAGCTGATATGTTTAGATTTTTTCATTTCTTAAGCAAATGTAAAATAGAATCTCCACATCCCGAGCTAACTTTTATGTTTCAATTTGTTGTCCCTTCACTTGATGCCTGTGACCAGAGCATATCCATATTTAAAAATGGATTTGGGATGAGGATTTCTATCGATCCAACATGGGATAGGATGGGATGGGAACCCTTCCGTTCTCTGATAGTCTATACCTAAACATTTTACTTAGCAGAAATTAACAGTCCTCATAGGCAGCTGGGAGGGAAGGCCGCATGGTAAAACCCGATTTCCTCAAGCAGGGTCAATACTTGGATGGAAGACCACCAAGGAAGACTGCAGAGGAAGGCACTGGCAAACCACCTCTGCTTCTCACTTGCCTTGAAACCCCCAGCAGGGGTTGCCCTAACTCGTTTGTGACTTGATGGCACTTTACACACACACACAGGCAGCTAAAGTAAGACTTGACCTGCTCTTCCATGCACACACACGGATTGGATCCCACATCATCATCACATGTGTCATCAGAAGGGAAAAATTATTTTTATGTATGTGTGCATGTATGTATATGTATAAATTGAGGGAAGGCAGCAGGGCTCATTTTGGGGGTGAACACACCAGAACGACGTTCTGGAAGATACAAAAAGAGATCACATGGGTGGTTGCCCCGCCCACATGATTCCTCTTCCTCCCTGCTGCCCATGTCTTTAGCAGCAGGTGGCAGCAGAGGCAGCAGCACCAGGTAGGAAGCTGGGGGCGGAGGGGGTGCTGGCCGTGCAGGGGGGCTGGCTGCATGGAGGGGGCCTCCAGAGCAGGCCCCACTGCCAGCCACCGCTGCAGCCTGTGCGGCCCATCCTCCCAGCTTATGGGGCGGTCGAGGCGGTGTGTGGTGTGCGGCAGCCTCCAGAGCAGACCCTGCAGCCACCCACCGCTGCAGCCTGTGCAGCCGATCCTCCCAGCTTATGGGGCGGTCGAGGCGGTGTGTGGTGTGCGGCAGCCTCCAGAGCAGACCCTGCAGCCACCCACCGCAGCAGCCTGTGCGGCCTGTCCTCCCAGGCTGCAGGGCGGTCAAGGTGGCCCGTGGCGGTCTCCGGAGCAGGCCCTGTGGCCAGCTGCTGCCACTGCAACCTGCACGGCCCATCCTCCGGGGCGGTTGAGGCAGCCCGTAGCCTGCACCGGCCTCTGGAGCAGGCCCTGTGGCCAGCCGCTGCTGCCGGCCTGCGCAGGTGTTCCTCCAGGCCTGAAGCGGTGAGTACATCTCCTCCCCTTCTGTGTAGATCTAGAGCTGGATCTGTGTTTTGCTGGCTTTGTTGTCTGTGGTGAGCTCCTCTAATCTGTCTAGAAAAGCATAGACTGTACCTCCCCAGATGCCACTTGCAACATTTTTTTAAAAAAATCAGTGATATCAAGGGGCATGGCATATGCTACTGAGTTATGCTAATGAGTTCCTGCAGCTCTTTTTCTATGAAATGACCCTGGAAGGCAGCATCATATAGCCCGATCTCATCAGATTTTGGAAGCTAAATAGGGTCAGTACTTGGATGGGAGATCAGAAAGGAAGACTTTGCAGAAGGCGGCAGTGGCAAACCAGCTCTGCTTCTTGCTTGCCTTGAAAGCCCCTTGCTGGGGTCTCCATAAGTCAGTGACTTGATTTCACTTTACACACACGCACATGTATGACTTGCATATAACAGACAATTTCATGGTAAATGAATGTTGGTCAGGCCTCACTTGGAGTAATGTGTGCAATTCTGGAGGCCTCATGTCAAAAAGAATGTGGACAAATTGGAGCGTGTACAAAGGAGAGCAACCAGGATGATCAGGGGCCTGGGGACCAAGCCCTAGGAGGAATGTTCAGTTTGGAGAACAGGAGGTTGAGGAGAGATAAGATTACTCTGTTTAAATGGACATCACTTAGAAGATGGAAGGGAGCTGTTCCTGTTAGCAACAGAGGATAAGACTCAAAACAATGGATTTAAACTACAGCAGGGAAGGTACTGGCAGGACATTAAGAAAAACTACTTCACGTTAACAGTAGTTCAGCAGTGGAATCGGCTGCCTAGGGATATGGTGGGCTCCCCCTCATTGGCAGACTTCAAGGAACAGCTGGACGGATACTTGTCGGGGATTCTTTAGGCTGTTCCTACATCGGACAGGGGGTTGGACTAGATGGTCTATAAGACCCCTTCCAACTCTATGATTCTATGAAATGGGCTTGCAGGGTAGGAGGGGCTATTCTAGAGTCGGGTGTCCCAGTAAAGTGTACACTTTGCCCCATTCATGTCTGATCCCTGCCTCGTCCAGGAGATCCTATGCAATTACTTCAGTCTAAACCCACTGAAATCTGAATCTCTCTGCACAGGACTGCACTGTGAAAGCTGTGTTCTAGTTGCACACAGAATGAGCACTGGAAGCCAACGTGGTGCACTGGTTAGAGAGCTGGACCTGTCGGAGAGACCCAGGTTCAAATGTTCACACTGCCACGGAAACCAAGACCTTGGGCCCATCACACACTCTCAGCTTACGCTACCTCACTTAACAGGGTGGTGTGAGGATAAAATAAAGGAGAGGAGAACAATGCAAACCACTGAACGTATATAGGCATGCTTATAAAAAAAATATTTGCCTTGACTGAGATTTGCCTTTGCTGCAATGGTGATGAAACGGTTGGCGCAACATCCAGTGAAGCAAATTATTTTTAATTTAATGCATATGTGATGTTCTGAAAGATGCAGCAGCAAGCTTCCATAAAATTCATTTATTTTGAGAGCGACGACACAAACCATATATTTCCCCACACGATGGAGAAGTACATATTGTCCTTGTGTAATTGCATCCCCCCACCCACTCTGATGCTCGCTTCAAATGAATTTTCTATATATAAGATGTCTATACCTAAATGAGGGAACAGGTGCTGATTTCAGCATGGAAAATATTGGTGCTGGGTTTCCAAGCAACCATAAGAAGAAGCCTATCAGAGGCTATTGTTATCGGGCAAGTGCTAATCTCTGAATGAGCCAAAGGTACTATCATACCTCCGATAGCTGCTAAGATAAACTAAATATTTCTTGCTCTTTGTAACTAGTGCTTCATAGCTGTTGTATAGCACTTTCTTATGTCTGGTTGAAAATAACATTTTTAGAAGTAATTAGGCCCTTGTTTCTAATACTTTCAAATTAGAATCTTCCCCTCTCCACAGCTTTAAACCGAGATGAAGCAGGATTTTTAAAGAATAAAAAAAGATCCCTTTAACCCATTATGAGCCAGTTAGAGTGCTGGATTGGAGATTTAGGTTCGAATTCATATCCTGCAGAAAAGTTGGTGATCCTGGCTAGCTGCTCTCTTCATCTAACCTACCTCACAGGGTTGTTGTGTGGATGGAAGGGGGAGACCTGTGTATGCAGCTCAGAGATCTGTGTGGAGGAAGGCAGGATAAAGATATCTTTAGCTGATGGTCAGTTGATCCCAACATTCTGTCCCTTTGGGAGCAGTTTCATTCTTCATCCAGCCCTCCCCACTTTGGTTAAGTTTACAAAATCGTGTTCTTCTGCACACCCGCAGAGTCCTCCTGCAGTACGCGACTTCTCTACGGATGTCTGAGTTGTTGTTTTCATCCTCAGCATAGAGGCCAGGTAGTTTACTATGAGATACAGGGATTTGTTTCATGTCTATTGTCATCACCATGTGATATTTCTTCCATTTTTCATTGCACGAATGTTCCTTGCAGTTTAATGTACATCACTCGTTATGGCTTTACATGGTTCAAGTCATTATGTAGTGGAGATACTGAGGCACCTTTGGTAGTCTCCAATTTTAATTAATGGGTAACGACGTTTTTTTTAAAAAATCAAGTGCATTTTCTAACTTCTAGAACTCTGCTTGACGTGCACATTAAAGGCAGACCTTAACTGCAAGCCCTTTGTATGCAAGCTGCTACAGGAGGGATCACGGAGGTAGAAAGAAGTGATAAAAATCTCACATGAGTGTTTCAGAGGACTTTGAACATTGAACCTGTAAGCCATTATGCAGTTTCTTGTTTAGCTATAACTGTAATATAATAATAGATCCAAGATGAAAGGAAAAGGGAGGGGGAGATAACCAAAGGAATAAAACTGGCAGGTTATCAGTGCAATTCTAAACATGTATACTTAAACATAAATCCCATTGAGTTTAGTGGGATTGACTCCCTAGTAAGGGTGCCCTGGATTGCATCCTGTATGTCGCTTGTTAACAGAAATGAGTAATGCAGGGACAGCCAAATGAAAGAGGAACTCATTGCTTGTGCAGAGGGTGAACTAGGGAGTGGACTAATATGGCCCGCAAAATGACATGAAAGAAGTGATAAAGATCTGCTACTACAGATTGCTAGAAGTGGCATGGGGGTGTTTTTGAATGTTTTCTCTAATCCCTACATGGAAAACTCCCAGCAAATAGGAACTTGTCTAGCAAATGCTAGGCTGGGCCACAACAGTTATTCATGCTGTGCTAGTTGGTGGTTGCAGAGATTTTTTTTCATATATGAGAGAGCATTTGAAATTTGCTAAGTGTACCCCTGCATCTATTACTTCATTCTGCTGCTTCATACTGCAGCCTTCCAGTATATGGCATGCTTATTCAAGAACACCATACAAGTCTAGCACCAAGTATTTTCTGAACTGAAGGGGGATACTGGAAGCCTGGTGGTTCCTACTTATTTTAAAGGTAAGGTAAAGTTAGAGCGGAACTGCAAGTGACAAAAGGCACAGATTGGACACTTGTCAGTTTCCCTCAAGTTTTGATGGGAAATGTAGGCAACCTAGTCTTGCAGTTTGGCTCTCTGTCTGCTGTCCAATGGACTTTTCAACTGTCACTTGTCCAACATTCCACCAAGCTGCCTACATTTCCCATCAAAACTTGAGGGAAGCTGACAAGTGTCCAACCTGTGCCTTTTGTCACTTGTGGTTCCGCTCCTAGTCCCCATGCAAACACCAAATCTTTACTGACCCATAGGGGGACGTCGCATCACGATGTTTTCTTGGCAGACTTTTTGTTAAGGGGTGGTTTGCCATTGCCTTCCCCAGTCATCTACACCTTACCCCCAGGAACCTGGGTACTCATTTTACCAATCTCAGGATGGAAGGCTGAGTCAACCTTGAGCCGGCCACCTGAACCCAGCTTCCACCAGGACTGAACTCGGGTTATGAACAAAGCGTGGGATGCAGTACTACAGCTTACCACTCTGCACAAGGCTCTTACTTATTTTAAACCACATGTAATATCATGCCTTGGGGGCATCTGTGCTGATTTTCTTATCATGTATCCTTCAGTCACAGTTGGCTTTTCAAACTTGCTGAAGATTTTCATGGGTATTCTCATTGAAATCTACAGCACCCTATGGACTAATCCTCTGAAACACATGTGGTTATTACTTATTTAAGTTTCTCTGATTCCTTCAAAGACTTGTATACAAAGCTTTCATTGATCAGCTGTCTGTTTAATAGGGACAGTCCCTGGTTTCTGGCCCCAGTAAATTACTGTCCTTATGTATTTCTTTAGAGGATTAAAACGTGTTCAGTATGACCTGCTAGCCATGTTGCTTCAGTGTTCAGGTTGCCCTACAGTATCTCTAGAAGTTAAATCTGGGAATCCCAGGACAAAACCACCACCCCGCCCCAATGCTGCCAAAGCAGTTCCCTGGGCAAGCTTGGGCCATCATTCTCAGCCTAAACTACCTTTCAGGGTGGTTGTTGTGAGGATAAAACCGGAGGAAAGAAGAATGATGTTGAAAGCCCCCCTGGGTCTCTGTTGGGGAAGAAAAAAAACTTGTGAATTTTAAATCACTGGAGGACGGGCTACGATAGAATCCATGAACACAGCAAACAGGAGGAAGAATAGAGCTCTCCCAGGGTGTAAGGGGTGGTGGAAGTTGACTAATGGTAGGATAGTAGGAATATCGTGGGGAGGGCGGAATAGAAATCCAAAGTAAATAAAATAAATAATAAATATTACGGGCTTTTGTTATTTTAAACTGTGAAATGTCAGCAGGGTTGCTAACAGGTCTGATCAAAAAAATCCCGTTCCTTGAATAGATCCTTATTGTGTGGAAATAAGCAACTGCCGCATTTCATGGAATAGAGTTAAATCACATCACCTATTTAACCTCGATTAAAGGGCTGTCATTTTTCTCTAAGTTTGTTGGCAACCTTATATGTTGGAGGTGTGCATTTATGTGAAGCAAAGCAAGCAAATTGGTGTTCTAGAAATTAGCCTTAGGTTCCAATCTATTATAAACCAGTTAGCACACCTCTAGTAAGAACATAGGTACCCCAAGGGGTCATTTCGTAGAAAAAGAGCTGGAGGAACTCATTAGCATATGCCACACCTCTTGCCATCACCAGAAGTGTGTCATTAGTATAACTGATTTGCATATGCCACACCCCCTGACATCACCTATTCTGGCTGTTTTGGACCCTGTTTTGGCTGTTTTGGGCCATTCAGGGCCCAAAATGGCAAAAAGGGGCTAAAAATGGCCGAAAAGGGGCCCCAAATGGTCAGGATCAGGCCGCTGATGAGCGGGAGAGTGATCCACCACCCATCAGAGGCCCAATCCAGGCCAAAACAGGCCCCAAATGGCCAAGTCAGGTGGGTGGGGCCACCTGACATGTGACCTCTTTGGGGAACTGTCAGAACGGCGTTCCTGTGCGTTCCCCCTCGAAATGAGCCCTACTAAATAGGTGCAGTGTAGAAAGTATGCCACACCAGGTGCTCAAGGCACTTGGAAAGTAAATTTCATTAATCATGAAAAACCAAGTCAAGACTGTGGGTAAAGGGGAGAATGAATAATAACTCAGAGAAAAAAATGGGATTTGATGTGGTGTATCTCTTGGCACTTTACCACTGATCTGATCGTCCCTGTGTAAAGTAAAGAAAACAGGTATTTAAAAGGAAATCTCCTCTGGTGGATTGATTGCTTCAACTCGCTGCTACTGCAATTGATGTCTGAAAGGTTTATGTGAAAGATTGATTGAATGAAGTTGTGTGCCTTTTAATGATCCTTGGAGGCTTTTCAGAGGAGAAGAACTCAAACTAGGAGCCCAGCAGTTCCAAAGAGTAGTTTTGCATGTTTTTCCTGCTTCAGTGAAAAAGACATCTGAGTTTATACATACACAAAAGACGAGCATGTTGTGTATATAGACAGAAGGTGCCCAGATTTTAAAAATAAGCAGGCAGGAAAGGGCAGCATTTTATGTTCCTGAGAAGGAACAACCTCAAGAAATTAATGGGGTGTTTTATTAACAGATCTTGTAAAACTGTAGTTTTGATGTTATTGCTATGGGGGAAGAGGACTTAATGCAGAAGTAAAGCTACCATACTGTGCATTTTCTGCTTCATGAACATTATAAGTTTCATCGATAGGGATGTATGTAATTTTAGGCCCTGGCAAAGTAATTCCATAGGCTTTGCTCTGTGAACAGATTATATACCCAGATTTCTCACATCTGATGATGACAAATTACAAAAGAAACATCCTGGTTAAAATTCTGATGCGAACTCTTTTTTTTCATGCTTCCCTATCACAGTATTATTCAGTGTCTGAAGTCTCTGAGAAGCACTGAGAAATTGTTTTGCCATCATTTTATTTTTGCATCCCCCTTGGCTGTTTCAAAATTTGATTCCCATGCAGAAGCAAATAATCCAAATCTATGAGCAGATGCAGAAAAAATATAGTTTTGCAAGCTTTTGGAAGAACTTCAACCAGGGTTGGTGGACAAGTTTTGAACTGGTCTGTCAGGTTTTGTTTTAGCTTCCTGGATGACTCCGTTTGTTTGCAAATTTCAACTAATTGATATGTGTAAATTAGTAATGACAGCACCCTCCTTCAGGATATAACTCTACAATATGTAAAGTTGTTTTTCTATTCGTCAGGGCTGTCAGCTTTTCAGATTGCCTCTGCAGCAGGGCAGGTGACAGCATTCATTTCCATGTCGGGACAATTTTTATCTACCAATTCCTACATCCTTTGCTACAAGCACAGTTGCAGAGGCCAGTTTAAGAACTGGCATCCTGGCTGTGAGTTCAGAAGTCAGTATTTGCCGGTGTTACACAATGTTAAACATCTATTGTTCATTCCATTCGTTCATTAACAGTAAGTGTGACTTCCTGGATCTCTAAGATCAAATCCAGTCTTGGGTTTTGCTTGCTTTTTCTTGAGAAGAAAAACAAACATTTAAAGCAAGCAGTTGACCTGCTATTTTGCCTTATTCCAGAGCCTAAGTTAACAAGCATAGACCTCTTTACCATGAAAAGATCCTGACTCTGTTATTCAAGTAGAGGACACTGTGATATAATGATTCACTGTGAAAACATGGAGAATAAATCTATTTCATTCTTCTTTCACAAACATTCTGGCACTCTATGCATCTTCTTATGAAGGGCATAATCTTTTTTTAAGGCTTAAGAAAAACCTCTTTGAACGCTAAAAAAGCCTAACAAAAAGATACAGGATGTAGGGAGATATGTCACGTGCTACTTGGTACACAAGAGTGCTCAAAGTTCTCTTCATTGGCTCTGTACCCTAATGTGTATAGTCTCTTAGTGATTTGTCGACCAGGCTGTGACTTCTTCCATAAGTCACAGTATCCTGGTCTTTTTTTATGGCTGAAGAACTATCCCTTGGCTGTAACTCCATCTAGAGGGGAATCCTGCCTATGGAACTCGTATTGCTATGCATATAGGGTAGCCAACAGGCCTGAAGAAAAATGTCATGTTACGTACCAGATGTTATTTACTTAGCTATCATCATGAAAAGTTTCAGTTGCTCATGTCCATGCATTAAGCCTTTATTAAAGGGGCAGCACATTTTTCTCCAGGCCTGTTGACTACCTTTTATGCACACTAGCTTGAGAATAGATCTGATTGAACTCAGTGTGATGTATTTCTTAGTAAACATGGATGGAACAGGGCTGAAAGAGTGAGGTTGTGAACCACCTTGAGAATGCTTGGTGTGCTGTTATGGAAATATTACTGCACAACTAGCCAAAGCAATGGAATTCTTGCTACTTCACCACATTGCAGCTCAAAAGGTCTTTGGCTTGACAGTACTTACAAGTGAAATAATGCCAACAACATGCAAGACACTGTGACTAGACATATTGTAATTTTAAAAATTATGCTTCTATTTCGCTTTTCCAAGATGGCTTGCAACATGACTGAAAAACATGGTAGGCTGATAAAAAAAATTAAAATGGAAGTATCCCCACAAACTTGTAAAGCTCGGAGAGTCGGTGTAGCATTGGACTAGGATTTCGGGGCCCAGTTCTCACCCCCACTTTACCATGGAAACATGCAAACCCTCTCAATCCACCCTCAAGAGTTTGTTGTTTTTGTGAGTAAAAATGGAGGGATAGAAATATTAAAATGAATAAATAGTAAGGGTGGTTGGAATCCCTCACCCCACGCAGTCAGTATTGCCTACTCAAACTGGCAGGAGCTCTCTAGACTTTCAGCAGAGGTCTTCCACATCACCTACTACCTGGTCCTTAACTGGAAATGCTGGGGATTCAATTAGTGACCTTCTGTATGCCAACCGGATGGTTGACCACTGCACCACAGCTAGGGCTCCCAGTTGCCTGCCAGTGGCAGGTAAACTCCCATCAGTTTACCCTTCTGCCTGCTGATGACTGGCAGAAGATTGAAAGCCACCTGGTGATTGCCCACCAAGGGCAGGCAACCTGGGCAAAAGCTGTCTCAGTGGGGTGTGATGACATCGTTATAAGGATGTCTCCCACCTTTCACCCCCTGCCACCTGGCCAGCAGGAGGGAAAGATGGGGAATGGGTCTCCTGGGCATGCTTCCAGGGCTGGTGTGACAACAGCACTGATGTCATCGTGCCACTGTGAGAGTACTCCCATGCTTCGCAGTGGGCTGATTTGGGCCCTAAAATGGCCGAATTGGGCCTGTTTGGGGCCTAAATTGGCCTGCTGCAAAGTGTGGATGCTCCCTCGGCTTGTACTATGATGTCACTTCCCGGACACACCAGGTCCCTGCTCCCCACCTCCTGCTGATGCCCCCATCCTGTCAGTTGACAGGCAACCCTAGCCATAGCCCTTCCCCCAAAAGGGGTTCTGCTGCTGCAGCTGAGCAGCTTTTACTGTTTTACATTAATGTTAAAGCGGGTGTACAAAGAGGTCTGCAGCAGCTGTTTCCATTAGAAAATTCACAAGATAAAGTTTGCTTTTCTCAGATCGTATCAGAAGCACACATCTTCTTGAGTGTTGCCCCTTTAGGTGTTACACCCCTCGCCCATGTATACTACTCATGTGAGCACTTTGCAGTGCCATCCTAAACAGAGTCACACAGTTCTAAGTTCATTCAATAAACTTAGAAAGGTGTCAGTCTGCTTAGGACTGCACAGTTGGATAAAGGAGTGACTGAGCTGCTACATCATCTGCACTGGTGGATAAAAAGGAATCTTGCGAGTGGCGTTTCCTGTGGACTGGGTGTCAGTAAGAACATTCCAGCTCGTATATTACTTCCTTCCACATGTGAGCTATTTATGGCCCGTGGGGATGAATGTGTATGTGTTCATTTAAATTGTGGGGTTCCCAACCTTTTTGATCCTGCAGGCACCTCTGGAATTTTGACATAGGGTGGTTGGCGCTATTACAAAATGGCTGCCACAAGAGGCGGAGCCAACCACAAAATGTCAAGGAGTGAGGTTATGAAGAACTCTAATAGTAACTTTTCAACATTTCAGGAAGGAGCTCTGCTTGACAGGATGCCTTTTTAAATGACCAGTCACATAGTGAAGATCATTGGTGCTCTGGTGGTAGCTGCTGCAAAAACATTTTAAAAAGTACAGCCAATCAGATTTTCAAGGGGCATTCAGAAGCCCTGCTAGGCAAAAGCCACACCCTCTCACACGCTTTATAAAAACACTTGGCAGGCACCAGGAAATGTGTCAGTAGGAACCATGTGGGGACTCCAGATTGAAACCATCTTAGCTTCTGTTCTATAAAATATGCCTGAAGCAGTTTACAACCATATAAAACATGTAATATGAAAAAATAAAATAAATATTCACTTAACCATCCATGCTGTATTTGAGCTTAAGAAACTATATAATTCAGAGAGGACCATCTAATCGAGTGTTGTCTACTATGGGACCTGGAAGAGAAAATGGAAGAAGTTTCATCTACAAAAGTACACTATTAAAATCAGGGACATCCCCTGAAAGCAACCACGCCTTCAGAAGAGAAATGCCTCTTTACTGAGGTTGCCAACTTCCAGGTGGGGCCTGGAGATCTTCAGCAATTACAACTGATCTCCAGACAACAGCAAGTTCCCCTGGAAGAATGTCAACTTCACAGGGCAGACTATATGGCTTCACATCTCCATTGAGCTCCCTCCCCTCCCCAGGCAATGCCTCCAAAATCACCAGGAATTTCCCAAGCCAGAGTTGGCAACCCTAACATAAGCAGCAGAGTGAGAATGGGCAGTGCCACTTCACATAAATGCGTACTTTATATTGTGGAACTCACTGCCACATGATATGGCAATAGCCATCACTAAGGTGGCTTTAAAATTTAGACAAACTCACAGGCAGCAAAATTCATGGCTTTTAGTCATGATCACTCAATGAAATTGCTATGTTCAGAGGTACTCTACCTCTGAAAGACAGCAGGTGGCCTCTGTTCTGCTCCTGCTCTACCTTTGTCATCCCACATTTCCAGTGTATGTAGTAGAGTTGGCTTTAAGCAGTTTGCTGCTTGCATTGTTTTGATTTTGTAATCTCTGTCCTATAGCATTGCTCATTGAATGGCTTGTGCTTTAGGATTGCATTTTTTATCCTGCAATCTGTTTTGAGTACCAGTGAGAAAGGCAGGTTAGAAATAAAGTAACATGTGGTTTTGAGGTTGGCCGCTGTGGAAACAGGATCCTAGATAGACCAGATGGACTATTGGCTCTGTCCCCATTACCTTTTGCACAGCCTGGTATCTGAGGGTGTTTTTTAAAAAGATTGAAAGGGGACCTTATGGATGCCAAGCAGGTTCTTCCTGCCAAGTTCTGGCCTCTCCCCTGGAGGAGACAGTGCAAAACCATGTATAGAAGTAACCTGATCTTTAATACCATAGAGATAAGGGATGGGGAGAGAATCACTGAATAATGCATTAAAGAGGTTTTTTTCTCCCTCTCCTACTCTTAGAAGATACCGAGCAAAGATTTTAACAGCCATTTAGAGTAGATAGGCTCAATTTAAATCCGCCCCGGCTGATAACCTGAAAATAGCTTTTTAGAGGTTTCCCACCCACCATGATGCCACCCACATTGCTAGGAGAATCAGCGAAGGGAACCTCGTCTATTCAGAAATACTTCTCGCCTTCGCAGGAAGCAATGCAGCGGGGGGCTGCCAACACAGCCCGAGCCTGGACACGTTTATTCGGAAGTAAGCTCCATGCAGTTAATTGGGAATTAGTCCTTGGTGAATGCGCTCAGGGCCGCAGTCTTTTCTGTGTTTATTCGGAAGCCGATCCTACGGAGTTAATAGTAATTAACGGGAATTACTCTCAAGGAAGTACTAAAGGCTTTGGGAGCCCTAAAGTTTCCGCGCCGCCTGCGCTGTTCCGCCTGCCAACCATCGACTCCCGCGCTTCTCCCGCCAGATCGCAGCTTGCCCCTTTCCCCGGGTAAACAAGGAGCGAGGGCAGCCTGCGACTTCAGCCACTGCAGCTGAGCATGCTCAAGCTCCACCCGCCGCCGCCTCTCCTAACGGTGCGCCGGAGAGGAAGGACAGCCGGAGGAGCGGAAGGCGCAAGCATGCGTGCAGGGGGCGGCTGGAGTCGGCTGCTGCGGCTGTCCTGGACGGCTCAGCGCGGCTGCGCTCCTTGCGGGAACCAGCCAACAACGCGGCTTCTTCTGCAGCCCCGGCTGCTCGGCTGCCGCTGGCTCGGCGGTCGGATGGCTCAGTACAGCACGGAGCAGCGGGGGCGGCTCCATTCGCCCGATTACCGCCTCTATTTCAGTAAGTACGAGTAGCCACCCGCGATGCTGCGTGCAGAAGACCTCCGAAGGCACCGGGAACGCGATGGAACGCAGCGAAGCGCTCGGCTATGTTGCGTCATAGTGTTCGGGGGCGGGGCTTGGGAAACCCCGCCCCTTCCTTTTGATCTTTAATCCAGAGGAGTTAGCCGTGTTAGTTTGTAGTCCCAAAATAGTAAAGAGGCCAGTGGCACGTTTAAGACTAACCAACTTTATTGTAGCATAAGATGTGGTTCTCAAAAGCTTATCCTACAATAAAGTTGGTTAGTCTTAAAGGTGCCACTGGACTCTTTACTTTTGATCTTTGCATCTGAAGGAGACGAGAACCGCCTGCTGCGATGAGAGGAAAGGCCGGCTTGGAGCGGTGTTTTGTTTCGAGCGCTGGCCCAGCTAGGACGTCCCTGAATTACTAGTGAAAGCGAAATTTCCTCGGAGCAAGGAATGCGGTGCAGGCGCATTGTTCAGTCACAGCTGCTCAGCCCTACCCCGGGAATTCCAGGGCATGCTTCCAAAATGGGCGTGTGTGGTGGAAGTCACTTCTGTGGGCGGCCACGTGGGACAACGGTATGCAGGTGCAAAGAGCTCATAATTGTGGGGCGCCGTGGGAATCCACGGGCAATCCCGGTGGACCGGAGGCTCGTAAGGATGTAGGCTCCTCGTATCTGGTTGTGTGCCAACTCTTTAATAGCAGTGGCCTTTGGGGTGAAAGTTCATCAGCGAGAGCTGTGATTAAAGGCGCAGGGCGCAAAAAAATGCACTTTCTTTTTTCACATATTCTGGGCTAGTATCCTGGCAGCTTGGCAGACCAGTAGTATTTTATACACTACACCTAATTGGATCGGTTGTGAGGATAAAATCATCTGGAAAAAAATCGCTATGCAGTTTGAACTGATGCATGTTCAGTTCTGAGTATGCATCGTTGGAATGTCTATTGAAGAGTGCCCACCTTTTCCCTCGCCGTTACAAAGTCTCCACGGGTACTAGAAGACTTCGACTCAGCCAGGGTTACCAGGTCTCTTACTGTGGAGGGAAGCATCCCAGCAGCCTGTTTTATGGCAGAGAAAATGGGACGGGGGACACTGCTGTCCCTGTGGATGAAATCCAGAGGGGACATCATGGAGCGCTCTAGGAATTGCAAGAGCTTTATAGTGGTGCACAGCCCCCAACCCCTAAGTGCTCCCTGGGATTGCCAGCCGCATCCTGGCAATGCTGCAACTTGATTAAGTACCACATTGCAGAATGTAAGAGGTGTAGCACTTTGATTTCCTCACTGGTGTATAGGATTTTCCTTCACATAGCAGTATCTGAACAAATCCCAATATTTATTGCTGATGAGATGAAACAGGGTAGTAGTTCCTATCCTGTGGGCTGGAGACCCCTGGGAGACAGAAGAGTTATTGCAAGGGGTCCACAAATCCATCCTGCTTGGGCAGGTTTTGGCCTTCCCCCTTGGCTCAGCTCCATGGCAGCCATTCCTCCCCCCACCCAAACCTGTCAAATTGACTCGGTTTCATCCTTGAACTCTACAAGCCACCTTGAACTATGTGAAAAGGAATGCATACTTAAGTAAATAGATAAATAAATAAATCCACCACCCTGCTTGCCACAGCACTGCCGCGCCTCCCCAACTGGGTCTGCCTGCTTCAGCCCTCATCCAGACAGGAGACACTGGGCCATCCTCAGCCAGAGGCCCTGATGTGTGCAACAGCCTAGATAGCCTAGACAGGGCTGCCTCCCTACTTGCAAGGAGAACCATTTCTCATGAGAGGCTTGGGTGGAGCATATTGGCTCCAGTTACCACCCATCTCCCATTCCTGATGGTGACAGTTAGAAATGCCTTGAATGGAGGTGTGGCCTGCATGTCTTGAAGAGTTGCTCTTTAACTGGTATCTTCTTTGTGGACCCATTCAGTTGCCCCTCATCTCTGCCACCCAGGAGCTGCCACATCGGAGCTGTCCTGGGGCCAGGAGTTTCACTGGAAGGCAGCGTCTCCCACTTCACCACCCTAGGGTAGTCCCCAAACAGTTCAGGTTTGTGAGGTGAGCTCTGACTCTAGAAAGCTTATGCTGGAGCCAGTTTTGTTACTCATGCCACTGGACTTCTTTATTTTGCCACCTAGCTTAGTAATCACTACATTACCAGCTGTGGGAAAGGCCTGCAGCTCAACAAAGTGCCCAGAGATCTGACAGCATTTGTCAGGACGGAGATGAGGTCCCTCTTCCTCCAACCCAAGTGCCGTCACTAAGGGGTGGGGTGGGCTGGTCAGCCAGGCTTCCCTTCATCATGTTTGTATCCAGCACAACTGAGAATTCTCTCCACAAGGAACATTTTGTATTGCACTTTAATCATTATTGGTGTTAGATTCTGATACCTGGGAGCCAACTGACCACTGAAAAGCAAGATTAAGAAAAAGCAAAATAAATAAGCCTCTGCCAGTTGGTCAAGGACTGCAAGTTCATCAGGCATCCAAGTGAATTTCCATGAATACAGACTAACTGCTGTGTTAGCAAAGGGTTACTCTAGGAAGCTATGCTAGTAGTAACTCCAAACTCTGCAAATATATGAAGCTTTCTTATGTCTCTGCTGTCTATCCTTCAGCCATAGATCCAGAGGAGTTAGCCGTGTTAGTCTGTACTAGCAAAATAGTAAAGAGTCCAGTAGCACCTTTAAGACTAACCAACTTTATTGTAGCATAAGCTTTCGAGAGCTCTTCTGATTAAGAGAGCTGTGGCTCTCGAAAGCTTATGTTACAATAAAGTTAGTTAGTCTTAAAGGTGCTGCTGGACTCTTTACTATTATCCTTCAGCCACACTCTGAAGTTGCAAAACACCAGTCATCTCATTAAATGACTACCAGTGCAATCCTGAGCACAGTTACTCCAGTCTAAGCCCATTGTTAGTATAATAAATAAGCAAACACAACTTCTGTAGACCAAATAAATAATGTCTTGCATGTTTACGTATTACTATTTTTCAAATTCATGTGGATGCAGTTGTGATTAATGAAATACATTCATTTAAGAGCATTACTGAATAGCAGTGTTTCGTCATGTAATTTCCCAATTAATGTATATGGAAAAAATATAACTACTACTGCAAAATTTTTAATGTAAAAAAGAGGTCTTCATACTTATAATTAAAGGTTGGGAACAACAGAAATGGGATATGTGAGTGGTTCCCCTTGGTGTCTTACACAGGAGGTGAGCTAAGTCCCCTTCCTTCTTTTTTTGGTATATTTAAGCAAATCTTGGTATTGAGACCTTATATTGGGAAAATGGCCAGGATTTAGACATGTTTGCATATATATTACTCTGAGGGCAGAGTAGGGAAACAGCAGCATGAAATTTATAGGAAGATGAAAAATCTGATTTTGGTTTATTTTCATACTGCAATTTAATTATTAACATTAGTATTTTGATTGGGGTTTATTGCAGTTGTTATGTATTTTTGCTAAGCAAGCAGTATTTGCATTTAAATAACCTGCAGATCTCTTTGTGCCTGTTGAGACATAGTTACTGTGGAGTACATGCTGTTCCTGTGTGTTTTGCTTATCTCTATTTTTATTCTTGTAGAGAATTCAAAGGGAAAATATATTTCTCCCTTCCATGATATTCCTCTGTTTGCTGGACCAAGTGAGGTAAATACATACATAATGCTCTTACTTGTTGAAGTCCCTGGGAGAGGAAATCTACAGAGGGGTGGAAACTGACTAATGCAGTATTAATCTTGCACCTTTACCTGATGGACACTATAGTCATATGGATTTAAAGTCAGTAAAGATTGTTAGTCCTACAGAGCAATCCTAAGCAAAGTTACTCCAGTCTAAACTAACTAAAACTCTTTGTTTAGGAGTGCACTGCTAAAGTTTGATTTGTTCCATTTTGCAAACAAGTTTCATAAATTCAAGTTTCATACATTCAAGTGCATTAACTTTTGAGCTGTGGTTTTCAAACTTATTGGGGTGGAGCTTCTGCTATCTTCCCAAGGCTCATTGAACAAACAAAGTTCCCAACCATCTACGGTCACTTCTCTTTAAGGTACTGTGTCAGTCAACATCCTCACCCGGAACCTGGAGCTAGCTTTAGTTAGTGGTGTCTTCAGACTTGCCGGAGTGGGTGGGTGGGGGAGGGGTAGAATCCCTACGGTCCACTGAAGTGTTTAAATGCACATATCCAGAACGAATTAAAAATCCTATTTGGAGGTTTTTAAGCAGAAGCTAGATGGCAATCTGACAGCAATGCTGATTCTAAGAATCTAGGCAGATGATGAGAGGGAGGGCAGGAAGGGTTACATCAGTGCTTAGTTCTTGTGGCCCCTTCTTACATGCCCAGGGTAATGCCAATTGCCACTTTGGAGTGAGGAAGCAACTTCTCCAAGCCAATTTGGCTAGGGATCCTGGAGGTTTTTTGCCATCTTCTGGGCATGGAGCAGGGGGTCACTGGAGGTATGAGGGAGAGGCAGTTGTGAATTCCCTGCATTGTATAGGGGGTTGGACTAGATGACCCAGGAGATCCCGTCTAACCCCGTGATTCTGTGAATGCTCAGAACCTCTTAAGATGGTTCTAAGTACATGCTTCTGCCTGGGAACATGAAAAGTGCCTTGCTGGGTGAGACCAGAATCCAGATAGTATGGCGTTCTTTGCTTGATGTGGTCTGTGGGTTTATAGCTCTGGAGCAGGGAGACCGCAGGTGTGGCACTCAATGCATATAGTTCTGAGTGACAGGTATCCTGTGAGTCTTACTTTATTGCTTAAGGGTTTTTTTACCCCCATTTTTCTTTCCCTGCCTTTTTTTTTTTTGGTGGTGGTGGGGGTCCCCACAGTGGTTTACAAAATACAGTTTAAATCGTATAATGCGACACATCCTCGACTACTCTTGGGCTTGCTGGCCTGATTCTCTCAGAGCCCCAGATGAAGAGCCCTTTGGCTTGTGCCTCTGGCCCAACCCAGGCTTTAACAGGAAGGGAACCAGAAGGTCAGCCTAGATGCCATGCAGCTGGCAGAGATGTTCCCAAGATTCCCCTCCTCTGCCAAGGGCTCATGATTGTGTGAATTAGCTTTACACAGAAAGAGAGAGACTTCATTTGAAACAGTCAACCCAGCATGTGGATGCAAAGCAGATTGCAAGAAGACCGGATATTCTATTACCCCTCTGGGTGTTTGAACTCTCATTTCTAAGGCATCTACAAAAAGGGGAAATAAGACTTGGTAACGCATGTTCGTCTTCCATCCATTTAGTTGGTAATGTTTGCTGTTTTCTGATGTAAACTTGATGTTTGATCTGATCTGCTGGAGTGATGCCCTGTTACCTGGTGGTCTGTACCCTGGTGATAGATGAAGAAGAATGTGGGGGGAGTGCACTCAAGCAAAATGAAGGAAAAAAGGACAATTGGTGCAAAAGGAAGAATCTTTAATAATTGTACACCCCGACACGTTTCGTATACAGCTCTGTCAGGGGGAGTCTTCCTTTTAGAGTATTTTCTGACTATGCACTTTAACAGAGTGATTCTTCCCTTTGCACTAACTGCCCTTCTCCCCCCCTTCAGTTTGTACCCTGGGAAATATTCTCAGTTCTTCTGCGCTTCAGAAGATCAGGATAACCTCAGCTATCAGGCAAGGAATATTCCTGCGGTTCCTGCTGCTGTTCTGGCTCATTGCTATCGCAGCCTCAGTGTGAACATATTTTTGCGTCGTTTTGGAGCTGCTCAGTAGAGGAACTGTGAAAGCAGCCAGCTTGAATTTGGTTGCTGCTTTCTGGGAGACAATATGCTTGTGTGGTAGGCACAAAGCCCTCAGGTTCAGCTCCGCTAAAAGAAAAAAGTTCCAGTCAAAAAAAAAATCAAGCTAGCAAGGAAAGATTTCTTCCTGGGAGACAGGGTTGCAATCCTCCAGATGGAGCTGGAGTTCTTCTGGAATTACAACAGATCTCCAGACTACAGAGATCAGTTCCGCTAAGGAAAAGGGCAGTTTTGGAGGGTATAAGCTAAGGCATCACTCCCTCTCTTCCCCAACTCCACCCTTCCCAGGCTTCTCTCTCAAATCTCCAGGAATTTCCCAACCCAGAGTTGGCAGCAGCCCTCCTTGGGGAATCCATGCCTGTTAGAATAAGCATTCTAAGTTTTAGATAAGTCTTAGATAGATCAGTGGTGTGATTCGGTAAAAGGCAGTTTCATATTCCTATCTTGGATAGACCGTGAGGAGTCAACTTGTTTTTGAAAGTATCCGCGAGGCTGGGGACATTTTCTTTCTTTCTTTATGTTATTTATAGTCTCCCTTTCTCACTGACACTCAAGGCGGATTACACGGTGTAAGTCATAAATGTAAATGCTGTAATTTGTGAACGAATTGCACACAGGGACTACACTTGGGAGTAATGGTGATCCATGGTTGTGGAGTGAGCCTTGGAAGTTTTTGGCCTTTCTCTCTTGCACAGAACTTGAGACACTTCTTGGTTGACAATAAAACATAGTTCATCATTATTTTCAAAACAATCAGTTTGTTCCTTGCCTACAGATCAGCTTTTTAACTTAGGAAGTCTGAATTCCTGAGGACTTCCAGGATTCATGTTCTTACTGGCAATGCACACTCTGCCATTACATCTGAATGCAGCCCAAGGAAAAACCTGATATTTAAACTAGTCATTAGCGGAATTTCCAAGCAGCATAAAAAGGTGCATATCATATGCTTCCAAGAGAAAGGTATGCATACTTTGGACTATAAAGTACATACAGTGTGTGCATGCTAATTTGGGTGCAAGTCCCACTGAACTCATGGGGTTTACTCCTGAGTAAAGATATGTAGGGCAGGGCTGTCTATCTCATTGTGGGCTGGGTAGGAAAAGGACGTAGCTGCCCATGGGGATTAGGCAGCCTGAGCCGGCGCGTGTTTCTTTGGAAGTGAGTTCCACTGGGTTCCTTGGACTGACTGCCGCCTTAACGTTCACTGGTTTGAGCCTGATGCCACTTCAGTTCTATTATTTTCTATCTTTGGTACATCTATTAATACATCTCCTTTAAAATTAGAAGCATAGTATTCACTGATTTCTCTGTTTTCTTGTGTTCAGGAAAAGGAGATTTCTGCAAAGAGAATGAAACTCGGTGGAAGTGAGGTAGGGTCACAGCATTATTTCCTGAGATTGCTTTTCTCTAGTGGACCTGGTTGGGTAAAACAGTTGGGACAGTATAGAGTATTTGAGTTAAAAGTAGCTGTCTGTCTGATGTTCTCAGAGAGGAAGTCAGTTTCTTGCATTGGAACTGGGGTTGGGTATATAGGGCCTAAGATGGAGTGAAGTGTCACCATCAGTTAGGAGCTGAGGGGACAGGAAGTTCATTGGCCTGGCTTTTGCTGAGTGTGTCCTCCTTCACAACATCCACAGCCGTCATTTCTTCCCTCTATCCATGTGTGCTTCCAGACTCTGCCTCCATTCTTGGCTTCCTAGGGCTGGGCTGCGGCAAAGACGGGGCTGGAGGAGTGAGCAGGGAGGGAGGGAATGAAAGTGGGTGTATGGGCAGCTTCCCCTTTAAGGCCACCTCACAGCAAGTGTTGGGAGGGGAGGGTGGAAAGGGAGGGAGGCGATAGTGGCTGCCAAAATGTCCTTTATTGAGCTTCTCTGCTGTAGCCACGCTATGGCAGCCATGGAGGAGTTAGCATTTCACAAAGGCAGTAGCAGGTGGTCATGGGACCTGGACAGCCCCGGCTAGCTTGATCTTGTCAGATCTCGGAAGCTAAGCAGGGTTGGCTTTGGTTAGAAATTGGATGGGAGACCTCTGATAAAGACCAGGGTTGCAGAGACAGGCAATGGCAAACCACCTCTGTGACCCTGAGAGATCTCTGTCTTTTGGTGCTACACCTCTGAAGATGCCAGTCACAGCTGCTGGTGAAACGTCAGGAACTACAATGCCAAGACCACGGCTATACAGCCCGGAAAAATCCACAACAACCACCTCTGTTAGTCTCTTACCTTGAAAAACCCAGCAGGTGTTGCCATAAGTCAGCTATGACTAGACAGCATTTTCCACCACCACATGGCCTTTCAGCTCATAATAGATTGTGTATTCCATGGTGGCAGTGGGTCCAAGACTAACTAGGCAGACATGACACTTGAGAGTAAACGGGAAACGTACATGTGTTTGGGTCTTGAGAAAGCTAGGAGTAAAGCCAGGGTCGTTTGTGCTCGCAGTTAGTACTCAATTAAAAACAGACAAATTTCACCCAGATATGTAGCAATGACTCCCTCTGCTTCAAAATGAACTCTCAGTACTTTATATTTTAATGGCAATTGTGTCAAGAGCCAAAAAACCTCTGTTGTCTGTAACGTCATAGGTAACATTTCATCGTCCCATTTGTGTTTTTTGGTTTCTGCCTCAAATAGGCGAAAACATGAAAATCCAGGTTTTGTCATCTGTCAATAGTTTAACAATTGAATTTAAAAAATGAAGAAGGGGTCTCCTGAAAGCTTAAAAATAATAGCTGGAATTTTTTTTTGAAAGACAAGCAATTGCCTTCAGTTTTGTTATCAGGCACATTTATCCCAGAATTTTTTTCACCTTTCTAAATGAAACCATCAACTCAGCATGCACCGGCTTTGAAAAAGGCACATTCCAGGCTAGAGATTATTAGAGAAGCCATTGAAAATAAAATGCTCAGCATTGTAGCTCCATTATACAAATCTTCGGAGCGGCTGCATTTGATATATTCTGTGGAGTCCCGGCCTCCCTGTCTCAAAAAAGATACTGTAGAGCAGAAAAAGAGTAACCAGAATTATCACCTTTCCTGTGAGAAAAGTTTTTAGGGCTTTTTACAGAGGATGCCAGAGAGGGTTATAAAATTATGTATGCTGTGAAGGAAATGGAATTTTCTCCCTCTTTCATAGCACTAAAACTTGGGGGCTCTGTATGAAATTGATTGGATGTAGATTCAGGGCAGAGAAATTATTGCTTCCTACATCGCATAATTAACATGTGGAGTCACTGTTGCAAAAGGTGGCAACTGTCTCTAACTTAGCCGGTATGGAAATTACCTGTTTAGCCTGTATTGGGAGCTGTAGGGAAGTAGGGTTTTTTTCCTGCTTCCACACAACTTTGTGATGCGTCCATGGCCTTGTGACCTCCCCGCAACTGTTGGCATTCTTTACAAGATCTACTTTACTACCATCTTTTTGTGAAGGTTGCAGCAAAGTCAAGGCAGCTGCCTTGTAGATGGGAAGTCCACATCATTCCCAGCCTCACCCACATTGACACTGTTTTCCCTGCCCTAATCCCATTCAGTGGTCATTCCCCATCCTTGTACTCAGGGCTTTTTTTCTGGGAAAAGAGGTGGTGGAACTCAGTGGGTTGCCGTCAGAGAAAATGGTCACATGGCTGGTGGCCCCGCCCCCTGATCTCCAGGCAGAGGGGAGTTTAGATTGCCCTCCGCGCCACTCAGAGGCGCGGAGGGCAATCTAAACTCCCCTCTGTCTGGAGATCAGGGGGCGGGGCCACCAGCCATGTGACCATTTTCAAGAGGTTCCGGAACTCCGTTCCTCCACGTTCTCCCTGAAAAAAAGCCCTGCTTGTACTAAAGGGGAAGGGTCTTTTTTCAGTTGCTAGATCACTATATCTTTATGGTGATTTGTCTACTAAGTTCTCTGAGTTCTCAGCTTTCACTGTAAAAAAAAATATTTTTTTTACTGCTTTCACTTCAGAGATATTTTTTTTAAAAAAGAAAGTGGAATTTCAGAGGACCTAGTAGGTAGATTCTTATAACAATATAGATATCGAACAATTTCCAATTTAAAAAACAGTCCAAAGCTCCCCCTCTCCTTGTAGTATGAGAGGGGAGAACTGGGGCAGGAATACTGTGGGGAAACCTTTCTTTAGAAGTCAAGTTGCTGCTGCATATAATGATGATGATGATGATGATGATGATGATGATGATGATGATGATGATGATGATGATGATGATAACTGCACATATACTCTTCTAGACAGATTAGTGCCCCACTCAGAGCAGCGAACATGGTCAGTGTTATTATTATCCCCATCGTACAGCTGGGGAGCTGGGGCTGAGAGGAGTGGTTTACTCAAAGCCGCCTACTGAACTCATGGCAGTAGTGGAATTCGAACCAGCAGAGTGCTGATTCACAACCCACCATTGCTACAGCAGCTGTCTAGCAGTCTAGTTAGCAGCTGCAGTGAAAATGAGAAAACCCTGGGAAATTGTTGCCCTGGGAGTTTAAAAGAGCTTATGGAGGATAAGTGCAGCAGTATCCGTTGACTATGACAGTGTATAAATGTAAAGGGGTCAGTCACATATGATAATTTTGATGAGGGTCATAAACTAAACTGCTAGTATATATGTCCCTGGGCCAAATCTGACCCACTTTTGGTCGTTGCTAACCAAGGATTGATATAGATGGCTTTCTTGACATTGTGGTATATAACATTTCCCCCCTGATGATTTTAAAGGCACTCTGGGTGTTGGAATTGCAACAAAAATGACCCAGCATTTACAAATACTTGATTGATGCATTTCAAATACAGGAACAGCTAAAGAAGTGGGCACAACCAGACACAAATGTGCAGTTATTTGTCAAATAATCAGACAATTCATGTGAGCAAAAGCTGATTGCTCGAGTTAAATAGGTGCAAATGCTTTGGCTCACATAAAAATCGAAAGTATTTCTTCAGCAGTAGGGAGAACAACAGTGTGTGTTAAGTGCATAGGTAGTCTCAGTAAAACAGATTTATTAGTAACTGGGAATCACACGACACTGAAATTGAATAGAAAATCCATTTTTTCAAAATCTGTTTGAAATGTAAACAGTCTTTGCGCTAGGATGGTAATAGGGGACTGACTTTACAGGTTTTAGTTGCCTAGTTGCCAATACTTGGTTCAGACATAATGACAAACTGTCATTTAATATGTGAATGAGCTTCAGGGTTGTTTGTCCGTTTCAATCCTCACCTTTTTTTGTCCTTTGTGTATAATAATAATAATGATGATGACGACGACGACAACAACAACAACAACTGCACTTATATACTGCTTTTCTAGCCAGATTAGTGCCTCACCCGGAGCGGTGAACAAGTTAATGTTATAATTATCCCCACGATACAGCTGGGGAGCTGGGGCTGAAAGGAGTGGCTTACCCAAGGCCACCTACTGAGCTCTGGCAGTAGTGGGATTTGAACCAATAGAGTGCTGATTTGCGGCTGAATCACTTAACCACTGTGCTACAGCAGCAGTATGGCATGATAATTACGTAATCCAGCAAACTATCTCGAATACTTTTCCTGAAACCAGAATCCCAAACTGGTAGCAAGCCAGACAAGTCCTCCTGGATTCCGCTTGTTTATTCATGTGGCAGCAAACTATGCTTTGTGGTTACAACTGAACCAAGCCTAACAGTTGTTATTGAGGCTATTTCAGTGTGTCTGAGATGGTACTGTGCATATGAGCATATCCTTGTTGTCCTGAAGCAGCTCTAGCCATGTGTCCCTTTGTTGAGTGTGTGAAAGAACAACAAAGAGTTGACTTCTCATGAGACTTGGAGTCCTCTTGACCTTTGACAGAGAAAACATTCAAGATTGGCAGAAAATATTCATGTCAGTCATGCTTTGGATCGATTGATCTGTGAAAATCCAGCCTGGGAAATTACACTCGTAGGGTAATGCTAATGAAGGGAAATTTGAATTATTAAGTGATGGGTGATTAGCTAGAAGCAAGAAGGCTGCGGTGGCTATTTTTCATTGTGCAGGGTAGTTGGACAGTAATAATGAAATTAATATACAGCGTTTATAGGACACTTAATATTGATGGCAACAATTAAGAGGATAGGAAGGAAGTGATGAGAAGAATGTTATATATTTGTGGTCACTGGTGACAGCCAGTTAATACAATAAGTTTTTCTTAGTCTGACTCTAGAATGGAGCATTGGACACTTTTAAAAATGGCTTACCCAAGGCCACTTATTGAGCTAATGGCCGTTAATGGCCCTTAGCTATCATGGTTCACATAAGCCATGCTTATGCTGGGCTTAAACACTGTTGGTGGGAAGGCCTTGACTGATTGCTTGAGTTTTTGCCTCAATGTATGTGGTTATTTATGATCTGTAAGAGGAATCATCAGCATGTATGTGTGCCCACTTGTGGATATGGCCACCAGTTCTCATACGAGAGGAAGGATTTACTGAGGGTACTTAATTTTTCCCTGTGTATTCCCCCCCCGCCCCCCTTCTGTCTGAGACTTGGTTCAGCTCAGAATGGCTGACTTTGCTGATGTCAGGTTCTTGAAATGGTGGTTGTTAATTGCAGATGTAACAGGATTAGACAGATTTATGGGAGGACTATCAGTGATTGCTAGCATTGGTGACTGAGGGAGATCTCTATCTACAGAGGCAGCAAACTTCTGAATATGGGTGCTGGGAGGCAGCCGTGGGGGAGGGCGTTAGGCTTCTATGCCCTATTTGTTTGGTACTCCAGGGTAAGTCAACAGGATGTTGGATTAGATGGAGTACTGGCCTGATCCAGCGGTTCTACTTATGTTCTTATGTAAATCATCATTAGGCTTTAAGGCACATTCTTCTTAGCTGTGCTTAAGTCAGGACATTCTACAAGGGATAATCCACAACAGAGAATGCAAGTGTGTAGACATAAAAATACATGTATTGATCTTGTCTGTTTGCAGGATAGCACCCCCAGAAGCCCCTGATCAGTTGAACAAAACTGCTGTGGCAAGATAGACGGCCCTGCAGACAGGAGGGTCTGAGGCCATGAAGAATTTTGTGTGCCTTGAAATTATGAATCCCTTACAACTGATTGAGATGCATTAGTGAACATTTGGGGTCAGCGCCCCTAACTTTGTGGACTGATTTGCGAGGCAAAGTCCAGGTTTTATTTATTCTTCTTCTATAAGCTGCCCAAGAAATGATAATTACGTGCGGTGTGTATTAAATTCTGGTTTGTTCCTTTCCTTTTCAAAGGTTGTACTTAATATGATTGTGGAAGTGCCTCGTTGGACAAATGCTAAAATGGAGGTAACTTGGAAAACTTTACAGTCAATGCTCTCAAAACAGTTCACAAGTAAATGAAATAGTCCTAATAAACACAACAGTGAGTATGGTAAGAAAAAAGATTAAGGAAACAATTTGTCTGGAAACAAAAAGTCAGTAATCTCACTGGGAAAACCTGAACTATCATTGTCTTTCTAAAACTTGACAGGAGCACTGGTAGGCATTTATGGGAAGGGGCATCCCCAAGGAAACCCTTATTTTAATTTTTTTTATCTTGACAACAAGCTCAGACACCCCCCCCCCTCATTTTATTTTTACAACAACCCTTTGTGAGGTAAATTGGGTTGAAAGATGGAGATTGGCCCAAAGTAATCCAGTGAGCTTCATGATTTGAACCAACAGTTCTCGATCCTAGGCTGCTTCCGCACATTACTGAATCTTCGTGCAGCATTAGTTGCTGCTGTGAATGAAGAGGCGTATTGTCCTATAGGCTCCAATAGAAACCTGGGGCAGCTCTGTCCCTAGGAGGGCCTTCAAAAGGCTGGGAGAAGGAGCACCGTGGAGGAAGGGCTTGGGTACTTTCTTGGGGTAAGAGAGGCAGCCAGAGCCAATGGAAGAGAGGGAAGCAGGTATAGCGACAATTCCCCTCCTTCCCCATTTATGAGCCCCTCCCCCCATTTCCTCAATGACTCCTGGAGAAGGAACCACAGGAGGAGACTGCAGCCCCAGACTGTCCTAGGCCAGGAGGAGTCTCGTACAGTAGATGATTAGGAGACAACATTGTATGTATTCTCTAGAAGACTCCATTTCAGTTTGGATATGATACTGGAGCAGAATCTCTGTGGAAGCAACCCAAGATCTGACACTCTCTAACCAGCTTGCCACAGTGGTTGTTTTGGCCACTTGCCTTAGTTCTAAAGGTCGTGGTACTTTTAACAGCCTGATATTTTGCAACTTCACTTAGAAATGTGCATAAGGTTAGAGGCCAAGTTTGACAATACTGAAATGGAACGGAAGGATATTGTGGAGCTGTGCAGAGGTCTAACCTTGCTTCTGGGGAGAAAAGTTGCTCATTGGTTTAAATAAGAGAATTCTGTGTGTGTGTGTGTGTGTGTGTGTGTGTGTGTGTGTGTGTGTGTGTGTGTGTGAGAGAGAGAGAGAGAGAGAGAGAGAGAGAGAGAGAGAGATGTGCCATCAATTCACTTCTGACTTATGGGGGCCCTATGAATTAATTACCTCCAAAATATCCTATCACTAACGACGTTGCTTAGGCCTTGCAAATGGAAGGCCATGGTGGCTTCCTTTATTGTATCCCTCCATTTCATGTTGGGTCTATTTTCCCATTTGCCTTCAACTTTTCCTAGCATGATTGTCTTTTCTTCTTGTCTTCTCATGATGTGACCAAAGTACAGTAGCTTCAGTTTAGTCACATTAGCTTATAGGGAGAATTCAGGATTCATTTGATCCAGAACTCACCTATTTGTTTTTTTGGTGGTATCTCCTCCAGCATCACATTTTGAATGAATCAGATTTCTTCCTATCCGCTTTCTTCATTGTCCAGCTTTCATATACATACATAGTAACGGGGAATACTATAGTGTGAATTATCTTGAACTTGGTCTCCGGTGACACTACTTTACACTGAAGGATTTTTTCTAGTTCCTTCATGGCTGCCCTTCCAGGTCTTAATCTCCTTTTGGTTTCTTGGTTTCAGTCTCTCTCTTGGTGGATGACTGAGTCAAGGAACAGAAAATCTTGAACCATTTAAATTTCTTCCTTGTCAACCTTAAAGTTGTGTAATTCTAGAATCGAGGGAAGTTATTATGGAGAAAGTAAAGAGGGTCAAATCTATTCATGAGGACTGGAGATTATTTAAATTCACTATAACAGAAGTATAGAGAGAATGTTTACTGCAGACAAAGAGGAATACCACAAAATCTACAAGGATTCTGGTATGTTTAATGAGCAAAGTCAAGGAAGCTTTAAAAGGAAGAAAGGTTGAAGTTTTGCTTAGAGTAGGTGAGCAAGAAGGAGCACATGTTCTGACAAAACAAATTAAGCTGTCAATAAGGTGGCAAAAAAGAGATTTTGGGGAGCATATTGCTAAATATAGTGTGCTGTAGTGGCTAGAGTGATGGACTAGGATATGGGTGACCCAGGTTTGATTCCCCACTTTGCCATGGAAGCTTGCTGCGTGATCTTGGGCCAGTCACACACTCTCAGCTTAACCTACCTCATAGTGTTTGTTGTGAGGGGGGGGGAGGAGAGGAGAATGGTGCAAACAGCTTTGGGTCCCCATTGGGGAGACAGGTGGGGTATAAATGAAGTAAAATAAACATAAAATAACATTAAGACAAACCATAAAATTTCTTTAAATATATCAAAAGCAGGAAACGAGCCAGGGAACTGGTGGGGCCCTTGATCAACATAGGGGTGAAAGGACTTTTAAAGGAAGATGCTGAATGAATGTATTGTCGAAGGCTTTCACGGCCGGAGAACGATGGTTGTTGTGGGTTTTCCGGGCTGTATTGCCGTGGTCTTGGCATTGTAGTTCCTGACGTTTCGCCAGCAGCTGTGGCTGGCATCTTCAGAGGTGTAGCACCAAAAGACAGAGATCTCTCAGTGTCACAGTGTGGAAAAGATGTAGGTCATTTGTATCTACTCAGGAGGGGTGGGGTTGAGCTGAGTCATCCTGTAAGAGTTTCCCAGAGTGTGGAATGCTAATGGCGGGAGGCTTCACTGTATCCTGAGGAGGTTCTTTTGCATATGGATTGGTACTTGATGTGATCTTCTCTGCAGGGCTATTGTCGGGGATAGAATGTTTTGTTAGCCTGGTGTTTTTCAGAAAATTAATTTCCTCAAGCAAACTTTCAGTTAGGTCACAAGGTCTACAGGAAACCAACTCACACTGATCGGTACTTACACAAAAACTCCAATCACCACCCCCGACAGAAAAGAGGCATAATGAAAACATTAGTGGATCGTGCAAGACGGATATGTGAGCCGCACTTTCTCAATGAGGAAATTAATCATCTAAACCACGCACTTCAGGCAAATGGCTACTCCAGAAATGAAATCCGAAGAGCAATCAAACCCAGGATGAATCAAACAACCAAGGAAAAACAGTCTCCTACAGGAAAAGTGTTGTTGCCATATATCAAAGGAATTACTGATCAGATGGGAAAGCTTATGAAAAAGCATAACCTTCGAGCAGTGTTCAGACCCACCCGAAAAATACAACAGATGCTACGATCAGCAAAAGACAGTAGAGACCCCCTCACCTCTGCAGGAGTATACCGTATACCCTGCAGCTGTGGGCAAGTTTACATCGGGACCACAAAGCGTAGCATCCAGACATGAAAGAACATGAAAGACACTGCAGACTTGGACAACCTGAAAAATCAGCAGTGGCTGAACATAGCCTAACGCAAACAGGGCACAGTATCTTATTCCAGGACACCAAAATACTGGACAACACTTCCAACTACTTTGTCAGACTGCACAGGGAAGCCATTGAAATTCACAAGCATAAGCAAAACTTCAACAGGAAAGAAGAAACCTTAAGAATGAACAGAGCATGGTTTCCAGTTCTGAAAAACACCAGGCTAACAAAACATTCTATCCCCGACAATAGCCCTGCAGAGAAGATTAGCACATCAAGTACCAATCCATATGCAAAAGAACCTCCTCAGGATACAGTGAAGCCTCCCGCCATTAGCATTCCACACCCTGGGAAACTCTTACAGGATGACTCAGCTCAACCCCACCCCTCCTGAGTAGATACAAATGACCTACATCTTTTCCACACTGTGACACTGAGAGATCTCTGTCTTTTGGTGCTACACCTCTGAAGATGCCAGCCACAGCTGCTGGCGAAACGTCAGGAACTACAATGCCAAGACCACGGCAGTACAGCCCGGAAAACCCACAACAACCATGCTGAATGAATGTTTTGTATTGATCTTGATAGGAAAATGTGAAGCCACTACCCTTCCCAAAGGTGGTTATTAGTTACAGTGACTAAATGGAATCTTTGTCTCCATGGGAAACCTTATGGCACCTTCTCAATACCAGTGCTGGAGGAAAACAGCAGCAGAGGCCTCTGTGCCGTGCTTATAGGCCTTCCAAGGGTTGTAAGGCGTGATGCTAGAATAACTGGACTATTAGTCTGATCCGCCTTTGCTGCTCTTACGTTCTTAGGGGAGCATTCCTGAGGCCTTGTTCGTACATCTGTTCTTCTTACAAATGGCTGTGAGTAGAGCAGAGAGAAGCACTTATGTGGGGAACTTTTTCCCTTCAGGTTTTTAAAAAAGCTAAACATTGCATGAGCTTGGAAAGGGACAGTGTCATTGGAGATGTCACAGATACTGTCCAATAGGTGCCTGTGACCATTGCACTATTACATCATATGTAAGATCTCAATAGAAACAGTGGTGCTAGTGAACGTGCCCATTTCTAATGGAACAAGCATCTAATGTAGAAAAAAAAACTCTGTCCTTCATAATTCAAGAGTGGCAAGCATTGTCACCTTTTAAACATATAATTAGTGTTGGGGGGATACAGAGGGAATACATTTGCCTCCTTATATATTTATATTTTCAGACACTTTGTATTTTCATCTTTTTACAAACATCTTAAATGTTTTGTGCTTTGTCCCCCAACTACCCCCTTAGATTTCTTAAGTCTTTGGAGTTATAAATCTAAATGTAAAGCTTGAAGCTTTCTCCAGGAATTTATGAGAATAATTTCATAGTAGTTTCCCCCCCTTCCCTCCTCTGTGTTTTAAAACGTGCTCAGATTGCCACGAAGGAGCCATTGAATCCCATTAAGCAAGATGTAAAAGAAGGCAAGCTGCGATACGTGGCAAATATCTTTCCCCATAAGGGCTATATTTGGAATTACGGTGCCCTCCCTCAGGTAACGTACATTGTTTTTTGGTCTGTCAAAACCATGAAACTTTTCTGTCTTCTCAGCACCCTCCCCTCATAAATCCTGTGTATTTCATGAATGCAAATCTGTTGGAAGGAAAGCAGTTGCATGTGGTAGATTTGTGCATTGGTATGGGGAGCTGGGGAGATATTATGCAGTGATTTTTGTCCATAAATTTTGATAAGAATGTGCAGTTGGAGCTGAACATATGTTTCTGGCAAAATTGTCACGCAGCCCAGGATTATATGTTCCCTTGTGGAAGCGGAGTTTGCAGCATCAGCCGCTGGGGGAATCCCTCGCCCAGAGCTCAGCCCTACTTTCTGTCCTTTGGCTCTGCCAGTGCTCCGAGGATGCTTGTGCCTGAGTCAGCTGTTTTGCACAAGAGTCATTTAACAAATGGAGAAGGGCATAGAAGAGGAGGTCAGGCTGTTGCTGGCCTTTATACCTTCCCATAACGACCAGTCTCTTAGCAGCAATATAGACTGCATTCAGACTGCGTCTGCAAACACTGTTTTTGCTTCTGCGCTCCTTTGGTGCACAAGCAAAATGCTCTCCAAGGCTTCCTGATTTTGGAAGCCTGGAAACAAGCTCCAGTTTACAGTGATATCCACATGTAAATTGAGGTTTGTTTCCTTCCCACAAATTAGGATCTAAACCACAGTTTAATTCCAGGTTGCTGGAAGGAAACAAACTGCAGTTTGCTCAGGTTTGCTGTGAATTAAGAGGGCACAGCAAATTGGAGTATGATTCAAGATTTCCAAACCAGAAAGCCTTCAAACATGTTTGGCAAGTAAGGGGAGAAGGGAGGGAGCATGCAGTCGCAACAGCAGGCAGGGTTCATGTCTATACCAAACAAACAGAAAGTTGCATGCAGCCTGAATGTTGCACCAGCATACCAGTGTCTTAGGGGAGGTTACAGTCACTAGCAAACTTGGTGTATTTTGGTAATTTGTACAGATTAACGGTAAAGTGAGAAATGCTAATGGAGATTTTAATTTTAACTTTGTTTCTTTCCATAGACTTGGGAAGATCCCCATCATAAAGATCTTAATACAGGATGTTATGGCGACAATGATCCCATTGATGTCTGTGAAATTGGTTCCCAGGTTTGCCTTAATTATTATCCAGACTTTAAAAAAATGTACATTTTTTATTTATTAGTGCAAAACAAAAACAAAAAAAGAAACAAAACCCAAGAAAAATAACACTGGCGACATAAACGCTGTTGGCAAATCTATACATATGCTTCTATAAAATTTTTCCACTTATCTAAAAATAAGTCCATGTGCAATTGCCGTCTATATGCGATGCCCTCAAATGTTGATAAATCTATAAGATTTTCAATCCAGTGAGTTACAGTTAATGGACCTTTGTCTTGCCAGTGTTGTAGTATAAGTCTTTCAGTAACTGTAAGGGCACAGAGGGTCCATTTCCATTGACGATCAGTTAAGTTCCAAAAGACAGGCAAATAGTTTAAAAGTATATTAACATCTTCAAAAATAAATGAGTATTTTAATACAAAATGTATATGAGTAATGATTTCCTCCCAAAAATGATAAATAACTGGACATATCGAAAGCATATGCTTAAGAGATGCATCTTATAAGTTACACCACCAGCAATTAGACAAACAGTAAAAAGGCGCTGTGGTGTCCAATATACCCAAACATAATTTTTTGCTGAATAAGTTGCAAGACTTGCTCTAAGGTTTACTTTAAAGTGCTAGCAACAGTTTTATTTCCCAGAATGTAATAGACTCCAGCCTGGGCCAGCTGCGGGCTAAGACCAAAGGCGCTAGCCTGGGTGGCTTTGAAAGCAGGGTAGGCAGATCAACAGGATAAACAAGAGGTTTCCTGCGGGAGCGAGGGCACAATAAGGGGAAGATGTGAGTTTCTGTGTTGCACAGTAGAATGGCATCTTCAGTAATAAAGGACTTCTGTACTAAAGCAGGACAAACCAAGATGCGACATTTTGAGGGAGTGTCTGATCAAAGTCTGTGTGGTTGGGGCATTGATTGGGATCAGTGAAAGGATAATGCATGAAGTATAGCTATACTTGAGTGGGGGCTTCTGTACTGAGCAAGCTGTACTGTATAAGCAGAGAGATAGGCACGGTCAGAGAGAAGCTAGTTGAGGAGAAGGCTTGAGTGATGTAGGTTTGTAAGAAGAGAGGATTTGCTGTGATGAAATTGATGGAAAGCAGGTAAGCTTTCCATCAATTTTGTCCCCTTCGCTCTTCAGTCTGTAGTTAAATGACACGATTTCATGTTTATGAGGCCTTGAGTTCTTTCCACCATCCTTGCAGGGGTTGGAAAGTGTTGATTCTTCCATATGCAGATGACATGGTGTTGGTGTCCTTAATTGTATTGGTTTAAGGAGGATGCTGAACACACTGGGCATTTTCTGTAAGGGCGAAGCCTTAGACATCAACTGCCAAGACGAAAGTAATGGTCTTTGGGAAGAGACCTCAGAGATTTAACTGGTCAATAGATGGCAATACCATTGAACAGTGTGAAACCCTTAAGTATCTAGGAATGATGTTTAGTGATACCCTCTCATGGAAAACCCACTTGACGATAACAAAAGCCTCAGTTTTGAGAACTACTGAGGCCATCTTTAAATTTTCACACCTTGAAAGGAGGATTTTTTGTTGTGCAGGCCTTGAAACTATTCCAGTGTAAGGCCATCCCATAGCTTCTGTGTTTTGCACAGATCGGGGGTTGGAATGAATGTCTGATCTCAACCCTGGAACCAATCCATAATCTCTTTTTAAAGAGAATTCTAGCTTTGCCTTGCAGCACTCTAGTGTCTTTAGTGTGGGCTGAACCTAGTTACCTTTTTTCAGAGCCTGTTTGTACTTGGCCTTGTTTAGATTCTTGAAAAAACAAAGGAATCTTTCTACTAGCCCACTCTTAAGGCAAACCAAAGCACTGTTGCACTCAGATGCTATTTGCATAGCTAGCTTTAACAATATCCTCCGTCGTTATTCTCTGGTGGGTGGGTGACTTTTGGTGTGTCCCCTTGCCTAGTGTCGCTATGCAAGACTGGCTGTTTAAGATCGATGCTGCATTGGACAGAAGTACAACTCTCTGTTCCAAATTTTCTCCCCGGTTCAAGTTGTTCAAGAGGGACCACAGCAGAGCCTCTTATTTACCCAGGTCACCTTTTCTAGTCTTAGAATGGCTTTAACTTCTCTGGGGTTTCAAACCACGCCTTCAGCCATTCTAGATGGTCAGTACACACAAATACTGATTGTTGCCCATTTTTGTATTTGTGGAGCTTCATTCCAGAAAGACCTTCCGCAGCATATTTTGTTCTGCCCTTTGTATACAGAGTCCAGAAATAAATTTCTTAGGGAAATCTTAAAAGGCACTTATTCCTCTCCTGTGGTGGAAAAAGTAACTCCTAACTCTCCTTTCCTGGTGGAATCCGTACATTCCTTATACAGTGGCACAGTTCGCCCTGGCAGCTAAGAAAATCCAGGCTCGGGCTATGCTTAATGGTTGAGACTCCTTCACCTGTTTATAACTAAGGTGCTAATGTGCTTTTAATGCACTTTTTTGTGTTTTTAACATTATAGTTTTGTTGTTCGTTGTTCATGTTTTCCTTATGTGTTTTATTTGCTTAACTATGATCGCCTTTTGGCTGTATGCAATAAACATTCTGATCCTGAGAAAGTCAGTTGCTAGATGTTCGTTTTTCTCTTTTGTACTTAAAGGTTCGTTCCCTTGGTGAGGTTGTTCAGGTGAAAGTGCTTGGACTTTTAGGTCTTATCGATGAAGGAGAATCTGACTGGAAGATCATAGCTATTGGTGTGGATGATCCAGAATCACAAACGATCCATGGTAAGTATATTGTTTAACCTCCTATCCAGTTATTCAGCTCTTCATTTCACAGAGCATATTCTCAGACAATCTGCTTTAATTTGACATTGCAGGTGGGGACCTTCTCACAGTCATTAGACTCCCCCTTGACCTTGAGGCTGAACAGTATCGATCCCTTCCATGGGGATTTCATGAAATGCCATTAATATGAATGGAAATTCTGTGGTGATTCTTTGTAAATTCCATATTAGGATGGGTGCTTCCTCCCTTATGGATAAAGGCTTCCCAACACAACCACTCAAATCTGCTCAGAAATTAAGAGAGGAGGTCAGATTTAAAAGGTTGTCCTTTTCTACAGCATTGGTTCCAGTCTTTCCATGTGCAAAAGTGCACCATGCTGCACACGGTGAAAGACAAGAACATTATGCATTCTTCAGTCTTGTGCCAGCTGAAACCGGGATACCTACTGCCAATGTGGCATTGTGGCTAGAATGTGGGTAACCCGGATCAAACCTGGTAAAATTCATTTGTGGCTTTTCACCTCTTTCCTTGTCTTCTTCCTTCTCTTTATCTAATAGAGCCATCCAGATATAATAAGATCACATATTCTGCAAGACTTTGTGCTTGTAATTCAAATTCAGTTGAGTCGGTTCCTCATATCCTACTCCATTGTTCCCAGTATGCTGATATACTTCTAATCTTTTAGACCCAATTTTATTTAACATACTGGGCCATTCGGAGGCCTTAATGGTGTACTGTCTTCTGAATGATTCGTCATCTGAAATAGCTTAAAAGGTAGCCCTATTTTTAAGTCTGGTAATCAAGGATCGATTGAAATACATCTAACTGCTTTCGCTCAAATTACCCTTGTTACCGTTATATTTGTTTACTGCCTGTATTGATAGCCTGAGATATGCCAATAAAGGTTTTGTTGTTGTTGTAATAGAGCCATCATGGAATATTGGTTAGAATGTTGCCAGGATCTGGGAGATCAGGTTTGAATCCCAACTCGGCTGTAGAAGCTTACCGTGTGACCTTGGGCCATTTACATTCTCTCAGCCTAACCTACTCACAGGGTGGTTACTATGAGGATAAAATGGAGGAAGAAAAATGATGTTGTAAATTGTTTTGGGTCACCATTGGGGAGAAAAGCAGGGTATAAATATCAGAATTAAACAATGATATATTTTTATCTCATCCTTTGCTCAAGAAGCTCAAGGTGGCTTACGTGGTTGTCCCCTCTTCTGTTTTGCCCCCAGAGTAGCCTTGTGAGGTAGGTGGGGCTAAGAGAGAGTGACTGATCTGAAGTTGGCCAGTGAGCTTCATGACTGAATGGAGATTAGAACCTAGAGCTTCGAGGTCCTTGTTTGACACAGTAACCACTACTGTCCCCCTCTGCCTAACCTGACCAAATGAGTAGTTATGATGTGGGTTGGGCTATCACATACCTTCCCCTGAGCTTCTTGGAACAACATATCTAACAATAATACTGCCAGTAGCCATCTTGGAGTGGAGAATGCCCTCATGTCATAGCTGACTTATGGCAACCCCTGGGGGATTTTCATGGCAAAAAACTAACAGATGTGGTTAAGTGGCCACCTTAGGTATTCTGTTATCCCCTCTTCTAGGAAGGTCAACAGGATACTGTTATTTTACTCACTCCATCCTCCTTTAATCACTGTTAATAACTAGTTCAGCTAAACCTCAATACAGGAAAAGTCTGCTGCCAGGGACAGACATATGCCCCTTGATATAGAAAAATAATTCCCTGACCCTAGAAGAACAGCATGATTCAGAGGAAGGACAGGCTAGAACTCTCCTTGATATCTAGTTTTCTATGTTGGGGGGTTGGGGGCATTCAGTCCCTGAATCTACAGTTTTAAATTGGCATAATCCAGAGATAGATTTACTACCTCAGGACCAAACCATGTGATACTGGAGAAGATCCATAAGCAGTTTCCGCCACATGTAATTTAGCTACAAAAGCTGCAGAGTGGTCCCAGTATCAGTCAGGGCCATGGTGCTGTGGAAGGAGGTTCATCTAGAGGTGTGCACGGGCATGCTGGCCCCAATTCGGAACCCCCGAATCTTTACAGATCAGGTCCTATTCGGGCGTTTATCCCGAATCGGATACCCGAAGCACACACCCCTAGGTCCATCTATTTTTTCTCCAGCCTTGCCATGTTTCTCCAATAAAAAATGCCTCCCTCAGCATCCCCTGAGTAGATGGGGATGAGAGACCCAATGCAGGTACAATGGGGAGAAGGAGAGTTCATTCTCCAGGGCTGTAGCTCAAATATGTGCTGCACTGAATCCATTTCTCTCTGTGTTTATTCATTCAACATGAAGCAACTATTTATATGTTGCGAGGTTTTTCTGTGCAGCAGAAATTGCTGCAAATGCCTTTATATGGACCGAAGCCATTGTTTCCTGTAGCTGTTTATGAACTGTTATTAAAAACATGTGTTCCCTTTCTTTGGATCTTCTTTCGACTGCATGTTTGCAAATGGGATGTGTTAGCTTTGCGCAAAAGAGGAGGAGAGAATATTTTGTTTGAAAGTAGTGATTGAGTACAACTTTTTCTAGTGGTGCAAGTTTCTCTAAAATTAGGAATAGTTTTCAACTGGTTGAAGGCTAAAAAATACACACTGGTTTGTGTTAACATCTCAAACATGACAGTTTTCATGTTTAATCTGTAACATGTGAGACATCACTTGATCTTTTGACAGCAGTCGAGCAGCCTTTGCCATCAATGGTTGGACAATTTTGCTTCTATTTTATTATAACAAGTGTCCGTGCCAAGTCAGTAAATCAATTTTGAGCTTCCTGAAGTATAATTGGCAGCCTCTTCCTCTCAATATTGGCTTGAGAGGCAGCATTGCACACAGTGACTGCTGGGGAAGCATGATCTAGTGCCTAGCTAATGGAGCACAGCTGTCTAGTCCTGTTTGGCAGTCAAATCTCCGCTCTATGATCTTTTATAGCTGCTGGTGTGGATTATGGTTAAGAGATAGTGGAATGTTGTTCTCTATTGGAATTTTTGTTGTTTTTAAACTTTTAATTGTTTTGTGTGCACATAAGCACTTTCCAGTGAAGCACCTTGAGTCTGCAGTTGTTTTTGTTGTTTTTGTTGTTTTTAAACTTTTAATTGTTTTGTGTGCACATAAGCACTTTCCAGTGAAGCACCTTGAGTCTGCAGTTGTTTTTGTTGTTTTTGTTGTTTTTAAACTTTTAATTGTTTTATGTGCACATAAGCACTTTCCAGTGAAGCACCTTGAGTCTGCAGTATATAATATATAAACAGTTTAATGAATTAATCAAAAGCCATTGGGAATGGCCTGTGCACTTTGCATTAAAGTCTATGGAGTTTGAACCAGAATCCTATGGCGCTCCTGCAAGTGGGATGAAGGGAACTGTGTTCCTTTGTTGCAATAAGGGACAGTTGATCCCTGTTGCTGATTGTGCCTGGACCAAAGGACAGATACTGTGAGCTTCTTCATCTATGAAAATTCTGGCCGGCAAGGCTCTTTGAGACATTTAGCATCATTTTACAAAGCCAACCAATGTAAGAAATTGCTTATAATATAAGGTTCCCATTAGCTGATTAGTAAAGTGATTTATGTTATCCAGAATAAGTTTATGCATGGGATGGTTGCTTGATTGCACACAGTGGCAGGATCCAGAGGTTTGCAGAGTATCTGTGTATATGGAAGTCAGTGCAAATAGGACCTTTCATATTGGACAAGCTTCCAGGTACACACTGAAATGCATCTACAATTGGTTTAGATGTAGTAGGGAAACCATGGCTTGCTGCCTTGTAAATATATGTGTAAAATTTCTGAACATTTTGAAGTCCCAGGGAAAAAACTTTTTAAAAATGAAAACCTTGGGAAAAACGGAAATATATGCAATAGTTACTTCCCTATCAACCCCAAAATTCTTTTATAGATTTAACAACATGAAATGCATTATGTATAACTTAGCATATACAATTATACTATATGGTATATTTATGGAATTTAAAAGGATTAATATAATATTACTTTTTCTATAAGAAAAATTACAAGTATACCCAATACTTGAGAAAGAGTTGCAAACTGCTGCGGCCTAGTGCTGCCATAGCATGTCTTTAATTTTTGCCATCTGAAAGACCGGAAAAGTAGTTTAGAAAACAAATTCTGTAGTAAATTAAAGAAAATATAGTATTTGGATAGAACTCTCTCATAGAGTCAGAATAGAATGGATTGCCAGCATGTTTGGATATTAAGCTAAACTTTATGACATTGAAAACTCTGAAGTCTTTAATAATGTATGAGCATTAAATACATTATAGAATATTAATAGTTGTCAAAAGTATTTTCATTTAAACCAAAACGAATCTTTAAAATATTGTATATGTCTATATAGTATAAGAGGCTTTTTCCAGTGTGCCTCAGAAGTCCTCACATTTTCTCAAGCTCTACATTCTGAAAGAGGGAAATGCTTGGTAAGGCAAGATTTTTTCTCATTCAAAGAAAAATATTTCAGAGGGGTTTTTCAGTGCTCCCCCAGATTGCTCAATTTTTCCACTGGAAACATTGAAAAAGTCATCAGACTGTACATTTTGAATGTGAAAAACCTTGCCTTATGAAGCATTTTGCTCATTCCAAAAGAGAAAATATAGGAGCTTCTTTTCAGTGTTCCCCCCAGTTTTCCAATTTTTCCATCACAGAAATTGGGGGAAAGCCCCCCCCCCCTCCATTTTTTCCTGTCTTTTTTCTGGGCCTTCCCTCTCTACTTGTGAATGAGTCTGGACAGGATCTTTAGGTTCACAGGCTCCCTGGAACCTGATTTTTCAGGGAAATCACAACCCATAGTTTGCCGTTTTGGATAGATACTGGAAATAATATTGGCTCGTAGCTGAATGTGAGTGGAAGAAGCAAATACAAGCCCCAAGATGCCCCGTATTAATTTATATAGAAGCATTATGTGAATTAAGCCATTGTGCTGATTAGAGACCCTGGGCCTTCTTTGTTTTCGGATTGGAGTTCTCAGACTATCCTTTACATATTTTTATCTCATCCTTCCTTACAACAACTCAGTGAAGTAAGTTAGACCAGTGATCCTCACATGGTATTTGTGGGTGCATTGATGCCCATCAGTGAGTTTCCTGTCTCCCACTTGCTGGGTCTCCAAAGCAAAGTGGGATGTTTCAGAAAGGCCCAGAAGACATCACCTTTGCATGTCTTACGTATTACCCATTTGGAAACAGTTGCCTCCATTGTGCAAGAATGCTTGGCTTGGAACATTTTGTGATCGGCCTCAATTCCCACAGCAGTCATTTTATGGTGCTTACCTCCCATTCTCAAAATTCCAAAAGCATGCACAGACTCAACAGGACTTCAGGATTAAACCGAACGACAATTACGGGACATACTTACAGGACTGCCTCTCCCATTATGTCCCCCACAAGGCCTTGCACTCTGCAGATAAGCAACTACTGGTGGTCCCTGGCCCAAGGGACATTCTCCTGTCCTCAACCAGGGTCCAGGCCTTTTCTGCTCTGGCTCTGGCCTGGTGGAATGCACTTCTGTTGGAGATTTGGGCCCTGTGGGATCTGTTGCAGTTCCACAGGGCCTGTAAACGGTGATGTTCCCCTGGGCCTTTGGTTGAGGACTGGCATCCATCCCCTCTTCCGTCTTTCTTCCTGACTGCCCTGCACCATTTTCTGTCCTTCTCTGGGTGCCATTCCACAGCTGACCCTGTAGAATTTGAGTTTATACCTTTTATAATGGCCTATGTATTTTAACAATGCCTGAAATTGAACTGCTGTGATTGGTGATAACTTTTATAGTTTTATGTGTTTATAAGCTTGTATTTATTGATGTTTTGTTGATGTTAGCCACCCAGAGCCCATTTGCAGGGAGGGCAGGATATAAATATAATAAAATAAATAACTGACCCAAGTTTTCCTAGTGAACTGTGTGGCCTAAGACTCCACGGTCCTAGTTTGACACTTAACCACTACACCACACTGCCATTAGATCATTGGGTCAGGGCAAATTGGTGTGACACCTAATGTATATTTTTTGTAATCATTTGTAGATATCGATGATGTCAGAAGGTTCAAACCAGGTTATCTTGAAGCTACAGTTGACTGGTTCAGAGTGTATAAAGTACCAGACGGGAAGCCAGAAAATCATTTTGCTTTTAACAGCAAGTTTAAAGACAAGGTGAATTTAAAGGTTTTTGCTAAAAGTGTGTTGTGGTTATTTAGGTTGTAACTAAAGTAGATGGGGGAGAGGAGGGAAAGAATTGTGAACCCAAAATTTTGAGACTTATTCATGTCATGATCTACCTTGAGTCTCAGCGAGAAAGGCAGCCTATTAAAAAAAATTGTTTGATGCCTGAAAGTTGCCTTGATTAGTTAACAGACAGCAAAGCGAAAACAAAAACCCACCCTCTATATAATTGTAAAAATAATCTGACCAAGATTTTTATTGACTGTTTTTTCCCTTGAAGGTGGTATTTGATAGTTTGGCTGGTTGTGAAAGCAAAGCTGGAGAATGTCATCATCTGTTTGGAATAAGGGGAAAAGTCTTCAGCTATTTGCAATCAAAGCACTTGCCGAAAAGATAAAATACTCCAAACCAGGCAAGTGCTCTTGCAGTGCAATTCTATGGAGAGTTACTCCAGTCTAATCCCATTGACTTCAATAGGCTTAGACTGGTGTAACTCTCCATAGGATTGCACTGCTACTCACTCCTAAAGTGGGGGGGAAACCTTTTTGCCGCCTTTCAGGCAAACTAGCGCTTGGTCGTGCCTCTGGAAGGTAGAATCCCTAGGAGGCAGTTGCCATGAACGCAGTGAAATATGTGCAATTGCTGTGCTGATGTTGCTGGCAATTGGACAGCCCCGGTGTCATCACAAATGACGAGGAAAGCAGTTCTTGTCCCCATTGTTCAGTGTAGTGTGGATTATTTAAATGTTAAAAAAAATTAAACATACAAATGTGCAAACACTGAGCAGACAACTATTCAAGTAGCACTTCAAAAAGCAAAAAAGCGCAAAATTATTTGCTAGCACAGAAATGCACAGCTATTTCAAAATCCTTTTTTTTAAGGCATAAGCATTCAAGTTAATTTTTTTTTTTACATTCTGCATAATACACAGTGGTTAGGACAAGAAATTTTTAAAAAGCACTTTTTCTCTGAAAATGTGTCCAAACCATTCTTCTGCAGTGGGTTTTATAGCTGCATTCAGACATCCAAACTGACTGTAGTTCATTTGGTCCAGAACAGATCTCATATAAGTTCTGGGGCCTTCACCTCCTGTCCCGAGCAGAGATCAAAAACGTTATTGTTCAAAGTAAGTTGTAGATGGTTGCGACATTGATATTGAACAAAATGGCACCTCATTAGTATTTTAAACCACATCTTGGTTTGGGATCCTGACTTGTGGGAACTTGTAACAAACTATAGTGAGTTCCACACAAAGATGTTTGGGGTGGTATAGAGATGAGAGTGATGGACTAGGATCCCAGAGACCCAGGTTCAAATCTCGACTCTAGCTTGCTGGATGACCTAGGGCCAGTCACATCCTCTCAGCCAGCTTACCTCACAGAGCTGTGGTGAGGATAAAATAAGAGAGGAGAATGATGTAAGCCGCTTTGAGTCCCCGCTGGGGAGAAAGGTGGGGGATAAATGAAGTAAGTAAATTAATAACAGTTTTCAGACTCTGTGCCACGTGTGAGGGAGTGAGGAAGCAAGCTTGAAGACTTCCACGAGTCACGGTGCATTCCCAGGAAAGTGTTCCTAGGATTGCACTGTGGCAATGTAATCCTAAATTGTGATACACCCATCTCAGCTCAGTTAAGTCAATGAGCTGTAACTCTGCTTAGGAGTAGGATCTTCTGTCTCACAAGGGTGTAGCTGCTTAGAATGGCACGGCTGCCTGTGGACCAAGCAGTGCAGCCTGTGTCTCCATTGTAGCTAGAAAGTGTCATGCGCTGCTTGGCCAGAATCTACCCTGTCTGCACCTCCACAAGGCTATCCTCCCTCCCTCTTTTGTACTGATCACACAACTGTTGCAGGAATGGGCTAACACCACTACACAAAACTTGCAGCACAGTATGGATGGGAGAAGTGGCTTTGCATTCATTGCGTCACAACTATTTGAGCTTAGAATTGCTTTTGAGAGCTGCACAATGCAAACTGTCACATCAAAAGTGCATTTGAACTAAAATTGCCTAGTTTTACTAGTTGCCTCTGGTTTCTTAGGCAATTTTCCAGTCTTTTCTGGTAAAATCTTCCCTTTGCCACTTTCACTAAAATGCACCATTCAGAAAAAAAATAGAATGTTCTTGGATGTCTCCAAAAACAAAACTCAAAAAAACCCCATCCTGGCTTTTTCTGGATTCTCAGCTCTTGTACTGACCTTAATTAGGCACTTTCCAACTGTTGTAGTGAGATTTGGACACAGCTGTAGCCAAAACAGCTGGCGTTTTAAAATTAAGCATATGCTGAAATGCTTTGCTAAAGCAGAGCCAAAGCATGAACTAAATTCCTTTGCTCTGTTTGAACTGGCTCATAGAGACTTCTCAAAATGTTTCTGGGAATCCAAGTCTGCTAACAGGGTTACTCTTTCCCCAAATATGGCTTTGTTCCCAGGGTCTGCTTGAAAAACAGCTGTGCTCCAGTGGTTCCATTATGAGGAAATGTGCTGTGTCATTCTTCAGTATTTCCCTCCTTTTCCTTGGTACACATTAGGCCAGTTTAATAACTGAGTTTGGCAAACCTTTTCAGCATTTTTAAATTAAGATTTAGATTAAGAATGATTTAATAATTGAACCAAAGAGTTCCAAGTAATTGCCAAATGTGCAGTTTTGATTCATGTTTTGCAGTTATCTTGAAATCTTGCAAATGAAACGTGACAGTGTTGTTATCATATATCAATTTAATTTCCTAAATATTTTAATATTTAAAAAACAGGCATTTGCTCTTGACATAATTAAATCCACCCATGAATACTGGAATGCTTTGATTCATAAGAAATCTGACGGAGGAGCCATAAAATGGTAAGCATACAGCTTTTTACACCTCTCTCAAAATCCATTGTGAAAAAATGCTAAAGTTTTGCATGATTTTTATTTTGATGGTAGCATTTCTGTTCCTAAAGATCTCTTTTACATACTGCCAAGTGTTCATAGTTTTAGTGAATTGTTGTTTAAAAAATGGCAACCACATGAGCCCTTCAGATTACCTGACAATTAAACTTTAAGAACAGCTCCAAAATGAACTGGCCTTTAATGTTCAGCCTGTGGTTTGTGTGCAAAAGTGATAACCTTGAATGTTCTTGGCTACTTACATTTCATTGGCTATGCTTGTTCTTGATAGATAGTTAAGTGAACGTAGTTTACTGTCGAATAGGTAACATGCAGTGTTATTCTGAAGCGGTGAAAGAAAAGCCCACAACGTACTTCCCCCAAAGACCACTAAAGATCCATCTGTTCCTCAGGGCCAAGCTACACATGACGAATGACACTTGAACAGCAAGTGTATTTCTCCCTGTTCACTTGCCCTCCACTCAATCCACTTGCCGTTCAAGTGTCATTCGTCATGTGTAGCTTGGCCCTCAGTCTCTCCAAATGAGCACACCATGTCCAGGATCTAAACACAGACCGGGAACATAGAGGGATTGAATTGTGTACATAGCCAGTTTGCTTCCTGATCAGCAAAGCCATTCTTAGCACTGAAAAAGCAAGCCACTTTTGAAACTGCAGAGAGGCTTGTCTCTTCAGCAGTGGAAACTTCTGCTGCAGGAAGCTGTTGCCATTGCTGAAGAGACAGCAACCTGCAGCTTTGAAAGTGGCTTGGTCTTTTCTGCATTGGGAACCATGGCAGCAGAAATCTATGCTGGCCTATATAACGTCCTGTTTAATCCTTACTCCCTCCAGTCTTAAGATTTTTGCCCCATTTTATGTGCCCTTTCTGATATAAAGTTGGGAGTGACCAGAGGCAGGGACTTCTTTGTTGTGGTAGCCCAGCTTGGGAATCCCCTTCCTGAAGCAGACTGTCTGGCATTTAGCCTTTTGAGTTTAAGCACCAGGTTAAAATGTTTCTGTTGATCCAAGCTTTTCATTTTGTTGTTTTTTTGGTGTTGTATTGATTTAGGGTTGTGTGAATTCTGATAACTCTGTATAACATCTTGGGGCCTACACTTGCCTACTCTGTGTGGAGTTAGTTTAGTAATTCTGCTGTTCTGTTTTGTAATTTCCATAGTCTTTGTGGTACTTTATTGATGATTTTTTTTTATTTTCAAGCCACCTCTTCAGCCCGAGAAGTGAAATGTATATATTTTTAATAAATAAATAAAGCAATGTGCTCTGACACTGCTGCCCTTTCCTGGAAGGGCCAAGAACTCTGTACAAATCTGAATTAATACTGTAATCCTTGCTACAATTTGTTGGCTCTTATCTGCTGAATGGGCAAAACAGAAACGTCCAGGAGGGCATTTTTATTAAAGGATCAGAATTGCCCTACAATGGAACAGTCCAGGGTGTCACTATTCTAAGGAATAGGAACGTAGTCTGTTGCAGTGTTTATAGTACGTATCATCTTGCCTTTACTGCACTGTCTTGTACATTTGTAATTCCCTCTCTGCATGTCATGCCTTGGACAGTCAGTTTCCCACTTTCTATAATCCTGGTCCTAATGGATACCTTGTGCTGTTGGATTGAATTGTTTCCTTTATTTTGTAAGCCGTCTTGTGAGACTCAGAGAGGAAGGCACGCTATAAATGAAGTAAGACGGTAAAGTAAGTAAGTAAAATATTTTGTTTTTCAGCACCAACATCCTGGTGGGTACCAGTCCCTACTGCTGTAATGAAAACGATGCCCAAGCAATTGTGGAATGTGTAAGGGCAAATTTTTGTGCATTCCCCGCCACCCTTTAAATAAGAGTCGTCAATGGAAGCGCACAAACACCAAATACATCTTCAGAATCTAATACAAACTACTAATGAAGGTTTGGCAGTTGAATGGAGAGCGTAGATTGTGCATGGTCTTGATGTGTGTATGTGTGAGGAGACCTTTGTGTTCAGGTGGGCAGGAATGCAGCCACTACCTGTGCAGTACAATTAGCATCTTTCTAACACTGAACATGTAATGCTTATCTTATACTATGCTGTTGGTCCACCAGCTTCAGTGATCATTTCAGGTGGGTAGCCATGTTGATTTGTAGTAGAAGAGCAAGATTCGGGTCCAGTAGCACCTTAAAGACCAACTGGATTTCCAGAGTATGAACTTTTGAAAGTCAGAGCTCCCTTTGTCAGACATCGAAAGCTCTGGAAATCTGGTTGGTCTTTAAGGTGCTACTGGAACCAAAGCTTGCTCTGCTTCAGTGATGTGTAGTGTGTTGCTGTCCAGTGGCTGGACCTTAATTCAAGGTATTACATAAAACTCTTACCATGCTGGTCAGACTGTCAGACAGTCAGATCACTGGGCCATCTAATTCAGTATTGTCTACTTAGTCAAAATAGGCAGGAACTCCCTGGAGTTTCAGGCAAAGGTCCACTCTTAGTACCTGAGATCCTTTAACTGGAAAGGTCGGCACTGGCAGCCTTCCGCATGCAAAGTGTGCGCTCTGCCACCGAGCCACAGTCTGTCCCATTCTTTTCCTGTTTCACTGATTGTTCCGTAATGCCAGCTTTCCCCCACTTCTGGTGCTGCGTAATAGCAAATGGACTATTTGCAGCTAATCTGCTATCTTTTTGTGTCTGCCCTGTTGCCATGAGTTACTCCTACCCAGGCTCATTGACTAGCAGCAGTACATTTAATCACTAAGAACATACTTTATTCACTGCCTTGTGTAATTAAATGCATCTCTCTACAGGGGGGGGAAAGCCCTCCGTGTATGCATGTGTGAGTGACTGAGAGGAGAAAATTGCTGTCTTCAAGCGAATTTGGAGGAAAGAAAGGAGAACTTTAAAAAAAAATGGCAGTGATACTGATGTACTGCATTTAGAACATACAACTTCAGCAAAGGCACTAAAAATATCAGCGCTTGGCTTCTATGCTAAAAATGAACCCCCCAATTCTGATCTGTTTATAAACCACTTTGCCAGCTGCGGTAATTGCATCAGTATGGTGAGTGTTTTCCATAAGCCATACAGCCAATTTGAAAGCTGATTTTTTTAACTATTAATGGACTAAAATGCCTGCTTTGTACATCTAGAATGCATCTGCACATCAGTGGAATATTGCCCTGTTGTTGTGCTGTACCAGTCACACACACACTTGGATTACCCTGTGTGCTCCCGACAGTCCAAGAATAATGAATGATGATTTAGCTTCACAGTAGTGCATTCTCCAACAATACGTGGATGCAGCCCAAGTCACAGCAGCCATGCTGGCATAGCCAGTGGCAAGCAAGACCTCTGCTTTCTCTTAAAAGCCAAGCATTTGGTGACTTCCTTCCTCTTTGACAAATGGTGTAACATTGCACAGAGGCTATGTTCATGCATAAGGGAGAAAGAGTAATTTCATCCCTTTCTGGAAGGGGTGGTGGTCCCCCGACTTAAAAAGGTATAGTCGCCTGTGCAAGCATCAAGTCATTACTGACCCATGGGGGGACATCGCATCATGATGTTTTCTTGGCAGACTTTTTGTTATGGGGTGGTTTGCCATTGCCTTCCCTGTCATCTACACTTTACTCCAGGAAACTGGGTACTCATTTTACTGACCTTGGAAGGATGGAAGGCTGAGAGCTAAGCTACAAGTGACACCTGACACAGGTTGGACACTTGTCAGCTTCCCTCAAGTTTTGATGGGAAATGTAGGCGTCCTGGTCTTGCAGCTTGGCTCTCCATTTCATTGAAGTTTACAGAGCGGCAGTCTATGGGAGGGAGAATATGCGGTTGGGAGGGGAGCGCAGGCGTCAGGCTCTCACCGGGTGCTCCCCTTCCCCTCCGCTGGGTGTGTGTGTGGGGGGGGGGTCTGTAAACGTCAATTAAATGGAGAGCCAAGCTGTAAGACCAGGACGCCTACATTTCCCATCAAAACTTGAGGGAAGCTGACAAGTGTCCAACCTGTGTCAGGCGTCACTTGTAGCTTGGCTCTGAGTCAACCTTGAGCCGGCTACCTGAACCTGGCTTCTGCCAGGATTGAACTCCGGTCATGAGCAGAGCTTGGGCTGCAGTACTACAGCTTACCACTTTGCACCACAGGGCTCCTGTAAAATATTTAAATCCACCCCTGACTCAGCAGCAGAATTTTAGAAAGGGAATGCAAGAGGCTGATTAGGGAAAGAGAGAAGCTGAAGAAAAATCCCTTCTATCCAGTAGCAGTACTAATGTAACTTGGGATCCAATCTATTATCTTCTTACAGTCTTTACAACTGCCTGAATAATGAGGACCTGAATTATTACCTCCATATTGCAGATTGGGCCAGAGGCTGAGAGAGGGTGGCCTAACAAAGCAGTTCTCCGACAGAAGCAAAATTCAAACTGGGGACAATCCACAGCCTCTTACATTAGCTGTTAAAGAATCACGTGACTCGTATGTGTAAATAAGAGTCCATCATGTTGCATGAAAAAGATAACTGAGACTGGGGCAGTCTGCATAATCTCTCCAGGATATGGCATGGGAGTCTCTGATTCAACTAAGAAAGTAAAACATCTCTTTTTGGAGATCACCAGACAATGAGTTCACCTGAAATGTCCCTTTGGCCTGTGTCTTAATTCTATATCATTCTGATTCTTTTGCAGACTCCATCTTCTGAGGAGAAACAGTCTGCTGCCAAAGAAGGTAAGATTCCTTGTTAGTCACTTCCACATGTTGCATCAAATGCTCATAAAAGTAAATAAAGCTTGAAAGATGTAGGCAGAGTCCTTAGGGTTGTGGTACTAGTGAATTGTTTAAAATTGGGCAAACCATTGTTTGCATAGAATCACAAATCATTATGTTCTTTGCGTGTCGAAAGTAGCTATTCAGAAATGGGTCTGGGTCACAATATACGTTTTCTTTAATCCATGTATGAATGTCTAAACCTTATATTGATGTAAATTTGGTGTTGCTCTGGGAAACAGGCACAGGCATGAGTAACTCTCTTCTTGGTGCCCTGTCCTCACTTCCTATCAGCCAAATAACACATCTGGCATTCCAGTCATGCAACTCCATGGTCAAATGTTGTCTGGTGCTGTATTTTAGAATTTGCCTCCGAGGCACTTCCAGACTGCTTCCAGATGGGAGTGCAAAATGCCCCCTTCCATGACAGCAACAGCATGCAGACTGTAACTAAATCCACTGCCGTCCCACGGTTTCTCTTTTGAACCTGAGAAAACAGGCTTTATATTTTCACCAAAGTAAAGGCAATAAAAACAGGAGCCAGGCAAGTCAATGCAGTGTTTGGGCACAATGTCATCTGGATGCTCATCTTTACTGGGGTGGCTTCCTGCGGCCCAATGTGGGGAGGGGCTCCTCGTCTTGGAAGCAGCTCCAGTAGGGGGCCTTAAGTGCCAAGTGTATTGATTATCCTGACATCCACAAGACCTGCGGGGACTGTGGACCCAAGCCAATTGCTACCTCTCCAAAAGCTTTGGCAGGATATGTGCAGGAGGACAGTGAGGTCAGGCATGCCAGTCCAGCCATTGAAGTGCCAGTGCTTCTGCTGGGGAGTTGCTTTTTCTGTTCAGCGTGGATATTTAACGCTCCATTGCTTGTGAGCTGAAATGTTGTTGTGGTTAGAGTGTTCAGCTAGAATCAAGGAGACCCAAGTGCAAACCCCCGAGCTGCCGAGAAACTTACCGTATGATTTTTGGATCAGTCACTGCCTTCTGTCCTAAACAAAATTGGGAGAGCATCATGTATGCTATACTGAGCTCCTTGGATAATTGTTTTCTAGTCTTACACTGAGGGGAAAATAATGGTGGAATAGTCACCTGTGTTCTTATTTTCCATACCTGACTGTGCATGTTACTAAACAATGAGGTGAGGTATGAGATGTTTACAAAGTGACATCTACAGAAATAAAGTTATAAAAATAGCTGTAATACCATTGGAAACGCATTGTTGAATTTTTAAGATAGCTAGGTCACAAAATAAGTAGGCATACATGTGACAGATATTTTACCTATGTTTATCATATATAAAGAAAATGATGAATTGTTTGCACATATGTGCATTGAAGTTATTTGTAAACAATAACCTCTTTTTTTGTTCTTTTAGTAGATAATTGGTACTTTCTTGGCCAGTGATCATTCAGATACTCTGATCAGGTAGTGAAGTCTTGAATGGCTTCATAACCTATCTTCTTCCCACATCTCACATATGCTGAAGGATATGCAAATGAAGGCTCTGCAAAATAGATTCCACATCTGCAAATGTTTGTGATACAAACTTTCTATCATGTAAATAAAAGTGATTTTTGAGAGTTTTCACTCTGAAGGTGTGTAAAATTTCAGATTGTTACCTAGAGTACATTACCTCAGGAGGCCTCCAGTTACAACCAACACTTCTTTTTTTTTTACCCACTCACACAGATCTTCAAATGTTCTCTACCTTTACCCAGGCTTTTTACCTTGAGAATACCGTCCCTTTTTTAAATTCAAATCCCACTGCTAACACCACCTGTGGCATGTTGCCTCTTTTGTGTGCCCTGTATATTGCTATCTCCCTGACTTCCTTAGTATTCCCCAAAGGTTTTCTCTGCTACCAAAGGTTTCTTTTCTGTTTAACTGGTATTATAGAAAGGCTTAATTATAGATAGTAGTATGAAAGAAGGGTCAGTGCATGGGGGCGGCTGTGAGGTTAAAAAAAAGAATCCTATATTTCAGATGAAACAGGTGTTTTGCTTAACCAGAAGTAGAATGTATTTATAAGTACATATGCATCATGGTTGCAGAGTATTGATAAGTGTATTGGTTTCAGAACAGGTCGATAAGCTTGGTAGTTTCAAAATAGTTATATATTCCTTAAGGTAATTTCACAGACCCATTCACAAAGGCTTATTTTCCACACAGTTCTTCACACACAGAATAATTCTGTCCTCTCAACGACATAGACACAGAGCAGAACCACAAGTGACAAAAGGCACAGATTGGACACTTGTCAGCTTCCCTCAAGTTTTGATGGGAAATGTAGGCAGCTTGGCAGAATGTTGGACAAGTGACAGTTGAAAAGACCATTGGACAGCAGTCAGAGAGCCAAGCTGCAAGACCAGGATGCCTACATTTCCCATCAAAACTTGAGGGAAGCTGACCAGTGTCCAATCTGTGCCTTTTGTCACTTGTGGTTCTGCTCACAGACTCTCTAAGGCTTCCAAACAAATTGCCTGACTGAACTAGGCTTTCTCTGTGTTACCATTTAGGTTGTGTTCATCCGCAAAGTAGAACACTCAGAATTCCACACAGATAGACTGAACTAGACAGAATCACTGAATTAGACTAAATAACCTCTTTGAGATACACACAGACTGACTTAAAAACATTTCCCCCCTGCACTGCAGCTCACCTTGCTCCTAAGGTAAAGCTACCAACCAGTCAGAGAACACTTCACTAACCCATCCAGCCCCCCTCTTTCTCACATCAGTAGCCTGCACTTCTAACCACAGTAGATAAATATTCACTCCCCTATCATTAACCAGCAGAAATAAAACACACAAACTTATTTGCATGGCCCAACATAACATATAATCTCCCTTGATGTTTGCGGGAGCAAAGTGATTCTGCCAGCTTTCATTTTTTGGGATTGACCAATTATTGCAGGTTTCTTGACATTCCAAGGAAATAGAAAGATTTAGGTGGCCAAGAGGAGAGACTGCATTCCATTGTGCCGTACTGTCAAGGAAGCAATGTGATGTTTGAATCAACAAACTGTGGTTTGCAGTTATCCCTCAAGCTAAAATTGAAAATCACAGTACAGAGCCTGTTTCCAAGCCATGGTTTGTTCGCATGATGGTTGATGTAATGTTTGAACTGGGGGGAAAGCACACACACATCCTGACTGTTGTGTCAGAGCCACCGTATTAAAGAACTGGAGTGCTGAGCAGATAAAAAAATGAAAATAAAAAGGCTCTTTAAATCATAGTTTGCCTGTCACACATTCCTGGCTTAACCTGTCTCACAGGGTTGTGAGAATAAAATGGAGAGGAGAACCACATAAGCTACCCCAAGACCCATGGAGAAAGGTTTGGACAAAAATATAATAGAGTTATGGCATCACAGTATCTAGTGACATAAATCATATAGACAAGTAACCGCAATCTACTGATACTAGTAGTGAGACTAATTAGTGAGCAGATACAGGGCATCGGGACTACTAAGCAATTCACAGTATCTGGGTTAAGTCCTCATCAACTAACAATAATATAATAATAACATTCGATTTATATACCGCCCTTCAGGACAAACGCCCACTCAGAGCAGTTTACAAAGTAAGCCATTATTATCCCCGCAATAAAACACTCTGTGAGGTGGGTGGGGCTGAGAGAGCTCCAGAAAGCCATGACTAGCCCAAGGTCACTCAGCTGGCTTCAAGTGGAGGAGTGGGGAATCAAACCTGGCTCTCCAGATTAGAGTCCCGTGCTCTTAACCACTACACCAAACTGGCTCTCAGTTGACACCCGCTTCTAGTGGCCAAGAACTTAAAGAAAAAAGTCAAATTTTAAAATGGTCCCTGTGATGCATTTTTAAATAAAGGTTCACCTATAATTGTAATATACAGTTATAGCACCTTGCTTTTGAAAAGGGCAGCAATTTTTCTTTCTCTCATGTGAGTTTGGGTGCACTTTGAAAGTTAAGAATGTTCAAAGTGAAGATGTAATCCAGTCAAAGGTAAGCATAAAAAGTCCCAGTGATTTCCACAGGATAATTATACTGTCATCTTAAGCAGGGTTGCCACTTTCGGGAAAGTCAGGGAAAGTCAGGGAAATGGAAATTGGTCAGGGAAAGTCAGGGAAATTGGTCTGAAGTCAGGGAAATTGTGATTAAAATATATTCAAGCAGTGGATTTTTGACCTGCTACCTGATTTTGACCTGATCTGTTCTTGTGGCAATTGGAATAGAGAAGTAGCCGAATACAAGTAAAACTTAATGATGCCCTTTTCCAGCTCCACTTTTTTCTCAGTTGTACCCCCAGCAACCAGCCTAATGTGTTTGTTGAGCTCTGTCTCTGCATGATTTCCAAGGTCTCCCTGTAGCATTTGCAAAGCAAGGCTAGTTTAAAAGTTTAGCAATATACAAACTTTAAACATCTAACTGTTTTCATCCCTACCTGCTAGTGCTGCATTTAATTTACATATAAAGATAAGCATGTTTTTGGGTTATGCTTGTGTATGGAATGGACGTTTTGTCTCCTGCTAAACCCAGCACAGAGTTGCAAATGAGTTTTGCTGCTGTTGGATTTCACAGACAGCTAGCACTTTCTATTCTGCAGCATGCAAAGTAAAGTTTGCAAATGAGATTGCTTGTTCCTGACTTCCGGTTTGGGATTCATGGAGGTCTAACGCAGCTCCACTTGCGGAGCTGACCGGACTGCCGTTTTAACCGGCCAGTGGGGTGAAAATAGCCCGCGGCCGACTGCTCTCAGGCGGGGAGCAGGCAAAGAACGCTCAAGACCCTAGTGTGAGTTAGATCTCGGACGAGGGGGGGGGGCTCTACACAACGGGTCCCCTCCCGATCCTTGAGGTCCCACCTTGCGACGGGTCGGCTATAATCTCTGCGGCAGTTTTGGGGCCAATTCGGCTGGCACAAGACCTACATACCCAAGCTTCGATTGGGGGAAGAAGTTGAGAGGAGAACTTAAAATCGAAACAGCGATTACAATCCGAGAAAAGTGAAGAGAAGGTAAAGATCATTATCTTCTGATACGGGACAGATTGATAAAAACAGAGAGGAAAAAAAGTAGATTTTTAAACTGCAACAGACTAGCGAAAAGGAGGGGAAGACTCGGCAGGAATTGTATTTGAAAAGAGACTAAGTTTAAAGAAGTTATTAAAGAAATTGGACTATTGTTTTGAATACCTGTGGCTTTGGAGCTGTGAGAAAAAAGACACCATCGCGAGATCTGCTGTGGGAAGACGGGAGACAGGAAGTGCGTAATAACAATAGAGCGGCTGGAGAGAAGCGGCCCTTGCTGGAGGGCAGGAAGTAGGGAATCGCCATTTTTGAAAGGGGAAGGGTCGCGGCTTCAGCGGAAAAGGAAGTAGGCCATCTTGGATTACAAAATCATAGAGAAACCATAGAGAAAAGACGCCCGACATTTTGGACTCTTTAAAATTTAATTTTTGCAAGAAGACCGGGACATTTAAAACAGAAAAACGTTAAATTTTACGCCACGGAGTTAAGGAAGAGAGCGGATTCGTGGGAGCGAGCTAAAGCAAGCCCCACGATGTCAAAAAAAGAGTGGCAATCGGCAATAGAAAACCTGGATAAAAACCTGGACAAAAAACTTTTAGATATGATTAAAGAACTTAAGGACACGAAATTGGAGCTGATAAAAGAGGTTAAAGAGGTTACACAGACAGTAAAATCGGAGCTGTCAGAAGTGAAAAAAGGTATGGAAACAATACGAAGTGAATTACAAGGAACGCAGCAGAGAGTTAAAACAGTAGAAGACGCGATGGAGAATTTAGCAGACACGCAACAAACAGAGATGAGATTGGTAAAGGGGAGAATGTCAGTTGCAGAAACTAAACATATGGAGAAGCAGCTACGTTTTCGTGGCTTGCCAGAAGTGGAAGGAAAGTCAGCGCAAGAACAGATGACTGAGGTGTTGGCTGAATACCTGGGGAAGGAGGAGGAGGAAGTTGTGGCTATCCTAGATGTGGCATACCGTGTGAATTCGAGAATAGCAACCAAAAGGAAACTACCAAGAGATGTGATTGTGCAGTTTACAACACGAAATATGAAAGAGAGGATTGTGACAAAACAGTTTCAAGATCCATTGGAGATTGATGGCAAGACGATCATTATAATGAAGGAACTGCCCAGATCAGTGTTATTGGACCGGAAAAAATATAAAGTGCTAATTCAGATTTTGAAGGACATGAAAATCAGGTACAGATGGGAGTTACCGGAAGGAGTGTCCTTTGAGTTTGGAGGGGCCAAAAAACGCATTAGATCTGAGCGAGAGATGGAGCGATTTATTAAGGACAATGAAAAAGACTTACCAACAAGATCATGAATATGGAGTGTAAAGTATTATCTTGGAATGTAAATGGACTAAACTCACCGAATAAGAGGAAAAATATTTTTCACTGGCTACTAAAACAAAAATGTGATATTGTTTGTTTGCAAGAGACCCATATTAGAAAACAGGATGTAAAATATTTAAAATCCTGAAAACTGGGCAAAGAATTTGTAGCGGCCTCCAACAAGAAAAAAAAGAGGAGTGGTGTTGTACATAAAAGAGGAGCTACAGCCAAAATTTGTTATGAGAGATGTGGAAGCTAGATTTGTAGCAGTGGAATGTATTTGGAATTTAAAGAGAGTGTTGGTAGTCGGACTTTATGCACCTAACGGTGCAAAAGAAAGCTTCTTTGAGGATTTAAGGAAGCATTTAGACGATCTTGCATATGACCAGATAATTCTTGCTGGAGACTTCAATGGAGTGACAGACTTGGAACTAGACAAAAAGACTACAACAGCACAAAAGAAAAGAGGACTATTACCAAAGCTTTTTTTTGAGCTGATTCAACAAGAGACTCTTGAAGATGTATGGAGGAGAGAATATCCTAAAAGCAGACAGTTTACTTTCTATTCTGCAAGGCATTTTACATTATCAAGAATTGATATGATCTGGGCCTCAAAAGACTTAGCGTTATGGACTAAGGAGGTAGAAATAATGCCGATGGTAGGCTCAGATCACAACCCAATTATGTGGAAATTTGGAAAGAGGAGAAAAAGGAAAGCATGGAGAATAAATGAGGACTTGTTACAGGAAAGAGAGAATATGGAAATATTGAGAAGAGAGACAAAGTTTTTTATACAATACAACGTGAATAAAGAAGTACCAACCAATAAAGTTTGGGATGCTTACAAGGTGGTTGTAAGGGGCATACTAATGGATTTAAATGGTAGAGTAAGAAAGAAGAAAGAGGAGAAAAGACGAGAGATTGAGGAGAAAATAAAAGCCAAAGAAATACAGCTAAAAAAGAGACCAGGGAAAAAGAAGGTATACCAGGAAATTAAAATACTTCAAGAACAGCTAACAGCAATGAGCAACAAAGAATTGGAGTGGAATCTTAAAAGACTGAACCAAAAAGCGTTTGAGGGTGCTAATAAACCTGGGAAGTACCTGGCATGGCAATTGAAGAAGAAAAGGGAAAAGAAAATAATAAATAAAATTTGTGAAGATAACAAAACGTATTTGGAGCAGACTACCATTAGTAGAGCCTTTTATAAATTCTACGCTAAGTTGTATAATAAAAAAGAAGTAAACAAAGAATCAATAAAGTCATATTTGGAGAAAACCAAACTTCCAGAAATCTCGGAAGCTTGGAGAAATAAGTTGAACAGTGAAGTAACTGACGAGGAAATAAGTAAGGCAATACAATCTGCAAATCTAGGAAAGGCGCCAGGGCCAGATGGACTTACGGCCAAATTCTATAAGACAATGGCTAATGAACTGGCACCATTCCTAAAAGAGGTGATGAATGGGGTTTTAAGGGATCAAAGGATTCCAGACACTTGGAGTGAAGCGAACATATCATTGATCCCAAAAGAGGGCCAAGACCTGACCAACGTGAAAAATTATAGACCTATATCGCTACTCAATAATGACTATAAAATTTTTGCGAAGATATTGGCGGAGAGATTGAAGGGGTGGCTCTCGGAAGTTATAGAGGAGGAACAAGCAGGCTTTTTGCCAGACAGACAAATAAGAGACAATTTAAGGACAGTGATCAATGCTATTGAATATTATGACAAGCGTTGTGACAAAGAGGTTGGTTTCTTCTTTGTAGACGCTGAAAAAGCGTTTGACAATTTAAACTGGGACTTTATGTTTGCCACTATGGAAAAGCTACAATTGGGAGAAAGATTCATCAGAGCAATTAAGGAAATTTACAGAGACCAGACTGCAGCAATCGTGGTGAATGATGAATTGACCAAGAAATTGACGATAAGTAAAGGAACAAGACAAGGTTGCCCGTTATCTCCATTGTTGTTCATTTTAGTATTGGAGATTCTGATGATACAAATACGTCAAGATGAGGAAATTCGTGGAATAAAAATAAAGGACTATTCATATAAGGTCAGAGCATTTGCGGATGACATAATGTTAATTGTAGAGGACCCATTGGAGAACATGCCAAGAGTGATAGATAAGATCAAGGAGTTTGGAGACTTGGCAGGTTTTTATATTAACAAAAAGAAGTCAAAGATATTATGTAAAAATATGACTAAGCAGAAACAACAATTATTAACGGAAACAACGGACTGTGAAGTAACAAGTAAAGTGAAATATTTGGGAGTCGAATTAACTGCAAAGAACATAGATCTATTCAAAAACAATTATGAAAAACTATGGACTCAGATAGAGAGAGACTTGATTAAATGGAATAGACTGAATTTGTCATGGTTGGGTAGGATTGCAGCAGTTAAGATGAATGTGTTACCAAGAGTAATGTTTTTGCTACAGACAATACCAATCATCAGAGACTCTAAACAATTTGAAAAATGGCAGAGGAAAATATCAGATTTTGTTTGGGCAGGCAAGAAGCCTCGAGTGAAAGTGAAAGTTTTACAAGATGCAAAGGAAAGAGGCGGAATGCAACTGCCCAATCTGAGACTTTATCATGATGCAATCTGCCTAGCTTGGTTGAAAGAATGGATGACATTAAAGAACAAGAAACTACTAGCCCTAGAGGGATATAAAAAAATATTTGGATGGCACGCATATTTATGGCATGACAAAGTAAAGGTCAACTCGATGTTCCTGCATCATTTTGTACGGAGAAGTCTATACACAATCTGGAAGAAGTACAGAATTTATCTACAAGAAGGAACCCCCTTGTGGGTGGTTCCGTATGAGGTGATAGACCCGAGAGCTGTTGATAATGAACAACAATGTTTAACGTACAAAGAAATAACTAAAACTGAAGCATCCAAACTTAGAATAAAGACACAAGAGGAACTATCACCTAACTATGACTGGTTCCAGTATAGACAGATCAGAGACTTATATAATTCGGACTCTGTAAAGGGAGGTATACGAATAGAGAACTCGGAACTAGAGCAGACCCTTCTTAAAGAAGATAAGAAAAGAATATCCAAGGTATACCAAGTATTGCTGAAGTGGTATACCGAGGATGAGATAGTGAAAACACAAATGGTGAAATGGGCTATAAACTTTAATAAAGAAATAACAATGGAGGCATGGGAATACTTGTGGAAAACTACAATGAAGACAACGACATGTACTAATATCAAAGAGAACATCTACAAAATGATCTATCGTTGGTACATGACACCAAAGAAGATTGCGCTAGGGAATTCGAATACTTCTAATAAATGCTGGAAATGTAAGAAGCATGAGGGCTCCCTCTATCATATGTGGTGGTCGTGTGAGGTAGCTAGGCAGTACTGGGGGGAAATAATAAGAGAAATGAGTGAAATTTTACAATTTCAAATTAATAAGAACCCAGAACTCCTGCTACTGAACTTGGGAATGGAGGGAATTCCAGCCCAACACAGGACGTTGATATTTTATATGACAGCAGCAGCTAGACTTTTGTATGCGCAAAAATGGAAAGTACAAGAAGTGCCAACTGTGGAAGATTGGATTTACAAATTGCTGTATATGGATATGGATAATTGCTGTATATGAAATGGATAAGATGACAAGAAAACTGAGAGATCTGGACTCAGGGCAGTTCAACACAGATTGGGAGAAGCTGAAACAACACCTGGAGAAGAAATGGGAGGTGGGAGGAAAACTGTGGCAGTTTGAGAACTACTGAAGCACTGAAGTAGAGGGGGGAGACTTTACCGAGGGGAGAAGAGATAAATGCGAATTAATAAGCAGTCAGATTAATGGATTGATATATATATAGATATATACAGGTTAACAAACAGAACATAGATAGAAAATAATTAACTATAAGGATTAAATATAAGGATTGATTAACTAACAATATTTTCTTTCTTTTTGGTAAGTTTTGTACCAAACTGAATGTCTGAGGATATAGATGAGTCAAATTGATTGACTACGTGATGAGAGATATATAGAATTATTACAAAAAGATAGAATGAGTAATATATAGAGAATAAGTCAAATTGTTTGATATAAATGAATGTATGATCTATATGGTTTATGATATATAGAAATATTTGAAATTGAAAAATGGGATAAATTGTTTATCTAAGATGGAAACAAAGACTTACAGTTTGGGCATACAATGTTAAAAAAAAGTTAAGGATGTACTGCTTAGAATAACGGAGAATATATATATGTTTTAGATAGAGGAAGCTAATAAAAGTAAGGGAAAGGGGACAAAGGGTTGGAAAGCTGTTGGAAGTCAACAAAAAGGGGGGGGAAAGGGAGGGGGTTAGAGATGAAAAAATTGGGGAAAATTGAATGTAAATGTAAAAATAATGGATTCTAACCCAATAAAATTTTTTTCAAAAAAAAAAAAGAGATTGCTTGTTCCTGCTGGAGTTTACAGAGTACCAGCTCTCTCGCCCTCTTTCCTGACTTCTCCCATGCATAAAGGTTGCAAATGAGGGTTGTCTGCTTCTCTAGATTGCAGAAACTCCACCTACTTTCTTGCTGCTGATCTGCTCATTACACTTTCTGGAACCAGAAAGTGAAAGTGAAACTTTCCTTCCTTTGGAAAGTTCCAACTTATCAGAAACAAATCTGCTTACAGTGTCAGGCAGGTGGTTCTGTGTATGGCTGTATCTGAAACCACATTTTGAAGATGGCTTCTAAGAGGACAGTTGTCATGAGTCAGCCTCAGCCTCGACTGGCCACCTTACCTCTTGCCCTCAGAGGACGAGCAAGAAGAGCCAGCAGGGGCTACTCTAGAGCCAGAGCCAGCCATGGAACAGCCCACAGGATCTACTCTGGAGCCAGAGCCAGTCGTGACACCAGCTGCTCCAGAGAAAACTCAGCAGGAACAGCCAGAAACCTCTGCAGAGGCTGTTGGAGACAAAGACTCCCCCAGAGCAAAAGAGAAACCTGAGCTCCCTGGGCCAGCTGAGAAGAGGAAAAATAAAGCAAAGGCAGCTCTGTGGGAGAGGAGAAAAAGTGCTCGTTTGCAGGCACAGCACCTGCTGGGGCTATCAGGCAAAGAGACAATACCTGCTCCTCGTTAGGACAGTATAAGAGAGAGAAGCTGAAGAAACCAAGTGTGGAAGCAACTCAGCTCGCCACTCCCTGTGACCAGAGCTCTGTGCCTGGAAGCCTTGTGCCCTGCTCTGCTGCTTGATTGATTGGACTCTGACCTTGGCCTGCCTTCTGACTTCCCTTCTGCCTGCTCCTCTCTCTGACTGATGTATTGGCTCTGACACTTGGCCTGACTTCTGGACTCTTGTTTGCCGGCTCCTTGGCTACTGACTTCCTGGCAACTAACCTTGGGACCATCTGTAGTACCAGTGAGCCACCTGCCTGTTGTGGCCAGCCCTGAGCGCGACAACAGTTTTTAATATGCAGTGGCTGGATTCATTCTGACTTCGTTCCATGGCTATCACCAGTTGCTGGAGACAAATGCAAAGGTTATTGTAAAGTGTGCTACAAAACCTTTGAATAAGTAATATGGGAATTAGAGCTGTGGAGTCTCATGCATAAGGACCATTACATCAGAAGAACCTGAAAATTAAATCAAGTCAACAGTCCATCGCAATATGTTTAGGTTCAAAGCCAAGTACAAGTTCAGATAGTAAAACCAGAGAGGGTGAAGAGACAGCCCCTGTGAAAACTGGAAAACATGATCAGAGTGATGAAAATGGCAAAGAATTACCCACCACACAAACTAGTATGGCTGCCTATGTAATCAAGAACTGTGTCAGGACAGCGGAGTGCCTGTGGGCTTTGCAACTGGTGATGAAGAAGATATTATTTAACTCTTGTAACAACATCTGTGAGTTATTCAAGCGAATGTTCTCAGATAGCCAGATAGCTCAACAGTTTCATCTTGGAAAAACAAAAGCAATGTATGTTGTTGCTTTTGGCTTGGCACCATATTTCTCAGATATTTTACTGAATCAGCTGAAACAATGCCAAACATTTGTTATCTGTTTTGATGAAGCTTTAAATAAGGTGGTTCAAAAGGGACAGATGGATTTAGTGGTTCATTTTTGGGATGATTACTGTCAAAGTTTCCACACGGTATCTAACCAGTGTTTTTCTTCAAACTGCTACTGCTGAAGGCCTTATTCAGAAGTTTCAAGAAGGCATGTCTTCTTTATCAGTTGCAAAATTATTACAAGTATCTATGGATGGGCCAAATGTAAATCACCTTTTTCTGAGAAAACTAAAAGAAGAAATTAAAACCAACCTTGACTGTAAAGAAGAAGGAAAAGAATTGGTTGACTTTGGGACTTGTAGCCTTCATGTTGTACATGGGTCTTTTAAAACAGGATTGCAAGCAGTGAAATGGGACCTGAATTCAGTCTTGCGCAACATGTATTATCTGTTCAAAGATTCCCCAGCTGGGAGGGCATCATGCACTGCTATGACTGGAAGCACACTATTTCCCCTTAAGTTTTGCTCCACTAGGTGGTTGGAGAATGTTAAGTGCCTTGATAGAGAGCTAGGACTGTTTTTGACAACAACAAGAAGTATGTGGAAGAAGCAAAACTCCCCCACAGTAAACCCGCAATTTGTATAAAAGCTGCAATCCACTCATGAAGTGCAAAATGGCTTTCATGAAAACGATTGCTGGAGATTGTGAGTCATTTCTACAAAGGTTTCAAAACCAAAAACCATTGGCACCTTTTTTGTATGAAGAACTTTGTAAGCTAATCAAGAAGCTAATGAGTCGTTGCATAAAATCAGAAACGCTGCAAAACGTGTCTTCTGGTTCCCAGTTGTTAACAATTGACATGAAATTGTCTGAGAACTTGCTTGACAGAAGCAAGGTTGACATTGGCTTTGCAGCAAAGAAGCTGTTGAAGGAAACTAAACTGAGGGAATGTCAGGTGGCCGAGTTTTGCCTAGGGTGTCGAAACATGGTAGTAGCTGTTGTTGAAAAGTTGATTGAGAGAAGTCCTTTGAAGTTCAAGAGGGTACGTGGCCTATCAGCATTAGATCCTACTATCATTTTATACAAGCCAAATCTTGGCATCACCAGAATAGGGGCTGTTCTTGAAGCAAATCGGATCAATGACACAGTAGTGGAAAAATCAAATCAACGATACACTACTTTAACCACAGCTGCCCACAATGAGTTCAAGGCTTAATTTCAAGCATATGTTGCAAAACAAAAGGATGAAGTTGGACTGGATACGTTTTACAGTGGTATTTTGTTGTCCAACAGAAGTTTCTCAGACCTGTGGACTGTTGTCAAAATGTGCCTTATCCTGTCTTATGGTAATGCTTCTGTTGAAAGTGGATTTTCAGTTAATAAGTCAATGTTAATTGAGAACTTGCATGGAGAAACTGTTGTCTGTCAACGTCAGGTTTAGGATGCTGTCTTGAACTGTGGAGGACTTGAATCTGTTGTACTTGATAGGAATCTGTTGCAGTCAGTCAGGCATGCTCATGCACGCTACACAGAGCACTTGGAGGCTAAACACTATAAGCAACAAGAAGAAATTCAGAAGAGAGAAGAAACTTGAGGGACAAATCAAACATCTTGAAAATGCTAAAAAAAAGACTGAGAGAAGAAGCCAAAATGGAAGAGGAAACAATTGATGAGAAACTAAAAGACTACAAAATAAAAAGAGAAAACTGTAGAAGTGATAGCTTTATATCTTATATCTTACATCTTCGTTCTTTAAAAACAGATTACTTGTATTCTAATTTCTAACTTGATTATTACTGCAATTTCAAAACTATAAGTTTCGTAATGTGGCTTCAGAGAAACCATTTTAGATAGCAATTTTTAGCGTACCTTTAAAACAATAACAAAAATCTTATGTCATTTGTTAGCATTCAGAGTTTACTTGAATTGAAGTTTGTATCTTGGTGTAATTTTGGTGCAATTGCAAAATAGATGTTGCTGCAGTTAATGGCCGTCGTCACACGGGCATCTCTTCCGTTAAATTTACAGCATATAGCGTCCTACCTGTTATCGGCACAGTAACGTTTCTTTGGGTCACCTAACGGCTCTTCGCGCCACCAGCTGTCCACACCGAAGCACTCTGTTCTGTTCTCTCTAACCGCGCAGAAGCAGCTCCTCCCCCCCTTTTTTTTATTATTCTGGCGTTTAATTCCGCTATAACGGAATAACAGCATATAAACATTCCGTTAGAGCAAAACATTACGACCCTTTTGTTTTTCCAACTTTGAAATTATATAAATAGCCCTTTGCCCGCAGAAAACTCCCTGTCTGACGTGATCCCCATTGCTGAAGACTCTGCCATGGCGATTGAGTCATTTTTACTTCAGCAGAAAGTTTGCATTGTGTTATGTCGTTATGGCGTTATAAGGACATAATGAAATTAAAAAAGGGAAGTTGCAGGAAGAAATGGATTCTGGGATTGAAGGGAGGGCATAGGACGTTGCGAGGTGAAATACATCGATGTGAGGCATTCACACTGAGGCACGAAATAGCACGACTATCAAGCTCAAAGCAGAAGAGAGAAAATTGCTTCAGTGTTGGAATAAGGTGGGTGTTTGCCAGGAAATAGCGCCATTTTAGCGCTAAATAAAAGCCCGTGTGACGACGGCCAATGTTGAAAGAAGCTGATATTAAATCTCTTACTTTGACAAATATTTTTGCAGTTGGTTGAGACTTGTGTAGTTGTAGAGTGGAACATTTCATTAAGCCTTGCCTTAGTGCAACACGACCTATTCATTTTTTAACTTGTGGTTTAAATTTGAATGGTGGTCAGGGAAATTGACAAATGTTGGCCAGGGAAAGTCAGGGAAATGAAAAATAAAATTTTACGCTGCTTTGGATGGCATTGTGAATCTATCAGATGAAATCAGTGAGGTTGTGGAACAGTTCCAAGTGGGCAGCTGGAACATTCCCAAAGCTGGATAAAATTGGAATTGCAACAGGGAATGCAAAGAAGGGTAATCTGGAGACCTTGATGGCAGTCTTGTTGTTATTTTGATTGTATGAGTTCTTGTTTTAAAAAGTGTAAACTTCTGACACAATTGAGGTCTCTAAGGAAGACCACCACAAAGAAGAATTTTGTCCCACCCTCCCACAAATGCCTGTGTGCCCCTCCTTAAAATAATTGAAATGTGTTCCATATTAAATCAACAATAAAATCTGGAAGGATTCTCCAGACTTCCCTACATGACACAGCTATTTACAAAATCAAAAAGTTAACAATACTGAAAAAGCTTGATAGAAATAATTAGCTGGCAATTCTGTTTATAAGGATGAGTAATGAAACTAATCAGAATTAAGGAAGATCTTGAGAACTACGATTTTGTGATGTCTTAAATTTGAGTATGTGGGTTCAACTAATTCTGAGCCATCAGTCTAGGCCCATATTAATAGAGACAATGGAGACCATACTGGGATTCACACTAAGTTCTACTCGGAAACATCAAATGTCACATAGTCTAAAAAAATGATCTGAACCCACACCAAGCCCTCTCAGAGTGGAGAGTGGTCCACTAGTTGTGTTCTCTGATTTCTGGATGCAATGACTAGTTCCAGGAGTCCCCACCTAGAAAGATGTTCTAGCCTTCCGTATTTCCTCCTTCCTTTGCATGCCTCCTCCTGGTTCACTAACAGTGTAATCCTAAACAGATTTCAGTGGTCTTAGAATGGAGTAACTCTGCTTAGGATTGCGCTGTAAGAGTATAGGTTGCTGTGCTGTCTAAACAGGATGAATCTTGTTCCTACAATGCTTGTGAGCACGGAGGATGGCCTTGTCCTTTCACCTATGCAAAAAGATTTAGTGTTGCTTTTTGTTTGTGCAAGTGCAAAGGAAGTTAAATCACTTTGAGAAGGTGTTTTGGTTTTCCTTGAACTACACACTGATAATTAATTGCCTGCTTAATGTCAGCTGAGTCCTGAAACTTGCCCAATATGAAGGCAACAGATGTTTTTCTGGAGTGCTTCAATCTCTTGCTCACAGAGACTGGACTATTTTAATAATAATAACAACAACAATAAACATTGATTTATATACCACCCTTCAGGACAACTTAATATCCACTCAGAGTGGTTTACAAAGTATACCATTATTACCCCACAACAAAATACCGTGTGAGGTGGGTGGGGCTGAGAGAGCTCTAAGACAGCTGTGACGGACCCAAGGTCACCCAGCTGGCTTCAAGTGGAGGAGTGGGGAATCAAACCCGTCTCTCCAGATTAGAGTCCCGTGCTCTTAACCACTACACCAAACTGGCTTTTAATCTTCAGTTACTTTAGTTAACTCATTATGTTAAGCAGCTTGAGATTGCTGAATTAATGTGACACACACATGCAGACGGGAGCTCTGTTTGAGCATGGGTTTCATTTTTCCTTCAGGTACCGGAACTGTGTAGCTCATATAGCTGAGAACCCACAATAAACCAGGGTGTGGAGGGTACTGTGTTATAAGCTACCTTGAGGAGGTCACTGGAGAGATAGCACTACATTTTTTAAATAAACAATGTAAAGCAGGGGCAGGTGAGTCAGGGAAAGGGGGACAAAATTATCCTCAAGTGTGCCTTTTATTGCTGCTATGTCATGGATGAACCTTATTGGAAGGAAGGAATGCCCAGGTAGCATTGACTAGTTATGTCACTGTAGTTCTCAGTTTAATGCATTGTTGTATTTGTGGTGATGTGATTGTATTTTGGTTTGATTCAAGATCAAAGGTGAATATATATTAACTAAATCCTGCTAGCAATATTTACTTTTAAAAGTAATGCTTTGTATCTGAGGGTAGGAATATGTCACATTCTCCCCTACTTTGCAGCAGTATATAGGATCAGTTATCCTGCAGTGTGATTTCCTAGTGTGCGTGTTTCCACACCCAAATGGTCAGTGATCTGAAGGTAGGGGACAGTGTAATGCCGTCATTATAGGGGAGAAGGAGGAGAAATGAGAATAATGTTTGGCACCAAAACTCTGGAACTCTTTTCTCATGGAGATTCTTCTGTCTCCCTCGACTATATAAATCGAATATATAAAATATATGTCTCCCCCCAGCAGGTGAAGTTTTAAAAAATGTTTTTCCTTTGATGCTCCCTCTCTAACAAGAGGCCTTCTTCCCTGTTTCTGTTTGTTTTCAATATTTAATATATTTAATCTTGATATTCTTTTGATTGTTTGCTGCTTGGAGACCGTAAGTTGAGTGGAAAAAGGGCATAAAAATGTTTCAAATAAATACATAAAATCTGTGGAACCAGCTGTGCTATGTCTGTAACTTGTAGGTGCATATGTCTGAAGAGAAACAGGACATACAAGTGGGGGATCTGCAAGGATTTGTGGGGGCATCTCATTTTCCTTTTCCCCCATTTGCTCTTTCCTAAAAGCCCTCCTCTATTTCCTTGCTTCGTTTTCTCTCACCCACCCACCAACATATGTTTAAGGTTGCCAGCTCTGGCTTGGGAAATTACTGGAGATTTGGGGATGAAGCCAGGGGAGAACAGGGTTTGGGAAGGGACCTCAGCAGGGTATAATGCAATAGATCCCCCCCTCCCAAAGCAGCCATTTTCTTCAGGGGAATTGATCTCTTGTTGCCTGGAGGTAAGTTGCAATTCCAGGAGATCTTCAGGTGCCACCTGGAGCAACCCCACTTTTATCTACCCCCTTCTTCAGCTATAGTTATTTACTCACTTCATACCAAGCCTTTTTTCACTGTGGGAACCTAAGGAGGCTCACATCTTTCTCCTTCATTTTATCCTCACAACAACAACTCTGTGAGGCAAGGTAGTCTGAGAGCATGTGACTGGCCCAACGTCACCAAGTGAGCTTCCGCAGCAGACTGGGGATCCAAACTTGGGTCTCCCAGATCCTAGTTGGAACTCTAATTACTATTCCATGCTGACTTTTATGGGGTGCCTTTTGTTAAACAGCAGCAAGTAGCCAGTCTTAGATGAGCCATGCAAGTTGATGGTTATCAAGTTGTCTAGTGGTTTCTCACCCCAGTGAATCATCCTTCAAAGGTCAAAACAGCCCTGGAAAGGTTCCTGCCTCTCCTCAACCTTTTTAATGTCAGAAACTAAGGTTTGAAGGCTGGTGGTTCTGTTGTGGTTGCCTAGCAAACCCCACAATGGCCACTACAGAGAGCATTCATATCCTAAAGTTATAAGGCTGCTTCTGTTAATTGAGGGGGTTAACCCACCAATGTATTGGTTTTTCTGCAAAGCTGTGGCTTCCCTTTGATTTGTAGAAACTCTTCTCTCTGTCCCTAGCTCCATTTTTTATCCACATTCTATGGCCAAGTTTGGAATATTTTCACTGTTAAATGAGCATGTGCCAAAAACCATGAAGGAAAGGTCCAAGAGTTCAGTGGCACACATGAGCTGGCATAGTGCACTGTAGTGATTAGGGGAATGAGTTTTTAAAATCTCTCCTTTGACATAAACTCACTAATTAGCTTAGGCAAGTTGTTGTTTTATTCATACTTGCCAATAGGGTTGCCAGGTTCCCTTACCTTCCCGGCAGGAGTGAGGGACCTGGCACTTACCTTTCTTTTCATCTTTTTGCCCAAGTCGGCCTGCTGCGAAGCACAGGAGCACTCCCAGGGTGGTGTAATCATGGGTTTCTGGGAGCACACTTGGGAAGCCTGTTCCTCTACCAACTCCAACCCCCCACCTCATGAGTGGTAGCAGGGGACAAAAGATGGGAGCGGGGGATCCCCTGTCCCCTTCGGGCAACCTGGGATCCCTACTTGCCACTATATCTATGGGACTAACAAGACTGCCCTACATTACAGGTTGTTGTAAGGATGGTTGAGGGCTAAACTGGGCCTGACGAGAGCCACCCATTCCAACCTGTTTATATGTATATTGAGGGAACTTTTTAAACAAATGTAGAGCACAGGAATTAGAGCAACAATCTGTATCCTTCCTAGCCTTACCTGGCTGCCATAGATTGTTTTCAATACATAAAAATAAGGTATTAGCCCTCAGAAAAAAAGGTCATATGCTCACTCTTTAGTTGTGAATGGCTGGGTACATGGATTGCCTCTGATGGCCCATGAAGCTATATACACACACTAAAGTTCTATATAAATGATTAATAGAACCTGGAAATGTAATTTAATTTTATACATAATCCTAAAATTAACATTTATTGGGAAGAAGTAATAAAGAAATAATTGGTTGTAAGCTTCCATTAAATCCTGAGGTAATGTTACTGGAAAATATTAAAGAATATGCAGAAAAATCAGGTTGGCCATTAATATGAAGTATGGTGTCAGTCACAAGGTTACAGTAACATGATACAAAACTCCTTTTCACTTTGGCTACAACAGACTAAAAGACCTGTAGTAAAAGCATTTGGGGGCTATAGCCTACATAATCAGATGCATGACATGAGACCATATATATGGTCTTGGTTTTGTAGTATAATAGCATCGTGCCTGAGCTTCACAAAGGTGTTTGAATAAAGCAAAGCGTGTTGATGCCGAAAAATGAAGTGAATTTTGAAATGTAACATTTATTGAAGAGATTTTCAAAAGGAAAAGATTGTAGTGCAAGAAATAAAGTGAAAAATATGTACAACCTTTTTTTTTCTACTGAAGGACATCTTTGTAGACCTCATTGGTGGTTCCCCCCCACTTTGGAGCCCTCACTTTGAGGAGAAGCTTGTGGGCTGGGAAGCCAGGAGGTTTGAGCATGTTGAGGAATTCCACAGGGTAGTGGACCGCATCATCCATTTGCACCACTGAGTTCACAGATCTGTACTCCATTTCTGCCCCTTCGAGGGAGTTAAGTTGTGTTTCATTAATGATGGCAGCCTTGTCATTCTTTGGGGTCAGAATGGCACGCTTGCACAGCCTGTCCATGGACTTCTCCATGATAGTGATAATATCAGGGTATATCGTGGATGTTAGGTCTGCTAGGGTCGTCACTACTATGCCCAGGCCTGCAGGGATGGTCACCTTTCCCTTGGACTCAGGACTTGCTGGCACTTGGCCACTGCTGCTCAGTGCACAGCAGGAGTACGATGTGCATATTTCTTTGCCGCATCTCTAAGTTGCTTTCTCCTTTTAGCATTGGTATATCTTGCACAACGTCTGCCTGGAGGCTTCTTGGGGGCAGTAAGAGGTGATGGCTGCAAGAGGTGTGAGATGGAGTTGGACTGAGGGAGGGGTGGTGTGGTGGGCACTTCAGCAGGTTCATATGAGAGGTTCACATTGAAATGGCCCCTAGAAAGGTTGTGCACTATCTCCCCATGAACATTTAAAAACTCAGTTGCCATACTTACTTTTATATAAAATCCCTTTTCAGGAGTCTTGTACTGTCTTTCTTCAACTGTCTGCAGTTTCCTTTACCTGATTTTTACCTCAGAACACAGAGTTCCACAGCTGATCCATCAGCCTGCCAGCCACAGAGGAAAGCCAAGCCCCACAGGGAGACTGGCAACCCTAGATGGGAAGACTAGGAGGTGTATTTTTACCTCAGGACACATTCAATGACTGGGAGTAATTGAATGTGTCCTGAGGTACTGCATGTGACCTGAATACTGTTTAGAATGTTGGGATGATGACCAATCAGGCCGCATATGCAAATGACCTCGGGGAAGAGTGGCTGAGTTGGCAGTTTGTGTATGTGGGGGGGGGGAAGCACCCTGCCAGCCACACAGGGAAGCTGTATCCATATGGGAAAACACATTTTACCCCATTTTACGCCCTTAGGGGGTAAATTTCTTAAAATCCCTTCTTAGTGAGCCTCTACATTACAAAAGGAACGTTCTCCCCAAGTTTCACGTTTCTAGGTCCAGGGGTTTGGGCTGGCCGTTGATGAGTCAGTCAGGACACTTGTCTTTATATAGATATAGATATATATGCACACACAGAGATATAGAGGAAAAACGTGAATGTGGACTAAAAGGTCATACGGTACATTCTGTGATGTTTGCAAAACTCCATCAAAGTATAGAAGAAAGTATAGTGACCATTCACAACAGCTGTAATTGAGGATAACGCAGGTTCCATAATGAAGCTAACAACACCTGTGGTGGGTGAGAGGACCATAAATGGTAAGTTGACCCACTTAATACAGTGCAATGTAGGCTTAAACAGTCAAATGGGAACCAGAAAAGGTCTCTTCTATAAGAGGATGATGAATGGAATAATTTATGGAATGCAGTTACATTAATAAAAATGAAAATATGTAAAACAGACACAATCCATTAAATAAAGATAATGTGTATGATAACTGGGCTACTTTGTAAGATTTTGGATTAGTAAAAGTGATCTGTCACCTTAAAGACCAACTAGATTTTCAGGGCATGAGCTTTCGAGCATCAAAGCGCAGACGAAGAGAGCTTTGACATGCAAAAGCCCATACCTTGGAAATCTAGTTGATCTTTAAGGTGCTATTGGACCTGAATCGTGCTCTTCTACTACAGACCAACACAACTACTCACCTGAAACTGAAATAGATTTGTTTTCAGTAAGAGGTGATAACAAGAGGTTGTTCAGGTATAGGTCATTCAAGATTATTATGCATTTTGATTTGTGAAATTCTTGTAGAGTTAGTAGTCTTTTGCAAAAGCTCTACTTAAATTTAACATCAAATTGAATTTATTTCATTTTAATGTATTTTTTAAATAAAAGCTATAGATATTATGTAGAGTCATCTTAAAAGAGGAAGGTGTCAAAGTTTTATATATATCACATAAACAGAAACTTTTGGTAACAGCTTTGAAATGCTGCCTGAACAAATAAAAAAATCAATGTAGATATCAGTAATTCTTTAACAGTAGTTGATGTTGCAGTAGAATGGCCTATAAGTATTTTAAATAACAAAAACAAATCTTGAAGAGTTTTAATGCATTTTAAAACTAGGGTCTATTAGAACTAGAATGACCAATCTTAAAATGAGACATGGAGTTATACCAGAATTACTATTGATCTTCAAATGGCAGAGGTCGCTTTCTCTGGAGGAAATTGTACCTTCAGAGGCTGGACTCTATGGTATACCATAGAGTCTAGGAGAATTGTCCTAGAGTGATATCATACCTCTGCTGAGCTCCCTCTCCAAGCACCAACCACCTGTGTCTTCAGGAATTTCAAAGCAATTCATTATTCTTCGAGAAACAAAAAAGCTTTATTCTTGCCTTGATTTTGTGGTAACTGCATGCTTTTAAAAAAAATAAATATAGAAAACTCTTTGACTATTTGTTTAGAACCCAAGAAGTTATTCAAGTAAGTTCTTTGTAGTTTACAATCCCCAGCTGAGTTTGCCTGTTGAGCCAAGAAATTGCAGGGCGATTTTAGTGAGGGCAATTAGCTCATGAAAGAGGTCCAGAGATGCTTTTCCATGATGGGTGGTTTTGTTCAGTATCCTTTCTCTTTCTTACTGTTAGCTTTAAATCAATGTGCACAGAGTGAACATCTGTGTTGTAGGTTGGTCTCTACTTGAAACTGGGTCTCTGAGAAAAATTAACATCTTTGTACTATGTTAATGCTTTGTGAGAAAATGTAATTCTGGCCAGCTCTTCTTCTAGATTGGCCAGCAAGAGATGATAGGTGGCATCATTAGAAGTCAGACATGAAGCAATTTGCCATCTGCTTTGTTGCTGACAGACCCGCAAGGGCATATTTGTTCTTATAGGACTATATTTCCCAGTTCTTTTTTGTGAATATAGGATTTTGAGGCTATAACAACCATTTTTATCAGCCACATTATAGCAAATCAATTCAAAACTTGCTTGGGCCTTCACTTAGGTGACACTTTCTCTCTCTCTATATATATATAAAATGGCAACTGTGAATGCTGATCTCTGTGAATGAGAACAGAGTATATTGGGGTGCCCAATTACAACAGCAGTGAGGGAAATTCAGAAAAATAATTTTGGCTTCCTTCATTGCCTTTATGTTGCCCTTGAAACTAGCAGCTACTCTGTTCCTTTCAGGTTTCACAGCAGCAAGACCATTAATGGCAACTCTGAGCAATTTTGGATTCTTATGTCCATGAGGTTGCAATTCAATACTGCTTTTCCCTCTCTTTTATTAAAACAAATTTAACATATATGCTGTGGAGCCATTCTTGTCTGTACCTTCACTGAAAACATACGCGATGAATTGCAATGGTTTCAGATGCAACTCTTATCCTTCCATGCATATTTTGCGGGCTGTAGGGTCAAAAGGAAAAAGCAGGAACAGAAAACCAGGTCAACAGGGCTTGAAGGCTAGTAGATCAAATATAGGTTTGAATAGGAAAGCACTTTTACTTAAGGTTAATGTCTACAGTCCACATTCAGCCAGTGATGTATGATCACTTTTCTGCTTGAATCGTAATTTGATCATAAGCAGTTTCCTCAATTATTATTATTTATTTAATTTATAGCCTGCCCTCCCCACAAGCAGGCGCAGGGCAGGTTACAACAATTTAAAAAATGGTCATTTTTTTATCAAGCACTCCACATTGTTCCACATTGTTCTAAAGTGTATTGCAACCGTTTTGTGCATACATATTCTTGCAATATTGTCTTCTTTCTCCATCTGCCCAATCAATCTGCTGGGAAAAATAACTTGCTGGGAAAAATAACTTGCACAAGAAGTGCTTTTCTTGGTTGTCTCAGTCTTGTGGGAATAGTAAGTAGTAGTGGGGACTGCATGCAATATCTCTCTAGTATTTCAGCCCTACCCCATTTTGCCTGCTGGACTCCCAAAGCTGTGTGCAGTCCTTAAACATTATAAATATTTGACATATTGGCCATTTCCACACACGTTGAATAATGCACTTTCAATGCACTTTAGCAATCCTTTGGAAGTGGATTTTTTGTTCCACACATGGAAAAGCAGTTCTAAATGTTCACTAAAGAGTATTGAAAGTGGATTATCTAACGTGTGTGGAAGCAGCCATTCTCATAGTACCACCTGGGAAATGTAGCCCAATCCAGTAAGTTTTGAATATATACAAACATCATAGATGGGTGTAAAACTAGCACAAAACTTCAAAATATAACTGTTTTTAAATGATGTACAGAGTTGCGAGCCCCCTGATGGGGGTGAGGATCCCCTGTCCCCAGGTGGTTCATGGCAGTGATGGGAAATAAAATTTTAAAAGGCTGTCAGCTGATGATGTGATCTCACATCATCAAACCCAAAAGTAACTTCACTCCTCTCTACGAAAACTGTTAAAACTATAGCGTTTCCAGAGTTTCCTACAAAGAATAGATGTCACTTTTCAAGAAAACCTGGAAATGACACCAGCTTTCTCTAGGAATCACTGAAAACTCTAAGGTAAAACCATATTCCTAGAGAGCCAATTCCTAGAAAGCTAGTTTCTAGAGAGGAATGACATAGGCTAACAGCCAACTCCCCTGTCTTCCCACCCTCTCAGTCAGCCTTGGCAACCCTGATGATACATGAGCTGCACATGACCATAATGACCCTCGGTCACATGTAGGCCTAACAGCCCAGTAAGGTGAGAGCTAACATTTGCCAACTGCAGGTCCTTACCAGTGCCCAAGCTGAATGCTGCCAACAATGCAGGTGCAAAGCCACTCCAAATACTGCTCATTTTGAATGGTGAACAAATCATCAATGTAAGTGGATAGGATGTTTTACTTGGGAGTGATGGGTCGTTAAGTTTGATTGTTTATAAAGACTGTAACAGCCTTCAAGTGGTGTGTGTACCCTAGGGTTGCCAGCTAACCGCTGGCAACCAGCAGGAATAATGGGGAGGAGGCATCACAGCTTCACTTCCAGTCGAGTACCCCAAAATGATGTCTCGCCACTATAGCAATTCTTTGATCTCTACTGACTTTCTTCAGTGTGACTCCCCATTTTTGCTTCCACTGAAGTGAACAGCCTCGGTGGGGCTTGAAGCCCAGGGGTGGGAGATTGCCTGTTGGTGTCTACTCCTTTGCTTGAATCACACTTTGACCACAAATTGCAAGCAGCACCCTCAAAAACTGGAACGTTCACTTTTTTTGAGAGTTGCAAATAATGTTGTGCATGTGTATGCTTGTACTGCATTCCTATGGTAGCCCCCCTCCCTGTCTACCCAGTCTACCTGACAAAAAATTAAAGAGGAGTTGTCCCTGATTGTCACAATCCTGCTGGAGTGGTGGGGTGAGTCATGTGCCTTGACTCTATGGCATTCTAGTACTGCCTGTCGTCCAAGATGACTTCAGTCCAATCCAGGGTTGATGGCCTCCTCAGTTAAGAGAAATGAGAGATGGTGCGCATAGGATAAAAAGACACTGTTACAGGTGGCAAGAGTAACCCTCCCATTAAGATGAAGTGCATAGCTTTAATGGGGGACAGCAGAAACTGAGTGAGAGCCCTGCAATAGATTTCACCAGCGACAACTGCCCCACACTTATTTCAGACAGTTCATTAAGAGCCAAACTAGAAGAGACGGCTGACACATGGAGGACACGCATCAGTTTCCCGCAAGTTTCCACGGGAAATGTAGTAAGAAAGGGAGAAGAGGGAGAATCCCCCCTCTCCCTGGCAGAGGTTCTTTCTCTAGGTGTCTCATCTAGTCTGCTCAGCTTCCTCTCACCGCTGCCAGTGTGCTTGGCTCCCAAGTGTATTTAGGGGAGCAAGGGGAGCATGCTGGCATCAGTGAGAGGAAATGGCTCCCCTTGCTCCTTTGCACTTGGGAGCAAAGTGTACCGGCAGCAGTGAGAGGGAGAGGGAGCCAATCTTGCTGGCAGCTCCCTCTCCCTCTCACAGCTGCTAATGCGCTTGGCTCCCAAGTGCATTTAGGGGAGCAAGGGGAGTGCACTTCCTCTCGCCACTGCCAGCACGCTCCCCTTGTTCCTTGTTCTCCCTGACAGAGGTTCTTTCTCACTACATTTCCCATGGAAACTTGCGGGAAGCTGACGCGTGTCCTCCACGTGTCAGGCATCTCTTCTAGTTTGGCTTTGAGAGGCAGCTGAAGGTGGGAGCAGATGGCATTGGTGAAGCCTGGTTAGGACCATTTCTTCCACAAAAACAACCCATTCATAACGTCTGTCAGGCTACAAACTTGCTTGTTAGGTGGACACTATATGTGGGAGTCACTTCCACATATCCTGTTGGTAACAGATGGTGCCACTAATGTAATCACTGTAGAAGTAAGTGGGATAATTTGTTGACATCTGCTGAGTCACTCGTGCACTTTGTTGTCTAATGAGTAATGCCCTAGAGGAAAGGGTGGCCCGAGTGCCATTTGGAATCTCATTGGGATAAGGAGAAGGATGGGAATCAAGCATGAAGAGCAGCCAGTTGCTGTGCGAGAAGGCGGCAGAGGTGGGCAAGCATTGCCCCCCTTGCAGGAAAAGAGCACTTAACTCATGGCACAGAGGCTGGTAAAGCAGTAAAGGTGTTGCAGTGGGTGTTGGGAAAGCATCCAGAAGTGGTTCAGAGAGAGAAACTGTTTCTCATCAAATTGAAATTCAAATGGAATTTCTCATCTAGAACCTCTGCTCTCACCATAGAAATTACATTCATTTAAACAAGTTGCTTGCTATATGAGTTTCCCATTGTCACGGCACTTAATAGTGCAATCCTAAGCAGAGTTACACTCTTCCAAGCCTTTTGTACAAGGGTGTACCTGGTTTAGGACTGCTCTGTAAGTTGCTCTGCTCTGTAAGTTTATTTGGGGAAATAGGACTATAAAGGCATGGTCTAAGCTTGCATTCATTACATATTGTGATGGACCCAGAACTGGTGGTGACTAACCAGAAGCAAGATCTTGGGGCTGTGACAGCTCAGTGACAATGTCAAATCAGCGTAGTGGTGAATAAAGGAAATGCTGTAGATTATATGGAAAGGGTCTGAAAATAAAGCAACCGAATATTTTAGTGCATTTATATCAATTGCCAGCCTCCAATTGGTGGGTGGAGGTCTCCCAGAATTACAACAGATCTCTAGGCAATAGAGAGCAGTTCTCCTCAAGAAAATGGCTGCTCCATAGTCCAGAGGGTGGACTATGGCATTATACCCTGCTGAGGCCCCTCCCCAAATCCAACTCTTTCCAGCCCCCACTCCCCAAATCTCCAGGAATTTCCCAACCTGGACTTGGCAGATATTTCTACAAAACTGAGAAGAGCTCCAGGTTTGCAGACAAATCTGAAACCTAAAACAAATACATTGGGGTTTAAACCCTCCAAACTTGCCAAAACAGTGCTTGTACCTTTAAGAAACAAATGCCCTCAGAGGCTTTTGCTAGGCAACCACAACAGCATCGCCACCTTTCTTGCTTTCTGTCAATAAAAGGCAGCAGGAACGGGAAGGGCAATTTTGAGGTTTGAGTAAGAGGATTTACCAGGGCCAGGTAGGGTTCCCAGGTGCCCGCCAGTGGTGGGCAAACTCCTGGGGATTTGCCCCCTCGTCTGCCAAACGGAAGGAGCACACTCCCGGAGTTTGTCCAACACTGGCAGGCAACTCACTTTGAGTAGAGATGTTGCACTACCTGTGGGAGCGTTTCCACGCTTCATTTGGGCCTGATTTGGGCCCCAAACAGGCCGAATTGCCCCCGTGTGGAGCACAGGAGTGCTCGCACAGCCAGTGTGGTGACATCACTACCAGAAGTGATGTCATCATGCTGGCGCCAGGGTGTGCATGCACTTTGCATGTGTGTAAAAGAAGACCTCGTGAAAGGCACAAGGTAAGTCCCAGGTACTCCACCCTCCCAATGGGAAGTGAGGGGAAACTGGCAACCCTAGGGCCAGGCCTGTCAGCAACTACTGGGTGACTTGATACCACATGATTCACATGACTCACTCAGGACTGGCTACTTGCTATAGTTCCTCAGGAGCCACTGCACAAAAGTTGTTGTGTGGTGGCTAAAGTTTCAGACTAGGATCTGGGAAACCCAGGCTCAAATTCACAGTCTGCCATAAGAAGCTCACTGGGTGACTGTAGGCCAATCACCACATTCTTAGCCTAACTTACCTCATAGGTTATTGTAAGGATAAAATGGAGGAGAATGATGTAAGCTACTTTTGATCCCCACTGGGGAGAAAGGTCGGGTATAAATGAAGTAAATAATACAACTGAAGATGGGGAACAAGTTAAAGGTAGGTTGGTTGGAGTGTGAGAAGGAAAAAAAGAAGAGGAAAAAGATGAGGATATGAGGATTGCTAGAAGGAGGGAAAGAGGGAAATTGTGGGGAGGGCAATACATGGAAAAGTGAGGTGCCCCATTCAAGCCTTTTCGGGCTTCCTACTGCACAACTAGGTCCATTGAAAGACACATTTTCACATGGTAAGCAGAGTGCATTAAATAAATATAAATTTTATTAAAAACACCCACATTTCAGCATTATCAGGAATGATATAATAAAACAGCTTTCAAATAACCTGCATTCATTACATTACAATATTTACAGTATTTATAACCATTCTCAGTTTTTTTTAATTCATAAACCAAAACTTCTTAAAAATGAGGAAAAGTAATATTAAAAAAACAAACAGCAGAACATAGAAGTTTAGAAAATGCACACGTAGAAAATGTTCATTATCTTAGTGTCAAACTGTTAAAGTTTCCTACACAAGTTAACCACTAGCTTTAAAAGTGAACATCAACGCCACTGTGCGTCAATCCAGATGAAAAAAAATCATTCAAGTAAAGTTGACACCACTCACAAGCGTATTCAAGTATGGCTATAGTCAACCTGATAATCCTATACAAGCAATTCAATATTTGCTTTTTCCCCTTCCCCATCATTCTGAGCCAGGGTTCTGTACATCGAAAATTACAGTTCTGCTATTTACAAGACACATTTGTCCAGCCCAGACATAGTTTTCTCCTCTTTGCTAGGAATTTGGCAAATGACGATATGCATTTCAATCCATCTCCTATGATAAACTGGGTATGAAACAGTAAATATAAAGATTTTATTACCAAATAATTCTATTACTCTACAGCACAAGTGCCCTCCGTCATCCAGCAGCACGAACTTGCATGGGAAGCGCCATACAAGCAGAGGCTCCTGGATTCTATTCAAAACTAAGAAGCCTCATGCATGCAGAGGCATTCCCCAACACTGAAGAAATGGTGCAATTCTGGCTGGTGTGGGGATCTTTGCGAGTGTATCGGAGATGTCTTCCAGTTTGGGGTGACTGTCAAGAACAGTTCAACTAACTTTTGAAATGTGAATTCCTGATTTCAAAAGAAACGTATAGCAAAGACATATATAGAGTGTTGTGATTATGGGAGTGGTATGTTTTTCTAGCTGCAGAATTATATATATTTGATTGATAACATGACATGGCTGTCTTTGAACAGAATTTTTGGGTTAAAACGAATTTAAAAGATCAAATTAAGGCATTGGTTTCGTAAAGGTTGGTCTTTATGCAATGTGACAAATCCTACCAATAAAAATAACAACTTGGCATGCAAACTGAAACAGATGAGTAACTCATTTCACGACCAGTTCCTTTGCTTTACAGTATATTCCACAGCCATACATTTAGTTGTAGGGTTTGCACTGTGTGTGTATGTGGCCTCCTAGTTGCATCTTGATTTAAACATTATCCTAAGAGCTTATTTAGAGAATTCTTTGAAGAAAAACTCTTGATAATGAATGGTCACTTGCCAAATCCTTGCTTCTAACAGTTTCCCTTTTGTCTGCTCAGTGCATTCTACTTTCCATTTTGTTTGAAACATACACAAAAAGATTTTAAAAATGCTATAACGCTTTCATTACCATAAAAAGGAGCTAATGGATTTACAAAAATTAGTTTTAGTTACATCAGTACATTTACAAGTAAAATTAGAAGAGGGATCAAAGAAAGAAAGAAAGATTAAATCCCTGAAAAAATAAAAAAACTTCTCAAGAATAATATATTTATAAACCTACACAACACAGCTTTATACGCGCGCACACTCTCTCAGATGATATGTTGGCTTAAGGAGATCGTGAGCTAATATATCCCTGAATTTTCAGAACAAAACCATTAAAAGGCTGAAGTTCAAGTTATACTTGTTATAATATCAAGTAATGAACAAAAGTATTTTTTTTCCAAAAAATTGGGGTGGGGCGGGGAAGGAGGGGTAGATGGTATGACAATGTTATAAACTTCCACTCTGAGTTTAACATCCTATTGCCAAATAGTGTTGAGGTAATATGACAAGTAGGAACATCATTCAAACATTTTAATGTTTTTAAGCTCACATTTTAATAGCTGGCCGAGTAGCACCATGATGTGAATTCAGCTCCAAATCCATATATATATATAGATATAGATATAATATAGATATATATAATATATATATATTTATACAGTATTAAAATACTAGAGCATTGCATTAAAAAATTTTGTTTACAAGTTAAGTTACTATACATCTCTTTTGCTTACATTTTTATACAAATAACCAATTTAAAACCACCACAGCAAGCCAGCTGCCTGTTCTATATCCTTTTCCCACCAATAGAATCACACAGAATAACCCTGTATCTGTTGTCTACTCAAATCTTCCTGGCAAAGAGAACTACTTGCACTGAACTATGACAATATACCACAATGAAAATAACCTAACACCACCAGAGCGGTCTGCCCAGTTATTTGGAGAGTCTTACAGGTCGTTTAAAAGACTGCAGACATCTGAAGCAACAATTTTGTCAAGTCTGTTACCTGTAGTTGATATTTTCTTTAAAAAAAATTTGAACAATCAGCTTGTTATAATTCTAGGGGGGAAAAACTGTTCACAGTACAGTTGTGGGAGATGAGCACCAAAAAATGGGGGGGGAGGGAGAGGTAATATAACACAAGTATTTTCTTGCAATCCAGCGAGCCCCAGTTTAACTTTGACTGACTGGAACTGGAAATGGATGTGTATCTTCCACATTAGTAGAAGGATGACTTAAAGGGTCATCTACATACTTTGAACCCCATGGCAGGGAATGGAGGGGGGCTTTTTTTGCTTGGAGGAGAAGTAGGAGGCACGGAAAAGATTACAGGCCTCTTAGATTCTTCTCTGCTCTAAATTCCGCCCTCACCATACTGCTTTCCTTAATAAACACAACAAAAAGCATCAAGCTTCCTTATATGCATTTGCCACTTAAGAACAATTTCTTAGCATAAGTAAACTTTTAAAATGTTTTAGTGCCCTAGCAGTGTTTGGGTTTCTGCCAATGCTTAGGTACACAAGCACCATTTTAAGAAAATCATTCTATTGGTTATCATCCTAAATCAGGCCTCAATTCAAAGAGTACATTCCACTGAGAGCCAAGCTACAAGTGATGCCTGACACAGGTTGGACACTTGTCAGCTTCCCTCAAGTTTTGATGGGAAATGTAGGCATCCTGGTCTTGCAGCTTGGCTCTCCGACTGCTGTCCAATGGACTTTTCAACTGTCACTTGTCCAACATTCGGCCAAGCTGCCTACATTTCCCACCAAAACTTGAGGGAAGCTGACAAGTGTCCAACCCGTGTCAGGCATCACTTGTAGTTTGGCTCTGAGATCCAACAAAGCCTACATGACCAGAGTTGGTGGGGAGGAGAACCACACGTACAACCAAAGACTCTCTTTGGACTTTCTAGATGCTCAAAAGCCTGGACTTCCTTTTTATTGACCTACCTGCAGAAGTGCAGTAGAACAAATCTCTACTCAATACTAAAATAGCTTTTTCTTGAGTTTCCGCTTGTGCAACAACAGCTCTAGCACAAGCTGAATTTTTGTGGTGAATCAAGCCCATTGGCTGAAATCTGAAATAGAAATAATGTGGGTGGGGAAAACTGCAGAGTCCTTTGAACACTTTTTCTGACTGCAGGGTTTTCATCTAGTGGAATGGGGAAGGCACTTTTCTATTTAAAAACAGCTTCCAACCTCAGCCAGGTGATAAGCTGCACTAAAAATGTTCAAAACACTGCCTCCTGCTTATGTTTTTAAGGTCCCAGATTTTCCTTACCTCAGCATCCTATGACTATTATTATTCCCCCTGCCACCAGAGGTATTTTGAGCTTTTTTAAAAAAACATAGGTAATTGCTAGGTTGTTACAATGTTTTAACCATCTATTGACAAGCTCTACTACCTCCTCTGAATCCCCAGCTTTTTTTTTAATTAAAAAAAAAAACCTCTAGCCCTTTTTGTTTTAGGGCTACAAGGGGTGCCATTTCCCCTTATATGTCCACAACAAAAAGGACTAAAGATATTTTTTTAAATGCAAGGTAGAATGAACATGACAACAGATTGTTGTCATTATAACCACATTATATGGTATAATGATCTTGCAATTGCTGATTTTTAAAAAAAGCCTGGGGAAAAAAGCTCTTCAATGGTACAAAGGAAAACTATGGTCATGAGGGGCTGAGGCAAGGAAAATGCTACCAATGTGGGCAAGACCTTTAAAAAAATGTACACTTTCCTGCATGCACACTGTGATTGAAACCTTTCTAAAAAGATCATATCATACTAGGTTTCAGAACGATCACATCAAAGCAGGGCAAGATTCAGGTCCAGTAGAACCTTAAAGACCAACAAGACTTCCAGGGTATAAGCTTTTGAGAGTCAAGTTCCCTTTCGTAAAATAAAAGACTTCGCTACCTACCTGAAACTATCAAACCAGAAGAAAACCTGGAAAGTGGACAATTTTAGGATGATGTCATGTGGACATTCTAAAAAGTTTGCCCCAATTTGGATGCCAAATCAGAGCCAGTGTTGAAGTAACTCTAATGATACAGCAGTGACCAGTTGTCCAAGTGCTATAAAATGCAGTGGTGAAAATTTGCCTAGCCTTATGTTGAGGAACAGCACTTAGATCCCATGGAACACACGAGAAAGGTGCATTTACTAAACTGATGGTCTGAATGAATCTTATGAACTCCCTATGCAAGCCCACTCGCATTGCTCAAGTGGCAAACGGCTTTACCTTCTGGGGAGCAGGTGCAGTGGAGAAGATTCACAGAGGTCTCTGGCTTCACATGCTGTGACCCTCCTCAGACACAGCGTTGTTGGATCTTGGCTCTAGATCATAACCATTCACCCTATTTTTAAAAAATTGATTTTTCAAAACAATAGACTGCTTAGATGCAAACATTAATGTAAAGATCTTGTTTGCAGTTCAAGGAGATCAGAGTACAAATATTAACTTAATCATGGTTAATAACTCATTTAACTGTTCAGCTGCGGCATTAGACACCATTCTTGTACATAGCACCATGTTTTAGAATAGCCAAACAAATTCAGTGTTTTGCTTTGTATTCATCATGTTATATATGTAGCTATCCTGATTAATAAGATCAAGTCAATATTAAGATTACAGAAAAAAACCCTGCATGTTAAAAAGCCAGTATTTCAGCACATCATAGATTCAGCACCAGGAGGAATTTTGAAAGTTTTACCCCATTTTTACTTTTAAAAAAAAGTCTCATCTTAATTTGCTTTCGTTAAAAATGATCACAGATGAAAAAAATTAAACATTATGCATACATATTATCTTTTCCAGTATTCAACCAGCATTTGAATGTAAACTGGTGAATGTCATTTACTAAATTTTGCATAGGGTGCTTTGGTTTTAAGTTCTTCAGATGTTATCTGTGACCACTTACAAAACAAGTGCGGTGGTAATGTTACCTCTTTTGCTGGTGGGCTGAGGTTTTCCCACTGATGAGTTAAAAAAGCAACAACACCAAAACAAAAAGGTCTCTTGCCCTTTCCATGTCCAGAAATTAAAAGAAATTACCTTATTGAATAGTTTAAACAAATGAGGTAATGGACAAAGATCTGAAGTTTTATATATATCTGTTGTAAGGCCCTGTAACCCGTGTAAAGGCATATGGAGATGTGGTCACTGTGGAGTTCGTGGTGAGTGACATAGTCCTTTCTGCAAGAGACTTGATGAAGCGCATGTAAGTTGGTTCCAAGTTCTCGTGCAGTTCAGGTGGCTCCCGCTTGGCTTTTTTACCATGCACTTTCTGAGGCACATAATCTGGACCGTATTTTTCACATTCCTCCTCTTTTTCTCTTGCCTTCTCAGCCATTTTTGCCTCCCACAAAGCAAGACCGTGCTTTGGCTCATTCATACTTTTGTGCTGGTAGAAGACAAGCGATATCCTCGTGGGATGGTTCCTGTTGGGATTTTTTAGTGGGGTTGTTGCATGGAGCTCACGTTTTGCACACTCTATGAGAATTGACCCGTGAGATGGGGCAACTGCCACGCCTCCAATATCTGGATCCAGGAAACTCTGCTCATTATCTGACCAAACTTCACCTGGATCCTCTGAATTCAGCACCTCAGTTTTATTTAAGCCTTCATGGGAAGCTGTCCTGGGATGGTTAAGACCTGGAATCGTGTTTGGAAACCCATTAGCTGCCTGGTTATCCTTGGTTTGGAGATGGAGTGAATGAGGAGAACCATTTAACAAGCCCACAGCCGAGTGGTAGTCATGTGTTAGGTGTGGCAGGGGGTATAGATGATCACCATTTTTATTCATGTAGTCCATGCCTGGATTACTTAGATTAGACTTCAGTCTAGCGGCAATGTCCATAAAAGGGTCATCGGCCTCATGCGTGGAATAAGGAGGAAAAGACCCTGCATGCTGAACATTTGGTCTAATGGTGCAAGTGTTGAAAGCATCTACCTGCACATTTTGGTTTCCATAATTCAAGTATCTGGGCCCAAAGTTTTGACCATTTCCAAACTTATGCTGATAAAATGTATGAATTGGTGGTAGGCTTAGTTTAGATAGAGAGTCTTGGTTCTGATACCTAAACAGGTCCATATGCTGAGGCTGAGAGGAATAGGTGCTGTAGTAGGAGGGGCAGCTGTCCATAGGCAAGTTTCCATTGCATTGGTAATGAGGATATTGGTTATTTTGACCTAAATGTACAGAATAGGGATTCATCAAACTGGAAGAATTCAAATACGCTCCTGTAGGCTGCGAAGAGGATGGGTAGATATTCATGGGGCTGGACCCTCCATAAGGATCTGAAGCATGGGAAGAATTTGGATATGGGGTTGCTGCATTGGGTAGACCCATGTAGAGGTTTGTGGGACCTGGAGCAGAGTATGAGTTGATGTGGTTGGACTGAGTTTTATTAGGAAAGGTGGGATGCGGAAGCTGACAGATATGCTGCTGGGATATGGCTGGCCCTGAAAGACGTAACAAATCTGTGGACAAGAAGAAAAGGAAAGAAATCACACCAGGGGAGAAATAATTCAATATAACATCTATAAAAGCTAATTTCTTGTTCTGGTCACAGATGGGAGAGACACAGTCCACCCCAGCCCCTGGGGCACCCCTTGGAAGATTGCCACATGGGGAAGAGGAAGTACTGTCTCCCACTGAAGATTATGCTCACGTGCCTTTGAGCAAGTCATACACTAACAGTGGCTCTCCAAGGTCTCAGGCAGGGACTCTGGTCTTTTCTGCTGCCTGAGATCCTACAGCTGAAGAAGCCAGGGACTGAACTTGGGGTCTTCTGCATGGAATGCACGTGCTTCATCACTGAGCCCACCGCCACATCCCGACAAAAGCTACAGGGATATTCGTTGCCCAAGCAGGATTTAAATCCTTGTCTGGGGAGGACAGGTCTTCTTCCTGTGTGTTCTCTCCCAAGTGAAGGGTGGAGGTGGATGCCAGATCTGTGACAAAGCCTGGATTAAGACTATGTCTGGTGAACATGGTTACCCCAACCCTCCCTCAAGAGCCTGATGGGTACTTTCATTTTCACCTTGCTTCTGGGAAAACAAATTTAAATTTAAAGAGACAGGCCAAGCCGTGCTGAGAAAGGGAAGTCCCTTCTCCACAGTACAGCCTGGCATCTGGGTGGTGGTGGTCGTGGTAAGTAATTCAATCACGCACCTTAGTCTAAAACCCCATGTAAAGCTTTCAGAGTCATGAGGAACATTACCATCCATGGATTTCACAAGTGCTGTCCTTAAGTTGTTTAAACTAATATGTTTAAAATACACAACGTTAGAAAATGGTTATTTTTAATATTCTGTATCTCAAGCATCACCCGAAAGACAATGCAATCTACATAAGGTAAAGGGGAAAAGAGGACAGCAAATTGTTAAATACAGTTCTTAGAAGAGATTTAAAAAGTGGTAAAGGAAAAGTTGTAAGTATATATATATATTTTTATATTTCTTAACATGACCAGAAAGTGTACTTGAAAAAGCAATTACATAGAAACAGCTTTGTATATTTATCTGTGAAAAAAACAATGCATTGGAAACCTGAGGTGGTGGCATACGTCCTCTCTAGTCTGCTCTCCTCCTTGAGGTTTGTCTGGTGCTTATTTTACTCTTTTTTAGACAGCAGGCTAAAAACATTTTTCTTTACCCAGGCTTTTAACAAAGGAGCTCCATTTTTAAAGTTGTTTTATGGTCAGCTCGTAGTCTGTGGACTGTTATCCGCACCATTTTAAATCACTCTGTTTTATATTTTGTCTTGCTTTTATTGGCTGTTTTTATTGGCAATATTTTATTGATAGTGATTATGTTTTTATTTCTTCTTAGTGACATTATTTATCTATGTCTTTTTTATTGTTTTAATTGTGAGCTACCTCAAGCAGGTCTGGAAAGGTATCATACAAATTTTCCAAATCAACCAACCAATCATCCGATAGTAAAGCCAGTTCAATGCATGAAGACTTAACAATAGATTCATTCAGATGAAGGTCTACATAAACACCGTAATTTGCACAGCGGCAATGGAGATTCCTGATAGCAGCATTTTCTCTGCCCCAGTCCCCATGGTGGCAACCCTTCTCTCACTACTTGGGTGATTGGTCTTTTTCTGTTTTTTTTTTAAACAAATAATGGACATACTGATACGTCGTTATATTAATATGCAATTGCATTTAAAAAAAAATCAAAAAGCCTCCTGGTCGCACATGTAGTGGTCATGGAAAACGGCTGCGACGGAGAACGAGACAGGGAAAATCGCTGTTTTGCGGATGGGACTGGGAAAATCCAGACTTTCATGCCCACATGGCAGCCAGCCCAGTTTTGCTGTGATGTTTTCCAAAGCATTGTAGATTTGGGAAAACCTGCAGAGAAGTTGAGTGAAAACTGGGCCGTGAGCAGAGGCACCATGATGCTGTGGAAAACAGGGGGGGAAACCCATTTCCTGAAAGCACTGAACCCAATGCAAATTGCCCAGGTAGAAGTTGCCCTGATAGAAGAACGAAATGGAACTATTGTGCAGTTCCTCATTAGACTTCATTTAAGCTAAATGCTTCTGAATGAATCATTATACTTTAAAAAGGTTTGGGAGAAGCTTTATACCTGGTACCAAACACTGTCATGACCTTAGAAAATATGGAGCATAAATGTCATAAGATAAAAACACAGATGAGAATACATTCTAAAGCTGAAAGTGCCAGAAAGTTGAAAGTTTGCATGTGAATGTGACATCAGATGCTTTCAGACAGTATGAAACTGAATGTATGACAATTGATTGGACAGCCCTGGATATGTGATGGTGATGATGGACATCCACTAAAAACTGGGCATTAAAAGATTTCATGTACATTGTTCTAGGCATGAGAGAGGATGATTATTTTTTAAAAATTATTTGCCTAGTTTTCTTCCTGCTTCTACAGATTATAAATAATGCAACAAGCTGGGGCCCCATGAGAAATTACAGAGAGAGGAAGAAACAATCTTGAAAAACCCTCTCCCACCTATACACTCTCAAATCTCTCCATCCAGGATCCTAGATTTCTCTATTATTCCTCTTTAATTGATTCTTAACTGCTCTCAGCATCCTACGCCTTCTTGGTCATGCTCAGTCCCCATCAATTCACTTTTTGTATTACCACCACCCAGCAAATCTTTTACTTAAATTTTCAAAATGCATTTTTATGCACATCTGGACAGTCTGCTGAGTATGCAGAAACCTCTTCTGGTTTTTTTCTGCATGCGGACTGGTTTTGCTGCTTTAGTGATTGGCATGATACACGGTCTTCATTATTGGATATAATAGTACATGCAATGAGTTGTGAACAGGGACTTATACATTTAAAAACCATACCTGCTAACTGTTTAGTGTGGCCTGAAGCCTCTGAGCCGGTCTGCTTCTGACGTGCTATGACGGATTTCTCTCTTTCGTGCTTGCTAGACCCATTCTCCATCAAAGAAAGCTTCTCGGTTGCTGCTTTCTTAGCTTCCAGCTTTTTTTGCCGGCACGTCTTAACAGGCTCTGCCAACATCCTGACCTTTCGCCGGAATGAACTAAGGACTTGGATGCTGCCATTCCTTTTTTTCTCCTCTTGGCCTTCTGTGCTTCCAAACTCATCTATGTTGGAGATTTTGTACAAAGGCAGCACATGCAGTTGTTCATCTTCTGGCGTTTGGCCAATTTCACGATTGTCTTCTCTGGTTAGTGTGCATACCTGTTAAAGGAATATTATAGAATGACTTCTCCGAATGTCAGAAAACAAAATTCTGCAGTTTGGGCTGTGAATAATGTTGCTGCCACTTTAAAAGCACTACAGACTAACTTATCTGGAATGGCATTTTCTTTTTGCAAAACTAAATTAAAAGTAATGTTTTTGATCTCAAAGAATTAACATCCAAGCCTGCATCTTTTAATTTTTTTCCTGTTCACCGTTCTACATTCTAATTTTTACATTCTAATTGTTTCAAAGGAAGTGAAACAACCAAGCATTCCAAAGTAAATTCTATAACCTGGAAAATTCCAGTTGCAGCCTTAAGATACTTCAGCCATCAAGAGGATGACGGGCTATAAAGCTTTCTTCTTCTCCAATACTGCAAATGGTGATTTAGGAATACTTCTGAATATATACATTTTCAGAAAACCACATAAAGTTGCTCTGACAGTGACTCTCCAGGGTCCCAGGTGTAGATGTTTTTCACATTATCTATTACTTGATCCTTTGAGGCGAGTTGCCATGTTGATCTGTAGTAGAACAGTAAGATTTGATGATATCTGATGAAAGGAGCTCTGACTCTCGAAAGCTCCATACCCTGGAAATCCTAAGGTGCTACTGGACCCGAATCTTGCTCTCCCTGATCCTTTTAACTGGAGATGCCAGGAATTGAACCTGAGACCTTCTACATGCAAAGCAGATGTTCTCCTCTCACTTTGCACAGCATTCTTGACAAACAAGCTATGATAGGCACACACACACCCCTTCACTGAAGCAGATTTGCCTGCTTTGGCTGAGCCACCTCAGGTAGCGTGTCTTTGGCTGTGTTTTTAAAATTCTTTCTGAGTCTCACTCTAATAAATAGTTATATATTTTGACTTTTTAGCCCAGCCCAGAAGCTTGATGGGGGGAAAAGCAGGAGCCCCTTCTTCTGTGCACTGGAAGCTGAATCATGTTCCTTGAGAAACAGAAACTTTATTTGTCAGGAAGGGGTGGAATAAGGGCAGTCAGGGAATGAAAGTGCTGGTGTTAAACTTGCTGGTAGAACAGATTTAACTTTAAGTATCATACAAAACAGTTTCCTTTAAGCTTAGTTTCTATGTTCTTATTAATGGTAAATGGTAAAGGTAGTCCCCTGTGCAAGCACCGAGTCATTATGGACCCATGGGGGGATGTCACATCACATTTTCTTGGCAGACTTTTTACGAGGTGGCTTGCCATTGCCTTCCCCAGTCATCTACACTTTACTCCAGGAGACTGGGTACTCATTTTACCGACCTCGGAAGGATGGAAGGCTGAGTCAACCTTGAGCCAGCTACCTGAACCCGGCTTCCGCCGGGATCGAACTCAGGTCGTAAGCAGAGCTTGGGCTGCAGTACTGCAGCTTACCACTCTGCACCACGGGGCTCTGTTCTTAGTAATGAGAGGTGTTTAATTCAATACTTTGGTTTCAGTAACAATGTTTCTTCACAGAGTTTCCTTTTTAAACTTAGGTTTCCAGATGTTAGTTTGACACAGTTCTCCCTTTACAATAGATCCAGGGTGCTCTTTAGAGCCAAACCCTCTTTTACACACTATGCAAGAATTTTTCCTCTTCACCTAAGAAGACATAACCCTATCGACTTGGCTTGAATGGTACTCTCCACTTACTACCTACTCACTCTGCCAATAACACACACCCAGTTTTATCTTGGCTATGTAAACGGGTTTCAGCTTGTGCTGGCTTTGACACTTGGAATTGCTTTACTAGAATTATTCTTCAAAACAAAGGTGTTACAGTCAGGAAAACTGTTATCTTTTCCCTCACTTCAGAGGGGTACCTGTCTGACCCTCCTTGTCAGACTCTCTCACACACTCAGCTTTCAACTGCTAACTAACTCAAAATCTTGTCAGCACCAACTGTCCTCCTGAAGCTGATTCTGACTAGCCAATCAGAGGAAGGGGGAGAAGCCTCTCAATCAAGCTCACTTTCCAGGCAGTTATTAACTCCTTCCCTTCCATCTCTGAGTGCTGCACTGTGGAAACCTTTCTTTAAATTGTATTATGTCATACGCGCTCGCAAGCTGCAGCACTGGCTTCATTGTCCTTCCACTGGCTCTGGCAACAGCGGCTTTAACCTTAACAAATGAGTGGACTCTTAGAAGCCTCAAGTGAAGATGAAAGTCTTATGTGATGCCAAAGAAAGAGGGGGATTACAATTACCAAATATAAGACTATACCATGAAGCAATATGTTTGGTGTGGCTTGAAGAATGGATGTTGTTAGAGAATCTTAAACTCTTAACTCTCGAAGGATATAAAAAATTTTTTGGTTTGCATGCGTACTTATGGTACGATAAAATTAAAGCGGATCCTATTTTTCTGCATCATTATATTAGGCGAAGTCTCTTCATGATCTGGCAAAAATATAAAAAATATTTGGATGAAGGTATCCCGATGTGGGTGGTGCCAATGGAAGCCATTGACCTGAGGATAATTTATAATAGGGAACAATGTGTGTCATATAAAGAGGTGTTGAAAATGGAGCAGAATATGATTAAGCTTAAAACAGAAGATGAAGTATCTTATTACGGATGGTTCCAATATAGGCAGATTAAAGACTTATATGATTCGGATCGTATAAAATCGGGATTTAAATGGAAAAACTCAGAATTGGAAGACTGTATACTACATGAAGGCAAGAAAAAGATTTCTAAAGTTTGTAAGATCTTGTTAAAATGGTATACAGAAGACGAAACTGTTAAAGTCCAGATGGTGAAGTGGGCTAATAACTGCAATAGAGACTTAACAATGGAGGCATGGGAATACTTATGGAAAAATACATTGAAGATATCGACTTGTACTAATATTAAAGAAAATGTTTACAAGATGATATATAGATGGTACTTAACGTTGAATAAAATAGCATATGGGAATAACAAAATGTCAGATAAGTGCTGGAAATGTAAAAACCATGAAGGTTCATTATATCATATGTGGTGGACCTGTGAGGTAGCAAAGCAGCTCTGGGGAGATATTATAGAAGCTATGACTGCAATTTTACAAATTCAAATAAATAAGAACCCAGAACTGCTGTTGTTGAATATGAATATGGAGGGGATTCCCAGGCAATATAGAACATTACTATTTTACATGACAATAGTGGCGAGAATTTTATACGCCCAGAAGTGGAAGACAAAAGAAGTACCATCTATTGAAAATTGGATACAAAAATTGCTGTACATGGCAGAAATGGACAAAATGACAAGAAAGCTGAGAGAACAGAGTCCAGAGGAATTCTGGGGGTGGGGGTGGGGGAAACTAAAACAGTATTTGGAAAAGAAGTAGGACATAAAGGGAGAAATGTGGGTGCTAGATAACTATTAATTTGGCAGAAGGAAGAGAGGGCGATCTTTACAAGAGGAGAAGAGATAAGTTAGAAACATGTTGTAATTGTTAATTTGATATTAGGTTTTTTATAGTTTAACATATAATATCTATTTTAGTAGTATATTAGAATGAATAAGAAAAGAAAAAGATATAAGCAGTAGATTTAAACAGCGGGTTGGAGATAAAGGGGGGAGGGGAAAGGGTGGGGGAATACGGAAATGAGGGTATGAATTAAAAAAATGTAATATTAAATTTTACTCACCCAATAAAAATCTTTAAAAAAAAACAAAAAAACAAATGAGTGGACTCTTCACCTCCCAATATCATGTGAGTCTATTATGGGAAGGCGGTCTTCCCATTTGCCTGGGGAAAATGCATCAGCTGCTAGATTGACCATATTTTCACAGCTAAGGTATGCTGCACGGGAAAACAACTATTTAGTTTTTCAGGCAAAAAAAAATCATCTGGTAAAAGCAGGAGACTGGACAGGTTTCTGTTCATCAGTCTCCCTTTCCAAGTTGAACAAAAAGGGAAGAAGGAGAAATCACCCAATGACAAGCAGAAAGAAAAAAATCTGACCAGATTGGGCCATTCATGTGGAATACTGATCTGGAAAGATGTGGTGTATGCACTACCTCCCTGTCATTTAATGCTGGGATAACAGTTTTAATGTGAAAAGCCCAAAAAGCCTAAAGACCCGTTTCCTGGATTTGGTTCAGTGTTCCAGAAGCTGCTTTAACGAGCCAAATTCCGTGTGCAATTTTGGCTCGTTTTCCCCATCACACATGGTCCTAATTATAATCTATGTAGTTTTGAGTCTTACTTTACAGTATGATAAAAATAATTCTATGATAAAAGCAAGAAGGAGCAAAGACTATAAGAACACCCTTCAGCATCTCCATCTTCTTTTAACTAAATGGATCAATCCCTTTCATATAAGCATTTCAGATACACACCCCAAGCCATATTATGCCTATTTAGTAGAAATATAGAAATCCTCCCTGAGCCTGCTTGCGGGGAGGGCGGAATATAAATATGATAAAATAAATAAATAAAAAATAAATATGAAAACTAGAAAATGTAAAGAAGAAATCCATTCTGCTGGAATATGGTAGTATAGCTTACCAGTGTACTACCATTCTGCATATTATGCAAGTCCCTGTGAGCATGAGCACAGAAATCCAGGCAAGCGGTGACCCCTGAGAATGGACGGCCTTCTTTCAAACCCAGACGGCACTCTGGAGCTCTGTGTTCATACTCAATCTGGAAACCAAAAACACGGATTACTTAAAAGTTTAGCACTATTTAAATTCCATGTCATCCTGCAAGAAATCATGGGTTTTTCCATTGTCTTGATGAGGTTGATAGAAATCTTGAGTACGGTGCCAGAGTTATGATCACCCAGAGCTGTGTATTTATTTATTTAAAATATTTGCATCCCACTCATGGCAAGAACACAAAAACACAAGTATCTATTAACAATATACAATCACACACACACCAATTTAAAATGCAGTCATATTTGCCCAAATAGTTTACTATACACCAAATACTATACACAAAATAAAACTGTCTTTCATGCCTTCTTAAATGCAGTCGGTGAAGGCACCATCTGCACCCACTGTGGTAGGCTATTCCAGAGGGCTACCATATGGCCTATGACCAAGCCATTGCCATATGGACAATCATATGAGAGGACATCATATGGAGAAGACTGCCTGGGGAATTTAACTGGCACGTGAGAGTATACTGGGAGATGTAGTTCAATAAATGGGAGGGCCTTAGGCTGTGAAAGGCTAGGTAAGCAATATGACCAACCTTTCTCATAAGAGCTCTTATGCTGATCAGACTTAGGTCCATCTATTCTAGCATTACCTCCACCACTGGCAAGCCATGCATTCTGGGAAGCTCATAAATTAACTTGACCAAGCAATGATAATCAGAGGTATACTGAATACATAAGTTCCATTTTTGCCTGTCATGAGCTTTTAGCCATTCAGAGGCCTCTCCATCACCAATTGATTTCATTCATAGCGATTTTAAAGGTGTAATTGCATTTTTCCTATTAAATATTTGGCTGTTATGCCAGGCTACACATATTTCTTGATGATAAACAGAGAACCAGCATTTATGTTAATGCTGATGGATGTGCACTCACACAGTGGGAATCAAATCTCCCAGATCCTAGCCCACCATTCTGATCTCTACACCATACTGGCTGTTTCCATGTCTTAGGGCTTCTGCCTTGAGGGTATGAGAAGAAGCCATGGAGATAATGGCTGATTCCAGATGGCCAGAAATTGCAGTTTTTCTGCGGAAATAATCGCTTACCGGCCACATGTTCACTTTCGTCTCCATCCGCTTTGTCTCGCAGCGTGCCGTGCCATCCCGCTTCCGGATGTTCGCACGGCCAACTGAGGTACCCGGGATTGGTTGTTTCCTCCCCGTCACAGTTGACGTCGGGGGCCTTCATTGGTTCGCATTTGTTTTTTTAAAATTTTTTTTACGTCTTTTGCGCAAATGCGCAAATGCGCAAATGTGCAGGTATGCGAATACGCAGCATCAACTTTTATGCATTTGTGCATTTGTGCATTTGTGCGCATTTGCGCAGTTCGATGTGCGCAAATATGCAGCTGCACAAATGGCGCCCGGTTTAAAAAAAAAAATTAAGGGAATATTGTTGCCGGCCGGCCGGCAAAGGAAGGAGGGAAAGGGGAGGGCCTCTCCACGGCGACGAAGCATCCAGAAGTGTGCAAACCTGTAATACGGCGTTCACACTGTCTGCTTCTGGAGCGCAACACAGCGCCATGAACCGGAGGTAAGCAGGGACGGGACATTACGGGTTTTTACGAGTGAGGTCGCTGGAAAAGCGAAAGCACTCGCTTTATTTGTGCCCGTCTGGAATCAGCCCGTCAGCAGAAGTCTCAAACGAGACTCTTTAACACACGATATATCCTCCAGTTCACTTATAGGATAGTGAAAAGTAGATCCCCCCCCCCATTTCACTCCACTGTGAAAAAGACATTTGGATGGTTGGCTATTCTGAACTGCATAGTAATCTTGAAACTAGTAGCTATTCCAAATTAATTATTGTAAATGAAAAGCTGCACTGTCGTACAAATGTACCTTCAAGAGTAATTCAAGCTTTGCTGGTTCTAATTCTCAAAAATAGTTGTTCCAAAGACTCACTATTATAAGACTTCTTTTTTGACAAAACGAAGCACACAAAGGTGCTAGGCTGGTGTTGTAAACAAATCTGTTTAAACTTACCTGGTTGTTATACGCATCAGGTGCCAACTTCTTGTAGGTGGGTGCCATCAGAGTTGAAAGAGTTTGAAAACTGGCCTCTAGCTTTTCTTCCTATTTTTAAAAGGAGTAATTCCATACACTGACAGTTAAATGGCACAATTTTACATATTACCATAAATCTAAAATGCAGCGTATGTACTTCACACCAATTCTATGTTACTCCAAAAAAGTCATAAAACTGATATAACAGAATTGAGAGGATCTTAGAAAGGGAGGTGAAACTGACAGAGCCTGGGGGAGGCAAAGAGGAAATTAGCAAACCCTCTGTGTGATCTCCCTGGCTCATGTAATTCATTTCCTGTAGCTTGGCTCTTAGTCTCACTGAAAGCAATGGAATGGAATCCATCACCAAACTGAAATGCAACTGATTTAAGTGCAAGTACATTATACCAACTTGCTGGGTTATGCTGTGCAACCTGCAGTCTGGGAAAGGTTATAGAACACAGAAACCACTCAAAAATGTCTGTGATGTATGAAAAAAAACCCATTAACGTTTCTGCATACAAAAATGATCAGCAATATTTCAAGGTAGGAGATGTTTGCTTTTAAGCAATAAGCATGTAGAATATACAGAGATTAACAATGGTCACAATCTTCTTTCAAGGAGAATATTAATTTCTACTTTGTAGCATCCTTATCCAAATATATAATAGTTATTTGTCTGGTCTTGTGTTAGTTGTAGTCAGAAACTAGCTAAAGTGACAACCAGGGATGAAATATCTTGAGGATATGAAACTTTGCACTATGAAGTACTGGATGCTTGCTAAATACAAACAATGTCTCAAGCAGTGAGTTTGTAGGAAGTTTACAACAGAAGCAGATGAGGACAGAACCCTTTACTTAGTTTTGAAAGATATCACAGTGATCTCCATCAGCCATTAGACCCAGTTTCAGGCAAATCTAGAACAGTGTGAGAACTAGATCTTTTTTAGAAAAACAGTAAAATGCAGAAATACTCAAGGGCCATTTAAAAGTCTTGATCAACTCATCATGTCCTTGAAAAATCAGGAATGCTTGATAAGTATCGAGTGAATTTTCAATGAAGATTATTAAAACCAAGCAACCAAAAACAACAACGGGGAAGCATTCAATGGGGCAACAGATCTGTCAGGGAATTTGGCTGGTCACATACAATGACTCCAAGAATCTGTATATTTAAAAACAAATTTGATCAGTGCTTAATTTCTAGCAAAAAGATATACAAGAGTTCCAGTTTGTCTAGAAAGGCCTGATCTAGAATCCTCCTTCCTCCCTTGCCAACCCTAACATTCAGGAAGTCTCTGCAGTCAATCAAAGATGGGGAGGGGGGATTGCAATTGCTCAGGGACTCTTCCTTTATAAGGTCTAGGGTTTAGTCCTGGCTTTGTACACAGGTTTTAAACTCATTCCTGATGAGCCTTGGCACAAATTAAGCTTTCTGTCTAGTCCTGTGTGTCCTTTAAAAAACAATTTGTCACCACAACTGGGATGGAAATTTTCCATACATACAAGCAATGCAGTATATTAGCACTTACCTCTTTTGGATCATCCCCTAATAGTTTAAACTTCCTTGGGATCTTGCTTCTGGCAAATTTGCATCCATTGTAGTACATACTCCACGAACATCCAAAAGAAAAAGATGCACCGCAAGTTTCAGGGTCCAGCCCTTGACAAGCACAAGTTCGTCTACAAAAGAAGAGATTTACTTTTGTGGCAAATGTGCTAATCAACACTAGAGGTGGGCACGATCCAAAAAAAAAATACCAATCAAGCTGATCGTGGATTGGCGCTGGCGACGATCCCAAATTAACGATCCACACTGGTCATCTCTCATTTCCGATCTGTGGATCGTGGAGGCAAAAGCGGAGGGGCGCCCTGCTGTTCCCAGCGATACAGGAACGGTGGCTGATACCGGCAGCATCTGTGTTTGTGTTTGGCTGTCTGTGTTTCGCTGTCAGAGCTGCCTATCAGGGTTTGCAGGGATGAGATTGGAGTGCCCATGGTTACAGAACACCCCTTTCCCCCTCCCTCCCTTGGGTGTCTTCTCCCAGCTGGTGACTGCTTTGCTGCTCCGTGGTTGGAAGGAAGGCTGATCAAGGCAAGCTGGGCTTCCATTCGCGTTTTCAGGGCAACAGAAGGAGGGCAAACACAGCTCAGGCATTCCCCTGGCTCCGTTGCCAGGGCAACAGATTGCTGGTGCCTGAGTGTCTGGCTTCCCGATCTGAGCACGATCACCCCGATCAAGCCCTGATCAAGCCTCCCTCCCAACTGCTGGATCGTTGGCTGTGCCCGAGCATGATCTGCCGGGTCCCGATCGTGTGATTGCCATTATCGTGGTTTTTTTGCGATCATAATGCGGATTGTGCCCATCTCTAATCAACACCTTGGCCTCTTCTGCCCGGTGAAGTTTATATTGGGCTTTTTGCATATTTAGCACGAGGACTGGGTTTGCTTTATTCATCAGTTCTAGCCTCATACTGATTTGATTCTTTAATTCTGCACTTTGAAGGAGTTGAACCAAAGTGGTGTCTGTTTTTTATTTCTGCTCTAGAAAAATGCCCCAATTCTGTTGTGAACTTTCTGGGGGATGATAATACATCAGCATTTTCATCAGTGTTTTTAAAAAGAATTTATGCACAGGTATAGCAACATTGTCATGTTTAGATGTTAAAGGGGTTGTATGATTGGCTGAGGAGTTCAGGAGGGAAACTGTTGCAAAATTCAGGGCTCTCTGCAGAGTTTTTGTTAGCCATTGCAGCATTTTTCCCTAGCACTGCAAACTCTTTTAAACTTTTTTTGAGTGAAACACCGACACTGCAGCATTGGTCTTGAAAAAAAGAAATTAAAAAAAACCCAGGAAAAACAAAGTCTTTCTGAGTGGTGCTTTTTTGCCTGGGAGGACAATTTACTGCCAAGGTTAACGGCTGAGGTTAACTACCCAGGCTACTGTTCATACACAATGCAAAACGAACCACAACAACTTTTTTAAAAAGATGACAGCTGAGAGTGGTGGGGGAAGGAAGGAGAGGAAAGGATTTTCACATTGTTGTTCAACCAATCAGGATAGAGTAGAAGCTGAATGGCAGGGCCAGGGCTTACCCCAAAGAAAACATTCTGAACTGAAAAAAAGTCATCTTAACATTGAGGAAGAAAAAAAAACATTGAGATATGTGTGCAAGGAGAAAGCTACAGAAAAGACTGATTCTGTGGCAGATGCAGCCTTTCTCTGTAGAATGCAAAAAAAAAAATCTAGGAAGCAGCTTGGAGACTGACCATGTGCAGAACTCAGAGGATACATTGAAGCTGTATGGGACCAAAACCGGCTAAAAAGCCCCTGCAGGAAAGTCCCATGTCCATCAATATTAACTAGACAAAGAATTAAGAAAACCTCACTATATGTTGCAAAGACCTCGTGTTCGTTGGTGGTTTGTTGGTTTTGCACCTCTCAGCTGCACTCCTGCTTGCAACTGCGGTGTGTGGGGAGAAGTGGCTTTCCCCCAAGAACTGCACTGGCAAGCAGAAATGGACATCATGTATCTAGGGCCCTTTTTGCACTTAAGGTTTAAACCGCCATTTATGAGCATTCACCATGATCGCAATGGCTTCAGCATGGCACCCCCACGCTCCACACTGTCCAAGGCAATTTCAATTTGGCATCTTGTTTTTCATTTTAGAAGGGCTTTGAAGCCTCGGTGCAGTTTTGGGCTTTCAGGGCTTTGCAATTCATGTCACACTTTTTTTAACTTTGAGCAATGTTGGACCCTATCTCCCCCTGTATCTGTTGATTGGGCTGTCCTGTGTCCACTGGAGAGGCAATTGGTGGTGGAGTTTTGGGGGGAAACATGTACTTTTTGTGCTTGTTCCACTCTCATTTTTTTAAAGCCAAGCCAGGAAAGGGTTAAAATGCTGCTGCTTTATTCCCTCCCAGCAGCTTCCCTGCTGCTTTGCTTCCAAGGGGCTGTGCAAAACACTTGTTTTTTTTTTTCTCTTTGACAAAACCCAAAACATATCTGGGAGGGAGGGAAAAGTAGCCATTTAATCCTTTCCTGGCTTTTAAAGGCAGGAGGAATGTGCAGTAATGTTATCATGTTACAAGGCTACAATGCTACAACATTACAACCCATTCTTGCCTTTGGAAAAAAAAGTGTGGGTGCATGCCCCAAGGGAGGAAGGGAAAAGCAACCATTTAACTCTTTCCTGGCTTTTAAAAGCCAGCAGGGAATAAGTGGCAATGTTAGGAATCATTCCTGGCTTAAAAAAAAAAAAAAGAGAGTGTGTGTATACCCGGGAGGAAGGAAGCCAATGGAGAAGCAGCCTTATGACCCGTACCTTGCTTTTTTACTGATAAAAATGGCAGAAAAGGAGTTCAGAGAGCTGAGGAGGGTGGGAGTGGTTAATTCCACACAGACCAATCAGCTCCTGGGCAAAAGGATAGGGGGGAGAAGAGAAGCAGAAGGGGCAATCTAGAATTCGCACTGACATTAGTCGGGCCAGATGCTTTTCAGTAGTGGCTTAAAAATAAAATTGTGGTATGTCTGCAGGGGAAAAATTGGGGATACTGTGTCCCATGACTACCTTGCAAGTGTGAAACTCTTGCAAGTGTGGGAAGCAGAACAGATGCTGAAACACTTTAAAGTCCCAGTGAGAAAAGGACCTAGGAAGCACAAAACCTCTCATCACGTCTGATACAAAGAACTAGTGTCATAAAATAACAAACACAGGACGTTGTGTAGTGAGACACTTCTTACCCCAAGTATTTCATTATCATAGTTGCAAGACATATTTTTACATACAGAACATTCATCCCTTTATCCATCTGTTCTCCAAGGAGCTCACCAGCACATATGGTTTTCTCTTTCTTATTTTCATAACAACCTAATGAGGCACCTTCGGCTAAGAGAGATTGGCCCAAGGCTACCCCAGTCTCAGCAAGCAATTTTTGTTAGCTTGAAAAAGAAGCCATTATGTAGCATGAGTTGGATACAGCCAACTCTGGGTCTCATTCTTGGTTAATTCCCCTCCTTATTGCTGCCCTGTCCAACTTGATTGTTGTCCATGCAAGTTCTATATTCCCTGCATAGTCTTTTGGGTGGTCACAGGGGACCCCTCCTCTCATTTTCACCAGTGGAAAAACTGGTTGGATCCAACCTTATACATTCAATTTTTAATGAAAAAATACTGCTAATTTGTTGCAATCAAACAGTTGTGAGTTGGATGTTACTGATATCATTTCAGTGTTCCCAGTTATGGTGGGGTTAAATGTTGATCTAGAAATATTTCATTACAGTGATAAGATGGCAATTGTCTATATCTCACACTGTTCCATATCACATACCGTTCAAGCTCATGACCACCTGTGAAATGTAAGGCACTCACATTAAATAGACTAACAGCTAGACCATAAACACAGTTTATTTGTAAGTATACTCTACTGAATTCAAGAAGACTTAACTTCCTAGTCAGCATGTTTAGATCTGCATTTATTCATGAAAGTCTAATAAACTTTTGGCACTCACATAAATCCTGTGCAAGATTATTATGTCTCATCACCTTCACAATGGGGAATGAAACAGTGTTTATACAGGACTCAGATTTAGGAGTAATGAAGGTAAAACGTCTCAGGAAAAAACAGAGAGTCTTGTGGTCAGATGAGCACAAGTGTCTGACTAGCCAGGAGACTGAGAAGGTACAGAATATGTGAAACAGCAACCACATGTGAAACAGCACCAACATAATTTCAGGCAGTGGTGCCTGCTTACTGCAGGTAACCTCTTGTTCTCAGCCCCAATCCCTCACCCTTGAGAACTTGAGGAGAAGGAAAAAATATGGCCAGAAAATGGCCTCTATGGTGCCTTTCTAGGAATTTCCACATGGTCTTTACCACAGAGATTAGGAGAAGTTCCTAGACTATCACCTGGAAGTGACATCATACTCTCCCCAGGCACCACCTTTGAAAGCTCCTGGCATTTGCTGATGCAGTGCTGGCAATGATATTCCAAAGACATTTAAGGACTGTACAGGCTCTTCAAGTTCTGCATGGTAGACAGAACTTACTACCATTATTGCACAAAGTAGACTAGGGAGAGTTCATCTGAGCAATTTGATGAGGCAAGAAGCATTAAAAGAATCATGGCCGACTTGCAGGCAGACCCCCCTCAACCACGCACTTGCTGCCATTGCACTGTGGAATGCGTATGCAGCCTGCTGCAGGAAGTCGCTCAGGCAGACAGCATGAGGGGACCTATGGTCACAGAGGCGAGAGGAAGTTGTTTTTCTCCTTTTACAGGATTAACTCCTCCTAGTGAATCACCACACATAAATAGTATTTTAGTGAGAATATTATACTCTCATAAAAACCAAAAGAGGAGAAAGTAAATTTCATTGAAATTATTTTTCTGTATACCTTTATACCTAGCTCTTCTAGTAGCTATAACTAAAAGTACATACTTAACTTACTCTTCATTTAGAGCACAACGGCGGTTCGTGAGCGTGCCATACTTCTTCAGAGTTTCTGAGAGTTCCGAATACAGCTTGTCTGCTAGGCTCTGAGGAATTCCTTCCCACACCAAGATCAGGACAACTATTACTGCGGTTTCACAGGTGTGGCCTGCACGTTCTCGCACCAAACAAAGCAGTTTTTCTTCAGTGCTACTTCTACGAATCACCTGCATCCCACACAAAAAAGAAAAGACTCAAAATGTGATTTCTTTTTGGCAAAGTACAAAAGATGATAGACCTTCTTGACTTAAAATCTCACTTGTGCCCTGACTGTAACACAAATCCTTTCTTTAACCACTGGATCAGAATAAGGTTGCCAGCCTAGGAGAAGGAAGGAGAGCAAGGATGAGGAAAAAGACATCATGCCAATGACACAACATCACTTCCAGCAAATATCCAGAAGGGATCCCATATTGATGATGTGATGTTGATGTGAAGCTCTAGAGTACAGGCAAAATCCTATGGTGTAATCATGGAGGTTTGCCCCAATCCTAGATTTGCTAGAATTTACTCCCTCCCATTTGATCTTCATACCACTCTTGTGACTGAGAGACAGATTGCCCTAAGCTTGTGCAGTAAGGCTCACGGCAGAATAAGGATTTGAACTGTGGTCTCTGAATAATAGCTGGGGGGAGTGTGTCTCAGTGATAGAGCATCTGCTTGGCCCAGAGAAGGCCCCAAGTTCAATCCCTGGTGTCTCCAGTTAAAAAAGGATTAAGCAGTAGGTGACATGAAAGACCTTTGCCTGAGTAGATAATACTGCCTTTGATGGACCAAGGGTCTGATTCAGTACAGTGACATGTGTTCACGTGTAGTAGATTACCACCATTCTAATTTCAATGGTATACTGACTTTCCAATGAGGATTTATCTTTTAAAATATTTGCCTTTCAAAAAAACGTTTAGCAGCATTCTTACCCATTTAGCGATAGGACATCCTTGAGCACTTTTGCCCTCCTTCCCTGTATACACAATCCTCTCGATTCTTATGGCATTGCCTTTTTGTCCAAACCTTCACATAGATATAAAAAAAATGCACAAATGAATATGAGCATAAGAATATGGTAGGCATTCTTTGTGTCTTTGGTTTATGAATTCCAATCCTAATCAAATCCCTTACTGTAGTGAGCACAACATTAATATTATTATTTTTACTTGCCATTATACTTTGCAAGAGACAATGTACATGAAAATGACCTCCATGTAAGAAAAAGGAATGTGCAAAATAGCCCTCTGAAAAGATTAGGAACTGCAGACAAATCAGTCTATAGCAGAAGTGGCTCCTTATCATTGTATATAACAAATGGGCTAAACTTTGAACTACTTTCCATGACGACACTTCTACTTGTCACGTTGTATATGTTAACAGTGCTAAACATTTGAGCATTGCTTTTTAAAAATACCCTTTGATATTCTTTTGGCCAATTGGAGCTCAGAAGTGCAGCTCTCCAATTCACAGGCAGGGCAAAACCAGGATCAGAGCACAGGAGAAGAGGTGGTGGTGGTGCAGGGGAGGCGAGGTCTTGTCTTTATTATCCAGTAATAGGCTTAACAGAGCCCCGTGGCGCAGAGTGGTAAGCCGCAGTACTGCAGCCCAAGCTCTGCTCACGACCTGAGTTTGATCCTGGTGGAAGCCAGGTTCAGGTAGCTGGCTCAAGGTTGAATCAGCCTTCCATCCTTCTGAGGTCGGTAAAATGAGTACTCAGTTTCCTGGGGGTAAAGTGTGGATGACTGGGGAAGGCAATGGCAAACCACCCTGTAAAAAGTCTGCCAAGAAAACATTGTGATGCGACGTCCCCCCATGGGTCAGTAATGACTCGGTGCTTTCACAGGGGACTACCTTTACTTTTTAATAGGCTCAACAACATCTTATTTTTATGGAGTTTATGCTTATTTAAAATTTTATTTTCAAGGCAGCATATAACAACAAAAATCAGACATAAAATCAGTCAAGAACTCACAGACAAATGCAAAATCAGGTGGCTAATTCAGTGGTGCAACAAAGACGTTCTTTTGAGAGTTATTAGCTTTTTAATCTCCTTTCTGTACTGTCACTGCTGCCTTAAATCCCTCCCTCCTTATTGCAATATTAGATGATGGCACAACACAGTTAAAAAGTTCGAAGAGGGATGAGTTGCTGATTTCAGCTTTTTCTCATTGCCCTTTAAGAAACAAATTATAAATCTTCCTGAAATGACAGTATGACAGTCATCATCACCATCAGAAGATGATGGGGGTGGAAAAGGAACTTGAAACTGTTCTTTGATACCTCTTTGGGTTTTATTTCTGTTGGTGAAATATGGGATACTTTTAGATGACAGGTTCATTACACCTGTTAGCTAGCTTGGGACAGACTGGGAATGAACATGGACTATGTGCTACTTAGGTGTGATTCAGCCATAACAGCAAATCATACTGCATTAATAGTCCCTGAATATTTTGGGGCTTGTATATTCACACTTATCCTCATGAGCAGTGATAGACAGGTTAGTTATTTCCAGTTTGCCATTATACCTAACCAGCCAACCATGGTATGTGCTTACCTTGGAAGCTAAGCTTCCAGACAATGGTTTGTGCCCTGACCAGTGGTACAAGGCCAAACCGCAGGTACAAACTCAAGAATAACTATAGTAAAAGTTTTGTTATCTGGTACTTGATTAGGCAGAATACTCAGTTAATGGACATTGCCAAGAGGGGAGGGCAAGCTCTTCCCCCTCAGCTACCACACCTCTGTCTTTTGGTGAATATACTCCAGTCCTGCCTTTACAGCCAGCCAGCTTGATGCCTTTGGCTACTGCTGGGCCTTTGACAGCTGAGGTTCTTCTTGGGTTTCTCTTTCCCACTCAGCCTGTCTTGAGTTATCAGGAACCAGTTTTGCCTGAGGGCTTCAAGGCCTCTGGGCAGCTGGCCTGCTTCTTTGCCTGCTGCACAGGAGGGTTTCATGGCTGAGGGGGGGAGGGAGGAAAAGGTTCCACCAGGCATGGGACTTTTGTAGGGTTGTCAGGTCTCCTTTCCTGGCACTCACCTGTTCTGTTTTCTTCACGTGAGAGCTTTTCACTGTGTCACTCTTGTGAGTAACATCATCATGCCACCCTGGGAGCGCACCTGGGAGGCCAGTTCCCCAGCCTTTCCCCCTGCTGGCCAGGTGAGTGGTGGCAGGGGGCAGAGGGTGGGAATGGGGGATCCCCAGCTGTCACCTGGGGAACGGCAACCTTAGGCTGTTGTCATAGCATCTCCAGTGTGGTGGAATTTAATTCAGGGCAGATTCCTCCAGGAAGTATCCAGTATATTTGATTAACTGGCAACCACAATTCCCCATGAAGGGTTGGGCTGTGAATCAGCACTCTGTTGATTTGAATCCTCTATTGCCATGAACTCAGCAGGTGGCCTTGGGTAAGCCACTCCTTTCAGCCCCAGCTCCCCAATTGTACTGTGAGGATAATAATAACATGGACTCTGCACATCAGCTCTGTGTGGGTTCTAATCTGTCTAGAAGAGCAGTATATAAGCACACATGCCTTATTTTGGCATGTAAGGGGAAGAATGAGAGTACAAAGGTGAGAACCAACAAGGGCTGGTTCCACAGTGACATCCATGGTTTCCTGTTATAGCTGAATTAAGCCTAATATATGTCCTTGGGACGTAGGTCACTATGTTGCTAAGTGTGAGAGGAAATTTTCAAAATTTTATATTAAAACCCCATGGAATGAAAAGTATTCTGAGTAAAATCTTGTCTTAAAATATTTTCCTCATTCCAAAAGGCGGGGGGGGGGGGGAATCATAGGAGGTTTTTCTAGTGCTCTCAAAACTGCTGTATTTTTCCATCAGAATTTGTTTTAAACTCCTAAGACTTTTTCATGGTACACATGCTAAGGGAAACGTATTAAAAAGCATTCCATCCATTCCAAAAGGAAGCAACAAATGTTTCATAGGATTTTTTCCCCCATTCTCCAAATTTCCATTTGAAAAACTAAAAAAAATCATCAGATTTTCCAGCTATACGTTTTGAATGAGTGAAACTTTATCTTGGAAAGCTTTCCACTCATTTCAAAGAAAAAAAAATCATAGAACTTTTTTGGTGCTTCCCCAAGTTTCCTGAGTTTTTCATCAGAAAAACTGAAAAAGTCCTAAAGGGGAGGTTGGGTTTCTTTTTTCTGAATTTTTCTGATTTTAATAGGTCTTTCCAGTGTTCTCCCATTTTCCCAATGATAACATCTCTAATTGTTTCTGAAGGCATCTTGAATTGTTTTCACTCATTCATAGCCTGAATGGGAAAACACGGAGTGACTTACAACAGAACAGTGTATATGTGATTTGTGCAGGCCCTCAAATGCACTGGTCGCATTGCATGGAAAAGTTGGTGTGGCAGGAGTACTGAGACTCCAGAGTTCCAGAACGCACCTAATTCCAATAGACCGTGTATATCCTATATGATGAAATCATATTTGCATGTGACATTTGTTTGCCTGCCACTGTGGAGAATGCTTATAGCACAAAACTAAATAAAATCTCACCTTTGCACATCTGACTAATGTTCTGTAAAATAGCATGACTACTTACTAATTTTCAAAGCTGAAGCTGATCATTTATTTCCATTGAAAATAAAACAGACTTCACTAGATTACTAATATAAACAAGGTGAATCCTATTTTTTTTAGCTGCCTTTTCCTGTCTCCCTTATGTACTTTGGCATGCAGGACCCCACTGGGAATACTAGGTCATTGCCGGTTTTTAGAGTCACTGCCAACCCTCTTGCTTGGCAGGCTGGTGAATGCTTGTTCCTGTTTGGATTTGCTGGCATCTGCCTGAGAGTGGGCAGCTTTATGACAGCAAGCCAGCAAAACTGTCAAATATTGTGACTCTCCGGTGAATAGCACAGTGCCCAGTGTTGGCAGGGCTGTAATAGTCAGCCTACCAGTAATTACTTGGGTTTGCTATTTGGTGTTCTTTATGTGCAAAGACTGGAAAAAATTCTAACATGCAGAAATGGATAAACTTTCATTTGCTGTATGCCTTAGTGTTCATTACCGTTCTTCCATTATTTCTCTAATAGCAGCCACATTAGGACCAGCTCCTAGATGGGTATAGAAAGGACCTTCATCTTTTTCAATAATCTGCTCTGTTTAAAAACAAGATTGAAACAAAAAAAGTTAATATTTAGACTTCAAGGATTTCTTTAGAAGTTACATGGCAAAGCTCATGTTTGGCTTATACATCTAATTCAGACTACTTTGGATCTCAAGAAGACTTGTAATGTTCCAAAATATAGATCACATATAGAACTAAGTCATCCTGGAAGACTCTTTGCTTGGTGCTTAGCAGGTAATTCATGCACACTGATGATTTTTGTGAGTGAGAGTGCATGTGGTTATAGTTTCACTCTGAGATAAGAAATGTTACAGTTCAAGCCAACTGCATAAGAAATAAGACCATTATTTATTTGACTATTACATTTTAGACATTTCCCCTCCAAAACTGGCCTCCAAAGTGGATTAAAACAGTTTAAAATACAGGCAGGGCTTTTTTTCAGCATGAACGCGGGGGAACGGAGTTCCGGAACCTCTTGAAAATGGTCTCATGGGTGGTGGCCCCGCCCCCTGATCTCCAGACAGAGGGGAGTTTAGATTGCCCTCTGCGCCGCCGTGGAGGGCAATCTAAACTCCCCTCTGTCTGGAGATCAGGGGGCAGGGCCACCACCCATGTGACCATTTTCTCTGAGGGCAACCCCACTGAGTTCCACCACCTCTTTTCCCAGAAAAAAAGCCCTGAATACAGGTATACAGAAAATAAAATAAATGGTGTGCGTGAGATCAGGGTGATGTCTGGGTGCTCCCCAATTCTGCTTCTGGCCTTACTTCTTGGGAGAACGGGGATTCTTGGCTGGAGCTCCATTTGGGGCATGAGAGGCAGGTGGTAATGCTAGAGGTGGGTAACTTTGATGAGAGGAGTTGTTAATTCCCACCTGGTGGGCACCTGGCAATCCTATAGAGTAGGCATGTATCATAAGATTACTTTTTTCCCTTTGAAAGGCTAAACCTAGTTCAGAGGCATACATTTAAATAATTTGTTGAAAAATAAAAGTCCCTCATGGAGAATTGCTTCTGAAAGCCAGGACAGAAGCTTGTGAGGTTTGTGAATAGTTTGATTGCTATCATGCACTTGCACACATGATTTGGATGTGTGTAATGATGATTGCCCAGGTCCAAGTTGGAGGGGGTCTTGTGTCAGCCTGCCCACCAAATATCTTTAAAAGATATGAGATGATGCTGCAACTAAAGTGCCTTGTGCTTGCAGGTCTCACCTCTGCAGTCCAGTCCCTGGAGCACCATGCCCCCCCCCTGGCCGGCCTGGCTTTGATATTCCAAGTAGCCTGTCAGGGAGAAAGTGATTCAGAAAGGGCTGCAGAGGGAAAGAGAGAATCTTCAGAGCCCCCTATCCACATATCCTTTTAGTGCTTTAAATCACCACCCCACACCACAGATTTGAGAGCCAGTGCGTGGGACTCTAATCTGCAGAACCGGGTTTGGGTCCCCACTCCTCCACTTGAAGCCAGCTGGGTGACCTTGGGTCAGTCAGAGCTTCTAGGAGCTCTTTCAGCCCCACCCACCTCACAGGGTGATTGTTGTGGGGATAATAATAGCATACTTTGTAAACCCACTCTGAGTGGGTGTTAAGTCATCCTGAAGGTCGGTATATAAATCAAATGTTGTTATTATTATTGATTTCTTGTTTAGTTTTTTGTGATTTTGGCTTTGCATTCCTAGCCTTGTTCCAATGGTAACTTCTGGGGAGAAACCATGCACACAAGATACTTAAATGCACAGGCACCTTTCCCTTGTTCCATCTCCCCCTATACTATGCTGAGAAAGTAAACAATCCAACAGATGTGTTACTGTCAATATATGACTACAGGAAGTTCCTGGCCCATCAATCCATTACCACTCAAGAAAGGAGGACGGATCGTGAGGTCAGGAAGATTCCATAAATGTGGCACAGCACCTTTCTCTCGTGATTTTCTCTAAACAGTCAAGGGGCTATGGGCGGGGAGGGAATGTGAGAGCTTGAGATTCCTACCAGGTTGAGATTTCTTCCCCAGAAGGTACAGTTTGAATACAAGCTCAAAGAAATGGAGCTTCCTTATTAAAAGACATCTGGAAAGTTTGGAAATGATACCATGGGAAGGAGAATTGGTTAGCACTTGTAAGTTGCACAGTAACAGAACTGAATGTATTTCTCCTAAGCATGGAACTTACTCACCAACACAGCTACATGATGGGAAATCATACTGGGTTTTGACAGGTGTATCTAATAAGTTTTTCACAGGGGTATCCAGTAACTTGGAAGGGGACTCTAAAAAATGATTGAGAGCTGTCCCAGCAGTTCTTTTGGTTGGTGTTTTTTCATTATAATGAATTGCCTGTTGATCGAAAGAGGCTGTGTGGCTGTTGAAATCTGCAGCAGTGGAGTTTCTTGACAGAATAGTGATGGGACCTGCAGTTTCAACCTTCACATGTTTAGGGGATTTGATAGTAAGCGACTTGTGATCAAAGAGCGTTTTGACCTGAATCTGCTTCAGCTGCTGCTCCATTGTTTCAATGATACTTTTTTGTTGCACGTTCTCACAGCCAAAATGCTGAACCTCTTGTTTAATTGTTTTCTTCCACATTTTGTTTTCCACAGCTGATGGACGCAGGCAGACATTAGACTTGGAGCTCGCTTCCATTTTGATAGATTTGTTCCCCATGCTGGCACACATCTCGGATTTGTTTTGATTGACTTGTTGTTCTTGTTTGTTCAAGATGTGCCATCTAAGAGCAGCATGCTTTTGAAAATCTCTGTGCGGCTGAGATGGAAGATGGCCCCCTCTCGGATCAAATGTGTGGGAAGGAGCTTGCTGACTATATGGCGGGTACCTTTGTTGCTGGCTACACATGTTGGCATTCAAACTAGGATATCCCTGGGCCTGCTGGAAGGGTAACTGTACAGCGGAAGTTTGGGGTGACTGCGGCTTTTGTTCTTGAAAGCACTGGGACAAATTTTGTTTGGAGGTCATGCTATTTGGATAATATTGCATATGCTGCACATCATGTGTTAAGTTATTGGCAAAGAGCTCAGAGTTCATAGCAGGTTCCTTTTTCTCAGAAACTAAGTGCATGTTGTTTGGGTAGGAATGCGTCATAACGGTATTTGCTTTAAAAGTGTGATTATAAAGGGAATCTTCATTGTTCATACTTGATACTCGGTCTGGTCTGGTCTGAGAGTTTTGTACTGGGAAATAATTGTTTGCTGTTTCAAAGCACTCTTCTAATTTAAGCTGACTCAAAGGAGTCCCTCCCAGTTGCTGCTCTTGGTTGTTGTTGGAATGGTGAAAGGTCTGGTGGACTTCTCTGCTCTTCATTTGAACTGTGTGCTGCTGTGGGTTCAAAGTGAGTTGCGTGCTCTGTGGCAATCGTGTTGGCTGTGTCTGGAGCATTTGCTGCAGAATATGTGACTGTAGGGATTGTTCATTCTCCATTGGTGAAGAACGTAAGTGCTGTGGCTTTAACGGTGCCTCCAAAGACTGTTCCGTGCAGCATTCTGCTGGAGCCTGAAAGTGAAAGGGCTTCGCAGTTTGTTGCTGTTCATGAGATTTTAACAGAGGGTCTCCTTTGGTAGGCTGCGGTGAGTGCTTTTGAAACTGCATTTGCTGGTCAGCTGTAAGGTGAGGTGGCAGTTGTGTCCCCTCACTTTTGTACAGTGCAGACATCTGTTCAAACTGCCTAACGTTCTGGTAGCAAGATGGTCCCGAAACCCCTTTGGAGATATCGGGGCTTCCGGAATACTGCTTTGGATGTGTCCGCTCATTTGAATTTGACTGGAGCATTGTCCTCAAAAGCACCTCATTTGATTTGTGGGGAGACTTGCTGGGGCGAAACTGAGAAGGCACCATTACGGCCCACGGAGGTTCCAAACGAGGGTGTGGCAGCAGCAGCTGATCTTTCCCCAAACCTTTTTCATTGTCAGCCAGGGTCTCCTGATTAATTTGGCCCAAGGTATGCTGATAATGTTGTTGCATCTCTTTCCTGTTCCCTAATATTCCTGAGTTTTGAACTTGAGGCTCCAAGTTTGGTTTCATTTCTTCTGGGTATTGTTGCCTGATCTCTGACGTCATCGCCATGAGTGCCAGATCCGTCTCACTGCCCATCTGTTGTGAAACTTGAACCTCTTGTTGGAGACTCTGTTGAGAACTAAGTGCTTTCTGGAGAAGGCCAGGAATTTGGGTTGAGAGCTTTCCTTGCTGTTGCTGCTCTACCTTCTTTTCTCTCAAATGAATTTCTTCACCTCGGGCATCATAAGAATTATGCCCATCTGTAACCCCAATGGACAGAATATTTCTCATTTCTGAAGCTGGGGATGAAGCTGCCACAGGAGCTGGACTGAACGAATCTTTCTTGACCATGGAGCGTTGCTGGAACAAAGCATCATTTTCTCCTGCCGGCTCAGGCAATCTCTCTGAGCTCTGGTTTGGAACTTCCAGATCATTATTGGGATTTAATGAGAACTCTTGATTGGGTAATGAGAAATTCTGACTGGGTACTTGATCCATGTTTCCTGGGACATCAGTATCCTCACACGTGGACTGATGTACATCTGCAGAATTTTGTTGCGGTAACTGTAGTTCTGAGTTCTGAAATGTGAAATATGCTGGCAACATGGATGGTTTATTGGAGTTTTCTGTACAGTGGACCTCAGTAGCCAAAGCAGTTAGCACCTGAGGCAGCTCAGAGTTTGAGGTCTGTGGGGAGCTGATCGGCCCTGAGGTATGGGATGAATGTGGTGTCCCACAGGCCAACTCATTCGTTGTCCAAGTATTTATGGCATTTCTGAGAGACGTTGTGTTCTGCATTGCAATGGAAACATGATCTGGATTATACTGAGACAGTGTTTTCTCCAGAAGTTCACCGTGCATGCTTTCCATAGAAGAGGCAGAAACTATAGCACCATTAGGCATTGGCATTGCCTTGTTCTTATATAATAAGACAGTGTCCCCATTGTGGCAATTAATATTTTCACTCTCCAGTTCGTTCTGAATCTGGGGAACATGAAAAGTTTCTGAAGCACCACAGTTGTATCTTGAAGACTGTGTAAGAACTGAAGCTGCATTTTTTTCTTCTGCAAAACCTGCCAAGTCATTCTCTCTGCATGAATTAGAAACATCTGGTTGATTGATCTTGTCTAATAAGGTCTCTTTTTCTTCTTCGTCTTGTTTCAGTTTCTTGTTCTGGTGAAGTACATACAGAGAAGGCTCACTGAAAGTGCGTTTTATCCCACCATTTTGCATATACCTGGTACAATCTCTCCTTTCCTGTAGAAGGTCAGGGCTTATTCGATTATTTGCACTCCCTTTTGCGGTATGCTTTATTCCAAAGTTGGCCTTGAAATGCAGCCATGTGTGGTCACCATTGACTTCGTTGTGGGTCTTCTCTGCTAACGGGTTTCCATTCTGCAGCTTCACTGACAACGGTTCTGCCTGACAAACATGAGAAGGATGTGGTATTAGAAATGGACTCAAACTACTCTCTTCAACATGGCTGGTTCTATCCTGTTCCATCTGGTCTATTCTGGGGCCATCCACAAGGTTGCCCTTTTATTGTATCTGAAAGAGAAAATGAGGGAGGGGGAAATCCAAGTTTATTTGATACACACCAAAACAAAGAAACTGTGCACCAACACTTACACAGTACTTATGTATCTATCAGTGCCATCCCAAGCAACTCCACCCCAGTCTGTTCAGTTGTGCTTACTCCTAGGAAAATGTTCCCAGTAAACTGCAATTCTAAGTAGTATTAACTCTTCTCTGTCCATTGAAGTCAGTGGTCTTATATTGGTGTATCTTTGCTTAGGTTTACACTATCAGTCTCCCAATTTCTACATGTGGCATATCAAGTTATAGCAGACTTCCCCTTACTAGAGAAAGAACTGCATTATACATTACAGTGGAAAGAAGCAAACATTTATACTCAATCTTCAATTCTATTCCATAGTTTGTGAACCAGATGGAGGTGAATAGGATGGATCCAACCAGCTTTTCTACTGGCGAAAAAGGGAGGATGCAGTCCCCTTTTCACCACAAAAAATAATGTGCTGGAGACCACAGGATCTGTATGTAAAAAGTCATGTCGGTTGGTGGCTACAATCAGAGCCGTTTTCACACATGCCCTGGGAGATCGTGCAAACTCACGGCATGAAGCATCTTCCTAGCATGATCTACCGACACAATCCCCTTTAATGGCCCGATGATGTCAGAAAAAGGGCCATTAAACGGGATCATGCCGGGAAATCACACTAGGAAGACGCTTTTATGGCATGAGTTTCGCGCAATCTTCCAGGTGCAAGGCTGTGTGGAAATGGCCCAGGATTGATTGAGATTGCTCAAAAGCTGGCTGGATCCTACCTATATATGTCTACAATTAATAGTCGTTTTATACTAAGAATGCTGGTCCATCCAACTCCTTATTGTCTACTTTGACAAGCAGGAAAAAATCTTTTCACAGCATCTGCTACTGAAAAGCATTTAATCTGAGATGCCAGGAACTGAACCAGGAGACTTCCATGTTTCTATGACAGTGACTCGTATTTAACATTACTGATGCTTGTAGAACATACACTACATTCATTAAGCATTAAGCTTGCCCATAAAAGGAATAAATTAAATTTTAGGACTGTCAATTATTTTTAAAACTGTGATCAATCAGTGTTTAATCAATCTGACTAGAATTGTATATTATAAGGTTGGTTCCAGCCAGGTTTTCTGGAGGTGACTGCCCCTTTGACTGCCCCCCCCCCCAAAAGCTATGTTGGGATAATGGGACCTGCATGGACAAAAGGAACTGTAATAAGCAGGAGAACTGAGTGACTTTAAGTGAAATCAAGCTAGTGTAACCCATTATGTTTCAGCAAGGATGCCCTTTTGAGGATCCTGAAGTAATGACACACTTTATGAGTTACATACATAAGAACAAAAACAGACCTTCAAAATTAGGAACAACAGATGTGTATTAAATAAAATGTATGAATATGAACAAAGGGAACACTAGCTAGAATAGAAACATACTAGAACCAAAAACTTCATTTTAAAAACGTTTTAATGTCTTCTGATGAAGTCTCAGGGTCAAGGGAGATCCTGAGCATTCAGTTCGACTGAGCACGTCCACCCTTAGTTGCCTGTGAATCTCAATGCTAGATGATAAACCATAATAATTATCATCAACTCTGTTTGATTAAGGAAGATAGGATTTGGCATGCTAGCCCTGTCCCCAACTTCTGCATATCAAGAAGGCAGCCTGCACAGAATTGTACATCTGCAGGTTCTTCCCATATTAGGGGAAAGGGGGATTAAAGCTTATATTTTTCAGTGGGATGGATTCAAAGGACCTTCTTCCATCTGCAACTGACACCTTCATTTCCAAACCATGCATTTATATTTGCATATTCCTCATCATTTGGTGAAATATCAAAGCACTGTTATTGATTTCAAAATAAAGTACAGTTTCATAGAATGTAGGTGCTACTGCTTACTTAAGCATGTGGTCTCTTCCAGGTAGGCCCACAGCAATGGGGGCGGGGGCAAAGGTTCTTTTAGAAATACACCATGTCCTCTCTCTCTCTCTGACTTTTATCTCTTTTTGCTACTTTGTGGTCTGCTTCTGGGTTGGGGATTGTTATATCTACACAATTTTAGACTGTTCCATGTGTGGATTATGCTGTGTTTAAATTCTAGGTTATTTTTAACGCCTTTGGCTTGTTTTTTAGTGGCTTGTTTTAATGACTTTGGCTTGTTTAAAATTAAATAAATAAATAAATTTCCAACGTTCTTTAAAAATAAAGCCGACTGTGTAAAAAGAGTCTGGCTCCATTTAATACTGAAAAGATCACAGGGCAGCTTTTATACCAGCTCCTGGAGGAAAGCCAACAGGAGGAACTGGAGAAAAATGAGTGCCCAGTCCCACTCATCTTAGTCTCTTTTAATCAGTAATGGCAAGTCACTGTGTGACAGTGCAGGACACTTTTACTTTTCAGTGAATGATCATTGTCCTTCTCTCCTCACCTGCCTCAAGATCTGGGGTTATGGCTTAAAGGACATAGGAGTATGCTTGAATTTTTCACTACAGAAAAGATTAATTCGTTGCAAAGGTCCAAGGGAGCAGCATATCTAGGCAGTTTTAAGCCCTCACTTCCAAAGTATCAGATTGTTAGGATAATCTAAATATATTTGAGGATAATCTCTTCTCTTACTTATTAATGCACTAACCATTCTCTCTCTCTCACACACACATCTACAAAACAAGATAATATTCACGTGATCCTTGATGTTGCAAGCACATATTGGCATCAAGTCCATGTTGGAACACTTGGGTGTGGCAGCAACCTAATAATTCATTTCTTTTCAACTCAGCATATGTTGTCATTTTTAGGGAAGACGTATGTCTGGGAACTTCTTTTTGTTATGAACAGCATTTTGTGTACATGAGTATCACACATGGTAACACCTGACCTACAAAGCTTTTTTTATTTCCATCACAAACTCAACAAAAACAACAAAAACTTGTCAGCTGACACCAGATGCTCTTTTCCTGTTTCCTTGTTTTCTTTTAAGACAATAACATTTCCCATAGAGGCATCTTCCCTTCTGCTCTGATAAAGGATACCATAAATTGTTTCATATTGACACATCATGTTATTTGTATGCCTTTCACTGGATTTATGTTTGGAAACAACTTGTCAAAGCCTGTTTTCCCTTTCCTTCATGCTGCTCTTATTGAGAAGTAAACATGTTTCCTTCAGAGTAGAAGTGTTGTGCTAACTGTTCTCTCAAAATCTTGCTTGTCTCCACAGCCAGAAAGGGAGAGAAGCTGAGGATAAGTTGGTAGCAGCTTTTAAGAGCTTCAAGAAAAAGGACTGGGTTGAGCAATCTGATTCTATAACCTTCTAAACCACACCCAGTTCTGAAGTTACTGAAAATTAATCAACTTTTTTAAAGGCTGTAATTACTAAACGTATTAACATATCATTATCTTTCATCTGTAAGTAATAATTTATGAACTGAATATTAAATTAATATGGAAGGACTTATGGCAATCTCATCTGATATTATGTTAGTCATGTGTTATAGTTTTTCATTAGTCACAAGCATTGTTGTATGTAAAAATAGTAATAGACTACAAAACAACAATAAAGTTAGAACATAACCATTCTATTCCCTTTGATAAGGGAATATTGTGTGACTTTCCTCCAAGGAAAGAGGGACGTGGAAAGGAGGAACGTATCAAATGTATTTTGAACTCTAGCAAAAAAAGGAAATGAAGCAGCCACATTGTAATGCTCTAGGAATGCCTCATAGAGATTTGAGTAATTCCTAGAGTGTTGTGGTGTAACTATGACATCACTTCCAGTTTTTCACTAGCAGTGATGTCACAATGTACAGGACCCCCCCCCCCCCCGAAAGCTCCATTATTTGTGAGCGCTGTGCTGGCAACTCCAAGTCCATCCGATTATAAGTGTTATTGGCCACACTTCATCCTAACACATATTTGTCTCAGTTTAGAAAATGAAAGAAACAAAACAAGATAATCAATACAATAAAGGATTATTACATGAGTGGCTATTCTCTTGAAGAAGTGTCCAACAGAAGATCAGAAGAGATTTTAAGAAACTAATACACCTTGCATGTCATAGTTATATTTGTTTTACTGATGCCTTTTTGAAAAAATTATGGAAAAAAAATTAGGCAACACTAGAATTGTCAGAATAAAAGAAGGCAAAGAATACAAAGTGAAAAGTTACGTGGATGAGGTTGTTATATCAGTGACAAAACCAAGCATTTCTCTGCAATACATAATGGCACAAATATTCAGATTTGGATTATATTCTAGATATAAATTGATCAAAAAGAAGACTAAGATAATGTTACTAGCAGCAACCAGAACACAACACGAAGATTTAAAAAAAATAAAAGATTATGCTGTCAACAGAAAACCAGTCAAATATTTTGGAATAAATGTAACGGGACAAAATGACAACTTGTATAAAGATAGCTACCAAAAAGTTTGGACAAGCATTAACAAAGATCTGCAAAGATGGGGAAAACTGGCTATTTTGAGGCAAGGAAGAATCTCTGCTGTTAAAATGAATATATTACCAAAACTGAACGTCCTGTTCCAAATGTTACCAATCCATATAGATGAGATGATCTTTTAAAAATGGCAGAAAAGGATAAATGATTTTGTATGGAATGGGAAGAAACCAAGAATAAAATTCAAAATATTACAAGATGAAAAAACCCGAGGAGGATTAGTGGTACCAAATATTAAATTGTATCATCAAGCAGCTGCACTAGTTTGGATATCAGGTTGGATTATAAATCCAAATATAAAACTCGATGTACTTGATACCAAAGAAGGAATTCATAATTATTTATGGATCAGGAAATAATTAAAAACTATTCAACGATGGCACTCATATTTTGATGGACTACTAAGAATATGATTTCATTGCAAAAACAGATTTAAGTCAGCCAACTTTGACATTGACATCACCAACTGATGCCTAAACAAGGAAAAATGAAAACCTCACTACAGCATTTCCAAACACTGTTGGTGCTGCCATGGACCACAATAGCTATACCTCCCTGACACTATCTAGCACTCACTCTTGACAGCACACAAAGCCTACAGCCTTTACCCCAGGCAATCAGATTACCATGTAAGCCAAACATCCATCATATATCCACTGATCTACTATCAAAAGCCCTCTTCCATTCTTGAAGGGGTAGAATTAGCATGAATGGATATTAGTTCACTATATGAGGAACAGGTCCCTCAACAGCATTATAGAAGTCAGCTATTCTAATACATGGTTGTTGTGGATTTTCTGGGCTGTATAGCCATGGTCTTGGCATTGTAGTTCCTGACGTTTTGCCAGCAGCTGTGACCGGCATCTTCAGAGGTGTAGCACCAAAAGACAGAGATCTCTGTCTGACACTGGTGACACTGAGAGATCTCTGTCTTTTGGTGCTACACCTCTGAAGATGCCAGTCACAGCTGCTGGCAAAACGTCAGGAACTACAATGCCAAGACCACGGCTATACAGCCTGGAAAATCCACAACAACCATCGTTCTCTGGCCATGAAAGCCTTCGACAATATATTCTAATACATTTCACTTGGGTCATACACAGCATTGTGCAACCTACTTCAAACTGGCCATGATGCAACCTGACATGCATTTACTGTGAAATGCAGGGAGCATACCTGCTGGTGCTGAACATACTTGGGAAACAGTTTGGTATATTTTTAACCTCAATAAAACTTGGTTCAGTGCAGTTGCTGGTGCTCTTTATTTTATTTATTTCATAGCTCACCTTAAGGAGGGTTACAAAATATAAAACAAATTTGATCAAACAACACAAAACATTCAATAAACAATGTGTTAATATTAGGATTACAGAAATAGAAAACAATGTAAAAAAAGTTTAAGGCATGCCCTGCTATAATGCAGAAAGCAGGTTACAAAGGTAAAAGACAAATGCAGTAAAAGCCAAGGTGAATCTCCCACTACCACAGGTAGTTTATTGCAGTGTTTATCCTGAGCTGTTCCACCATACAATAGTTCTAATCCCTTTATAAAAATGCCCTCCTGAACATTTCTGTTTTGCATATTCTGAGATATGACAGATATGTGGGGCTTCCTGACCTGGGGCAAGCTTTCCATAGGTGGAACCCACCACAGAAAATACATGTGAATGCGCAGTTGCCATTTTATAAAGTACTGTAAAAAACTTTGTTAATTGGCACTTGCATATCCAGAACGTTCAGTTCACTGGTGCTGCCCAGAAGGAAAGCTCCTTCCACCCCATCCATCATACCTCTGTGTTCTTGGGTGTGCATGTCCCCTGCTCCTGTCTCTCCAGCCAGCCAGCATGATGCCGCTGGCTGTTGCTGGGCTTCTTGACAGCTGATGCTGCCAGCTCGCATTCTCCTTCCCACTCAGCCTGTCTCAAGTTGTTGGAAGCCAGCTCTGCTGGAGAGGTCCTTGGCACCCTAGCTTCGTAGGACAGGTCCATGGCTCAGGGGGAAGGGCAAGGGTCCTGCTGGACCTGGGGGCTGTCACTACGATGTCCCCAAGGGTGTGGGGTTGGCTTGCTGCCATTTCCTTCAGACAGGTTGTGGAACAGTGCAATACGCTTAAGTATCTGGCACATCCAGTACACTGGCAACTCCCATTCCCCATAATGAGTGCTTGATAATAAAGCGTTTACTGCACTATTATCTCCCATTCCCTTTTGTGCTGGAATAATTGTGCTCTTTCCAAAGCAACTCACTTGGCTCAAGCAGAGGATAAAGATTTCCATCCCTCTCAGGAACTGTGCTTGAGCTAAGTCACTTATCAGCAATCCATCCATCCCCTTCCCCCAACCGTGATTTATTAGGAATTCAAGGCACATCAGTAGCATCTGTGAAACAATTATTGCATCTCGGACCAACTCTGCAGTCTAATCCATCATAATTATGACTGGCCTCTTTGAAGATGTCATGATGCATGACTGAGAACAGCACATTAGCGTGCAAATGGATGAGGATCTTATATGTCCAATATGCATTTTAAGTAATTCCACCCACACCAACTGACACTTCATGGCACGTGGAAATGCTGATATATTACTTTTCTCATATGGGGCCCAAACTATAAACAGCAAATTAGGCATATGTTGCTGCTACTGCTTTTCAAACAGGGACAACTGTTTCTTCTTAGAATGCCCTCAAGAGTTCCACATTGTGAAGATTACAAAACAATCTCATTCTCTCGTTGTTTTTACAAACTATTATTCAAGGGCTTTGCAAAAGATTAGATGGTCCTGCCAAATTCTCTCTGGTGACCTTTACCATTTTACGTTGACCATGACTCCACCTTAATTCTGCTCATAACTCCACCTTAATTTCAGTACCCGGATACTGTTTTTGCTCAGTAACTTTAATCTGAAAAATCTTTTGCAGTTGCATGTATACGGAGAACAAAAGCATGCCCTGAAAGATGTCTATCTTGAATGCACTCTTCAGATACAAAATAGGCCCTAAGTGGTGTACTAATATCAGGGACACATTTCTATCCATTACAGTGTTAAGCAGACCCAAGACAACATTAAAACTTCAGAGAACAGCATTTATTGTATCATATATATTTGTATTGTAATCTGGAGCTAGGTGCAGTAGAGGGATGGAGACTAGCATGTAAGCGTAAATCCCTAGCAAGTGCATTACACTCCTGAACAGAGTGGCACCTTTCTAACTCCACTGAAGTTGATGGACACAGGGTATGACACTGCCCAGGATTGCACTGTTTTTCAAGAGACCAGCTGCAACAAGTCATCAGAGGGTGTGATGGAAAAGCTATTTTTTATTCATTGCCTTGGATACAAGATAGCTCTCTATAAAACCACCCTGTCCTTCGTAACTGTCAATTGACAGAATCACGTATCCAGCTTTTAAAGTATGTCTGCACAAGTTTCAGCCCTGATAAATATGGACTTTCCCAGAATTTACCGTTTCTTTTATTCTGGAAAACATTTGTTTTGAGAGATTTGGTCATTGTAAACGATCCTCCCATGCCGATAACATTTACCTTTCCTTTATCATAATGGCCTACAGCTACTTCTTCTGTGATACATTCTTTAAGTTTAAACTCTTAAATCTTATTTGGCAGAATATTTTCCATATCAAGTGAAATTTATCTTCAAAAGGAAGGCCTGTCAGGACACCTGACTGTAGGATTATAGTCAACACTGACTGAGCCTAAATTAGCATCTGAAATTGGTTCAGCCCCCAAGAATGACATGCACATGGTTAATCTTCTCCATCTCTAGAATCCCTTTGAAAAAATAAGCTTTGACCTATGAAGATGGGTAGAAATCTGATATTCCTGGGAGAATTCCATCCATTTCCCTTATGTATTATTAAGGTATAAAGACTCTACTGTAGTATCTTTCCAAGTTTCAGAACCAACACAGAAAAGCAAAAGCAATGTAGACCCACCAGAAAACGTAGAAGTATCTTTTACTTTTTAAAGTTTATTTGTGAGCTGTTGGTTCTCTTTGATGTTGCTCTGTGTATTGCTCTGTGTGTTATGAATAAAAACACTTTCCTGAATACAAGTGCTCTGGGATCGTGCAATGAGAGGAATAGTTCTAAGAAAAACTATGTGACTTAAGAGGTTAATGACTTCACAGCCCTCTGCAAATGGCTTCTAAGTGTGTCAGGACTGAAATTTCTTCAGTCAGCTGACAGCAACCACATGGCTGTGGGTGGTGGAGTCTTGTCTGGTCAAAACAGGGAAGATGCTGCATACTGCCGAAAAGGGGTTGGATCAGCCTTCTTGGTGGGTTCTTTCTATGAAAGAGGACCAGCATCAAGGCTGAGCAGAAAGACTCAGGAGGCAGATATATATATATGATTACCTTTGCCCTTGTTACTTAAAGCACAGAAGCCTGCATGCCTTCATTTGGGAGGGTTCTGCAACTCTAAGCAGCAAGGACAGTAAGCAAAGATTACCAAGTTGACATATTAGATGCCATGAAGGCTCTTGGTCCCGCAGGGACATTTTTTAAATTTAAAGGCATGTTGTTTTCAAAGATGTAAGTGAGCCAACCATTTTAAAATAATTTCCAGAATCATCCATACATCTAAACCTTGACTATTCCAGAAGTCTCTTACCTTGTGATGATCCTTTAAAAATTTGTCACAGTTCTGTTTCATTAGGCATTCTTATGCCATTACCAAACTATCTTTTAGCTCCTGGCTTTAATTCTTACTGCAATATCTTGCTCAGTCCACAAAACTCTTCATTCTTTTCAATTTTCCGTCCATTACTGTGGCAATGTCTACAATGGTACGCATATTTTTTTTTCTTTCCTTTCAAAAGTTGCTAGTTTGCTTTGTTCTCTTTTTATGCTTTTATCTCTGAAGCATTTGACAACTGAAGAATTAGATGTATAAATAATACACTGAATATTCTGGGACATTATCTTCCCTTGCTAGAATGCCAAAGACAGGAAGCTGATTTTATGCAGGAAGGCTGAAAAGCAAACAAAACCAGACTGATACTAAGTTAGTTTAGTTTATTTATATGCCCTGCTTCCATTCAGTATTTGATCAATGGGGTGGCTTACAATGCATTTAAACACTGCTGTATAAAGTTATATAAAAAGTTGTGTAGAGACTCTTTCAAACTGGGCCTCCACTTGAATTGGCTTGCAAAATGCCTATGGCTACCTAACGTTACCTTTCTGTCCCCAGAGGTCCTATAGGCAGGGAAAGCCAAAGCATCTCTTTCTTGTTACCCCATATCCTACTAGTGGTATTCATTGGTTTACTGCTTCTGAAGCTGAAAGTTTGATTTAGTTGTCACGACTAGACATGGGCACGAACAGAAAAAAAACTGAACATGGTGTTCATTGTTCGTTGCCATCCACGAACAACGAACACTGACTAACATGATCCTGTCACAAACATGTTCGATGTTCGTCGTTTGTGGGGGCCAGCAGGCTCTCCTCCAGCCATCAAGATCCCTACTGCACCACTCCCAGAAACCCTACCTGAGCAGGCAGCAGGAAAGGTACCAATAATAAATAATAGCTTGGCCCAGAGCCTGGCAGCAGCCCTGGAACTTGAAGGGGTAGATCCCTACCGCACCACTCCCAGAAACCCCACCTGAGCAGGCAGCAGGAAAGGTACTAATAATAATAGCTTGGCCCCAGAGCCTGGCAGCAACCCTGGAACCTGAAGGGGTAGATCCCTATCCCACCACACACAAAGAAAATTCAAGCTCCAATGCACTCATCATGTCTCTCTAACAGAAGTTGTCTCTCCTTGAAAGCCACAGCTGGGAGCCCCCCTACCCCCTTTTCCTCTTGTAACAAATTTGGAGCTCCAGTCCACACTTGGAAGGAAGGCCTGCCTATTAAGATAAATTGGGCTTAGATTGGGGTTTCCAGGGCAACAGCAGGAGTTTAGACAGAGTTCAGACAATCCCTGCCTGAGTTGCCATGGGAATAGTTTGCGGGTGCCAGACTGTCTGGCTTGATGAACAGCAATGAACAGGGCTTGCAACAACCGCCTGTTCGTTTAGAATGGGGCCTCACAAACAGCTTGTTCGCGAACAGCCAAACAGGCTGTTTATGGGCTTTTTTCCATTTGTAATGCTGTTTGTGCCCCTCTCTAGTCAGGAGTCAGGACTAACAAATGCTTATACTCCATGAATTTGTCTAATACCCTTTTAAAGCCATTTACACAAATAACCATCACTACCTCTTGCGGTGTTGATGTACAAAAGTTAATTATTCTTTGAGTGAAGAAGTACTGCCCTTTGTTCATCAACTTTATTGGGTGCTTGTAAATTCTGGTATTGCAGGAGAAGGAGAAAACCTTCTATCCTTTCTCCTTTCCATACATGGTTTTATTAGCCTGCATTCTATACATTCCCATTCACTCATTGTCATCTTTTCTTTAAAACTCATTAGACCTTCATTTTGTTGGCCTCTTCTACACATTTTCAATGCTAAAACATCCTTACAGAGATACAACAACCAGAAGCATACCCAGTATTCCAAATGTGGCCAATACTATAGATCTATACAAGGGCTTTGTGGTACAATCTTGTCTTCAATTCTCCTTTCCTAATAATTTCTGCCACATAATCTGCCTTTTTCACCACTGCTGCATATGAACATGACATTTTTAAGCTACCCAGCATAATCCCAATATCTTTTCCCTAATCAATCACTACCGGTTTATACCCATCAGCAATTTTTTTAGTCCATTGTGTATCATTTAATGCCTACTTACATCATACTTCATTTGCTATCTTGTCACCTACCCCCCCCCCCGCAAATTTAGAAACATCCTTTAAGTATTCCTTCCTACAAATCTAAACAATTTAGATGTGGAAAGCCTGAATAACTTGGCGTTTTCTGAAAATTTGCCTACCTTGTTCTTTGCTGATTATTCAGATCATTTATAAACTGCACTGGTCTCAATATGGTAGAATCCCATTTACTTCCCTCCGCTGAGAAAACTCTATTCGTTTATCTTCTCTGCTTTATGCTGCTTAACTAGTTTCTCCTATGCAAGAGAACCTTCTTATTTGTTGACTGCAAAGTTTATATAAGAGTCTTTGATGAAGGACATAGCCAAAAAGCTTTTTGAAAGTTTTAGGATGTAATGCCTACCAGATCACTCTGGTTAAACTTCTCAGAGAATTCCAAAAGGTTAGTGCGGATTTCTCTTTGCAGAATCCATGCTGATTCTTCCTCAGTAGGACTTATTTTTTCTACATGCTTAATATCAGTATTCCGTAACAACAGTTTTCATCAATTTACTCAGAACAGATGTCAGACTAAGCAGTCTATAAATTTCCTGGAACTTTTTAAAACAGTGGCGTTGCATGTGCTACCTTTCAATCTTCTGAAGTTGCAAGTTAGGACAACGATTTCACCTCTGAGTTTCCTAAAAATCCTTGTGTGTATGCCATCTGGACTCGGTGAATTGTTAGTTTTTAATTTGTCAAGGAGTTGGCACCTCTGTTTGTCTCAGTTTCTCAGGCTCTCTTCCTGAAAACAGTGGTTCTAGGGTGGGTGAGTGCCCTCCTCTCCATTTTACACAATGAAAACCAATATGAACAATAAATTTAGTTCCTCTACATCCCATTTTCCATCAGCAATCCCTTCATTGCTTTGTTGTTTAATGGCAACACTACTTCCATGGCTGATTTCCTACTTCTGAATGACATCTTTATGTTTTTAACAATATGAGCCACATGTTCTCTAGTCACCCACCTTATTGTCAATTTACACTCACTTTTCCAGGACTTGTACTCATCTGTATGCACTTTGGGCAAGACTTCCACCATTGACTAGACTCTAATTCAGAGTCATTTGTACACGCTACATATCAAAGTACCCTCCTCCACATTTGAATTTACTGTAGGAATTTTCATTTAGTAAACCACTGCTTACATAGATCTTCTCAGATGCATAGAGAACTTGATATGTTGCATGTGCTGCTGCTTCTCCTACAGATATACTTTCTCTAAACCTAGGTTGATGGAAGCAGCTTATAAAATTATGTTCTCCATGTTGATTCACTGCTATGCAAAAAAGTCCACAGCATGTAGATCAATCCTTAGACTCAGATCAGCATAAAGTTTCTAGGGTTTTAAGCAATGATTCTGAAGATTCTTGAATAGAAAAGCAGAGTGTATCCTTTTTCTATATGTTTACGGACATTATAGCATTTTGTGATGTCATTGTGACTAATTTGGAGTATACTCTGGTATGTCTCAGCTCATGTGTTTCTGCCATTCCCAATCCAGTTATGCATCTAACGAAGCACTGCTACTTACTAAAATGCATGCATCAGTTAGTTGCTAAGGTGACAGAACTTTTTATTTTCTGGCATAGAAATATTTATTCACCTGGAGTTTCTTATACGTATTTGTTTTCTCTCTCTCACCACCTTTTAAAAAAAAGTTGGCAAAGTGAAAACAAAATTGGAAGATATAAGGCAGTTGCTTAGAGTACATTCAAGAATACACGCTGGGGAAAGACAGGTGCCTAGTCTTTTTATGGAAACACTGTCACAGTGGCATACCAAGCATAACAACACTCAACAGGAAAACTATTCAGAAGCATGGTCTTAAACCAGGAACAGTTGTACAGAAACTGCAGAGAATATAACAATATATTGATGGCCCAGCATTTCTTCTATTCTTCCCACTCCTCTCAGGATTTCATCCTGAAAATACTTAAGGATGCAAAGTTTATGTCACTTACTCCATTTCCATTCAAAGCACAGTGCCTCTTTGTTCAGCTGTCCCCTTTGAGGGCACGTTACATGAAAAGCCAGGGGTAAAATCCCACACATGCCCTGCACCTGAATGAAAGAAGTACAAAATTGGCAGACTGCATTTCACCTCCGGTAACAAGTTCTGGTCTTCACCAACTAAGGCTCAGAGCTGAGATTTTTAAACAGTTCCATGGGGGACTTCAATACTCCCCTCCCCACCTCACTTTCCTTTTAAAATATTTTTCAAAGCTTTGAAAGCAGTATGTCTGACTTTGTTCTGGCAGGCTGCCGTCTCCTGCCTACTCCGTTCAGCTCCTAATCTTCCAAAGTACCTGAAAGCCCAATTAGATTTAGCATAGCTTTAGCTGGCTGAAGCAAGACTGAGTTACTTCCTATGTTTTCAGATATTAAGGGAGAAATACTAAAGGTTAATGAAAAATGACCCTTTGTCAGTTTTCCACAGAGTTCCCCTTCACAGCCTGCCAAAAGTCAGTCAGAAGATTTTATTTCACAGATTGATAATTGTCTGCCCATAGCATGGATGTAACTATTGGGGCACAAAAGAATCAGTGTGGTTAAAATGGATTATTTCTTTTTTTAAAAGTTTCAACACAGGCTTGGGCGCACAGTCTGAATAAGGCTTTTATGGAGCAACCAGATAGTAAGCCCCCATTCTGGAGGGAAAAACATCCAACAGTTTCATAGAGGATGTTAGGATGAATAGAAGCATTAATCTTATGTTTTTGCTCAGCCATTGATTAGTAGGAGAAGATTTTGTTTAACTGGGCAATTGGATTTTTTCCCTTTAAAATCAATGTACTACTCTCTGAAGACTACATTACACAGACTACAGTTTTTACAGTTTTATACATTTCATATGCTACAGTTTGACTGTTAGCCATTGCCTGGAAGAACACTTATTAAACAGAGACCATTCAATTTACTTACTGTAGAGTAGTCATAAGAACACACAAGAGTGGGTTTCTATCTTGGAAACCAAGCCTGATAAAAGGCAAAGAAAAGAATGAAGATTAATGTTTTGGTCAAATTCCATGAGCGTTTTGTATTCAGATTGAAATATGTTGGGTTATAGTCCTGGAAGAAATGCAATTGTATGCAGTTTCATGCCTCAGCTTATGCCAGCTGCAAGAAAACAAAACAACCCCCCCACACTAACACATAAAGATCCCAAGTTGCATTTCTTAGCAGAACATGTTTGCCTTTGCTTAAAATGAACAGCTGCTTTTAAAAAAATAATGGAGAAATGAGGTAGCCAGAGAGACTATTAATTAAATATTTTAAAAACGAATCCTTTAAACAGAAGCACATGGCTTTAAAAGTGTGTAGGGATTTGATTTTGGGTTTCCTAAGGCTCAGCTAATAACATTAGTGTTCACTGACAGGTTTATGATGGGTGAGAAAAAGATAAAAGAAAAAAAATTCTATTCTACTGTACAAAGTGAGTTTCTTCTGCTTATATGACGGATAAAAGGTTTTATTCCACATATACACAGTGAAGTTTTGAGGTTCTAGTCCACCAAAATTCAATCTTTCTCACACATACTGGATCCAGCAGAAAGCCTTTTTCATTTGTGTGCACCTGGTGGTGAGATTAAATTTCTGCCTGCCCTGCTGGCTAAAAGACTCACTGAGTGAGCTCATGAGAACTGTTTTTGGGCCTGGTGTTTGACTTCCTTCAAGTTTTAGTCTTGGGTGATGTCAACAGCCATGCACAGACTTCCATGTCTGGTGTAGCTCGACACCTCCTAGAAGCTTTGAGGCTGTCACAAAACACCTCTGGTCTCACATATATGGATGGCCACATGTTTGATTTGGAATTCTGTACACAGCTGTAACAAAATACTGTGGAATTTGGGGAAACATTGCCCCTTGGAAGCTTCTAGCTTCTATCAGTTTCTTCTGTCACATTTCTAGTTAACCAGTGGAGTAGTGAGTTAACCCTGCTCGTATGTTCCAGACCATATACACAAAGATGTCTCCTTGGTTTTCCAGTGAGCTGCAGGAAATGAAAACAGTTGGGACATCAACTAGAGTGCAACCAGTAGCTGAACCTGAAAGATAGACCCTATTTGTAAGCCTGTGCTGTGGTGGCATGGCGGCAAAGAAATTTCACTTTGTTTGGGACGTAATTCAGCCTTTACTTCAGGACCCTGAAGGGACCATCAGTCATCTGCTCTAACTCTTTTGCAAGATGCTCTGAAGACAAAAATTGCCCACATCCAATCCAACTTAGTTGCTGTTTTGTTCATTCTAAACCTGGCATCCCTAAGGCTGCCATTAATCATAACTTCTTGGATGAGCTTAGTTTGATTTCACTCAACGATGCCTTCCAGATATTTGGACAGAATTGTGCTATCATTTGCCTCTCAATCCATGCCAGTCGCAGCATGTAGCATCTAATCACACTAAACTGGTCAGTTCCATCAACTTGATAATAAATTCTTTTGTCTTAGAAGGTATTTTTCCAACTTCTTTGAAGCAGGTGGCCATTAAACACGTTGCTTTTTAAAAAATCTGTAGTTGGAATGTTTACAGAGTTTATTTGGATCTAGAGCATTTTGCTTGTTAACATTTGACACTGAATCTGGAAATGTTTCCAACTGGGATTAACAATGAAATCCTAAACCAAGTTACTCCGGTCTTAGCCCATTGAAATCAACTGGTGTAACTCTGCTTAGGATTTCACTGTAAATGCTCAGAGACACTAGTGCTCATCCAAAAGATCCTCTGTCCAACTGCAGACAGTAAGGAGGAAAGAAATTCTCCCCTGTGCAGTGGGCACGCAAAGGAGTGTTTATGGGGGTGAGCTTTCCTTCCTCCATTCTCACAGTCATTATTCTGATAAAGTGGGGGCCTATTTTAAGAGAATATTTTCAAGGACACTAAATTCTGACCACTACAGTGCTTTCCTTCTCACTCATGCCACCGTTATTTCCTGGTAATCAGTGAAGAAGAGCCCATTGGAGTGTGCATATATTACATTTTTAACCTCCTGTAGACCAAAGGTAACAAAGATCCCCATTATGTAATTTAGTTGAAAAAAATTGCCATAGGAAGTCCAATATGGACTGGGTATTCAACACTGTTGAGGGAAGGGAGGTAAAACCATTTCCCTCCTGTGCAATTTCTCTGATCAGAAGACCTTGTAGCACAACACAGTTACCTGTCTTGGCTTAAAGTAGCAGCAAGAGAGACATTTTAATGGGGGGAAAGTACAAGACGAGAATTAATTCCCTTCTTCAGTGCCTGCAGCAACAATCCACATTTCTGCCCGTCCCACCCAGGTGTCTTATTTTTGAAAACATTTACATATCATCAGATCTAATCAAGGAACTGCAACAGCACATGAAGTTTGGCCCTCACAGAACAAGCCACATTAACTTCAGAGATACCCAGGTAGTATTACTGCATAGTTCATAGTATCAAGTTTATACTAAGCTGATCTTATATGCAAGTATTCAAAGAACTTTTTAAACAGACAAGATCATTCATGGTATGATTAGTAGAGGTAACCAAGGGAAGAAATGCCTACAGAACACTGAAACTGACCTGTTTGTATTCTTCAAGTCAATTATTTCATTCCTCTGATTTAGCCTTAAACCACCCCCTCTGTGCACTGCAGGCAACCTTCAAGAAAGCAGAATTCTCTCCTTTCTTTAAAATACAGCATTTCAACCATGTCACAGATACTAGAAATTATTGCAGGCATACAATAACATGGTTATCAAACAGTTTTATAAAATTATGTATGGTTTAGAGAAAACAGCAGGAGAACTTTCTCGTCATCTTCCATTGGGAGCATCAAATGATGTTGATGTGTAGTAGACTCCGAACAGAAAAAAGGAAGTATTTCTTGACTCAATGCCTAACTAATTCAGTGCTGTCGCTGTCGCAATGGCCATTAACTTAGATGGCTTTAAAAGAGAATTAGAAAAATTCATGGAGGATAAGTCCAATTATTACTATAAGTAGACATGGGCAAGAAAAGAAAAAAAACCCGAACATGGTGTTCATTGTCCGTTGCCATCCACGAACAACGAACAATGACAAACATGATCCTGTCACAAACATGTTCGTTGTTCATGGTTCGTGGGGGCCAGCAGGCTCTCCTCCAGCAATCGAGATCCCTACTGCACCACTCCCAGAAATCTGACCTGAGCAGGCAGCTTGGCCCAGAGCCTGGCAGCTGGAACCTGAAGGGGTAGATCCATATCCCACCACTCACAAAGAAAATTCAAGCTCTAATGCACTCACCCTGTCTCTCTAACAACAGCTGTCTCTCCCTGAAAGCCAGAGCTGGGAGCCCACCTCCCCCCTGGTCTTTTCCTCTTGTAACAAATTTGGAGCTCCAGTCCACAATTGGAAGGAAGACCTGCCTATCAAGCTAAATTGGGCTTAGACTGGGGTTTCCAGGGCAACAGCAGGAGTTCAGACAGAGTTCAGACAATCCCTGCCTGAGTTGCCATGGGAATTGATTGCAGGTGCCAGACTACGAGGCTTGCAACGACCACCTGTTCATTTAGAATGGTGCCTCACAAAGAGCTTGTTCGCGAACAGCAGATTGGGCTGTTCGTGGGGTTTTTTTAGTTCGTATTGCTGTTGGTGCCCATCTCTAGCTATAAGTTTGGAGAGCTAAACGGAAAGTCTATATTCAGTGGCAGCATATGTCTGAATATGAACAAGAGTTGCGGGGGGGACAAGAAAAGAATGTTTGGTCTTCAAGGCCTGCTTGTAGACCTTCTGCATGCCTCTTGATGGCCACTCTGAGAAACATGATGCTGATCTAGATTATCCTTTGGTCTGAGCGAGCATGGTTCCTTGTATGTTCTCATGGCTGATGACCTCATGAAGGTTTCCTTCTACAAATGCGAGATCAACACAGATAATTAAGGACTATAATTAACTAATGGAATTCTTTGGATTTAGTGGCCAAAAGGCTACAATGAGTGGACTTCTCTTTGAGAAGTAACCATCTTTTTGTAATACCTAAAGAATGTTATATGAAGAGATATTTGTACCCTAATATTTTAAATTCTGGAATTAGCTAACAGTGCAATTCTAAGAAGAGTTATATCCTTCTAAGTCTTCTGAAGTGTAACTCTTCTTAGGATCACACTGCTAGTTAGAGACGGGCACAAAACGGGAAAAAAACAAAATGAGAGTTTCGCGTTTCATTGCATTCCATGAATCATGGAACACGAACTTCCACAAAATTGTTTTGTTTCACGATACGATTCGTTAGATTTGTGATTAATCAGAACTGGGGGCACATCAATGCCCCTCTTCATACCTAGAGATGCCAAACTCACAGGGAGACTTAAGCAGGCTCTCTTCCACCCACCCTCCCAGTTTGGCCAAGATTGCAAAACGTTGACCAGAAGGTGGTCAACGGGAAGGCTGGGAAGTGCTACCAGAGTGCTTGACTGAAACGGGGACCAGGATTTGTGGGTCAGGAGGAGGAAGAAGGATTACTGTCCATGGTGTGGCGCTGGGCTGGAAAGACGGAGTAAGGGGTTGACAGCAGAGTTTTGAGGGGTGAGATTGGTGTTCCCATGGCTACAGAAGGCCCATCTCCTCAGTTGCCTGGGGATTAATCTCCCTGCAACTCACTATATAGGGCAGAATGGAAGCTCTCCAGTTGGCAAGGAGAGCTGCCTATCAAGGTTATGTGGGCTAAGATTGGGGTTTCCAATGGCAACAAAAGGTCTGCAGACATTCTGGGTCTATGATGCCTAGGGATCAATGGATCGGTGCCAGCCTATCTGGCATCACAAATTATTCACAAATTGAACGAATTGGGCCAAAAAAGTCATGAATTTTGTGAAAACCATGGCCCCACAAAATGCATTTTAGCGAAACACAAATCAGCCTGATTCGCCACGAAATTTGATTTGTATTTTGATTTGTGCCCATGTCTACTGCTAGTTACTTCAGAATAAGATTTTCATTTCAGTAGAGCGCTGTATATGCTACACAGTCAATAATCCGTTTCTAGGCCTCAATTTGACTATGCACTGTTCAAATTTACAGGGCTTACAAAACCTTCCTAAATCCCATCCCAGTTTGTAAGGTTCCACATCTGGTTCTAAATATTTCAGCAATAAAATCTCCAGATGTTGGCCCAAGATCCAAACTAACTTGTGTTAAGTACATTGTCTACTTTGTCATACAATAATGGAATTACTGTGAGACTTCATTCCCCAACAGCCCTGAGTTTGACCAAAGTAACAGTTGCCTTTTTCCTGAGGGGAAGAGGGACAGGATGGGAAAAAAAGAAGGGAAAGGAAACAGCACAGAAGGCTGAGGGGGAAACTGCAGCGAGAGATAGGCCTGTGAGAGTCAGAAGGACACCAGGGGGCTTGCAGAAGTTGAAGCACATATCCTTGTCACCTGAAACTCCAAGTTGTATTGGTTATACTTGTTATATTAAATGTGTCAAGAAAACCCTGGAAATAAGGGCTGTAAAACCTGGGAGAGCATTCCTGCAGCCCACCTGGCAAGCATAAAAGGCCTAAAGATTTACCTGTGTAACCCAGTTATTACTTCCCAGTCCCACCCCTTCTCATCTAAAGCTTCCCTGTTTACTTACCTCATTAAAGTTCTTCTTGCTATTAACTACATGTTCCCACAGTGGTTGGAACCCACCAGGGTTGATCATAGGAGTGCTTGTGTAACCTCCCGAAAGCCCCCCACACTTGCCTCAGAGCTGATTCGCACAGGCATGTTATCACTTTGGATTGCGATTAGGGATGCCATTCCCTTGTCCGGGGTGGAGGATCCCCTGCTCCCATCCTCCCTCCCTCCCTCCCATGCCCACTTACTTGTGGCGTACTCCCATGCCCACAGCAGCCTGAATCGTGCCCCGCAGCAGGCCCATTTCTGGTCAAATCATACCCCTCAGTGAGCGTGGGTGCTCCCTTTGACCTGCAGGGGCCGCCCTTTGACCCATATGATGATGTCACTTCCCAGAAGTGATGTCATCATGCAAGCCAGGAGCACGTACATGCTGCATGCACATGCAAAGAAAGGATTCACAGACGCAGCAGGGTAAGTGCCAGGCTCCCAATCTCCCCTTGGGGGAGTCGAGGGACCTGGTAACCCTAATTGCGATTACAGTAGGCAGATAAAAAGAAAATGTACCAACTCTGAAGAGGTGCAAAGCTGGCTATGGTCTCCTCTGCAAAACAAAGAATAGCATTCATCTGGAGAAGCAACATTATTGAGGAGGGGGGGAAAGAAGGAGTGTATCTGTAGTCTCATGCAGTATGAAAAAATATTAGGAAATATTTCCTGTTTGCTAGCTGCAGGAAAGAAGGTGTAAGAACAATTGCTCCACAATGTTAGAGAAGTGTTACATCATGCTGTATGTTTGCTTATTAGAAATCAAACAGTTTATCTACTGAGTGGTGGCCATTTGCTACTGGACCTCAAACCTTCCTGTAATGAGAAATCAGACCCGGATAAAATGGTTGTTTCAGAGTTATATTTTCCAAGAAACTGATTTCAAGTGAAATTATCTACACCAGCATGGTGAAGTGGTTAGAGTGTCAGATGAGACTCCGGGAGTCCCAGGTATGAAGCTTGTTGTGTGATCTTAGGCCAGTCACACACTCTCAGTCTAATCTACTTCACAGGGTTGTTAAGAAGATAAAATGTAGGAGGGGGGAATTTTGTAAGCCACTATAGGTCCCTGTTGGGGAGAAAAGTGGGATACAAAGGAAGTTAATCAATCCATTTGTAAGCTTTTAAGCTTCACAAAACTCTTCTACAAGCTGTATTTCTTTGCATTTCTATCTGATAAAAACCTTTGTGGAAGTTAGGAACGTGTAACTTAAGTTGGTTTAGGGAAAAGAAAGGTAATAATAGAAGTAGCAATCCAAAGCAGGCCTACTCAGAAATAAGTCCCACTTTATTCAGTGGAGCTTATTGCTAGGAAAATAGCAAAGAGTCCAGTAGCACCTTTAAGACTAACCAAATGTATTGTAGCATAAGCTTTCGAGAGCCACAGCTCTCTTCGTCAGATGCAAGGAAAGTGTTCTTAGGACTGCAGCCAAAATCTCCTACTTGAAACTTCCTTTCCTCCAGTGCTTATATACAAGTTGCAACTGTTGTAACTTGTACTTTCAAAAACTTAACAATCTATAGCACATAATGAGAAAGTGGGGGATGACAGAGCAGCACTTAATAAAATTATATTCCTATGGTTCTTCCATAGTTCGACACTTAAAGGTACCTTAATACAGTCACAGAATATTTAGTTCAGTCTTTTCTACACTGACTGGTGGTCCATCTCCAAGGTAACTTGCATCTTTCCTGCTACCTAGAGTTGCCACTAGGGGTGTGCACCCCGAAAATATTCGGGTTTCCCACTTCAGGTTTACCTGAACTGGGAAAAAAATTTGGAAATACCCAAAACCCGAAGCGGCAAGCCGCTTCAGATTTGAGTATTTGAATCTCTTTGGAATGCTCCATAAAGATTTGGAGCATTCCAAAGTGATTCAGGGGGGAGGCTTTCTCCCACCCCTCACCCCTCACATAGCCCCCTTGTCCCCTCCATCCCACTTACCTGGCTGGGAGGGGAAGGCCAGAGTCGCCTCCTTTTCCACTGCCTCCTTTTCCACTGCCTCCTCTGGACCTGCAGCAGCTCGCAGGGTGGCGGGGAAGGCCCTAGCTGCCTCCTCTGGCTCTTCCTGCCCCTCTAACGGCTGAAGAATGCAACGGTAGTCCCCACTGTCACTTGGAACCATCTCGGAAAACTTAGCAATTCATATGGGAAACCTGCAGCTTTCTGACATAACACCTACAGATCTGTAAAAGACGGTGCTACTTGGAACAGCGTACATATTATGCCAATATTTGGTTGATACTTAGGTCTCCGGTGGAAACTTGTATCAGCTTAGCAAGGCCAATCAATAATGACATGTGACCTCTGCTTCTTGTTGTGTTTCAGATAATTCAAATAAATAAATAAATAAATAAATAAATAAATAAATAAATAAATAAATAAATAAATAAATAAATAAATAAATGGTACCAGTAAAGGAACTTACAGGGAATATCTCAGGCATGGACAACCTATATTTTTTTTGCTTCAGTCATTTGGCACAGTTCAAATTATGGATGAACTTTAAAAAAGTGGAAACTAATTCTCAGCATTTTATGCTGTCACCAGGCTGACCTAGTGAACCTAACTAATATTTTTCAGTTGCTCACTAGCCTCACTAAAGCAGGCAGGTGGCACTCCTTACAAGCTGCTGACATGAGACTGAAGCACTGCCAGTAATGATGAAGCCAGAAGACGGAAAGTGTCTATTCAGAGACCTGCAAAAGAACAAAGATGCAGATTGTTTCCTTAGCCCCTTCTAATTTTAATTAGGTCCTTCTATAGTGAGCAAGATTTTGATGCTTTCAGAGGAAATTCTCTGAGTTTTACGCACTGGCCTTTATTCCTCTCCCCTTCCCCTGTGAATAATCAAACATCTTTGTACTTCTTGCTCTGTGTCCCTTTTCTCTTCCTGGCAAGAAAAAACACCCTCAAATATCTAAATTCTACACTGTTTTACAATTAACATGTGAGTATACACTGTGGCAGCCCCAGGGGATTTTCAGCAATGCAAAAAAAAAAAAGGCATTTCACTGCAAGAGACAAAAGCTGAAGCTTGTTACAGCTGAAGAAACTGGTGCTCTTTTGAAGTCTGGAAAGACGGAATCTGTTTTCAGTCAGGGGGTTTTCTTCCCAAGGCTCTCTTGTTTAAAGAACAAAAGGAGGGAAGAGTTCCTCCTGCGCCCCCCCCTTCCTCAACTTGCTTTTGAGAATCTATTAGCTTTTGTGATCAGCCTCTGGCATTAAAAATGCCTGCCATTTTGGTCACAGTCCCAAACTTTCCCTTCCCTCTCACTTCCCTCAGTTTTGAAAATCACCACCTTGCTTCCATTGTTCAAAGACACTTCTAGCTCTTCCAATATTCGGTTGCTGCACAGTGTTAAAAGAGTCCAACTAGAGAAGAAAATTAATCTTGCACACATCACAGATGTAGGAACCATTAAAATGAAAAATGTTATTCCACTCTGCTGCTGAACTCAAATTTGGAACACTCCCCTCCCCCTCCCCCTCCCCCTCCCCCCACTTGATCAGGTATTTCAAACTGTACAGATCTCACATACTCTAATTTTGCTGGACATGATTTAGAAGTAATTGCAGTGGAGAAGACTTCTTTGTTGCTCTCACTGACACCTCAATGGCTTCCTAATTGGCTCTACAGCATGCACTATCAGACTCATCATGAGTCTCCTGTTGATGTTACTCAAGATGTTTCCAAATTCATTTTAGATCTCACAACTCCATAGTCAACTAAGTAGCCAGCCTCCTTGCTAAGGAAGTGTCACTATTGTCTCAGGAGGTCTGGTATTCTAGGGATTCAGTCCTAAGCCTTGATCTCATTTGTGTTCATCTTCACCCATGGTAGAAGCAGCCTTCCAATCTGTAGCATTTTCTCTGATGCTGGATGCTTGGCCCTCCACAAGAACCATGGCAGAATCACTGCTAAGAGCATCAAAAACCCCTAGCACACTCTGGAACAACCAGATGCAGCTGGTTCTGTGGGTAAACTGCCCTAAACGGCCCACTGTCCTTGCAGGCATGAAGGGTTTTTAAACCACCGTGCCTAAAGCAGAAAATAGTTCAACTACAGCATGAATTACATAATCGATCTGCTTCATAAACTACCACACATTTCCTCAGTTAAAAAAAAATCCAGTGTGTGAATCTTCATTTGCAGGGTGCAAACCCACCCAGGATGAACCCATAGGTGTCATGGAAGTCAAAAAGGTTCTGGGCATGCCCGAATAGGCAGCCCACCTCCACATATATATCATAGTTTCTTAGAAACAACATCATGGCGGGTCTCTCAATACCAATACAGTGACCATGGCCGTTTCCACACACGTTGAATAATGCACTTTCAATGCACTTTAGTTATGCTTTAGAAGTGGATTTTTTGTTCCACACATGGAAAATCAGTTACAAATGTTCACTAAAGCGTATTGAAAGTGGATTATTCAACGTGTGTGGAAACAGCCCATCTCTACAAATTCAGATAAGGCACCCACTGGTGAGCTAGGAGGACAGTACACTAGCAAAATACCCAATCTGTCCCTGGAAACTAATGCTAGATATACCCAGTCAAGGCTGTTATTAAGAGAAAATCTCACAGAGAATTATAGCAACTCCATTCCTCCATCCTCCGGAATGGAATTGATGGAGGACTGCATTTTTCACTAGAGTTATATGACAAAGAATTTTCCAGGTAGGTGGGGGAAATTACTGTTCCCCCCCCCCGCTTATCCAAAACCATTCTTGGAGGATCACAAGTTACTTTTCATAAGCTATTTTTAGGCACTTTTAAAGAAGAGCTGTAGGCAAGGCCTTACTAGCCTACAGTCACTCAAAACATACAGTTTTGAAGGGTCAGTTTTTCATTACCTTACATTATCATGGTTCAGAAGTCTTTTATTGCTCGTAACTAGAGATGGGCATGAACAGCAATACGAACAAAAAAAAAAGCCACGAACAGCCCAATCTACTGTTTGCGAACAAGCTGTTAGTGAGACCCCATTCTAAACGAACAGGTGGTCGTTGTAAGCCTCGTTCGTTGCTGTTTGTCTTGCTGTTCGTCAAGCCAGACAGTCTGGCACCTACAATCAATTCCCTTGGCAACTTAGGCAGGGATTGTCTGAACTCTGTCTGAACTCCTGCTGTTACCCTGGAAACTCCAATCTAAGCCCAAATTAGCTTGATAGGCAGGTCTTCCTTTCAAATGTGGAGCTCCAAATTTGTTACAAGGGAACAAAGACCAGGGGGGAGGGGGGCTCCCAGCTCTGACTTGCAGACAGTGGAGAGGGAGAGACACATGCTGTTGGAATTTTGATAGCGAGAGTGCATTGGAGCTTGAATTTTCTTTGTGTGTGGTGGGATAGGGATCTACCCCTTCAAGTTCCAGGGCTGCTGCCAGGCTCTGGGTCCAAGCTATTATTTATTATTGGTACCTTTCCTGCTGCCTGCTCAGGTCAGGTTTCTGGGAGTGGTGCAGTAGGGATCTTGACCAAACTTGGATGATAGCTGGAGGAGAGCCTGCTGGCCCCCACAAACAGCCAACCGCGAACATGTTCATGAACAGGGCCATGTTCGTGGTTGTTCATGAGTCCCTGTTCGTGGATGGCAATGAACAATGAACATCATGTTTGTTTTTTTCTGTGCATGCCCATCTCTACTCGTAACCACTAACTCTATTTCCTTAAGCAGCAACCCGTGTTAGAATCATGATTGTTTAGGATAATTTGTTTTCTTTAATCTCAAGCATCCTTTTATTAATGCTCTGAGAACCTTCTACTGGCTGGTCTTGGAAGCTTTGTATGTATCTACTACAGTGCTGTAATTTGCTTATGTTCTTTAGCCATTCTAAAAGTTAGATTGTAGTAGTAGATCTTCAGTTGATAGATCTGCATGTTTTAATTTACTCTCCTGTGTGTACAATTAGACAATCGCATTGCTTAGTTACATTATGTTGTAACTACAGCACACACAAGCTATAAGCAAAACAACGCAATCCAGCAGGAAAGTCAGATCCTTTGGCTGCCACTGTTCTCCTTTTGACACACAGCTTTAGAACAAGCCTCTGTATGATATAACTGTGCAAATTCATCATTTTAAAAAGCAAGGGAAACCCAAACTTTAGACTGACTAACTGCACCACCCAGAGAGAGAGAGAAATGCCATGTAGAGGAGCTCATACATAAGGTTACAACTCCAAGTTGGGAAATTCCTGGATATTTTGAAGGTGGAGCCTGGAGAAAGCAGGGTTTGGGGAGAGGAAGAACCTCAGCAAGGTATAATTCCATAGCATTTACCTCCAAAGCAGTCATTTCCTCCTGGTGAACTGATCTCTGTGGCCTGGGGATCAGTTGTAATACCGAGAGATCTCCTGCCACCACCTGGAGGCTGGAAAGCGTACTCATACAAGAATTAGTACCTAGTTCTTTTCACACAACCTTTGTCAACCATTTTGGCTGCTGGCTGTTAGTGGATTTTTTATGCCATTGCAGACACAACTGGTTTGGCTGCTGGTTGCTAAGAGTTCTTTTTTTAAAAAAAAACTTTCTAGACAAAGCCACTTGTGTCTTCATTTGCAGTGAGGATTTGAGCCTTTTTTAAAAACTGTTTTTCCAGTTCTCAATGCACTTGTCCTTTGCTGGAGATTTCTAGTTAGATGTGAGATGTCAAGCACTACCTTCTGCAGTTTTGAATGGGTGAAATAAAAAGGGTCTCAAGGTTGACAGGCTATGTCCTTGTGGTTCAGGGCAGAGTGGCTAGAGCAAGTTTTACTTTGTTGCTCCCGGTATCAAGAATGTTCACTTTAAGTTTATCCACGCCTTGCTTAGTAGGTATCCTGGTCGATCATATTTGATGTATGTAAGAATGTTACTTTTAGATGAAAAGTCACTGCAAACTATTGTGCAGCAGCCTGTAAAAACCATAAGAATTCAGTGACTTTAAGTTTTATTTATACACTTGTAGAATTTTAATAATCTTATATACTAATTATTAATATGTATTCTCCTGTATTATTATTTGTGGGAATCATTTTGAAATTTTTAACTTGCTGTGATGGTTGGGAATTCCCCCCCCCCCAAATGATCTAAGACCATATTAATAAAGATTGATTGATTGATTGCTGCAGACTACTGTTTGAAATGACCATAGAGCTTCCGACAGTGCCTTTTTTATTTTCTTGCACAATTCTAGTGTATTCTTTTTTTGAACTTATATCAATTAGAGCTATAGCATTGTAACAATAAGTGAAACAGGTTATCTAAACTGCCAGCTTTCATTTAAAAAAATGTAAGTCTCTAGCCATTGCAGAGAGATGCCTTATCCCTTATATCTCTGCAATGGAAGGGTCTAGAAACTTACTTTTTAAAAAAATGTAAGCTGAGAATTTAAAGACCCCACTACACCTATTGTTTCAATGGTATAGTGCTATAGCAATATTTTTGTGCTGAATTTTTTAAAAGTAAAAGCACTAGTGGCCCGGCGGTGTGTGTAGCCATTTAATGCATAGAATCGCTGGGTCCCCTGGAGCCCAAACCAGGGTACAGGGGGTCATGGAGAGCCGTAGGGAAGAACTTACCTTGGGGCCAATTTTCATCAAAACAGCCATGCGCAGGAGCCCTCACTTCACCCTACACCTTGTAGAAAGGTGCAAAATAAAAAAAATGGGGAACACTAGCAATGAAAATGGGTGAAATGAAAAGGCTTATAACAATACAAAAGCAAACAAAAAGGGGCATATTTGTACATCATTATTAAAGATCTGGTGTAGCATAGTAAAGCAGCTAAAAGTGGGAATCTTCTGGTTCTAATCTCACCTCTGGCACAAGATTACCACGTAGCTTTAAGGCAGAGCTATATATTATGTATACTTCTGCTATTCTTTAGATAATTAAAAAACAAAACCCAAAACAGAAAGCAGCTTCTGGGGCTGAGTTTTAAAAGGAGGGACCAGTCCAGTGGAAAAGAAGCCATTTCCACATCTCTGTTTTCCCTCATTCAATCTAATTTAATCCCATACAGGTTTTTCTAATCCCTGCAGCATGGGTAGCAGCTTTGGTAGAAAATCAATGCAAGGGGGGAAAGTTCAATAGCCTCCTTCCCCCTATTCCAGTGTCCCCAGTGACACTACAATTCAGAGGCTGCTTTCTAACTTACTCAGTGAAGGTTTTTTTTTTTTATTAAAGCCACAGAATTACATGTAATACTGAAAACTGTAGGACTAATTACCAAGAGAGGAGTGTAAAGACTCATATGAAGAAGCCTATCAGAACAGAACCTTGAAAGGCATTAATGAAAGAACAAAACTCTGAAAGGCAGGAGGGGGAGGAGAGAGAACAGTTACTGGAAAGTTTGAAAGAGCAACCAATAAGAGCAGTAACACATAGATAGAACTGGGCTGCAAAAGCTGAAGGAACCTTGCAATCCGTTATTTATGTTTATTTGTTTACATTATTTGTAACCTGCCTTTCTCACTGAGATTCAAGGCGGATTACACAGTGTGAGTCGATACAATTAATTGCAGATATATTTCAATGCCTGATGTAACAGGGTACTTAAATGCAAATTTAAAACAAGCAGAAATCCAATACAGAGCTGAATAAATGATGAAACTGAGCATAAGAAATTCTAAGCATAGAAACTACCCAGTAGGATCATACGTATAACATCAGAAATAGGACTCAAATGCAGCTGATTTTTGCAGGATTATTTGTACCCATTATATTCTGTATGGTGTTAATCCTCTGGTAGCTGCCTTCTGTCTAAGCATGATGCTCGGGAGGAGGAGAAACTACCTGTAACTGCACATGCTGTGATACGGCCTTACTTTCCGAGGCAAGGTATTGCAGTTTGCACGTGCAAATTGACATATTGACAATAGAGTATGCAATTATATAAATCAAGTCCTTATGGAACTATTTTGTCAGAAATCACACTATGCTAACCCCCCCCCCATTTGCTTGTTGAACAAATGCCGCATCTCATTGGCTCTTAATGTAAGATTTAGTGGAAACTGCCCTGAACAAAATAATACAAATAAACTTCTGGGGAAAGGGCAGTGCTGAAAAACAAAGTTCTGGTTGACTCAGTGTGTGTTCATCTTCCTTCTGAGCTAACATTAACCTAACTTCATGGTAAAAGTGAGAAGAATGTGGTTCTTGTGGTTCTCTTTCTGAGCAAGATCTCAATCAAAAGGCAGCGCCCACTGTGAGGACTAGTCATCCGAAAGCACATTTTTAGAATAGGCAGATGCAAAAGAGCAAGGAAGCTGGAAAAGAAAGAGCCGGTGGCCCATCCTCTGTCTTGGGTCTCTGAGTCTCTTTTGCTGGTTGCTTGCCACAGTGATCTATGCATGGCTAAATACTCTGTCTTCCAGCAAGGAAAGCTTATCCAGCAGCCATACCAAAAACTTACAACAGTGAAGTACCTGCAGCTGCCTCGGAGGTTGACACTTTCATTTTTACTCAGCTTTGCAGAAAAAATAGACGGGAGTCAGAGGCAGCAGCCAAAGCTCTCCTGGCTAAGTAAATCACAGCAATGTGCAATGCCTCTTTGCTTTCAGGACAATAAGGAGAAGAGAAGCAACACCCATAGCCCTGTGCCGAAGAAAGGAACGGGATTGGTACAACAACCATCTAACTCTGCAATAGGCAATTCACCTGGGGGGGATAAGGGTATGTGTGACATTTAGAAAGCAAGTGCAGCAAGAAAGCAGAGCTCATTAATCAGATGGCTAGATGAAGTACACTTTGTAATTAATATGCAAATATTTCGACAGGAAGCTGAAAAGTATAGGGTAGGAAACCATGTTGCTTTTTGTAACTGATGCGCTCGTTGTTTACCCTAGTTACAACCTAAAGTAATCCTGGTTTTGGAGCACACCTGAGGGCAATATGAAATAACAAGCCACAAGAAAAGCCAGTGCTTATCACCAATTACATTGTTTCAGTCCATGGTCTTCTAAGCAGTCAGCTGGCAAAAAATGTTGCTAGTTATTTTTGACTAATGTAATAAGACCACCCTTGCAAAGCATTTGGAATTTGGAACTTTCAGCTACAGAAGGTTACAGAGGCCCCACATCCGAGGAGGCAAGTAAATGAAGAACTGGCAGCACATAGCAGTTGTTTCATACGTGACCAGTCTCTGTCGCAGCATCCACCTGGGGAAAGGCCTGCCTGGTGAGGTCAGGAAGGCTCCCATGCTTTAATCATTTGTCTGAATATGTAAAAATGTTCAGGAGAGCAATCTCATAAAAGGGAATAAGGTTGTAGTTGATGACATCTGTGAAACAGACAGTTGTCAGTATTCTATTCCTTGTATATAACATGTTTTATTGCATTGTTCTAGTGGAATTGAACTTTGTGGCATTATTTGAATGCAGGGCTTTTTTTCAGGAGAACATGGGGGAACAGAGTTCCGGAACCTCTTGAAAATGGTCACATGGCTGGTGGCCCCACCCCCTGATCTCCTGACAGAGGGGAGTTTAGATTGCCCTCCGTGCCGCTGGGCATGGAGGGTGCCGGGCGCGGAGGGCCGCTGGGTGGTGCGGAGGGCAATCTAAACTCCTCTCTGTCTGGAGATCAGGGGGTGAGGCCACCAGCCATGTGACCATTTTCTCTGAGGGCAACCCACTGAGTTCCACTACCTGTTTTCCCAGGAAAAAAGCCCTGTTTGAATGTATTATACAAGTTTAGCACGTCGCTCCCTAAATCTGCAATTCTGCTTTATTTACTGTTGGTTGCATTTTTAGGCTTTCCCTTGTGTTATTTTTAATGGTGTAATCCACATTATGTATCAATAAGAAAGGCGGACTATAATTGAAGTAAGTACCTACCAGTTAGTTTCTGGACCCCATTTGGAGTTCTAGTTTTTAGGAACTGCACCCACCTATGAAAGAGCCCCATCAAGATGTACAAGAGAGACCTGGCTCTTCGGGTTGGATCCAATGAACTTTTTCACTAGTGAAATGGAAAAAAGCTAAGCTGGGGATCGTGGGACTGCCCTGGATAAAAGCCATATGGGACATGCGTGTAATAAGGAAGGGGAACTGGGCAAGACTGACTGAAAATGTTGGCTGGATCCAGCTTCGTATGCACATATTGAAGGAAATATGTTCTACAGGGGCTAGAATTTACACGGCTGTGTGAGTGAAACAGTTAGCACTGCCAAACAAGTTTCACACAATCCAGCAGTTTCCTGATAAGCAAAGTTACCACCTGAAAAAACTTATCAAATTCATACAGCATCTTAGTTGAGTGATCGCCTGACATGACAAAAGGGAGATTCAATATGGTTTCACACATCAAGAAATAGCTGCTGTTACCACATGAAATACTTTAAAAACTTGAAGGGAAAATGGAAAATTCACCTCCTCTTACTCTTACAAAAACTGTGTCACTGCCAGGCTTACCAGGTATCCTGCTTTGTTGGGAGTCTTCCAACTCCCCCTCCCACCAGCCTTTCCCACTCAGTCAGGTAGCAGCAGGGGTAGGGCAGGGGGACTGGGAGTGATCAGCAATGCCCTAATGCTGTCATGTCACTTTCAGCACAATCCAGAAGTGATGGCATCATGTCAAGTGTTGCTCTAGCATTCACCGAAATTCTATGCTCCAAACCATAGTTTTGGATGAATACTAGGGCATAATTAGCCACCATACAATGAATCTTCTGCCGACTGCCTGCCTGGGCCAGCAACCCTAGTCAGAGCTGAAATTCATTAGTTTCTCAGATAATGCTGTATTGATTTTTTTTTTTGCTTCAAGATCTCAAGTGTAGCTAAATGAAAGCCACAGACAAAAACTATAGTGACTAGAAGAGAAACAAGAACTTGTCTTTCCAAATCAGAACTGGAGACTTGTATTACAAGGACATATGAAAGTAAAAGTAAATTATAAAACCATAAATGAGAAAGTATAGCTCTTCCTTTGAGAGGTCAACTAGGTGACAATACTGGAGTACAAATTCACTCAGGATTACTAGGTTTGGGCTGCATGCCAGAGGATGTTAAAAATGTTACAATGCAGACAGAATGGCTTCTGCCAGTCAATAAACACTATACAGAACCCTAGTTGTAAGAACTCGACTCACAGTATAGCAATTGTGCCATCTCTGAAGAAAGCTGTTTACTTCATCATATAGAGTTCACTCAAGAAGCAGTTAGAAAAAGGACACAGTAGAAATTTCTTATTAAATAGTCACACTGACGTGATTTTTTTCACAAGCCAATAATATTGAGAATAGAAACATCTTTTGGCAACTGACTATGTAAACGTTATGAAAAAAATAAACCAAAAATCTTCACATGGGCCATTTTCACAAGCCTGTAACTCTCCAGAAAATCACGCAAAACTCACGGCACAATGGTGTCTTCATAGCGCGATTTCCCATCATGCTTCCATTTAATGGCATGATTTCTGACATCATTGTGCCATTAAACGGGATCATGACAGGAAATCGCACTATGAAGATGCTGTCGTGCTGTGAGTTTTGCACGATTTTCCAGAGGGTTATAGGCATGGTTAAGACTGCTGAGCAATGTAAGTCAGTCTATGAAAACCTGGTGCATCAGGTCTATAGCTGCATGACTTGGATCCATATCTAGTCATCAACAACTTAACTGGCAACAAAACTTCCTGGATGGAAGTCCCAGATTATGGAACACCACCTTACTAGGTACCTATCAATCTCTTCTTCATCTAGGTCTTTGGTAACTGCTGCATTTTTGTAGCCTATACTTGTTTCAGTAGATTTCTTTGTCCCTGTTTTTGGCAGTTTAATTCTAGTATTTTAAATGGCAGAAAGTCAAGGTACAAATGCTTTAAAGAAAATGATACAGAATTTCTTCAAAAAAAGATAATCCCACTGATTGCAGCCTAATTTACTGAACAGCCTGGCAAAGAGTCTTCCAGGTTCAAACAAGGGCAGAGAACAATATATGTCATCATTAAAATGGCAAATGAGGTCAAGGTTATCAACAGACCTGTCAGTGGTCACACAAATCAAATCTTGGAGCAAGTGGAGACAAGAAACACCATTCATTTTAAAGCTTCCAGGAAATGCATTCATTGTACAAGAAAATGCATTTATTGTAACGGCATTTACTCTAAAGAAAACTGGAAAAATGAATGGATTTCCCACCCCCCCATTCACAAAGCACAGGATTGTTTTTATCTCAGTCATAATATATGAAAGGTAAATCAGCAGTGAAGTTCGAGCTCCCACTTCAATCTCCATTCACACACTGCCATATGTTTTTGAGCAGCTCTTTTCTATCATCCATCTTTACTCAGGCAACATTATAAGCATCAGTGAACTGGCACGAAACTGAGCTACCTTTCACCTCTAAAGACATGGCATCTGTTGGTCATAACCAAGGTCACTGGAGGGTCAGCTTCAGGAAGCTCATGTCCCCTGAAAGACTCCAGCCTCTTCTAGGTTGCACACATAAAGACACAGTAGTCTCTAAACCAACAGAGAGTTTTTATTACATATGAAAAGTGTGAAACCAGAGGTCAGGTGTAGAGATGGGCATGAACAGCAATACGAACAAAAAAAAGCCATGAACAGCCCAATTTGCTGTTCACGAACAAGCTGTTCGCGAGATCCCATTCTAAACAAACAAGTGGTCATTGCAAGCCTTGTTCGTTGCTGTTTGTCTTGCTGTTCGTCAAGCCAGACAGTCTGGCACCTACAATCAATTCCCTTGGCAATTTAGTCAGGGATTGTCTGACCTTGGTCTGAACTCCTGCTGTTCCCCTGGAAACCCCAATCTAAGCCCAATTTAGCTTGATAGGCAGGTCTTCCTTTCAAGTGTGGAGCTCCAAATTTGTTACAAGGGAACAAAGACCGGGGGGAGGGGGGCTCCCAGCTCTGGCTTTGGAGAGGGAGAGACAGCTGCTGTTGGCATTTTGATAGAAAGAATGCATTGGAGCTTCAATTTTCTTTGTGTGTGGTGGGATAGGGATCTACCCCTTCAAGTTCCAGGGCTGCTGCCAGGCTCTGGGCCAAGCTATTATTTATTATTGGTACCTTTCCTGATGCCTGCTCAGGTCAGGTTTCTGGGAGTGGTGCAGTAGGGATCTTGACTTGGATGATGGCTGGAGGAGAGTCTGCTGGGCCCCACGAACAGCTAACCATGAACATGTTTATGAACAGGGCCATGTTCGTGGTTGTTCATAGATGGCAATGAACAATGAACATCATGTTAATTTTTTTTTCCTGTCCGTGCCCATCTCAAGTCAGGTGAGGTCAGATATCCAATATAGAAATATAACTTTTGTTTTAGCCACACTTTCATTTTACAAAATCCTCCTGTGGGACATTGGTATATATAAGAAGAACGTCTTATTTTTTTAATTTGTTTTTAATTATCTGATATTTGTGGGAGGAAAGCAAAAATAAATCATGATTTTTCAGGGTTTGACTTTAAGGACTGTGCGAGTTTAACAGATTACTTTTTTGTGTATTTTGTGTGATCATGTTACTGAACAGGAAAAAATAGTGATGAAATAATCCTCACAAATATAGTCTTTTAAAACCATGCTGCATATTTTTTTTTCCTTGATGAGCACTACCATGCATAATTTCCTTCCATATACACTACTGTGATTTTGAAGATCAGCTGAGAGTATTTTTTTGATGTTATCATCTAGATACCTTGAAGGCACATTAAGAACTTGGATACAACTGTAGAAATTCCCTGTAAGCAGTTCACTGAAGCGGCTCATGGACAATAAGCCACCATGTCTTATTGTCCCTGGGGATATCCAAACAAGCATGGGGCAGTTGTAAACTGCTGGGTTTTCCTGCAAGTTGCCTCTGTGCAAATAACCAGTTTTTTTGCTTGTAAATAATAAATATATTATTTCAAAGCATAGTTATAATATTTTCTTAACCCTGAATATTATCTATGCATATTTCATAGGAATCAGTTTGGAATTTACTGGGAATTATTTCCAAGTAAGCATGTCCATTGTGGGGCTCTGAATAGTATTACAAACTACGACACAGTCTTATTTAGCTTTTCCTGTTTTTGAAACACAGACAATTCGAGAGCATCTGAAGAGATCAGAGCAGTACAGAGTAGCTGATCCTTCTGGACTTGAGCCAAGGGTAAAATCTTTCCTTGGCCACAACCAGGTCTTTTCTTCAGCTGGAACGCGGGGAAACGGAGTTTCGGAACCTCTTGAAAATGGTCACATGGCTGGTGGCCCCGCCCCCTGATCTCCAGACAGAGGGGAGTCAATCTAAACTCCCCTCTGTCTGGAGATCAGGGGGCGGGGCCACCAGCCATGTGACCATTTTCTCCGCTGGCAACCCACTGAGTTCCACCACCTCTTTTCCCAGAAAAAAAGCCCTGGCCACAACATACACTATGGAGTCAGTAACTGTATTTCACCTTAATTCACCTTGTAGCATTAACATAGTACCTTTGTTAGCTGCTATCTTGAGCTCCTGGGAGGAGATAGACCTAAAATTAAAATCATATGTCGTTATTAGAATGATATAAAACAAGTGAGGCCAAATAAGACGTGAAACACTGGGTGATGAGCATTCTCTGCTACCTGCAGTTGCACATGCAGACCCAGACTCATAAGGTCAAAAACAATATTCAATAGTGCATAGCCAAATACATGGAAAAGGCTACAGAAGATAGTCATTTCCATTCATTTTTAACTACCTGGGGTTATTTGCTATCCTACTGTACTTTTCCCCAGTCTCTGCTAATCAGAGGTACAAATGACCTGTAATATGTAGGTGCTTTTTTTTTAAAAAGCACATGTGGAAAACAGCCATTCACAGATCTGTTCTTCTTGAATGATGTGTTGGTGGCTCATAGCCACATGTTTTGGCAGTGAATGCCATAATTATGTACTGCATTAAGAAATGTTCCTTTTTCATAGCCAACTTCACCACTTTCTCTAACCACGGTGGCTTCATCTAATGACTAACTTTTTGAATAACTGTCATTGTTAGAAACAATATCCCACTTAATCATTTTGAAAGGACACGTTTAGCAGAGTAGATTCAATGCTCATTGGCTCTGAGCAAAGATTTCAGCAAGACATTCCCTGTTCCCACTGCCACCTCCAAGTTTTGAAATGACTTGCTATATGAAGCCAGTCTTGAATTTAAATTCTTTATAAATGTGGTGTTTTAAAGAAGAACATAAGAACATAAGAACATAAGCAAAGCCATGTTGGATCAGGCCAGTGGCCCATCCAGTCCAACATTCTGTCACACACAGTGGCTAGAAATCCAGTGCCATCTAAAGGACTGTCAGTGAGGCCAGGACACCAGATGCCCTCCCACTGCCTTCCTTCCAGCACCAAGACAACAGAGCACCACTTCCCCACAAAGAGAATACCATCTATCTCCTGTGGCTAATAGCCACTGATGGACCTCTGCTCCATATATTTGTCCAGTCCCCTCTTGAAGCTGGCAATGCTTGTAGCTGCCACCACCTCCTGTGGCAACGAATTCCATGTGTTTATCACCCTTTGTGTAAAGTAGTATTTTCTTCTATCTGTTCTAACCCGACTGCTCAATAATTTCATAGAGTGCCCATGAGTTCTTGTATTGTGAGAAAGGGAGAAAAACACATCTTTCTCTACCTTCTCTAACCCGTGCATTATCTTGTAAACCTCTATCATGTCTCCCCTCAGTCGTCTTTTCTCCAGGCTAAAGAGCCCCAAGCGCCTCAATCTTTCCTCATAGGGAAAGTGTTCCAACCCTTTAATCATTTTAGTTGCCCTTCTCTGCACTTTTTCCAGTGCTATGATATCTTTTTTAAGGTGTGGCGACCAGAACTGTACACAGTACTCCAAATGAGGCCTCACCATCGATTTATACAGAGGCATTATGATACCGGCTGATTTGTTTTCAATCCCTTTCCTAATAACCCCTAGCATAGCATTAGCTTTTTTTATGGCAGTCACACACTGTGCTGACGTTTTTAGTGAGTTATCTATCATGACTCCAAGATCTCTCTCTTGGTCAGTCTCCGCCAGTTCAGACCCCATCAACTTGTATTTATATTTTGGATTTTTGGTTCCAATGTGCATTACTTTGCACTTGGCTACATTGAACCTCATTTGCCACATGGATGCCCACTCTTCTAGCCTCGACAGATCCCTTTGGAGTGCCTCACAATCCTCTCTGGCTTTCACCACCCTGAACAATTTCGTGTCATCTGCAAATTTAGCCACTTCACTGCTTAATCCCAATTCCAAATCATTAATAAACAAGTTAAAAAGCATTGGACCCAATACCGACCCCTGTGGCACCCCACTGCTCACCACCCTCCACTGTGAGAAGTGCCCGTTTATACTCACTCTCTGTTTCCTATTAATTAGCCAGTTTTCGATCCACAAGAGGACTTGGCCCTTTATCCCATAGCTACTGAGCTTACTTAGGAGCCTTTGATGAGGAACTTTGTCAAAAGCTTTCTGGAAGGCAAGATAAACAATATCTATCGGGTCTCCCTTGTCCACTTGTTTGTTCACTCCCTCAAAGAACTCTAACAGATTGGTGAGACAAGATCTTCCCTTACAGAACCCATGCTGAGTTTTCCTCATCAGCTTTTGGTCATCAATGTGCCCACTAATTTTATTTTTGATAATAGTTTCCACCAACTTACCCGGTATTGACGTCAGGCTGACTGGCCTGTAATTTCCCGGATCTCCCCTGGAACCTTTTTTAAAGATGGGGACAACATTAGCTACCTTCCAGTCCTCAGGAACAGATGCAGAGTTTAATGACAGATTACATATTTTTGTGAGGAGATCTACAAGTTCACACTTGAGTTCTTTCAGAACTCTTGGATGTATGCCATCTGGGCCCGGTGATTTATCAGTTTTTAAATTATCTAGCAGTCGCATAACCTCCTCTCTCGTCACCTCAATGTGACTCAGGTCTTTCAAAACCCCTCCCAAAGTCAGTGCTTCCGGAGTGGGCATGCACTTCTTATCTTCCACAGTGAAGACAGAAGCAAAGAACGCATTCAGCTTCTCGGCCATTTCCCTATCCCCCTTTAGTAATCCTTTTACGCCTTGGTCATCCAAGGGCCCCACTGCCTCCCTAGCTGGTTTCCTACTTCTAATATATTTAAAGAATTGTTTATTGTTTTTCTTTATGTTCTTTGCAATATGCTCCTCATATTCCCTTTTTGCCTGTCTGATCACAGACTTGCACTTTTTTTGCCACAGCTTATGCTCCTTTTTATCAACCTCACTCCGACTAGTTTTCCACTGCCTAAAAGAATCCTTTTTACCTTTTACAGCTTCTATTACATTGCTTGTTAACCATGCTGGCCTTTTCCTAAACCTATTTGTGCCTTTCCTAACCAGCGGTATATATTTAATTTGAGCTTCCAGGATTGTAGTTTTAAATAGTCTCCAAGATTCCCCAAGTGTTTTGACCTTTTTTACTTTCCCTTTCAGTTTCTTCTTCACGTACCCCCTCATCTCAGAAAAGTTACCCCTTTTGAAGTTAAACATGGCTGTGTTGGTCTTATTTGGCAATTTCCTATTTATACATATGTTGTACTCAATAACATTATGGTCACTGTTCCCAAGTGGTGCAATCACATTTACATCTCTCACCAGGTCTTCAGCATTACTGAGGACCAAATCCAGGATCACCTCTCCCCTAGTAGGTTCTGTAACCATCTGTTCCATAGCACAGTCATTGAGACAGTCTAGAAACTCACTTTCTCTCCCCCGATTCGAACACCCATTGGCCCAGTCAATGTGTGGGTAGTTAAAATCACCCATTACAACACAGTTTTTTTGTTTAGCAGCCATCTTTAATCCTGTCATCATTTTATAATCCTCCTTTATTTTCTGATCTGGAGGGCGATAACAAACTCCCACAGTTAAGTTTCCATTTGGGCCCGTAATTTCAACCCATAGCATTTCCAGAAGCGAATCTAATTCAGTTACCTTCTCAATCTTACTGGAATGTATACCTTCTCTGACATATAGAGCCACCCCACCACCAACCCTTCCCTCCCTATCCTTCCGATATAATTTATATCCAGGAATCACCGTGTCCCACTGATTTTCCTCATCCCACCAAGTTTCTGATATGCCCACAATGTCTATGGATTCGCCCAACACTAAACATTCCAGCTCCCCAATTTTACCTCGGACACTTCTAGCATTTGTATATAAACACCTGTAACTTCCCCGGCACACTTTGCCTCGAGACGTAGTTAGGTCATCTGCACTGTTTGTCTCCATCTCAGTTGACAACTCTAATCTATCTCCCTGTAGAAGTGTTATACCTAGCCCTTCATCTCTCTGAGATGAACCATCCTGAACCAGAGACACTTTATCTCTTGTCGGCTTTCCCCTAGCATTTAGTTTAAAAACTGCTCTGCCACCTTTTTGATTTTAAGTGCCAGCAGCTGGGTTCCTTCTCGGGACAAGTGGAGACCGTCTCTCTTGTACAGCTCCCGCTTGTCCCAAAAAGAATCCCAGTGCCTAACAAACTTGAACCCTTCCTCCCTACACCATCGTCTCATCCACGCATTGAGACTCCTGATCTGCGTTTGTCTCTCTGGCCCTGCGCGTGGAACAGGTAGCACTTCTGAGAAGGCTACCTTGGAGGTCCTGGCCTTGAGTCTCCTGCCTAACAGCCTAAATTTTTGTTCCAAGACCTCACGACTGCATTTCCCAACATCGTTGGTTCCAACATGGACCACGACCGCTGACTCTTCCCCAGCACTATCTACGAGCCTATCTATAACACGCGTAATGTCCGCTACCTTCGCACCAGGCAGGCAAGTCACCATACGGTCAGAACGCGGTTGTGCCACCCAGCTATCTACTTGTCTAAGGATCGAATCACCAACTACCAAGAGCCTCCCTCCCGCCCCACCCAGGGATGGTTCCTTGATGCGAAAGGAAACCTGCTCACCAACTGAAGAAGAGGTCCCTTCTGAGGGCATGTTCCCCTTATCCTCAGTACGGTGCCCTGATTCCACAAGATCCTCATTCTCCTTGACAACAAGAACGCTGCCATTTTTAGAGTGGGACACATCTATCCTGTCCCTGAGAATCTTGTCCTCGTGCCTATCTAACTGTCTCCGCTTCTCCAGGTCAGCCACCTTGGCCTCAAGGGTACGTACTCGTTCCCTGAGAACCAGGAGCTCCTTGCAGCGAGCACACATCCAGGACTTCTGACCAGAAGGCAGATAGTCATACATGTGACACTCAGTGCAATACACTGGAAAGCCCCCAACCCCCTGCTGGCATTCTGACTTCATTATTCTGTTTTAGGAACAACACACTAAGAGGAAAGAAAACGGCTATGATCCCCCGGCTAAGAGCCACAGGCCAAGAGCCCTTTAGCTCTCGCCCTTCGGCTCGCGCCAAAGGCTCGCGCCCCTGCCCAGCAGTTGCCTTTTCAATGCGAAAGGTCACTTCCTGCTAAGCACAGGAGGTGAGCACAAAGGGTGTGTGTGGCTTGTACTCCAGCAACCCCCAGCAGCCTTACAAACACACTCACCCTCAAACACAATCAAGCCCAAACACACTTAGCCTCAAAACTACACTCAAATCAACACAAAACTACACACAAAAAGCCCCAAAGCTAGAGAGGACCACCCTTAGCTTCTCAGCTTAACCCACCACAGCCAAGAAAGGCAAAAAGCCCTTACCTCCTCTAGCAGCTGCAGACCATGTGCTCCTGAGCCCAGAGAAAAGGAAAATAATGTAAGCTGCCTTGGGTCCCCAGCAGGGAGAATGGTGGTATACAAATGAAATGAAATAAATAAATGGCACGTTGCTTTTGGGCTTGTGGTGGTAAAGATTTTTGCAGACAGCACAGGTTTTGAAATACCTGATTATTTGGGACAATATCCAAAATAATCCAATATCTAACAAAAGATCAAGAATCCTGTGGTCTCTTGTTTGAGGTTTTGTTTCTTCAGCTTTTGTTCTGGCAGCATGTTTTTTGAAAGAAGAGGGTGGCTTATGCGATGTAACTGAATTCTAGATATATGACTTTTTAAAAGTCAATTTTTTAAAAAAGTTTTTCTGGGTTTTTCTTGCACCACATATAGCTTCAGGGAAGAATTAACATAAAGCAAGAATCCTTGTAGATATCTTTGGAATACAGATTTTATTCTGAATGGAAAGTTGGCTCACGAACCTCACCTGTCCATTATAAAGTATTACATGTTCACTCATGTTTAACCTCTCGGAAATAAGAGTCAAATTACTGTGTGCAATATTTTGCTGACAGAAGCAGCAACTGTCCAGGTAAAGCCCTTTTAAAAGCAAAACCTAGAAGTTATGGTGATCAATTCAGAGAACATACTCTGATCCGTACAAGCTTGTCATGCAAACCCATATGATGGATCACGAACCTCTAGAGAATCATGAGATCTTTGGATTTGTTTGTTTGTTTCATAGAATTATAGGGCTGGAAGGGACCTCTAGGGCCACCTTACGTTTGTTTGTTTGTACTTTCTGCTAGAGCATAGACACAGTAAGGTTGCCATCTCCATCCTGGGAAATTCCTAGAGATTTGGGGGTGGTACCTGGGGTAGGTAGGGTTTGAAGAGGGGAGGGATTTTAGTGGAATACAATGCCATAGAGTTCAAGCAGCCATTTTCTCCATGGGAAGTGATCTCTTTCATCTGGAGACCCACTGTTAGTCCTGGGGATCTCCAGGCCCCACCTGGAGTTTGGCCAACCTAATACATAGAGACAACAAGGGCACCGTGCCTTCTCCCTTTCCTCTGATAGGAGCAGCAGGACAGCAAAGGAAGGTCACTTGGTGGTGGAGAGGATTATTTTTTTAGCACAGGCATAAACTTTCCTCCCTATATAAACTTTCCTTTACCTTTTGTCTCTTTTCCCTACACAGCACAGCACTGCCTTCCCCCACTAGTTGGCTTCCCAGCACTTCAAACAAGTGCTTATAACACCAAGACTCCTCTCCTCCTGAAGCTTCTATTTGCCTTCTTTCTCTTCACCTGGACTAGCCATCTCTACCAGTCAGTTCTCCAATGTCCTATGCATATGCTTGTGCACTGCAGGGAACCTCTCCCTTCACATGAAAGCTTTCCCTGGCCTTCTTGTCTCTCCCCTGCCCAGCCCTGCCATTTCCCACATCTGTTTCATTCCTTCAGATTTATTCCCACCTCTGTCTCACAGATATAGATACAGAACTCTGCTCTGCTCTGGTTAGACCTCACCTAGAGTATTGTGTTCAGTTTTGGGCACTACAATTTAAGAAGGATATAGACAAGCTGGAACATGTCCAGAGGAGGGCAATGAAGATGGTGAGAGGTCTGGAGACCGAGTCCTATGAGGAAAAGTTGAAGGACCTCGGACTGTTTAGACTGGAGAGGAGACAACTGAGAGGTGATATGATAACCATCTTCAAGTACTTGAAGGGCTGTCGCGGAGTTGTTTTCCACTGCCCCAGAAGGTTGAACCAGAACCAACAGTTTGAAATTAAATCAAAAGAATTTTTGGCTAAACATTAGGAAGAACTTCCTGACAGTTAGAGCAGTTCCTCGGTGGAACAGGCTTCCTCGGGAGGTGGTGGACTCTCCTTTGGAGGTTTTTAAGCCGAGGCTAGATGGCCATCTGACAGCAATACTGATTCTGTGAACCTGGGTAAATCATGAGGAAGAGGGCAGAATGGCTTACATCAGTGCTTAGTTCTTGTGGCCTTCTTACATGCCCAGGGTAATACCAATCGCCACCTTAGGGTCCGGTAGCAATTTTCCATAGGCCAGTTTGGCTAGGGATCCTGGAGGTGTTTTGCCATCTTCTGGGCATGGAGCTGGGGGGGGGGTCCACTGGGGCAGTCAGGGGGGTAGTTGTTAATTTCCTGCATTGTGCAGGGGGTTGGACTAGGTGATCCTAGAGGTCCCTTCCAACCCTATGATTCTATGATTCTATATGATTGTGATCTTGTGTCTCATTGTGTCTCATTAGCTCTCAGTTTGTTTCATCTCATGCTTTCAAGTTTCCCTTTGCAAGTCTAAAAAACAGAAACTTGCTTTTCTTAAAGTAAAACACACCACCACAAAAAAGCCCCTTTCTCCCGAAAGTTGGGATTGCCAGGATCCTGAATTCTATATCAATTTCTATGATTCTACAATAAATCACAGAGACTGAATTGATTATCATAATTTGATTATATACAACACTAGTTAAGGAATTCAAAGTTTTAGGGTAAAACAGCATAAGTTGTTGTTTAGGAGTAGAGATGGGCATGAACCGAAAACCCCCCGAACCATGCAGTTCGTGATTCATCAAATTTCATGAACCACGAACTTTCACTAATCTGCCCCTGATTCGTGAAATGGTTCATTTGGTTCATGAAAATGTCACATCCGGGTCAGAAAATCATCACTTCCAGGCCAGCAGAAGTCACTTCCGGGCCAGCAGAAGGTCACGTCCGGGTCAGCAGAAGGTCTGCACAAAGTCTATCCTCTGTTGCCTAGGAAACTGATTGATTGGCACCAGGCTGTCTGTAGTCATGAACCAAAAACCAAACCAAACGAACCAGCTTAAAGTTTGTGGCAATTCATCAGAAATGGGATCTGATGAACCGTGGTTCGCTAACCATGAACTGGCCTGGTTTGTGCGTAATTTTGGTTCATATTTCGGTTCAAGCCTATCTCTGTTAAGGAGTATTAAGGGCAGGGGGAGCAGACAATATTGCCTGCTTTTCACAAATTTATCAAGAACAGCACTGTAGCAGACCATGGAGGTCCAAGCTCAGTAATATATCCAGATGCAGACAGAGGAAGCCACATTAGCCAGGGGTGGCTGAACATTAAATACCGCAAGTCCCTGTGGTCACAAGTATGTGGGCTATAGGACTAGTCCACCACCACAGCCTCTCATCAGCAAAGACAAGCAGGGTTCACAAGTGGTCTTTAATAAACCCCAAATGACTCTTCAGTCTGTGACACCAACTGAAACAGAAACATTTCACAAAAGAGCCTACAAAATCCTCAGTCAAACTGTGTAAAAAAAAATGCTTCACAATTCTCAACCAAGCCACTCCATCTCTCAAGTATGAGGCAAGCAGGCTGAAGGTAACTTCTATCAGTGCTTCCTGCCTGATATGAATTACTCCCAGAACACACTGTTCCAGTCATAATAGTCCATGTTACTGAAGGCAACTGCATGCATAAATTATTTTCATTTATTTGCCATTGATGTGTCCAAAATCTGTTTTGGGGGTAGGTGGGGTACACATTTGAATGATGTTATAGTTACAGACAGAATGATTATAGAAATACAGATTGCAAAATTTATCAAATACATATAAAACAGATATCCAAATAGGGTTGCCAGGTCCAGGTTGGGAAATTCCTGGAGATTTTGGAGGTGGAGCCTAAAGAGGGTGGAGTTTCGGGAGGGGCTTTGGTGGGGTATAATTCCATAGAGTTCACCCTTCAAAGCAGCCATTTTCTCCAGGGGAACTGATCTCTGTTGCCTGGAGATCAGTTGTAATTCTGAGAGATCTCCAGCTATCACCTGTAGGCTGGCAACCCTATATCCAAATGAGTATCAACTCCAATTCACTGTGATTCAATGGAGAGATACAAGACGGACCATTTGACACAGCAAAACTGCAGAACAATTACATAACAGAATGAACAACACGCTTAACTGCACCCGATTCATGATACCATTCATCCCTTGAAACAGTTCTTCCAGGTAGCACTCTGGCAGATGTGACGATTTCTTGGATGACAACACTACAGTGGCACAGTCTTTCTACAAGGAAATGTGCAGCAGTATACTGGTTGTGTTTAAACATGCATCTTCCCACTTTATCAGCCTTGCACCCTGCATAAAACCACAGAAAGCAGCATGCATGAAATTGTGCAAGGCTATGCCTATGAGTAATCATGGAGATGCCAAAGGGAAATGCCAATATTTCATACTGTGCTGAACGTCACTCGAAGGTGTGTTTTATTGTTGCAAGTTCTATTAGATCTACAATGTTTATTTCAGTATGTGTGTAAGGATGATTGGTCTTACAGAAGACAATGATTCTTCCCCCTTCCCATTATTTCTCCTTGTTTTATCAGTACCATTTATTTCCCCCAGGATCCTAGTCAAAGGTTCTAACAGTTGCCATTATTTCAAATGAGAATGGCAGTACTGATGAGGTCTCGTTATAACTCTTCTTTTCTGCAAACCAAAGATTGCTTGCTCCAGATTCAAAAACTTGGGCACAACTTTTGCCAACAGGCTGTCTGTCTGCTCACTCCACAAAACAGGAATAAACCAAGAGGTATTGCGATAAAGAACAACTCTGCTTCTCCTCAGTGTTCTTTTGTGTTGTCCTTTCCGATTTCTTCCTATCATAACCTAAAATAGAGCAGATATGCTTTTATCCTCAGCGTAGCATAGTATGAAGTTTCTTCATACTATCCATCATGGATAAAAATATTCCTGCATGAAAATAGAAGTATCAAGTCACCCTGTCTCTCTCACACCACACCCCTATCTACCTCCAATGACCTTATTCTACAAGCCACTAAGTAGACCTTGGATCTTTTGTGTGTGTGACTGACTGTACAGATTCATGAAATTAGCCTCTTAAGTCTTGTTTGCCAGCCCACAACAAATCTTCAGCTTGCATCCAACTGTCAAGTTGATATCTGGTTACATAGACAGCACTGGCTGCTTTCGGAGAAAAAAATATGTACTATGTGAAAGTGATACTATTAGTCCATGTGACATGTTAAAACCTATTCATAAGTGTTTGTGGATTGCAAATCTCGGCATAACAGAAAGATTACCTCACTCTGGTGAGGTACATTTGAAAATATAAACTGAAATCCTTCACCCAAACTCACAGTAAGGCTTACGGTATTCCATATGGTCCTTTCACTGGGTGTATTGCTTACTGCACAAGTGACCCCCAGCCTTGCACCATCCCCCAAATGAATGTCTATCCCAAATTTTATCCAGAGCAGTTAGCCATGTTAGTCTGTAGTTGCAAAATAGTAAAGAGTCCAGTAGCACCTTTAAGACTAACCAACTTTATTGGAACATAAGCTTTCGAGAACCACCGTTCTCTTCGTCAGATGCAGTTCTCTTCATCCCAACATTGTCTACTCTGAGCAGCAGCTCCAAGGCCTCAAGCAGAGGGCTTTTCTCATTTGGCTTTCAGAGATCTGTGGAACCTATAACATATGCATGCGAAGTATATGCTGTTCTACTGAACTCAACCTGAGCACTTGTAAGGGCACACTGGCAGTGGCAGGATGTGAAGCATGGCCTTTTCCTTCACCCTTTAGTACAAGATTGAATTTGGAGGTTGTATGCATGTGGAGAATTAGTGTTATTACCATATCACATCACCAGTGGAATAGAGCTTTTCATAAGAATATAAATCTTACCTCCATTCACACTTCAGGTAGCTTCAAGGCAATTCTCAGCAAACCTCAGAAATATTAGCTGTCCAGTTCCATTTAAATAGGTTCCACTTGAAATAAAGATTCAATCCAGGCAGGTGTATTACCTTTTATCCCCTTCTTATACCATTTCTCCAAATGTTTGCTGCAAGAGCATTTCAGCTGTTTAGCAAGGAGACCCACACATCACACAAACCACTGCTTTCACAGTGCTGTTTCTATAGCAACCGTCTTATTAAAGCAGCCATCTGCTTTAAATATTAAACTTCACAAGACCATCACAGCTAGCTTTAAAACAATATCACATGTTCATGAAATATTAAGACTCGAAACAAAAGGCTGCATGGAAGAATCTTATCTCTTGAATAATAAAATGTCTGTTGGGTTGTCTTGGAGTTTATTCTGACCTTTTAGGTAAAATAAAAGTGTAGTAAATCTTCCTGTTAAAAATCGAATGTGTTACTTTCTGCATATAACAGAACAATTTTAAAAAAATAAAACCAGGGAAGCATAGTTTGTCTGACCTATTTTAACATAGTTAATAGTAACATACTTTACAGCTTTATTGCCTTGACGGTATCAAATATTCTGAATACTGTCAAAGAGGTGTTTGACTAAACATGATGGAAGAAAAAAGTCCACTTAGTTCTTACCTCCTGCAATGTAATTATCTTGAATACTAGAAACATGTAAGTTGGGAAACATTTTATCACAACACAGAACAGAATCTTTATTCTAATCACACCTTGTAATGCATGTCAGCTTAAAACCTTCATTACTATTACCCAATTTACTAAGAGCTACTTTAAATCAATAAGCAATAATGTGTAGGGGGTAGTGTAAAGCGCTGTCAAGTCACAGCCAACTTATGGTAACCCTACAGGGTTTTCAAGGCAAGAAATGAAATGAGGTGGTTTGCCACTGCCTTCCTTTACGGAGCAACCCTGGACTTCCTTGTGGTTTCCCATCCAAGCACTAGCCAGGGTTGATCCTGCTTAGCTTCTGAGATTCTAGCTTACATTTGCTTTTGTAGATTTTGTTTTATTCTTGACATTTCATGTTATTTGGCCACTGAAAGAATACTATCAGTTTTTTTAAAAAAAATAAATCCTGGGAATACACTTTTTGCCATGAAACACAGCAGCAATGAATTGGTCTTGCCCTGTCCACAGACTCATGTACGTCTAGCAAAGGATTACTTTTTTACTCTTCTTATTCCATTTCTGCTGTCCTCTTTCTTTTGAAATTGGCTATCTAAAACTACATATCTTTTTCAGAGACAAATCAAATTCTTTGATTAATTACACAACCTCTCAGTGCTGCTCTGTAGCCGCAGAGCTGCTCACAGCTGTTCAAGAGAGGACCCTTTGCCCCTTGAGCTGAAAGACAATGGCTTTAAAAAAAGCATGGGTGCTTTTTAAGTAGGCTAAAACAATCCAGACACTCTTGAGGTCCATGTAGCAAAGGGTGTTATGTCCTGCCATGACTTGCTGCATTTTCAAACCAGCATGTTTTCTATAGATATAAAACTGCAGAGTACTGTAGTATCTCAGTTTTGCCCTAAAAAATTTGTGAATTGTTTCTGTTAAAGCAAAGGAAAGGACATAGACCAGCTCTAGGTGTGGCTTTTTGCAAAACCAGCAGGACAGGATTTCTTTTTTTTTTTACTGTTTAGATGACAAACCCATGACAGCGTCTGTATTTATTCTGAGATATTAATCTAAACTGACACACAGTACTTGCCATTTTGCAGGAGTAGCAAACCTTAAATCTTTCTTCCTTAATCTCTGCACATTCTACCAACCCTATCTTTTAAAAATAAGAGTCAATGAACACTTGGCTGCCAGAGCACATTAGGTCTGTTCATTACATGGGAAGCCATCCTCGAAACATACATTCTTTGACTTAATTACACAAACTACTTGTTTTCTGAGAAATGTTGCATCACAATTGAAATAGAATTGGAAAAAGAAACAAGTCTAGTTCTCACAGACAGCAGTTTAGAAGATAAACCCCATTTCTAGACTATACTACTTCACAAGGTAGGTAAGAGACTTATATGACATGGCTGAATACTCCTTCATAAAACATGCAGCCTGTCAGGAAGAAGATTCAAGCTCAGACTTCCCCCCAACAAGCTACTTTTCTATGAACAGGCAACACTTTTTCATGCAGAAACATTCAACTATGTGACTATAAATAAATACACCATGTGATTCTCCTACCTGCTATCTCAGGTCATACAATCCAGAAACAGAGTTACCTTCTCACCCGCTGTCTCATTTGCAGGAGAATAGACATTTTTTTCTCAAAACACAACACAGGACGTTTAGAGCCCTTTGGTGATAGCAGCTTTTTGGAACTAGCTCACTGATGGAATTCACATGCATAGGAAGTGTGCTTAAAGCACTGAAGCCATGAGAACCGTTTACACAATTTCCTAGACCACCTTGTCAACTGACTGCAACAGTCAAGACAAGTTAAGGGGAGAAACTGATAACCCGAGTCAACTTATATGCATTGGACTGAAGTCCATCACTTTTACAAGATATTTTCTCATTTAAGATGAAAATTACAAATTTACAAGGTGCAGAAGAGGGAAGAATTGGAAAAAGATCTTCCCAGCCAAGACTGGACATGAACTAATGGTTTGAGAATACTGATTTCCCCTTCAATTCCTTTAACTAACTCTGAGTTTCTCCCCATATTCTGTGCCTCCGGGAGGATAGACAAAAGCTTCTCAGTTTACTGTTAAACACAGATATCTTGTTTAAGTGATACCCAAGGAGTAGGACTTCAGGAAAATAATTGGAAAGAATTCTGTGGAACACCCATAGAACTCTACCATCCCTCACCACCACTGAATTCTACATTGTAGAATGCTTGCCCATAAAGGCCAAGAAGTTTAAAAGCTCTGTGACGGATTACGGTAGCATGCCGGCAGGCTAATCCTTCAGAGACCATCAAATGCTGTCTTTAAGAAGGCTATTTGTGGGTTTAGCCAGAGAGCAAACTGTATAAGAAAAGTTTTGGATGTCCATCTATCAGATGGCATACTCTTCTGAAGTAACACACTCAACATTTAAAAATAGCTAAATGCCATAGGATGACAAGATTTAATCTGCAGTTGGTTATCTGATATATTAAAACAAGTGAAACAAATTAGCAGCCAAATCAATTTCAGCATATGAACGAATAGGTCCAGCATAGCAGTTCCAAAGCCTAAATAAATTATAGAGGCCCTGAACTTGATAAACAAGGTAGAGAGCAAGATATGACAGCTTTTACAATCGCAAGGAAGTTGGCATGCTCTTTTGAAGGGGGGAAGGTTCCATTTCAGACACTTTTTAAAACTTCAATAGCAGAGATACTTGTTCTGAATTTCAGCTGAAGACATCCATCCGACACCCACAACAAATATTGCACAAGGGTAATTGTGTTGTATGTGAAGAAATTCTTCTACAAATAGAAGTGGCTTTCATTGAGCAAGTTGCTTATACAAGCACATCTTCATCTATGCATGAAACCCCATTGTTTTCAAAACTCAGCAAATGGCTAAAAAAAGAAAACCATTTCAGAAGAAATAAATGTACATCATAAATTCAATACTGCAACTCCTTAACTGAGCCTTTTTAGAAATGTTCCAAGTCACTATGCTCAAGAAACTAAAGGTTACAGTGGTTAGAACACACCATCATATGTATTCTCAAGCGAAACTGCTTGCTCACATTTGTTAATGGCTGCTATTTTTGAGAGTGTAGTGGAAAAATTCTCTTCTGTTGGCCATAATATTGTAAAACAGGGCAGGAGCTAAGTTCTCTGCTCAGACACCCAGCGTATGTTTTCCTAGTGTGTGTGGTTTTTTTCTTTCCCCTGACGGCTTCATTGAGTCTACGCCAACATCCGCGATCCAGGTCATTTTAGTTAGCCTGATACAGCTCTTGCTGGCTCTTACATAACTGCCCTCAGGAATTCTGGGATCATGTTAGTAAACAGTACAGCCACGTGCGCGCAGCCACGCTGGAAGACATCGCTTGGGAGGCAAGTCCTAGAACCATGACATTAATATATCCAAACTATACACGTTGCAGCACAACAGCGCATTTTGATCTATTTTGTGCTTACGGTTGTCTCATCATGGCTCAGATCAACCAATAACTGCTGCCAGGGATTTTCTTAAAAACCAATGAAATGCATCTCTTCTCCTGATCCATGAGCTCAAAACCCCTTTTTTCTTCCTCCCCAGCTTGGTATACAAAATTATGAGGTTTCATCTATCCAACCTCTTGATTAAAAGCTACCGCCAAAGGGATTCGTAGAAAATGTATTTTAGCAATCATCTTGCATGTGACGGCTGTTCAACAGGCAACCCCCTCCCCCAATCTGGGGCCTTTTGCCAGTCTGTTCAAAATGTATTGTGGAGCTTATGTGCTTTTGACCTTTAGTGTTGGAACTGGGAACAGGATAGAGTTAAAATGTTACTAAGCCTTGCTGAGTTTGTTTTTCCTCCCATTTAAGCCAGGAATAATAAAAGATTTTAAACAGACAGACAGATTCCACACCATATCAAAACAAAGACGGAAACTTTAGAAACTATTGGTCTTTTGAACAGAGCAATTTCTTGTGTGTTACTAGTGCCTTATATTAATGCAAAATAAAAGATTCTTTAATTTATGATCAAGAAATGCAGCAAAAAAAAAGGCTCCTACAGTTTCAGTGGAAGGGCAAAGAGAAAGTTGTGTTTCCGTGTACAAGACTGTGGGTTAGCTTCAATCAAGGTGACAGAATGTAATTGAGGCAACCTTGTGCAAGTATGATGTTTTGCTGATGAGCAACATTCTGGGACTGCATCTTAAATCATAATTAACAAAATAGCTCCAAAGTTATTATCTGTTTCTTGCTACCATGTTCTTAGACGGCATTCCTTGCTGGGATATTTAGCAGCCTGCTCAATTTACTAAGCCCAAGCCACCCAGCAGAATGTTTAAAGCACGCAGGTAACAACAAGCAAAGAAGAACACTGGAAGTCACTCACAACTCTAGTGAAAAAGATGGGGTGCTTCACATTTTTAATTAAATATTTGGATTGTATTCTGGCTCAGTAAACCCCCATTTGTACTGATGGAATTTAAGCAATTTAACTGGGTGCCAGATTGCAGGCAGGGATTGCTCAACCATTTGTAGGACCATCAAATAAATATACCTACTGTTTAGTGCATGTGCTTGTTGCTGTTCGGAGGCTCGAGAGCAGCCTTTTGGGCAATCAGAAATTCAATCTACTCTCTAATGCCACACCAACTCTAGCTTGTGCTGCCCAGCTCCGGTTCTTTGTCAAGCAGTGAAACTTCTATTTTTGGCTCACCACAAATGACCTTGTTGTAAGCTGCAGATTTGAATGTAGCTGAAACAAAGAAGAGGTTTTAAAAAAAACTTGGCTCATGGAATAGTCCAGCAGCCTATAACAAGGCTATGGCGGCTGTGGGTGATAGGAAAAATGGAGTCAAAATGTGGGCCTTAGCGGGTCAGCACTCTTAAATCCTGAAACGGTGCACCCGCCTGCCTGTTACGCAACAGCTCTTGGGAATTCTGGGAGGGTGTTTGTAAACACTGCAGCCATGTGCGCAAAGTCCACGTGGTGCTTCGTTGCTGGTTGTATCTGGAGAAACTCTGAATGAAAAAGAAACTCAGGCCGCAGCAATAAAGTGAAAGCAAGCCGGAGCCACTCATCTCTTAGCCTTTCTGGAGGTGTGTCAGAGTCGCAGAATGGGTGTATGTCCTATTATGGTGGGGCTGGCATTTCTTTTGTAACAGCCTTCCACCCGGAAGCATTTGTGGCATCTACAGAAAAGAAATTAGAAGGGACTGTATGATAAGTGAACAGATCGTCGTGCCAGAGTACCTAATATAACCACTGACAAAGGTATTTTAAGCAGGACTGTTAAGAAAAAGTATCCTCATATAAAGGTCACCTTTAAAGAACAAATAGATATCAGTTTCAGTGACTGCAAAAATGAAGATGCTGAAATTCATTCTCAATGTTCCAAATTTCAGAGACATGTAATGATCATTAGGTAGTACTAGCCTAGCCTCAAAGAGGCTAACTTCTAACAAAATGCCTCAGATGAACCTAATTGTAAATAAGTGGGTTTAAAGTTATGGCTTGTCTACAGTTTCAAGAAAATTCCTTCAGGATCTTCTTTTTTAACCTACTCTTTTATGTTTACTGGAAGAACTTTAAAATTGCAATCAAAACTTGCTAACCAAAGCAAGTTTAATTTAAACCAATATACAAATAATAGGTGACGCATCACACCAATGTAAGAAATCATTTACTTAAAGCAGCTTTGTGGGTGTTCTAGGTTGCTTACAAGTTTAAAGCTGGTTTATCTGGTAACCATCGTAGAGTGTCCTACAGATGGTAGAACGATCTAATTAATAAAAATCATTTACATAAAGTAGGGGATCTTGTATCAGTACACGGGAGGTTTCAAACCATGGGGAAACTGGAGCAGCTTGTTTGCTGAAATGTCATGCCCTCACTATTTTTAATTGTAGTTACTTCACCGCTCTTGTTGGAGGCATGCAGAAATATCTGCACTGCAAAAAGAGAGATGGGATAAGGGTTCCCACCCCACCCCCCCGCATCTGTTTAGTACTCTTCTGCTTTAAGCCTCACATTCACTCTTTGTCATTAAAAACCAATGGCTTGCAGCAGCCTCCATCTTGTAATAAATGTAATATTGAGTATTTGCTAAACTATAAAAGACAGGAGTAAAAGAACAGCTGAAGGGCAAAGCTAAAATGGAAATCTAGTTTTAAAGCTAGGCCAAAAATTTGGATTAGAATGAAGTGTTTGTTTATTCACAATGGAGAAAGCCGCAGGGTAATTTATTCTATATAAATGTTTTATTGTTACCTTGTGACTTTAAAATGACTTCTTGATAAGTATGGAGTGTCCTATAGTAGGACTTGGATGGGTTTTTCTTTCAGGAAGTTGTGAGCTGCATGTCTATCTGTGAATGGCTTGTATCCTACCCTCCATTCAGCCAAGTCTGAAGCCTTCCTTCAACCAAGGAGACTTCCAGTGATGGAACAGCCCCTTCAATTAGAGAAAGGTTTCTTAGGCCAGAAAAGGATTCAGACTTGGCTGAACAGAGTAGTAGGATACAAGCCACCCATTACCCCTGGCCCCACCATTTAAATCATCCTCGGTGAACCTGCTGTCTTGATCTCTCAACGCTTAGTTGCGTGCTTACAGGCACTTCTGCACATGGGTTTTCTCCACCCATCTGCAGCTGAACCACATTCTGGCTTGCATTCATCCCAAACAGACAGCCACCAGCTAGATGCCAACTCTGCCAATCCTTATGCTGACCACTGCCAACAGGTACTTTGCATTTTACCTCCTTATCACTTGACAAGTTGCTAACTAGTAACACCCTCATAGCAGGACCATTTTCTACCACCTGTTGCCTTTTGCGTTTCCCCCTTTGGAGAAGTAACTCGCTTCTTTGATGCTGGTTGAAAACAATAAGACACAACCAAAATGCATGATGTAATGCTTATTTTCTATCAGTATTTGAGACCATGCTGATTTCCTTCATCTATGAAGCTAATGAGCGAGCCCCGTGGTGCAGAGTGGTAAGCTGCAGTACTGCAACCCAAGCTCTGCTCACCTGAGTTCGATCTTGGCAGAAGCTGGGTTCAGGTAGCTGGCTCAAGGTTGACACAGCCTTCCATCCTTATGAGGTCGGTAAAATGAGTACCCAGTTTCCCGAGGGTAAAGTGTAGTTGACTGGGGAAGGCAATGGCAAACCACCCCATTAAAAGTCTGCCTAGAAAACATCATGATGCAACATCCCCCATGGGTCAGTAATGACTCGGTGCTTGCACCTTTACCTTTTGAAGTGAATAGCTAATGTAGTCTACTCAACTCGCTTTCCAGCACACTTACAGGTTCACTTCCTATGCAACAATTTTCTGAATTCAACATTAAAGGAGGAAGATATAGGATTAAACAGAAGCAGCGCATACATTCCCAACCTAACATGTCTTTCCTTGGTTGTATGGATTGGGACTTACTCTCCACTAGATCACAAAGGCAGCAGAAAACTGTATTTTGGGATAACTTTTTAAAGTAACCTTTCCATGATATGCATATTGCACAGGACTTCAACAGTGTTTATAGAAAGCAAAGACTGATATCTGTGTAGGGTTGCCAACTCCGGTTTTGGAAATTCTTGGAGTTTTTGGAGGTGGAGTCTGGAGACGCCAAGGCTTGGGGAGGGGAGGGACCTCAGCAAGGTTTAATGCCATAGAGTTCACCTGCCAAAGCAGCCATTTTCTTCAGGGGAACTGATCTTGGTTGTCTGGAGTTCAACTGTAATTCTGGAAGATCTCCAGTTCCCACCTGGAGGTTAGTAGCCCTATATTTGTGTGGGCCATTCCAGTATATTAGACAAAAGTATTTCTGTTGCTGAAGCCAAAATGCTTTTCTTCCCTATCCGGAAGCTTGCTTGGCAACTTGTAATTTCTGACTTGTTGTGCAAGACCTAACACTCCTCTCATTTGAGGTGCTCCAAGCCAATAGATGTCTTTTACTACAGTTTCCTGAAGTTCTCATGGCAATTCAAGAAAACACTCACTACTCTTATAAGTAGAATAATAGTTTCAAATACAGTTCGTTTTAATGTTTTAACAGAACACTGCAGCATTACCAATTCACAAACATGTCTATGAGTGTTACAACATCCTATTAAGTAATAAATGTTCCAAAGGCTGTGTTCTCTTTCTTTTTTTCTTAAAAGGAGAATTTCAGTATGAAAAGATATCAAGTCATTAGAAAACAACAGATAGGATTCCTTTACAAAACAATTGCATTGTTTCTTGTGGGTGCAAAACTGTGATGGTTTTTATATTGCCTACCATTTCTGTATCTTCATCACTGTCAAGATAGACTAGTCTCTATAGCTATGAGATGGCTTCAAGCAAGTAAGTTTATTTTGGCTAGGTACCCAAAGGATAACTGATTCAACTTCCTCTGAATGCAAAAGCTTCCACCCAGGGTCCCCCCCCCATGCAAAAGAACACTTCACCCATGGGCAGAAAGAGCCTAGTGGGAGGAGGGGAGAGGTGTTCACTTGCAAACATCGCATTCTCATCTATACCTGCTGGTTCAGTTCATGACCTGCCCACCAGTTGCAAGCAGGAAGCCATTTTTTTGTGTGGAGAGTTCACCAACCTGTATGTGACTGTTCACCAGGTTGCTTTGCTGTATTCTTTCTTAACAGCACAGTATAGCACAATGGATTTTTCTTGCATGTGAGTTCTCACACAGCCGGGTTGAGCTTTACCTCCCCCTCTTGCTCCACTACTGCTCCACTCAGGGTCTCTCTAGATGTACAGGCTGTTAGAAATAAAGGAAAGCCCAAACGGCCTCAGAATGCCTTGGGGTGGGGGTGGGGGTGCAGGTGGGAGTCCTCCTTCCCTCCTCAAGATGTTTCCACATATCACAATAGCAAGGGGGAGTTTCCTCCCCTGTCTTTACTGCTCCACATGCACAGAATATTTCACGTGGAGCAGAAAAACAGGAAAGGAACCTCCCTCCTTGCTATTTTGACACGGGGAAACAGCTTGAGGGGGAAGGGAGAAGCCCCTCCTCACCCCTGTGCAGGCATTCTGAGGCCATGTGAGCTCTCCTTTATTTTTTAGCAGTGATTCTCCAAAGTTGCTGTGTGGCTGCAGGGAACTTGTGCCGGGTCTGGGGAATCCAGACTCAGCTCTTTAAAAACCTGCACGTCTAACTTGGCTCTCAATCAACAGTTGTTCCAACAGACCATTAAATCAGTCACAAATCAGGGAAATCAGTCTAAAATAAGCCCTATATAAAAAAACATTAATAGCTATTGATCTGTTTGGATCTGCAGCATTTTCACTCATGTACCATTCTGGGAGGGGAAAAAAACTAATGCAAACTAGTTTGGAAAGCGTTGAGTTGTTCAGTGCTGAATGAAACAGATCTGGTGATTGGTTCAGATCTGATCATCACAGTTTGACTGCTGAACATGTTTGCCACTAAGTTGTGGTATTCCTAGTGCCACCCCCTTATAACCAAGCACCAGACATGAATATATATTGAACATGTTGAGCAAAACTACAGTAGAAGATTTGGAAGTCAAATTTTTTTCTGACAAAGATGCATGTATGCTATAATGCCTAACTATACTTCCTGCTTATACTTAGCAGTATACTCTCAAGATTTGACCTGAGTCAAATCTTGAGAGCATACTCTTTCAAACTTATGTGACAAGAGGCCTTAAGATATAAGAGAAAGTACAAATAATTACAGAATCCCTTGTCTATCCTTATCTGCTTTAATTTACCATATACTGTGCTATGTAGCCTACTGCATTAATCTGGAGAAACCCATGAGAAACAGCACTAGTTAACAAACTCGTTTAAGAATTTGTCAAATAACTTTCACATCTCTTTTGTTGTTTAAACAAGGATCCCATTCCACCCAGTGTGTCACAGTTCAGGTATGCCTCCCTAATAGAGGTTGGGTACAGACTGGAAAATGGGCCATAATTTTGCATGGACCTGGCAGGTTCGGTATTTATGAACTGGCAGGCCGTGGGAGGCCAATTTTCCATGGACCCACAGACTTTTTGTTGGTCCATTGGTCTGTGGTTCATTAAAGCCTCCTGGCACCGCTGGCAAGCGCCACCAGGAGCGCTTTAATATTTAGATCCCTTTCTGGGCTTCAGCTGGCCCTTTAGACTTCAGCTAGTCCATAGAGGAGGGATCCCTCCTCTGCAGGCCAGCTGAAGCCCGGAAAGGGCCCTTTAAATGCCTGCTGGCCTGCGCAGGGAGGATCCCTGCCACACAAGCCGCTGGCAAACTGAATGGAGCAAGGGAGGGTTAGAACACTCCAGCACTGCTGGCAAGTGGCGCCTGGAGGTTTTAACATTTAAATCCCCCTTGCTCGCTACAGCAAGGGGGGTTAAAGCGCTCAAGCCCCAGCCCAGACCAATGAACTGGTCGGTTCATGAACCAGACTGGATCATGAAAAGTTCGTGGTATGTGGGTCCATGAAATGCCATGGACCCACGGCCCATGGGTTTTCCCCAGTCCATGCCCACCTCTACTCCCTAATTAAAAACGTCTGGTGAAATCACATGTAATGTACTTTCTTGAGATAAGGTACTTTTGTAAATCTGAGAGTGTGCTATTTACCTGCTCATTTTTCTGTTAACTACCAGGAAGTATTAATTCCCTTGTACTAGAATTACTTCTTTTGGGAGTAGGCCTGATATCTCTCCTTTCATTTAAGTTATAACTAAAGTAAGCTGTATCATGATTCACTTGAATGAAACAGCCACCACGTGGAGATGTGCAAAACATTTGGCCTATGTAGGAGCTCCATGGATGGGTGTCACACAATATATATCTTATTCTATTCTATGCAGCTCTTACATTAGTAAGGCTGCTGCCTAGGGAAGGTGATGAGCCATAGGCAAAACAACAGGTGTTTGTGTGCAGTGGCTGGCCCATGCTCTAAAATCTGTGCTTTCTGTAGAGAGTGACAACTGTGTGTGGCACTCCTTTGTTAAGCACCCTGAAGATGGTAACAGCCCAAACCTGAATTAGGGGAGAGAAAGCAGCTCTATGGAAGAGCACGCGCAATGCTTGCTCAGTGTCCCAGGTTCAACCCTTGGTGTCTACCGTTAAGGAATCTCAGATTGTAGATGTTGGGAAGGACCTTTCTTTGAGTGAATCTCTGGAGAGATGCTGCCAGTCAGAACAGACAACACGGGGCTGAAGGGACCAAGGTTGGCACAATCTCATCAGACCTCAGAAGCTCAGCAGAATGGGGATGAGAGACCTCCAAGGAAGACCAGGGTCATTACACAGAAGTGGACAGTGGCAAATCATCTCTGAATGTCTTCTGCCTTGAAAACCTTACGAGTTCACCATAAGATGCCTGCGACTTGATGGCACTTTCCATCACCACCATAAGGCAACTTCATATGTCCATATCAATAGTAGTCTTGCAGTTCTGCCATACGATTTGTGCATTTTAAATTAGAATTCATTCCAAAAAGAGGCAGTAACTCATTATAAAGTCTAACATATACAATGGAGAGACAGATAAAACACAAAAATGTTCAGTAATGTTTGGAAGGAGTTACCAATATAGCATTCATCTTAATTTTTTTTCTAAATTAACAATTAAATGTAGGGTAATTTGAGCAGAGAACAGATTATTTTGCAAGCGTTCACACCTCATGGTACATTGGTGTGATATTTACTCATTTCCATGGAGCTTATGTAGCAAGCTGCTCGGTATGAGCGTGCTGCCTCATGTCAGAAGCCTTCAGTACATTTCTGATCATTTGGAAATAGCACTTTCCCCACCTAATACTACTACTTAACATTTACAGTGCAATCCTATGCAGAGTTACACCCGTCTAAGCCCATTGAAGTCAATGGCCTTAGACGGGAGTAACTCTCCATAGGATTGCACTGTTAGATTGCACTTTAGAGTAGTGGTACTACTACTTACTCTGCAGCTTGCAGAGAGCAACATATGCCCTGAGAACCACCCCACAAGCACACACATACAGTATTAACTACAAAATTATTAATATACAACCACAAATAAAACAAATTTTCAATGCAGCAAAAAGTCAAATCCACTAACTTACTTACTGCATGCATTTACTGCTGTTACACTGTTGGAGATGCAGTGTTAGACCCCAGAGACAAAAATTAGAGCAAGAAATGGAGGTGGCATGTGAAAGAGCCATGAAGTCAGTATCACTGCTTTGCAGAGTTCATAGAACACCATATATGTTATCACTGTATCTAACAGCAAACTAGCTGGCTGATACCCTCGTGGATGTCAAAAACTATGAAACATGGCTACCAACAGATGAAATCCCTCTACATGACTCAGGGGACTTACCAGTTCAGCAGAAAAATATGACTTCGTAAATCAACCATAAGAGAAAAACTTTCCTAAACAGCCTGATGAGGAGGAGGAGGACTGAGTATGATCCAGACAGGATGAAAAGTTGAGAGCAGCTGAGTGTCAGGGGGAAAGTGGGGGGAGGAAAAATCGGCCTCCTCAAACTTCCCATAGAATTTAGGGAACCCTGGAGAGGGAGGGTTTTTGGGGAAAGGGGGATTTCCAACTTGTTCCAGCATTCTGCAATTATATTGTTATAATCCTTACAAGAACACTAACAATTGAATTGATAGCACCATCCTCACATATGGGGAAATGAAGTGCGACTTCACCTACTGAGAGACAAAATTCAAAGCAGGACGTCCCAATTTGTAAAGTTTTAGTCATGTATGCTAGAGTCATTTGGCCTTACCATGCTGGCATTTTAACATGTCAACACCTCAACACTACAAATCAGTAGGGTTGCCAGCTCCAAGTTGCGAAATTCCTGGAGATCTGGGGTTTGGGGAGGGAAAAGGACCTTGGCATGGCATAATTCCATAGAGTCCACTCCCCCAAAGTAGCCATTTTCTCCAGGTGAACTGATCTCTTTGGCCTGGAGATGAGTTGTAATTCCGGGAGATCTCCAACCACTACCTGGAGGCTGGCAACCCTACAAATCAGCATTTTGATTGCTGCAGGCTAGAGCCGTCCTTGAGTTTCTTTGTATTCCTATATATACATGCTGTATTGTGTACATGCAACGACAATTCAAATATTGGCCCTATCCAGTTACCCAAGTCCATTATAGGGCTTCTTACAGTTTCTGCAGGTCAACCAAAATATATAGGGAGGCTTGTTGTAACATGTAGTCCTCCTGAGTTTGACTAAAATTATAATATCTGAGAGCCAAGCTACAAGTGACGCCTGACACAGGTTGGACACTTGTCAGCTTCCCTCAAGTTTTGATGGGAAATGTAGGCATCCTGGTCTTGCAGCTGTAATGGAGAGCCAAGCTATAAAACCAGGATGCCTACATTTCCCATCAAAACTTGAGGGAAGCTGACAAGAGTCCAACCTGTGTAAGGCGTCACTTGTAGCTTGGATCTAAGACACATGCATGCAATTCCCTCTTCAGTTTTTAGCTAGTTATATGTTTCATCTCTGATTCAGACTGCAGTCAGGTTTTTTTAATGATTCATAATGCATCCCACTGCATTTAAGAACCAGCAGATCAAGTAAATAGTCTTTCTAGATGATGTCACAACACTCAGGACTGGCAAAATGCCTTAACAGCAATCAGGAAGCAGGACTAAATCAATACTTTATCTTGTTTGGCAAAATAATTTGTGACTGCACACTCCAGTATTGTTTTTGAGATAACCAACAGTGGATTGTATTTAACTCATGCCAGCTGAGGACCAGTTGTGGCACAAATTGTAGTTAAAAGTCTATGCCACAACAGCGATGGCTATCAAAACACGTTTAGAAAGACATGCCCAAAGTGCAGTCTACCATAACTCTTCTTAGTGGTGACAGACATGTAAATCCAGGCCATCTCCACCTATAAGAATTTAAATGCTAACTTCCTGATCAGACCAAAGATTCATCTAATCCACTTCTGTCTTCATCCAGACAGAGATCCCTGGAATTGAAGCAGGGTAGTGGTAGGATTAGCCATCCTTCACTATTTTTCTCCAGCATCTGGTAGTCAGAGGTATGCCCCCAAATACATGATAGACCTACCTCAAGGAACTCATCTAGTTTTCTAGATCTAGGACCCATTCTTAAGACATAAGGTCATGGCCCTAATGTTGACTAGAACAGTTTTAAGTTTAGCACTCATATTAGCATTCCAAGGGTGCATAGAGTTCCATTCCCTCTGAAGACTCACCAAAGCCATAATCGCTGCACCTTCCAAAAGTGGCATAAATCTTCTTTATTTCATCTTATGCTTGGGGAAAAGAAACTATAGGGTATTAAGTATCTATTAGACTCTATACTTTAACAGTCCATAATTATTTGTAGATAGCCTACAAATCCAGTAACTATATGCACAACTATCAGTACACCTTACTTCTGTATGTTCTTGGCAAGCTTGAAAAGTAGGTGAAGTTTGAAAGCAGCCTTTGTGTAAAAAAAAAAAAAAGTTCCTGCTTTCAGTATTTTGCCCTACTGATTCTTTTTCTCTGCATACACGCATGCATGCACACTTAGACAACAGTACTATGAGTGAAAGGTCCTGAAATATAATAGCAAGAACACAATTAATCTCTAAAGTCTGGAGAAGGGTTTTCACTATTAGTATTCAGTATTCACTATTATGAAGAGCAAGGCATGCTATAACAAGGATCTCTCACTGTGCCTATACATTTATCTTAAAGTCACATTAAAATGGTTTATCTCCACCTCTCTATAAACATATCCAAAATGTAGACATAATCATAAGCTCTGATGTTGATTGTATGAAGTGTAACCCATTCACTCCGTGTGTGTTATGTGCCGTCAAGTCATCTTCGACCTATGGCGACCCTATGAATGAAAGACCTCCAAAACGTCCTATCATTAATCCATTCTAATGTGGATTAAAGTATTTTGAGGTATGTCATCTTGCTCTCAAAAAGGAGTTCTGCAAGAGTAAGAAATCTATTGACAATATATTTATAAAGTGTAGGTGATGGTAAAAAGCAAACTTCATAAACTATTGCTAATTTGTTTTTATATACTAGTAACAACTTTTAGTACTCTCAGTCCACTTTTATTTGTCTGCGGCAACAAATATACAGCCCAAGATTCTGAGGGTGCATGCTACATCTTCATTGTGAGGCACGACTCCAGCCACACCGCGAATGGAAACTTCATTGGACCCAATCAAACATCCACAACCAGTCTGTGTTTCTTGGGGGTTCCAACTGAATGAGAGAATCCATGAACAGAAACTTCCTCCACATGTATATCACTTTCTGAAATACCAACAATGTTTGAGGGTTTTAAATTGTTGTTTTAGTCTTTCAGAATATTAGACACTTCTAAAATAAAATGGACTGCTCAATTTACTGCTGTGGAACCAAGTTTAGAATTTCAGCAGAAAGCCCCCCCCCCCCATTTAGCAGTGTGTATATAAGGTATTTTTTTTAAGGAACTCTTTGCACTGTACTTATGCGTGTGTTATTCACTTTGTGTTTGATTAGTGTCATGAGATTTGTCAAGAGATGTTTTATACAGCAGATTTTGCTGTTTGGGGGAAGGAGGAAGGGCAACATGGAGAAATATGAATTGGTTAAGGTTTATACAGAAATGCTGATAGCACTAGCAGACTAGACTAATGAACTATGTTACCCTTAGAGGGGTGTTTTGAACATCTCCCATTCATCTGCCAAAGAAGGCAGCAGCTTGGGCACTTGCTGGTTAAATGAAGTTGTTGACCTCTGCGAGTAGGGTACTAAGATTCACATGGGGAAAACTTCAACCGAACTCAACAGGTAATGTTTGGCACGTATTTTTGAAGAAGCCTAGGAGCACAAGGGCTCTTTGCTTTTTGCTTTGCTTTTGAACATCTACATAGCTGAAGCCCATTCATGATGCCTGACCATTAACACCCATCTGCTGAATTTGTTTTACAAATCAGCCCGGTTTTGGAGGTCACGTTCTCCATTGAAAGTGCCATCAAGGAATACACATGTAATTACACAAATGACTGTACAAGCTATCACCAGTTCTCTCCTCCACCCCTCTCCCCAGAGTCCGCCTGCCATTAAAATGCAAATACAATGGCCTCATTAGCTAGCAAACAACACTCACCGACCTGCTTTTAAAGAGAAAAGTCTCTCTTCAATTTTAACGAAAGATTGCATAAAACGCACACACACAGTCCTTTCTTCCGTTGCTCACCATATCATGGTATCAGGTTTTGCATTTGCATACCCACCATCACGGAAAAAATCTCAAAATGAGATCATCAAAACGAACGTTTCAGGGGAAGCTCGCGCTAGATCGCATCGGCCCCTTCGCCTCCCCTCTCCATCTCCACCACAAATCAGATTTACCAAGGGGGTGGGGGTGGGAGATGCTAAGCAGTGCTGGAGAAAGCTTGCTAAATCGCCCCAAACCCTGGCTTATGTAAAAAGCTACCATTACAGGTTAAAACATCACAAAGCAAGAGCGAGATCGGAATAATTATTTTTAAAGCACACCAGAGAGGAACACCACCTTGGGCGTCCGATGGCAACACAGCTTAGTTGAAAAGAACACAATGTTTAAGAGAACATAACGAAGATGTCTCCCCCCCCCCCCCCGCTCCTGTGCCACACACTGAGCAACTGGCTCTTTATGCCAGGATTTAGCAATTAGGGTGACAAAAGAGAGAAGAAACCCAGCTACAAATGTCCTCTCCATTCCAGCGCGCGCGCGCACCCCCCCCCAACCCCACGGCCCCAGGATAGGGCTTCATTTCGTTCAGCGCCCCTGACCTTGTAGTCCTCAAAAAACTCCACAATCCTTCTTCCCCCCCTCTCCCGCTTGGACTGCGCCTGCCTTTGTGTCTGCCTGTCACTCACCGGCAAACCAAATGAGAGCTGATTCATGAAAAGCACAAAGCCAGAAAACAGACTTTCACACACACAACATTCTCTCACACACATAATATCCTCCGGGACCAGACAGAAAGTCCGCGCTCGGTGCACTGCGTCTCTTCTAAGAGAGTTGCCTTCGTGCCCCCCTCCCACAAACCCTCTTTTTGAAGGGAGAGTCCCCCCGTCCAAGCTTCATAGCGTGACTTCCCTAAAACATCTCTTGAGGTTTTCTTGCTTAAAAAAAATTGGTCACCCAAACTGGTTTCATCCCCTCCCCCCATTTGGGTGTCTTCCCCCCCCCCCCAAGAATAAAGGCGATGCGATTCCGAAGGCCGCACGTGTGCAAAGGAGAACACGCGTTTAAAGGGGGGAGCGCAACTCAAGAAAGGAGGAACTTTAAAAAGACAGGCGGACTTGCCTGCCGACGAAACCACCCACCCACCCCGAGCTACAGAGCGCAGCCCCGAAAAAGCAAAGTTCGCGGCGCGACGGCGACACAAACACAGGGAAAAGGAGGGGAGAAGCTTCATTTTTAAAGACCCCCCCAAAACTCTATTTGTCAGCCATGTTGGGAGATTGGGAGAAGCATCCGTCAATACTCTTCCCTCCTGAGAACTGCAAAGAGTGTTGAAAGAATAATCACGAGGGCGCTCGTGGGGAAGGCGCCCGAGCGAGCGCGGGAGGAAGAGGAGAGCGGGGAAAGGGCACCGGAGGGGAGAAGCGCGCTGACCTCTTTCCAGGAGCCCCCTCAGCCTCGCAGAATCCAGCCCGAGCCGCCTGGTCTCCCGTCTACCCAATCCTAAAGGGCAGCCATCTTGCTTCCTTCTGCTCCTTTACGAAAGCAGCCTAGCCTCCGCATCAATATTCATAAGGCCCTTTTGACGTCTGTTCTCTCATCACTCGGTGAAGCCTCCGCGTCGCTCCCCGCGGCGGACGTGACTGCCATGTGAACGAAGAAAAGCACACGCTCGCTCTTGCGCGCGCTGCCTCCCGCCTCTCTCTCGCTCTTGCGGTAGGCGCCTGCCCGCTCGGAGCAGCGAGGAACGGAGGGCTTTCCCACACAAAGGCTCGCAATAATCTCCCCCCCCCCCCTCGGCTGGGTTGTACAATAGCGGGGGTGGCCCTAAAGCGACGGCGTTTCCAGCGGCTTTTCTTGTCGTGGATTTCTGCACTGCAGCTCCAGCCTGACACAGCGGCAGACAAAGGAACTCAGAACCAGGAGCTGTCATTCTTAACAGGCGTTGCTGCTGGGGGAGCGCTCGTCCTCTCCGTCTCTTCCCCCTTGTCCCTTTAAGAGAAGTTTGCACAATGGCCTGGCGTCCCGACTTCATCTTAAGAGTAGATTCCTCCCCAATCCAGAGCTCTCTCGGCCTCCACTAGCCAGGGCTCTTGTGTTTTAAAAGTCTGCTCTAAACTTCTAAAAAAGAAAGGAAAAGGCAGCGCTGTCCCCCCAACCAGCAAGGCCCACCTCTTGTTTACGTCGGCCATGTGAGTGCAGGAGGATCGCGATGACACAAAGTCCTTTGGAACTTCTCTTCTGTCCAATTTCTCCCAAGCTCTTGAGCACAGCCCTTAGGAATTTCCAGAATTTGAGTCCAATGGCACTCTAGAGACCAACAAGATTTTCAGGGTATGAACTTTCGAGACTCAAAGCTTCCTTTTTTAGATGCCATCTGAAGGTGTCTGAAGAAGGGAGCTGTGACACTCAAAAAACTTATATCCTGAAGATCTTGGTTGTCTCTAAAGTATCGCTGGACTCAAATCCTGCTGTCCTACTGCAGACCAACACAGCTAAGTACTAGAAGCTACCTGGCAATTTGGAGCTCAGGTTCTTCCATGAATATCTACAGTGCTTTTGGGTGGAAGTCACAACTTAAATGGATTATTAGGTAAATCATTTCAATTAGAAAAAAGAGGAATATTGCCGCAGCCACAGGTGTCTGTTATTTATATTTTCCTGCTTTGGCATGGCAGGGGGGAAAAACTGCCCAGAGATGAATACAGTAGCAAAGTACTATGGGGCCAATTTAGGCAAGTACATAGGATCGGACAGTTTGTTACAACATACACGTGTCAAACTGCAGCATTAAAAAAAAAGCTGTAAAGCAATAAGCGATTCGTAGCAGCAAATGAAACAAAAATGAGAGAATTCCTCTTTATCAAACTTGTCAGCACACCTTTCATATCTGAATGCCTGGACAGACACAAACATAGAGCTACATAGACACAAAAATAGCTGTTCAGATGCTGCAAAACTAAAATGCAAAGAAATGGACACGCTAGTTATAAAGAGAGTAGTGCTGAGATAGAAGGATGTAAATTAATCAAAGTTCAGCTGCAACCAAGTTACTTTGAAAGTTTATTTTTTTTTAAAAAAATGTAGCCGTTTATGTAACTTTCTAAAGAACTTTAGAAATTTATGTAACTTTATAAAGTTTTTAAGTTATTCTTTTTGCTGCTTTGGTGCAGTCAGAAAATAACCAGAGGTACTATTAAGGAAAGGCAGGTAGGACATTCATATTCTTTGTATGATTATTTCCCCTCCCACCTCTGTTCATCTCAACAAAATATGAACTTCTATCACTGAAGATAACTTGTGTTTAAATTCTACCCTTTAGGCAATTTTTTTTTTCAGTTATGACTTCATGGAGTGTACACACACACAAGAAACTTAATAGAAAGCCAATATGGTAGAGTGATTAAAAGTGTCTGAGAGACTCAGGTCTGAATCACCCCGTCCCCATGAAGTTTGTTGGGTGCCCCTAGGCTGACCATACACATTCAGCCTAAACCACCAAACTGGGTTGATGTAAGGTGTAGTGATTGAATGTTAGAGAAGTTAGAGGGCTGGACTTAGACCAAGGGTCCCCAACAGGGTGCCCGTGGGCACAATTGTGCCTGCTGACACTTTCCTTGTGCCAGCCAAGTGTTTTGAAAAAGTGGGTGGGGCCAGATGGAGCTTTTGCCCAGCATGACTTCTGATTGGACATTGGAGATTTGATCAGCTGTGCGGATTTAAAAAAAAAATTGCTTTGGTAGAAGCTGCTTCAACAGTACAAGAATCTTCACCGTGTGACTGAAGGCACACTGTAGCAATCATTTTGTGGCAGCCATTTTGTTGCTTCACCCACCACACTGTGTCAGAATTCCAAATGTGCCTGCAGGCTCAAAAAATTTGAGGACTCCTGATTTAGACCTGGTTGAACTTGTAAAGAAGCTCACTGAATGACCTTGGTTTAATCATGCAACCTGAGCCAAATACAAATTGGGGATGCTGCGGACATAACATGGGATAACTCTCCATAAATGTACATCATCATAAATGTTTATCAAAATTAAGGGAAAATTTAAAGCTGCTGTCATGTGATAGCCATTAATGTGTGTACCTGTTCCATCATGTGCAGTTGCCCCTCTATCTGGTAGAATGCACTTGGTAGGATGAATCTCTTGACCGTGTTTAGCTACATGCAACTCACAGTGCAAACAAACAAAATGAATGTACTCGAGTTATAAGTTCTGTTCACAGCATGTTACTGATGCTGGCAGGTCACATGTATGTATTCTTTATTACAGCACTTAGCCAGTACATTAAACATAAGGTTTAAGTGCACATTTTACAACCATTTAAAACATGAAGCATAATACTTGTATGATTCAAAGACCAAGCAATGTGTTCATTGGAGGGAATTTTATTTATTTATTTATGTACTCCATTAGTACTCCACTTTCCCCCTAATGGAGACCCTTTCCTCCATTTTATCCTCACAACAACCCAGTGAGGTAGTTTAGGCTGAGTGTGTTTCTTTGCCAATATTATGAAATGTTGGAATATATTATTAGTTTCAGTTTATTACATTTATATCCCGCCTTCCCCGCAAGCAGGCTCAGGACCGTTCACAACAGCAGTTAAATACAGAAGTTAAAAACATACAATTAAAACATATAAAATCAGGCAGTAGTAAAGTGTCAGACTCAATAAAAGGTTGCAATAGAACCATAAAGTGCCAATAGAGCTAGGGTATAACAATCAGGGCTCATTTTGAGGGGGAACGCGCAGGAATGCAGTTCTGGCAGTTCCCCAAAGAGGTCACATGACAGGTGGCCCTGCCTACCTGACTCTCAGCCATTTTGGGCCCGTTTCAGCCCGGATCGGGGCTGAAATGGCCCGGATTGGGCCTCTGACGGGTGGTGGATCACTCTCCTGCTCAGTAGCGGCCTGATTCTGACCATTTTGGGCCCAATTTCAGCCCTGAATGGCCAGGATTGGGTCCAAAACAGCCAGGATAGGTGATGTCAGGGGGCGTAGCATATGCAAATCAGTCATGCTAATAATACTTCCAGTGATGTCAAGGGGCATGGCATATGCTAATGAGTTATACTAATGAATTCCTCCAGCTCTTTTTCTACAAAATGACCCCTGGTAACAATCACCCTCAGGGCGGCACAGTGGGGCATGGCAGTCACGGGGGGGGGGGGACAGAGGAGGGGGACAGATGCTGAGCCTCAACATAGGCCTAGAGGAACGTCTCCATTTTACAGGCCCTGCAGAACGGTAACAAATCTCACAAGGCCTGGATCTCCAGTGGGAGGGAGTTCCATCAGGCTGGTGCTAGGGCCAAAAAAGCCCTGGCCCCAGTTGCGGCTAGACAAATGTCCTCAGGCCAGAGACCACCAGCCACTGCTTATCAGCTGAGTGCAGAACTCTCCAGCTCACCTCACAGATAACCAGTTTTCTTTACCCAGATAACCAGTTTTTTCCACCCAGTTCTCAAGGCTATAGTTGGCATGAAGAAAATAATCCACTTAGTCTGCACCCTTCCCCTGAAATGCTTTTCTATAAGCTGTGGATTTTTTGCAGAATGAATGTAATCTTCACCTGCTGCTTGAAATAGCACAGTCAAACCTTTCTGCTGTTAAACTGGCTTTATGTGAATACAGGGAGAAGGGCTTTCTTTCACCATGCTTGTTGCAAAACCCTGCACTTCCTAAGGAGGTCCTCTTATTCACAGAAACCCTTTTCAGGTGTTATGGCCACACGGAGCAGTAGCCTGGCAACTGCACATTTTGGGACTGTGTGCTACCTACAATCTTCTGAATATGTGAGGTCACCAGGTTGTTTGAGCAGGGGCAATGCATGTATTTTGCATGTGGATACAGCTTTGGTATGCACAAATAAGAATCCTGGGAAATCCAGTAGTTAGTTCATGTATATCCAAGTTGTACACACATGCAAAATATGCATGTGCTCCTGTCCAGACAACATGGTAATGGCATGATTCATGAGGATCTACATTTGGTGGATGGATATAACATCAGAAAAAGGTTACAGGTTTCTGTTCAACATTATGAATTCAGCGGCTTGGGAATAGAGTTACAGAACTGCAGATGTTCCTCCAGATTCTTCTTTGGAACCTTTCATAGATATTCTGAAGTATTCATTCATTCACTAGATTTACATCCAACTTTTTAACCCTGAGGTCCTCAGAGTGACTTAAACATTTTCCAAATGAAGTATTATCTACAGCCCCCTGCTACTCTGTGTCAGATGTTATTCAGCGTCGCAAGTGCTGAGTGGTGTATTCTTCAGCTTCTTCCTCTGTAGACTGGAAATCTTTAACATCCCAAGAGCCAAGCTGGGAGGAGCCAGGTGCAGCTCAGCATCCGATGTCATACCACTACTTTCTCGAACTTATTTATGCCCCTCCCCAATACACACTGTTCTTATAGTACGTAAATGTTTGTTGAAAATCCACTAGGATTTACTTCGTTGTAAAACTTGCAACTTGGATCTGTTCACTCTATCTGTAAACTGTTCATCTTCCAATTTCTCAATCATCTACCTGTTTATGTAAGCTACACATGCTCTGTTCCTTCAGCTCCCCCTCCCCCCAACAAATATGTACCAGCTTGGATGCCAGTCCTGGATGTGTCACTCCCACCCAAATTGATGGCATTTATGATCGCAAGATCATAATGTTGCTCCCCACCCACCCTCTACTGTTTCTCATCTGTATAGCATGGCTAAGACTTGAAATATTCCTCTAGCTGAGGTTCATTGGTACAGAAGCATCAGAAGATACAGAAGTGAAGACAGTGAGCATTCCAGTTCTTCAAAAGATTATGTGTGAAGTAGCCCTCAGCTGTTATGAAGTGGAAAGGAGTACAAAATTCATACTACAGATAGCTGAGAAGTGATGCATCCTTAGATTGACTACTAGTAAGCCACATGTATGCCTCAAATTTGAAATGTCTGTATTTATTTACATGCATTATGTTTAGTAAAACGATCCATTAGGTCACCTTCCTTTTCGTTTCATCTTTTATGCCCCTCGCTGCCCTGATCTGCGTCCTTCTGTGTTATAACAGGTGGTTCTAGCCTGCCTGGAATTTTCTTTGGCTTTTGCCCAGCTTGGAAACAAGCCTAGCCCCTGTCTTGCCAATGCTTCCCCCAACAACGGTACAACATATGTTGATTTTAAAAAGCAATGTGCCCTAGGCAGCCCCCACCCAAAGAAACAGCTGCTGACCGGGGTAGCCTGAAGAAAACAGTGGAGATTTTGTTTATAGATTCTTAACTGAATACCTGCTTTTCCTATACATGCACAACAAAACAGGCAGTACAATGCACACCAACGTTCTTTATTCCCAGTGTAGCAAATGAGTACATTCTTGAAATGCTTACTCTTATAGGTGTGGCTTGCCTATTTTAGAATGATGCTTTACTATGGCCAGCAACAGATCTTGTTTCTTACAGGCTTGATAACATGAAGAACAGTACTCTCAGAAAAACAGTGGGATATTATTTCACTACAGAAGGTAACCCTTCAATACAGATGTAGGTCTGAGGCTTCTCTATGAAGTTGCTTGACTTCCAGGGCTACTAGCTGACCCCATAGCTATACATTTATTTAAGTTTCTCTTGCACTCTTTCCCTAAAAGCCCCAGGCAGGTCAATACCACGGTCAGAACTTACTCTCAAAGTTATCTAACTGATTTTCAGTAACTGAAATCCGGACTCACTGGTGAACAGGAATCACATTCGGAGTCTCCAGCTTTTGCACCCAAAGCCATATCCACCCAAGACATGGATTTAGACCTGGGCACTTCACAAACCAAGACCTACAGTTACTATACTCTCCAGCATACAGGATTCGTTCATTGTGGCTCAGTGTGAATCAGGCCAAAATGGTACATAAAACAGTTGCGGGGTTGGGAAATTCCTGGAGATTTGGGGGTGGAGCCTGGGAAGGGCAGGATTTAAGGATGGATCACAGCAGGAATGCAATGCGGATTCGGTTTCGTTTTCTCGGCCATGTCGGATGCTCCTCTCCGCAGGTCTGGGAGGAAGCGCCCGAGCAGCCTGACCGGGCGGCTGATCTGCGAAGATTAGCCCCCAGGACTCCCAATGAGGGAGGCAGGGTCCGGAACGCGGCGGGAAGAGCCCCCTGAAATCGATGCAGGGGGTAAATTGCCCGTTTGTTCCTATGGAGGCCGGCAGACATGCGCGGCACCTCGAGTGCTGCCGGGCCATGGAAAATGGCAAAGAGCAGAACTAGGCGGAAGCCTGTAAGTAAGCGAATCCCTTCTGTTATTACAAGTGCACGCGAAGGAGTGGTGGGATCTGAAGCTAAGAAGGCTCGTTCTTCCCCCTCGCTGAGTTTCAGAATTTGGTCGGCGTTCCCCCCCCTAAAATGGCAGCGAAAAAGCAGAATCCCGCTTTGGGCAAGTCAATCTCGGCTGCCCTGCAGGGGAAAGGAGAGTCGCTCGAGGACTTGGTGAAGAGGTCGGTTATCGAAGCCATAAAGCCCTTTGTTGACAAGCTGAATGAAATAGATCAAAGAGTGGGCTTAATTGAGAGCGAAGTGAAAACCATTAAGGAAGCAGCGGGGGGGGCAGAGAAGTCTGCTCGGGAAAATGTGTCACTCGTGAGGGCAACTAATAAAGAGTTAAAGCTGGTGGAGAACCAGCTGATCGGGCTACAAGTGGAACGAACACAGACAATTTTGCGCATCTAGAATGTGAAAGAGGAGGAAAATGAGGATTTATGGGATCTGGCCTCGGAACTATTGGCGACACCCGCGAAGGCAACTAAAGAAGAGGTAAAAAGCGCCATTTTGGAAGTCTGTCGGGCTTCTTCAAAATATGCAATGAAGCGTCAGCTGCCTCGCGAGATCATCATCGATTTTTCATCTAAGAGGATCCGAGACACTATCCTATACAACGCATACAATGCGGATCTGGACTTTCTGGGTAATAAAGTTAAGATACTGAAGGACGTTCCATTTTTAGTTCGGAAAAGAAGATTTAAGTATAAAAAGTTTGTAGCTCTTCTGAGGGAACGTGGAATAAAGTATAAATGGCTATTTCCAGAAGGTATCTGGTTTAGTTACAAAGATCAAGCTTACAAGATAACATCAGAAGATCAACTAAGGGATTTTGAGGACAAAAATCAAGAATTTCAGCAAGACACCAAGCAAGAAGAAAAGGATTTGAAGTCTGAAGGGGGGGGGGGGAACGAGCACTGCGGTTGCAGTTGCTCAGAGAGAATTGCGTCCGAGGCCCGGGGGGGGGGGGAGGAAGACTTAATTTGGATTGTAATCTGTATTTTGCAAGGTCAACCACTCCATCAATATCTTACAAAGTTTTAATTTTTTAATAATGGCAGTATGAAGGGAAAGCATTATTTGTAGTGTAGTGTTGTTATATGTTGCTGTTTTTTTTCTTTCCTTCCCCTGCCCCCCTTCTTTCCTTCTGTATTGTTAGTTAATGTAGGTAATAAAAAAAAATAAAAACATTTCAAAAAAAAAACCAGCAGGAATGCAATGCCATAGAGTCATTTTATCCAGGAGAATGGATCTCTGTTATCTGGAGATGACTTGTAATTCCAGGAGGACTAGACCCCACCTGCTTGTTGGCAAACCTAGTACATAAAATGGGAGTCAGCGTGGTGAAATGATTAGAGAGCTGATGAACTAGTATCAAGGAGACCTAGGTGTGAATCCCCACTCTGCCATGGGGACTCACTGGAAGACCTTAAACCAGTCTCATTCCCTCAGTCTAAACTGCCTCACAGGGTTGTTGTTCTAAGGATTAAATGGAAGAGAGCAGCATGATGTTGTAAACCACTTTGGATCCCATTAGAAAGAATACCTACATAAATATCTAAATATATTTCATAAATATAAATCATAAGTATAAATATCAAATGTTGAACGTTTGAATGGAAATGTGCTTCCCTAGGATCATTCATGGCAAATTGCCCAGAAATATTGAGACATCAGTGTGTACCTGCCAACTTTCCAAACAAAAATAGAGACATGTTTGTTACACCTTAGTTTTCATACAGGCAATCACTGTCCAAAGCTTCCCAAATATTGTGCAATTCTGAAGGCATAGTTCTAATTAAATTTCTGATCATGACTGACTGTAGACAACTATTTCCTATGGCCATGGCAACTATTGCCATGGTACAGATAACCATTGACCATCTGTAGCATTGGCTTGCAAACTGCACCAAGTCCTTAGATTAGATATCGTAGTAAGCTGTTTGTATGATTTTTATGTGCAGTATAGGAAAAACTTTCCTGTCGTAAGCTGTTACTCAAACATTTCAGACCCAGGGCCTCTCTACTTTTAACTCTAAGCAGCAATAGGGGATCCACTGAACTGCAACCTTGTGACAGGAAGTCACATGACTTCAAAGGCACAGGACAGGAAGTCATGTGACAGAAGGCCTTTGCCCGTGTGAGGGCAAGGACTGTGGGTGGTAGCCCAAGAGCTCTTAATACAGGAAATACAATCCAAGCACTAGGAGGAGTCCCATAGTGAGGAACCAGCCAGCTCAGAGAGGTTTGGAGGGCATTGCTCCCTGCAAAAGCTCTCCCTTTCCTTCTCTTTCCTTTTTTTTTTTTTTTAAATTTTTTATTGGGTTAGAATCCGTTATTTTTTCATTTACATTCAATTTTCCCCCAATTTTTCATTTCTAACCCCCTCCCTTTCCCCCCCTTTTGTTGACTTCCAACAGTTTTCCAACCCTTTGTCCCTTTTCCCTTACTTCTATTAAATTCCTCTATCTAAAACAAATATATATTCTCCATTATACTAAGCAGTACATCCTTAACTATTTTTCTTATTATATACCCAAACTGTAAGTCTTTGTTCCATCTTAGATAAACAATTTATCTCATTTTCCAATTTTAAATATTTCTATATATCATACACCATAAAAACCTTACACATTTAAATCAAACAATTTGACTTATTCTCTATATATTACTCATTCTGTCTTTTTATAATAATTCTATATAACTCTCATCACATGGTCAATCAATTTGACTCATCTATACCTTCAGACATTCAGTTTGGAGCATTATACAAATCTTATCAAAGAAAGAAAATATTGTTAATTACTCAATCCTTATATTTAATCCTTATAATTAATTATTTTCTATCAATATTCTATTTGTTAACCTATATATATCTATATATATGTCGATCTGTTAATCTAACTGCTTATAAATTCACATTTATCTCTTCTCCCCCCGGTAAAGTCACCCCCCTCTACATTTTATTATACTTCAGTAGTTCTCAAACTGCCACAGTTTTCCTCCCACCTCCCATTTCTTCTCCAGATATTGTTTCAGCTTCTCCCAATCTGTGTTAAACTGCCCTGAGTCCAGATTTCTCAGTTTTCTTGTCATCTTGTCCATTTCAGCCATGTACAGCAATTTGTAGAGCCAATCTTCGATAGTTGGCACTTCTTGTACTTTCCATTTTTGCACATACAAAAGTCTAGCTGCTGCCGTCATGTAAAATATCAGCGTCCTGTGATGGGCTGGAATTCCCTCCATTCCCAAGTTCAGTAGCAGGAGTTCTGGGTTCTTATTAATTTGAAATTGTAAAATTTCACTCATTTCTCTTATTATTACCCCCCAGTACTGCCTGGCTACCTCACACGACCACCACATATGGTAGAGGGAGCCCTCATGCTTCCTACATTTCCAGCATTTATTAGAAGTGTTCAAATTCCCTAGCGCAATCTTCTTTGGTGTCATGTACCAACGATAGATCATTTTGTAAATGTTCTCTTTGATATTTGTACATGTCGTTGTCTTCATTGTAGTCTTCCACAAGTATTCCCATGCCTCCATTGTTATTTCTTTGTTAAAATTTATAGCCCATTTCACCATTTGTGTTTTAACTGTCTCATCCTCAGTATACCATTTCAACAGTACTTGGTATACCTTGGATATTCTTTTCTTATCCTCTTTAAGAAGGGTCTGCTCTAGTTCCGAATTCTCTATTCGTATACCTCCTTTTACAGAGTCCGAGTTATACAAATCTCTGATCTGTCTATACTGGAACCAATCGTAATTAGGTGATAGTTCCTCTTGCGTCTTTATTCTAAGTTTAGATGCTTCTACTTTAGTTATTTCTTTATATGTTAAACATTGTCGTTCATCATCAACAGCTCTCGGGTCTATCACCTCATATGGAACCACCCACCAAGGAGTTCCTTCTTGTAGATAAATTCTGTACTTCTTCCAGATTGTGTATAGACTTCTCCGTACAAAATGGTGCAGGAACATCGAGTTGACCTTTACTTTGTCATGCCATAGGTATGCGTGCCATCCAAATATTTTTTTGTATCCCTCTAGGGCTAATAGTTTCTTGTTCTTTAATGCCATCCACTCTTTCAGCCAAACTAGGCAGATTGCATCATGGTAAAGTCTCAGGTTGGGCAGTTGCATTCCGCCTCTTTCCTTTGCATCTTGTAAAACTTTCATTTTCACTCGAGGCTTCTTGCCTGCCCATACAAAGTCTGATATTTTCCTCTGCCATTTTTCAAATTGTTTAGAGTCTCTGATGATTGGTATTGTCTGTAGCAAAAACATCACTCTTGGTAACACATTCATTTTAACTGCTGCAATCCTACCCAACCATGACAGATTAAGCCTATTCCATTTAATCAAGTCTCTCTCAATCCGAGTCCATAGTTTTTCATAATTGTTCTTGAATAAATCTATATTCTTTGCAGTCAGTTCAATTCCCAAATATTTCACCTTACTTGTTACTTCACAATCCGTTGTTTCCATTAACAGTTGTTGTTTCTGCTTAGTCATATTTTTGCATAGTATCTTTGACTTCTTTTTGTTGATATAGAAACCTGCCAAGTCTCCAAACTCCTTGATCTTATCTATCACTTTTGGCATGTTCTCCAATGGTTCCTCTACGATTAACATTATATCATCCGCGAATGCTCTGACCTTGTATGAATAGTCCTTTATTTTTATTCCTCGAATTTCCTCATCTTGTCGTATTTGTATCATCAGGATCTCCAATACTAAAATGAACAACAGTGGAGACAACGGGCAACCTTGTCTTGTTCCTTTACTTATAATCAGTTTCTTAGTCAATTCATCATTCACCACAATTGCTGCAGTCTGGTCTCTGTAGATTTCCTTAATTGCTCTGATGAATCTTTCTCCTAATTGTAGCTTTTCCATAGTGGCAAACATAAAGTCCCAGTTTAAATTGTCAAATGCCTTTTCAGCGTCAACAAAGAAGAAACCAACCTCTTTATCACAACGCTTATCATAATATTCAATAGCATCAATCACTGTCCTTAAATTGTCTCTTATTTGTCTGTCTGGCAAAAAGCCTGCTTGCTCCTCCTCTATAACTTCCGAAAGCCACCCCTTCAGTCTCTCCGCCAGTATCTTCGCAAAGATTTTATAGTCATTGTTGAGTAACGATATAGGTCTGTAATTTTTCACATTAGTCAAATCTTGGCCCTCTTTTGGGATCAATGATATGTTCGCTTCCGACCAAGTGTCTGGAATCCTTTGATCCCTTAGAACTCCATTGATCACCTCCTTTAGGAATGGTGCCAGCTCATTGGCCATAGTCTTATAAAATTTAGCTGTAAGTCCATCTGGCCCTGGCGCCTTTCCTAGATTTGCAGATTGTATTGCCATACTTATTTCCTCATCCGTTACTTCACTATTCGAGCGTCCGAGATTTCTGGTAGCGTCATTTTCTCCAGATACGACGCTATTGAGTCTTTATTTACTTCTTTCTTGTTGTACAACTTAGCGTAGAATTTATAAAAGGCTCTACTAATGGTAGTCTGTTCCAAATACGTTTTGTCATCTTCACAAATTTTGTTTATTGTTTTCTTTTCCCTTCTCTTCTTCAGTTGCCATGCCAGGTACTTCCCAGGTTTATTTGCACCCTCAAACGCTTTCTGGTTCAGCCTTTTGAGGTTCCACTCCAATTCTTTATTACTCATTGCTGTTAGCTGTTCTTGCAATATTTTAATTTCCTGGTATACTTTCTTTTTCCCTGGTCTCTTTTTTAACTGTATTTCCTTAGCTTTTATTTTCTCCTCAATCTCTCGTCTCTTCTCCTCTTTCTTCTTTCTTGCTCTACCATTTAAGTCCATTAGTATGCCCCTTATAACCGCCTTGTAAGCATCCCAAACTTTATCAGTTGGTACTTCTTTATTCACGTTGTATTGTATGAAAAACTTTGTCTCTCTTCTCAATATTTCCATATTCTCTTTTTCCTGTAGCAAGTCCTCATTTATTCTCCATGCTTTCCTTTTTCTCCTTTTCCCTAATTTCCACATAATTGGGTTATGATCTGAGCCTACCATCGGCATTATTTCTACATCTTTAGTCCATAACGCCAAATCTTTTGAGGCCCAGATCATGTCAATTCTTGATAATGTGGAGTGCCTTGCAGAATAGAAAGTAAACTGTCTGCTTTTAGGATATTCTCTCCTCCATACATCTTCAAGAGTCTCTTGTTGAATCAACTCAAAAAAGAGCTTTGGTAATAGTCCTCTTTTCTTTTGTGCCATTGTAGTCTTTTTATCCAGTTCCAAGTCTGTCACTCCATTGAAGTCTCCAGCAAGAATTATCTGATCATATGAAAGATCGTCTAAATGCTTCCTCAAATCCTCAAAGAAGCTCTCTTTTGCACCATTGGGTGCGTAAATTCCGACTACCAACACTCTCTTTAGGTTCCAAGTACATTCCACTGCTACAAATCTGGCTTCCACATCTTTCATTATGAATTTTGGTTGTAGCTCCTCTTTTACATACAACACCACTCCTCTTTTTTTCTTACTTGAGGCCGCTACAAAGTCCTTGCCCAATTTTCCCAATTTTAAATATTTTACATCCTGTTTTCGAATATGAGTCTCTTGCAAACAAACAATATCGCATTTTTGTTTTAGTAGCCAGTGAAAAATATTTTTTCTCTTATTCGGTGAATTTAGTCCATTTACATTCCAAGATAATACTTTACACTCCATATTCATAATCTTGTTGGTAAGTCTTTTTCATTGTCCCTTATAAATCGCTCCATCTCCCGCTCAGATCTGATACGCTTTTTGGCACCTCCAAATTCAAAGGACAAACCCTCTGGGAGCTCCCATCTGTACCTGATTTTCATGTCCTTCAACATCTGGATTAGCGCTTTATATTTTTTCCGATCTAGTAACACTGATCTGGGTAGTTCCTTCATTATAATGATTGTCTTGCCATCGATCTCCAATGGATCTTGAAACTGTTTAGTCACAATCTTCTCTTTCATATTTCTTGTTGTAAATTGTACAATCACATCTCTTGGTACTTTCCTCTGGGTTGCAATTCTCGAGTTCACACGATATGCCACATCCAGGATAGCCACAACATCCTCCTCCTCCTTCCCCAGGTATTCAGCTAACACCTCCGTCATCTGCTCTTGCGCTGTCTTTCCTTCCATTTCCGGCAGGCCGCGAAATCTCAGCTGCTTCTCCATATGTCTACTTTCCGCAACCGCCATCCTTCCCCTCATCAGCCTCATCTCTGTTTGTTGCGTATCTGCTAAGTTCTCCATCGCTCCTTCTACTGTTTTAACTCTCTGCTGCGTCCCTTGTAATTCACTTTGTATTGTTTCCATACCTTTCTTCACTTCTGACAGCTCCGATTTTACTTCTGACAGCTCCGATTTTACTGTCTGTTTAACCTCTTTGATCAGCTCCAATTTCATGTCTTTAAATTCTTTAATCACCTCCAAAAGTTTTTTATCCAGGTTTTCTATTGCCGATTGCCACTCTTTCTTCGACATCGTGGGGCTTGCTTTGGCTCGCTCCCACGAGTCTGCTCTCTTCCTTAGCTCCGTGGTGTTAAATTTAGTACCTTTTTTATTTCAAATGTCCCGGTCTTCTTGCATAAATTAATTTTAAAGGGTCCAAAATGTCGGGCGTCTTTTCTCTATGGTCTCTCTATGATTTTATAATCCAATATGGCCTACTTCCTTTTCCGCTGAGGCCGCGACCCTTCCCCTCTCAAAAATGGCGATTCCCTTCTTCCTGCCCTCCAGCAAGGGCCGCTTCTCTCCGGCCGCTCTATTGTTATTACGCACTTCCTGTCTCCCGTCTTCCCACAGCAGATCTCGCGATGGTGTCTTTTTCTCACAGCTCCAAAGCCACAGGTATTCAAAACAATAGTCCGATTTATTTAATAACTTCTTTAAACTTAGTCTCTTTTCAAATACAACTCCTGCCGAAGCTTCCCCTCCTTTTTACTAGTCTGTTGCAGTTTAAAAGTCTACTTTTTTTCCTCTCTGTTTTTATCAATCTGTCCCGTATCGGAAGATAGTGATCTTTACCTTCCCTTCACTCTCCTCGGGTTGTAATCGCTGTTTCGATTTCAAGTTCTCCTTTCCACTTCTTCCCCCAATCGAAGCTTGGGTATGTAGGTCTTATGCCAGCCGAATTGGCCCCAAAACTGCCGCAGAGATTGTAGCCGACCCGTCGCAAGGTGGGACCTCAAGGATCGGGAGGGGACCCGTTACGCAGAGCCCCCCCTCGTCCGAGATCTAACTCACCCTAGGGTCTTGAGCGTTCTTTGCCTGCTCTCCGCCTGAGAGCAGTCGGCCGTGGGCTATTTTCACCCCGCCGGCCGCTTAAAACGGCAGTCCGGTCAGCTCCGCAAATGGAGCTGCGTTAGACCTCCATGAATCCCAAACCGGAAGTCCTTTCCTTCTCTTTCCAGCTACAACACAACCTTCTGTTCTCCACCCCTTCTTGTCATTCAACCTCACCCATGTGCACAGAGTTGCCCTGTCCATGAAAGATCAGCTATATTTGCCTACCTGCTCAAGACAACTGACCCTAAAAAGGAAACCTTTCTAGAACAATCATGCAGAGTTGAAGAAAACCTATAGCTCAGGTTTCTTCAGCCCTATAGCTACCGTTGATTTCCTGCTCACATTTTTAAATGCAAAAATGTTTAATAAATATGTGAACAGTGAAGTAGCGCAATTGCGCAATTCCATATTTAAAATAAAATCAGAAATGGCGTTCTGTTCTCAATGTTGTTCCTAGACTGATAGTCCAATTGCTGAGTGATCCAATGTGGCAAGCACTGCAGTATGATTCCCTTTGTATACGTAGATATTGTAATAGTGCAAGGACCATTAAAATTTTTTAAAAGGGGTGGGGAATTATACAATCGCACATATAAGCCAGATGCAGGTGTGATGTTTAAAGGATGAGTAATGGCAAGAGAAGGGGTTGGAGATTTGTGGGAGGGCTCTTCTGAAGCGCGCGTGCAAACAAAAAAGCCTCCGCATGAATTGAAACAGTATGATCAGGGCTTTTTTTCTGCAAAAAGAGGTGGTGGAACTCAGTGGGTTGCCCTCGGAGAAAATGGTCACATTTGCGCAGAGGGCAATCTAAACTCCCCTCTGTCTGGAGATCAGGGGGCGGGGCCACCAGCCATGTGACCATTTTCAAGAGGTTCCGGAACTCCGTTCCACCGCGTTCCAGCTGAAAAAAAGCCCTGAGTATGATAATCACATGGGAAACCTGCATCAAAAATAAATGCAGACCACAACAGGTCTCACAAAAAATGCTTAAAACTCAGATCATGATGACCTACTCGCGCATGGGAAACAATGACGAGTGTAATGAGTGAGATAACCTGCCAGAGTTCCGTTAGCAGGCTGTCCCATTAAGAATATGTGAAAGCGGCCTTTGTGCAGTTAACATCTCTGTTTCTTGCTTACCCCAATTTATCCCTGCTAGTCCTAATCATGTATTGCATTCATTTACAATGATGGGCACTGAATGGGGCTGCTTCTAACCTTGGGTCCTACATAATATCTCTCCTGCTGCCTTCCAACTTGATTATTTATTTTCTTTGCTCAGTCACACACACTTCAAGAAGAAGCACACATCAGAGAGGTATTCATGTACCTCCTGCCAATTGTCTATTAAACCTTTCCAACTCTTTGATATCACAGTGATCTGAAAAGAGTGATGATAGGACTGGTGCCTTGACAGAAAGCAACTATGTCGGGGGGTCCCTGACCTTTCAGAGCCTGCGGGCACCTTGGGAATTCTGATGCACTGTAGTGGGTGCAGCCACAAAATGGCTGCCAGAGAAGATGGAGGAAATGGCTTTATTAAACAGGGGCAATCATTAAACAGGTGGGAAAAACCGCTTGGGAGAAACATTTTAACAGGAGATCCATTTACAACAAGTTGGGCAAAATTTACACATAAAGAAGCTGGCAAGAAAACAACAAAGCCTTCTAATGCAGCTAACAGTCTGGTCCTACAATACCTGGCCCATTCCTGGGTCCAACCCACCCCTCCTGGGTGAGGGATGCTCTCCTGCTTTTAATGACCATTCTGTCACTCAGCTCCTGGAAGAAGAACACTTTCCAACTTCAGGGGGGGCTTATATTACTTTTCCCATGGGTCAGCCTCCTTATTTCCAATTGGCCTTACTTTCCCCTCCATTTCTCCTTAGTCTTATTCTAAAGCTTGGAAAGATCTTGGGAATTGATGGCTAGGCTTACTGTAAAATTTACTGTAAGGCCTAGGATTGCCAGGTCCCTTTACCCTTCTGGTGTGTGTGTGTGGGGGGGGGGCACATGGCACTTACCTTGGTTGATGTTCTCATGTGTGCACTTTGCATGTGCTCCTGGCAGGCATGATAATGTTACTTCCAGACATCATTGCAGCTGGCAGGAGCACACCCACTGTGTGCTGGCCCAGGAGGTTTTTTGCCTCCTAGGTCTGTTCCCTGAGCTTCCCCCCTCCCCTCTGCTGGCCAGGTGAGTGGCAGCGAGGGTGGAGGCAGAAGCTGGGAGCGGGTGATCCCCCGCCCCCCACCAGGGGATCTGGCACCCCTACATACATCACACGAAGCTGTTGCTGATTAACTCTGGCCAATGAACCAGATCATGTTCAGATCTTCATTTGATGAGCCCTAATTGCATCTGAATAATCAATTTACTGTATTGGAACAATAAGCTAACCACGGCTAGTTCATTTAATCCATGCTTTTGCATTATGTCTAAACCAGTGAAAATCAGATCTAGATCAGACTTTGGATCTCCTGTACTCTTTTGAATGTTCTCACATTGTATATAATGGACTGCTTCCCTCATCCCACCTCATCTTTTGGTTACCTGGGGCACACAATCCAGTGGAAGATAGTTCCACACAAAACCCGTCTTACACAGCTGTCTCATTAGTCATGTTATACAGCTCCCATTTATTTTAGTGGGGAATGCTTAAGAGATTTTTCTGGGCTAGGCCTTTGGGCACAAACATGGTGCTCACTTGACGATGGAATCAGATCCCTCTTTGATGGAATCCCTAGGTTGCTGTCCCTTTTTTATACCTTTCAATGAGATTTAGAACCTCTCGTTATCTATAGCTAACACGTCTCAGTTACATATGAATGGGGGACCATTCTTAGAAAACCCAGAAATAAGATAGGAGCCGTTTTCACACTGCTTACCGGCCATGGAACATCGCACCAAGCTTCTGGAATGACAGCATCTTCCTGGCGCGATTTCACGCAAGAACGTCTTGTGTGAAATTGCTCTAGGAAAACGCTGTTGTTCTGGGAGCTTGACGTGATGTTCTGTGGCCAATAAGCAGTGTGAAAATGGCCACCCTTGGCAATTCATGGTGGTGGGCAAAGTGATGGAGCTGCATCTGCTTCCTCCACTTAACCTGAACAGATTGCACGCACGCTCATATGTCAAGGACTGAAAACAGATAAGGCATTCATTCATTTCATCCTGTCTGTAAAATACAAATTGCAGATTTCTACAGCCTCAACTTTTCCTAGGCTCATGCAGGGAAGGGAGTTTTTATCTTTCAACCATTGCTCAGTTTTACTATTCAAAACTGGGCTCTCTGCATTAGTTTAAAGGTGAAAGAAGAAGTTCTCCAAAAACATGCATCTCTTTTTTAAAATGCTAATCACAGAACAGGTTGCTCATTCAAGAACAGCAAAAGCAAGTGGAGGTTGAATGATTAAATCTTTTGTCCATTTCCTCCATGATCTGAGGCAAATTGAGGCTGCATTAATCTGTAATTTTGGTTTTATGGATAGCATGAGATGCATGACTTTCGTCTCTCTTGTCTGAATGCTGACATATGCTGACATAAATATCCAGATCCACTCACAAATATGCATACATACAGATGGATAACACAGTTTGTGATGTACTGGAGCTGAAATTCCCCCTATTTTTTAATATAGTTATTAGTTATATATGGAACAAGATATTATAATGCATCACCCACCCCCAATGGAATTACTTCCATTCAGAAGCACCAGTCATCTCAGAACAGGATTCTGGAGCAGTATATGGCACTCCTCTTCTGGCCATCGGGTAGGGGGAAAGGGGGGAAAGCAACCTTTTCCCTTTCCCACTCTCAAGAAACCTCCCTCCCTCTCTGCTGTATATAAGAACTGGCTAAACTAGATGAGATAGAAATCCTTTCCTAATCTAAATTGACTTGACATCGGGAGGGTAAAAATGGATAAGATCTCAGGAAAGCTTGATCTTGTCAGATCTCAGAATCTAAGCAGGATTGGCTTTGGTTATTAATTGGATGGGAGACCTCTAATGAAGACCAGAGTTGCAGAGGCAGGCAATGGCAAACCACCTCTGTTCGTTTCTTGCCATGAAAACCCCACCAGGGGCCTCTATAAGGCAACTATGACTTGAGGGCAGGATTTCATTTCCCACTATTTTCAGTGTTCTATACTCTGAGCATTCTGTAGTCCCCTTTTACTAATTTCCCCCAAGAATCAGGTACTCTTCTATAATAACGTCCCTCAAATCTTCAAGTCTGCTTTTCCATCTGCCTTCTCTTCTTGACCGCTTTTGCTGGCAGGGATGAAACTAGTACTGCAGGAAAGCTGAAAGGGAGAGAAGGGGAATTATTTGTGAGAATACTGTAACCTACAAGGGAGCACATAGAGATTATCTAGAGGGCATTCTTTTAACTTTCCCTTCTTTTAGGAACTTGACAGGAAAGTAGTACTGCTTTCCAGGGCTTTTTTTCTGGGAAAAGAGGTGGCAGAACTCAGTGGGTTGCCCGTGGAGAAAATGGTCACATGGCTAGTGGCCACACCCCCTGATCTCCAGACAGAGAGGAGTTGAGATTGCTCTCCATGCCGCCAAGCGGCGCAGAGGGCAATCTAAACTGCCCTCTGTCTGGAGATCAGGGGGCGGGGCCACCAGCCATGTGACCATTTTCAGGAGGTTCCGGATCTCCGTTCCCCTGCGTTCCAGCTGAAAAAAAGCCCTGCTGCTTTCCCATATTTTAGGGAGGTGCATCAGAAGCTATGACCACCAGTCTTCATGTGCATCTCAAACCTATTTGGATGCCTAGAAATCATTGAAAGTTACCTTTGCACAATGGCTTAACCTTTTGAGGCCCACAGTTCTGGCTATGATGACATTCTGGCACCTGAAAAGGACAGCTTCCATGCAAGTGTTAGCAGTCCAGGAAGCCACTGACACTACTATGAAAACTCCACAGATGAAAAAACGAAATGACAAGAATAGAGGATGTACCCAAGCCATACAATAGAAGCAAACCATAAAATGGATGACATTTCTAGCAGTCTCTGCCTGATGGTCCTAACTTGTGTTCTGGCATTTACAGATGATTCAAGCGAAAGAAAAAAATGTATGTTCTCGACTGTGCCAGGCTGAAAGTAGAGGATTTTTTACAGTGTGATCCTCAGCAGAGGTGCTCCAGTCTAAGCACACTGATTTCAATAGGTTAAAACTGGTGTGACTCTTCTTAATATTGTATTGTTAATGTTTTAATGAGAAAAAAACTAGATGAACCCATGTGGCTGAATTTAAGACCCTGATCTGTTACCTTCTACTTCCTTGGTTTTGTAGCTCTTGATAAATCCATGGTAATCTATTGGCAACATGAGCAAATCTTTCTCAAGTGATTTATATTCTCATTACTGGTAAGAGAAGACATGACTTAATATTGCTTGAGCTCAGGGCTTTTTTTCAGTGGGAACGCGGTGGAACGGAGTTCCAGAACCTCTTGAAAATGGTCACATGGCTGGTGGCCCCACCCCCTGATCTCCAGACAGAGGGGAGTTTAGATTGCCCTCCGTGCCGCCAAGCAGTGTGGAGGGCAATCTAAACTCCCCTCTGTCTGGAGATCAGGGGGCGGGTCCACCAGCCATGTGACTATTTTCTCCATGGGCAACCCACTGAGTTCCACCACCTCTTTTTCCAGAAAAAAAGCCCTGGTTGTGCTCTAGTTTTATCTCAAAGCACAACATAAGACACTTCTAAAAATATTCTTGGCATTGATAAAGAAAATGGCTACACCCAAAGTAACACAAAAGTCTTGTTGTTAATATGACAGGATCATAGTAGGCATGCTGCTACAATCAAAACAACCAGTGATTGCTTAGCAGGTTTGACCAGAAATATGAAAAAAGAAATAGAGAGTAAAAAGCCACGAGAAGTCAAAGAAAGACATGTAAAGTTACAGGAGAATGTGAGGGGTGATATGATTTCCAAGAGTCTTTTCTTTACAAATAAAGGTGTGATTGGGATGAGTAGTGTAGTAGTTACTAGGGAGGTGCAGAACGAAAATCCCAAGCCATAAAAATAATGGGAAAAAATGATTTCGAGCCTTCTGTCTCTCTGGAACAGAGATGCTGGTTTGGGCTGCTTGGTAGTCACGGAAACTCTTCCTCTGAATATTCCGTGATATTTTTCGATTTCGAGTGCTTTCAACTGTTCTGCCTCATCACAGCAGCATGCAGGCACTTCTCAATTTTTGCAGGTCCCCCCCCTCCAAATTTCCAGACCCCCCCCCAGGCAACCGACCACAATTATTCCTTCCAATTAGATAATAGAGTACAGAGCTGTCCCCTCCCACAAATGCTTTTATGAACAGAAAGAACCCTTTCTGTGAGCCTTTATGCCCAGAAAGGAAAGAGGTACCAGCAGTGTCTCTGTGTGCCATGAGGTGTCGGCAGGGGGTGGGGAGGGAAGAGTCTCTTCTCCCTGCAAACTAGCAACGAATCGTGTTATGCAAATGAGGGTACACTTAAAAGAACTTCAACAACAAAAAAGTAAACATAAAACAGCATTTTTTCTAAATGTTGCTGGATAGCATGAGCCTGTGGAGCTTCTCTCTTGTTCGTATGCCAGCACGCCACTAAAGATTTGTTTGCAATTTCTTGCCAAAAGAGTCAGTGAAATGAGCTTGGGATGCCAACACTCTCCTACTTCAGGGTCTGTTAACACCACCCCCCTTTTTTGTGTGCCCTGGAAGTTGAGTATCCAGAGGGAGGACTGTACCTTGTGTGATTTTGGTGCCATTGAGTGCAAAGCAGCTGCCCCCAGAGCCTCCAATTGGTTGTCCTCCACTTCCCCATTGAAAAGAATGGCCCCAAAAATTACAAAGACAAAAGAAAACTAACAAATTCTGAGTCCAGCCTGGCAGTGCCCCATCCTAATACTACCCAATCACAATTAACATTTCATTCAACAGCCACAGCTATGAAAATGGAATGGTACTTTTCAAAACACACGCTCCTAGTAGTTACTATGAACCAGGAGGCCTAGGTTCAATTGTCTCCTTTGTCATGAAACTTACTGAGTGACTTCAGGCCAGTACTCTTTCTTTGACTGACCTACTTTGTGAGATTATTGTGAAAAGAAAATGGAGGAGAGGAGAAACATTTATGTTATCCTTTGGAAGAAGGGTGGGATAAAAATGTAATAATAAATGAGGGAAATATTGAATTGGAAAAGAATTTTAGCTGACCAGGCTCAAGTGGGACATTGGAAACTGGCTTGTTTCTTTATGCATATGGATCTCATATCATATGCATGAGTTTGGAATGTCTGAGGATTATAACCATCTTTCATTTGTTTGTTCAAAACTTAGCCCTCCTTTTTTAAATTAATTCAGTTGTGCTTTTTGTTTGTTTAACTTTCTCTTTTTGCTGTCAAGATTAAGTACTTGAAAGGAGGAAGGAGGCATTCACAGTGATCATGGGAAAAGAGAGAGATTTCTTTGCTGACCAACAGCTCCTTTTTAAAACTGTTTATCAAAAATCTTATTTCACAGTTGCTTCCTGGATTTTAGTAGAGCTGAGGTTTTTGTTAATGTCTTTCCTGGGGTTTTATTAATCTCAAATTCAGTAAGTTGATCTTGGGTTAATACCAAATTACAAATATCCAGCAGTTTAGGAACCTCTTTTTAAATATTAATTTTTAAATCCTGTCAAAGCTCCCTTCGTCAGGTATCAGAATAGATCTTGCTCTAGGTAACACATTAGTTCATCATAGCTTGTACTGACCGACACTCAGCTGAAAAGAAGTCATGGAACTTTGTTTTTATATGTGAGAGATTATTATACGTGCAAAAGTAAGAGTCTGATACTGCCTACAATAGAGGAATGGCTGGTGAAAGTGCTGGAACTTGGCTGTGATGGCTAAACTTACTTCACCAATTAGACAAAAGACAATATGTTCGTTTATTGCTGATTGGAAACTCCGTATAGATTTTTTGCATGAAACAGATAATAATGATTTGATGATTTGTGGGTTTGATGGATAAGGAATTTGGACAATAGAAAAAAGAGAGCTTTTCATTATAAACAGAATAAGAATTTTTTTTGTAATGATATCTATATGTGTCTCAGAGAAAATCGGAAACCTTCTTTTAGTTTGTCTAGGGTCGCCTCCCCCTTTTCTATATTTTAGTGTTTTTCTGTGTTATTCTTTTTTCTTTTATATAATCTTTACTTAACAAAAAATTAAACATCATGGTTTGTACCCATCCAAACAGCTTCCCAAGATGGAAGAAAGAGATCAAGAAAGAGTTTTTCCAGTTCCCCCGAGAAATGATCTGGGGTCCATCCCACCTGAGGTCATTTGGATCTTCCTGTCCCCAGGGCTTTTTTTCTGGGAAAAGAGGTGGTGGAACTCTGTGGGTTGCCCTTGGAGAAAATGGTCACATGGCTGGTGGCCCCGCCCCCTGATCTCCAGACAGAGAGGAGTTTAGATTGCCCTCCATGCCGCTGGAGCAGCATGGAGGGCAATCTAAACTCCCCTCTGTCTGGAGAACAGGGGGCAGGGCCACCAGCCATGTGACCATTTTCAAGAGTTCCGGAACTCCGTTCCACCGCATTCCAGCTGAAAAAAAGCCTTGCCTGTCCCAAAGGAAAGAATTTGGTTTCTGGCCATTTGACTCTTAGCGGTCTCTTTGTCCCTTTTGGGTGTAACCTAGCAGCAGGGAGTGAGGTAGTAAGCCATTGTCCTGCTGCAGGCAGGATCCTGAGCATAACTAAGAGCTTGAGTGCTCTGTGCTTGGAGCTTTATGGCCCCTCTCTTCAACTCCCCTCCCTTCTGCCACATACTAGTCTGTAGTTGCCCTGTCCATGAAAGATCAGCTATATTTGCCTACCTGCTCAAGACAACTGACCCTAAAAAGGAAACCTTTCTAGAACAATCATGCAGAGTTGAAGAAAACCTATAGCTCAGGTTACTTCAGCCCTATAGCTACCGTTGATTTCCTGCTCACATTTTTAAATGCAAAAATGTTTAATAAATATGTGAACAGTGGAGTAGCGCAATTGCGCAATTCCATATTTAAAATAAAATCAGAAATGGCGTTCTGTTCTCAGTGTTGTTCCTAGACTGATAGTCCAATTGCTGAGTGATCCAATGTGGCAAGCACTGCAGTATGATTCCCTTTGTATACGTAGATACTGTAATAGTGCAAGGACCATTACAATTTTTTAAAAGGGGAGGGGAATTATACAATTGCACATATAAGCCAGATGCAGGTGTGATGTTTAAAGGATGAGTAATGGCGAGAGAAGGGGTTGGAGATTTGTGGGAGGGCTCTTCTGAAGCGCGCGCAAAAAAAAAAAAGCCTCCGCATGAATTGAAACAGTATGATCAGGGCTTTTTTTCTGCAAAAAGAGGTGGTGGAACTCAGTGGGTTGCCCTCGGAGAAAATGGTCACATGGCTGGTGGCCCCGCCCCCTGATCTCCAGACAGAGGGGAGTTTAGATTGGTCATGCCATGTGACCATTTTCAAGAGGTTCCGGAACTCAGTTCCACTGCATTCCCCCTGAAAAAAAGCCACTGACATGAGTGGAGGAACTACTAATAATCCTTGATCTGATGACAGCTGCCTCATGGGCACGTGTGGGTGGAGGTGCTCCCACAAGGAAGGGCCTTCAGGGTTAACACCAGCACCTTGACTTGAGGATGGAAGTAATTGATGCTTCATGTAGCAATCTTAATCTTCTTATATTCTTATGGAAGTGGGGTAGTGGGAACAGGGAGCTAGAACACAGAGGCCTGAGAATATAACAGGCCAAGAGGATCAGAAGTTCTAGGGAAAGAGAAAATGATCTAGACAGAAAAGTGGGAGAAAAGGAGGCCAGAGGGAGGAATCTCAGAATGGATGGGACATTGGGAGCAAAAATGGGCTGGAAGGAGAGGTGCATGAACTATAGAGAGAAGTTGAAGTTCAGATGTCAATTGAGGGTGGGGAGGAAGCAGCAGCCAGACCACTGACTGCATGGCATATAAGTATTAATATGGTGCACCACTCTGCATGAAGATGGCCTGACTGTATCACAGTGTCTATGACTTTCTGCTGATTTCAGCCTCTAACTTCTGATCACATGCAGTTGTAGTAGTCTTAGACGGTTTGTGTTTTAAATGGTCCAGTAGGTTCATGCCACTTCAGATACCATTGTTCCATAGTGAGTGTATTATCTGAAGATCTCAAAAATGCTCATTAATTTTGTTCTTAAAGCCTCAGCGCATATCTATGGTAGTCTGGAAGTAGGAACACCTGAGTTCCAGCAAGAAAGGTAAGATATAAATGAAGTAAATAAATGAATGAATGAATATGGTCCATGGTGCTCAATGCCACTAGCTGAAGTGTTCTCAATTAAGGAACATGCTTTGACACTAAGAAAATGTTGTTTCATGTGTATCAGAATATTAATGGTATTTTATTAGACTAGAGTAGTATAACAAGCTTAGATCCAACGTGCTTTTGGTGGTCCATAAGAAGAGATTGTGGTCTCTTTCATTTGGTTTCTATTTTGGTTGTTGGAAGGGTTTTTTTTAAACAATGCTAGCTGCTTTGAGTCCCATTGATTGGGAGAAAAGTGAGATATAAGTATTTTAAAAGAATACGTAAATAAATAAAAATAAGAGCCCTGCTAGATAAGACCAGCGGTCTATGTACTCCAGCATCCTCAAATGCTACTATGGAGGACCAACAAGCAGGACATAGATACAAAGGCCTTCCCCAGATATTGCCTCTTAGATCTGGTATTCAGATTAAAGAAGGATGTCCTTTGTCTGTCCTGAATCTGTTGCCCATCAGCTTTGCACATGTGCATTAAGAAGGCAAGAATCAAGAGATCCCTGGGTTCTAGTAATATGGGAGAGGGAGAAAAAAAGGCTTTAATCCATTTTCTCTGCTCCATACATAATTGTACAAACTGCTGTTGTATCTCCACCCCTTATTCATCTTTTTTTTTATGAACTGAAAAGTCCCAAAACACTTTTGTCTTTCCTCATGAGAAAAGTGATCTAACTTCTTAATCACTTTTTCAGCTCTGCAAGCTCTTTTTTGAGATAAGGTGACCAGAACTGTATATAGTATTCCAAAGGAGGCTGTACCATAGATCTATATAGCACTGGGCATTTTGTTTTCAATCTCCTAATAATTCTCCATATGGAGTTTACCTTTTTCATTACTGCTTCGTACCAAGTAAACTATCTATCTACCAAGTAAGCTATCTACTACAACCCCAAGATCTCTTTCAATCTTAGTCTACCGGTTCAGACCCCATCAGTATATATATAAAATTAGGATTTATTGTTCCACTGTGCATTACCTTACGCTTACGAACACTGAACTTCATTTGACATGTTGCTGCCCACTCACCTGGTTCAGAGAGAGCCCCCACACATTAATGCAGACTCAAATAGAAATATATGGAATGGCAAATAGAACTGAGAGCTGGTGCAGTGAGCAATGTGCAAGATTCAGTTGCCAACACTGGTTTGGAAAATTACTCAGGAATTGGGATTAGTGCTGCTGGTCGGTGGAGCAGGGGAGGGAAGTCAGCGGGGATGTGATGCCATAGAATCTACCATCCCAAAGTGCTGTTTCTTCCAGGGGAACTGATCTCTGTAGCCTGGAGATCAGTTGTAATTCCCAAACAACTTCTGGTCCAGTGATTGGCAAATGTAAGGTCAGACTAGCATCTAGGAGGCCTGGTTTAAAGTTCCCTGAGTGACCTTGTCCCACTTACTTTCTCTTGGCCTACCTCACGGGGTTATTAGAAAGATAAAGTGGGGAAGACGGTATGCCTCTCTGAACAGCTTGGAATAACGATACTGAACAGATAGAATAAAAAGGCTGAATGGATATAAAAACCAGCAAAGGAGCTGATTTTTTTCCCCTTAGAGCCATTTTTGTCTGTCTAGCACCCTGCCAATGACTGGGTGTGAGAGAAAAAAAGCGGGGGGGGGGGGGAGAGAAGAACGGCACTCCTTTGTCAAGCATTTTAAAGAGGGGTTTTAAAAGCCAAACTTAAAAAAAAGGGACCATGATTATTCTATAAAACAGATCTTTTAAAAATCTCCACTTTCATTACTCATTTCAAGGAGTTTTTGGTTTGTGTCTTTATTGCATAGTTCCCAGGCTATAAAAGCCTTCTTTATATACCCTTCGGCAGAAATTTTGAACCAACCTTTAACTATCTCTACAAATAAGACAGACTCAGACTGATGGACAACCACATGTTATAGGCAGTTTGAGCATGTTATACATTTCATCCTGTAAGGCAGTAGTTATATTCTTTTGTACATGTGCATTAAAAAACCAAGAATCAAGTGACTTGCAAAGATATCCAGTCAGTGGCAGTTGCCTCAGCATCATCTTCCTGGGAATGGATCAACATTGGGGCCCGACGCACGTGTCCCCTGTGCAACCTTAATTCACATGTCCAAAAGTGAGCACAATTTGTTGATTCTTCATTCAGATATTTGTGGCTCAATACATCTACCAAAGCTTGTGTCCAAGGGTGCTCTACCACCCCTGGAGCTTTAGCGCTTGTGGCTCCTCTTCTTTGCAACTCCTGCCTGCTTATCTACCCTCTGAGGTGAGTGACAGGAGTGAGGAGATTGAGCAGCTGCCGTTGTTCTCTTCACTTTGTCCCATTGTGAGTCAGAGGGAATTGAGTTCTGGGCCAGTCAGAAGAGGGGCTGGGAGGGCTATTTGGCCTAGGCTCCAAGCTCAACGGTGTTGAGATTTTAGCAAGTGTCTCACATTCAGTCATGAAGGAATTAAAAACTGTTATTCTGTATTTAGTTAGTCAACTAGTTTGCATTGGACCACTGAGCAGTCTAAGTTTCCTACCATAGAGGGGAGTCTTTATGCTTACTGAAGAAGATCAGGGATTCACTATTGGGCAATCAGTTTATGGTGGCAGGGGGCACAATTAGCTAGCAGCAGATACTAAGGTTTCATTGCTCTTTGTTCAGACTGTCTGAGCCAGGACTCTCTAAGTGTGTGTTAGAGTTTCTCCAAGATGTAGTAACCAGTTAGTTAGCTATTCTTTATTTTCTCATCAATGTAACCTTTTACCCTACTATGTAGTAAAGTATTTTTCTAGAGCTAAACACTGGAGTCTGTTCTTATTCTATTCTAATGCACAATCATCTACTCTGCTGATTAAAATCCTACAAAAGGGGACCTCATATTTAGACTAGTTAATTTTTTACCATTTGATAAGTTTCACAACTTCTTTTTATGCACATCATGTGTCATCATTCTTTATTTATTTTTATTATGGCCGCAGCCACAAAAACAGGAAGTAGCCCAGGCCCCTAGTCCTCTGAGAAAGGGGGTCCAACTTTGGGATGGGGAATTCCTGGAGATTTGGGGGCGGGGGGTGGGGGGGTAGATCCTGGGGAAGGGGAGGTTAGGGAAAGGGAGGGACCCCAGTGGGGTATTATGCCAGAGAATCTACCCTCCAAATCAATCTTTTTCTCCAAGGGATCTGATCTCTGTAGGCTGGAGATCAGTTGCAATTCCAGGAGCTCTCCAGGCTCCATCTGGCAGTTGGCAGCCTTAATTTAGAAAGGGGAACTGAAGGTTTCTTGCTGAATACCTCCTTAAAACCTAGAAATGCAGCTCTTCATTCTCATTATATATACACAACTAGATTCCATTGCCTTTGCATCAGGAAAGAGACTTTCCAGCAGAGGTCCCAGAGATCATTTTCCTAAACAGACTTGCCATTTTCTCAAGAAATCCATACATGCAGGGCTAGCAGCTTACATTGCTACATAGCTATAAATGGAGAATTGCAAAAAATGGGAAATTGTGGCTCCTCTTCTACAAGTGGAGAATTGCAAAAAAAACCTGCAGAGTTGTTTTTGTCCTTGTCATATTTTCTCTGTTTCTGCTTCCTGTTCATTCTTCCACATGTAGTGATGCCACAACTAGAGATGGGCACAAACCGCATTATGAGCATCAAAACCCCATGAAAATGGTGATCGCACGATCGCGACCCGGCGGATCATGATCGTCCACGACCAATGATCCAGTGGTCGGGAGAGGCCTGGATCGTGGCGTTCGGACTCGGTTTGGGAATCCAGACACTCAGGCGCCAGCAATCTATTCCCCTGGCAATGGAGCCAAGGGAATGCCTGAGCTCTGTCTGCCCTCCTTCTGTCGCCCTGGAAACCCAAATTGAAGCCCAGCTTTCCTTGATCAGCAGGGCTTCCTTCCAACCACGGAGCTGCAATGCAGTTACAAGTTGGGAGAAGACACCCAGCGGAGAGAGGGGGAAGGGGGAGTTCTGTTGCCATGAGCACTCCAATCTCATCCCTGCAAACCCTGATAGGCAGCTCTGACGCCACCAACGAGCAGGCAACCCCCCCCCCGCCTCCTCCCCTGCCAGGCCCAGCGGCCGCCGGCATCAGCCACCGTTCCTGTATTGCTGGAAACAGCGGCGCGCCCAACTGCGTTTTCCACGATCCACAATCCATGATCCGGGTTCGGGGATGGGAGATGGTCGTTGCTGTTCGGGAATTCGGGATCATGGTCCGCACCAAACCACGATCCGCTGGTTCGATAATTTTTTTTGGGTTCATGCCCATGTCTAGCCACAACCCTTGTAAATAATGAATCTGAAAATCGAACACCCTGCTTGCAATGCCCATTTTCTCTCCCATTGGGCAGCCTGTTGGCTTGCATTGCTAGTTTGTTCACAAGTCACAATGAGCAGCATTTCAAGTGTATTTGCGCTTGTGCAATTGACAGATGGCTGGTAGCCAGCATTTGTGCATGCTTTGATGTTACTGGATGGCTGAAGTTTTAATTTTCTTAGCCTTCCTATTAGTTTGGGAGGCCAGGAAAGCAACCGCTACCATCAAGCCCAGCAAGAAGACACTCCCGTCTGTGTGAACACGTGCATTCTGTGAGAGTCCCATCAAACATTTGCCAATGCCTTTCAAACACTTCCAAATGTTCCATTGGCAAGGCTCAAGACCTAGCTCAGGCCATCACTGATCATATAAACCCATTTGCACTTAATTCACACCCTTTTTCACTTGCTACCTCTCTCTTGCTACCTCTCTTGCTATCCAGCTTGAACATCGATTGAATAGTGTAGTTTCCGCTCTTTTCTACAACCCTGGTCGCCACTTCTCCATATTGTTTCATCACTACCGTTTCAATGTTACACTACCGTCTTAACAGGTGGGGCTGATTCCTGGCATATTTTAGAAGGCAACAGTGACTTCACAGTGAACGTTTCTGTGATGGACTCAGTTTTTTGTAACCTACTGCCAGAATGGGTGGGAAAAGTGCTTTCTTTTACTACATTAAGGAATGCACGTAAAGAAGTTCTATTCCAGAAAGCATTGCAGAAGGGTGAATTTTTCCAGATTTCACAGATTTGGCTGTGAGTTTGCTGATCCTGTGTGTTTAAAATCGGAATGGTTTAAATTCATATATTGTGTATTTTATGCTGTTTTTAATTTTGCTAATTGGATTATGTGTCTTTGCAATTTGGTTGCTACATTGTTTGCTGCCTAGACTCCAAGGAGATGTGGCAGGACAGAAATGTTTCACAACAAAAACAACATCCTGCCTCCCCACCCCCTGACTCAAGGTGACTTACAAACTGAAGTATAAAATCAGCAATAAAACCCTCAAACAATCTCCTTCTCTCACTAAAAAAAGGCCAGCAGCCCATTGTCAAGACAGCTATATTGGGGCTGGTCTTGCCAAGTGCATTTTCAAAACCTCCTGCATGCAAAATGCATTTGGAAAGAGATTTTGTTGCATTTTATTGTATAACTTTATGTAAAGCATTGTGGATACCAGATGGTTCTGAATCCATTGAAGTTAATGGCTTTAGAATGTTTTAACACTGTTAAGTTTAGTAAAACACATGTAAGACCATTCTTGAGTAATCCATGTTGAGTCTTAAAGCAGTCATTGTACATCCCACAACACTGATCCAAAGATTTTATTTCTTGAAGAGTAACTGTTGATGCTAATTTAGATTTACAGCCAAAGACAATAACTTGCTTTAAGCCCAAGGCAAGCCCACAAATGCACCAGAATGATTCAGGGCTCTGAATTTACAAGGTTACTTAGTAAGGGATTCATTTCCCATGTCCGATTCCCAAGACATATAACCTGTCAGCTGTGATAGGTTTATTAATATTTTTGTTGTATTCCACCATTCTTTCCTTCCTATATTCTCTAAACTGTTGGACAGACTTTTGGAGTTTCCAAATGTACCACTGCTAAGCCTTTTGCTAACCTAGAGGAAAAAAATAATGAAACATTTCTTTTTCTAAATCAGAAGCATTTCCTGATGTCAGTGAACACACTGGAGGCTGATCTCATTGCCTGCCATGATTGCTTTCAAAAATGGACACTGGCAAATTAGGGTTGCCAGATTAGGGGCTTGAACTTCTCCTGGAATTACATCTGAATTCCAGACTGCAGACATGTGTTCCTCTGGAGTAAATGCAGATTCAGAGGGTGGGTTTTATGGCATCACATCCATGGTGAGCTCCCTCCCCTCCCCAAACTCTGTCCTCTCCAGGTGCCATCACCAAATCTCTAGGAATTTCCCAACCAAGACATGGCACCATACATCAGATCTTTTGGGAAACTGATGAAGCACTTGGCATGATTCCCTTTACTTTTCAGTGGAGGATCGTGCCATTGTTTCCCCACACATTATGGATCATGCCTTTTATGTACAGCATTGATATTAATGTCTTGCATCAGATGCCAGACATACTCCTCCGCCCCAACTGGTTTCTGTGTAGGGTTTTTTCTACACAGAAGTTGATGCAATCATACCCCGTTCAATCTGCTCAGTTCAGATCCAAGTTTACCTTTTTGTCAGGCCTTGCTCTGTATTGCAATGCTGGCTGCTACTATGAGCAAATTGTCATACCAACATTTCAATGAGAAATACAAATGTCCAGTTTTAAGACTTCTTTAGGAACTGGGGAGTCTTGGATTAGGTGTGAACCAAATTTCAGCTTTCTATCTGCTGTGGAAGAGCCCTGAATTTTGTAGTAACCCTGGCAGTCAGTTCCAACTCAAAGATGCAGAAAGAACATTTTGCACATTTTTCCTGGATTGTATCACAATGGTGTGCGTGTGGAAGATCACGTGTTCTGCTCTGTAAAGGGAGCACAATTGAGAGAAAGGGTGGATTAAAACCTTTCCTGACATCCTAACTTTCCTTGTGCAGGGAGACATTTTCCAGTCACTAGACTATTCAGTGACAGCTGCAGCATTCGGATTCAGTTCAGGAAGAAGGTCTGCACCATGTCAATTTTGGCAGATTGGAACTGGCATTCACTGAATGAGACCCGAGTGTTTTTAATATATATGATACACCAAAGATCACTCTTGGATGACAATCCTTTGACAGCTTCCCTTCGGTTTTCAATCGGAAGAGTTTCCCTCTGCATATCAATGCCAGCACAAATCAGCACAAATAATTGTTAAGTCATTAGCAAAGACTGTGAATGCCAGTTATCCCAATATTAAGCCTTCTGCTGCTCTCCCCGGAATTGTTTGACTTGATTGCGTCCCTGTTACACTGACAATCTGTTTTCTGTTATCAGCAGATAGGCTGACAGCCATTTAAATTCTCATTTAGGGGGGAAAAACCCAAGAACACTTGCAGTTTTGCTCCCAGAAGGATGAATAACTACACTCATCATTTGAACAGCAAAGTAAAGAATAAAAAAGGAGAAGACAGGGCTAAGTCCTCTCAGCCAAAAAGCAGCCCATGGAAGGACTGGCCCATTAGCTTTCTAAAATCACCACAGAGAGATTATTTTGTTTCTCCACACAGGCACAATCCAGTCTGCTCTCTCTTGGGTTTCTGCTCCATAGTTAAGGAATAAAACTGCATGCTTGGCTCGGTTAAAAAGCCCAATGGGAGTCTAGCCTAGTCTGTTCTTAATCTTTGGTGTTTAATTTTTATGGTTGTCTGGCTGACTCCCACATACATGTGGGATACTGAAGTCTCAGAGCGATGGTTGCACCCATTGAGATCTTGATTTGTAAATAGGTGTTTTATTTTTCAAGCAGAAAACTCCCCAGCCCACCCCAAGCATTCTCTCCTGGTTTTTTATATTGGCGCATGTGCACTGCTGATTTGCTTTAGTGCATTGCCTCTTGAGCTTTGCAGTTTGGTTTCTAGATCAAGATGGGTAGCCGTGTTAGTCTATCTGTAGCAGTAGAAAAGAGCAAAGAGTCCAGTAGCACCTATAAGACTAAACAAAATTAGTGGTAGGGTATGAGCTTTTGTGAGTCAGCTCACTTCTTCAGATCTTGGTATCTGAAGAAGTGAGCTCTAACTCACGAAAGCTTGTACGCTACTACAAATTTTATTAGTCTTATAGGTGCTAATGGACTCTTGCTCTTCTCTGCTACTAGTTTGGTTTCTGTCATATGTGCCTAGTCTTCTGTAAATGAGGCATCTGTCATCTTTAGGATTGCCAACTTTGGCTTGGGAAAATCCTGGAGAATTGGGGGTGGTGTTGCAGAGGCCAGAGTTTGGGGCAAAGATATAGCTTAGCAGGGATGTGATGCCATAGAGTCTGCCCTCTGAATCTTCTATTCTGATCTCTATTGTCTGAAGATCAATTCTAGAAGAACTCTCAGTCCCACCTGGAGGTTGGTAACCCTAGCCATCTTCCATGCTTGAGGGATGGTGATAGAAGTAAAAAACAGAAAGAGAAAAGGAAAAAAGATTAAGGGGGAATCCGTGCGCTTTGCAGGACTTTTCCTGCCACTTGGTTGTTTTTGGTCCTTTTCCTGCTGCTTGAGTCAGTCTAATACGTCAATTCTATCCTTTTTACCTTTCTGTCTCATTTGAACTTTAGATCCTTTGGGGTTGGTTCCCTCCCACTGCACCCGGCTTGGGTGTTTCAAGGCATCAGGCACATGGAGTACCCTCAAGGCAGGTGGGCAGCCAAGCATTCAACTTGCACGGGGGCTCTGTCAGCATTCGGTTTTGGCTAGCAGAGCTACCGGAGACATGGCTGCTCTTCTACCATTTGGAAAAAGAAGATTCCAACACCCTTCTCTTCCTCTCTCTTTCCAGCCACTTAAGGCAGTCAGAAAAGGATCTACTGGGTAAGGGGAAAAGAAGGAACACAAAAGGAACACAAATGAACGTCCCAGACAGTTCTTTTCTCTCTCTCTGCCTCTTCCTCGTTTCTAAACATTGTGAGACCTCTGCTGCTTGTACCGCTGGGCTTCAGTGACAGACCTCCAAAGAGGCCTATTAAGAAGGCGTGGCTGATTTAAGCAGCCCAGAATGTCCTCCCTCCTTCTTTGGAATGAAGATTCATTAAATTTATTGTTTTCCCTTGTTCCAAAATAGCTACTACCGCTGCAAGAAAACAGGGACAGCAGGTACATCCTTGACCAAGGATATTCCAGGAGACTCACTGAGATGGAAGAGCAGGGTTTTGGAAAAGAAATTTGATCCACTAGTTGACATACTGAGAGCCAGTGTGATATGGTGGTTAGAGTGGGACTAGGATCTGCAAGACCCAGGTTCGACCTTGGGCCAGTCGCTCACAGCCTAATCTACCTTACAGGGTTGTTGAGAGAATAAAATGGAGAGCGATGCATTGCATAAATATTGAATACATTTGCATCTGCCATGGTCTTTAGGTCCCATCCTTCCCTGAGGGGAAAGAATCAGTAGTTTGATGTATTGTCGAAGGCTTTCACGGCCGGAGAACAATGGTTGTTGGGGGTTTTCCGGGCTGTATTGCCGTGGTCTTGGCATTGTAGTTCCTGACGTTTCGCCAGCAGCTGTGGCTGGCATCTTCAGAGGTGTAGCACCAAAACACTGAGAGATCTCTGTCTTTTGGTGCTACACCTCTGAAGATGCCAGCCACAGCTGCTGGCGAAACGTCAGGAACTACAATGCCAAGACCACGGCAATACAGCCCGGAAAACCCCCAACAACCAATCAGTAGTTTGTTCATTCAATTGGTACTGGCGTAGCCTGCTCTTAATTACTAAAACGGATCCCATTTTTGCAGCACAATCTCTGCTTAAATATGAATAATTTCTGCTGGAAAGGACAGAATTATTTTGTTTTTATTTTATTTTTTAAAAGAAGCAGGGCACCAGCAGGAGTTTTGCCGTCCCCTGTCTTAAATACACCGTCGTGTAGCAGAATAAAATGGGAGTGAGAGGGGAAAACTAGCAGGAACAAATATTTTATTTCATTAGGAGACTACCTAGTGTAATTTGACTGATTAGCAGTTCATCAGGAGAATGTAAATATGCTAGTAGTTTGTTCAAAACAGAAAGTCCCAGCTAGCTCCTGCATGCGCCACTCACCGATCAACCTAACACCTCACTCTATATTCTATGTAGTTTGTTTTTAAAAAAAATAAATATAACATTTGCTGTGTTAATTTTAAACATTGTGCGTATCTTTCTTTTTATTTTTGACATATTGTTTTATTGATGTTAATATTTGAAAATATGTTCTTTTTGGTCTAATCCTGACTGAATCCTACTACAAATGTATATGGAAGAGGGCTCAGAATTAAGGTTGTTTTTTTAAAATAATACTGCTTGGGGAGGAATTCCCCATCTGAGGAAATTTTGGGGTGCCTTTGAAAGTGGAACCAATCACAAAATGACTGTCTTGGGAATGAGTCAGAAAATGTCTGGCAGTTCCAAGTCAAACGACCTCCTCTGATGAGGCAGTTGATTCCCAATGGCCACTCCCTGCAGATCCAAATGTGATGTTCTTGAGATCTTCTTAAGCACCGCCAGCTCCAATTAGGTGAAAAACAGTCAATGTTGAGGAAGAGGAGTTTTCAGGAAGAAGCAAGAGGGTGCCAGAAAACAGATTGAGAGACACCATAAAGGTGGGGGCACTGTCTTAGAGTATGAAATATAATTTATTGCAATTGCACAAGGTAAGTTTTCAGTAATAACATGCATGTTCTGGATGGGCAATACTCAAACACACAATGGAGTAAAGAGATTAGTTTATTTATCCACATGGCATGCTTCTGGCATCCCAGGTTCTAGTAGTGTTATATAACAGCAGGACTTCAGCCTCAAGGCAGTCAGCCAACTTGGTAGGTCTGGAAACAGGGGAAAGAACATCGAACATCCTTCACCTATCAAGGTATCAGAGCCAGGTCCTGGAAAGGATCTAGGAAAAGGAAACTCAAAATCATAAAGTGGGATAGAAATATATGAAAATGTATGCCTCTCATTTTATCCCACCTTTCCTCCAGATTACTTAGGCTGGCAGATGTTGCTTTCCCTCCTCCACTGGATCCCACAAAAATCCTGTGCAATGGGATGAAAAAGAGACTAGTCAAAAGTAAACCAGTAAGCTTCATGGCTGAAAAAAGGATCTGAATTCCAGTCTTTATGCTATAACTGTCTGACCCTATCTTACGTTTTTCAGGGAACAAGTCTTTACCGGCTAGGACCACACATGTTCCTACAGAATGAAAGTATAGAAATGGGATTTATGATCTCATGGCTGAATATGCTGTTCCATAATTGTGCACAGTTCTATCTGCCTTGCTGGTACAACTGAGGTTAGGGGCAGCTGTCCTTTTCTCATACTAGGTCTGGACAGGGCAGTCTATATGAATTGAAAGCCTTTAGCTGTTCAAACATCGTCTTATTCCTAAGACATTCCATTCTACTTGATGTGAAGCAAACAAGCTACATCTTTACCAAACTAAGAATTCACTGGCTGACTGTCAGAACAAATTGAGACACATTCAGGATGCCCAGATAGCAAACCACAGTGAGAAAAGAAAACCAGATTTATACAAGTTGACTGTTAAAATTTAGAGAGTACTATCCTATTAAAACACTACATGCATCACCAAGCAGATCCTTTGGACTTGCTTTTAGAGCTATCTTTAAACCCATGGATTCCTGTCATGGGAAACAGGGCTTGGAATTCAAAGGTCAAAAGTTGGCAGGAAGTGTGGGGAGGGGGGAATGAGCTTTTCCAACAAAATCATGGAACAGCAGCCTGAAGGGGAATCAGTAAGATTGTACCAGGTTTCAGAGTTTAGCATGGTTTCTCAGAGCCTCTCTAAATGAGACATCTGACACGTGAAGAACATATGCCAGGAGACCCAATGGCAGCTGGGAGGGATAGTTTAAAAAGACAGGGCAAAGGCTTTGCTATGCACTGGAGCTGTGTGAAGGGGCTGTGAAATGCCAGAAGGGAAACTTCATTATAACCTCTCCAGGTCTGGAAGGCAGCTCCAACCCATTTCTATTCCTTGCTGCCCTCTAGTTGCGATCCCATACAGTTTTAGACCGGAGAGAGGTGAAATTGACAGAGCCTTCCAGGATATGAAGATGAAATTAACAAACCCTCTGAGGAGCAATCTCCACTGGCTCTGGCTCTTTAAACTATGCTTCCCAGCTAACATTGTGTCTCCCTACACTTGACAAACATGCACTGAGGCGTCTGATATAGAGAGACCCAGTAAAGCCTCCATTTAAAAGGGGGGCATTTAGGAAAGTTCTGGGAAGATGCTTCTTTTTCACATGAGCTGTGTCTCTGTGGTACAGTACATGCAGGAGATCTCAGACTTGAACCTTGGCATATCTGGTGAAAGGGGTTCAAGTGTTGGAAGGGAAATCTTTCTTTACCTGACACTCTGCAGAGTGGCTGTCAAGTCAGAGCTGACAACATTCAGCCAGGCAGAGCAATGGCCTGCCTTGGTGTAAGGCAACGCCCAGTATTCTTTCTCTTACATGTACCATGTTTCATATAACATATATTCCTCTGGAACATTTGTGTGGTTCTTATCATGGGGTATAAAATTAGCCACTACAAATGCACTGCTGTTTCAAGTTAATGTTATTTATTCCTGAATATATTCACAAACAAGACTTTAAACTTTATGGAAACATCTTGTCCTTCCATTGAGATCTCTCTCCATCCATCAATTTTCACTGGTAAATGGAGAATTGGCACCTTGACCAAAGAATCTGAGGGGGAAGGGACAAGATTGTGATGTTATTGTAGGAATAAAGTGATATAGGAAGTGATGTTACTGTAGGAAGTGATGTTATTGTAGGAATAAAGCACTGTGGCCTGATTTGAATGTGCAGGGCACTTGCAGAGTAAAAGGCTCAATACTTTGTATAGTTGGTTTGTCTGTAGCTCCTGAAGTAGCCCCTCCCTGCTGTGAGTGAAGAGTCTATTCTGTTCTGTGTCAGTTGTAAAATGTCTGTTGGTGAAATTGTCTCTCTCCTGTATAAGTGATGAATATGTGTCTCTCTCAGTTTGTTGTATATATTATTGTAAATAGTTCTTAAATGAAACTCTTCTTTCACTAAACCAACTTATCTTAAATTATATTTCTTCTCACTGGACTTCACTATGTGTTCTGTTACACACATTCCCATGTGTGGAAAGGTGGTATATCCTTCACCAGGTGAGTGATGGGATAGGCCCCATATTGAGGGTCACAGAGATCTCTCTCCCCCCTCACAGTTATTGCATCAGCATGGTCCTCTATGATTCACTGTGATGCTGAAGAACCCCTCTCCCATTTTTCCCTGTTAGCCTGTTAAGTAGTGGTAGGGAATGGAGTGCTCAGGTCAAGAGGTCTTCCACTTTAGTGGGAGTCGTGGCCCCCCTACCAGTAGCACAAGGAAGGGCCAATGGCATTTTAAAAATTTGTTTAAACTTAAAAATATAAATATATAAACTTATAAATATCCTTATAAATGTCTGGGAAGGATGTTTACAACAATAAATGGCACCCCCCCCCAAATGAAACACATTAGTTTCAAACAAAATCTCTTTATCTTTTGCTGTTCATCCCCCCGCCCCCAACCAATGAAGAGAAATCTGTTGTTTAAAAGGAATGTCAATGGAGCAGACAAAACAAAACAAAACATGATACAGCTCTTTCCAAAATACTTCTTTATCTGGCCAGGTACATTCTATTAAAACAAAAGAAATGCATGCTAAAATAGCTGTTCAATGGGTGCTATCTGGAACTGGAAAAAAAAAGTCTTATCTCTTTTGGCTGGCACATATTTTGCTAACTGGTTGGGATCCAAGGTGACATTCAGGAAAGCAAACAAGTGCGTGGAAACAGGATTGCTCTGCAATTCACCGGAGACAGAGACAGAGAGATGGGCCTGTCACACATCAACAACAGATGGCTCCCAGGTCAACGACAGGAAAGATAGGATTTGGCTCCTACAAAATGGGAAGTCCTGAGGTTGAACTGAAACAAGATACCTGCCAATTCTTACTGCCTTGCTAGCAATTTTCTCTCTGTGACAAAACTTAACCATTCTGTATCCAATACAAAACTAACTCATGAGCCTTGCAGTTGAATATAAATAGTATAAATTGAAGATGCATTCTGCAAAGACAGGGTGGGAGCAACGGAAGACACATTTCAGCCCAGCTTCCATCCTGGCCAGGGGACAGAGATGGTACCGGTCGCCCTCACAGAAATTACAAGGGATCTAGAGTGCAGCTGCATGTATCCTCATAGATACTCTGTATAGGATTCACATAACACGTGTTTTACAGCAGCTGCACTGGCTCCCCGTGGAGTTCCAGATCAGATTCAAGGTTTTGCTTTTAACCTATAAAGCCCTGAGTGGACTAGCACTAGCATATCTGCTGGACCACCTCTCTCCATGTGTGCCCCAGAGGATGCTTTGATCAGCTGATAAACAGTTGCTGGTGGTCCCTAGCCCCAAGGAGGCTTGTCTGGCATTGGCCACACCCAGGGCCTTCTCTGTCGTGACACCAGCCTGGTGGAACTCTGTCCGCTGAGACCCAGGCCCAGCATGATTTATCATCTTTTCACCTGGCCTGTAAGACGGAAATAGTCCTCCAGGCATATGGCTGAGGCTGAGGCAGGGACAAGCCTTCTGGCTGGTCTCCTGTGTGTGTGTATGTGTGGGAAATGTAATCCCCCCACTCCAGTTCCCACTGTTTGCTTTGTCTTGTTCGTCTGGTTACCTTCTTCCACCCTGTGTGCGGTGTATTGGCTGGGGTTAAGAAAGTATCGCTGCCATTTAGGGTGATGTTTTATTGAACGGAACTGCCTGTTATTTATGATTTTATTGTTGGTTTAAAATATTTTTATTATCTGCCCTGAGCCCATTCATGGGGTGGGGGGGCAGAATACAAGTTAACCACAAACCAAACAGAACCCAGTTCAAGGAGACTCAGACAAACCACTATATAAACTAGTATCAAAGCAAAATCCATTTATAAGGTGCAAGTGTAAACAGTGAAAACTGAATAGTACATCTATACAGCTATTAAATAAACCCCTTCAAGTAGTAGGAGAAAACCCTTTGTTTCAAATTCGTCACACAATCCTGATATATCACTCAGTCCAACCAATGCTATCAATGAGTGTACAAGGTAAGTATCATCATATTATGTCCAGAATTAATACACTTAGAATAGTCCTTTATAGTCCTTATAACCGATGTATTTTCTCAATCTTTTTCTTTTGCAGGCAAGTAACCATTGTGAAGAACCCAGTTTCATCCAACAGGAAGCAGAGATCTGGGAGAGTTGTCAACGAGTGTGCTAGCAACTAAAATATCCCATTTGGCAAAGCTTCTTCACAAGCCATATTTAAATTGCATGTTCATGCATAATTGCTATCTCATGTGCATTGTTAAAAATATCAGTGGAGTTCAAACGGATATGTAGTCAGGATGGGATCGATCAATCAATCGAATCAAGAGATAGAGTCCATTCATATAAAGATCTCAGGGGTTCTGGAGAGAGTGGTATGACTTCTGCAAGTGACTGCTAGTGTTTGGACTACCTAGAAGCGCAGACTCAGATTGGGTGGAAGGAACACATGTCCTGAAATATTTGTTCCCCATTATTTATTTATTTATTTATTTATTTATTTATTGTCCACCTTTCTCACTGATATCCAAGGCAAATTACACATTGCAAATGCAAATACAATATAATTAAACAGCTAGGATATTCACTGGACAAAGTCCAATAATGAACAACAGGGCAATCAGGGAAAGAGATTCAATAGGCTATGGTAGCAGAAGATTTGGAAAACAAGCATAAAGCTGAGCATAGAGATGACATTTTTCTGAAACAAAGCACAACTAATTTATATGGCATGTTTAGCAATGTGGAAAACTCCCTAGTAGGCGCACATCTACATCAGCAGACTGTAATCAACAGTATAGTGTGTAGTCCCTGTCCCAATGCATCTCTCTGAGCTACTTCTTATGCCACAGTCCTATAATCTGGATAGAAAGCCCTCCTGAATAATACAGTTTTGCATCATTTACAGAAAGCCAGGAGAGTGGGAGCTTTCCTGACCTCTTCAGGCAAGCCATTCTATAAGGTGGGGGCTACCACAGATGAAGCACGTGTGTGGGCAGCTGTTGATTTTGCCCAACTGCAGGGTGGTATCTGCAGAAGGCCCTGTCCAGACAAGTGAAGATGCTGAGGCAGAACATAGGTGGAGAGGTGGTCACAGATATATGGGAGGGGCTGAGGCTATGAAGGGCTTTAAATGTCCTTGATTTGAACCCGGTAAGCGATGGGAAGCCAGTGAAGTGACTGCAGAAGGGGAGTGATATGGATGCTCTGTCTAGCTCCTGAGAGTAAACGAGCTGCAGCATTCTGAACATCTAACCTGATAGAGAGTTCTGGAGAACTCAAAAGCTTTGCACTATGTATGGCATTATTTTGATTGATCTGAATAAAAGTTACAACATGGCTTTTGGACCTTACTATGAATGAATACAACTCCCTTTTTATTATCTATTGTTGTTTCTTTTTATATTCATTCAGTTTTTGGTGGGGTGGGGGTGGATAGTAACACATATGATGCCTGAAAGCCTTGGAGGAAGGATAAGAGAAAAGTGTTTCAGACAGATTTGTTGCAGTGTAAATACATTAAGGTTACCAGCCTCTGACTGGCCACGCCAAGGAGCACTGGGGTCAGGGCAGAGGCTGCAGAAAGCAGCAATGCACAACAGACTAAGAATTTCACAAATCTCTATGGTAAAAACCATCAGGATTTGGAGAATTCCTACAGTGTCATGTGATAATATGACATCACTTCTGGGTACGAAGCCAGAAGTGATGTCATAACATTGTGTGATGCCAACTTTGCTCCCTTTGCTCCACTGAACAGTAGTGGGAGTCTGAAGGTTCGGGTGGGAGGTTGCCTGCAATAGCGGGCAACTTGGCAAGCAGAAGCAGACTAGAGAGTGAAAACAGCCATGGAGCAAGTCACGACGAGTGGCCCCTGCTATGCTATGAGCCAGCACAGCAGGGCCACTCAGCTCAGTAGGGCTGAGAATGGGCATTAGCCCACCCATTGCATCATCCCTCAGACTGAAAGCACTGCAAGAGGAGGCAGTCGGTAGGTGAGTTGACACCAACTTCATGGCTGATGAGGGGTCTGGACCAGGCGGCCCCTGATGCTTGGGCAGAGTTGCTCGGGCTTGACTTGGCTTGCTCTGGCCACCAATGGCTCTTGGGGGCAGGGTCCCACCTGGAAATTTCCCTGTAAGTTAAATGGCCAATCCACCCTTGCTGGCGATAAACATATGGCCCAGCATTTATCCTCAATTCATACTGTATTTATAACACAATGAATGCCATTTATATGTATAATAAACATATAATGTGTAATGCTAATTTAATGGAGCATCAGTAATGGTAAAAATGCTTCCACTTTATGGAACGTTTTACTACAGGGAAAGAAAACAATGTGAAAATAAAGAATCATGGGTGTGATTTGCACAAGTGAAACTGGAATGGAGATTTTTCAGGGTACGCAGCAGGGAAGAGACATTCAAAAGCATCCTAACTTAAATGGCTGTGCCAATGGACGTAGGATACAGACAAGAAGCAATATTACTACAGTTTTGTAGGATTAAGCTGCCTGCTGCTTTCCAAACTGATCCTCCGTAGAGTTTAAAAAAGCATCTGCAGTTGTCAGTTTTATTGGGCTTAGGCACACCACCAAACTTTGTATAAAATTGCTAGGCAATATGTGCTTTCAAGGAGGTTTTACTGTTTGGTTTTGCTGTGTCTAATCCTTCTACCGTATCCTATTGCTCTTGTGGGCAATCTTCCATATGAATAGCTGCAAACCTGAGGTTGCTATCAAGGACACAGGCAACAGTGAGTGTGGTGTGCAGAGCAGATCAAGAGACTATCTGAATGTCTACAGAGAACTCTTTAAAGGATGCAGCCCTTGGAGATCATATCCTAAGGTCATTTGATATGAAATCTTTAAAAAAGGAAGCAAGTTGTAGGTGGGAAGTACTACAATTTCTTCCCACTTCTCTTGATTTATATAATTGAACATAGGCATAATGTCCATTTTAATATTTTTCTATCCTAACCTAAGTACAGTTCTGTCTGTATTTCCTCACTGCAGCTTTCTTTGTAGATTAATATTTCAATAAATGTGCATTTTACTAAAGCATCAGGGTGACGTGTCAAGATGCTAAGATGAATTTACAACTGAATAAACAAAAGCTCTCACTCATTATTAGAAAGAGAGGCTATGCTTTAATGGTTTATTTTTCCATGAAGTAATATACTGGAACCAGAATAGTCTGAAGAAAGGATTTACAGGGAATGATGACTGGCACCCTGAATTCTTCCTAGAAGCAAATCAGCAGCCGATGAAGGACTTTTAACATTGGTGAGATATGGACCCTATAATTTATGCTGGTTAGCAATCTTGCTACTGCATTCTGCGCCAGTTGAAGCTCCCGAACAGTCTTCAGCTGCAGACCCAGATGCAGTAATCTAACCTAATCTGGACATGATCAGAGTATGGACAATCAATACTATTGAGTAGTGTCAAGGGAGGAAATGACTGCCTTCCTAATAACTTGATTATTTGCTGCTAATGACCTGTGTGATGATCAGATGATGGTTCTAGAGTCAGTGGAAAAGATTTGTTCAGTGGTTTTTGAAGGCTAGATTCCTTGATTGACCATAGGTCATTACTAGCTAGGACACACTGCTCATTGGAAAGAAAAGCTTTTTTCAATGACAGTGGGACAACTGAAGAAGATCAAAGTGTTAGACTGCAGCTGTCTGGAAGAAAGTGTTTTGGAGTGACTGAGCTTCTATGCTTCTAAGGAACTGAGAGCTCTTTCAAGACTAGTGCCATCTGTCCGGTTGCTTGTCTACTCCCCATGGAGTAGAGATGTCAAAAGAACTATTTCCTGCTCTCTTTCTTTACCATGAATGGAGCTGGAGCTCCATCCTCCTCCTTGGGGAAGTGGTGAGCCACACCACAGTTTACAAAGAAGCAGAAGAAGAAGAAGGAGCATGAGTCACTTTTTCTTTTCCTATCCTCACTTCTGCTGACAATGTCAAGTGGGACCATTAGTAAGATCTAAGAATCCCTAGGATCATCTGCAGTACTCTCAACTTCTGCAGGGTGAAATGCTTGAGTCACACTGGGTGTGCTTCAATACAGCCAGTAGAAAGCAGAAGTGGAAGCATCTTCTTTCCCTCCTTTTCTATAAATTGCAAGCTCTCTTACACTATGCTTGGCAGAATGAGCTGAAAGTCTGTCTAACCTATTCCTTTGGATCTGCGTTGGTTTTGCTTTTGTAATCAGTTATCTGAATTAGAAGCAGGTGTGGCAGATTATTTCTGGTATCATTATAACTTCCATTCTCAGATTCTCAAGTTACAAGTATGAACATTTTTCTCCCACTAGATGAGTCATCTGAGTAAACTGACATTTGCATCAGAGATAGTCTCAAAGTCATTGTCTGCTGCGGTTGTGTTGTCTGCTCATATTCAATCAGAAGAATAACCTTTGCATTCTGTGCAGTAAAATGAGACTCTGGAGGCACCATTAATGGCAAACTTGCTTATTGTGGCCCTTGAACTTCCTGAAAAACTGCCTGGTAGACCACTGCCAAGGAGGGTAACCAGCTGCCAAGCGGAGCTCTTGCAGAGGTGGTCGTGCTGCAGGAGCCACTCAATTTGGACCTGCCTGGTGGTGCAGCAGGTGGCAATGAGTATGTCTGTCAACATTACTGCCGACCAAGACTGAGATGATCAGCTCCTGAGCCATCAGTGGTGGCGTTTATGCAGAGCAGATCCTATGCAGGGGTGCTTGGCTTGGCTTTCTCCTGAGCTTTTTCAACAACCCAATTGGCCCATGCAAAAAAATGGGTTGGAAAGATGGTAGGAATATATATCAGTAAAGAAAAGAAAAATAAGTGAGGGCCAAACTAGCTCAAATCAGCTCAGGACGGGAGCACACACAGAGGCCTACCCTTTGGCCATTTGGGCTTGGGAAAATGGCATGGCAGGGAAAGCTGAAACCTCTTCCCTGTGTTGTGCTGCTGAGCTGATTTGGACTCTTGAGTACTTTGGAACGTTAGCTCCTTGAAGTCTTGTGTGACTGCAGGTTGGGCCGGGGGCCCTCAACTCAGCACGTGTCCCATGTATTGTCTACTTTGGGCTTGAGTCTCTCAACATGATGAAATATACAATAGAGCTCATTGACCCAAGCATGTATCTCACTTGATTTCTCATCACTTGGTGACTTGCAGATCTACAAATGCTAGTTGCTTCAGACATCAATGAGTAGAATGCATGTACAAACCAGTCCTTATAGTAAACAGGGAAGGGGGGCAGTCCTGGTAATAGTTGGTGCAAATGTTTTTTAAATTTTGTCACTGCCACTCAATATGGTAGCAGGCAATGTGGGATGCTGGTAGGAGACCTCCCATCATAGCGGTAAACCTGGCAACCCTAAGTCATCTTCCTGTGCTGCTTTCCTGACCTGAAACAGCCCTGGAGAGCTGCTATTTTAGTAAAAATTGGCCCCAAACACTAGACTGAGTGAGTCCTCGCATTGGGCCACCCCCCACTTTCACGTTGGGGGAGGGGGGGACTGCAACCCTTCTGGTGAATTCCTAGGAGCATGAGATTGGACGCTCGGAGAACACGTTAAGTGGACTATTCACTGTGGTAGGGTTGCCACCTCTGAGCTGGGAAATTCCTGGAAATTTTTGGAGGGAGGTACCTCAGCAGGATATCTGTCATTTAGAGATCAGCTGTAATTCCAGAATATCTCTAGTTGCCACCTGGAGGCTGGCAACCTTGCATTGTGGCAATTTCCCCCATGCTATTAAGGAAGCAATCCTGCTATCATTTATTCAGGGAAAGTTCTGCTGTATTGGATCCAGCCAGCTTTTTTACTCAGTCTCACTCAATTCTTCTTCTTACTGCAGCCCTATTCTATGTGATCCTTAGCACATCCTTTCTGGTGGTCAAAGGGGAACCCCTTCTCTCTTTTTTAACCATTGGAAAAGCTGCTTGGATCATTCCATTGACTTCAGTATGCATTATGCAAAAGTGACTGGGTGCAGGATTGCAGCCTATGAGTAAGAGGATAAGCAGCACAGACCCACAGTGATCTGCCAAAATATACTTTTCAGAGTAATTCTGGCTGGCTTGATACAGGAAACATTTTATGGTTGTTTTCAATCAGGCATGGATTGGTTCCCTGACTAATTTTCTCAAGCCTCACTAATTTTAATTTAGATTTTCTACGTCTCTTAATTTAAAGGAGAGGGGTTCTATTTTTTTTTAAGGGATTCAGTTCCATTTATTTTTTTGAAATCCATTTGACTCAACCCCACAACAAACCGACAGTTAAGAAAACATTGTAACACTCCATTACTCAAAATATCTTTTCCAACAGATGTGCTCTTCCTTTGGAGACTTTTTCGTGGTTTGCGGATGCTTTCCTTTTCCCATCTAAAAATAAGGCTGCCACAAAAGCCAGCTTTTTTCTAATTGAATGTGTCTGCAGAGTGTGAAGGTGCAATCTATTGTAATTAATGCTAATTAATTATTACATGGTCAAATGAGCAAGTAATGCACAGCCAGATTCTGAAAAGTTAATTGTATGAAAATTGGATAATCAATTGCACATTTGAATGTACACTTGCATGAGCAAGCAATATGTTTGGCACTTCATTTAAAAAAAAAGATCACTGAACATTTTAAAAGAAATACACGGAAGTGAATCATTTTCTAAAAATCTCCTGATTGTATGTGGGTGTGTGCAGAGGGGGGAGGGCAAACACAAAAGAAGGCAAGAAACAAATTGACAGGGAAATTAGAAAAGGAAATTTATAAGCCAATTTCAGTAGAGCAAGCCTTCAAAGAGAAAAAAATAATATTCGGTTGTGTGCACAGGCATCATATAGATAATAAAAAGAGAATGTAAGTCTGGAAGCAGACAGGCTGGTTTCAGTCTGTCTGCTTCCAGTCTTCAATAAAGTTGTTGTTATGAGCTGTTAATCACAATACTTAATAGTAAGTGCTATGAATTAGGCTCCTGAATTAACGTTATTCCTCATAGTAAGGAAAGTATCCTAATTCTGAAAAATGAAACAAGAATCCAGTGGCACTTTAAAGACCTGTTCCAGCATAAACTTTCACAAATTGGAGCTCACTTCATCAGGTACATGAAGAGCACATCCATAACAGATATATTTATACTTAAAGATACAGGATGCAATCCTAAATGCACTTTCCTAGGAATAAGCCCAATTGGATAGACTTGAGTAGGATTCTGAGTAATCAGGTTTAGAATTGCAATGATGGGCCACAGAAAAGCAATAATGGGGACATGTTATAAAAAAGGGCCAATTTGAAACAACAAGCAAAGGAAAAAATGGCTTATGGGTGTGCACGTAATGCATGTACGGAAGTGAGCTCAGACTCACAAAAGCTTATGCAGGAATAAATGTTGTTCGACTTTAGGCTGCTTCTGGACCCCTATTTAATTTTGTTGTGATAGATTAACATGCCTACCCCTCTGGAATTATTATCCCGATTCTAGTGTTTCTTTTCATGTTATCTGTCATCTATTACATTTTTATTCTGTCTTTCCTGTAAGGTGCTGTGGCTGGCACTAGATGGTGGGTGGAAATCTCCAGCAATTCCTCTGGAGAAAATGGCTGATTTGGAGGGTGGACTCTTATGCCCCATTGAGGTGTCTTCCCTCCCCCAACCTCACCCTCTCCAGGCTCCACCCCCCCAAATCTGCAGGATTTTCCCAACCCAGCAGCTGGCAATCCTTGTTGGCACACATGGTTTTTCTGTCCTCCCTTTCAATTTTTATTTTATATTTTTTATTTTCTTTTTACAATAAACGTGTGTGATAGGTCATACAGAGATGAGGAGGAGAGGGGACTGGACCAAGTAAGCTTTATTGGCAGAATAGGAATTTGAACTGGGGTCTCCCCAGCAGGGGCGGCACCAGCATTTCTGGCGTCTGAGGGGAGATACTTGCTCTATGCATGCGCGCAAAGCATGCGTGCTCCAGCCCTGAGCAATGAAGTCACTTGTGACATCATCACGCAGGAGTGTCCCCCTTGCCTGAGGTGGGCGGCAGCGGCGAAGGGGCGGAAAGGCAAGCGGGGACGTGCCAGGAGCTGAGCCAAGGCGGGCAGCAGCAGTGGAGAGGCGAGAAGGGTGGCCTGCTTCCCTACTCACCTCCCTGCTCACTGCTGCACTGCCAGGGCGCCCTACTTGCTAGAAGCTGAGCCAAGGTGGGCAGCAGCGGCAAAGGGGCAGAGAGGTGAGTGGAGTGGCCTGCTTCCCCACTCGCCTCCCGGCTTGCTGCTGTGCCACCAGGGTGCCTGGCTTGCCAGGAGCTGAGCTGAGGTGGGCAGCAGCAGCGAAGAGGTGGAGAGGCGAGTGGGGTGGCCCACTTTCCCACTCGGCTCCCAGTGAGCTGGGCGCCCCAGTGGCGTGGCAGCAAGCAGGGAGGCGAGTGGGGAAGTGGGCCACCCTGCTTGCCTCTCTACCCCTTCACCACTGCTGCTTGGGTCCCTTTTTTTACCTCCCCGCTTGCTGCCTCGTCGCTGGGCCGCCCGGCTCGCCAGGACCTTACCAGCAGTGGCAAAGGGGCAGAGAGGCGAGCGAGGATGGTGCCTCCTTCTAAGTTCAGTGCTCGAGGCAGCCACCCCCACCGTCTCAATGGATGCGCCAGCCCTGCTCTGCAGTCCTGATTGTTGATATAATTCTTACTAAAATGAAATCCTGGCCTCAAGTCATAGCTGACTTAAGGCAACCCCTGCTGGGGTTTCCATGGCAAGAGACTAACAGAGGTGGTTTGCCATTGCCTGTCTCTGCAATCCTGGTCTTCACTGGAGGTCTCCCAACTGATTATTAACTAAGGCCAACCCTGGTTAGCTTCTGAGATCTGACAAGATCAGGCTCTTCTGGGCTATCCAGTTCAGGGCAACTCTTACTAAAACTAATGAAAATACTTTCTAGTTTTGGCCTGATTATATACTTACTAGTTTTGGCAGAACTACATTTCTCATGATTCAACCAGACTAACAAACTATGATTTGCCATTATATGGGTGTTTTATTCTGAAACAATCTTCAGGATTGCGCCTTCTGTTTCTCTGGTCTCCATTGCTTGCTTTAATCACAGAAGATCCAGAATTATTTCTGGAGTGACAAACTACGGTCCTTCTCCCTGATAATGAATTGCTTGCTATTGTGCTTGAGGAAGGGTTGTGGTTCAGGGGTAGAACATCTGTTTGGCATGTAGAAGGTCCCAGGTTCAATTCCTGGCATCCCCAGGTAAAAGGATCAATTGATAGATGATGTGAAAGACCTCAGCCTGATACCCTCGAGAGCCACTGCCAGTAAGAGTAGATAATTCTCTGACCTGGATAGGCAAAAGTTCTGCTTCAGTATGGATTCATGTGGAACATGGTTGCAATAATGTTATATGCAATGAAGCAATACACATGGAAAAATCAGTCACAGAAAGGAAGGAGTGCCAGCTGCTAGACTGAGTAAGAGCAAGAACTTAGATTTTCTGATTTGTCACTGAACATGCCTTGCATTAAAAGCATATCTATTGTTCTAGAATTGGGATTCTTTTAATATCTTTTTAATTCTTTTGATATCTGATTTGGCTACCTATTTTGGACAAATCTAAGGAAGGGACAGAGCTTCCAATTGATACGTATTAATTTTTTTAAATGCCTTATACACCAATAGTTATCATTAGTAACAAGAAGACCATAGCCAATCATTGATTTTTTTGGGATCTCACATGCCTAGAATCTGTCTCTGACAATAAGGTGAATAGTTCCTCTAACAATTACACATGCTGGTAAATGATGGGCTCATAATTTCAATGGTGGTGTGAGCTGCTTTAATTTATACATTTGCGTAATTTGTTTTTCTGCATCATTTATATGTCTGTCTATCCTCATTGCATCTGGCCTGTCTAGAACAATAGCTTTTAAGTCTGCTGCATCCCATGGTGGGATCCTTCTCCTACATTTTTAAATGGCTGAAAGTATAACACAACAACAGCATACATTGTTTCTTCTAGTTTTTTCAGAAAGCAAACCTTAGCAATGAGCATTTCATGCACCCAATGGTGCCCATACAATCCCTTCTGAAATTCTGTAAGGATTCTTGTCGGCTTGCTATCTGGCTGAGATAAATGCATTTATTTCTTATATTTATTTAAAGCATTTATTGTGAGGGGGGAGAAAAATATACATGAATATCTCTGTGAATCCTCAGTATGGGGCATATCCCATCACTCACCTGGTGCAGGATATACAGGGCTTTTTTTCTGGGAAAAGAGGTGGTGGAACTCAGTGGGTTGCCCTCAGAGAAAATGGTCACATGGCCGGTGGCCCCGCCCCCTGATCTCCAGACAGAGGGGAGTTTAGATTGCCCTCCATGCTGCTGAGCGGCGCAGAGGTCAATCTAAACTCCCCTCTGTCTGGAGATCAGGGGGTGGGGCCACCAGCCATGTGACCATTTTCAAGAGGTTCCGGAACTCCGTTCCCTCGCGTTTCCCCTGAAAAAAAGCCCTGAGGATATACCACCTTTTCACACACATACATATGTGTAGCAGAGTACACAGTGAAGTCCAGTGAGAAGAAATATAATTTAAGATAAGTTTTAGTTAAAGAAGAACTTCATTTAAAAACTACTATTTACAATAAGTAAACAACAAACAGAGAAACGTTCACGTCTTGTACAGAAGAGAGAGACAGTTTCATCAACAGACATTTTACAACTGACACAGAACAGAATCTTCACTCACAGCAGGGAGGGGCTAGTTCAGCAGCTCCAGATAAACAAACTATACAAAGTATCAAGTCTTTTACTCTGCAAGCACCCTGCACATTCAAATGAGACCACAGGGTTTTATTCCTACATTTATATGTCAACTTTCCACCTCCAAATAGAATTTTTAATTTTAGTTACATTAAAATGTTTAAAAACTTCAAACAATTTAAAACGTTTAAAAAATATAAACAATTCAATAAACATACACACACACACACACAACACTAAGAACAGAGAAGGCCAATAACAGTAACTGGTGGCAGGGCTTTTTTTCAGCAGGAACGTGGTGGAATGGAGTTCCGGAACCTCTTGAAAATGGTCACATGGCTGGTGGCCCCGCCCCCTGATCTCCAGACAGAGGGCAATCTAAACTCCCCTCTGTCTGGAGATCAGGGGGCGGGGCCACCAGCCATGTGACCATTTTCTCCAAGGGCAACCCATTGAGTTCTACCACCTCTTTTCCCAGAAAAAAAAAGCCCTGACTGGTGGTATGCTGAATGAAACAAAAAAGTCTTCACCCACTGGCAGAAGACAAAGATAGAGAGAGATTACTCTCCCGGGGAGGGAGTTCCAAAGTGTTGGCACCATGACCGAGAAGTCTCTTTTTTGGGTTGCAGCCTGACTAGCCTCAGATGGTGGGGAATCCAAAGCATGGCCTCCAAAGAGGACTGGAGAGAATGGGTAGGTTCATATGGAAGAAGGCAGTCCTTAAGGTATGCTGGCTCCAAGGCATATAGGGCTTTAAAGGTCAATAGCAGTACCTTGAATTGGGCCCAGAAGCAAATTGGGAAACAGTGCAGATGAAACCAGACTGGACTGTTATGGTCCCTACAGCCCACTCCAGTCAGCATTCTGGCCACAGCAATCTGTACCAGGTGTAGCTTCCAAGCAGTGTTCAAGGACAACCCCATGTAGAGAGAATTGTTGTAATCTAATCTAGAAGTTTCTGGTGGATGTACTATAGTGGCATGATCTTTCCTGCCCAGCCAAAGCTAGTGAAACGCATGGCCACTGCTGTCACCTGTTCACCCAATAAGAAATCTGAGTCCAGCAGCAGCCCCAAGCTACGAAGCTTCTCATTTAAGGGTAGTGTAACCACATCTAGAATAGCATCTCCATTTTGTCAGGATTAAATTTCAGCCTATTAGTCATCAACCACTCCAAAACTGTCTCCAGGCAGTTGCTCACAGTTTCCACAGCCTCCTTGAGATCTGCTGGAAGCATGAAATAGAGTTGAGTGTCATCTGCATATGGTGGCAACTCATCCCAAATCTCTGGATGATCTCTCCCAGAGGCTTTACATTGATGTTGAAAAGCATGGGGGACAAAATGGAACCTTGAGATAGCTGTATACCAGAGGCCATGGGGTAGGTAGAGCAGCTGTCTCCCCAAGAGATCCTAGCTTGACCCTGAGCTCAACTGGGAGCGGAACTACAAGTAACAAAAGGCACAGGTTGGACACTTGTCAGCTTCCCTCAAGTTTTGATGGGAAATGTAGGCAGCTTGGCCAAATGTTGGACAAGTGACAGTTGAAAAGTCCATTGGACAGCACTCGGAGAGCCAAGCTGCGAGACCAGGACGCCTACATTTCCCATCAAAACTTGAGGGAAGCTGAGAAGTGTCCAACCTGTGCCTTTTGTCACTTGTAGTTCCGCTCTGAGACTCTGCTATAAACAACGGACCCCTGGCCCTCGACTGAATAAAGACATAAGATTCTTATCTTGCTACAGATGCTAATTTTGACCAAGATAACCAAGATCAAAGAAAAAGAAAAACTGTGAAAACTAAGACAAAAATTAATATAATGTATTTAGATCCACCTCAAATAACCAAATCGAACCTATTATTCAGCCAAATTTACACCTGCATTTAATAACAATAGCCATTGGTAATATATCTTATACATATATGTATGTTATACAAAAGGGAAACTAGCAAATTACTAAACCAAGAAGAATAACAGCTGCCAAGCTACTTTAATGTACAACCAAAGAATCTTCAGTATTTAAGGTGAAAGTACTTACTTGTTCAAAGGAACATAAATAAATACAAAATATTTTCTCGGACAAGATATCTCAAAAGTGCCAGTGCCAGTTAATATCTCAAATGTTTATGCAATAAATAATCAAAACCAGTATAATAAATACTTTTGTGAAATTCAATATAATGCTGTACAGTCCATTCTCAACACAATTATTGCAGTAAAAGTCATCTTAATTGAAGTATATTTTGCAAAAGTTCATAAATATTCATAGATATATTGAGAAATCCAAAGGTCCAAGACAGCTTGTGATTCTTTGGAATTCTTCTTGTTGTATCTACGGATGAGTAAACTGGAATATTCATCCCATTTAAAATCATTTTCCTCAGAGTAGTCAAAAACATTGTAATTTATACCTAAGAAGTCACCAATTAAGACCCAGAAGAAATATTAAAAGAATCCCAATGCATTGTTGCATACTCACAATACAATAACTCATCAGTCTCATACACAAATCCAGTTCATCATCTCAGCCTCTCATAGGACAGGATAGTACCATACTGTTGGTTAACAGTTTATTTAAATGCTAAACCTTAACAGCTGTGAATAACTACTCCTGGTCTCTTAAAGACCCAGAACTCCTGAATGATATGCCTTCAAATTGTAAATGACATATTATTATAAAAAGCAAGGAAAATAGTTGTTTATGTTCAACCCAAATGGAATCAAGCTGTTCATTTTGAACATCCAAAAGGATTCTTTCCTTAGCAAGTCCACTGAAGTGGACCTTGAATTGTTATCTCTACACTACCATATACTTCATGTCCGCATCCCTGTGTCCCAACTTCATGAAATGTGAGACCCATGATTTTGGGGCCAACTCAACCACCCACCTGAGTCTGTCTCTGGGTGTTGCGAAATGCATGAACAGGGGAACACATTTAGAGAAAAAGCCCAGAAAATAATGCCATAGAGCGCACCCTCCAAAGTAGCCATTTTCTCCAGGTGAACTGATCTCTGTCATCTGGACATCAGCTGTAATTCTGGGAGCTCTTTAGGCCACACCAGGCTCCAGGTAGTTGACAAACATAATAGAGAGCAAAGGGAAAATATTAGTACTTATATCAAAAGTACTGGAGATTAATTTTAGTTGATGCATGACATAACGGCCAACATGGATGTCTACTTTTTTGTCTCCTTTGGAATTACTACAGTTTGGTTGTTAAAGAAAAGAACGCTACAAATGGAGGAACAAGAGCCTGAGAAGTTTCATTATGTAACACCGCCACAATTTAGCTTGTATTGACTATTTAAATGGCATTGCAGCCATTTAAAGAGTTCTGGAGAACATGAAAACTTGCATATTGTGTTGGGTTTTGGGTTGGTCTAAATAAAAGGCATGACATTTTTGATTCTGAATGTCCAAAATACTCAAAAGTTACCAGTAGATCTGAAAATGAATACTAAATTAATACTGTATCCTGTCTTCTGCTTGAAGGGCTTTGTGGCCAACAAACAGCATGTTACACTGAGGGGCACCATTCTGCCAGCTCTCATGATGCTTTGCTGCTTCTGCCACAGCGTCAGGTGCAAAAATGTACGCCTATGTTGAACCAGCCACACATTAATTGGAGGGTGGGGTTGGCAGGGGTTTTTATTGTTAAAAAAAATCATAGTGTTTTTTTATGGCAAGTTGTTTGTTACATTTGGAGACATTTAATATTCATCTTATTGGCTCTGTGATAAGAAGGTGAGCTGTAGCCAGCATGGCTGATTAATCACAGGCAAACTTTAATCTGTGATGGAAGCTTTCATTGATTACTTCTGTTAATCAATTAAAATGTGCAACCCTAATTATTTCCTAACAATTGTATTTCTTTACATCCTGAACCTGTCAATTAATCTGAACAATTTCTACTGAATAGAGAACTTTGTTTAATTTGGTTTTTTTTTAAAAATGTGCTTTAACATTAATATTTGAGCAGTGACTGCAGATTGTTTGGGATGATTTCACAGATAGTAACAGATGGATAATATTGTTTAGTTTACCATTTGATGCTGTGAAAATGCAACCAAAAATGAAGGTTCATAGTACGCATTTGTATCATGTCAAATTGTTAAAACAATTGGGAAGAGGTGAACTGTCAGTGAAATTGAATTAACTGAATCCAAAGAAGTGAGGTCTTTAGGGGGTGTGTGTGCATTAATTATTATAAATTCAATATTTCACCAATTATGAAATTAGCATTGACCCAAAACATTAAAATAGTAAATTACTTATTCAGAAAGCAAGCCTTCAATAAGGAAGATCAGATTAGTTAATAAATCAAAATTAACTAATGTCTGAGCTAATTACAGGCATAAGTGCAGAATACATAAGAATTAATCATGCTAGGGAAATTTTCTTCCCTAAGATTCTTCGTCAAAAGGGAAATGTTCTTGTAGCTTTCTTCAGTAGGTGGTATCAAATATCAGGAGATTCTGTGCTTGACCAGTTAAGAGTAGAAAGCCAGGAAACAACTTGTTGCAAGGGGTATATCAGGGGCACCCAAGGTGTCCCCTCTTAGATAGCCACCAGCTTGCTGACTCTTCTTAAGCAATTAGTCTTGACCTACCCAACCTGGAACTGGCAACTCTAACCCAAGGTCATCTTCCATGATTGAACAAGCTGTTGAACCCAGCTGTCCCAGGTCTTTGTCTGACACTCTAACCACTAGACCACATCAGCTCTCCTCCTCTTTTCTCTATAGTAACTCAACCTCTTCCAAGGCTCAGCCTGGCAGATGTTTGAGCTACCTCAAGAGCTACTATTAGCTGCCACAGAAGCCTCTGTACAGATTGCTGCTCAGGTGGTTTGATTATTTCCTCTTCACCTTTTAGAAGGGGAGGTGAAACTGACAGAGCCTTCTGGAGGCAAAGATGAAATTAGCAAACCTTCTGAGCAGCACGATCTCCTTGGTTCTGTAGAGAAGGGAAATTAACAAAGCCTTCCGATCTCTTTAAAACTCAGCTTCCCAGCTAACATTGTGACTCACTTCACGTGCTCCTCCTTGTGTAATTCATCTCTTATAGCTTGGCTCTAATTCGGAGCACAGTGAAGTCACACCATACATTTTAGCCTTCATTCTTTGGACAAGCATTGATGTCCTCTCAAATATGGTAACCAAGAAATAACAACAACATTCAATTTATATACCACCCTTCAGGACAACCTAACGCCCACTCAGAGCAGTTTATGAAGTGTGTATCCTCACAACATTCACCCTGTGAGGTGGGTGGGGCTGAGAGAGCTTCGAGAAGCTGTGACGGATCCAAGGTCACCCAGCTGGCTTCAGGCTGAGCAGTGGGGAATCATACCCAGTTCTCCATATTCTCCAAATGAAGACTTTCATGTTTTCTTGGTGTTGGAGAGATTTTATAATGTTACTGAAACAGATCTTATCAAACAGAGCAAATGCTGGAGGGCAGTAACAGATAAGCAAAGAAATAAGTCCCAGAGTAATGGTAATTAAAGACATCTGGAGGATGTGAACTTGCCTTAAAGGCCGAATCATAAACAGTGTAGAAGAATTCTTGAAAAGATCGTATTAAATGGAGAGTCTCATTTTTTATACGACCATATGTGTGTTTATATGTGGGTAAGAATGCCTGCTGAGTATTCAGAAGCTCATGCTGTTTTTAAGATGGAAAAATGACATCATCAGAAAATTATTTATGGTAGAAAAAGAGCGATCAGACCCTTTGCGATTCTGTTGGTGCTGAGCTGCTTGTTCTTTTGCTAGATGCCAACAATATTTGGTGTAGTGAATGAATGTTTGCCTCTTGACTGACCACCCCTGGGTTGCCAGCTCAAGGTTGGGAAATTCCTGGAGCTTTTGGGGGGTGGATCCTGGGGAGTGCAGGGGAGGGAGGGGAGGGACTTCAACGGGGTATAACGTTATAGAATCATCCCTCCAAAGCAGCCATTTTCTCCAGGGAAATGAATCCATGTTGTCTGGAGATCAGTTGTAACATGGGGAGATTGCCAGACCCTACCTGGAGGTTGGGTTCGCAGGTCCCCCAAGGCCAAATGGGGGTGATGGGAGATGGTGGGCATTGACCTGTGTGCCTGTGCAAAGCAAACCCAGGTGGCACTGTCAAATGATGTCATTTTTGGAGTGATGCAGATCAATGGGTCAATTCAGGAGTGATTCTCTAAAAATTGGCCCCAAAGATATTGTTTGGGGCCAGTTTTTAGAAATCACCCCCCACCCCAGCATAAACCATTGCTTCCATGTTGCATTGAAAATTACATCATTTGACAGCACCACAGGGCGGGGAGGGGCCTGTTTTGTGCATGTACCTCTGGCATGCCTCCCCCGTTTCTTGATGCCTCCCCTCTCACCTTCCTGGTGAGTGGTGGGTGGGATGGGCTGGCAGCTGGAGGTGGGGGATCCCCCATCCCCAGTGGGGTGCTGGCAACCATACAGGATGTTGGCAAACCAAGGTTGGAATGAGGGGGGATATATTGTCTGATGAGAACTACACAACATACTATCTGTTGCTTTAAATATATATTCCTACATACTCCCTGTGCTTCACGTTGCTTAATGTAAGTCCTAGAATTGATTATGTTCTGTTTCAGCAATTCTTCAACCCCATACTGGATCCTTGCTAATACTATGTCTTTGTAAACTTATATTCATTTACCCTATGACATTGTTTATGGAAATGTTCTTGACACTGTATGGAAATGCCTGCCCTTGTCCTTGCCACTGATTGTACTAACCTCATACTATGTAATCCGCCTTGAGTCTCAGTGAGAAAGGCGGAATATAAATGACATAAATAAATATAAATGACATAAATAAATAAAATACTTTCGTGCTTATCTAGTAAACGTTTCTCTATAAAAACCTGCCAATTTAGACCAGGAAAATAAATTTAAAAATTATTGTCTATTTTGAGATTAGCCTTTTAGGCCTAGTTCTTCCTGTGTCCTTTTAGATGAAATAGTAAGTGACTGCACATTAGAAAGGTGCAGGGCTTTTTTTCAGGAGGAACGCAGGGGAACAGAGTTCCGGCACCTCTTGAAAATACTCGGCAATAGTGCTTGAAAATAATATGATTGCAAAGAATCCCATGTGTTTCTTCCTCATTTCCCTCTTGAGAGTTCCGCCACCTCTTTTCCCAGAAGAAAACCCCTGGAAAGGTGTACGTCTCTTGCTGAATCATAATGCTGTGAAAGTTGTAAAGGTCACTGAAATATATGAACTATGAAGAGATTTGCCAGACTCTCCAGGTTAATATATATTGATATTTATAACTCAATTTCCACGACATCCAGGTTGGCTTGCCAGTTGTTCTTGTTTACTCATTTGCATGGATGTGTGTGGATGAGCCCTTATTTCTGGGGATTACATGGTTTTCTGATCGTCCTCATTAAGTGAGTGCTTGACTTCTACTTGCAGGCAATTGTTTCCTAATTTCTGGTTGATAGAGCCAGAGACACCATATTCTGCTGAGAAAGAAAGTGAACAGAGAGCAGGAACATTAATATCCTTAATGGCTCATGGGGTTTTAATAGTTGTACATGTAATTGCGAGATAATTGTGATTTTTTTTAATCATATGTGATGCCTGGTGACTTATGTTGCTACTGTCAAGAGTTAAGTTTAACACCATCTTGTTTAATGATCTCTGTGTGAAGAACCTCAGTCTGATTACCATTAACGCCTTACTGTCAAATAAAACAAAGCTCGATTCCTTTTCATACAGCCTCCTTCTCACTTTATTAAATTTGATATGGGGAATAGATGTTAGTTAAAAAAAATTAGAGAGCTGTTGTGTGGAAGTGATATATTATAAGGAATTAGCCTCATATTTAATGGGTGCAGTGATGCCAACAGAGTTCTGATTGTTCTAAAATTAACTCAGGGCTCATTTTGAGGGGGAACACACAGGAATGCAGTTCTGGCAGTTCCCCAAAGAGGTCGCATGTCAGGTGGCCCCACCCACCTGACTCTTGGCCATTGTGGGCCCGTTTCAGCCTGGACTGGGGCCGAAAAGGCCCAGATCGGGCCTGTGATGGGTGGTGGATCACTCTCCCACTCAGCAATGGCCTGATCCTGACCATTTTGGGCCCCTTTTGGGCCATTTTCAGCCTTTTTTTGCCATTTTGGGCCCAATTTTGGCCCTGAATGGCCAGGATTGGGTCTAAAACAGCCAGGAAAGGTGATGTCAGGGGGTGTGGCATATGCAAATCAGTTATGCCTATGGCACACTTCTGGTGATGGCAAGGGGTGTGGCATATGCTAATGAGTTATGCTAATAAGTTATGCTAATGAGTCCCTCCAGCTCTTTTTCTGTGAAATGACCCCTGAATTAACTTATTTGTGTATACCTGTTACAGGACCAATGCAATAGAAGCATTTTTTTTATGGCCTACTTCTGTACAACTTCTTTGGTGGTGGGGGTGGGGGTGGAATGTGCTGTCAAGTCTCAGGCAATGCATGTCATCTTTAAGCTCTGCAAAATTTTTTTCTCATGATTGTATTTGTGTGTGAAAATATTTGCCCTTACCTTTGAACCTGATGCTTGGTGGGAATTTTATTCTCGGGGGGCTGAGTGGTCACAGCAGAGAAAGCTGTGGGATTTAGGGTGATTTGTGGGATTTAGGGTAATCTGTGTTTTTAAGACTAGCAGTTTGAACTGGTGGACTCAATGGTCTTCTTAACCCTCTGAGAGCAATAACGGTTGGTGGTCCAAGAGGGTGTGTGTGTGTAAAATCTAAGATTGAACAGAAATTGGATGGCCGAATGTTTGTGAAATGTTTAACTCCTTCTGTGAAACAAAACCCAAGTTTTGGACATCTTTTACAAGGGGTCATATAGATATGAGCAAAACATTTTCTTTAAGCTTTCACTGCACCTTTAAAGAAGGCATTCCACTGTGATACATGGATCAGGATCCTCCTTCTCCCTTGCCGAGAGAGAGGGAGTGTTGTGCACTGCACTGTATTCTTGCCAATTACCTCTTTTTAAACGGAGGTAATATGCTGTACAACAACAGATTAATCTCTCGCCTTGGCAAGTGCCTTGGCAAGAATGGGTGTGGGAAGTGCTTGCAATTTTATAGTGAACAGTGATTTGGGGTTTTAAGGAGTGCTGTTCTTTTGGACAAAAGCTTGCACATCCCCATATGCCACTTTTCACTGTGGGAAACTTCAGTGACAGTGAGGGCAGTCTTTTTGTGTGTTGTGCACATTTGCATATGTGCAAAGATGCCCACCAGTCTTGTTGACTGGATGCAACTGATGGGTCGTTGCAAACAGAGTTCCATCCTATGAAGCATGCAAATATTTCCTGAATAGTTGGGGATCCCATCGAAACAAGAGATGCTGGTTTGCTTCTACAGCTGAGTTTCCCTAACAACTGCTGTGCAATAAAAATGTGGAATAGAGGAAAGGTACAGGAATTCATTTAAAGCCATAATGGTTTGGTTTTTCTTCTCTCCACCCCTCCCCACTTTCTGTGTAATTCCTGAAATGATATTCCACAGCCCAAACATCCATAAAAGCCAATTAAGAGAAAACGTCGCCCACACAAGCCTGTTAAAGCCCTGCATATGACAAGCTAAGCAGCCAGTCTTTGTCACAACCAACATCCATACTTCACAGTAACTTGACAGTCATTGATAGACTCTGCACCTCTGTTGGGAACTCTCTTCTTTTTCCTGCAGATGCATGCCTCAAAAGTCAGGTGTGCATTCCATTTCTTGATTTTTCTTACATATAAGACAAGTTGTGGATTGTTGATGAATCTCTCTGGGGGCCCTTCAGATGCTGTCCCTTACTTGTTGGAAGTCAAAGGTCTTGGTGCATTGAAGGAGAACCCATAAGTGAAAGAGTGTCTGCCGGGAGGAAGGATATTTTATACCCTAGTTGGACCAAGGTCCTGAAGCATTTTTATTTGATCCTGAGAGGCTCTGGTGACAGGTTTGCCCAGTTGTAATGAAAATGTTGCCAGTGTGTAAGAGGATATTACATCTCCCTTTGAATTTTATACATAATGCCTTGGTCAATACTGAGGCTATGGACTTTGTTGCTGAATTGTTCCTAATGTTAGATAGGGCAAATTTTACTCATCTCTGATCACCAGTACGGTGGTCAGAATAATTGTGCAGCTGAGAGTGCAGCTGCCATATTACTGCCTAGAGCATGGAGGGGCCGTGGCGATAGAGGAGTTGGCCATTCCTGATCTAGAAGATGAGACTCAAGCACCCCCATTCTTTGCAGAAGCTGAGAAGATTATGAGGCTGATGATGGCAGAGTAGGAAACAGCAATGTTCTGTCCAAAACATGTTTTTTTGATGTTTTTTCTTGATTTTAAAAAGGATCTGATGCAGAGACTTTAGACACTGTGCGTTGGATCCAGACTAATTTTTCACTTGCGCAGGGCATTTTGGTCAGTAGGACACAATGTTCTTGCCTCCTGTCTCCTGCTGCAACCCATTGATCTTCCTGAAATGCTGCTACTTGGGGATGGGAGACCCACAGGAACCGCATGAGAGGGAAGTCATGGGGGTTTGCAGCGGGAAGAGGGAATTGGTGGAAATTCTCTACCATAGCTGAAAAATTAGTCTGGAGACCCAACCCAGTGGGCTGGTTGTACTGGGAATGGAGTGCTTCTATCACCCAATAAATCCTAGAGGGGTAGCCTTGTTAGCCTGTTTCAGCAACACCAAAAGGGATTGTGGCCATCTTAAAGACAAACATAAGTATCCTTTTGATCCAACCCCCATGAAAAATGTTTTAGGGGTTGTATGTTTTTTACATGTTTGAGACATTTCATGCTTTTATATTGCTGATGATTTATTTTTGCCCTTTTTTAAATTGGCTGTTTTGTGGGTCTGTTGTGATTTTAAAAAGTAGACATTTGTTGTAATAATTAAAACAGATATATATAATCTCTCTCTCTCTCTCTCTCTCTCTCTCTCTCTCTCTCTCACATACACACACACACACACACACACACAGGTATAGAGAACAAGTGTCATAAATAATGGAGCCCAAAGACAACAGAATATAAGAAAAACAATTTTAAGATTGCTAGGCATTCAAATATATGATCATTCACTGAAGGTGTTAAAATAGCATGTGTATTTTTGTCAGTAAAACAAAATTCCAGAGGCATAACTAAAGTCTTCCTATTTATAAAGCCTTTATAAGACAGAAAATTGACATGTTAAAAGACCAGAATTGCTTAGCTTGTGTTTAGAATATAAAAAGGAAGCCCCACAGTTCTAAGAATCACGTTTCACATTCATTAAGCCCCAAGAGCAAAAGCCCTGACAATCTCTGCATAGCTCTATTCTGAGACACACCCTTTGTTACAGGTCATTAATCTGTTAGACGTGTATAGACACGATCCATCTTCTCCTACTCCTGGAATACTGGAAGTCTTTTGTTCTTTTGCAGCAGTATTCTATACAATAGGAAGAAGCCTGGATATCATCTCTGCCAGTGGTTCTCAACCTTTTTGAGTGTGAAGACCCCTTTATAACTTCAACCCTTTTGCTAACAGTTAGCCTGTAGTAAAGAGAATTCACTTGGATGCCCAATGAGCTTTCAATTCTTGACAGAACAACTGCTGGATGCTTATTTATTTTATTTTAATCCTGCTTTTCAGAGGTAAATTGGCTCCCAAAGGTGCTCACTGGTATCAGAATCCAACACAAATGATGATTAAAATGCAATACAAGATGTCCCTTGTGGAAAGAATTCTCAACTGTGCTGGATCCAGGCATGATCAAAGGATGTTTGGTTGCTCCTCCCCAAAACCTTAGTAATGGTACTTTCTCTCATGAGGAGCAGTTGTCCTTGTGAATAGGCCTTGACTGGACTGCTGCACACTTGTGGGCATCCAGCTGAATCTGGCTCGATGCCACTTCCCTGGATGGGGGCTTGGAGCAGGTGAACTCTGTTTGGGAGGCATGGCTAAACTGTGGCATGCAGGCTCGGGGAGGAAGCCTAGTTGTCCTGACACAGAATTGGGAAGGCATCACCACCATGGAGGCAAACCCAGGGGGAAGGCACAGGTGGGGGAAGGTGGAAACCTGCCCAAGCAGGATGGAATCATGGAGCCCTTCAATAATCCCACAGCCCCTCAGGGGTCCCTGGCCCACAGGTTGGGTACCACTCATTTATGCTTATTAAGCAATTAGAGTGACAGACTAGGATATGGAAGACGCAAATTTGACGGTACAGTCCTATGCAAAGTTACTCTAGTATAAGTTCATTGAAATCAATATTTGTTGTGAGGAATCTAGTAAATTACACTGAGAAAAAGCAGAATTGAATTTTTCAACAGGCTTGAAGGCGGTATGTCCCCCAAGGGGTTGGCTTTGGAGGCCATGGCTGTGATCACCAGTGCAAAAGGTCAAGGAAGCAACGAGAAAGTCATGTTCATTTAATATCTTGTTGATAGATGGTTATGGGCACTACAACCTTTGAATGACAACATATGCCACAGTAAGGTACCAAGGACAGTGACCAGTGTCAGTGGAGTAAATCAAGCAAGGGCTGAGAGCACAGAGGTGATAGAGGAAGGCTTTGCATGGCAGAGTTATTAGTGACATTTGGTTCTCTACTGTTTGTGTGTCTGAATACCAAGAAACAGAGAGAAAAGGGCCAAATAAAATACCATTATATTTGTATACATGAATATACACACTCCTGCAGACATCACTATAAAAGCCCGAATGCTTGGGACCAAGACAATTCTGGCTTGCTTTGTGATTTTCATAAAATTAGAAGAACTAAGAGGCTGTGCAAAATGTGCATAAGGAGGTGATTCAGTCCTTGTGTGTGAGAGCTCTACTTTGTCATATTTCATGTGAGCAGCTGTTCTTTGAAAAGTAGCTTCATTCAAATATTGTTCTTTTTCTTTTAAATACAGCACATTGTCATCTCGCAGGCCACTGGTATGTGGTGTGCCGCAGGGAGCGATACTCTCCCCATTATTATTTAATGTTTATATGCGCCCCCTCGCCCGGCTGGTGTGGAGTTTTGGGCTGGGGTATCACCAATATGTGGATGACACCCAGTTTTATCTGTTGTTGGACGGACAGCCTGGATCGACCCCTGATGTCCTGGAGCGTGTTTTTGAGGCTGTGGCTGGTTGGTTGAGACAACGTCAGCTGAAATTGAATCCCACGAAGATGGAGATCCTGTACTTGAGCCATGGGGAGATGGCTTTGGGACCCCGGCTTCCTACACTTGATGGGGCAGTACCTACACTGGCCCCGAGAGTTTGGAGCCTGGGAGTGATTCTGAATTCCTCCTTGAAGATGGAGGACCAGATCGCTGCAGTTGCCAGGTCTTCCTTTTATTATCTTCGACAGACCAGGCAGCTTGCCCCTTATTTGTCCCCCCATGACCTGACTACAGTGGTCCAAGCCATGGTCACCTCTAGGCTGGACTACTGTAACGCGCTCTACGCTGGGCTTTCCATGGGCCTGATCTGGTGGTTACAGCTGGTACAGAATGCAGCGGCGTGGGTTATTACTGGAGCACCGGTGTGGGAGCATATTACACCGGTGTTACGCCAGCTGCATTAGTTACCAGTGAAGTACCGATTCAGGTCCAAGGTTTTGGTGTTAAATATAAAGCCCTACGCAGACTAGAACCGACGTATCTGAGGGACCATCGCTCACCATATGAGTCCCGGAGGACTCTTCAATCAGGTGGAAAACATCTTTTAAGGGTCCCTGGCCCTAGGGAGGCCTGCCTGGCATCGACCAAGGCCAGGGCCTTTTCAGTCCTGGCCCCGGCTTGGTGGAATGCTCTACCTTATGAGATTAGGGCCTGGCAAGATTTGCTTGCATTTTGCCGAGCCTGTAAAATGGAGCTATTCCGCCAGGCATATGGCTGACGCTGGGCGGTGCATTCCCCCCCCCCCACTGTGGAGACAGGGTTTAATCCGTTGCCCCTATGCGAATTCAGATGCTGTTGCCCACACCTACTCTGCACTACTACATGTATTTGCTCTGGAAGAACCGCTGTGTGGAATATCAAATTTATATTATGTGTTGCTTTTAATTATTTATATGTAAATATATATTTTTATTTTTGCATAGTTGTAAGTTAATTGATTAGATGTAGTGTTTTTAAATGTTTTAAATGGTATGCGATGTTTGTATTTCTGTTATCCGCCCTGAGCCTGCGAAAGCGGAGAGGGCGGAATACAAATGTAATAAATTAAATTAAATTAAATTCTTCCGGGAGGGCTAATTTTAAAGTGGGGTGCTTTCAAACGAGTGCCACTCATCATCACATTTAGCCCATTTGTTATGTTGTATCCTTTGCAAGGAGGTCCTTTGGAAATGGAGATGCAGAAATGCACAATGGAACTGGCATATTTCACATGAGGTGCTGGCCATATCTTAGTGGCAGAGCACATGCTACTCATGCAAAATGCTAAAGGTTCAGGGCTTTTTTTCTGGGAAAAGAGGTGGTGGAATTCAGTGGGTTGCCAGCACAGGGGGCAACTCTTGGCAGGAGGTGGTGCCCCTGGTACCACATGCGCATGCACAAAATGCACGCATGCTCCCAGGACTGCACAATGATGTCACTTTGGGTCAGCTGGAACAAGGAGGGAGTTTTTTAAAGTTTAAATCACCCTCTGCGAAAATGGTCACGTGGCTGGTGGCCCCGCCCCCTGATCTCCAGACAGAGGGCAATCTAAACCCCCTCTGTTTGGAGATCAGGGGGCGGGGCCACTGGCCATGTGACCATTTTCAAGAGGTGCTGGAACTCTGTTCCACTGCGTTCCAGCTGAAAAAAAGCCCTGTGAAGGTTCAACTGTTGGCATTTACAGTTCAAAGGATCATAGGGGAGGAAAGAGCTGTTGTTAGCTCAGGAAGGTAATACTGGGCTCAGAGTTGCAAGCCAATACTCTTCCTATGATGGAAGCTCTGTTTCTGAATGCACCTTCAGATGCAAAGGTGATGCCTCCTGGACTCTTCCAAAGCACTTCGTTTCTCAAGGTAGTAGAGGAAAACCAGGATTGGCTCTTTGCTTTGAGGCAACCCAAAGATCCGCTTTTTTTTAAAAAATGTTCCATTTAAGACTGTTCAAAAAGTTGTCCTCACAATTCAAGAAGCAAGTGGACACCAGGAAACAGATCAATAGATGCTCTGGTGCCCGTAGAAACCCCACTGGAGATCCCTGGTACAAGCTGTACTATGTCCCCGTGAAGAAATGCCCTACAAACTAGAATTCCCTTCAGTTCACTTTAAATGGGCCTGTATTTTACTCATGCTCAGAGGTTACAAAGTGCTTTTATCTTCCTGGACAGCAGACCTGGAAGTGAAAAATGAGCGGGGGGGGGGGGGGATGAATCATCTCCCAGCAGAAGAGGTATCTAGCTTTTTTAGGTATGCAGATAACCTGGCTTAAGAAGGAACACACAGATAGCAGCAGTCACACCTCTACTACAGGAACTTGGAAGAGAAACGATCAAGTGACAGTTTCCTTGGAAAACAGGAATGGCAGGAGATCTACTGCTAGAGTGGGAGAAGATTGAAAGGGATATATAGACCTGTGAACCACAGAAAAGATCTTTCTGTTTATTTTACTTCATTTATACTTTGTTTTTCGGCTTACAGCATTCTCCTCTCCTCCATTTTTCCTCACAACAACCCCATGAGGTAGGTTATGCTGAGCATATGTGATGGCGCAAGGTCACACAGTAAGCTTCCATGGCAGAGCGGGGAATCAAAACTGGGTTGCCCAGATCCTAATCCAGCACTCTAGCCACTACCCCACACTGGCTCTCATGACTTTTTATCTGTCCCAGTCCTTTTACCTTTATACTGGCAAACAGTATACTGGCTCTTACTTTACTTCTTCTAGAAAGAAATGCTTTGAGCAATGTTACAGTGACCTGTCTTTCTTCTTCTTTTTCAAGTGCATTCCAACCCAACAATTTACAATCCTGTTTCTACACATTTCAAGAGTTTCAGAGCCAGAGGTGGTTGTTCACACCCTTCCTCAATTCCGTAGCGAGTAATTCAGTTGCTTGGATGCATACACAATTTAAATCAGCACAAGTGCTAAAAAACCTGAAAGTTACCCAGGTGACTAACAGTGCAATCCTGAACAGACTCACACCCTTCCAAGCCCACCGACATCAACAGACTTAGAAGGGTGTAACTTTACAACTGTCCTGCAGTCCTAAACAGAGTTACACTCTTCTAAAGTCCACTGAAATCAATTTGTTTGCAAGGGCATAACCACACTCTCGTAAACCATACTCAGTGAACTCAGTGAAACTTGAGATTAAAAACATGTAAGGCTGGGCTGAGAACACTCTTTTGTATCTACAAGTCATCATCCATAAATGAAGTAAATACATAAAATTAAAAAATTAAATACTTCTATCAATTTTATTTTCCCAAAACCTACCACATAGGTACCAGAATACTTTAAAAAGTATTATCATTATATCTGTTTTGTTGACATCAGTGCAATATATCAGCCTTTTGAAAATACTTCTGTTGAGCCATTCCAACAAATGACAAAATTTGGAACCACCTGAAATTAATCTTCAGTTTTGTCTCCAACTTTGAAGACGACTGCATTTCCCTTCAGTTTTCCCGATCTTGCCACATATTCCAATCTATGCTGAAGACAGATCTGAATTACTGTGAGATTTATATTTTCAAAGGGAGAGAAACTCTTTCCTACTTCTCTGTCTCAGCACGCTTGGTGCAACTTGAGGTCTGTTTTGCCTGGCATCATCTCATCTGATTAAGTCTGCAACTTCTCCTGTACTCCATCTGAAAACATATACCAAACTTCGGGCTTCTCTAGTATGTCCTGAAATGCCATTCCCTTATCCCTTTTTCCCCCCACACTGAAAATTAATTCTGAGGAATGAGAAAGCTTGCTCATTAATTATTTCATCACATTAAGGTGTTCCTAATAAAGGGTATTAACTGACTTGCAGTGTGTCTAGTTAGTGCCTTAAAGGGTTTCAGCAGAGGGACTGGGAGTGGGGGGGGGCATATGGACCACAACTCTGCTGGTGTGCATGGTCCCATCCCTCCCTGCTCCTTTGCTGGGACCAGAGCTGAGCTGGGTCCCTGTTGCTGCTGCCCTGTGATTGGTTCTTTCCGCCCTGTCCATCATGGCCACATTGCCATGACCCAAAGATGTGATGGGTGCACTGGCTCAGCTCTGGTCCCAGCAAAGGAGCAGGGAGGGATGGGACAATGTACCCTGGGGCCATGGCCGTGGCACTCAACTTGTCCCTGAAAGGCACAAGCCCTGTCACACAGTAATAGGGCACCAAATTTATAGAACAGTTGAGAAAGAGTCATAGTAACCTATGCACCAGGGATGACCCCAAACAGGTCCACCCAGGTGCATGCCCCATGTGGGTTAAAGGGCACAACCCCCAGGAAAGAGGCAAGGGGAGAAGGAGAAGAAAGGGCAGGGATTCCTAGTGCTCACCAGTGTGGACAACTCTTGGTGGCCAGTTTGTGCTGCTGGGCACAGCCCTGGATCACACTCTGGGCTGCCCCAATGATGGTGAAGTGGGAGGAGGGCCACCAGGGTGGGCGGCCTGCAGGGGACACAGACTGTTGCCTACATGTCCTCTAGCAACCTCTCAGCATGTGCCTCCCTGTGCCCATCATCTCTAGCAAGAGCTGCTAACTCCTCCTGGTGAGGAACAGCCACTGACAGCCCCTTCCCTCCAGGATACAGCAACCCAGCTGTCTCCAGCTGCTCCCTCTCAACTGCTGCCTACATGCAAGAGGAGGTGGGGAGATGTGCTGCACTGGCTATGTGCTCCATGCCCAGGCCTGGGAAGGTCCAAGGACTGTGGCAGCTGCAGCACCGGGGACTTGGCCTGGGTCCCCCACAACCGTGCAAGCATCTTCCCCTCCTGCACAGCCCCTCTCCAAAAATGTCAAGTCTGCCTGCTGCATCAGAGCAGGTGTGAGAGAGCGTCAATGGGGGACTGCCTGCACCCATCCAGGGTTGAGCCGTGGTCATGAGGACACACACTAACTGGACAAAATGCCACAAGTGTAACCCGGGCATTGAGAATAAGGGCAGATTTAAGGCTTAGGGCCTCTTTTCTTAAAGCCCCCCCCACGTTGGCTTAAGCAACCAACTATTTATTACAGCAGGAAAATTACAATTTTGCACACAACGTAAGGTAATCCCCACCTCCAACTCCTTTCTCCTCCACGAAACAAAGGCCTAGTAGTCAGTGTCCCAGAAGTGCTGTTTTCATGTTGAAGCCGGTCCAGCCACAGTCCCTCAGAAGCAGGCCTCCTGTGGGAAATAAAGTTCTCAGGCCTCTCTCCTCACCATCCGAGAGAAGAAATCAGCTCCAATACAAAGATAGATGGTCTGGGGGCTAACTTCCTTCAGAAGATGTGATGTCAAAAAGAAAAGAAAAGAAAGTAAGAAAGAAAGAAAAAGAAAGAAAGAAAAGAAAAAAAGGAGCTTCTTCAGCTTAGGCCTCTAGTACCCTAGTTCTCCGAGAGTCTAACACTGGCTATACCTCTTACTCCATCCCCTTCCAGTTCTCTCTCAGTTACTCCTACACACACTCCTCCCAATATGCAAAGTAAGTAGTTTCATTACTCTACCCAAAAACATATATTCTCAAAGCTCTACGCAATGGGCGACATTACCACACACATGATGGCTTCAGCACCTGGCAGACCCTCCTCCACCACCCACTTGTACAGGATGCCCTGTGCCACAAGGGCATGCATGTGCTTCCAAGCTAGGCTGGAGGACTCTTTCCAGCTCTTCAGAGTAGACATCTCCTGCATGGCCCAGGGCAGTGACCCAATTCTGCTGCCTTGCACCAGAAGGCACAGCAACAAGCAATAGCCGAGCTTCCCCTGGTGGTGATGAGGGCCACGATGACATGCTCTACCACCAGTCCATACAGCAGCACCTTCTCAGCCTTGGTTCAGTTAGGCTGGCAGTGGTCATCAGGGAGACACTGGGGTACCTGTTAAGGTTCTGCAGTGAGATACGTTATCCACAGAGAATCGTCTTTGTGCTCCCTTTTGAGTAGTAAAGTGCTCCCCCAGAGGTGCCCTCTTTGAGCCTCCTACCTCAAGTCCACACAACAGAGAGCTCTGGAACAGAGTTCCATGATGTGCACCCTGCATAATGAATTCTAGAATGTCATGTCTGGGGTTTATCTAGAGCGGGGGGGGGGGGATACAGCCACAACCAATCATCCCCTTCCCTAGTGGGAGGAGGTTTGCTTGCCACTGGGGAGGGGGATGATTGGTTGCAGCTGTGCTTAACTGGGGCTTTTGGGTGGGGCTGTACCTGTGATGGGCCACTTGGCCTTTCCCTGTCCATGGGATTATTGCACAGGACTGGCTTCAGCTCTGCCTCTCCTGAGAAATCAACCAATGAGAGGGGGAGGAATGCTGAGCCAGGGACAGTTGGAGTTCGTTAGAGAGAGTGAGAGGTGAAGAGAAGGATTTGGGACACTGCTGAGAGAAGGCGGCAGAGATATTTGATAGCTGATTACAAACCTATTCTGTTGCATTGAAAAGTCCTCTGTTTAACCCCAGAATATTTATGAGTTTAAAATCATTCACTCTTATGTTCTATCTTGTAAATAAAGTTTCTTTCTTTTTTGTTTAACCCTGGGTGGCTTGAAGTAATTGATTAAAGGAAAATATCACACACACACACAAACCTCAAACACTCTAGTCATGTTAAATGAGCCCAGTTTAAGTAAATGGCGGCAGCCTATGTATGGAAAATAGATTCTAAGTTCCTTTCCCCAACAGCCTGGGCAGTAGCTGGGTGAGGGGAGGTAAATACACGGAACAGGCTGCCTGTCTGGTGGAGCCTCTGGAAGAGGAGACAGGAGACCCTGTGAAGATTTTGCTCAGGGCTCCCTGCCTGCTAAATTGGAGGCTAGGCAGGTGGTGTATGGTGACCAGCCCTGGGAAGCCCCAAACCTGTGAAGGGAGGTTTAGGGTGGGTGACAGGGTGTAGAAAGGTGAGAGGGGCATGCCATAATGGGCTACCTGTGCTTTTTGCTGGTGTAAGTTTCCACTGACATTGGGGGGCATTCCCAGGGTGGACTGGCTTAAGGAGGTGGCTAACTCCTGCCATGTCTCCCAGCCTGCCCAGTTCCATGCCAATGCAAGGATTTATGCTGGTGGCCTGCTGGAAGGTGACCGTCACAGTGCAACAACAGTGGCCAGGACCAGCTTGGCAGCGATGGGGTGTTGCTCTGGTTCACTCTGGTATACCTCAGAGATGCGTCAGCATGGCAGCCAGTCAGCTCCTAAACACTCTCTCCCCCATTGCACCCTGAACCTTGTGTGCATAAATTCATGACAGGTTCTTCCCCTGACAGATGCTTCCAAATCTCCCTATGGATTAATCAGTTTAATCAAGACTGCATTATGTTACAATCAGTTCTGAAAAATGTATACCCAAGCTACGCTATGCCCAAGGAAAATTTTAATGTTTTCAAGACCATAAATAGAAAGACCTTACTGGTTATCTAAATATTTTTAACATGCTTTTCTCCCTCAGTGAAGACCCAAAGGGACGTAATAATTTAAATAAACAGAAAGAGAACCAAACAACACAATACACCACATCCTAGGCTAGTAAAAAAATCTGCTGGCCCACTTCATTGAGAGCAACAGGTGACAAACTGCAGACTAAGAGCCAATAGCCTAGAGCCCTTTGAGTCACGCCTTTGGTTACACCCAAGTTAAAATACCTGTGACAGACAGAAAACAGGCTCTCAGCCTAGATTTAAACAGCCGCAAAGATGTTTCCAGTAGCTTTCTTTACAAGGTAGCTGGAAATACTGAGATTCTATTTATAATTAAGGATTTTGTGACATTCATAATAAATGTGTTTCCTAGCTCACGTTAGTAAATCTGTTTCATGTATCCCCAAAGAAAATTTCTGGTGATGCCACTATATGAAGACTAACACCTGGAAAGGTCATTTTTCATCTGAAAATATAAACTGAGAGCTACAAACATGCCTCTGCCTCTGGGGAAATACCTCCAGACATGGCTTTAGAGCTTCATGGGTTTTGCTATCAGGGCTTCATGTGATGTTTCATTTCTGTGTTTGCATCCTGGAGATGCAAGAGATGCTTTAGGCTGATCCTGCACTGGGCAGGGGGTTGAACTAGGTGGTCTGTATGGCCCCTTCCAACTCTATGATTCTATGAAGGCATAAAATGGTGTAGACCCACAGCAAATACAAGAAGTGTCTTTTGTTAGATACATACAGCCACTTTGCCATACATTCTACCATACATTTATACCTAAAGTGTCTTACAGTGCAATCCTAAGCAGAGTTACTCCACTCTAAGACCACAGATTTTGTCTTCTTCTTACCCTTCTTCTCACCTGGCAAGATGATAGAGCTGACAAAGCTATCCTGAAGTACAAGATCTCACCCTGGGGTAGTTTGATTATCTGCAGGTCTTTCTGTCACATTGGAATGGTTGGAATGAGGAGTGTGATGCACAAATCTGAAATCAAATGGGAGCACATAATGGTACCAAAGTCCAAATACTTGCTTTCAGAACAATGGGCTCCCGCCCTCAGGGCTGAATAGATACATAGGCTTCTTATCTCACTACAGATGCTAATTTCCTGCTTTTCCTCCCATGCTCTAATTAATCTGTCTACATTTTCTATAGTACCATAGCCCCGCTTCTTTGCAACATCCCTCTCTGCTTCTGACTGGGACATAAGGGCTCAGGGATCTCTGTGCCTACATGTATCTGATGAAGGGAGCTTGCCTCTAGAGTTTATACCCTGGGAAATCTCATTGGTCTTTAAGGCATTACTGGACTCAAACCTTGCTCAAACCCTTGCTTTGTAGTACTTGTATGCTGTTTCTATATATTTCTGGAGGGTCCATACCTCAGTGGTAGAGTATCTGCTTTGTATGCTGAAGGCCCCAATTTCAATCTGCAACATCTCCAGGTGCGCAGGCAGCAGGTGATGGGAAAGACCTCTTCCTGATACCCTAGAGAACTGCCAGTCTGAACAGACATTGCTGACCTTGATAGACCAATGGTTTGATTCCATATAAGGCAGTTTCATGTGTTTACTTGCAACAGTGCATGTGTCTTTAAAAAACAGTGCATTGCTTATCCATTACAGGATATTATAAAAGTGCTATTAGGAAAAAGATTAGTGAAAAATCAATGCTCCAGGTTAGTCAGCATAGAAGCTCTCTTGCACAATCTTTAATATTTCTTCATTCTGGCGTTTTTGGACATAACCTCTGGCCGTATCCTGCGAGGATTCTAGCCTCGAACATCTAGCAACTTGTTCAGATGAAAGGCCCAAATGTACACTATAAATATTCGTTGAGCAAACATGAGGCGTGTGTCTATATCTATACTTTCTTTCCTTTGTATCATGTTCCAGGAGAACCATGTCTGGGCTCGTGATTTGGAAGCACAACCACAGCCAAGTCAGATAGGCAAAAGACTGATCTTCACCAGGCATGTAGGTGGGCTGGCTAAGAAAGCCCTGAGCAATTAACAGGTGAGCAAACTGACAGGTGAGCTGGCAAGAAAATGGCCAAGGAAACAACTACAAGCAATTTTACAGCAATTGGGTGGCAAAAACAGTAGGAATGCCAAAGTCAAAATTCTCCATCTATCCTTATCATAGGAAATGGAAGCCCTGATAAGGACAGAGAAAGGCATCATGGGGACAATCAGCACATTGTAAGTAGTTACAATTTTAGCACTCAAACCATGCTTAAGGTTACCCATAATCCTCCTGAAATGAGTAGTTGCCATTTTGGTAAATAAGATGATGCATATATTTTTCAGCTTCAATACACAGGATAGGATACCCAGAAAAAGATAAGTATTTCCTGATTCACACAAAATAATAATAACAACAACAACATTTGATTTATATACCACCCTTCAAGACAACTTAATGCCCACTCAGAGTGGTTTACAAAGTATGTCAACAAAACACCCTGTGAGGTGGGTGGGGCTGAGAGAGCTCCAGAGAGCTGTGACTAGCCCGTCACCCAGCTGGCTTCAAGTGGAAGAGTGGGGAATCAAACCTGGGTCTCCAGATTAGAATCCCACACTCTTAACCACTACACCAAAATGGTAGCCAAAACCACACATTTTGAGAAATTCACAGGTGGTGTGATCTTCCCTTATGCACAGTTTGAGTGCCAGAATTTTAACACCTGAGAAGGGCTGGGCTCTTTGTTTTTTGTCTCACCTGTATTTTCTCTTGATATTGCAGTATCAGGTGGAAGCTTCTAACGTCTGGTATTGAAGGAACTGCTGGTTAGCAACAGCTGCATAACATCTTGCTAAGGTTTGTCCTCTTCTGCTCTAAGTATACAAAGCCTGTGCATGCTCACAGCCATGAGCCCTTGGTCACAAGGCAAAGGGCTCTCGTTCTTCAGCTCTTAGCCTGAAGGTTATAGCCTAGAACTAGGTGGAAGATCAATTAGCAGAGAAAGTGAAGACTTGCTTGGCCTTTAAATGCCTCCCCCTGTTTCCTGTTCATTTCTGTCGTTCTTTTTTCTGTATTGTAAACTACTTACATTCTCCTTTGGAAAGAAAAGTGAGAAATAAATAAATACATAAATAGCTGATGTGGTTATGCCCTTCAGAATATGCAGATCCCTCTCCCAACCTTTTCACTGCAGTCAACAGAACAGCACTACTTCTGCCGAAGAGACCATTGTGGCTATAATGATAGCAATATAGTTTTATCTAGTTGCCTGCAGCTTAGCTTTCTTTCATCTGATAAATACAGTATCACAGAGTTAGCTGTGAGTCACTCCGTTCAATGTTCTGTTTAGAAGCCACCGCCACCCCCCCGCCTTTCTTTTTGGTCCATAGAACAAAGATATTTGGAAAAAGGCGATGCCAATATATTGAAAGGGTAATGAGATACTGGGGGAGGGATGCTGCTGTTAACAAGCTTATTATGAATGCTATTGCTTAAAAGTGTTTGTGGAGAATATATTTACATAAACCAATAAATTAGGACAGAATAAACACATCTGAAAAACATGAAACAACTGCTTTTTCAGTGATTAGTTGCAAAAGTAATTTGCATAGAGAAAATGATATCTGATTTCTTCAGTTACTAATGACAGCATGCACAGTCATGGATCCTGTACCAGCAAAGTCCTTGCAGTAGCAAAGCCCAGGGCTGCTGAAAAAAAATTAAGGTTGTCTGTAATGCATCCGCAGACTCACATTTCTTCACCTGAGGCCACTGGATCAATAGATTTTACATTTTGAGAAGCCCTGGAAAAAGAATAAATTACTAAATTCTTGATTTACTCATATCCCCACCCCACCCCCATTTATCTAAGGGTTCTGGGCCAGCTAGACTACATATATATGCAGATGAGATTAGTTGTGCCACAGCGGCAAAAAAAATGTGCTGGGCATCGCATGTTGCTGGCTTATGTCTCACCTCAGCCACAAGCTCACTTAGTGACCTTAGGCAAGCCACTTCTCTATCTACAAGATGGGCATATTAATTATGGCCTACTTTGAAGGGCTGTTGCATGAATTATTGCATTAATGTGAGTGAAGTACTTGCAACTAGACATGGGCATGAATCGAAATACAAATGAAATTTCGTGACGAATCGGGCCAATTCTTGTTTCGCGAAATGTGTTTTGTGGGGCTGCAGTTTTCACGAAATTCATGACTTTTTAGGCCGATTCGTTCAATTTGTGAATTGAACAACTCCATTGATTCCCTAGGCAACATAGGCCCAGAATGTCTCCAGGCCTTTTGTTGCCATTGGAAACCCCAATCTTAGCCCACATTACCTTGATAGGCAGCTCTCCATGCCAGCTGGAGAGCTTCCATTCTGCCGTATACAGCAAGGAGCAGGGGGTTAATCCCCAAGGCAACTAAGGAGATGGGCCTTCTGTAGCCATGGGAACACCAATCTCATCCCTTCAAACCTTGTTAGGCAGGTCTGTCGGCCAACCAGAGACCTCCTGTTCTGCTTTATGTGAGCATTTCTTATATAAGGTACAGCTCTCTGCCTCATGCTTTTCAGTTCCAGTAGACAGAGGAAGAGGGAGGACCTGTTGCTGGGATTCGGAGTGAGAGAGTGGAATTGGGAGCTTTTGGCTGAATTTGCTGCTGCTTTAAAAGAGATTGAAAAGCCTCTTTCTTATTTTCAGCTCTTGGCCTTGCTGGGAAGGTCATTGGGTGAGGGTGCCTTCTTTCCTCCACTCTACCCAACCCCAGTCTCAGGGCATTGCCTGGCTCTGGGGCCTAGCTTGACTGAGGTCTACCTTTTTTCCCTTTAATTTTCTTTGCTTATATTGTTATTTAGAGAATTTGTTCTTGCTGGCTTGTTGGATGAGGGTGGGTAGAGGAGAGCCTGCTGAAGTCTCCCTATGAGTTTGGCATGAGTTTGGTATAAAGTGCCCTGGGTTCTGACAAATCACGAAACTAATAAATCGTTTCATGAAACAGGACAATTTCATGAAAGTTTGTGGTTTGTGATTCGTGGAATGCAATGAAACATGAAACGCTCATTTCATTCCCCCCCCCATTTCGAGCCCATCTCTACTTGCAACACTAGGGAAGCAATTCTAAGATATCTACTCAGAAGTAATTTGCATGTTATTCAATGGGGCTTACTCCTAGGACAGTGTACTTAGGATTCAGACTTAAACTGTCATGCAAATACTATAACTCCCCTCCCCATCCAGTTGATATTTTCTAACAGAAAAACATAAGGAAATACTGGAAAAATTCCTATGAAACATTTCTTATTTTGAAATATTGTCTTAAACAAGGTTTAATCACTCAGAATGCATAGTAAGATTTTTTATGTAAGATAATTTATGGCATTGAATAATTCCTGTTTATACTGTCCATACGTACAGTATTTTCAAGGATACATTTATTGTTTACATGTGTCTAATTCTGCCCACGGTTAATACTTGTATATTATTACATGTGTGATGATAGCATACCATTGAATAGTTCATGATTTCAATAGTATAAATTTTGCCTCAGTATCCAAATATGCTGTAGGCCCTATTATGACTATACGAAATTGTTTCTGTCTAAATAACTAATGTTCTTCTCATTTGCTGCAATATTTGTGTCTTCTGTTTTCAAATTCCATTTGTTTCTGTCTCTCAGATCAAAAAGAAAAAAATGTGCAATGAGAAAAAGACTGGTCTTATTCTGTTATATTCTGTCCTTTAAATTTCACTTGTGCTTCTTCAGGAAGATCTTTATTCTGGGATATCCCTGAAATTCTGTTGCTGTGGGAACTGTTTGATCCTATTATGCAGATCCATCTGAAGAAACATGGGGCGTAACATGTAGGGGCAGTATAAAGGAATAAAAGTATTCTTTCACCCATTGAACCATTTTTGATGCATTTTTGCACAGCCCTCTTCTGCATTCCACCTCTCAAAAACTTACATATATGTGCTAAGGCAGCATAGAGTGAAATAGTTTGCCAGTCTCTCTTTCTTTAGTTTTGTGTGTGTTCATAACTTTGTTTATAGAAAACTAAAGTATTTAAAGTGCAATCTTAAGCCAAGTTGCACCCTTCTAAATCCATTGACCGCAATGGACTTAGAAGGGTATAACTCCACTTAGGATTGCATTGTTAAATTTTAATATTTCATAAAAATGCCAAGCAGTACAATTTTATATGCTAATTACATTATAAAGGTTGCATTTTATTTTGTTAAAGAGATAGAATACTTTCAGGTTTGGTGATAAAGTAAGTATTGCATATATTTAAACTCCCTGCCCTCTGCAAATTCAGCTGACTTCCCCCTATAAAAAGCATGGGGAACCTTTTTAATAGCTTAAAATTTCCAAAAATGTTACATGTCTCGTAATAAGCCAACAACCTGATTTAGACATGAAGTAATCTAAGACTCCTTTAGTGGTAAGTCATGGTGCATTTGCAGAGAAGGTTAACACAGCACAATTTCCTGAATGGAGTTAGCAGTCTTGTCTTGTGTGTCTGGTTCTCGCAAGTTAAGGAATTCCAATGGAATATTTCTGATTTAATAGGAAACTCTTTTCCATTACAAACTAGCATACTTAGAAAATTCCTGACTAAACTATGTAAACGCAGTGAAAGGCGTTTGATCCAGTATCAAGATAGTAAGGGGAGGGGCTGTGGCTCAGTGGAAGAGCCTCTGTTTTGCATGTAGAAGCCTCTGATTAAAAAGATCATGCACTAGGTATTGGGAAAACCTCCCAAGACCTTGGAGAGCTACTGCCAGCCAGAAACAATATTGACCTTGATAGACCATGGTTTGTCTCCTATAAGGCAACCTCATGTGTTCACATGATGATTCTTAAACAAATTCTGGCTCTGGGAGCCTGTGTCTTGTTTTAAGCTTTTGCGGTTCCTCAAGTCTTTTTTTCTATGATGAGCAAATTCCCTAGGATCCCTTCTGTAATCTGGTTATCTCTGTGTACCAGGCACTCCATTCATTGGGCTTCTACTTTTCTCTTTAGATTTTTCTCCCTCAGCATTTTACCATAAAATGTGAATTTGAATATGTATTTTACTCTGTAAGAACTTGAGTGATTGAGAAGACTGGGAATGAGAATGGCCCATTTTGCAGCAGAATGCTGAGCATCAAAAGGAAGGATTTGGATTCCCCCCTCATTGTGGGAACAAAACTACAAAGAACAAGGAAACTTGAAACCAACAGGCAACAGATGAACGCAAAAACAATCAGTTATTGGCACTTTAGAAAAAGAAACAAGTGAACACGAAGCAAGATTGTTTTTAACATGGTTGCACTGGACTCGTTGGAGCGCTCTACTTGGGAACACCCCTCTGTTCCATCCACAAACCCTCACCTTCTACGGGTCTGATTGTTGTATGGGTTATTGTACTTGAGGAAAAACTTAGCGGATCAATGGTTTAGACTAGGAAGGGGACTAATGTTTGATGCTGTTTTGGGTTGAGTGCAAAAAACAGCTGCCTCAGAGCCTCACTTCCCTACTCCCCCTGAAAAGAATAGTGTGTGTTTACACGTGTGTGGCCAACATGCTTGCAACAAAAAAACCCAAACAGATCATTTCTGAGCTGACACTGGCTGACCAAGAACAAACTGGTAATGGAATGGAATTATTCTGGAACCTCCCTGAACCAAAACTGAAATAGAAATTTTCCTGGTGCACCCCTCCCCCCCAAATACACTACTTTAAGGGAAAACTAAAACAGATACAAGTTTCATAAGTGGATGACCCTCTGAGTACATTTTATTTCAAATTAAAAGCAGCCAGTCCCCCCACCCCTTCACAAGGTGCTGTGTTTGTCCTTTCCTATTCCATTTCCCCACCCTAATCACTCCCATCCTACAATCACCCCACTGGCTACCTATCAGCTACCATGCTCAGTTCAAGGTACAAAGGGCTTTGTACAAGGTACAAAAAGCCATTTTGAATAACTTTGGAATAACTTTGGAATATACTGACCTTGGTCCAGCATACCTATAGGACCGCTTCCCTCCATATGTTTCGCTCATCTGATCAGTGTCTCCTACAGGTGCCAGGCTGCACATGGGTGAAATCAACAGCAGCCTGTACATGGACTTTCTCTGTGGTGGTCCCTACCCTGTGGAATGGCCTGCCTGAAGAAGTCAGGAGAGCCCCCACTCTCCTGACTTTCTGCAAATGATGCAAAACAGAATTATTCAAAAAGGCTTTTTACTCAGATGGGAGGGCTGTATTGTAGGGATGAAGTCTCAGATGCTTCACTAATGAGTTAGGGACCATAGACTTCACCATGTTGTGTCACATAATATCTGCTTCTTTAAATATGTACTCCAATGCACTACTGTGCTTCATATTATCAAATGTTAGTCCTAGAATTATGTTCTGTTTCAGCTTCATGTTATTTATTGTCAGTCTTAGAATTCATTATGTTCTGTTTCAGCATTTCTTCTACTCTGTATTGGATCCTTGTTAATGGTATGTCTTTGTAAACTTGCTTATATTTACCCTATGGCATTGTTTATGGAAATGTCCTTGACACTGTATGGAAATGTCCTTGATACTGTATGGAAATGTACTTGGTACTGATTGTATTAAGCTCATACTGTGTAATCCGCCTTGAGTCTCAGTGAGAAAGGCAGACAATAAATAAATAAATAAAAATAATGCCCCCAAGCAATTCTAAGGATACTTCCCTGAGAGTAAACACAAGGAAACATTTTAGCAAAGGTTGTAAATTATTGGCAGAAAAAGAAAAAAAGTGAACATAAAGCAGGATTGTTTTTAATGTCGCTGTCTCTGCCCCACTTTCCCTTATCCAGCCAGTTTCTTGCTATAGTATGCACCTGTAGACACTCACCTTCATCAGGGTCTGTTGTTGGTGTGTGTAGTGTAACAGGAAAAAATGGTGGGCTTGATGGTTTAGAGGGAGGACGGTGTTCTGTGCGATTTTGGTGCTGTTAAGTGCAAAAACAGTTGCCCCAAAGAGCCTGGAAGCCTGCCTTGCAAAGAAATGGGCCAGAACTCGTGATAAAGAAAAAAAATGGGTTAGATCTGAGCCAGCAACTCCACAGAGGGGGAAAAAAAAGGATAATGGTGCATAGTTGGCCTGGATCTCCTGGAACCAAAACTGAAATGGAACTTTTTTCAGTGCACATCTCTACTACTGAGGTTAATGTTTCAGACTGTGGATGACTCCTCTTCCAGAACTGTGGCTCTGATCCATCCCATCCCCCCAGTTGCTTTTAACTAAACCCACACAGAGACCTGGTCATAGGCCTTGATCTCTTCCAATTTGGTGCCCAGTCAGCTCAAAATCATAGAATCACAGAATCATAGAGTTGGAAGGGGCCATACAGACCATCTAGTCCAACCCCCTGCCCAGTGCAGGATCAGCCTAAAGCATCTCTGACAAGTATTCATCCAGCCTCTTCTTGAAAACTGCCAGTGAGGGGGAGCTCACCACCTCCCTAGGCAGCTGATTCCACTTTTGAACTACTCTGACCATGAAAAAGTTTTTTCTAATATCCAGTCGGTACCTTTGTGCATGTAGTTTTAGCCCATTGCTTCGCGTCCTACCCTCTGCTGCCAACTGGAACAGCTCTTTGCCCTCCTCCAAATGACAGCCTTTCAAATATTTAAAGAGAGCAATCATGTCCCCCCTCAACCTCCTCTTCTCCAAACTAAACATTCCCAAGGCCCTCAGCCTTTCCTCGTAGGGCTCAGTCTCCAGACCCCTGATCATTCTTGTCGCTCTCCTCTGCACCCTCTCGATTTTGTCCACATCCTTTTTGAAGTGAGGCCTCCAGAACTGCACACAATACTCCAGGCGTGGCCTGACCAAGGCAGTATAGAGAGGGGCTATGACCTCCTGCGATTTCGATGCTATGGCCCCTTTGATACAACCCAGGATTGAATTAGCCTTTTTTGCCACCGCATCACACTGACTGCTCATATTCAGTTTACAGTCCACTCTTACCCCAAGATCCCTTTCACATATACTACTGCCCAGAAGTGTATCCCCCATCCAGTATTTGTGCTTCTCATTTTTGTGGCCCAGATGTAATACTGTGCACTTGTCTTTGTTGAATTGCATCCTATTCACAGCTGCCCACTTCTCCAGAGTATTCAGGTCTTGTTGAATTTTAATTCTATCTTCTTGGGTGTTTGCTACCGCTCCCAATTTGGTATCATCAGCAAATTTAATGAGCAGCCCTTCCACTCCTTCATCCAGATCATTGATAAAAATATTGAAAAGTACTGGGCCCAAAACCGAGCCCTGCGGCACCCCACTGGACACCTCCCTCCAATCTGATGAAATGCTGTTGACCACCACTCTTTGAGTGCTGTCCTCCAACCAGTTCCCTATCCACCGAACTGTCCTATAGTCTACTCCACAGTCTTCCAGTTTGCCCATCAGAATGTCATGGGGGACCTTATCAAAAGCTTTACTGAAATCCAGATAAATCAACAGAGTTCCCCCAATCCAGTAAGCTGGCCACTCGATCAAAGAAGGAAAATCAGCCTGGAATACATTTTTATGATGCTAAGTCTGCATTACACATTAGTCATTCTTCTTCAAGACACAGCCCTCTACCCACTGATTCCAACAGACTGTTCTGAGAGCCCAGCTTTCAACAATAAAGCAGAAAATATGTTTCAAAATGTTTACTTGCCGAGGGATATATTGGAAACCTCAGGCCAAACTAGGTTGCCAGCTTTCATGTGGGGCCTGGAATTCTCCTACAACTACAACTGAACTTCAGACACCAGAGATCCGTTCCCTCAGAGGCAATTGCAGCGTTTGCAGGTGGACTTCATGGCATCACACCCCTGCTGTGCTCCTTCCTCCCACAAACTCAGCCCTTCCTTGGCACCATCCACAAATCTCCAGGAATTTCTCAAATTGGAGTTGGCACCCCACCAAACTGATAAGTATGTGTTATAGCAACATATGCATTTGTTATGGTTCATCCTAAATCGCTGCTGTCATGTTCAAAGGTTCATCCTCATTACCTTACTATTACCCCAGTTCCAACTGGGCAATGATTTTGGGGTAAGGCACAACTGGCCCCACTCATTTGCAGCGAGACTTTAAATGCTACAGCAGCGCTATAGGAGGAGCCCACAAAAAATGGTACCCACCTTGCAATGGAAATGCTTAAAAGATATCCAAGGTGTTTTTACTAGAGAAAAATGAAAGAAAATGGTGCCAAGTAGGCTTCATTTGAGCCAGAATTCTGATATGAGCACAGAAATTAAGTTGCTTCCCAACTTTCTCTTCAGAGAAGTTTGATGGTGAATATTCTTCAAAACTAGTTCAACTAATAATTCTTATTCAGCATTGGCATTTAATCCAAAGATTAAAGATTTTGTAGCTGCAGTCAATATTTTCCAGTATCTAACTGGTATGTATTTCAAAACAATCAAGTGATCAGCGAATATGCCAATTCCATGACTTTTCAATTAAGTATGTAGACACTGCCACTTTGTCTCATTATCATTGGTGTTATTTATTTTTATTTATTATTTTATTTATGTTATTTATATTCCGCCTTTCTCACTGAGATTCAAGGCGGATTACATAGTGTGAGATTAGTACAATCAGTGGCAAAGATAAGGGCAGGCATTTCCATACAGTGTCAAGAACATTTCCATAAACAATATCGTAGGGTAAATGAATACAGTTTCAAGAACATTTCCATAAATGTCATGAGGTAAAAGAATACAAGTTTACAAAGATATAGTATTAGTAAGGATCCAGTATGGGGTTGAGGAATTGCTGAAACAGAACATAATCAATTCTAGGACTTACATTGAACAACATAAAGCACAGGTAGGATATAGGAGTACATATTTAAAGCAACATTATGTAAGGCAACATAATGGCAAATTCTACGGTTTCTAATCCATTAGCAAAACATCTGGGATCCCTTTCCTATAATACCACCATCTTAGCTGAGAAAAAAGACCTTTTTGAATAATTTGGTTTTGCATTGTTTGCAGAAAACCAGGAGGGTGGGGTCTCTCCTGACCTCCTCAGGCAGGCCATTCCATGGGGTAGGGGCCACCACAGAGAAAGCCTGTGTACGGGGCTGCTGTTGATTTCACCCATGTACAGGCTGGCACTTGCAAGAGACCCTGTTCAGATAAGCGAGGCTGCCGTGAAGGGACATAGGGAGGGAGGTGGTCCCATAGGTATGCTGGACCAAGGCCGTGAAGGACTTTGTATTTACTTTATTTAGGTACATTTATCCTACTTTTCTTCCCAGCGAGGACCTAAAAGGCCTTACAGGAAATCCACTGTATATAAACAAAAAGAAAAACAAACAAACCCACTCCACAATAAACTGTGTCCTAGGCTGGTCTAGGATCTAACTAGGCTAAATCAGTGTTTTCCGACTTGTGGGTCGGGTCCCAGAAGCGGGTCGCAAAGCTTCTGTTAGATGTGCCACCATTGGGAGGAAATAAATCCTCAGTGATATCGAAGGACTATTACAGACCAGTGCTGGACCTCTACTGCTGGAACATGTATACAATAAGGAAAGAAGAGAGCCTGGGTGAATATCCTCATTTCTGCATGGCAACTGCGTCCCCTTTGCTGCCTCAGGAAGCAGAGAAGTGAAGCTCTATGCAGCCTCAGCAAAGCCTAGATGATTGATTCAGGCAGATCCTGGCAACAAAAGAGTCCACCCGGTACCCTAACCCCAGCTTAGGCAACAGAGGTTCTGCCTATGCTGCAGGAGGTAACATCTCATCTTGGTTTACACTAAACTCCAGGACTGAACTTTCTAAATTCAGATTTGAAAGTAGGACAGAAATGAAATTTCACTTCCCCCCAGTTTTCCCCCCAGTTTTAAAACGTGGAAATCCGTGTGTGATCTCAACAATAGACCCAAACCAGAACTAGGATCAGTTGAATGAATGAAAGTCAGTATCAAATGTTCCAAACTCTGTTGCAAGCACACTGCCAAATACCAATTGCCACTGCATGGGCAGCTGTCAGATAGTGTCAAAGACTAACACACCCACACGTCACATGCCATAATGTTTTATTGGCAGGCCAGCTGTCACAGCCTGACTGCTGCTGTGTGTCAGCTGTCAAAATTGTCAGGTGCTAAATGTGACATGTCAGATACTGCCACATTTTAACTGAGACTATATACAATCCTTGAATATCCTTCAAGACAAGGAAAGTGCATAGGAATCATATTCAGGGTCATTTTGTTCATTAAATATTTTGTTGGCATTCCTCAATATCATTCTATCGCACAACCATCAGGGTGACATTTCTATTGGTTTCAATGGTAAATATAATCACACGTTTTCTTTCCCAGCCGAATGAGATGAAATTCTCAGGGCATTGAACTCATTACCCAAAGGAAGTCTTCCTCCGGCATTTCAGGCAAGTAGGAGAAAGCCTTCCCATTCTAGAATCAATAAAGGACATAGTATATTTCAAGCTATGCCCTGTGGTTCCCCCATCACATAGGGCTGAAATTATCAGGAATTGTAACCCTCAACCAGGGAATCCCCCTTGCCAGATTTCAGACAGAGAAGAAAGGGTCCCTCTTTAACAATTCACTAAGATTATCCCTTGAAGAAGAGGCACACAAGGGCTCAAGCCTTAGCCAAAATCTAATGAGTTGCTGTAGACAAACTTTACCGTTTGGGCACGCCCAGATCCCTTTTGTAACTTTAAAAAAACTGAACAGCCGACAGCCATATCTCTCTGTTCAAAAACCAGTTTGCCGTGTGGGTGTGGGTATGGTAAGGGGATATGACTGCTATGCATAAGCCCCAATTCCCCTTGTGTGCTTGGCACTAATTGTGTGGTTCTTTTTCTCCCAGCCATTCAGAGCTCTGCTGGTTCAGTGATATATACATGGAATTTTGAACTGGTCTAGCCTTTGTCATTTGTATTAATTTGAAGCAGTTCTGCATGCACAGTAGAGATGCATGCACAAAATGGGTGGGACGTACTTTCATTTAATGCATTTAGCATCGAGATGTGAAGTGGGCAGAAGCAAATATATTTCACCGAGTTATGTTTTTATATTACATCGAGAAACTGTAAAAGTAAAGCATTGTGCAGCACTGAGAAGCCACTTTTTAAAAGAAAGTTATAGCTGGTGTGTAGAAAAAAAGAGGATGGGATGCAATTATGGGAGAAGTAATTTTAAATGCAAATTCACCAGTGGGCGCATAAAAGCTAATTGTCATTTTCTTTTCTGCCAGCCACTTCAAAAGCTCTCTTGCTACCTCCCTCCCTCTAGGAATGCCAGCCTGCAGTACTGTACTGTCCCACTTTGACCTTGCCTGTGAAATATGGGTGACTGGAATTTCTTTCTGTAAAGACCAAGATGCTAGCCCTGTGAGAGAACACAATAAAATGCAGAGATATATTACAAATGGGCTGGTAAATCTCAAGAAGATGTATCTGCCCTAGTCTAAAGAGCAGCATCTGGATGCTAGGAAGGGCATTTAAAATGTACATTTATATTCAGTTATTTGTCACTTCTGTGCTGCACTATACTTCCTCCCAGAGGTTTAGAGGCCGAAACATGGATTCTCTATTGTGCGTTCATTGTTGCTGTGAATGCAGAGGCATTTGCACTGTCATCTGCATGGGCTTTTTGGCACACTTTCCATCATCAGCTACCCTTTTTTTCTGCATTTCCCCCACCATAATACTAGAGGTATTTTTTTTAAAAAAACAACAACAAAAAACAGTAATTGCTATAGCACTAAAGTTCTACAACGCCTGCGATGAGAGAATCACAGTAGGAAATGGCTCCAATGTGACCGAGAATGAGACCTTTGAAAATATGCACCTTCCCACAGAGATGGCATGCTGCTGTCACTTGGACCATTTTCTTTACGTCAAGATCATAGTGCAGCAGGTTTGGAAAGCAGCACACTGAAGACTGGGAAAACCTGGAAAGTGAACGATCAGAGGATGATATTACCTGGACACCCCCCTCCCCAGATAAAAACAGAGCTCCAGTTTGGAACCAAACATCCATGTGGATGCAGCCAAAGAGGAAGGGAATTAGAACCTTGTTTGCAGATCCATCGTCTGCTAGTTTATTTATCATATTTAACCTTCCTTTAAAAAAGTGATTTATAACAAATAATGAATCAAAATTTAAATAAACAGTTTGTTGGGATGGTTGTTGTTGGGACTTGCAGTGAGGGAGGCTCTTCTTTGGTGTGGCCAGCAGGGCCAGCTGTAAACCTGGTGAGTCTGGAAGTGATTCCAGTTAGACGTGATCTATTTACTATCTCTGTAGTCCATTTTTAAAAATCTTGCTCTTACTTGAAGGAGCTAAGGGTAGTAGGCATGTACTGGAAAAATACCGAACTGTGTGGTTTGTGGTTCGTCATGTTTCACGAACCATGAACTTTCACAAACTTGCCCCGGTTTGTGAACTGGTTCATTTAGTTCATGAAAAATGTCACTTCCAGGGCAGCAGAAGGTCACTTCCAGGGCTGCAGAAAGCCCATCCCCCCATTGCCTAGGAAACTGATTGATTGGCACCAGGCTGTCTGTAGTGACAAACCAGAAAATGAACCAAACGAACAGACCGAAAGTTCATGATGGTTCATCAGAAATGGGCTCTGATGAACTGCCAGTTCATGAATCATGAACTGGCCCAGTTTGTGATAAATTTTGGTTCGTATTTTGTTTGTGCCTGCCTCTAAAGGGCAGTGTATATGATTCTCCTTTCTTTTCGGTATCCTCACAAGAACCTTGTGAGAAAAGTTAGGATGAAAGAGAATGACTAGCCCAAAATCACCCACAAGCTTTACTGCAGACAGGAGATCCTGGTATCAGAGAGCAATGGTTTGAGTTGTTTCCGACTGGAACACAAACAGAATGGGGAGGGTGTCGTTAGGGGAAGGATAGACTTTGGATGGGGCAGAGAATATCTAGAGAAAGGTAGGGAGAAGCATATTACAAACTGCATTCCAATTCTACCTCTATGTAAATTTAAACTCTATGTAGAGCCTTTAAGAGAACTCATTCAGAGCTATGGAATCAGATGCCATCAATATGTGGATAACACTTCACTAAACAACCTACAATGTGAGGTTCTAACCATAACAGGAGTATATGGCTTGTCACAATATCTGTAGAATATCTCACTGCCCCAGAGCACTTACCATACTTTCCACCATCTCCCTTTAATCTGAGGATTATGGTGAGATGGAATTTGAAAAATGCTTTCATGACTTTCAGCTCATTCTTGTATCCAGCAGAACTCTCATAGAGTAGCGGTTGGGTAGAAAGTAAAGCATGTTAGTCCATTCCTAGGCTGGGCCTTTTGATATGGAGAGAAAGCCTGCCTGTGTTTTGTACTGAAGCCCACAGAACTTTGTAGAATGAATCATTTCAGCTGCATGCGCTCATTGCTAAATGTTTCTCTTTTCGCTTTTCTCTTCCTTTTGAGACAAAAGTAATAATTAACAAATGTTGTGTGGGGAGTGAGGGGAGGGGAGAAAATTGGAGCTATTTTCTTGCATGCAGAAATTGCGCTGGGCCTGAAGCTAAAGGATAAGAATTCCATAATTGCAGCTTGCAATGGAAATGTGCCAAGAATTCTAAACCTTTGGCAGCCGTCATTTCAGAGAATAGAAGTTTCAGAATAAAGTAAGAATGTAAATATCCCTTACGTGTCACAAGTGAGTCAGGGAATGAAATGAAGCCAAATATTCCTTTTTCCAGTAGAGGTTTATGAAATGTTAGCTTGAATATAAGGAAAGCAAATGTGATGTGGTAGCTAGGGATGGGTGCATCTATGAAGAATTTGTGTTCATAACCCTGCACAGCTATGAAGCATACTGCGGCCCTAGGGCTGGTTCACAGGCTCAAACGTGGGAAACAGGGCTGCAAGGTCCTCTGCTATGACAGGGTTTCCCCAGCACTCGCCACTACCAACCACTGCCCTGCTTCACCACTCACCTGTCCATTGGGGGGAGAGGCAGCCCAAAACACAGGTGAGTTCTCTGTGCCCCCCAACCCACCTGCCCCAGTTTGGAGAAGGGGGACCTGCCAATCCTAGTGAGGCACTGGTCTCATGCATGCATTCCCCAATATATATAGGGCACACAGTGCAAAGTATGCATGCATGCGTGTACTGATACAGTGTAATTCTAGTTCAAGTATGTATGTGAGAAGTCAAAGCCTACATTTCCCCCCAGGTTTAAAGATTTATATCACATATTGAGATGAAATGATCCTCAGTGCAGCTTACAGATTAAATGTATGTATGTGTGTGCCATCAAATTGCAAATGACTTATGGTGACCCCAGCAAGGAGGTTTCGAGGCAAGTGAAGATCAGGGGTGGTTTGTCAGTGCCTTCCTCTGCAGAGTCTTCTTGGCGCTTCTCTCATCCAAGTACTGACTGTGCTTAGCTTCTGAGATCTGACGGGATTTGGCCACACCATGCCACCTTCCCACCCACATATAAATACATTAAAAACAAATCTGTTACTGCCGCAACAGCCCTTCCCATCATATCCGCACTGCAGTCCCGGCGTGACTGGCACTCGAGCTGAGTTTTCTGTTTGGTAGGGAAGGGGAAAACAAGCTCTGCAGCTGCTCCTTCTCTCACTGATGGCTGGCACCAGAATGGTCTTCCCTTGAAAATAGTATTCTTTCTGGAAGGGCCTAATTTAGCCAGGCACAAAGCTATCATGGCTTTCTGGGAGGAACCAGGTTTAATAATGCTTAAGCCCCATCCTCAAGCAGGTTGGTGTCTCTTCTGCAAGACCAAGAGATTAATATTTAGGTAAGCAATTTCCTAACAGCCTTTAGACCTTTGTCTGGTGGCGAGACAGGACACAGAAGTCTTCCCCCCAACTTTTGAAGCTCACCCTCAATACTATTCATACACCACCTTTCCACTTGGCAGACATCTAATCTATAACAATAGCTATGAACTCTTTTGCTTAAAAATGGGGCAATACTCCAGCATTCCTATCAACTTTCTTTCATGTCTGTGTCTTGTGGCCATTCCAAGAATGGTTGTTTCATCTCAAGCCAACAATAAATTCAAAACAGGAAGCTGGCAAATATACTCCTTTGTATTTAAATGTCCATGGCTTTTCTGCCACTGCTGTAAGCATTTATCAAATAAAAAAAGCCATGTCTTTTGCCACTTTGTGTCTTGGTTCAAGAGGATTTTTTTTTTGCATCACACAAGGAGTCTGGGACTTCAGGGCCCCCCAAAATGTGCTGCACCCTCTGCCTGGGCCAGATTAGAAACCAGAGATTTCCATGAACGGAACGGAACAAGAACTCCATGAGATCAAGCTCCCCTTATTCCATGAGGCTACTTCTTTACCAAGAGCCTTGAGACCACTGGCTCTGTCGCAGAAACTCCCTCAGCTCTGAGGCACTGTCTTTGACATCACGGCACTCCCAGAGGCAGCAGGCGGCATTTCAGCCTTCTTAAAGGGGATGTATGCTTTGGCAATCTAGGACTCCAGTGATACTTCGTTCTTCAGTGAGCTCTGGAGCAGTGCTATACCAAAACACGACAGGTTACCCAAATGGCTTGGGACTATTCTGTTCACGCAGGTTTGGGGTGCAGAGTGCAAGTAGCCGGGCTGAGGACAGCTTTGTCTGCTGTGCTTTCATTTGATCCCTCTCCTTGCATAACTGCCATGTTCCTGGTTAACGTAACACCGGCCTAAAGGGATTTTCTTTTCTACATATTATTTGTGCCCCCTCTGCCATGCTGCCTGTTTTCTTGGTCTGTCAAATGTAAGTGCCAGTGCCTTGAGTTGCCTTGTTCTGATAACATGACAGGAACTGTTTTCTTCCAGGTCTGATGCCTTGCTCTCTTGGCTGTGCATATGTATGCCGTTGGCTGTGGAGTTGGCAACATATATCTCTTCCTCTTCCTGCTCTTGGGGACAGAGGAAAGAAGGGGGCAGGTGCTTGCTGCTGCTGGAGTCAACCAACCAGCATCCTGCCTAGGAAAGGTAAGTGTTGAGCAGATGTGGCCGCTGCTGTGGGATAGTGGGCAGTATGCAGGGCTCGCCTGCGATCTACAATCCTATGGCCCTAGCCGTGGTCCAATGGGGTCTACTCACATCTGACTCTGCACATGCTTTCTCCTGTCTGTCTAAAATTTGGCAGCCGGGGCGGGGGGGGGGGGGAGAGGTGTCTCTCAGAGGAGGGATATCATCCCTGGGAATTTCATTCCAGTTAGATGAGGGGATACAGGTTTCTCAATTAGACCGATGAAAATCAAAAACAAACTGGAAAATCAGTGAGACTAGAATGTTGGATTACACTGTGAGAGCCCCATGTCCAAGCCCCCAGTCTGCTAGGAAACCCTGCTAGGTAAACTTGAAGAGTCAGTCACTCCCTCACAGTCTGACCTACCTCACAGAGCTGTTGTGAGGATAAAATGGAGGAGTGGAGAATGATGTACACTGTCCTGAGCTCCTTGAAGGAAGGGTGGAATACATATATATGAAACAAACAAACAAGATAATCAAGGTTTTTTTTAAAAAAAAGAACCAACAATCATTTTAAAAAGTCTGCACATCCCTAATTGCTGATCTCAGTGTTAAGCTTAGAGGGCAGCTCTATATTAGCTTGAGGATCAAGATTTTCTGGCCAGCCTGGTAAAGCCAACTGCCTCTACCCCACTTGCCAAGGCATAGGATAAAACGTTGGCCGCTGCAGCTGCCGGTCGCTCCTGGTATTAAAGCCCATTCTTGGCATCAGGATTCCAGATCCAACAGCTGAAATAAAAGCAAATGCTTCATTGGTTTCTTCTCTTATAAATTTAGCAGGAACAATTTCACAGCTCACATAGAGATGCCACTTGTTCGCCCCTTGTCACGCTGAACAATGCTAATTGAATAATTGAGGGACTTTGCAGTTGCCTTTCAGGAAATGGCACAAAGACACAAAAACAGCAGCCCCTCTTGCAAGTGGGCAAATGAAATTTTGCAAGGCTGATTTCCTTATTATTTCTTTTCCTCTGGCCTACCATGGAAGCAAATGCTATTTTTGAATATAATGGCACCATTTTATAGCAAACAGTGTAGTGAGGAAGAATGCTTTCTTGCTGGCTGGCAGAAGGACTCTGCTGGTAGCACACATTTTTGGCAGCTGGCATGTTAATGAGACTCCTCTTATTGAAATGAACTAAATACTATTAACACTTGTGGACCCCCAACTGACTTCTGTTGCATTTGCTTCAACAACTGCTTCAGGAATCTATCTATCTATCTATCTATCTATCTATCTATCTATCTATCTATCTATCTATCTATCTATCTATCTATCTATCTATCTATCTATCTATCTATCTATCTATCTATCTATCTATCTATCTATCTATCTATCTATCTATCTATCACCCCCTCCCATAAAAACAACTCCCAAGAGTAATCTGCATTCAGATTTTAAAATATAAACTGGATCTTAACTTTTAAGTTGATGACATTAAATTGTTTCCTTCTTTAGTATTCACATAATGAACACACTTTGTTTTGTTCTTTTTTTCCATAGAAAGGTGGCAGCTGCATATGTTTATAAAGAATAAAATATGACTTACCATTTTAAAACGAATCTTTCAAGATTATGCTTATGTCTTGAGTTTTTTTGTCTTCGTAGTGCAATGAATTGTAATACTGCCTGGAAGATACCTCTCCACTGCTGAAAGAATGAAAGGCCTCATTTGGATTCATATAAACAAAGCAAGAAGGAGACTGAATCTTTTTATTCTTCTCCCCTTTACATTTGATTGATGGTCTTTGACTAGTCCAAAATGTCAGTCATTTTTAAAAGCATCACACCTGGTAGGCTAAAAAAAGGCTAAACCCATCTTCAGTTCAAGGTGGTGAAATCTATCAGCAATTGCATTATGGCTGAAAGATCTCTAATGGCTTTCTTTTTCAATTACTTGAGAAGTTCTAGTGAAGACAGATGGGGTTATGTTAACAATTGGCTCCAATGCACAGGACCATTTCCTATATTTTGATCTCAGCAAGAACTTTCCCTATGGATATCTTCAACTTTTCTTGTGGATAACTGAACACATGATCAATGATTGCCATGGATAATTCTTTAAACATGCATTTGAGACAGTAGATATTGTTCCATGACCTGGACACATTTATCCCAAACAAAGGCTTCATGAAATATACTTTGAACTCTAGAAAAGAGAATTCTAATGGATCTTTTTCTCATCTGTCTTCCATTTCTAGCCAGACTTCTCCCAAATCGACTGGTTCTTAAGAACTTCCCTCCCTCCTTCCCTCACCATGACCTTTGTGGGGAACGAAAGAGAAAATGGAAGAAGTCAAAGGTTCCTAGATTTCCGATCAGGCAGGAAACATATCACGAAGGTAACACAATGCGAGTCGTCACTACCTTTCCATGTCCTCCTGTTTGTGCTGATGAACATGCAGGAATTTACATCAAGTTTTTACTAGAGTGGGGGAATTTTTTTTTTTTTAATAGCTACAAAACACTACACAAAACTATCACAAGGAAAGGGGAGAGGGAAGGGACAAAAGGGGGGGTGGAAAAAGAAAAGGGGGGGAATGAACTACAAACACTAAACACTACACTTCAATGTTTCCCTTCATACTGTCATAATACAAAAATAGCTCCATAAAATAATGATGGAGTGGTTAATCATACAGAGAATAAACATTTCAAATTCTGGTTAAACTTTCCTCCCCCTTCTAGGTCCCGGACGCAATTCTCTCTGTGCAACTGCTGTTGCGATGCTCTCCTCCTCCCCCCCCCCCTCCGGCTCCTCCTTTTCTTCGTTCTTGGTGCAGCAGAGTTCTAGGTTTTTATTCTCAAAATCCTTTAGTTGATCTTCTGATAATATCTTATAGGCCTGATCTTTATATCTGAACCATATTCCTTCCGGGAATAACCATTTGTACTTTATTCCATGGTCCCTCAGAAGTGCTACAAACTTTTTATATTTAAAACGCCGTTTCCGGACTAGAAATGGAACGTCCTTCAAAATCTTGACTTTCAAACCCATAAAGTCCAAATCCGCATTGTATGAGTTATATAGGATGGTGTCCCGAATCTTTTTAGATGAAAAGTCAATAATGATCTCACGAGGCAACTGTCGCTTTGTTGCATATTTTGAAGAAGCCCGACGGACCTCCAAAATGGCGCTTTTAACCTCTTCTTTAGTCGTCCTCGCGGGTGTCGCCAGTAGTTCCGAGACCAAATCCCACAGATCCTCATTTTCCTCCTCTTTCACGTTTTGGAGACGCAAAATTGTCTGCGTTCGTTCCACCTGTAGCCCGATCAGCTGGTTCTCCACCAACTTCAGGTCCTTTTTTGTAGCCTTCACAAGTGACGCACTTTCCAGAGCAGACTTTTCTGCCCCCCCCCGCTGCTGCCTTAATGGTTTTCACCTCGCTTTCAATTAAGCCCACCCTTTGATCAGTTTCGTTCAGCTTGTCAACAAAGGGTTTTATAGCTTCCACCACCGCCCTGCGTACCAACTCTTCGAGCGACTCCCCCTTCTGCAAGGTAGCCGAGATTGACTTACCGAGAGCGGGACTTTGCCTCTTTGCTGCCATTTTGGGGGGGGGGGGGCGCCAACAAAATTCTGGAACTCAACGAAGGGGAAGAGCGAGTCTTCTTCAGATCAACCTCTCCTTCACAAACACTTGTAGAACAGAAGGGATTCGCTTGTTTACAGGCTTCCGCCTGTTTCTTTTACTTGCCGTTTCTCGTTGCCCGGCGGCACTCGAGGTGCCGCGCACATCTGCCGGCCTCCATAGGGACAAACGGGCAATTCCCCCCCCCGCATTGATTTCAGGGAGTTCTTCCCGCCGCGTCCCGGACCCTGGCTCCCTCCCTGGGAGTCCTGGGGGCTAATCCTTGCGGGTCAGCCACCCGGTCAGGAAGACCTCAAGAAGAGGTCTTTCACCCGACCTGCTACCTGATCCTTTCAACTGGAAGTATCAGGGACTGAATCTCAGATCTCTGCATGCAAAGCAGCTGTCCTTCCAATAAATCATAGCTGCTCTCCAGGTCACAGGGCTGTATTGAGGGGGGGCGGGGGGGTAGTCTGCCCCTGGCGCCTCCAGGGAGGGGGCGCCAGGAGCAGCTGCCAGCTGCCAGAGGGTGCAGGCAGCAGCACGGGCAGCCTCGCAGCCCCCCGTGCTGCCTTTTGTCTGCCCCGCAGGACAGGGGGCGGCTGGCTTGCCGCGCACCCCCTGTCCTGCAGGGCAGGCAAGAGGCAGCGCAGGGGGTTGCGGGGCTGCCCGCACCATTCACCTGCCCCACAGGACAGGGAGCGGCCGGCCGCCCCCTGTCCTGCGGGGCAGGCGAATGGTGCGGGTGGCCGCGCTGCCTTTTGCCTGCCCTGCAGGGCAGGGGGTGAGCGGCAAGCTGGCTGCCCCCTGTCCTGTGGGGCAGGCGAATGGTGCAGGCGGCCTCGCAGCCCCCCATGCTGCTTTTGCCTGCTGTGAGGCTGCCTGCGGGGAGGCAAGTGGCACAGGCGGATTCCCAGCTCCGCACCTGCCTCTGTTCCGCCCTGCGTGGTGATGTCACTTCGGTACGTAGTGACATCACCTTACGTAGTGCGGGGAGCGAGTGCATTACGTAGTGCGGGGAGCGAGTGCACACTGCACATGTGCATGAGGTGGCCGGCCGAGGGTTGCCCCGGGCACGGGCAACCCTAGATCCGGTGCTGCCAGGTCATAAACTTTTGAAGTTGTATTACCACTATCTGCTTCAGAGAATGCAAGTCCACAGAGTACCATCACTTCCAAGATTCCAGAAGTAGTGTGTGGTAGTCCTCTAAATGGTCATAGCTGAGGTTTGTGGATTTTGATACTAATTGGAAATGAAATTGAAACAGTCTGTATGGCCTGCAGATGGTTGTTTAATATTTGCCTTATTTATATTGGTTTTTAATGTATATATTGAACTTAAAAAATTATTGTTAGTGGTTTCAAACATTGGGAGGAAATGGCACACTATGCACACACACACACTTACATATACAAAATGTTTTTGTATGTTTTAATGCTTTTATGTTTACTATGTTTTTAATGTTTTGTTTGTTATTTTTAAAAAAAATTATAATTGTATTTTACGTATGATAAATTATTTGCTGTGGCTATAACAACAACAACAACAACAACAACAACAACAAGTATTTAATAAAAAAGGTAAAGGTAGTCCCCTGTGCAAGCACCGAGTCATTACTGACCCATGGGGAGACATCGCATCACGACGTTTTCTTGACAGACTTTTTTACGGGGTGGTTTGCCATTGCCTTCCCTAGTCATCTACACTTTACCCCCAGGAAACTGGGTACTCATTTTACCAACCTCGGAAGGATGGAGGGCTGAGTCAACCTTGAGCCGGCTACCTGAACCCAGCTTCCACCAGGATTGAACTCAGGTCGTGAGAAGAGCTTGTGCTGCAGTACTGCAGCTTACCACTCTGTGTCTTGGGGCTCCTCAGATATTTAATAATAAGTATTATTATTAGTAGTAGTAATTTATGTACAATTTCTATCAGAAAGAATTCATGTCAGTTGACAGTCCTGTTGTTTAGAAGGCATATTAATGGATGGTACATATATTAGGAAACAAGAAATTAGTGTTAATAATATACTGTATATTTTATTGTAGCCCTCTCTTACTACATATATCACATTTTTAATTTGTTCTGAAGTCATTCTTCACCCATCTCTTTCACTTTTCTAACCTCTCTACATCTGCTCCTTTACATCCTAAACAGGAGCTTTGGCTGCCTATATGAGATCTAATTTTCTTCTGTTAGGAGGACAAGGGATATCTTCCATGGAAACTCTCCAACATAGATTTTATTCAGTTCAAGCATTCTGGCCTTACTCCTGCTAGCATGGACAAGCCTACAGGACAAGCCAACCAGATCAGAGCCAACAGGGAGAAAAAAAATCTCATTATGATTTGCCTTCAGTTGCCAGCCAATACTAACTGATCCAGAAACAACTTATTAAAATTAGACTTGCGATTAATGGGTCAACTTACTGGTATGTTATATATGGCTAGTGCAGGGAATCCTTAAGCTTGGGTTGGCTATGAAATGAATTCAGAGATGGATACTGGTGGGTAGAAAACATTCAATTTCAGTTTATTGTGTGCAGGAACTGTTGGACTCTGGCAAAGATTGCCCTGGCACTGGCACAGGCTCCTTACCTTAAATAGATATCTTTTCCTATTGGGCAGAGTAGAAACAGCAGACACAGCAGCAGCTCCAAAGATATGGCTGATTTCTATCACATGACATTGGGAGAATAAGGTAAACCCAACGCTAGTTTTATATACAAAACATAAAAGAATATGTATGCTAGATATACCAGTGGGTTCTTCACTGTGTCCTGTTGATAGCCCTGTCCCTAATGCCCCTTTTACTGCTGCTTCTCTACCTCCAGATCTCATCTAACCTGTGTTTGTTGACCCTTTCTCCTCTTAGCCACTCCGCACACTATGTTCTTAATGAGTAATCATATGGAAGCCATTTGTATTCTTATATATTAATTATTTGTTTGGAGAATTTATATGCTGCCTCTCCAGTGACCTACTAGAGGCTGGTCACAAAGTAAAAATGATACAATATTAAAAACAACACCAGAAATGACTATTATTTTCAAAACAAGCCATCAAAAATATGTCGGGGGACATAAAAATAGAATAAAACAGCATCCAACGGCCTAAAATGGTATCCATAAAACAGTTCAGAAGCAGCCCACAGAAACAGCTAAAAAAGATGAAATCCCTCCGTTAAAAGCCTGGCTAAGAAGAAATGCTTTGAGCTGGCTGAAGGACAGTAAGGTAGGTGCCAGGTGAGCTTCAAGGGAGTGGGCATTCCTAAGGTGAAGTGCCACCACTGAAAATGCCCTATCTTTGGTTGTCACCTACCTCACCTCTGCAGATGGGGGCATAAAAAGCAGAGGTTGGAAAGAGGATATTAACTGGCAGACTGGACAGTACGGAAGGAGGTGGTCCTTCTGATGCCCTGGTTTGAACCTTGGGTGCTGAAAGAGTACATTCTGCTGGCTGACTTTACATGTAATGAAGACTCTGGTTCAATCATATGTTACATTTTGACTTAGTTTTCTCAAGTTGATGGTTTTGGAAATCTTGCTGCTGGAGACTGCTCAAAACTCCTTCCAAGGTAGATTCTAAGAAACATGAGTCAATGGTACCTTTCACACTCACAGGTTAACGCACCATTTCTGAGGAGTCGCCACTGTTGCAGCAGATTCAGCTCAGCACCCAGGCATTTCACACTGTCCGAGAAGTTTTGAATTGGCATCCTGTGTTTTGTTTCACACTCACTTTGAAGTCTCAGTTTTGTTGTGGGCTTTGTGGGCTTTGGAATTCATGTCACTCTTTTTAAAAAAAAGTTTGTGCATGCGTTGTAACGTTGTGACGTTACCACTTGAAACCCCATCCCTCCTTATGCACATCAATACTGCTTCTCTGTGCGGCCATTTTTGCACTCTAACTTTTCACATTTGAAAATAGTGCTGAGGGATGTTGAAAGCTGATTGTCCCTGCTCAGCAATTTTTCCAGCCACTATTGGTCTCACATTATCACGTGAACCCTGAATCTCTACATTTGGAGAAAATGTAGACTCCCCATACTTGTTTTAATGACATTTAAAGGCCATCATTATCATTTATATTGAGTATTAAAAATCAAAAGGAAATCTGTCCAATGTTCAAATGAACAGAAGTGGTTCTTTGTGGAGCCGGAAAGCATATCTACTGGTGGCGATTTCCCACAGCACCTTTTTCTCAAACAGCAGTAATGTAAGAGCATTGCTTCCTATCCATTGATTTTTTAAAAAGATGCACAACACTGAAACGTCACTGTCCTTTAGAAATACAAAAAAAAAGTGGACGGGGTGCTGAGGAGGGTGGGTTTTATTAGATCCACACAGACTAATCAGCTCAAGAAAAAGGAGAGGGCAGTGTAGAGAAGCAAACAGCTCAAATGTGATGAGGAAGCTTCAGAGGAAGCTGCGGCAGCAGGATGCAGGCGTGGAGGGGGGCACAAGGATGGGAGCCAGAAGAGATGAGAGGCTGAGCGGAGGCCTTGCTGTAGGGAGAGTCTCCTGTGCCCCTTGCTCATTCCCAGCCTTCCGCTCTTCCTGTGCCCCTTGCTCATTCTCAGCTGAGCAAAGATTAAAGTAGTCTCAGCCCCACACTTCGCACCGAGCACCTCGTGCACTGCACAGCTAAATCCCTCCCCCCGCCAGGGCTGCCCACTAACCCAAGACTGAGTCCTTTGGGGGCATTGCTCAGACAAAGGTGCCAGGGCACAGAGGGTGAGCATGCACACTTGCACCCCATGACCCCAGCCCTGCCTGCCTCCCTCCCACTCTGCACCCACTTGGGCCAGGCCAGGTGGGTATCTGGCTCCCTGCTGCCAGCCAGCCAGGAGGGCCAGGGACACTTTGTCACACTGCCACCCAATGCTGAAATGTTTTTAAAAGGGGCAGGCAAAGCGGTAGGGGAGTTGAGGAGTGGATGTGGTCAGATCGGCACAGCCCAATCAGCTCCTGAGGAAAAGGAGAAGGGGGGGGAGAGAAGAAAAAAGAGGACAAAAGTGTTCACACTGGCATTAATTGTACCAGCCGTGAGTAGGCAGCAGCTTCAAAATTAAAATTGCGGTATGACTGTGAGGGGGGGCAGGATTGGGGATACCACAGACTAAGAGAGCCACTGCATCTCATCATGACTAGCTTGCAAGTGTGAAACCTCTGCAAACATGGAATGCGAAACAGGTACAGATACGCTGTAAAGTACGAGTGTGAAAAGTACCAATATCTCCTACACAGAAATTACATAAGAGAAATTCCAGACAGTTCATTCTTGTCAGAAGGGTTGAAGGAAATCCCATATCCATTTATTTGAGTCATTGATCAAGAGGGATTATTTTTATATGAAAATAGCTCTGTTCAATTGGAAAAATGGGATACAATATTAATGAACTATCTTGAGAACCTACATTGAGTACAAAAGCCGTTTCAGTGCAATAAACCATTCAGTTTGCTTGTGTGGTTATATGGAGAAAGCCAGAAGACAGTTGATATTTATGGATTCCCCACAACTCCCCATTCTCAGGCTTCCGCAGCTTGCTGGAGGCTGCTTTTTCATTGGCAAATGAGTTATTATAAAGTTTGCTTCAAGAAACACAAAGCCACATAACAGCACTTCCCTCACTGTTGATACAATTCACCCTACTTTCAAGAGTTCAGACTTATTTCTGGCAAAAGCTTTCATGGGTCAGAGCCCATTTCATGAGATGCAGGAGTGGTCACCTATAGTACAAGTCTCAACTGACTTATGGCAACCCCAGCAAGGGGCCTTCAAGAGGCCAGCGAGAAGGAAAGGTGGTTTGCCATTGCCCTCTTCTGCAGAGTCTTCCTTGTGGTTGCCCCACACTGCTTAGCTCCCAAGACCTGACAGAATCGGGCTATACCATGCTGCCGTCCCTCCTGGGGTCACCCATATGGGCAAGTATATCTACACAGAGATAAAAGAATGTCTCTGTGTTGTTTTTTTAAAAGTATGACCAAAATATCCATTAATTCAGGGTGCCATACTGGTTTTGATGATATGCCAGCCCTGTAGGTAATGAAGAGTGGGGAAACTCATCTTTCCTCCTTGCTCACCCTGTGTACTGGCTACATTTCTGCTGTCACCAGGCACTCACACTGGTGAATGATGTTTTACTTGGCCGAAGCCAACATGTAGGCTCCATGAGAATGTCACACCTTAAGGACAAAAGTATTTAAGGTGCTACTGGACTCCTCTTTCATCCTCCTGCTGCAGAATACCATGGTTACAGATCTGGAATTGTGTATGGCTGTAATCCACATTAAATGTAGAATTTCATCCATGTGCACATGGACAATAGGCATTCTATTTGCCCTCATCTACACATTATAGCACAGCATGAACCCTGCTGGCATCAGAGTCACGGTGGACAGACCGGATGGATGAGGAAGTAAGGCATGTTATCCTCTCCTGGACACCTTATTGTATGTAAAGACAGTACATTGTATGAACCAACCCAATATTAGGCATGTTGCAATAGTCTAAAGAGCACAAATGAATACAAAATGTAATCAAATGCATGCAAGATTATTCAACCAGAGTGGATGTGACTTACTCCCAGTTAATCATCACTGGTAATGAACGGGCCCAGAAACAGCAAATCAATGTTTAAAGAGGGACAATTCCTTTCTTTAAATTAGCTAACTAGCCATTCTTAGGAGTTGAAAACTGCCCCATTCAGGAAGCTGCAGTATAACAGGATGGGTAGAATAGGCCCCAGTTGATACAGGCAGTACACTGTGGGCACAACAGACTCTAACATAAGGTTGCTAGTCCTGCGCAGGCAAATGCTGGGAGATTTGGGAGATGGTGCCTGGGGAGGGTGGAGTTTGGGGGGGGGGCTATGACATGACTTCCAGGTGACACTCTAGGAATTTTCCCAAATTCTATGATCTTTACCATTGGGGAAATTCCTAGAGTTGCCATCAATGTCATTTTACCTATTTTTCTCTCACTCCCCAAATTATCAAGGGCAGGGGAATGAGAACAGGGATAGGAGATGCCCACTCCCACTAGGCAAATTGTAAGCCTCCTCTAAAATTATAGCAATTGCTCATTTGCACACAGATCTGTCAATACCATTCATAGTAACAGAGCATCAACCAAATGGTATAACCATGCAGAACTAAAGTACTCATTATAAAGGAGAATGGGGGCCCACCAAAGAAGACTCTGCGGAGGAAGGCAATGGCAAACCATTTCTGCTTCTCCCTTGCCTCTTGAAAGCCCCTTGCTGGGTTGTCATAAGTCAGTTGCAACTTGATGGATCATATGTACATAAGAGCAGCCATAATAAACCCAATTCAGATCAGGATTTTGGTGCTGGAAGAAAGGTAGTAACTCTTTCCTCTTGCTTTCATTTTCTGATTCCTCCCCCCTCCCCAAATAATTATTCCTGGTAGGAAAGAAACCTTGCAAAGACAAGGTCCCATAACTCATGTTACCATTCAAGTCTCTGCAGACTGATCTTGTGAGCATCTTGGCTGCATCTGCTTCAGCAATTTAAAAGCTATGGGTATATATTGAACAGGTCCATGGAGTCAAAGTTCAACTAGCGAATGCAAACATGCAATTAATATGGGCCAAGGTAGCTATTTATTTAAAATGTGTTCCTACATGCAGCACCTTCCATGAAGATATTTTTAGGTGGGTAGTCATGTTGGTCTGTGGTAGAACAGCAGGATTTGAGTCCAGTGGCCCTTTGAGAGTTGGAGCTTCCTTCTCCAGATACCTGAGTCTGTATTTGAAGAAGGTAGCTCTAGCCTCTGACTCTTGAAAGCTTATATCCTGAAAATCCTGTTGTCTCAAAGGTGCCACAGGACTCTGGTCCTGCTGTTCCTAAATGCAGCAATTGATGCTCTCCTCTGCAGCCATTCTGGCAGGCCATGCCAGAGGAACAAACCTACCACAGCAAAAGTCTGTATCCTACCAACAATCTTAGCAGAGGCAATCCCCAGAGGAAGACTGTCTGAAGAATGTAATTGGCTCAAAGGAACATACCAGGAGATGTGGTCTGATTGTTACGAGGGCTCCTTTAAAAGTGATAAAAGTATCTCAAGCCGTTCTTTTACAAAATGTGATATATGAAGATAACGTTTGAAGAATGTTTTTTGAATGGCGCCAATCCATTTTAAAGTCTACTCTAATTGACATGTCTGCCTGACAGTATTACTGCTATACTCTTTTTAATTATAGTCTTACCTACACTGTTGTGAGAAAAAGACAGAACCAACAAGGATTATTGTAGCAAATAGGAATCATTTAGCATCTCTTCATGGTGCAAAGAAACGCTTCCCAGCGGTGAAAATGGTCGTATCTACTCACCACTTTGCCTCGGGAAAATAATACCTCTGGGACATCTGTGTCACTAAAACACAGTAAGAAAAAAGAACAGCCCTGGCTGTACAAGCGGAGATGAAATCTCTTGGGGCTTGAAATACATCAATTGGGGGGAGAAGGCCTCAAAAGGAATTCTCATCTTGTTTTAATATATTTCATCCTGAAACTATAGTGTTAGCGTTGTAAACGTCTAAATCTCAGCTTCTGCATGTCTTGGGGAACAATATGGTTCAGTGGTTGAGGATTGAGATCTATGCCTCATGGCCCTTTGCCATACCCTTGCACAAGACATTTGCCCCAATCTATCAAGAGAAGTCCATGTGTGGAAGCAGCTTTCTATAGACATAACAGATGTAGAAGTAGAATTACATCTGGATATGTATCCCAAGCCACATCACAATGCACACCTAGGCCTCACCGACCTGCATCTTTGGAGCTGGATAGGAATGCAGACCCATATCTTGCCCCATTAATTGTTTAAATATAATTCAATTTCAAACTGATCTTATTGCAATCTTGTGTTTTACTGTCTGTAACTGACTACAGGCAGTTTTGTTTCTCCAGCCACTTGTGGTACATTTTTATGTTTAAAAGCAGCATACAAATATATAAGACAAACAAACAAGTACATTACAAGAACACTTGCCAGCTTCCCTCAAGTTTTGATGGGAAATGTAGGCAGCTTGGCGGAATGTTGGACAAGTGACAGTTGAAAAGTCCATTGGACAGCAGTCAGAGAGCCAAGCTGCAAGACTAGGATGCCTACATTTCCCATCAAAACTTGAGGGAAGCTGACTAGTGTCCAACCTGTGTCAGGCATCACTTGTGGTCCTGCTCTGAGCTGAGGTGATTTCTCTATATTTTGATCCCGTTTGGACAATATTTATTTAAACCAAGATGGGTCACCGTGTCTGTCTGTCTGTAGCAGTAGAAAGAGCAAGAGTCCAGTAGCATCTATAAGACTAACAAAATTTGTGGAAGAGTCTGAGCTTTTGTGAGTCACAGCTCACTTCTTCAGATACAGCTAGAATGTGAGTCCATCTGTCATTATATCCTGAAGAGCGGGCGTGATTAGAGAAGCCAAATGACGATGGCCAGTGAATGACAATGGCAGGTGTGATTGAATAGGGTGGGGTATGCAGAGAGGTAGTGGGTATGGAGAAATCAGCATTGGCGCTGGCTGAGACAGGAAGCTTCGGTCTCAATTCAGTCCAGGTGGAGGCATTGTCTTGAGCTAATCTCCCTTTGAAATTCCTCTGAAGGACAACTACTACTTTTAGGTCAGTAACTGAATGTCCTGGAAAGTTACAATGTCCCCCCACTGGTTTTTATTTAATATTTATTTAGATATTTATTTAGATATTTATACTTGTTTTTCCAAGGGAGCTCACAACACCCTTCCCTCTTCCGTGTTACCCTCACCACAGCTCTGTGAGGTAGGTTAGGCTGAGAAAGGAAGTGACTGTCCCAAGGCCACCAAGCAAGCTTCCATGGTATAGAGAGGGGATTCGAACCTGGGTCTCTCAGATCCTAGAAGGACACTTCAGCTACTTCCTCACACTGAACAAATACTTTAAAGGGTAGTTGTTAGGATGAACCCAAAAGAATTGCTACGCAAAAGAGAAAACAGTAAATTGTCTTACAAGAGCGTGTGTGCGCAAGAGCATCTGGTTTTGTCTGGTATTTTCAGTGGCTTTTGATTCATTTTATCCTGGAGTGAAGATCCAAGCAATGACAAAGTTTCAGCTTTAGTAGGTGGAGTTCAGCACTCCATTAAAAAACACTTGTTGCCTCTAAACCAGCAAAGGCTGCATAGATATAACACAGCTGAATCTTGTGTTCATGTAGCCTGAATCTGGCATAATGTTTGAGATAATATTTGAATCTTGATTTGGTAAAGTAAGTTTGTATGCTCTAATCTTCCCAGTACCCTGGCCTGGACGGCCCAGTCTAGCCCAATCTCATCAGATCTCAGGAGCTAAGCAGGGTTGGCCTTGGTTAGTACTTAAATGGGAGACCAAGGAAGTTGAGGGTAACTATGTAGAGGAAGGCAATGGCAAACCACTTCCGTTAGTCTCTTGCTTCAGAAACCCCAGCACAGGTTACCATAAATTAGCTGCAATTTGACTGCACACATGCTTTTCAGTAGAACCAGCCGGCTTTTCTGCTGACTCTCCCAATTCTCCTCTTTATTAGAGTCCCCATTTTGCACAGCTTTTATGCCTAGGTCCCCTGATGCCCAGCATAGCCCTTTTGGTGATCAAAGGAGACCCCACCCTCCTCCTTTTCAAACGAGTGGGAAATCTGAAGTTTGAAAATGCAGATAACAAGGCAGATATCATCAGTTGGTTTCAGTTGTAACTCTTTTAGCATTTATTAGTACAGTTTGGATTCAAATGTACAGTAAAATATCCCACACAATAGTTTCTCACCCAGGCAAACAATCCTGAGCACAATCCATTGTGTTTTGTTTCAGCAAGGCTTGGTGAATTTAGCCCTTTGTTTGGACAATAGACTGGATTTTCTTATAGAACAAAGTAAGCGGAAAAAAACCCTAGCTCTCTTGTGGTAAAATTACTTAAAAAGTAAATACAATCTCATGCTGAATCTATATCCCCCCCATATTTATCCTTAAGTATAATTGATTATAATAATTGATAGCAGACGCTCAGTACAAACAAACATTTAGAAATATCGGACAGGAAACAAGTGATATCTAAGGACATTGGATAGTTCACAAGCAAGATCTAACTGCTGCTTTTCAAACAGTGTCAACCTAAATATATATATTAGAGAGTATTTATTATAGATGTGCACCAATATAGATTAAAAACAAGTTTAAAACATAAAACATATATATGTAGCCTGCCATTCAGGCCTTATGTTTTAAACTTGTTTTTAATCTATATTGGTGCACATCTATAATAAATACTCTCTAATATATATATATATATATATATTTAGGTTGTTACTTAACCCCTCTATTTTGTTCCCCTGCTTGTTTGGGTTGAGTTTGTGGGGTTTTCCCCCACCCCTCTTTTTTCGTCCTTGCTGGTTCAAACAGTGTCTACAGCGCAAGACTAACTAAGAACACTTTCCTTGGGGTAAGCCTTACTGAGTAGACCTGCTTACGATTGTACTGCTTATAATTCATAGTAACATCATTGGGCTTAGAAGGGCGTAGCTCTGCTTAGGAAGTCACTCTTAAGCAATCATTTCATTTAATAGGCAAAACTACCCCACCAATTATCTCTCACTGATTTTTTTTTCAGTTCTGGTTTTGGGTATCAACATTTGCATTGCAAAATATGGAAATCTGTCAAATTCCATGATTTAAAAAAAAAATCTGCTCTTTCAGCTCTAAAACAAACACATTTATTTAAAGGGTATTTGGTTCCAACACAGATCTTTGCAACCAAAAGGCATTTCAGTCTGTCTCGTCTCTGTTCTTAGCTGAAGCCTTGTGACCACTTATTAACCCATTGACTTCAGCGGGAGCAAAATTGCAGCTTACAGTTATCATGGTGCTTTGGTCGCGTTTCAGAAAAATCTGCAGTACAAAACAGTGCCAGCAGGGGTCAATATGTTTTCATTATTGCAAGCCAGCAGCTCAGCCAGGGAGAAGCAAAAATGTTGATCGTAATTGGAGCAGACGCAAGGTTCTTCTATAATCCTCTGACATCCTTTTCAAATAATAATTCTGAGGTGGGTGGTGGGCTGGTGACTGCAATGGCATTGCTGACTCCCCTTGAACGAAGACTAACCACTGTCATTTATTTTTGATGCGTGCTGGCTTAATGGAAGGTTCCTTTTTACAGTCCCCCCTCCCCAACATCCAAAAGGGCACTTCTCTTAATTATTAATCTGCATGGGATAAGCGGAACAATCCCCCCCCCCGCTTAATTCATCCTCATAAAAATATTCTATGGCTCTACTGAGAGAGGAGGAGGAGAGAGATTCTGAAAAACACCATGCTCATGAATCTAATGGCACCAAACTGGTCCCAGCCATTCCAGAGCCAGCATTTTCCAATCAGGCAAACAAACGCCTGCTTAAGAGGGTGGCAGTGAGGATTCGTGTATGGCATCAGCACCTAAAGAGTTAATTTTTAAAAAACCTGGCCTTTTATTGGCCAAAAGGATCAGCTGAGCGTTATGCATGCAAACATTGGCATCCTCCCTATAAATATTAAAGATTGCTGGAGTTGTTAAGCCTGACATTCCAACTCTAGTGATAAAACCCAGTTCTCTAGCGGATGACAGGGAAAATCTGAGCATGGCTACATCGACTGTCTGGATTGTTGTGCACGGGCGGAGGGGGTGGGGAATTCTACTGAGTTAAACCAGATCCCAGCAAAGTACAGGACTTCCCCTCCATCTGTTTTTTTCCCCACTTGAGAATAAAAAATGATCAAAGTGTAATATTGCCAACTTTTTTTATTGGCCTTGCCTACAGACAAATGTCTCTTTTCTGTCATGGATAGAAAGTGGTGGAAAATATTTCATCTGCTTAATTCTGCAGTTTAAGCATTTGTTTATTTGAGAAAGTGGCTCCTCTCCTGGGGAGCCAGAAAAGACCTCTTGTAGGGGGTGAAAGGCTTTTTGTGTGGGCAGGTGCTGGTGGAAATCAGTGAACTCTAAGTTGTATACAGGGCTTTTTTTCAGCTGGAACACAGTGGAATGGAGTTCCAGAACCTCTTGAAAACGGTCACATGGCTGGTGGCCCCGCCCCCTGATCTCCAGACAGAGGGGAGTTTAGATTGCCCTCCTTGCGGCTCCAGCGGCACGGAGGACAATCTAAACTCCCCTCTGTCTAGAGATCAGGGGGCGGGGCCACCAGCCATGTGACCATTTTCTCTTAGGGCAACCCACTGAGTTCCACCACCTCTTTTCCCAGAAAAAAAGCCCTCGTTGTATACATGCAAAGAAGCACTCATGTATGACTACCTCCACACAATTGGGAACCCTCGTTAGTCCAGGGAAGAGTTTGTCCCTGCAATCCTGCTCATTCTCCAACATCTGTTCTTTTTACTCCTTTCAAATGTCTTGGAGGGACGCTGAATCTGGCCAACAGTGAGCCTACCACTAAAATGAGCAATGCCTTTAAGCACAATGTTAAGTCAATCAGTTCCCATAAAACAACAGTTCAAACTTTGGGATCCAAAAAAGCTCCCCTGCTGGAGTCAGCATTTGCTGAGAATAGCAGATTCCACATCCAACTTTGTTTTTGTTCTAGCCACATTTATCTTTCTAGATAGGGCTGAATATTGATTACAACCTGAAATAGATCTAGTTGGAACACCGGTAACTTCAACCCTTGAAGTGGAATAAGAAAAGTGCTGCTGAGTTTCAGATGCTCAATTTCTACATGTCAGACTGCTGTGAAAGGCACAGAAGTTTAAAAAGGTAGATGAACTATAGTGATAGATGTCCTGTAAATGAGATTTGAAAAAGCTAAGGAATGTATCTAAGCAGAAACATTTGACTCAGCTAGATCAATGCTGGGTTATATATCCAAAAAGTAAGGCCAAGTATCTATTTTTAGAATCAGAATAATGAATGACCATTTTCACACTGCTTACTGCAGTTCTCGTGCAAAATCACGCCAGGAAGAAGCTGTCGTTCCGGGAGCTTGGTGCGATGTTCCACGGCCCAGTAAGCAGTGTGAAAACAGCCATAGTCTCTGGATCATTTCTCAAGGTTCCTCTCTATTCCCATAAAGCTTATCTGTTGCTTCTGACCAGTGCCTTCTGCTCTCCAAGGGTGTGTGTACACAGTCTAGATCCTCACACCTGTAATTTACACAAACAACTGCCTGCTTGATGCACAAAAGTAGATCTCATACACACACACACACACGAAAGTTCATTTTGTATGTGTGCCATTGAGAAAGCACGTAGAAATTTAGTGGCCAAAAAAATTCTTTACAATTGTTCAGCTTCTCCAACAATTACGATCTCATTTGCTCCAAACATTCAAAGCTGCCTTGAGCATTTGAAATAAGTCATCTAAAGCTAATAAAAAGTGGAAGTTTTGACAGCCAGGCAGAACAAAGTCCCTCGACTTTTCATTAATATGTCTGAAACTGGGAGAAATAATTCAGGTTTCACCATGGTACTTTTCTGTCTTGATTTGGAGTTGCCATTTACTGAGGTTGTTGGAGGATTGCTTATTATATAAAGAGTGTTTTCTGTGAGATGGCTAATATGAAAGTGGTATTGGTCCCAAAGAATGAGACAGAATACTTCTATTAGATTATCTTTTCCATGAGTGAGAGCTTGCCAATTTTCTGGTTGCCTCATCATGTTTTTAGGGCTTACATCTTGGAGGATTTCTGCTACATCCCATGGAAAGGATGTTAGTTGTGTATACATGGCTGCCATTTAGGACAAAGTAAAATGCCTTTGGGGTTTGTGGTTGCCACCTGTCATTGCTAGTGCTAGCTTGTTGCTAGTGCTATGCTTGTTGGCATAGTCTTTTGCCATGTACAGGAACGGCCTTTTTGTGTACCACGGCAATTGACATTAAAAGTACCAAGCAAATAACTCAGCCTTGTTTGTGGTACCTGTATAAGAATAACGGGCAGGAAGCTGAGACATGCAACTACTTTGAGCAGCTAGAACAATTTCAGTGATCATGTGAAATGATTTTTATTAATTATGGGGCTTAAAATTGCCTCATGAATCATGACTTCTATGCTCCAGAGCCCTTCAGTTCCTTGGAGGTTTACCAGTGGATCCTGAGAAGAAGTTTTGATAGTCATTGACAACCTTCTCTAAAAGTCAGATTGTCTTCCGTTACTAATCTTCCCTAGAGATGTGCAGCCACAAGGAAGTGCTGATTCTGAGTTGCACTGTCTGTTCACAGCACAAAATGTGACTTTGCAGATCTGCAAGCATCTGCATGTGCTGCTGTATCTTCTCCATTGCATGGGGGGCCTGCAGCAGATAAATCAAAGTGGAATGGGTTTCCTATTGATAGGAATCCTGGAAGCCAATGGTCTGTATGATTACACCTGTATCCTCCAGTCCTAATCCTTCCTCAGATGCTTATGATACTAGTGGCACCCATCAGCTCCAAATGACAAAGACTCTCTGCTCCCATATGAACCTACCCAGCCACTCTGGTCATCTTCAGAGACCCTGTTTCAGGTGCCTCTACCACCTGCAGCTAGACAGGCAGCAACCTGAGAAAAGGCCTTCTTGGCCACAGTGCCAAAACTTTGGAATTCCCTCTGCAGGGAGATTCAGCCATTTCCCTCTACCGTTGTTTTCTGCCAATGGGTGAAGACATTTTTTGTTTCGTTTTGTCTTCCCCCACTAACTCTTATTGGCCCTCCTCCATGGGTGTGTTGTTAGATGTGTTTGTGCGTTTATATGTTTTGTTGAATTGTTTAAATATTTTATGTACACTTGCATTTCAAATGCTGTTTTAGTGCCTTAGTGTTTTAATGTTGAAATGTGTTGATGTTTGCTACTCTGGGAACCCTATTTGGGTGGAAAGGCAGCACAGAAATGTTTGCAATAAATAAATGAAGATAGTCTTGAATTTACCACTTTTAAGGCAACATGACACTGGGAGATCCACTAATGGCTTTTTGGCACATTGTTCCTTATTAAATAGCATCTGTGGAAGGCCCCAATTCAGATTGGGGCTGAAGTGCAGGAGGAGAGTTTATTTTTTCAAAAAACAGAACAAAATACATTCCTCTATGCCATTTTCCAAACCTTGAATACCTGCTCCAACACCTGACACATGTAAGGAAACGTAGACATAATATAAGCAACTTACGTATTTTCCTCACTAGGGAAAATAGTAACTGGGGCAGATTTGAGTTTAGGAAAATGGGATGCTTCTGTACCATGCCCCACTCGGAACCAGGCCTTCCTGGGACTGCTAATAACCAAGGAGAAACAAGGTAGAGGTTTGATCATGGATCACTGAGAATCTTGTCCAGTGTGACCTATAGAAAGCTAAAGGCAATACTGACATTCCATACAAGGTTAATTCTCTCACAGAAGACTCACAACATAACGATCACATGACGCACCCCATTTTACAGTGGGCATATAGAAAATAGTTTTTTTTAAAAAAAATGTAGTACTAAAAAGATTGAAAATGTCTAGGTATTCTATCTGTGTAGATTGTCAAGAAAAAAAACCTTAGGAACACATGAGACACAGAAAATCTATTAGAGTCCAGTAGCACCTATTGACTCCTGTTGGGTTCCCTGATGCCTGAACTAGGCATTATACACTAACAAGTGGGGGACCCACCAGGAATTGTGTGTGTGTGTGGGGGGGTTCTTTTCCCTCCCCCAACCAGGGCCGGCGCGCCCATGGAGGCCAGGTAGGCGGTGGCCTCGGGCGCGCGGGCACTGGAGGGGCGCTGGAGGGGGTGTTGGGGGCAGGGCCGCCTGTAGCTACTGCTGCAGCCAGCCAGCCAGCCAGCCCCTTGCTGCCGCCGCCGCCGCCACACACCTCAGCCGGGCGCAGCCTCTGTGCGCCGCTCGAGCAGTGGCTCGCGGCTTCTGCGCCCAGCTGGGGCGCGCGGCAGCGGCAGCACGGAGCTGGCTGGCTGGCTGCAGCAGCAGCTGTAGCCAGCCACGCCAGTTCAGCTGCGCGCTCCTACGCCCCAGCCGGGCGCAGAAGCCGTGAGCTGCTGCTGGGGCGGCGCACGGAGCAGCCTCCGCGCGCCGCTACAGCAGCAGCCCGCAGCTTCTGCACTCGGCTGGGGCATGTGGCGGCGGCGGCACGGGGCTGCCTGGCTGGCTACAGCTACTGCTGCAGCCAGCCACGCCAGCTCAGCTGCGCGCTCCTCCGCCCCAGCCGGGCGCAGAAGCTGTGAGCTGCTGCTGGGGCAGCGCACGGAGCAGCCTCCACGCGCTGCTCCAGCAGCAGCCCGCAGCTTCTGCGCTCGGCGGTCCGTGCGCAGCCTAGCCCCCCTGTGGTGCGTGATGACGTCTGCGATGACGTCATCACGCCTCCCGTGGGGCGCGTGCGCGCCCGCCGCCGCAGGCGCTGAAACGTCTGGCGCCGGCCCTGCCCCCAATAGCCTCTCCCCCTTTTCCTGCTTCTTTCTGTCCTTCCCACCTACCTTTGTCTGCCCCCACTTCACCTTCTCCCTCCTCTCCAGGCAGCCTCTCCCCTATGGCCCAATTGCATGGTGCCCCCTGAGCCATGCCCAGCTGAATAGTGGGGAACCTGTAAGGACTTGCAAGGGTACTTCACTTTCCTCTATATTTCCTCTTTCCCCCCTCCTGGCAGCCTCCATAAGCTCACCTTTCCCTGCATCATTCTCTCCCTCAACCCCCCTAAACAACTTACTTTTTATCTGCCTTCCCTTCTTCACTTATATTTCTTAATTTACTTCATTTATATACTGCCTTTCTGCTGCTACTGCTTCAAATTAGCCTGGCCAGGGCAGACATGAGTCTAATGGTCAGGCACATGCTGTGAGTGGGAAGAGAATTTCTCTCTACCATGCCTCCCCCAGTGACTCAAATGCTCTATCTGATGCACCTGACATTAAAGGAGGCAGGAGAGAAAGGTTTTGCCTGTGCCAGCTATGGTTGCCATGTATGCTCCTGGGCCTGGGTGATGACATCACTTTCAAAGTGATTAGGGGCCCAAATCAGCCCACTGCAAAGTGTAAGTGTGCTCTCGGAATGGTGCGATGATGTCACACCTTGGAATGATTTTGTTGCTCTGCCCCAGGCGTGCACCCGGGAGGCCTGTTCCCCTGCCTCCCCCCTCCTGGCCAGGTGCGTGGTTGCAGGAGTGGAGGGTTGAAGTGGGGGATCCCCTGACCCCACCGGGGGAATGGCAACCTTAGTGCCAGTGTAACCCCCATGAGCTCATTAGTTTAGCCCAATAGGGCAGAGTCAGTATTGAGAGCCAAGCAGCTGAGGAAGAGGCCAGTTGCTGGGGAGCTTGATAACAATTAATGTGCTCTTATCACCATAGAATAAGGTAATCAGAAACACATGTACATGAACAATAGTGACTAAAAGTGGTGTGTGTGTGTTATATCTGGTTTGGTATTATTATTGTAATAACTATTATTTCAGGTCTGTAATTTCTCCAAGAAGAGGACAGAAGCCTGGGTTCCAGTTGCTTCAAACTGGAAGAATTATGGAAGGGCTCTGTCACTTGGTGGGCTCCGACAAGTTGAACTGTTTACCGTGGGTGGTTTTCAAAGACATTGTTGGCTGAAAGTTTCTGTATGGTTGCACTTCTGAGTTTGGTTAAAGAAAAGGGGGGAAAAGTTGTATTGTACTAATTGTACAAGAATTTTTTTTTCTTAACTTACTATTGTCTGAAAGTTTGCTTCCTAAATTAGCCCATACAATGGAGGTTACACCGGCTCATTGGCTTGTTGGCTGCTTGCCTAGGTTGGGCTATGTCAGTGGCAGTGCCATCCCTGGCTTGCTGGGTAGGGCGGGAGGACCAAAAATGAAAGCGTGTAATAATAAGTATAAGAAAAATTAATGGGATTTAAAAAAAAGAAAATGAATAAAATGAAAAATGTTGTTGGGACCCACATTTCTTACCCACCGATCTTCTCTGCACCCCCACTCAACCAACTGCACACTGAGAGTTTCTTTCTCCGGAGCTATTAATGTGCCTGTGTGAAAGTTTAGTAAGGGGCAAGAAGCAGGAGCGAGCTATTTAAAAATCAAATATACGTTCTAGCCAATGTGGATTTTACATTCATATAACAGATGCGGGAAGTGCAAAAAAATTGATTTAACCCTCATGTAAGAAAAAACACCTTTAACTTGGCTGGTTTTAACACCACGGTTTTGGATATCTCACTTTCTTACAGCTATTTCTCTGCTCAAGAGAATTACACAAGGATTAGGGGGAAACACTGAAATATTCTCACCTGCTTTTCCCCGTGGAATTGTGCCCTGGTTTCTAGTATCAGACTCAGATGAAATAGTCAAGAGTTTGATAATCTTCCAGATTGGTTTCACCTTGAAATGCTCCCTCTTCCATTATTCAGCGTGTGTACAGAAGATAATGCCTTTATTCTGAATGAAAGATTCCTGAAGAAATGAATTCCTGCCAGAACCAGTACAGATGGCGGAGTGTTGGGGCATCCCCAGACAGAAGTGGTATGAAGCCATCACAATACTAGAATAAGTCACCATCAGTCGCCATTTCATACTTAGGAGTGGACCATGCTTGTAGCAGTTTGGTTGAAAGGTAGACCTGTACGTGGCAATGGATGAAGAAGCTGTTTGCTGGATGGGACAGTCAGCTGCTGCTGCCACTGCAAGGTGAATTAAGGGCTGAAACAAATTTCTGCCCTTATCTGGAAGAACTAGAAGGTAGCAGTGAAGTTGGGAGATACCACTATATTACAAGGGGCCATGTAAAAGGCAGGAAACAGCCACTTGCACATAAGCATGACGGTTGCAAAGTTTTGATAAGCAATTTTGTTTCAGAATAGTTTTTAAGCTTGGTAGTTTTAAATATAATTATATCTATATATATAAAGGCAAGTCTCCTGACTGACTCATCAATGCCCAGCCCAAACCTCTGAACTGAGAAACATGAAATTTGGGGAGAACATTCCTTTCATGATGTAAACACCCACTAAGAAGGGATTTTAAGAAATTTGCCTCCTAAGGGGGTAAAAAGGGGTAAAATGTGTTCTCCCAAAGGATACAGCTGCCATGTGGGGCTGGCAGGCTGCTGTCTGCTTGTGCCTCCACCCACTGCCAGCTTGGCCACTCTTCCCTGATTGGGCCCCCCTTTCAAGGTCATTTGTATATGTGGGCTGATTGGGCCTCACAACATTCTACACCTCATCCCACCAAGAGACAGTTGATACTATGCTATTATACTACAAAACCAATTTTAAAAAACACAAAGCAAAAAATGTTACATACCTGTAAGTACTATAACTGGATTTAAAGTAGTTAAATACTGTAGCGAAGTATGGGTATCAAGCTAGTCAAATATAATTATATCTTCTTAAAGATATTTTCACAGACTCAGATATTTTTCCCAGACTCTGTCACACAGTAAATTTTCACACAGATCTTCACTAACAGAATTAGAAGTGGGCATGGTCCGGAAAACGGACCTAATTTTGACACAGTCCCGCTCGGTTCATGATTTGCGAACACACAGTTCATGGGATTCACATTTTCACGAATTTTGGTCCATTTGGGCCAGTCTGTTGGTCTGTATCCATAAGTCCAGATATTTTGGCGCTCATCTATCAGTTCCCTAGACAATGGAGGGGACATCTGAAGACCTTTTGCAGACCTTAAAACCTTGATAGGCAGCTCTTCCTGCCATTCTGCAACGGAAGGGTGGACTTTCTGCAGCCAATCTTAGTTCTCAAAACTTTGATAGGCAGCTCTGCCTGCCAAGCAGAGGGCTCCCATTCTTCTCTATGCAAGCAAGGAGCAAGAATTAATTACCTCGGCAACGGCTGGGAAGGAGTCTATGTGGTGAGTGAGGGGGTTCCTGTCCCACCCTTTTCTGTTTGCCTGCCAAGCAGAGAGCTTCCATTCTGCAACTGAGGGGTGCACGTTCTGCAGCCAATCTTAGCCCTCAAAACCAGCCTGCTAAACAGAGAGCTCCCATTCTACAATGGAAGGGTGTACTTTCTGCAGCCAATCTTAACCCTCAAGACCTTGATTAGCAGCTCTTCCTGCCAAGCAAAGAGCTCATTCTACAATGGAGGGTTGTACATTCTGCAGCCAGAGGGCTCCCATTCTTCTCTATGCGAGTACGGAGCAAGAATTAATTCCCTAGGCAATGGCTGGGAAGGAGTCTGTGTGGTGAGTGAGGGGGCTCTTCTCCCACCCTTTTCTGTTTGATTTTGCCTCATTGCAACTTTTTAGTGCTGCTAGCCAATACAAGTCAATTGGCATTTGCGACTCCAGGTATTTACTGGAAGTGTCCTAGGGATGGCTGCTTTGGGGATCTGTAACTCAGACGTCTGAAATGCAATCTTGACTGAACTTTGAGGGTGGCTGAAGGAGAGGCTGCTGAAGATTCTCATTGAGTTTGGGCTCTCTAGGTGTGAAGGGGGCAGAGCCAGGACTGCTGGAAGTGACAGACCACAGACCAACAAACCAGTCCACAAAACAGGCTGGTCTGTGAAAAGTTTGTGGTCTGCGGTCCGTGAAAATTGATGGACCACGGGCCGGTGGTCCATAGAGTTTTCCTGGTCTGTGCCCACCTCTAAAAAGAATAAATGTTCATCTCATCTACACTTAGATTCACTCAGGCCATTCCACACAACTTGCTTGACTTAGGATGTTTCTACACAGCCAATTGTTCCTGTCCTTTTCCTGCTTTAAGTGTGTGCTTTGCTGAGTAGCTCCAAAAACTCATCCTCCACACACACTCCCTACAAGTGCTTACTTTGTGCTGTGAGGTCGCAGGACAGCCCCCAAACAGTCCCTAACAAAATCTGTTCTAGAGGGGAGGTTGGGCACTTTAGTCATTGTAGCTTCCCTTTCATTTTTTTTTTTACTTGGCGTTTGCACATTTGAATCCAGGTCATTTTGTAAGGAGGCTTCCAAGGCTGAACGGAAAGGGAAAGTGCTTTGGGGGAGGAACCGGGCCGAGATAGGGAGAATTCTTCAGAGTGCTTTAACCGTTCAGATGCCACAGAATGCTAAAGAACCACACTGTCAACACACTTCAAAAGAAAACACCAGCGAAAGCACATTCCCAGAAAAGATGCTGAAAAACTGGTAGCAAAACAGCATGCAAATGTTTTGCAAATGTAGACGTGAGGAAGCCTGGAAAAAAGCTACCAGAGTTCCGAGGGTGGACCATGTCTATAAGGATGTGTAGAAATGGCCTTAGATAGATTAATATCTCTCTCTCTCTTGGATGTATACAAACTGACCCAGGCACACACACAGTTTGCCTGATTTAACCAGAATGAATACTTTCTCTCAGAAACACTAAGGCAAACACTTTATCAAGTGCTGCACATTTTGCCTGATTTGCCCATAATGAACATTTTCTCTCAGCCTACTCTCAGCATACTCATACTGCAGTTCTGTTCTTACAGAGGTTCTGCCTGGGCTGTGGGTCAGTGGTAGAACATTTGTTTTGCACACCAAAGTACCCAGGATCAATCCCTGGCATCTCATGTTAAAAGGGTAAGGTAGTCAGTGATGTGAAAGACTTTGGCCTGAGATCTGGAGACAGGACTGCCAGACCTTCCACTGGCAGCCACGTTTACCTGCTACCACTTGGAGTGGAGGTGGGAAATTTTTTTAAAAAGTGACATTGGCTACATTGTGACATCACTTCCAGGAAAAACCCAGAAGTGTCATAGAGCAGCTCTAGGAATCATCAGAAACTTTATGGTAAAACTGGTTTTCCCCAGAAGTGAGGTCATAACTTTGCCAATGTTGCTTGCCCTCCCATTTTCCTGTCCCCAACCCTCCCATCAGTTGCCAGTCTTGGCCTGGCAACCCAACCTGAAGAACTGCTGCCAGACAGAGCAGACAATGCTGACGTTGACAGAGCAGTGGTCAGGCTCAGTGTAAGGCAACTGCTTTACTACCTGCTGCCACCAACCCTTGTCTAAATCTTGTAGACATCTAAACTACTTGCTGTCAATACTTTTGTAGTTCCACCTCTGAGGTGAAAAGAGAGCTGAGATCAAGAATTCTCACTGACTTGGTAATGCAGTGTTTTGTAGTATGCCAGCCCCGCTCTGGAGTTCTCCTAGAATTGCAACCGATCTCTAGACTACAGGTTCCAGTTCCCCTGAAGGAAACGTTGGCTTCAGAGGGCTGACTCCATGGGATTAAATCCTCACTGACGCCCCTCCCCTGCTCATGCTCTGCCCTCCCCAGGCACTATCCTCAAATCTCCAGGAATTTTCCAAGCCGGAGTTGGCAACCCTAGTAGTACCTGATGCACTTCACTACAGTCTTCTTTGTATAACATGGATTGTTTTATTATTTCTCCAGGCTGGTCTGGTCTTGGTTACATTTATCCTCAAAGACTAGAAAATGAACATGGCTTTCAAGGCATTTGCACTTCTTTTGAAGTCCCTGGGCTTTATGTACAAAAACTATCACTCTAGTACATGTTTATCTGATCCTTCTTCCGAGGAGTAAATGGGAAGTATACATGGTATTCTCCTCTTCTCCATTTTACCTCACAGCAGTTTTGTGAGCTACACTGGATCCCTCAGTGTCTGCCTAAGTGCCATGTCTTAGCATTAAATTATGAGTATTATATGGCTGTGAGAGGAGATGTGCACTCTCCTGTGAGGCAGAAAGCGAACACACAACCTCAAAAGAACTGAATTAAAAGAAGGGGGAGAAAACCATTGTGAGGGGACACCTTGAGTATTGCCCCTAACTCTGGGTTCAGCACTCCAATGTGGAGATACAGCAAGAGGCTTTGCTTACTATCCACAAGCACCAAGGAGAACTAGCAACCGTGCCCAGCTTGAACTGCCTGCCTTTCATGCCCTTAGACCAACAGGGACAGAGCATGTAAAGCATGCAGAGCAGGTCGCAAAAGAAAGGGTGGGGCTTTCATCTTCAAGAGAACCAAAACACATCTCTCCAGTTGAGTAAGGACATCAGCCGGCAGACATAAGAACCTGAGAACATAAGAAGGGCCTGCTGCACCAAACCAATGGTCCATTTAACCCTGCATCCTGTTTCACACAGTGGCCAACCAGTATCCCCAGAGACCCTAACAAACAAGGCAAAGAGACTGAAGCCCTCCCTGCCTGTTGCCTCTGGTATTAAGAAGTTTGCTTCCTCTGTAGGTGAAGGCTCCCCTTCACTCACCATGGCTAGTAGACCTTTTCATCAATGCAGAAGGCTACACACTAAGGCAGAAAGGGAAGCAAGAAGGAACACTTTGGACAGGCAGCCCTGTTTCAGAACCACCCTTGAACATTTTATTGGACCAGCCCAGAGAGAGAGAGGTGGGGAATTCAGGGCTTCTTCTTGAGATAGAAAGTCCCACATCAAACAGCAAAGAGACTTTTGGATGCTCCCTTTCTTTTGGTTGCTATTTCTTTTTTTGGTTCTGTTCTATTCTTAATAAAGGCAGAAGCATCAATGGGACAGAAAGGGTGACTTTCTGTGTCAGATTCCTGTAAACCAGGTAAGAGTTAGCATTACTTTTTCACACCGGCAGCTCGAGTCATGGCTGCTTTTGAACATTCACACGAGGCAAAGTACCTCTCTCTGTGCGCAGGTAGCAAAGAGAGAGCTCCGCTGGCGTTCAGCACTTCAATTTCTCTTTTCAATAGGATCCACAATCATTCCTGGGCTTAAATAAAACGGTGAGGGAATTCTCAGACTCTAAAGAAGGACAAATCAAAATTGAATTTAAAAATTTAAAAGTGGGAAATGGTCGGAGCACAAAGAGAGAGAGAAAGTTCTATTGCTCACTGCTAGGAAACGTTTCTGAGGATTAGGTGCAAATGATATAAGCATGAGGCAGAAAAGTCCCATTAAGCCATAGGCACTACTCTGGCTTGCCTTCTGAGAGTCTCTCTTCACAAGACATCTTGGGATGGTCAAGCGACTTACTTTCAGTATGCTCTTACATTCAAGTATACTCTGTTTCCCTAGTGGTGCATGTGTATCCACAATGGGAGAACAAGTCTTAGATCTTTCACTTTATCCTGCTCATGTAAGATGTCTTGTGTAGAGACCCTCTGAGACATCTGGTCACCAGTGGAAGTCCAAGTCTACCTAGCAACATGCCACCCTCTCAGTTCTTTCAACCGGCAGAGGAAATTTCACCCACTCTTTGGTACACCACTGCCACCATCTGGCCTTTGTAGGAATCGCTTGCAGACAGGACCAGGGCCTCTCAACTTTGGCCGTTTCCACATGCTCTTAAAGGGACGGCCCACTCATTGAATGCTGGCAGCTTTTCTCACTCACTCCTCACATCTCCGATTTCAAAGTGGTAGCAGGCTGTTTGGCTTCTGTTTTTTTGGCATCTTTTCGGGGATGCAGGAAAGTGTTGGGAAATTGTCTTCTCAGAAAAGGCACTGAAAAAACAGAAGCCAAACAGCCTGCTTCCGCTTTGAAATCAGGGACGTGTGGAGTGAGTGAGAAAAGCTGCCAGCGTTCGGTGAGTGGGCCGTCCCTTTAAGAGTGTGTGGAAACAGCCTCTCTTTCCTCTGGCTTGCTGTTCTAAGGCCCCAACTCAAGCCTGTGTCTCCCACTACCCAGCATTTGGTTACCACAGGGACTGCTTAGTGCACTTACACACCAGTGGGGGATCAGCAGTTCATCAATACATTGCCTCCTCCTCCTGCCACTCCTTTCAATAGCATGCTCAAGCAGTGGTACAGAAAACTACAACCAGCATTAAAAATTATAAAGAATTTATTAATAAGAAAGTGTTCACATACATAGTCTCAGTATAGTAACTGATTAAGCAAGGGATCCCAAAAGAAAGGTGTAAACACACAATTGCTACTGTTCCTCACTCTGTACATGCTCTAGCTGATGTTAGTCTGAGGCAAGCTCTTTGACTTAAAAGGTACAGCATTCTAAAAACTTCCCATTATCTTGGAGGGTATGTTTAGGCCTACAGCTCTCCACATGGAAATGGCTGCTGACAGCAGGAGCCCAAATGTGAGCTCCTTCTTCTGAGATGGAATAAGCAAAAGAGAGCCCCACTCCTCTACGCCAAAAGATTTTATTATCTCTGTTTGCCCACCGCTTTGCTGGTCACCAAAGCCTTTCCTGAAGTCTCCAGGAAGAGTCCAGCATTTTAAGCCTCCCAAATCTCTCTTCCCAGCTAGGTGTTAAAGCTACAGGTGAAAGCTGGGAACTATCCAAACATTTGGTAAAATTCGTTTCTCCACAAACCACAATCCAAACTGCAGAAATCTAGTTAGTATGGAAAGCCCATCGCCTAGTGAAAGGGGTGAGAATTTCACCTTTCCCTGCACATCTGTTTCCTATATTTCCTTTCTTCCAGGGACCCCTAGGCAGCATACCAGGGTCTTCCCACCTCTATTTAAACCTCACAATATCCTTATGAGGTAGACCAATTGACATTTGGTGGGAAATACTTATTTATTCCTTTAATTCATCTGTTTTTTTTAAAAAAAATACCTATGTCCGGAGTGGGCCTCACCCACCCCGGACTGGGCCCTTCCCCCCGGGCCGACGGACCCTCAGAGGGCCCGTTGCCAGCCTCCCGGCCCCCACCCAGCACCCCCACTTACCCAGAGGCCCGCGGCCGCGGGCCCGGAGAAGACGGACGCCTCGGGTTTCCCCGGCGCACCAACGCCGAGCCTGCCGCGGCCGCCGGAGCAGCAGGGCCTGCGGCCGCCATTACAGCCGGAGCGGCTGGGCCCGCCGCCGCCGCCGCCGCCGGGCCGGCTGCCACGGGCGCCGCCGCCGAGGCTCGCGGCGGGGAAGAGGCCGAAAGCAGGCCAGACGCCCGGCGCAGCGACGACGGCGGCGTGGGAGGAGGGAGGCGGCCGCGGGGAGAGACCAGCACAGTCACCGCCACGGCCGCCCCGGGCCACAACCCAGGGACGGGCACGGCCGAACGCCGGCAGGGGAAGGGCTCTGCCAGATCGGAGGAAGGGAGGAACGCCCAGCGAGCCGTCCCCGCGCTGGGTTGGCTGGACGGGTCCTGGGAGGGCTCCTCAGTATGAAAAGCCACTGGGGATTGGTGAAGGGTGGGAGAGGGGAGAAACGAGCACAGAGGCCACAGCAGGGGCGGAGAGGGTGATGGAAAGGTGTCTAGCCCAACTAGGTGAAGGCAGCCAGGTGTCGGTATCAGGGAGGGGCGATTTGGGGAAGGGGATTGGTGGAGAGGCAGGAGGCAGAACCAGGAGGGGCTATAAGAGGGAAGCTCCCGATGACGCCGAGGAGGAGAAGGCTGGTTGGAAGGTTGGTCAGAGAGAGTGCGAGAGATTTCCAAGGCAGCAGGTAGGAGGCAGAGACTGGTGCCCAAACCACTGCCCCTACCAAGTCTGAGGCAGAGGGAGCTCCCTCAACCACCCCCTGGTGGCAGCTCAGAGGACGGCAGGACGAGGGGAGGACGCGGCCGGCGGGGCGGGGCCTCACAACCTATCTTATTTAATTTGTTTTAAATATTTCTACTCCGCTCACAATGGAGGACTCAAAATGGCTTACAAAGAAACACAGGGCTATAATTTAGACTAACAAACAAACAACAACAAAAAACAATAGAGAGAAAAACGCTAATGCCTGGACTGCTCTTGGATCCAGTGGGTCAGCTCACTCAGGACTACCGGGGGGCGGGGGGGGGGAGACGAGCTAAAGACCAAGAACCAAGGGCAAGAGGTCTTTATTTGCCCCATGGCCATGACCAAGTTCAAATGCCTTGATCAGGAAGGGAAAGAGCATCTCAGCCCAGATTTTCTTCACTGGGCAGACAGGTTCCCATGATCCTCCTCTTCTGCTAACATACATGACAGGTATATTATTGGCCTCAGTAAACAAAACAAAACAAAACAAAACATAAAGGTCAGTATTGTTTATTCAGACTGGCAATGGGTCTCCAGGGTCTCAGGTGGAGGTCTTTCACACCTGGTCCTTTCAACTGGAGATGTCAAGGGCTGAATCTGAATGCAGAGTCTCTTCTACACAGAATGCAGAGCCTCTTCTACTGAGCCACAGTGCCCCCCCCTTAACAGTATCTCTGTTGGGAACCAAGGCTAATTTTAATTTTCTCACTCTTTTTTTGCTCCTGTAGTCCCTTTATCTGCAGCCCCATCCCAGTGTCTACTGACACACCTGACATCAAGTTCACTTTCTTTGCTTTCTTTGGTCCGTATATGTCAATGTGGATTTTGTTTCCTTGGCTCATTCATTCTACCTGCCATCAGTTGATCTGGGTAAAACTTCTGAGCTCTTTCTTCCTGTTGGACTATAACTTAATGAAACACAAAGTTTACTAGATTCAAAAGGTTTCCACATGCTTTCTTGCTCTTCCTTCAGACTTAGGAATTAGAAGTTGCATCATCAGAGGAGTTTAACCTAAGATAAATTTCAGGGACTACATTAAGGTTGCAACTAATTAGGCTGTTTGGCTAAACTCCCTAACACTTAAACTATGTCATAAAATATACATGTCTAAGTTTTCCACTGCATTCCCATATCAATATAATTTGAATGGGAAATGATGATAGACCAAGATGATAATAAGGAGGACACATCAAATGTAATTTGGTTTGAAACATTTCCTTGGATTACATAGGAATATTGCTTTAATTGTTTTCTTCTTACTAGCCTAAATAAGTACACAAGTTCTCACAGGACATATGGGGGAAAAAATCACAGAGACCTGGAAAATTGTTTCTCTGTCTCCCTCCCCCCCTCCCCATTTTGGTTTTCTGTCTTCACATAAATTAGAGCATTCTATATCCGCAACTCCGGTGAAGCTAAACAGTTACCATAGTAACACTGGAGGCTTTGTAAAGGTAGTCCAAATGATGTAAACCACTAATATGCCTGTCACCCCAAACAGTTGCATGTTTCTTCTGCATAGTTGATTCTGTATTTAAATCTGTTTGTAGCACATGCAGATTTAGCCCTTCCAAGTCCAACTCAGAAAAGCTGTGCATTTTTTTAACTGCCTCCCTTTCAGCCTATCTGTTTCCATGTCAACAGCTCACGCTGATAAAGAATTGACATTCGCTCTGCAATCTGAGGTATAGGGTATGGAGCAAGTATTAAAAGAAATCCATATTCCTCACGGTGCTGATCTCCAAGTTACGCTAAATTATTTGGAATCTCCATGCACACATGGTCAAGCATAAAAGCAATTGATTGTGAGAAATTTCATGAGAATAGGTTTCTTCCAAGATTTTCTATGTCCTGTTGCAAAAATCTTAGGGATGGGTGAGGGATATCTTTTGCACATTGTTTCTCTGTGTTATGCAAAACCCATTGTCAAAATTAATTTTAAGACTATTTTAAGAAGACAATGCAAACAAACACAGCTTTAGGTAAGATAAACCACTAGCATATATCAGTGCTTGATATGCCAATAAGGGAAAGAACCAATTATTTCTTTAGCAAGGAGATGAATTGGTAAGGATAAAATTCCATACTTCGTAATGACAATATATTAGTGTTTTTAGAGTATGTTAAACAGGGAATTTCAATGCAGTTTGGAAAAACAGTAATTAATTAATTATCACTTGCAGCAGCCTTGTGAGGTATTTCGGTATAATTATTGCAAACTGATAAGAAAGGAAAGTGGTTTGCCCAATTTCTCATGGAAAAGCAGCAAATACTTTCTCCTTTTTTCTGGAACAATGAAGTATCCCTCAACATGAACATACATGAACATCTTTTTAAAAAACAACAACAACCGTGTCCTTGCCAAAGCACCTTGATTTGTTAGTGTAAGACGGATCTTTTCTCTTTGAACTGCCTCTGGATTAATGCCTCAAATAAGTTCCAGAACAGTTGCTTAACCCTTTCTGTAGCCTGCAAGTGCTTTATTAGCAGCTACTCCACACATGCAACTCGCCTATTGCATCCTAATAAAATTTACTTGGCAAGCATTTTCATGATTTCTGGACAGGATTGCAACTGTCCACGTGTCTCATTCTCTTAGGACTAACTGGGTGAACACCTTATGTTGATTTTAAGACACACAAATGTCTGTATATGGCAGGAATGACTATGGCATGCTATCTAGATAAGGCACACATTAAAACCATTAAACCCATAGCATTAGAAACTAAGGTCCCCTTCAAGCTGGCCGCTTTGGTTTCTGAGGGCAAACAGATTTTTTAAAAGGTTATACAAACCTTAAGGATAAAACATTGTCTTCTTACAATTAAGGAAGCCTTAACCAGATTTTCTAAAAACCCGTTTTGATATGGGTTTTTTTGTTTGTTTGTTTTGTTTCACTGTATCCTTTAGGTATGTGAAACCATAAAAAAAATTGCCTCCAGAAGCCAAAGCAGGTTTAAAGACCCCAGATGAAAAGGGACCTGAAAGAAATGCTTCATGCCATTTCTGAAAGTTCCTTAAATCTGCTGTTTCTACTATTAATATGAAAACAAATATGGGCTGTGCAACTAGAACACTGCTAATTAACAAACAACTTGAACGACCATTTGGACTGATTTCCTAATAACTCCTAATATTTCCTAATTTCCTAATATTAAAGAAATTGACTCAGTTTTTTAAAATGACTGAAGATCTGAATCTTTCTTTGCCCTCTGTGCAAAAAAAGAGAACTACATTGTTAATCAAGTCTATTCCTGTGGGTCTTTTTTCTTATATATTAATGTATTAGAGTGATGCGGCTTGAACCTTGAAGAGGAATGAAGTGATCTGGCCAACTAGGGAGAGGACAGGAGGCAGGCTGTCTGGTCGCACATTTTTGCTGAAGAAAAAAATGCTGATTATGACACATTAATGTCACTCCAGATCAAGTTCAGAGATCAAAGAAACCTGTATAAGGTGCACAGGTGCTCAGTTAATGAGTTGGGGTCAGTGTGTTAGAAAATGAACTGCATCCCAAGCAACTAAGAATGCGAGATGAACCCTGTTGGATCAGGCTAAAACTCTTACTTATTGCAGCAATTTTTTTTCTAACAATGACTAGCTAGATGCTTCCAGGAAGTCAATAAACTGGGCACAAAGGCAATTCCTACCCTGCATATTTGTCCCTAGCATCTTGCATTCAGAGAAATGCCTCTGAAAAGGGGTGTCTGCTTAGCTGTCTTGGCTAATAGCCATTGATGGACACATCTTTAATGAAATCCTCGAGACTGGTGGGCATCACTGTATGTGGCAGAGAATTCCACGAGTTAATCATGTATTGTGAGAAGGAGTACTTTCTTTTGTTTATCTTGATTCTACTGGACTAAGTAATCGACAGAATTTGTGCTAAAAATCCAGCTTTTACTACTGTAAAAGGCTTTATGTGGGGACACCTTTGAAAACTATCTGGAAATCTCAGCTGGTCCAGAAGACAGCAGCCAGATTATTCTTTGGGACTCAATAGAAGAATCATACTACCTCTGTGCTGAAAGATCTGCATTGGCATCTCCCATCCAATTCTGGGCACCATTTTTAGGACTGGTTCTTATCTTTCAGGCCCCAAATGGCTTGGGCATGAGGTACTTGAAGCACCAGCTGAGATCCCATATGGTCCAGCCCACCAGCTGAGATCCTTTCTTCAAGCCTTTGGAATGCCTTCCCCTCGAGGCTTGCCTAGTGCTTATTTTCTTTTCTTTCAGAAGTCACCATGTCAGGCCAAATAATTTTTCTTTACCTAATCTTTTAACTAAGAAGTTTTATCTTTTAAAAACAACAACAACAACCTTTTTTATGGTCTGATTTTGGCTTGTGGACTGTTTTATCAATATCAGTTTAGGACCCCCATTGTTGTTGTTTTTTTTATAAAAAATTTACATCCTGTTTTATGCTATGACCTGTTTAATGGCTTTGCTTGTTTTTATTTATTTATTTATTTATTTATTTATTTATTTATTTATTTATTTATTTATTTATTTATATTTATTTTCAATTTATATTCCACCCTCCCCACATTTCCAGCGGGCTCAAGGTGGATTACAGAAACATATAGTTTAAATATGTAAAATGATTATTATATATTAGAGACCATAAAAACATACAAAATTACCACACAATTTAAAATACATATATACATAAAAAGAGCAGCACAATGAACCAGCCTAAATCATCTCCAGAGCCTCTTCATAGTAGAAAATGATTTGAATGGGGAGTATTTGTAGTGGGGAGGGCCAAATCCACCATCAACTGGCCAGGGGGCTCCGCCTAGCGCTGCTCCTATGCCTGGCGGAACAGCTCCATCTTGCAGGCCTGGTGAAAGGATAGCAAGTAGAAACGGGCACGATCCGCATTACGATTGAAAAAAACCCACGATAATGGCGATTGTGCGATCGGGACCCGGTGGATCATGCTCGGCCACGGCCAACGATCCAGCGATCGGGGGGGAGGGCTGGATTGGGGCTTGATCGGGGCAATTGTGCTTGGATCGGGAAGCCAGACACTCAGGCGCCAGCAATCTATTCCCCTGGCAACGGAGCCAGGGGAATGCCTGAGCTGTGTTTGCCCTCCTTCTGTCACCCTGGAAACCTGAATGGAAGCCCAGCTTTCCTTGATCAGCAGGGCTTCCTTCCAACCACGGAGCAGCAAGGGCAGTCACCAGTTGGGAGAAGACAGCCAGGGGAGGGAGGGGCAAGGGGGTGTTCTGTAGCCATGGGCACTCCAATCTCATCCCTGCAAACCTGTCAGAGCTGTTTGGCAGCTCTGACAGCCAAACACAGGCCAGATCCCCCCTGCCCCCTGAGGGGAGGCAGCTCGTCTCCGTCTCCCCATGCCCGCCATGCCCGGAGGCCGCTGCCAGCACCCACCTTCCCACATAGCTGGGAATAGCAGCGCGCCCCGCTTTGGCCTCCATGATCCACGATCCACGATCCACGGATCGAGAACGGGAGATGATCGGTGTGAATCATTTATTGGGGATCGTCGCCGGCGCTGATCCACGATCAGCTGGATCGTTAATTTATTTTGGATCATGCCCATCTCTAATAGCAAATAATGCTGGGCCTTGGTCTCATCAGACAGAGCATTCCACCAGGCTGGGGCCAGGACCGAAAAAGCCCTGGCCCTGGTCGATGCCAGGTGGGCCTCCCTGGGGCCAGGGACCTTTAGCAGATGTTTCTCACTGGAACGAAGAGTCCTCTGGGGTTCATATAGGGAAAGGCGGTCCCGCAGATACACAGGTCCCAGTCCGCATAGGGCTTTATAGGTTAATACCAAGACCTTGAACCTGATTTGGTACTTCACCGGTAGCCAGTGCAGCTGACGCAGTGCCGGCGTTATGTGCTCATGCATCGGCAGTCCTGTGATAACACGCGCCGCCGCATTCTGCACCAACTGTAACCGCTGGATCAGGTTCAGGGGAAGCCCTGTGTAGAGCGTGTTACAGTAGTCTAACCTAGAGGTGACCATTACCTGGCTTGTTTTGTTTTATTTTATTGCTTTCATTGTAAGTCACCGCAAACAGATCTCTGGAAAGGCAGTATATAAATTTTCTACACAAACCAACAAATAAAAGAGTTAAGTGGTTTAACCTCTGTTTTTCAAATGATGTTTGCCACCGTGGAGCAAAAGACTGAACCCTGGATCAAAACCTAGTCTCTTTTCACAACCTATTAGACTTTCCCCCCACTTCCTTTTAACCCTCTCTGAGGTCAAGTATAATGCCAATAATGGATAATAAAGTGGAATTACAGGTTTAATAACCTCAATTTTGCCACCCAGATGTTCAATAGCTGAAAAGGGACTTTTAAAAAAAAGCTATCAGGGTTTTTTTCCCCCAAAGGAGCCATGGGGTGGTCAGATAAAAAGTAATTTCCTTAATAAAGCCGGTATATAAACCAGTAATATCCTTCCTGGCTAACAAAGACCAAAGTAAGAGTTTGTCACTAACCCAAAGCTCTGTCTTGTGAGCTTTAATGGAATTATAATGGCTACTTTCTTCTAACTAGGGCTGATAAACGTAGTGAAAATGCAGGTGTTCCAGGCATTCACTGCTGCGCTGTATTCAGCACTGGACTAGCCCTCTGCTTCCATTGGTTTCAAAACCTGCTGAGGAGAACAATGCTCCAAGCAGCGGCAGAAATAGATGCCAACGAACATGCACATGATGCCTCAGGTGGCACCTCATTTGTTAACAACATAATGAATATGCACACTAATAATAGTGAATTGTGGCCAGTTTCCTGCAGCAGACAGAAAGCAGAGTTGTAGGTTTCTGAAAGGAAAACTCTGTGAGCATACAAGGCCATCAGACTTCATTTAGACAAGCCGTTTTAGCGAAAGAGTCCTCCTGTGTTTGTGGTGTTTGTTTAATAATTGAAAGGTTCTTTAACTTCCTCTCACAAACCTTTGGATGGCAGTCCTTTCCTGGATTACAGATTGCCCCTAACCTAAAAATACTTCTCATGTCCAACAAGGGACTATCTGATTCATAAATTCAGAAACCAGACTGTGCAACAAACCTATGTACCTGCTTTGCCCTCATATACACTTACAGTGCAATCCTAAGCAGAGCTATTCCAGTCTAAGCTTTTTAGGATTGCACTGTTAATCATCATGATAACAACAACACCAGATATTTATCCTCTGGGAGCTAGTGTTGTGTAGTAGTTAGAATGTTGGATTAGGATCTGGGAAACCCAGGTTCAAATCCCAACTCTACAAAACAAAATGATCTCCCACTACTGTAAATAGTCTATGTTATCTCCAAATACCAAGTACTGTGCAAAAGTGCAAGGTGCCTATATTTATGCATACAATAAACAGAATAAACAGCAACAAGTTACAATCAATTACAATAAATAGCAATAACCAATAAATAGCATCCATGTATTCTCCAATACAATCCGTGCTACTTATTTTCTACATACAAAATTGCATCATCAGCAATTCATTTCAGTGGCCTCCATGGAGAAATGCATTCAAATAATTTCACAGTCTCTTATTTTCTCCTTTTCTTGTTTTCAGATTCTATCCATGGAACGCTGCCACAAAGGGTTCCGCCCTTGCACTTCTGCACAATACTTGATATTGGAGATAATATAGACTATTTATAGTAGTGGGCGATCATTTTGTTTTGTTTTGGCTTAGTAGCATTTTCTCCTTGAGACACCTCCTGTCCTTGTTAGAGTCAAATCCTAACTCTGCCATGAAAACTTGCGGAGTCACACACTCTCAGCCTAATCTATCTCACAGGATTGTTGTGAAGATACAGTAGAGGAGAAGAGAATGAGGTAAGCCACGTTGGGTCCTTTCTGGGAAAGGCCACCTCAGAAGTCTGGTAACAGACAGGGTGTGTATTAGGAAATTCCCAAGCTGAAAATAGACACGAAAATTGCAGTAATGCAAATCCAGGATGCTTAAGAATTATGGAACTCCCTCCCTGGAAAAATCCATGGGTTTTTTTAGTTCGAGTGCTTAAGACCCAGCAATGCAGCAGGTTATCTTGTTTTTCTTTGATTCTACTGGTTTCCCAGGCAGTCGTCCAGGGAAAGTGACCCCTGGACACCACAAAACAGGTGCAGAGTCTGGCACAGTCACAATTCTGGCTTGCTCCGTCTCTTTCCCTCCCTCCTTTGTGAGGGTGGAGTCTTTTTTCTTTGAAAATATGATGATTGGGGGCAACTTGTTTAGGGGGCTATAGAATTGGACCCCATGGTTCAATTTGCTTTAAACTTGGGAGTTCTTCGGTGGACTACCAGCACTAGCTCTGCTGCCATTTTAGTGTCACATGGTTAAAAAACAGCCACTCCAGCCCCCCTGAAAAAGTCTCCCATAGGGAAAGGAAACAAACAGCAGACCACAGCTAGAAAGGATGGTTTTATTTATTTGTTTATTTGATTTATACCCCGCCCTCCCCACAGATGGGCTCAGGGCGGCTAACAACATTAAAAAAATTACATTAAAAGTCACAAAACCATAAAATGAATAATTTTTTTTAAAAAAGTCATTAAAATAGTCCAGGAGCAGGCTATTTAAACAAATATTGGGAGTCCATATATGGGCATAGCAAATGGCCGAGGGCAGGCCCAGAAAAAGTGGCGGTCTTAGATGGAAGAAGGAGGACACCCGCGGGCACTCAGCCTGGCGGAACATCTTCGTTTTACAGGCCCTGTGGAACTGTAACAGGTCCTGCAGCGCCCAGATCTCCAGAGGAAGAACGTTCCACCAGGCCGGTGCCAGGGCAGAAAAAGCCCTGGCCCTGGTTGAGGCCAGACGGATGTCCTTTGGGCCAGGACAACCAGGAGTTGCTTGTCTGCAGAGTGCAACACCCTGCAGGGGACGTAATGGAAGAGGCGGTCCCACAGGTATGAAGGTACCAGTCTGTGAAGGGCTTTAAACACCAAGGTTAACACCTTGAACCGGATCCAGAACTCCACTGGGAGCCAGTGCAGCTGGCACAGCACAGGATGAATGTGCGCTTGGACTGGCATTCCAGTAAGGATGCGTGCCGCTGCATTTTGGACCAGCTGTAACTTCCGGGTCCGGCCCAAGGGCAGCCCAGTGTAGAGTGAGTTGCAGTAGTGTAGCCTGGAGGTGACCATTGCATGGATTACTGTGGCCAGGTCCTGGGGCAAAAAATAGGGCGCCAGTTGCCTGGCCAGGTTAACAAAAGAGTTTTCAGTGAAAAGGTGATTTTTAAAAATTGTCATCATTGTAAAAGTAGGAAAACAAAATGATTGAAGACAGGTTTTTTTTAATGCTGACAGCTAGCTGGTTCTCTCCTGTTAGGCTGCTGCTTGACCTCCATTCTCCCCTCCCCCAGCAGGGAGAAGCACATCTGCACATACAAGCACCTACTTCAGGGGTCTGTAGAATTGTACCCCTTTGTTCAATCTGCTTGAAATTTAAGGGGCCTTTATAATAGAGGGAGGACTGTGTTCTCTGTAAATTTGGTTCTGTTACCTTTATAAACAACTATCCCAGGTCCCTGAATATAGCCTCAATTGAAAATAATGATCTCCAAACTCTGAAACCTGAAAAACCATAAGATTTGAATGCCAAATCAATAATGTCCTACATAAAAATCAGCAACCATGATACCACCCCCACAGCGAATCCTGGATGTGAAATTATGACATTTTTTTCCTCAGAACACAGCCCTAGTAACAATCAGAGGATTGGACGCAGCAGATTATTCACTTAATCTCATTCAGGCTGCAATCCTGGGAGTAATCTCCATTGAACAACATGGAACTCACCTCTGAGTAGACCTACTTAGGATTGCTCCCTCAAGTTCCTGTTTTATTACAGCTTCTGTTCCACGTGGCTTTTGTCCATGTAGCTCCCATAATCACCAGCATAGCCTTTTTCATTATCAGAGGGGATCCTTTCCTCCCCTTTTCACCAGTGGAAAGGCTGGTTAGATCCAACCTAGAAAAAGGTTGCTCAGTTTCCACACTAACTCTTGATGATTTAATGTGTGTGCCAGTTCTGCTTCTAAATATACTGCCTTCATCTTGACTTATAAGATAATCAACTTTAAGCAAGGTGCACTTGAGCTGATGTCTTTGTGCTCTTTTATACAGTGAGTTGGTGATGGGGCATTTTAACCCAACATTCTCAGCCAATTGTAGATTTCCTCATTTCGCTACTAGTCGGAGAAAACAACTCAAAGGCATAAACTTGGGAATCATGAAAAAAGGTTTATCCGCAATAAGCCTTGATGCAATCAGGGTTTGGTATCTAATTGCATACAGAGAAGCAAAGTCACCTGCATTTTATACCTTTCAATCACCATAGAAAAGATTGTATATTCTTCATAAGATCTCATACGGTTTTGTAAACAAGTCAAAGTACATGATCTTCTGAACACTGGAGATTAACAGGTCCCAGTCAGCAATTAAAAGAACATAGTAAGAATAACATTTTCTGGCTGACACCATTAATTTCAAAACATAACCGGGAAAGAATCCTCAAGGATGGGACTAAATATCTCCAGATATAAACAAGCTTTAACTTTCAGCGCATAGTGGAAGTAACTCGCTGTGCTCTTTTCACGGTCACCATAGTAGAATGTCATGATAATTACTGCAAGAACAGAAAATGCAAAACATGGGGTATAAAGAAAGATTTTCTCACAGACTTTGAGCAGCCCTGATCAAAGAGTTTGAATTGTATAAAGGGGCTATCCCAAAATTCTCTAACAGTTGGATCCAATGACCCCCTTTCTCTAAGTGAGGAGTCTTCCTCCTCCACAGAAGCCTTCCTCCATCGAAGCAAAGGTTTTTTTTCCACTGGAAGGTGGTTCCTCCTGGAGGAATACTCCTCCCAGCAGAAAGGGCCCAACACGTACAGTCCAGAGGAAACCCGTTGCCTCACAGCAGAATCTCTGGCTTCTGCCAGCTTCCTGCCAATTAAATGATGTACAAGTGAATAAGGAAACCTTGCTGGAAGTTCTCCCAGAACAACAGCCAGAATCTGACTTGGCCTTCACTATTAAACTCTCTCTAATGGACTTTAGTAGCATGTCTGGGAATTTCTCTACCAGCTGCCTCTTCCTTCTCCTGTTCTGTAGAAGATGTCTGTACCTTGAGAATTGTTGTAAAAGCAGCTGTCAGCTCCCTATTAAATGAAGATACATAAAACACCTCCCTGTCCCTCCACATTATTTATTCACTTTTTAAAGCCCACTAAGGAGCACATTAAATGTTCCTCTTTTACTAATATTTACCGTTATAATGACCTAAGAACCCATGAATTACATTAGTTTCTAACCACCACTCCTCCTGAGATCTTTTATTTATTAATTTCACTGCTATCCTGCCTTTCTTCTATCTTGAAACTCATGGTAGTGTACATAGGTTCTTGGCAGGTCTCCCTTCCAGGCACTAATCAGATCCAGCAAGGTTGCTGAGGCCCTTCAAACCATATCCTAGGCACTATGGCTCAACGAGTCTCTTAAATACTGGTGTATTTGTCAGGTGCCCAGGATCACTTGTCATACCCCTGCAGCTGAAGCTGATGCTGTTGTAGTGATTCTGTCATTGGGGGTGGGAAACTGAGAATGGGAAGTGGTTGTTGGTTCCTGCTGTAATCTCTGGTCTTGAGAAGTCTATGAATCCCACAGCCTGTTTTCCTGCTTCCTGCATTGAGGGGGGGAGCCACGGGGAACCTTTATCTGCTTTAGGCTTGTCTGTAGCTGCCAGTCCTAGCAAGGATGGCGTAAGAGCATGAAACTGGCATCTTATCAATAAAGAACTTTAATTTCTGAAGTCTGTTGTCCGACATCCTTACAGTATTCAACCATACAGTTCCTCTGACAGAATAGCACCTCCACTTGCGGATGAGGGGGGTAACGATTTTTGCTGATCCTCCCTCCATTTTGCTCCCTGTGGTGATCCTGACTGCTGACCCCCAGGAACAACATTTAAGTGAGCAAAATGGGCCACAGCTGAAGGGGGAAGTGGGGAAGTTCTGTTTTTTTAAGCAATGTGCCATGCAAGATACCAGTGACGTTTCAGGTTCTTCTCTTGAGGTTCAAAATGCAATTTATCTAACAGGAGAGGGGTGTGACCTGTCCAGCTAACTGATCTGGTTACTCTTCCTGTCTTTAGGACCTTGAAGATTAACAACAGAGTTACACACCAGCTTGTGTAAGGAATTTCCCTTTGTTCCCAATGACTAGCAGCTCATCTCAACAACAGTCATTCCTCTTGCCTGAAAGAGTGCTGTAATGAATCATTATTTGATGTAGAAGAAACCATTGTTCTTATTCTGATGATACACATCAGGGCTCCAATCTATGTTCATTCCTTAAGCAATGACAGAGCCAGGCTGGACTTGTGGGCAACGGGTATCCAAATTTTAACTGGGAGTCTATGTATCCCCTGATTAAAGGTAAAGGTGCAAGCACTTAGGGCCAAGCTACAAGTGACGAATGACACTTGAACAGCAAGTGGATTGAGTGGAGTGCAAGTGAACAGGGAGAAATACACTTGCCGTTCAAGTGTCATTCGTCACTTGTACCTTGGCCCTGAGTCATTACTGACCCATGGGGGGACGTTGCATCACAACGTTTTCTTGGCAGATTTTTTGGTATGGGGTGGTTTGCCATTGCCTTCCCCAGTCATCTACACTTTAACCCCAGGAAACTGGGTACTCATTTTACAGACCTCAGAAGGATGGAAGACTGAGGGCCAAACTACAAGTGACGAATGACACTTGAACGGCAAGTGTATTCCTCCCTGTTCACTTGCCCTCCACTTGCTCTCCACTCAATCCACTTGCCATTCAAGTGTCATTTGTCACTTGTAGCTTGGCCCTGAGTCAACCTTGAGCCAGCTACCTGAACCTGACTTCCACCAGGATGGAACTCAGGTCGTGAGCAGAGCGTGGGCTGCAGTACTGCAGCTTAACACTCTGTGCTATGGGGCAGTAATTGATTACTGAGGTCAATTTTAGGAGCTGAGGATATAGATACAGTAGGCAGAAAGTCCTGCTCTATCGATCAGGAAACATCAGAAAGCTTGGTCTGTCTGCCCTGTATTTAATTGGGTCTTTATACTGCTTGCAAATCACATGGGCTAGTGTTGCACGCTACTGCTTTCTCTGTACACAGAGATCTCTAAGGCATGATTATGTACACATAATCTTAGGTGGATCACTAGGCTAGCTCCTAGCTTTAGCCTATGAGATTCAGGGATCTTCCAAATTTATTACTGAAAAACCAGAGTGTGGCTGAATAGCCCCACCGACCTGCAAGCACTGTCCCATCTTGCCCTCCGAGGTACCTGGGAATTATGCAGTGGCACTCCAAGTTGCTGCCTGGCACATACCATGCACCCAGTTCCTCCCAATCCTCATAGGTGCTTTTGTTTCTTCTCTCTTGTACCGGCTACCATCCTTGGTCTTCACAGGAATTGCCTGCTAATAGGGCCAAAGTTCCCAACGCCCCTGCCCTGGATTGCTGTCTAAGGCTCTACCTTGTGCCCAAGTTTCCTGCAGCCCAGCTTTTGGGTGCCACAGGGACTGCTTGCTGCACTTGTGCACCACAGTGGGTTTAGGAATTTTCCATCAGACCACCCCCCTCTTTCTGGTGCCCATTTCAAAATAGTGTATTCAATCAGTGGAAGTCTGTGGTACAAAGAACAGGTACCAGTAGGGCTGCCAGGTCCCCTGGTTGGGGGAAAGGGATTCCCTGCTCCCAGCTTCTACCCCCTGCCACCACTCACCTGGCCAGTGGGGGGGGGAAGGCCTGGAGAATGGGCCTGGGAGGCAAAAAACCTCCCATGCCAACACGCAGCAGGTACACTCCAACTGGTAGCAACAATGTCACTTCCTTAAGTGACATCAGCACTCTTGGAGGGGGGCATACTCCCATACTTCACAGGGGCCCAAATTGCCTGCCGCCAGGCACGATGACATCACTTCCAGAAGTGACATCATTGTGCCCTGCCAGGAGCACATGCTCACATGGTGCGAGTACTAGAAGATACTTACTTTCAAGCACAGCAACAGAATGAGCAAGAGGTCCCCAAAGAAAGGTATAAAAATGCAATTCCTCTGTTCCTTGCTCTATACATGTCCTAGCCAGTTCTTAATCTAAGGCAGGTTCTTTAACTTAGAATGTTACAGCTTACTGAGAAGTTTCCATACCTTGTAGTCTTGGTATAGGCCTCTAGCCCTTCATGTAGCCTATGGCTGTCACTTGCATGGAGCCCAGGTGTGTGTCCCCTGTACCTCCAGATGAAATCAGCAAAAGAGACCATCCCCTCTGTGCCATGGGATTTTATTACCTCTCTTTACCACCACCACCCCCGGGAGGTCCAAGAAGCAGGTAAAATAAGCTTTTCCTTAAGCCTCCAGGAAGAATCCTCTCTGGCATTTTAAATCTCCCAATATCTGTTTTTCTAAGTGTCATCTTTCAGCAGAAAGAGTTAGCTGACCACTTAATTGCCTGGAGCCAGGCAAGGCCCTAGCAGGGCATGTCTAAAATACATTTGTTGTTCTTTCCACTCCCACCCAGCTAAGAGAAAGGGAAACATTTTAAAACTACAGATAACAATTGTAGAACAATCCAGATCTCCAGAGTAAACCTATTTCACCACACAGAGCTTGTTTGTGGTGGTACTCACTTAGGGCTACCAGCCTCCAGGTAGTGGCTGGAGATCTCCCTGAATTACACAACTGGTCTTCAGGTCACAGGGATCAGTTCACCTGGAGAAAATGGCTACTTTTGGGGTGGACTGTATGGAATTATGCCATGCCAAGGTCCTTTCCCTCCTCAAACCCCACTTTCTCCAGGTTTCTCCAGGTTTCACCCCCCAGATCTCCAGGAATTTCCCAACTTGAAGCTGGCAACCCTATACTCACTAGTACCGAGGTCCAGCACCATTTGGGAAGGGGGGGTCTCCCAAGTCCAGAGGGAGGAACTGGTGGAAATCAGTGCAACCTTCTATATGCTTACTGGTACTTTAAAATAAAACCAAAAGAACACTGTCTAAAACCCCAATTCCATATTTGCATTTGTGACTGACTAGTCATTTGTTGGGGCAAACAAGAGGGGGTTTGGTTTAAGAAGAAAGGAATAAGAAAGTCACACTGTTACTGAAGAGTAATTTTAAGATTAGTCTGGCAAGCAGTAAATAGCAGTAATGATTAATAATTCTGCCAGCTTGCAAGGAGAATAAGGTGATAAACAGCAGGTAACCCTTGTTTGTGAAAAGCTGATCATCCAGACCAACTTAATTTCTGCTCTTTGAAAGGATAAAAAGCTTAGTGGATAAGGGAAGTGAAGCAGACACAATATATCTCAAGTTTATTAAGACCTTTTATGCTGTTTCCTTTATGAAGAAATTAGAAATAAGAATTGATGAGATGTAATTTTTATAAAATAGATAATTACCTAAGTCAGCAAATGTATTTAATCTAAGGCATCAATAACTTTGATATTGAAATGAATTTGTCTGTCAATTTTAGATTAGGATAATACAAGTGGGAGAGCCACAAGGACTTGCACGTTGGCTTCTTATTTTCCTCTCCCCCATTATTTCCTGTTTTCCTTACCTGAAACCCCCCATAGTCTCTTCCCCTTTCCTGCTTCCTTTTCTCCTTCCCACCCATCAGCCATTGTACCTTCATCTGCCCCTACTCCCAACAGCCTCTTCTTAGGTAAACTCTGGCCCAGTTGCACAAATTGAGCCAGTTTGGTATAGTGGTTAAGAGTGCAGGACTCTAATCTGGAGAGCTGGGTTTGATTCCCCACTCCTCCACTTGAAGCCATCTGGGTGACCTTGGGTTAGTCACAGTTCTCTGGAGCTCTCTCAGCCCCACCCACCTCACAGGGTGTTAGTTGTGGGGATAGTAATGACATACTTTGAAAACTGCTCTGAGTGGGTGTTAAGTTGTCCTGAAATCGAATGTTATTATTATTATTATATTAGACTGTGTGGTGGACTCTTTCCCTTGCATCCCTCTCCCCACACTATTTTCTCTTTCCCTTCTTTGTGCAGCCTCCCATATCTTCACCTTTCCTCCTTCCTCCTCTCCTTCCCACCCACCCATCCATCTACCTTTTATCTCCCCTTCATCTTTAGCTATATTTATGATTTACTTCATTTATATCCCACCGTTCATTGCTATGGAGATGCACAACAGCTGACCTCATTCTCCTCTCCTCCTTTTCATCCTCAAAACAACCCTGTGAAGTAGGTTAGGCTGATAGGGATCCCATCTCCCCTGGGTAAGCATGGGGGATCCCCTGCTTTCACCCTCCACCACCACTCACTTGCACGGTGGCTTCTTATTTTCCTCTCTCCCACTATTTCCTTACCTGGAAACCCCCATATTCTCTCCCCCTTTCTTCTTCTCAGCCATCATACCTTTATGTGTCCCCCTCCCTCACAGCTTCTTCCCAGGAAAACTTTGATCCAGTTGTACAAATGTGGCTGAGGTGGGAACCTGCAGGACTCTTTCCCTTGTATCTCTCTACTCCCTTGTATCTCTCTACTCACTCTACTCTTTCTCGTTGGGAACCTGCTGGACTCTTTCCCTTGTATCTCTCTGCTCACACTATTTCCTCTTTCTCTTCTCTAGGCAGCCTCCCATATCTTCACTTTTGCTGCTTCCTCCTTTCCTAACCAAGTTTTTAAATTCCCAGAATATCCTAAGCGTGCAGTGTTGTCTTGCCCCATCGCTGTTGAACCTTACCCTGGTGTATCTTGAGTGAAGGAAAGCACTTTGTCCTCTGCTCTCCCATTCTTTCTTCAGCATGAGACAAAGCAGGCTGGCCGAGAAAGTGAGATTTCCAAAGCACCCAGAAGCTGTGGAGAAAGGGGAGTAAAGAAAGATACCATCACCTCACTGTGGCCAGCTTGCTCTTTTTCTAGGTGACTGTCATGGTGATGGTTTTACTCTCTCTTGTCTGTGGCCAGCTTGCTGTCTCCCTGGAAGCTGCTCAAGTGTTGGGATCAGAGCACAGAAAAGGCAAAGAAGGGTGTTCGTGTGTATGTGGGGGCGGGGGGGGGGGGCGGTGTTGTTTGAGAGGATAGGTTATTTATTTCTGTCCATGGCACAAGACCTGAAGTTCAGCTTACCATCTGCCAGGCCCTCTACCAGTGGCTGTTTTTATGTCCAAACCACCTGCTACCATAAACCCCACTGTAGAAGGGCCTTGCCTACTTTCCTAAAACAGACCAGGTGCCACACTGGGGAGCAGTGCTCAGAAGTACCACATGTACTTATGCAATACAGTTATGGCAACCCATGAGGTAAGCATGATCAAATGTTATCACATGTGCCAAAGCCCCCCCCCCCTCAATATCAACACATCCAAGAGATGATGGTTGCTCAGAAACAGAAGAAAGGTGCCCATTCATGTTTTATGCCCCCAGGTAATCCTCCAGGGCATGGAAGAACACATACATTTCAGTTCCCAGTGGGCTTGCAGGTAGGTTCCAATTAAAATTAAAAGGATAAAATGTTGCAAGCAAAAGAGCTGATTATATGAAAGCTTGATACAACAGTTGGCTGGTAGGTAGCCATGTTGGTCTGTAGTAGAGCAGCAGGATTTGAGTTCAATAGCACTGTAAAGACCAACAAGATTTTCAGGGTATAAACGTTCAAGAGTCAAAGCTCCCTTCTTCAGATGCAAGAGATGGCAATAGCTTTTACGATAAAATGCTTCTTTCTGGAAGATTCTGAAGGAATACAGGTAACTGGCTGTTCTTCTCTTAGAGCTTTACAGATCATGGTATACTAACGGTAAAGGTAAAAGTAGTCCTCTGTACAAGCACCAAGTCATTACTGACCCATAGGGGGATGTCACATCACAATGTTTTCTTGGCAGACTTTTTGGTATGGGGTGGTTTGCCATTGCCTTCCCCAGTCATTTACCCCCAGGAAACTGGGTACTCATTTTACCAACCTTGGAAGGATGGAAGGCTGAGCCAACCTTGAGCTGGCTACCTGAATCCGGCTTCTGCCAGGATCGAACTCAGGTTGTGAGCAGAAGCTTGGGCTGCAGTACTGCAGCTTCCCACTCTGCGCCACGGGGCTCCTTATGGTATACTAACAAGCGTCAAAAATGACCACTAGGAAGGCAATCTTTCTTTCAGGTTTTTCACCATGAACTTGGAGCCAGAATTTGATCTTTGGAGAAACAGAGCATGAAATATATGATGGAAGTCCTCTGCGTACCGGGTGTAAGATTTGAAAATTAACCTGTCTCTATGGTCATTAAATATTGGATGGCATGATCTATCGCTAAAAGGAATTAAACGTATTGGTCAGTGAGAATGCCACACACATTTGGTTAAATGTTTTTTTTAGGGTTAGGCTTGAATATTTTTTATGATGATAAAAAGGCTCACTCAGACTGCCCTGCCTTCTGCAGGGCCTGTAGGAGGGACAGAATGGAGCTGCTGGCGATGCGTGGCTTCTTCCCCAAATGCTCCTCCTAGTAGAAAAGTGAAATTTGGTGGTATCGTTCCATTCTGAGCTTTCCTTTTAAGTCTTACTGCCCTGGCTCTTCCAGATAATTCTTGTAAATAAACAGTCTCTACTGTCTCTACTGTCTCTGTTTGGAATGTCTCAGCAGCACCTTGGTGCTGTTCCCCCAATGCAAAATCCTCACCACACTCCACTTTATCAGCTGGACTGAATGTGTGCCAGCTTGCTTCTGCTCAAGTTGTGCATTTTTAAATAGTTGATTACAAATGGTGTGTTAAAGACGCCAGAACTTTACAACTCTACAAAAGGTAACTGACACTATTAAACTCTCTACTGCACAGGTAAGTGTTCAAGTCAGTATTGTGAGCTTTGAAGTCTGAAGAGGACAGTATCTGAAGAAGGGAGCTTTGACTCTTGAAAGCGTATACCTTGAAAATCGTTTTAGACTCCAAGGTGCTACTGGACTCCAACCCTGCTGTTACAGTCTGAAAAAATATGTTCTTCTTTCTTTTGGGTACCTTGTGTGAACCTCTGGTAGATAACTTTGTGCCATTGGTAGGTCAAAGATGGCACCATTAATTATAGCTTTGTTTCATAGACTGCATCTCACGTTATGATATTGATAGTTATCCAGATTGAAAGGGCTGAGTGGGCATTACTGAATATGGCATTTATACGACGTTCTGACCTTTTTACAACAATTGAACTGTACCTCAGTTTGTTTGGGGAGTAATAAAATTAAATGCATTATTGAATGTACCCTAGCATTTTATTTGTTTAGTTAGCTTTTGATCTAAAAATCAAAGGCTCTTTGCAACAAAGGGTACTTTTGTACAATGAGAAATGCCCTTGACGCATGTTCAAATGCACAGTATCAGAGGAGAAATGACATAAATCACAGCAAAAGTCTATTTACAACAATAGGAAAGGGGTTTTCTGTAGATTGGATAAACATACTTCTTTTTTTTCCCTTGCCAAGCAAGCAATAAAAAACACTTTGCATAAAACAAATTCCAAATTATAACTAATCACGAGAGGGATGACAAATGTATGCCATGCTGCACTGTGAAAATAGTAATCAAAGCAGCCCATCAATTGTTAAAATTAATTATTTAGATATGCAAAACTCCTATTAAATATTTGTGGATAATTGCATAATTAGACCCAGATTAACAGAATCAAAAATAGCAATTGCATCTTTTAAATCTTATCCGAGCATTGTGATTCTTTCTCTTGGGGGTGGGGAGAATTTATAATCTATGCTCACACCCAATCTAGTTAGGAGGCATCAGCACACGGAAGCCTGGGAGGGGTATCTCTTACTGGCTGGAGGACTGTATGAATAAATGTTTGATCCCCTAGTCTTCAAACAAGCAGGGTTGCAAGCACATGGCACTTCAAAAGATGGTGGAATCCCACTCAGTATCATTGTCTGCTGTTGGCAAAGGCAGGGAAATGCGGAATGTGATGATATCACAACATGAGCGAGTCATGTGGGCACAGGGCTTCCAGTGTTGAGTGCAATGTCTATTTTTGCCCTTGGAATATCCACAATATCCACAATACAGTGGACATTCTCTACTGTTCAATAGTGACATTTTATTTTCATGCTATTAAATATGATGAATGCTTTAATTTACATTGATATGTATTGCTACGAGTGGGAGATTCAACGTGTCACCAACACAAATTCAGTAGCCCAGCCTCTCATTTTAAGATGCACCAGAGAAGCCTGCAATATTCACCATAATTTCATGGTCTGCTAAGGAAATGTGGCAATTTTATGGAGACTCCCAGGGAAAAAAATTGATTTCATGTGGATTCAGGTGAAAAGGTAAATTTCATTGGACTTCTAGAAATGGTTGGATTTCCTAGAATCCATGAAATTTATCATTAAATCTATGACAGTCATGTAAAATGCACAGTCTCATCTCCTTTCTAGCTGGGTTATTCCTTGCATGCATTCATTCCTCAGGTTTACTGTTTTTCAGGATATTCTTGATTCTTTAAAGGTTCAGAGTTTTCTGACTTTTAGCTGATAGAAATGCACAGATGTATTTATGTTCCAAGGGAAGTTTGTTGGCCTGAACAGCAGAGAAATTTCAAATCCATTTCCAGGGATTCCATTTTTCATTATAAAAATCATGGGCTTTGCTGTTTAGAAATGGAAGTAGGAAGTAAGTAGGTAATTAAATAGCTAAAGCCGGCACACAATTTCTGCATCATATGGAGGGCATGGCAAAAGTTTCGGATTCAGCCGGCAAGCTCTAGACTATATTGGAGAGGAATGGACCAGAAAATGCACAGGTCCTTACAAAATCCTATTTGAACTATCAAGTAGGGTAATATTTTCTTCTTCCTTTATTCCCAGGAAAACTGCCCAAGAAAATCACTTTCATGGCTTCTGTGTTCCCAGATTAGCCTCTCCTCCCAGCTATTCAGGCATGAATATTTTTTAAAAGAAAGAAAAATAAGGACTGAAAAGGAAGCGAAGAGACTTTAATATGAGATTAGGAGTTGAGGCATGTTCATGACCTTTCAGAAAAATAAGGAGGAAATTGTAATAAGTAAGCAAAGGATGGAGAAAATGTATGCATTTGTTCAGTTTCACACACACAAGAATATTGCTCTATTATTTGTCACATAATCAGGGCCCCCAGATGGGGAGGGGAGGGTACACTTTACTGGCACCTGGAGATCCAGAGAAGCATAGCCTAGGATGCAATTCCCAGTATCATATGGAAAAAAAATGAGGATAAACTGTAGATCATGCCTGAGGATCTCTATAGAAACTTATTTCCTTGTATTTGCTGTCCAGATCTCGTGAGATGTGCTGGAGACAATCAGAAGCACTGTTAGAACAGCAATCTCAAGCAACAGACTGGATGTTCAGATATCCTGGGTTTATTACATCAAGAACTACATTCCAGAGTTCCTTTTGCACAAGCAAGGGGGAGGGACAATTGGAGGGAAGAGCAAAGCAAAGCACCATAAGTCAGTAGGAGCAAGTGCTGCTTCTTTTTCTAGTAGGATTTGCAGGCCCAAAATACATGTACGTTTCTAATTCACTCACAGTCAGAAATAGGAATGTGCGCTTCGGGTTTCAGCAACCCGAAGCAAACACAGATCAACCCCAATTTGAGTTGATCTGTGTTTCCCAAATTGGCCCCAGCAGAGCTGCCCCAATTTGGGAAACCCGAAGCAGAGCAACCTGAAGCAATTTGGGTTGATTCGGGTTGCTCTATGTAGCCTTTTTTCCCTTGCCGCAGCAAGGAAAAAGGCTTTAAAGGGCTCTTCTGTTCCCTCTTCCCTACCCTGTGTTCAGGGGAGGGGGGAGAGGGGGAAAGGGGGGCATCAGGGAAGGGATTTGAGATTGGTTGACATAACCAGCCAATCACCGCAGCAGCCAGCAGCTCTTCATTTCCCGATTGGTGATTTTCCAGGAGTACATTGTGATTCTCTGGGAGGACATTGTTTTTTTTTAAATTTGTTTTAAATGCTGCTGCAGTGAGTGACTGGTATGAATTGGGGGCATGTGCAACTTAAGCCATAAATTGGAAACCTTGCCCTGCTTAAGCCATGTGCTTGCCACTCTCTGGGCTGGCTGTGCTGCCGCTGAGTGATTGCTCCTGCTGATGAGTGACCTGCTGTTGCTGCTTCTGCTGCTGGACCAACTGGATTTTACTGGGCTACCCTGGTGGACCTAGACTGGACTGTCTGCAACAGGTTTGAGAGTCACTGACTCACATTTTTTTTTCTTTTTGGGGGAGAGGGTGGTGGTTGATTCTCTAGTCTTGGTGGATTGAAGGAGGGTAAAATTGTGGGTAAATCTTCTGTTTGATTAGTGCTTCTAAATTATTGCTTCTTAAATATTGCTTCTGTTTAATCATTGCTGTGTGTGGGCTGGAGAGGGGGGGCTGAGTTTTGGCCTTGTTCTGTGCCTTGATTCTCCTGTTGCTGCATTTTAATCCAGCTTTGCTGGGCAACTGGGAGGGAAGCACACTTCTTTTACTGCTGCTGTGAGAATTTGGTGCTGCCTTTACTGTGTGTGGGCTTCTTTGGTGCAGTTTTGCTTCTGGGGTCCACTGATTCACTTGCTTCCTGTTTACTGAATTGCTTTGCTGGGTGCTGTTGACTGGAGCGGGGGGGGGGGCTTGCATATTTGGGGAGGTTTCTGAGAGTGTTCTAAAAAAGAGGCTTTTAAAAGGTTTTTGGTAGTTGTAGGTCTCTTTATACTTTTGCCCTCTGAATTAAATTGTTAGCTAGGGATCCAAGGTCTCTTCTTGATTAATAGGCTTGTGTAGGAATTAGCAAGAGTTCAGATTCTCAAGTAGTGTTGATAAATAGGCCATCCATTTGTGCTTTTAACTAGGGTATTCCTGCCCATCTCTGGCTCCCTTGGAAGCAGAGCTGGCACATTTAGAAGAAGGCTTCCCATTATAGGCTTCTTTACAGATCTTTGGGGTTCAGGGCCAACTTGATTCCTGAAGAGGAATTCAGCTGTTTGCTAGCGTAGTGCCACAAAACTAAATAGGGCCTTGAAAAGACATTTCTGGGTCCATCTCCAGGAACAGAGCCACAAAAAAGCAAGTTTTCAGAGTAGGCAGGCAGTTAGTTCTTAAGAATAAACTCCATTTGTGAATAGGTGCTTTGCTGAGTGGGCCTGCTTAATAAGGTTAGTTAATGCAGTTAATAAGGAACTGCTCTATGGTGCATTTACTTTTGAGCCATTTCAGTTCTGTTAGGTGAGGGTGTAATGGATGTTGTACTGATGCTGTTGTTGTATGCTGTAACCCGCCCTCAGCCCACTTGTGGAGAGGGTGGGGCAGAAATCTGAGAAATAAAATTTTTGAAAAATATTTTTGGTGTGTTTTTGGTTGTGTTTTTGATTCTCCGGTGTGATGTGGGGGTTGATTTAATCTAGCACTGTAGATTGTGATTAAACATTGATGTGATGTTTTTAATGAAACTTGGGGGGCCGTGGGAGGAGGGTTGGGAGAGGGTCTCCTGAAGATTTGTTTTTTTTGCATCCAAAATCCCACCCCCAGCCTCCCAGAACTGCCCATTTGGTTTGTGCTGAATTCAATGGATGATTGTTGTTGTGGGTTTTCCGGGCTGTATTGCTGTGGTCTTGGCATTGTAGTTCCTGATGTTTCGCCAGCAGCTGTGGCACAGCTGCTGGAAAAACATCAGGAACTACAATGCCAAGACCACGGCAATACAGCCCGGAAACCCCACAACAACCATCGTTCTCCGGCCGTGAAAGCCTTCGACAATACATCAATGGATGATTCTCTGGAGTGAAGTTGATCCCCTTTCATCAATTTGGCTGTATCGAGGGAAGCTGATCATTTGTTCACTTCTAATTGCTCACTCACTTGCTTCATATGGTTTTGTGTGTTTTTAATTATTTTTTTCTTATTGTCATTCTCTGGTGTGCAGTTAGTCCTCAGAGGGAATAATGCGGCAGAGGGGACCTTCTTTTGGGGGGGGGGTGTAACATGGCCCCAACAAGTCCAATATCCCTGAAACCTGGAAGGCTGTGGGAGGAGGGTTGGGAGAAGGTCCCCTGAAGGTTTGGTGCATTTTGCTTCCAAAATGCCACCCCCAGCCTCCTGGGAACCTTCCCCATGGTTTTTCCCATAGGAAACAATGGAGATAGGTGGCGGCTGGGGGGACCTTCTTTGGGGGGCCATAACTTGCACCCCCCAAGTCTAATCTCCTTGAAACTTGGGTGGCTATGAGAGAAGGGTTGGGAGAGGGTCCTCTGAAAATTTGGTGCAATTAGGGAATAAAATGCCCCCCAGGCCCCCGGATAGCCTGGAGCAGTGTTTCCCATTGGAAACAATGGCTGAATCTTCCCTAATAAACCCGAATCTGCTTAAATACCCGAACCCAAACCCAAAGCAGCTTGCTGCTTCAGGTTCCGGGTTTACCCGAATTTTTTTCCTGCTCTGAGTAAACCAGAAGCAGGAAACCCGAATCTTTTGGGGGGTGCACACCCCTCAGAAATGCAGATGATTAAGATTGTCAACCTCCAGGCAGGGCCTAGAGATATCCCAGAAGTAAAACTGATCTCTAGATTACAGAGATCCATTCCCCTGAAGGAAATGGCTGCTCCAGATGGTAGACTCTATGGTGTACCCTTCCTTCACCAAACCCTATCCTTCCCAGGCTTGACCCCTCAAAATCTCCAAGAATTTTCCCACCTAGAGTTGGCCTTCTCACACATGCCTCATTAGGGTTGCCAGGTCCCTTCACCCTCTGGACAGGAGGCTGAAGGCCTGGCACTCACCTTTGGGGAGGTCTTCGCACATGTGTGCACTCCTGGGGCTGCACAATGACATCAACTCCGAGAGTGATGTCATTGCACATGGCCTCATGCTGCCTCTGGGAGCACTTCTGTGTTCCACAGTGGACCAATTTTGACCCATTTGTGGCCTAAATTGGCCTGCTGTGAAGCACAAGAGTGCTCCTTGGCCCTCCCAGCAGTGCTCCCGTACTCCACAGCCAACCAAATTGGGCTTGTTTGAAGCCAAAATCAGCCCACTGTGGTACTTGGGTGCCTGCTGCATTGTCCAAGAGCATGCCCCAGGAGGCGCATTCCCCTGCCTTTCCCCCCACCAACCCAGTAAGCGGGGGTGGGGGTGCAGGATGGGGGTGCTCCGACTTCTGCAGGGAACTAGCAACCCTGTGCCCCATGCTGCCCTGTCTAGTGGTTGCTCTATATACAAATCAGGCAGCCAGAAATATAAGTAGGTGGAAAAAACGGAACAAAAAGAAACTAAAGAAAACCAAACCATATTCCATTTTTTGAAATCAGACAAGGCCTTTCTGCAGTCAAGAAACAATACAGTTACTAGGGAAGCAGATGGCCAAAATCAAGATCAAAATGATTTCAATATAGAGACTGAGTCTGTGGCATAGAGTTGCCAGGTCCCCATACCATCCTGGTGGGAGTGGGGTGGGGTGGGGGAACCTCACATTGATCTTGTACTGTCTGTGTGCACTCCTGGTGCTTGCATTATAATGTCACTTCCAGAAGTGATGTTGTTGCATCTGCTGGGAGTGTGCACACCATGTGTGTTTCCAGGGTGCCTGCCAGTGGCTGGTGAACTCCAGGTGGCTGAAAACCTCCCACCAGTTACCAATGATTGGAGGGCAAGCAGGTAAACCAATGGGCACTTGGGATTAGAGATGAGCATGAACAGAAAAAAACAAACATGATGTTCGTTGTTCATTGCCTTCCACGAACAGGGACTCACAAACAACCACGAACATGGCCCTGTTCACGGACATGTTTGTGGTTGGCTGTTCGTGGGGGCCAGCAGGCTCTCCTCTAGCCATCATCCAAGTCAAGATCCCTACTGCACCACTCCCAGAAACCTGACCTGAGCAGGCACCAGGAAAGGTACCAATAATAAATAATAGCTTGGCCCCAGAGCCTGGCAGCAGCCCTAGAACTTGAAGGGGTAGATTCCTATCCCACCACACACAGAGAAAATTCAAGCTACAATGCACTCTATCAAAATGCCAACAGCAACTGTCTCTCTCCCTCTCCACTGTCTGTAAAGTCAGAGCTGGGAGCCCCGCTCCCCCCTGCTCTTTGCTCTCTTATTGTAACAAATTTGGAGCTCCACACTTGGAAGGAAGACCTGCCTATCAAGCTAAATTGGGCTTAGATTGGGGTTTCCAGGGCAACAGCAGGAGTTCAGACAATCCCTGCCTAAGTTGCCAAGGGAATTGATTGCAGGTGCCAGACTGTCGGGCTTGACAAACAGCAACGAACAGCAACGAACGAAGCTGGCAATGACCACCTGTTCGTTTAGAATGGGGCCTCATGAACAGCTTGTTCGCGAACAGCAGATTGGCCTGTTCATGGCTTTTTTTGGTTCATATTGCTGTTCATTCCCATCTCTAGTCACCATAAGTTGGAAGCCACTTGATGGTTCATAACACTCAAAGAACACATGGATAAATTGCAACTGTGCTGGAACATCCAAGAGTTGTCTTGGCTTTTCCAGTATTCCTTACGCATGAAATTTCTGTTTGTGCTGTTGTCACAGCACATTGACATTAAATCAAGATACAAAAACCCTATTGGACAGCAAGGAAGCACAAGAGTGGACATCTTGTAGTTGGTTTCCTACTAAGGCAATCTTTGATGCAGCTTTAATAACAAAACAGTGAACTGCAAATTTCTTTAGCACTGTGAGAACAAGAAACAAGAACAATCTAAGTTATATGCTATATAAGTAAGGTCATAAGTTCATGCCTGTTGAAGCACTTCACATAAATGCACACAGAATATATAAAATAACTAGTTTGTTTGCAAGAAGGTAGGGAAAGGTAATTAGAGAGATTAAGTTATTTAATGGAAGAGAAGGAAAGAGAGATCAGGAGAAACAGACAGTGAATTTGCTACACCATTAGATCTATCTTTGCTTTATTTATTTATTTTACCAATCAGTTAGATTTCTATCTCACCTTTTCATTGTTATGTTCAAGGTGGCGAACAGAATTACCATTGCAGTAAAGGATTTAACAGTTCAATGCCAAATAGCAAACATCATCATATGGAAGGGAAAATTTGAAAGCCTGGACTTAGGCACTATCCTGTTTATCATGAGGTCTAAAAGACACATTATGGAGAACTTCGTTAGGAGTTTCTCATGTGTTTACTTAAATGCTGAAAATGCTGATCGTGGGAAAGGGAACTAACTCTTTCCACTGGGATGTTACCCAAGCAGAGATCACCACTTCCCTGGAGCTGTAGCAGGGTAAGAAAGTAAGGTACGCATCCTGTATTATGTTTTCGCATTCAGGATAGTATATTTGGCTTTCCTCTCCTTATGGTTTGGTCTTGCAAACAAACAGTGCCCATGATCTTCATCATATTGGCATGGATCTTATTTTTTAAAATATCTCTGAATGGAATATTGGGGGCAGAGTCTGCTATCTTTGCCCACATATGTGAGCCAGAGGAAAGACATCTTGTACTGCTAGCATAATACCTCCTAGCAAATGTTGCCGCACTACTGAGCAGCTTTAGTGCTCTTTAACTTTGATGTTACTAAGGGAATCCCATCACTGGAAGCCAGTGATGAGGAGACCACAGAGAGAAATGTAGAATATTTGTGACATCACAACACAACACGTTCTAATAGCTAGCAAAGCAGTTCTGGGGAGATATTATAGACGCTATGACTGCAATTTTACAAATTCAAATAAGTAAGAACCCACAACTGCTGTTGTTGAATTTGAATATGGAGGGGATTCCTAGGCAATATAGAACATTACTATTTTACATGACAACAGTGGCGAGAATTTTATACGCCCAGAAGTGGAAGACAAAAGAAGTACCATCTATTGAAAACTGGATACAAAAATTGCTGTACATGGCAGAAACGGACAAAACGACAAGAAAGCTGAGAGAACAGAATCCAGAGGAATTCTTTAATGATTGGGGGAAACTAAAACAGTATTTGGAAAAGAAGTGGGACGTAAAGGGAGAAATGTGGGTGCTAGATAACTATTAATTTGGCAGAAGGGAAGAGAGGGCGATCTTTACAAGAGGAGAAGAGATAAGTTAGAAACATGTTGTAATTGTTAATTTGATATTAGGTTTTTTATAGTTTAACATATAATATCTATTTTAGTAGTATATTAGAATGAATAAGAATAAGAAAAGAAAAAGAGATATAAGCAGTAGATTTAGACAGCGGGCTGGAAAACTGTTGGGAAGTCTGAGATAAAGGGGGGAGGGGAAAGGGTGGGGGAATATGGAAATGAGGGTATTAATCAAAAAAATTGTAATATTAAATTTTACTCACCCAATAAAAATCTTTATAAAAAAACAAACAAACAAGTTCTAATAGCTGTTATGGGAAGCTATTTGGATCGAAGTTCTACTTTTTCTGTTCCATGTCTAGTTTCACCGTTAGTCAGCCTCATTACTCCCTCCACTCTTGTAGGAATAAATGACTCAACAAAATATTGCTTCCAGGCCCCTCTGAAAGCCACAGACACCTAGTGCATCTTCAGATAACTTTTAAAAAATCCTATATTATTTTTAATCTTGAACCTACCTAAATGCAAGGAATACAAAATAATTTTAAGAATTGTGTTAAGTGGATATAATTCCAAAAGATAAGTGTGACAAGACTTTTCCTCTAGCTGAGGGAACCCATACAGCCTCCTATAATTTCAGGGAACTGGGTTTGTTCTGAAATGTGAACCTTCCCCTCAGTTGCTAGAAGTTCTTATGGTAGCAAGTGTAAAGGCTTTGTGTTCTCTGCTTTGAGGAAAGTTTTGTGGTGAGTAAGAAGAACTCAATAATCACTGAAGCGAAGGGTTTATAAAAATAACAAAGAAGATTTATTTATGTACAAATTGTTTTTTAAAAAACAGATCAGTAGCCCAGGTTCAAAGGAAAAATCTGACCGAGGAACATAAATTTAAGGCTCTCTGTGGCTTCTGATTGTGATTTTTTCTTTAATGCTTCCAAGTACAAGCGGGCTTTCACTGACTAGCCACCAGGTTAGAACCCTTCACACATGCACAGGATTCCACCCACACAGCCAGCCCTTTGCCAAGAGTCAGAGCCAAGCTACAAGTGACGCCTGACACAGGTTGGACACTTGTCAGCTTCCCTCAAGTTTTGTTGGGAAATGTAGGCATCCTGGTCTTGCAGCTGTAATGGAGAGCCAAGCTGTAAAACCAGGACGCCTACATTTCCCATCAAAACTTGAGGTAAGCTGACAGGTGTCCAACCTGTGTAAGGCATCACTTATAGCTTGGCTCTCAGACTGAAGGGTATGATGTCTGCTCATCACCAGAGACAGTCTTAACAACTCTGTCCTCTCCAGAGGTAGAGTTAAACCACTGTGCCACAATACCAGACAGGGCTACACATGAAACTATCTGCTGTTTTATTGAGGCAGTCACCAACCAAACTGCTGCTGCGTTCCCCTCTGACTTTGCATTCCCCTTCTGAAAAGTGATTTGATTTTGGAGCAGCACTCCCATAGTCTCAGGGATGAAACAGCAGAGTGGCTGTTCTACCTTTCAAGAGCAGGGAAGCCTCCTATCCGTCACAATAAGACATTTCTTTAATAATAATAACAACAACAACAATAATATTCGATTTATATACCGCACTTCAGAACAACAACACCCACTCAGAGCAGTTTATCCTCATGAGCAGTGATTATCCTCATGACAATCACCCGGGGGTGGGGTGGGGGCTGAGAGAGCTCTAAGAGAGCTGTGACTGACCCAAGGTCACCCAGCTGGCTTCAAGTGGAGGAGGGGGGAATCAAACCCAGTTCTCCAGATGAGAGTCCACTCTTAACCACTATACCAAACTGGTTCTCAGTTAACACACATTCAGAGTGGTTTACAAAGTATGTTATTATTATCCTCACAAGAATCACCCTGTGAGGTGGGTGGGTCTGAGAGACCTCTGGAAGAGCTGTGACTGAACCAAGGTAGCCCAGCTGGCTTCAAGAGGAGGAGTGGGGAATCAAACCTGGTTCTCCAGATTAGAATCCTGCCACTCTTAAACCACTATACCCAACTGGGAACTAAGAATTTACAAGTAGCATCTGGAAGACCTAGGGGAAACTTAGGGCCTAACTAGGGCCATTTGTACACTTGTGAGTTGCCCTGCATTGGATGCTTTTGGAAAGCAGGTTATTTTCTTATGCTTCCTCACAGCATTGTCATGCTTCTGAGTACCACCTCTCCTAGCCTTCCCGGCAATCTTGCACAGAACTACTTTGCTGTCATATTTTGTGAAAGATCACAGCAAAGTCAGGCTGGCTGCCATGTGGGCAGAAAGGTCTGACTTTTCCCAGTCCCTCCCACATAGCAGCCATTTCTCCTTGCCTCTGTTGTGGCCATGAAGTTTTTGTTTTAAATGGAAATTGGCATATTGATATAATTTTTTTTAGAAGTCTTGCAAAAAGGCCTCTCTTGTAGTGAAGGGAGGGGCATTGTGAGGACTGGGGCAAAGAAAATGTGGAGAAACCCACCATCTGGAGCCTCTGCTCTTCAGTGGCAGCTGTGGCAAGAAGGGGGATTCCAAAGGAAATTGTCGCCGTGAAAAAAGCCCTGGCTGATACACAAGGTGATCTGAAACCTTCCCAGCATTTCTGTAAACCAAGTAATACCCATTTGTGGCCCTGGTTCAGGCAGTTGCAGCTTGGCTGAGGAGAGAGAAAGCCAGCATTTAAAATGAACCAACCAGCCCATAGTTTCACAAAATGAAACCATGGGCTCTGGAAATGAAAGAAAAGATAAGCAAAAAGATTTCTCCCTCAGTTTATTACTAGATGGAGGAAGGGGGCTGGATTTCATTTTGCTTGCAAAATGAAGAGAATCAAAGGGCTATGCTACTTCTACCTCCTATAGACCCTGTGTGGAATTGGCAACCCCTGGTAGCTTCAAGGGAAGTATAGGCACAGACACCAGCGACTTTGCCATAATGATTTGGGACATTTTTATAGCACCATGTGACATGCCCATGGTGTCATGCGATTCCAGTCCCTGCCCCCCTCCATTTTGCTCCCACTGCTACACCTAGCAGCAGTGGGATCCAGGGGTGGGAGATTGCCCACCACAGCAGGCAACCTCGTCTCCCCAGTCCTGTGCAACTGATATTTACCTTTTAAAAATACTGGGAAGGTCCAATCACAAACCTCCCAGTTTCTCATCTAGTTAAATACTTAGACTGTATAAACAAATTACAAAAATATGTCTCTATTTCCAGAGTGTCTTTTTCAGGCCCAGCCCTTTCATTGCCTTTCGTGGGGGAAAAAAAGCAAAGTGGCTACAACTGAAAGCCATGTATCTCGTTCTGACTCTCCGTGCTGCAAAGCTGCTATAAAACTGCCACAAAAAACACAGCTGGCAAAGGCAGGAAGATACAGCAACACAGGCCACTCTTTTCTATGCCTTCTTTGAATGTCAGGAGGTGGGGGAAACCCATCAACCTCATCCAGGAAGGTTTCCTCTTTTCTTGTTCAAAAATCTTTGCCATGTTTCACAATTGCTTAATGCTATGCAGTTCTAGAGGGAAACCTGCTGTGCTGCCTCTTCAAAAACAATGTAGAAAGAGCTCGACTTCTACACACAGAAGAGAGAATTTGGCTTTATAGGGTTCTTTTCATGTTCCAGTTCACCAAAAGCACTTCTGAAATTACTGAAAACACAGCAACCATTATGAGCTCAGCAATAGCTCTCACACAGCCCTGCGTGTTTTACCCTGAGAAAGGGACAGTGGACAAAGTTACCAAACCTAGAAAGTGCTCTTCCCAGAGTAGTTAAAAGATTTTTATAGAAGTACACACAGCCTTTATTTGAATAAAATGCGTTCCAAGTTAAAATGGTATTGTGTGGTATTGCCAGGACAACCGTGGAGTAGCATAAAAAGTTGCAGTATGGTGTAATACATTATTTTCTAAACAGAGTTTGAAATGGGCTGTAATCAGAGGAGGAAGTCTTTGTGCGATAAACATTAACTTTAATACGGTCAAAGCAAAAGATTGCCAGTGCTGTGTATTGGTATGAGTGTTGGACTAGGATCCTGGAGTCCCAGATTCGAATCCCCAAACTGCCATGGAAGCTCACTGTGTGACCTTGGGCCAACCACATGTTCTCAGCCTAACCTCTAGTGAAAATTAGAGATGGGCATGATCCGCATTACGACTGGAAAAAACCCACGATAATGGTGATCGCGCGATTGTGACCCGGTGGATCGTGATCAGCCAAGACCAATGATCCGGCAATTGGGAGAGGCCTGGATCGGGGCGATCGGGCTCGGATCGGGGATCCAGACACTCAGGCGCCAGCAATCTATTCCCCTGGCAACGGAGCCAGGGGAATGCTTGAGCTGTGTTTGCCCTCCTTCTGTCGCCCTGGAAACCCGAATGGGAGCCCAGCTTTCCTTGATCAGCAGGGCTTCCTTCCAACCACGGAGCAGCAAAGCAGTCACAAGTTGGGAGAAGACACCCAGGGGAGGGAGGGGGAAGGGGGTGTTCTGTAGCCATGGGCACTCCAATCTCATCCCTGCAAACCCTGATAGGCAGCTCTGACGGCCAAACACAGACGGCCAAACACAAACAGATGCCACTGGCATCACCCACCATTCCTGTATCATTGGGAACAGCGGGGCGCCCCTCCGCTTTTGCCTCCACAATCCACGATCCACGATCCACGTTCCACAGCTCGGGAATGGGAGATGATCGGCACGGATCATTAATTCGGGATCGTCCGGGGGGCCGATCCACAATCCGCTGGATTGTTAAAATTTTTTGGATTGTGCCCATCTCTAGTGAAAATACAGATTACAGGACTAGGGTGTGAACTAATAAAAGAAATGAAACAGAGAAAAGTTGCTAAGATAACTGGGAACTTACGAATCCAGAATATCTGATCTCTTTTCATCATTGGGAGATTCAAATGGTATATGTGTAAAGAGAATGCTGTCTTTTGCATGGTCATACACCCCCATGGTCTGTCTGTCTGTCCCTCTAACACACACACACATATTCACACTCACTCTCTCTCATAAACGCACACATACAAAGGGGATAGCTGCTTTTCAGTTCTTCCTCCCAAGTATGTAAAAAGGTCTTAATCAATCTGGATCTTCGGTTCAGCCAGCCAGAACCTACTCAGCCAATAGTGAGGCACTAGAATATCACAGCGATGCTATGCTTTCACTCTCGGCCATGAAACTACATCTATCTGGCAGGATGAGGTTTTTTCCAGTCTTGGTGGCACTAAAAACAGTGGTCAGTCTCCATAAATGTCACCCCCTTCTGCTCTCATCCATGATAGCTAGTAGTCACCAGTTCTCATAGTCTATTGAACAAGCGTCAAAATATGCAAAAGCCTAGGGGTGTAGAACAGTGGATGCTCCCCTAAACTTCTTGGAGGAAGAGTCAGGGAACATGATCTTTAAATCCTGATCTTCTCACTTGACACAATATAATTCCCGAATCCTTTTGCACTTGATTAAGGGAGAGTATGTCGGGTTTCAGGTTTCTATTTGATTTCTGTAATATGTAGTTTTACTGGGGTGTATTCAATCATCTATAGACTTTGCAGAACAGGATTTTCCAGGTTCCTCCTTCTGCCCAGTCCACTGAGCTTTGCCAAATATTGTTCTTGGGGGTCAGCAAACATAAGGGGCAAAGTGTGTGAGTAATTAGAGGGAATCACTGCCCCTTCTTCCACAAAAGGGAACTGCGTTCTGTTGGGGGAACTGCTGGTTGGATTCACCCCACTGAATATTGTGCTACATGGAATCAGGGATGCAGAAGGATTTGGCATGTTTATTGGCTCAACTTGAACTACGATGGTCCAAGTGGATTCTTTTTAGCAGAGGTATGAAGATCTTCTTTGGAGTCCTGCTTTATGTGCCTCACACATTTGGAAGCAAAGTAGTATTCAGGGTTCCAATTTAACCCAGTCCCCTCAATCAAGTCAAAGCTTGGTTCAGGAATTAAAAGCTCCCTGGTTACTGCTGAGAAAAGGAAGATTTTGAGCCTGTGGGCTGGAAAAAAGCAGATTTGCTAAGGTGCAGTTAAAACTTGACAGAGCCGGTGACTAAAAACCTCTGTGTGTAAACCAGGTGGGAGCAAGAGATAAGTTAAGCAATTTGTGGCTAAACTGGCCAGAGTTCAGAAGTTCATTCTTGGGGGTTTCTTTGTCTGAACACCTGCAAAATTGGGGAACAGTTGACACAAAGCCATCCTCAGAATAGAAACCATTGCTTCAAGTAAAGATAGGGAAAAGATGAAACCGGAGTGCTTAGGAACTGCTAAGTCTTGCTTAAGCCCTTTCCTTTACATAGGCACATGAAAACAAGCTTGCCTTGGTCAGATGTGGTCAGCAGGACTCATCTGTGGCACAGAAGGGGTAAAGCTAGACAGTCACAGGACCATGGGTGTCTGCTCCCATCCTTACGAAGATCCAATCTGCGTCCCATAAGTGAAGTCAAGAAGAGCTGGCCTCTTTGTAACTTTCAGCTGGTACCAATGATGCCTGTAGATGACATGCTAATATGCTCATGTTCAATAAAGGAGTTTCATTTGTAAATCTAACTAGCTCTCTATGTGATTGATCTTGATCCCACTACAATCCTGAAAAGAATGTGGGAACGGTGAACTAGTTAGAGAGAATTATGGAATACAATGTCACAGCAGGCCACCACAAGACATAGAGCTTTATCCTTTTTGGCTCGTCCACTGCGGCACTCCCATAGTGATCCATCTGAGGAGGGGTCTGCCAAAGTTTTTGTTACCAGGTGAAGATGTTTTTATTTATTTGGGCCTTCTGTTAATTAAAAATGGTTTTCCTGATTCCTTCAAGCTTTTAAACATCTCATGGATCTCATTGGCTTTTTAATAATTTAGACTGTTGCAATCACTTTCAGTACTGGTGAATGTTTTATTACATGTAATTTAAATGGTTTTAATGCTGTGAGTATATATTATGTTTATTACTATCTTTATGTTACTAAGTACAACTCCTATTTTAGCATTTATTGTTTTGTGAGGAAGTTTTAACCAGTTTAACTGGATATTATTATTATTGCAGAGGAGTTAGCCGTGTTAGTCTGTGGTAGCAAAATCAAAAAGAGTCCAGTAGCACCTTTAAGACTACAATAAAATTGGTTAGTCTTAAAGGTGCTACTGGACTCTTTTTGATTATTATTATTATTATTATTATTATTATTAGTAGTAGTAGTAGTAGTAGTAGTAGTAGTAGTAGTAGTAGTAGTAGTAGTAGTAGTAGTAGTAGTTCGCCTTTCTCACTGAGGGCAGATTACATAGTGTGAGATTAGCACAGTCAATATCAAAGATGTTTCAATAAACAATGCCATAGGCAAATAAATGCAACTTTACAAAGATATAACATTAGCAAAAATCCAATACAAAGTTGAAGAAATGCTGAAACAGAGCACAAGCAATTCTAGGACTGACTGCACTTGTATACCACTCTTCTCAGCAGATGTCCCACTCAGAATGGTGAATAAAATCTGTGTTATTATTATCCCGATAATACAGCTGGGAGCTGGGGCTGAGAGGAGTGGCTTACCCAAGGCCACCTACTGAGCTTAAAGCAGTAGTGGGATTCGAACCAGCAGAGTGCTGATTCACAATCCAACCACTTAACCACTATGCTTGCAGGATTAGCTCTGTTCTACTGCTAACCCACTCCCAGCAACTTCCTGTGACCCCCCACCCCAGCCTTATACTGGAAGTTGGAAGAATTGTATGGATAAACTGCCATATGGCTAAACTGAAGAGGGGTGGGGAATCAGGTGAAATCACCCTCTTCCACGGGTGGAGGAAGCATGGCAAAAGTCAGCTTTCCATTCACACACGAGGCAGAAGGGGTAATTGTGTCCATTGTAGCTCTCCAATGCCACAGGGCATTTGGTTTATAAGGCTTCCTTGAATCCCAGCATCAGCTTTTCAGAATCACAACAGGATTCTGGGAGAAACAGATATGAGAAAGGTCTACAAGTGTGACTGTGGGATAGACATAATTTGTGAAGTGGTATGTTAAAATTATAAAAGCAAACGAAAAATCTGTGGGGCTAACATAAGCAATTTGACACTAAGCAATCCCTTGACTCTTCCAACATTTCTCATATAAAAATAGAAACATGAAAGTAGATCTGAATTAAGTTTTTTGCACTGAATCTTTGGGGAAAGGTCTGGTTTGGGGGCTGAAGGTTCACCTGTGTTGTGGCCCAACCGCTACCTTCTCAGGGCATGGGTGAATGTGGCATGGACAGTCTGCAAGAGTGAAGAGTCAGTTAAAATGGTGGGAATGCCTCTCTCTCAGTTTTCTTTGTGAGATTCTCTCTTCTTGTCTCGTGGCCTTCCAAGGGAAAGGATGTACCTTTTTAGAGCTATTATCCTGAAGGCCTCATCAATATATCTGCCTGCAGCCTTCATGTTGGACTAGTCTGGAGTGGTATAGGGAAAGTAATGCTTTAGACTAGGACTCTTTCTTTCTTCTACAAGCTATTGCTGTGAATGATATCTACCTCAATAAACTATAAGTGCTATCTTTTTCTACAATTTGATCACCCGAGGATTAATTACTACCCATTGGGGAAAAATCTTTTGACTGGGTAGCTCTGCTACCAAATGAAAGATGACAATTTCTAATACAAAGGAGGGGTCTGGACTCTGGAGACCAAGTCCTATGAGGAAAGGTTGAAAGAGATGGGTATGTTTAGCCTAGAGAGGAGACAACTGAGAGTGATACAATAGCCATTTTCAAATAATTGAAAGGCTGTCACATAGATGATGGAGTAGAGTCATTTTCTGTTGCTCCAGAAGGCTGGACCAGAACCAACAAGTTACAATTAAACCAAAAGAGTTTTTGGCTAAACATTAGAAAGAACTTCCTCGTGGTCAGAGTGGTTCCTCAGTGGAACAGCCTTCCTTGGATGGTCTTGGGCTTTCATTCTTTGGTGGTTTTTAAACAAAGGCTAGATGGACACCTGTCAGCAATGCTGATTCTATGACTCAGTATGAACTTAAGTGGATCAGGAGAGAGGGCAGGAAGGGATGAGCCAGTGCCAGGCTGGCTGTCATGGACCTTTTCTATATGCCATGGGTAATGCCGATGGCCACTTTGGGGTCAGGTAAGAATTTTCCTCCAGGCCAGACTGGCCAGGGATCCTGGAAGTTTTTTGCCTTCCTCTTGGTATTGATACGTAAATGGGGCAATTCCCGGTAACACACAACCAAACAAAAGTGAAAAACCACCCGGGAATGATAAGGCAAAGAACAATACTCCACATTTTTACCATGTCAATATTAAAAAGTATGCATTTTATCATGAAGTGAATATTTCAAATATATAGCTCAACAATATTCCTGTACAAAGGACAACTCTCTCCCATTCTGTGTATTCAAAGGAAACAGGATATACTCTCCGAATCAATAAATCAGGTAAGTCCAATGTTCAATCCTTACTGCCATATAACAGTTCTCATGTCTTTTCCCTCTTTTTATGTCCACAGATGATTCCAATCAGAGATCCTCCAACAAAAGTAGCCCAAGCTGGGGGCCGGCTGCAATGCCAGATTTCGTCTCCCAACTTCCTCAGGGGCAAACGAAGGATCACTGTGTTAAGACCTGTTTCTTCCCGCTTTTAATTTTATTCCTCAATACGTTTGGAGGATGACGCTGGTCAGTCATCCTCCGAACGTATTGTTTGGTTTTTCCTCTTGGTATTGAGCAGGGGGGTCACCGGGGGAGGGGGGTAGTGGTGAATTTCCTGCATTGTGCAGGGGGTTGGAATACATAACCCTTGGGGGTCCTTTCCAACTCTATGTTTCTATGATTTCTATGAAATGCTGCTTGGAATATAGATGAGATGCTAGAAATGTCTAGTACACTGGCTAGTCCATTTATGGATCTTTTTGATCCAGACACTATGAAGGTTGTTGACAGGATCCTCGGATCTAAGAAAGCCACCACTTGTACTCTGGACCCTTGCTACTTAAACCAAGTAAGGAGACTGATGTCTATAATTAATAAATTACTGATTCAGGGCTCCTTTCCCTGGTCATTATAGCAGCCACCCACCCACCCACCCACCCACTACTTTAAAAAATATTGCTAAAGAAGAACTATGTGGCCAATTATTACCAGGTCTAATTTGCCTTTCCTGGACAAAATGAGAGAGAGAGAGAGAAAGAGCAAAGGAAGAACAACTCCAGGAATTCTGGATGGTTCTTCTGTTCTAGACCCCTTTGAGGCTGGGCTATAGAACAGAGAGAGCACTGGTGGCTTTATTTGATAATCTCTATTTGAATGCAGACAAGGGCCATGCCTCTATTTTGTTCTTATTGGATTTTTTTGAACAGCCTTTGATACTGTGGACCATGCTATCTTATTAAGGTGTTTGGATGTAAAAGCAAGGTTTGAGGGATGTGCTTTGGATTGGTATAAATAGTTTCATGCTATTCGATCTCTATGTAAGGGCCTTAGGAGTGATGGGTTTGTAGTAGGCTCTCCTCAATATGCTGACGACACCCAGCTCTATATTTCTTTATCCAAATCCCTTTAGGTTATACAGGTCCTGAACCAGTGCCTTGCAGCTGTAATTAAATGACTGTGAACAATTTGAAAACAAATCTAGACAAGACAGACGTTATGCTGGTAAGGCTGAAGTCTTGAAGGACATTCTGCTTCCCACTTCTGATGGGGTCCAGCTGACACTCACTGACTCAGTTAAAAAGAGCCTTGGGGTTATACTGGATCCTACATTATTGCTGGAGAAGCAAATTAACACAGCTGCAAAAAAATTTGCATTATTCCATCTTCATTTAGCCTGGAAGATGACCCCTTACTCTGACTTGGACATGTGGATCCAAACTATGGTTACCTTGGGGACAGACTATTGAGGTTTCACTATTAAACTCAACTCCATTTGTTATAGAACACCACAGCCCAGTTATGATTGATGTTAGGTGGCACATGCATGTCACACTCACTCTGCAGTTACCCCACTGATTACCCATTAGTTACCAGATTCAATTCAAGGTAATAGTTATCATCTACAAAGCCCTTAATGGCCTTGGACCCACATACCTGTAGGGCTGCCTCCCTGCTATTTGCCACTGTGCTATTTGTAGCTTCTCTTATCTGAACAAAAGCTTTCTGAAGGTAACACGTTGCAAATGGATAAGACTGGCAACTACCTGTTGACATGCATTCTCTGTGGTGTCTCCTGCCTTGTGGAATAGACTGCCTGAGAATGTCATGAATGATCCAATCTTTCCATGGAATGTGCAAAACAAAAATGTTCAGGAGGGCAGTTGTATAAAGGGATTAACTGAAGTTGAATGGAACAGTTCAGGAGGACACCTTTATAATGGTATAAGATTGTAGTCAACTGCAACAATTATTGAAGGTAGCATCTTGCTTTTATTGCATTACCTTCTATCTTTGTAATTCCATTTTCTGCACTGTTTATAGCATCCCTTGCTGTACACAATTTGCTGTCCACACTGTTTTCTGTGTGCTATTCATTGTCTTATGGTGTCTGTTTGCATTATTTCATACTGCTTTGAGTCTCAGCAAGAAAGTGGGCAATAAATAAAAAAGTAAATAAGTAAATAAATAAATATGAAGAATGATTGTGGATTCAAGCATCATGCTAAAAGGCCTTTGTTAAATGGGGCAGTTGGAGTATATGTATCCTGTTGAATCTTTTGCAAATTCAAATACTTATACCTCTGGTGGTTTTAGATACTATTGACCATTTGAGAGAAAAAAAGCTGACAGAGAAAGGGTTAACTACTCAGCTGACTCTACCTTCCTCTACTCCTTACTGAGCATGAAGTGATGGTTGCCGTTCTTTCAAACATCAAGTCCTGGGAAACTTGTGTGGAACTCTACAAAATGTGTGATTTGGCCCTCCCAAGTCTCCATGCTTCCTGCGGATGCCAGGAATCCATTGACTGTGAGTAAAGAGCGCAAACATAAACTAACACAATACCAAATTAAGGCGTCGATTGCATTTCACACTGCCCCTGCTTTGGGCTAATTAGCAGAAATTAAAACTCGCACTTGTCAGCCTCAGCAGAATCACACTGAAATCATTTTGGAAGCGGTTTCACAGTGTTAAGATAGCATGAAAATATTTATATTTCGAATGCAGCACTCACCTTAAAGCCATTAAAATATTTTCTTGCTAAGAAGCAGGCTCAGACCTGGTGATCACTTTCACAGCTGTGCTCGACTTGGATTTATTTAAGTTAGTGAAGACATATGGTTGGCTGGTTTTGTACAATTATATCCTAGTTGCATAGCACAGCACTGAGATGGTATGGACTCTTATATATTCCCTACTCAGAGGCCAATTTTCTGATTACAACAAATATTCCCCATCATTTCTTATTTACGTTTTCTCTGCATTCATTCCTTATGATTGTGACAAAATGAAACTGGTAACTCAATGATATTTCACGTTATAACGAAATAGCGACAGAACCGTCAAGCTGTGGATACTCTAAGACACCTTTTGAACATGAGGTGAGATTATCCTGTTTTTTTAATCATAACCATAATTAGAGCTTGAGCCGAGAATATTTTCATTACAATTTCAGATCTGGAATTTGGGGTGGGGTAGAGAATGTTTACCATGACTACTGGGTTTCAAGTAGGACATTACTGGTTTGGATTTCAAATCTTTATTTTTTTGCCCCTTCGGCTTCTGAATTTTCAGGACCATTATTTTCAATAGGGAACAAATTTCGAGGGTCTAGGGTAGCTGCTCTTAATAATAATGGCATCAAGTTTGTTCGGGACACAGTCCTCCCTCTAATCTAAAGTCTCCTTAAATTTCAAGCAAAGCGGACAAATGGCTTAGATATTACAGATCTCTGAAGCAGGTGCCTATTGACACAGGTGCACTTTTCTCTACTGATTCCTATTGGAGCGGGAGGGGTGGCGGCGGCGGAATGGCGCCTATCAGGCAGAAGTTCTTATCTGCATCCATTTTTTTCATACAGTGACTGACAGTTTCAAAAAGCCTTTCTGCTGAGCTCCGTTTTCATCATCTTTCCTTGTGGCCCCTTTCCCCCTTTCGTAAAGAAGGCTTCCTTTGAAGAGAACCTCCCTCCTGCCCCATCCCTGCAACCTTGGAAAATAATTTACATTTTCAAAAAAGAAAATAGTGTGTGTGATTGAGTGTGATGACTCAATCATCCAGTCACTATGAGTCCCATGACTTCACACTGTAGGGGTATTAGTTATTAATTATTAGTTCCTGAAGGAGGCAGCAGTGGGGGCTGGGATAGGGTGAGTGTGATGGCAAAAATTTACGATATGTTTGTTTACAAGTTGTCTCCATGTCTACTGCTTTTATCAGAGTCACACATTGCCAAGAACGTTGTTTGAAAGCCATAGAAGCTGATTTTGCTGATGAGAGGAGGCACGGGTGGATGAAGGGCACTCTTGATCCACTCCCATCATTTTTATCTATGCTAAAGATCCCCCAGTGGGAAGTGATTTGGAGCTGTATGGCGAGTAGCCTGAGAACTCACAGTTCAGCACCTTTCCTCTGTGGAAGTTCCTTCTCAAGGCTTGTCCTCAATGGTGATTCGCTGAGAGCATTCACCTCCTAATCCCTTGCAAGAATATGTTTGGGAGATATGCTAGTGCCTGGGAAATAGTATCCAAGAAAAACAAGATGCCTGATGGAAAGCTCCTGAACATGAAAAACAAGACAGATTTTTCAGGGTGTATTTTATGTAATGACTGAGAATCCCAGATTTGTGTTACCATTCCAGAAGATCACGGTATCAACCTGAAACAGGAGAAAAGTGCAAGAATCCAAGTGAACTGTGACTCATGAAAGCTCATACCCTACCACAAGTTTTATTAGTTTTATAGATGCTACTGGATTATTGCTCTTTTCTACTGCTATAGACAGACGAATACAGCTACCCATCTCAACCCGAAACCATGATTTTTGTGTATCTTTTTGGCTTGGGAATTTTGTAACATACACACCCATAACCACAGGGCTGAGCACTTAATGGGGACAATGGGAGAATGAGGTCTTAGCCATGCATAGAGCCTAGTGCAAGTGCCTACGGAGGCCTGTGCTTCCAGTCTAAAAATGTATGCTATTTGGATAACAGAAGAAAAAATTTAGTTTAGGTTGTGGTCATCATAATTTTTGTGTAACATAAAAGAACTTTATAGTTAGCTTGCAGCACAGTATATGTGTGTGTTCTATTAAGCACCTTAAAATTGGAGCACTGCCAAATGTTTACCCATTTTGATTTTTTTTTAGCAAAAGCAGTGTTTTCTATGAGTGGAAATATTTCATTTTTTACGTGTTCACATTTGAAATAGTTCTTGCTGCCATTTGAATCTGTTACTCGGTGCTGCTTAAGCATCACTTTTTCTTGGTCAGGCTTATTTCTTCTTCCCAAAGACATCTCATGCAATCCGGATTCATATAGTGAATATGATGACATCAGGGTGCTATATAGCCAATCAGATTTTACATACTGATGTCACTAAGAGCCATCAAATCTGAGTTAGAGTGAGGCCATAATATCTAGGATTAATCACATGATAGCCTAGGGTTGCCAGTCCCCTGCTGGGGGAGGGGGATCCCCTGCTCCCACCCTTCATGCCCCGTGCCTCCTTACCTGGCCAGTGGGGGGGGGAATGCTCCTCCAGGGGCTCGCTCCTGGGAGGCGTGGTGCACTCCCACAGGCCACTGTGGAATGCAGGAGCTGGATGAGGCTTTTTAAAGTTGTACATAGATCTAAATCAGCAGTGTTGTAGCTGTTAATGACACCAAAAAAACCCCAAAGTTGTATAGTGATTAGAATGTCATACTAGGATCTGGGAGACTCAGGCTTGAATCTTCTCTCTGCTATGGAAGCTTGTTGGGTGACCTTGAGCCAGTCAGACATTCTCAGCCTAATCTACCTCACAGGGTTGTTGTGAGGATAAAATGGAGGTGAGAAACTATGTAACCTACCTTGGGTCCCCATTGGGGGGAAAAGTGGGGTATAAATGAATAAATAAATCAATAAATCAATTTACACACAGACTCTTAAAAAATGCTATTGGGGATTCCCACAGGAACAACTTTTGATACCCTGGGCCTCAGTTCAAAAGGGGAGGGCATTACTGCACCATATTCTTCTCCTTCTGTCCTGCTGCTCCCTCTCTTTGTACTGTGGCTCACAAACTGGCAGTAGGGTCCGTCTCAGTCCAGCTCTGTGAGGATTTAGGACCTTCCAGTTGGTGCAGCCCTACCCCCTCTTTCCCCTGGAAGTGAGGTCAGCTACTGAGAGCGGGACCAGAAGTGACGCCTGACACAGGTTGGACCCTTGCCAGCTTCCCTCAAGTTTTGATGGGAAATGTAGGCAGCTTGGCGGAATGTTGGACAAGTGAGAGTTGAAAAGTCCATTGGACAGCAGTCAGAGAGCGAAGCTGCGAGACCAGGATGCCTACATTTCCCATCAAAACTTGAGGGAAGCTGACTAGTGTCCAACCTGTGTCAGGCGTCACTTGTGGTCCCGCTCTGAATCTACTTCCTCGGGTTGCCAGGTAACCAGGCTGACACTTTCTTGGCCTTGCCAGTTTGTAGTCTCTTAATCAATTGCCATGGAAACAACTCTACCAGCCCATCACTTCTGTGCCCAACTGATTCATAGGGTCAGCTGGCTTTTGAGCATGGCAGCTCATCTTTGGTCACAGTAGGTGCTGGGAACTTGCCTATTCCCTCCTTGGATCAACCTGCTTCCATTGGGTGGGTTGAAGGGTGGAAACCCCAAATAAATGAGTTAGGGGACAGTAGCATGAAAGAGGTGTAGCCTGAACACACTTCTTAATGTTACAAGTCACTCAAAAGCAGTTCTGAAGGTAGCAATCCTCATCAAAGGCAATTTCTGAATATTCCTGAATATATGACAGAGCAACACCATGATCGTCCCCTTAAAACTTTGCCCACTTCATTTGATTTGTGAATCATTTATCCAGGAAACTTCTCACACTATTGTTCCTTGTCTTGTCAACATAAACCATTAATAACCCAAAGAAAGTTGTAATTAAAATATCTCCTAGGAATAGTAGTGGTTATGGACAGTCTTAACTATATTGTGAAGTGCCATAGGTTATTGAGAAAGATTAGAAACCTAAGAGAAATTTCATTTTGATGTTCTTTTCCCATCCACCCCTGCTAATCTGGGTATATACACACACACTTTGTTTCAAGTAACTTTTAAGTTGTAGCATATACATCTTCCATGTTTCTCACTAGTTAATGGAGCCATACTTATAAAAATAATTTAAAAAATTAAAAATCAAGGATTCTTACAAATAAAATAAACAATGGAAGAAAAAAATGGGCACTGAATGATTACATCAACAGCATGAAAGAGAAAATGCTGGCTGATGTTTGTAGAAGAAGAATAATTAAAGTGATGGATTCAAAAGACAAATATAGGAAAGAAATATTGAAAAACCACATGGAGGCAGGGCAAAGTAAACCACTACATGGCCAATATACAAAGAACACTGATGGTAAAGTTGCTAAGAGTAACGACTGGAAATGGCTAATGCAAGGGATATTGAAAAAAGAGACAAAAGGATTAATAGGCATTAAGAACAAACTATATGAAAGCAAAAACTGAAAAGACCATGAATAACAGCAAGTGTAGATTATGTAACGAGGTGGATGAAACAGTTGACCATATCATCAGTGAGTACAGTAAGATTTCAGAAACTGATTATTAAAAACCATTAAAAAGTAGCTGCAATGCTGTGTGGGAATTTAAGCAAACTGTATGTGCTACCATCCACAAAATATGGGTGAGAATATAAGTCTGAGAAAGTTGTTGAAAATGAGAAAGTTAAAATCTTGTGGGATTTTAAAATCCAAATGGATAAGAAGTTAAAATATAATACTTTGAGTATTACTGTGGTTGAAAGTAAGAAGGTCAAACTGATTGATGTGGCAATCCCAGGTGACGAACTGAGGGAAGAGAGACTGAAAAGATAGCAAAATATCAAGTTGCAGTTCATTGTCTCATGGAGAAATATAAAACGGTTATTCCAGTAGTGGTAGGAGAACTAGGTGCAATTCCAAAAGGACTAACTAAATGCCTGGGTGATATCGGGAAAACAGGATAACAAATGTCCAGTTGCAAAAAGTGGTACTACTTGGAACATGCCACATACTAAGGTGATACCTCACTGACTCCTAGATTCTTGGATCAAATCTCTTGGTGAGGGACCAAAAATTCCAGTCCAAACATCTAGTGGACTGTGGAAAAAAGAAATGAGTTGAAGCAGTACAAGTTCTGGGGTCACCGCCGCTCACTGTCACAGCATGGGAGTACACCCCCTGCTTTCCTGCCGCACCCTGAACCACGTGCCCCGAGCTGAGCTGTGCAGCGTGGCTCAGCTTGTGGTGTGTGGCACAGCTCAGCTCAGAGTCTGGGGCACAGCTCGGCTTGGGGTGCACGGCACAGCTCGGCTCAGGGGGGGAGCGCCCTGGGGGAGTATGCCCCCACCATCCAAGTAAGTGGGTGCAGGGGCGGAAGGGTGGGAGCAGGGGATCCCCCGCCCCCAGCGGGGGAATGGTAACCGTACTGTCTTACAAGCCTAGCCGAAAGATCACAAATCCTGCCAGTCTCTAGTTTCAGCGAAAGAGAGTTCCACCAGGTCAGATCCAGGACTGAAATGGCCCTGGCTCTGGTTGAGGCCAGGCAGACCTCCCTGAGACCAGAAACCACCAATTGTTGTTTTCCTACTAATCCTACCCTCTGGGAGGGTATATAAGGAAAGGTGGTCCTGCAGATATGCTGGTCCCAGTCCGCATAGGCTTTATAGGTCGATAATAAAAGCAGAATGAGGCCTGCCACACACAGAGAGGGTCTGTAAGTCAGTTTTTGTTACGGCTAACACTGTTCTGCAGTGAAAAATTGCCCACACTTGCAGTCAGAAGTGATACAATCACTCTGTCACTCTCCTCATGACACCTCATTTTAGAGGAGAAGCCATGTCTCTGTGGCAGAGCATCTGCCTTGCATGCAGAAGGTCTGAGGTTCAATCACCTGGCATCTCCAAAAGGTCACATAGTAGGTGAAGTGAACCGTGGAAAGTTGCTACTAGACAGTATAGGCAAGACTGAACTTTGAAAGACTGATGTCTTCAGGGATTCATTATGTATTAGGGTTGCCATTTCTGGGTTGGGAAATTCCTGGTGATTTGTGGGTGGGGGAGCTGAAGATAAAATGGACATGGGACCGTTTTTTGGTCTAAGGCAGGGCCCTCTAGGGCATGGTAATATTACAATTATTACTGTTCCATGTGCAAATGAATAATTCTCTTGATCCATTACTTACATCAGAGTGTTGCAAGTTACAGGAAATACATTCTTCGGTCCAACCACCGAGGCTTTCTGATTGCTAGATGGATTTAACCAATTCTTTTAAACTTCCCCTTTCTTCCTCTCCGGGCTTTCCCTCTCTATCTATTGTTTCTTGACTGACAGTGTTATCCACCAATGGTCCCTTCCACCTATTGGTGGTGGAAACTACTGTCAAGTTTGAGGCCAATTTATGGTGACCCTATAGGGTTTTCAAGGCAAAAGTCATTCAGAGGAGGTTTGCCATTGCTTGCCTCCGCATAGCAGCCCTGTACTTCCATGGTGGTCTCCCATCCAATTACTAACCAAGACCAACCCCACCTAGGTTCCAAGATCTGACAATTTTGGGCTAGCTTGGGCTATTCAGGTCAAGTTCCCCTCTTATCTTTACAAAAACAAAGAAACAAAATGACCCCTATGTTTCCCATGAACTTGATACGTTGCTACAAAGACAAACAGGACTGATTGAACTTGATAGCCTGAGCAGCTTCATGATATTGCTTGGCAGCTTGAGGGGGGTGGGGTGGGCATTGCCCCTGCTAGGAAATCCCAGAGGGGGCTTGAGCTCTGCTTTCCTCTTGAAGATTACAGCCCTGCCGCCCTGTGAAAAGAACTGAAACCCTCTTCCTGCAACTACCCCAATAAACAAAGGCAGCATTATGTTTTGCTCCATCAGCCAGCAAGGTATGTCACTGAGGCACATATCTAACAGGATGTTTAGCAGCACTAAAGGAAAACCACAGCAGACAACTAATACAAAACCTGCTTATAGGGAAAATGCCTTCTTAACCCCTTGTCAGTTAGTATCTGGTCTGTGCCCTAAAGCAGAAGGTTTATGTTCCTTCTGCATGGTTGTTGTGGGTTTTCCGGGCTGTATTGCCGTGGTCTTGGCATTGTAGTTCCTGACGTTTCGCCAGCAGCTGAGGCTGGCATCTTCAGAGGTGTAGCACCAAAAGACAGAGATCTCTCAGTGTCACAGTGTGGAAAAGATGTAGGTCATTTGTATCTACTCAGGAGTGGTGGGGTTGAGCTGAGTCATCCTGTAAGAGTTTCCCAGGGTGTGGAATGCTAATGGCGGGAGGCTTCACTGTATCCTGAGGAGGTTCTTTTGCATATGGATTGGTACTTGATGTGCTAATCTTCTCTGCAGGGCTATTGTCAAGGATAGAATGTTTTGTTAGCCTGGTGTTTTTCAGAACTGGCAACCATGCTCGGTTCATTCTTAAGGTTTCTTCTTTCCTGTTGAAGTTTTGCTTGTGCTTGTGAATTTCAATGGCTTCCCTGTGCAGTCTGACAAAGTAGTTGGAAGTGTTGTCCAGTATTTTGGTGTCCTGGAATAAGATACTGTGCCCTGTTTGAGTTAGGCTATGTTCAGCCACTGCTGATTTTTCAGGTTGTCCAAGTCTGCAGTGTCTTTCATGTTCTTTTATTCTTGTCTGGATGCTACGCTTTGTGGTCCCGATGTAAACTTGTCCACAGCTGCAGGGTATACGGTATACTCCTGCAGAGGTTAGGGGGTCTCAAACAGGGCACAGTATCTTATTCCAGGACACCAAAATACTGGACAACACTTCCAACTACTTTGTCAGACTGCACAGGGAAGCCATTGAAATTCACAAGCACAAGCAAAACTTCAACAGGAAAGAAGAAACCTTAAGAATGAACCGAGCATGGTTGCCAGTTCTGAAAAACACCAGGCTAACAAAACATTCTATCCTTGACAATAGCCCTGCAGAGAAGATTAGCACATCAAGTACCAATCCATATGCAAAAGAACCTCCTCAGGATACAGTGAAGCCTCCCGCCATTAGCATTCCACACCCTGGGAAACTCTTACAGGATGACTCAGCTCAACCCCACCCCTCCTGAGTAGATACAAATGACCTACATCTTTTCCATACTGTGACACTGAGAGATCTCTGTCTTTTGGTGCTACACCTCTGAAGATGCCAGCCACAGCTGCTGGCGAAACGTCAGGAACTACAATGCCAAGACCACGGCAATACAGCCCGGAAAACCCACAACAACCATAGACCAAACGGTGTTTATTATCCAACCAATATAAGAAAATCAAATGAGGAATTTAAAGTATGGCTGTTCACCAAGGGTATTATCTGAAATTAAAACTGCTTTGTTAAATATTTGTTTGAATGTCATAATTAAGAATAAGTATACAGCTGAATGTTGAGTTGCGTAGTTGTTAAAATATGTGAGCTGCACAAAAAATTCTATCGTTATCATTTTGTTTGTTTCACAGCTCACCTTTCTCACTGGAACTCAAGGCAGATTACAAATATGAAAACAATTCACATTTCCAAAGACCCACAATGTAGTACTAGGATTACAGAACTGAAGAACAATGCGAACAAAAACATCAGAACCAAGCCCTGCTAAAATCATGATTGTGCTTTTTCATTTCTTAAGTACCACACTGATTACTGTGTAAACATGAAAACAAACTTTTCACACCCACATTCACACTTTACAATGCTGCGAATTGCAACATACATAATGACATGTGTAGTATATGATGCTAATTTTGCATAGGTTTTTTTTTTAGATAAGAGCTAATTTGGCAGGCAAAATGCACTTGCAATGAGCCTATACTGCGTAAGGCTCTGATGCACATATGGAGATTCACAGAAGCTCACGCTTCCCTGTTTTCTTCAATGCTGGGCAATGCTCACCATGCACAGATGCGTTGTGACAAATGACTTTGCGTTGTGAGCCAGTTTGGTGCAATGGTTAAGAGTGGCAGGACTCTAATCTGGAGAACTGGGTTTGATTCCCCACTCCTCCACTTGAAGCCAGCTGGGTGACCTTGGCTCTGTCACAGCTCTCAGAGCACTCTCAGCCCCACCCACCTCACAGGGTGATTCTTATGAGGTTAATAATAATAACAGACTTTGTAAACTGCTCTGAGTGGGCGTTAAGTTGTCCTGAAGGGTGGTATATAAATCAAATGTTATAGTTGTTGTTATTTTCAATAAAGTCTAGATAAGAGATGGCTAAATTCTGCATTCTCAGTTCATTCTCTTCTTCTGACACTAGTTTAGAGGCTGTGCACAAGCCCTCCTGCTCTTGAGAACTGAGAGTCCATAATAAAACTGGCACAATCTAACAATAAAGGGCTTCATAGTTAGGGAGTGCATATGCTTGGGTAGAGCTTTACAGGTAAATATGGACAATAAGACATGAGGTGCATGTTACATTCAAGTTCTAAAAGAGAAATATAAAATTAGAGTATGAAAGCTCTACTTCTTACCATTCAGAGTCCTGCTACTTTTCCTTACTCTGAGCTAATGTTTTACCATGCATTGATTAAAACTTTGTAGGGTTGCCCAGGGGCATATAAAACTGCTGTAAAGGCTAGATCTGGTTATCAGGCTGCCAGTTTGCCATCTGAGCTCTACATGACGCTGTCTCTAGGGTTTCCCTTTGGGCATGTGAAAAACAGTTCCTGGTGAGGACAGAATTAAGACCCAACATGAAGACCGTATCCTTTTGAGGGGATGTGCACAAAAGTTCAGGTAGCTGGTGACTCATGAGTAACAGAAGTCTGCCACTGACAAATCATTATGATAGAATGGTAACTTCTGCTTTGAAAGGACATCCCTATACACTCAGAAACGCAGACTGCGCTGTTATGTGTGCTCCACATCCTCAAGTGGCGAGAAGTTCCAGAGATAGTGTTTGTTAGCTGTTAGTTTGTTAGTTGTTAGCTAGTTTGTTAGCCTCAGGGCACAGAACAGATTACACTAATAAAAAGCTTTATTAAGAGAACTCACAAACAACAAGAAAGACGAAAATAAACCTTGCAGCCTGGCTACTTGAGAGAGTCTCAAGAGTTCTAGGCCTAAGAATAGCATTCTGCAGACAGGCAAGGAAAGGCCCATTTAGAAAGAAGGTACTCCCTGATTGTCCTCTCTAACTGGAGCTTGCTCCCCCCTTGCAGGATCCTCTTCTCTTCTTCTTTGTGCAGAAGGCATTGCTATTATAACCTAACCTGGGTTGATTCTCTTTGGAGGAGGGAGCACTGAAGACTTATGGCATCTGTGAAGTATTTATTTAAAAATTTGCAGGTAGAGGACAGGTAGAGGCAAAGAGGCAGTAGGGTTTTTTCCCCCCCTTGGTCCTTCTCTAGGAACTCATGCTGCCTCTCATTGCCCCCCTTTTATTCTCACAGCTCTCTTCTAAGAACAACTGACTCCCCCCCCCCCCCCGCCTTCCAGGGCTACTTTTCAGGGTCAAACCACACGCCTGATATTCCATCTGTGGAATTCCAGCATTACATGTAGATTAGCACTTGTACTTCCCAAAGCAAGGAAATAGTGTCTGATATCTTTGTGCAGAGCATTTTGTAATGCCTAGAAGAGGTATCTCAGGGATCAAATAATCCAAATAGTGTTGCTATACTTTTCTTCTTCCAAAGGCAAGCTTACTGTATTCCCGGTCTGAAAGGCTAGATCTGTTCCAGTTTCCTCCGTTGTAACTATAGAAGAACAAGAATGTGGGGGATGGGTTCTATAATTAGAACATGATTTACTTCCCAAGAACGGCATGAATTGCCTGATGGATTCCAGAAAGAGGAGAACATGAGCTTTCTTTATATGTTTAAATGCTCTGCAACAAGTGATGTACGTGCTATTAACGCTCAGGGCTCATGCTACCTGTGTCCTGATTTCAGAATCTTGCTTGGCCTGAACATTCATTCCATTAACCCCAGTGCGTCTGCCTCCAGCTCCTTCACTCATATTCTAGCTGCATCCTGATGTCCATGTCTTCCACTCTGTTTCTCTGTTTTTCCTAAAGACTCTATTTCTGCTCAGTGGATTTCCAAAGGAAAATAAACAACTGCATAAAACTGGCTGGAGAATTTTGACATCACTGGGGCTGTAGTGTGGGTGCACAACTCTTCTGTATGTGTGCATTGGCACACAAAACATACATGATTACAGCACGCCTGTTCATTTTCATTGTGTGTGTATGCTCCTGTTTTGGGACACAACCCTCTTTCTCCTTCCACTGGATAATCACAGCCAACCCCACTTCCCAGTTCACCTTAAATCCAAATTGGTCCAAGACATTGTGTGGGTTACAGTAGCACAGGAACATAAAGCAAATAGTAGCAATTGCAACACTTATATCACCTTTTTGTGTTTGACTTCTAATTCAGAAGTGTACATCTCTAGTGTTAGAACTTCCCAATCTGTTTTACACATTTTGTGTAGAATCGTGTTAGTAAACCTCATGCTTCTGTTCTCTTTGTTCCATTGGCCTTTGTTATTTTGACCCTTGCCTAAGTTGTGCTTCACACATTTAGTTCCAGTTGGCTGATGGCCCTTGCACCAATTTCTCTGTCAACCAATCCACTGACATGGATATGTTTCCTTCATTCATTAGCCTTTTTGGAGCCATTTCCTATCTTTATTCTATTTATTCTTTTTATTCAACTTCTTCTAGACCTTACCAGCATGAATTTTGTATACTTTTTTTTTGTGCCTAGGATTATGTGTTCTGGAAGTTAAGCTTCACACACAAATATGAACATTAAGCTGATAATGAGTTTAACATTCAGAATTCTAATTGCTTTGGTAGACACACCATTGAAATTAACATAATAGGAGGCCTGCAGAACTGAAGTGGCTAGAAAGCTGTACTAGAAAACTTCACCCAGTGCCCCCAGTGTCATACTGAAAAGTTTTAAAATCAGAAGAGTACCTGATTGCATGCAGATTAAAGACGGGTTTTTTTTTTTAAAAAAAATCCACCTCAAAACTGATGTATAAAATCATTATCAATTGTATCTCAATGACACTTAAGCTCAAAATGAAAGGAGAGAAGGGAATGGGAGAGGCAGATATACTTCTCGGCTACTGATGACCTGAAGAAACCACTCAGGAGGGATTTGATGGCACTCAGCGCCGAAACCTGAAACTTTCCTCATCTATAGACCAAAGCTTGTTACCTTGCATACTATGCCCCCAATCCAGAGATCCTTATATCAGGAAAACTTGGGGGGGGGAGGGAGGAACAGTCTGAAGGAGCAAAGAGTTGAAAATTTCCATTATTGGGAGAGAATATGAAATGCATAATTACAGAATGGAGGTAAAGAATGTTGATTTATTTACTTTCTTAATAAAGCAGGGCACGTCAACATATCTGTCTACAATGGTCTGGGCTCAGGCTTTTTCAATGGACACCTCATGCTTTTGGAACAGCCTGGAAGAAGTCAGGAGGACTCCTACCTTCCTGGCTTTCCAGCAAGATTGTAAGACAGAGTTATTCTGAAGAGCTTTAGGTGTAGCCAAAAGAGTAAGTTTGGTGTAGTGGTTAAGAGTGGCAGGACTCTAATCTGGAGAACCAGGTTTGATTCCCCACTTCTCCACTTGAAGCCAGCTAGGTGATCTTGGGTCAGTCACAACTCCTCAGAGCTCTCTCAGCTCCACACACCTTACATGGCGATTGTCATGAGGATAATAACAACACACTTTGTAAACTACTCTGAGTGGTCATTAAGTTGTCCTGAAGGTATATAAATCAAATGTTGTTGTTGTTGTTGTTGTTGTTATTAACCTAGGGAAAGGGGAAATATCCTGCTAGTAGGGCCATGTATCTGTTGTTTTAATATATATTGATTTATCTGGTTGTTTTATATTGTTGTTACCCATTTTGGGTCCCTGAGATACTTGAAAGAATGGTGGATGTATACATATTTTAAATAAATAAGCTGTTTTGGATCAAGAGACTTTCAATAGTTTAGTTCAATAGCCATGACTGATTAACAGTGCCATCCCAGGTCTGCATAGAGGGGCTTACTCCAAGGAAAGTATTCTTTAAACTGGACTGTAAGATACTTGACCTTGTTCTTGGATTATTTCTAGTTTGTATTAATCTAAGACCATGCCAGGAGACATCCCTTGAAAAGAAGATCTCTGTATGGCACTTCTGCACAGAGATGGGCTTGCCTGGCCTGTTGCTGGCTGGGAGGTTGGAGCAACAATCACGTCTGCTTGTGTCCATAAGGACAGAAACAAATCAGTGAGGTTTCTCTAACCATCTGTAGGATTTTAAACATTGTAATCTATGCCATAGCACCTTAGTATACTGTGAGTGACAGCTGTGGGAGCAAAAAGAATAGTAGGAAATATACGGGTGAGAGATACCCTCTACCCCGTTTAAGTTATCCTTGTCTGGTTCTCAAAGATCTTTCCCACTGAGAATCTCTCTACATGAGACATCTTACACGAGGATGCTCAAGTGTAGGGAGACGCAATGTTAGCCAGGAAGTGTAGTTTTAAATGGCAGCGGCAAAGGCTCTGTCAATTTCACCTCTTTACACAAGGGTAGCTTAAAAAGACAGAGCTGGCAGAGATCGTGAGGTGAAATTGACAGTGTGTTTTAAAACTAAGCTTCCCAGTTTACATTGCCTCTCTTTACACTTGAGCATCCCTGTGTAAGATGACTTGTGTAGAGAGATTCTGAGTAGGTGATCAGCACTGGGGATGAGGAAGGGCTGTCGCATGCTCAGTGGAAGAGCATCTGCTTGGCATGCAGAAGATCCCAGGTTCAATCCCAGCATCTCCTGTGAAAAGGATCAGGCAATAGGTGATGTGAAAGACCTCCACCAGAGATCCTGCAGAGCTGCTGCCAGTCAGACTTGACAATACTGACTGTGACAGACCAGGTCTGAAACATAATAAGGAAGCTTCATGTGTTCACTGGAAGGCATGTGCTGTTTGTGGGAAGGGGGAGCCTGGAATGTCCTTCTCCCAGCTCCCAAACACTGATGGAGAGAAAAACATCTGTCCAGTGACATTCCTATATATCAGTTTTAAAAAGAATAGAAATAGAGCCAGTCTGGTGTAGTGGTTAAGAGCACGGGACTCTAATCTGGAGAGCCGGGTTTGATTCCCCACTCCTCCACTTGAAACCAGCTGGGTGACTTTGGGTCGGTCACAGCTCTCTGAGAGCTCTCTCAGCCCCACCCACCTCACAGGGTGATTGTCATGAGAATAACAATAACACACTTTGTAAACCGCTCTGAGTGTTGTCCTGAAGGGTGGTATATAAATCAAATGTTATTATCATGTTATTGTTAGTTAAAGCACCCTTAAGTACACATTAACCATTAGTAAATACAGATATTAGAAAAGAAAAAAAGATATTAGAAAATACAGATATTAGACCATCTAGTAAAAACACCAGCATACAAGCATTAATATTAACATATAAACACCAAAAATGCAATAATTAAGAAGAAATTACTGACAAAATACATAAACACAGATTTGAGAAGCTAATCAAAGTGTCTGCACCATACATATCCTTGAGATTCAACAACAACAACGACGACGACATTCGATGTATATACCGCCCTTCAGGACAACTTAATGCCCACTCAGAGCAGTTTACAAAGTATGCTATTATTATCCCCACAACAATAAATAACAAAAAAACCAATAATTCAGCATTAAAGAGTCCCCAACTGTCTCTAGGAGGGAGGGAAATGAGTAATTAATGGTACATAATTGATAAACTTGAACTTTTAACCCCTCGGAGTATATACTAGATAAATAAAGTACCGTTCATATAACTTTATTTGGCATTCTAGAGATCTCTAAACTGTTTCTATTTTTCTTTCTGTACTTTTGTATACACAGATGGTACCTCCTCCAGAAGATGATCGCTGACTGTGTGGAAGTTTGTTTCCTTTGACTATATTCAGGGCTTTTTTTCTGGGAAAAGAGGTGGTGGAACTCAGTGGGTTGCCAGCACAGGGGGCAACTCCTGGCGGGAGGTGATGTCCCTGGTACCACATGCACATGCGCAAAGTGTGCGCATGCTCCCAGGACCACACAATGGGTCAGCTGGAACAAGGGGGGAGTTTTTTAAAGTTTATATCACCCTTGGTGAAAATGGTCACATAGCTGGTGGCCCCACCCGCTGATCTCCAGATAGAGGGGAGTTTAGATTGCCCTCTGCACTGCTGAAGTGGCGCGGAGGGCAATCTAAATTCCCCTCTGTCTAGAGATCAGGGGGTGGGGCCACTGGGCATGTGACCATTTTCAAGAGGTGCCGGAACTTCATTCCATCACGTTCCAGCTGGAAAAAAGCCCTGACTATACCCATTGTTTGATATCTCTGTACATGTAAACATTGAAGATTTTAGAAGCCTAATAGTTGCAGCCCAAATCTGGCTTTGAGCTCTGATGTAGCTCATAAGAATGGCTATCCCAGCCCAATAAAGAGTGGGCAGATTGTTCATGCAAAATCTTGTCACATGGGTCCGAATTTTCTCCTGCTTAAATTGTTGATGGAATGGAAACTGCTAGTGCAATCTTTATGAGAGGTTACACTGGCACTTCTGCAGCTCAGCAAAGGTGCTCATTGGTGAGCAAGGCCGATGGCACACCAGCAGTACCCAAGGAACTCATCACAAGGTACACACAATTAACATGGACTGGTTTAAATTGTTTCTCATGGGATGGACCCAAAGGGTTGCTGTTGGAGATCAGCTGTCTCCAGAATGGGAGCTATCTTGCAGGGTTCTGCAGGGTGCAATCTTATCTCCCATGTTATTCAACCTCTATGAAAACCCTTTAGGAGAACTCATTCGCAGCTATGGAGTTAGATGTCACCAGTAGAGATGGGCACGATCCGCATTACGATCGAAAAAAACCCACGATAATGGTGATCACGCGATCGTGACCTGGCAGATCGTGGCCAACGATCCAGTGATCGGGAGAGGCCTAGATCGGGGCGATCGGGCTCGGTTCGGGTATCCTGACACTCAGGCACCAGCAATCTATTCCCCTGGCAATGGAGCCAGGGGAATGCCTGAGCTCTGTTTGCCCTCCTTCTGTTGCCCTGGAAACCCGAATGGAAGCCCAGCTTTCCTTGATCAGCAGGGCTTCCTTCCAACCACGGAGCAGCAAAGCAGTCACAAGTTGGGAGAAGACACCCAGGGGAGGGAGGGGGAAGGGGGTGTTCTGTAGCCATGGGCACTCCAATCTCATCCCTGCAAACCCTGATAGGCAGCTCTGATGGCCAAACACAGACCTCCTGTGTTGCTGAATGGGACCCATGCCGTGGGCTCCCAGGCTGAGTTTCACTTTCTGCGAGCAGTGGAGTGGGACAGAGCTCTTGCTTGCTACTTGCTAGCCTTTGGAGAGAGAGAGAGAGAGACTGAGAGAGTCGGCTGCCACCACAACCCACCTTCCCACATAGCTGGGAATACCAGCGTGCCCTGCTGTGGCATCCACGACCCACGATCCACGGCTTGGGAACAGGAGATGATCAGTGTGGATCGTTAATTCGGGATCGTCGCCAGCGCCAATCCACGATCAGCTGAATTGTTATTTTTTTTTGGATCATGCCCATCTCTAGTCACCAATATGCAGATGACACCCAACTCTATATCTCGCTATCCAGGTCCCCTCAGGATGCAGTAAAAATCTTAGATCGCTGCCTGACAGCTGTGGTGAAATGGCTAAAAACGAACACATTGAAACTGAAACCAGACAAGATGGAAGTGACGTCTGTTGAGAAGGCAGAGATCTTGAAGGATATTTTACTTCACACTTTCGATGGAGTTCGTTTGACCCTTGCAGACATGGTTAAGAGCCTAGGGGTTATATTGGATCCAGTGTTACTACTAGAACAAGTTAAAGCAGCTGAAAAAATGTCTTTTACAACCTCACTGTAGCCTGGAAGATGGCTTCTTACCTCAATCTGGTCAACCTGGCCACCTGGATCCATGCTATGGTAACATCAAGATTTAACTATTGTGATGCACTATACATAGGTCTCCCATCCAAATTAACTAGGAGACTCCAATTGGTGCAAAATGCTGTGGCATGACTGTTATCAGGAGCGAGCAGGAGCATGAACATCATCCCCATTCTGCAGTCACTCCATTGGCTACCAATCAGCTACTGTGCTCAGTTCAAGTTATTGGTTATCACATACAAAGCTCTTCATGGCCTTGGCCTGGCATACCTACAGGACTGCCTCCCTCTGTATGTTCCTCCATGGCAGCTTCATTCATCTGAACAGGGTCTCCGGCAGGTGCCACCCTGCACATGGGTGAAATCAACAGCAGTCCGTACATGGGCTTTCTCTGTGGTGGCCCCTACCCTGTGGAACAGCCTGCCTAAGGAAGTCAGGAGAGCCCCCACTCTGCTAGCTTTCTGCGAACAATGCAAAACAGAATTATTCAAAAGGGCCTTTGTATTGTAAGGAGGGTCTCTGAGATGCTTCGCTAATGAGTTAAGGACCATAGACTTCACCACTATGTTGCCTTACGTACTACCTATTGTGTTAAATACGTGTTCCTACGCTCCTTGTGCTTCATGTGGTCTAATGTCAGCCCTAGAATTGCTTATGTTCTGTTTCAGCATTTGTTCAACTCTGTATTGGATTCTTACTAATGTGATGTCTTTGTAAAATTGTGTGTATTTACCCTATGGCGTTGTTTATGAAAATGTCCTTGAAGTTGACTGAACTAATCTCACACTGTGTAATCCGCCTTGGGTCTCTGAGAAAGGTGGACTATAAATGACATATATAAAAATAAATAAAATAAAATAAAGCTGAAACCATCTTGCATTGGGAGTCTTGAAAAGAGAAACCTCATGGAGAATAAAAGCAACACTTCTCCCAACCCTAGTTCCACAGATTGAAGTTGACAATGGAACCAGCTGGAATTACTTTAGTCAGACTGGCATTGTCAAAATCATCCTGCCAGGTCGATTTTATTACCCACCGATACATCATGTAACAAGGAGATCTTAGTCCTAATAAACCTGGCATTACTCAGTCTCAGAGCCAAAACAGATGAGACGCCTGATACGTGGAGGACACTTGTTGGTTTCCTGCAAGGATACACAGGAAGTGTAGTGAGAAAGAACCTCTGCCAGCTGAGTGGCCTCAGTGGCTGAAAGTGGAGAAAGGGAAGTGGCAACGGTTGCAGCTCAGCTGGGTTTGGAGGTGGCGCTCACTGCTTCCAATTGCGCCCCTTGCTCCCCTAAATGCACTTGGCAGCCAGAGGGGGCTGAGCACATTGGCGGCGGCAAGAGGGACAAGGTGGCTGCAGCTGGGGTGAGCTCTCACGCTGAGGGCTGAGAGCCGAGTGGGGGGTGGAGAATGATTCACGGCTGCTGAGCTGGGGAAGAGCTGAGCGCACCTGCCCTGCCCTCACTCTTACGGGGCTACCAGCAGCAGGAGGATGGACGGCACAAGAGCAGGGAGCCCGCATGGGCCTCGCACCTTGGGTGCCTGGCTGAGGCACTCCTGCCACTGGGGCGCAATTGGAAGCAGCGCACGCCACCTCCAAGTCCAGCTGAGCTGCAGCCACCCCACTTCCCTTTCTCTGCCTCGAGCCACTGAGGCCACACTGGAGGGGCTCGGCTGCTCCTCACAGGTGAGGAGGCTATGGAGTGTTTTTAGGGGAGCAAGGGGAGCTGGTGGGAGCGAGGAGCTCTCCCTCTTCTCCCTGGCATAGGTTCTTTCTCACTACATTTCCCATAGACCCTTGCGGGAAACTGACAAGTGTCCTCCATGCATCAGGTGTCTCGTCTGTTTTGGCTCTCAGATGCCTTGTTCATAAGTTACGGGAAAGCTGCACATGCATCCTAAATGTACGTGCAAACATCTGTTTCTAAATAAGAGCCACTTTACAAACGAAACCAGGGACCAAGTGATTTCAATCACATATTCAGCTGGGCATGTGTTGAATGTAACATGAGAATTACTCAATGTGTGTATAAAGAAAAATCAAATGTTTATTGTACATGGAGATCGTACGTGCATTCACTGTAACTTGTGAATAAGATTTAAGTTGAAAGGGGTTGGGGTTCACTGACAGACCCTCAACAGAAAACCCCAAGGATGGGATAGAGATTATTCATTTTTTAAATATATATATAGTCCACCTTTCTCACTGAGACCCAAGGTGGATTACACAGTGCAAGTGAAATACAGTATAATCAACAGCTATGACATTCACTGAGCAAAAGACAATAATGAACAACAGTTAGGACATTCAGTGATCACATACAATAGGATATGGCAGCAGAAAGTTTGAAAACAAGCATAAAGGCGAGTACAGAGATGAAATATTTCTGAAACAAAGCTTAACTAATCAACATGGAATGTTTAACAACATGGAAACTCCCTAGTAGGAGCATCTCTACATCAGCAAACAGTATCCAACAGCATAGTCAATAGTCTCTGTTCCTACCAAGGTATCTCTTTGAGCTATCTCTTATGACCCAGTCCTACAATCAAGGGAGAAGTTCTTCCTGAATAATTTAATTTTGTATAGTTTGCAGAAAGCCGGGAGGATGGGACCTTTCCTGACCTACTCAGGCAGGCCATTCTATAAGGTGGGGGATGCCACAGTGAAAGCACGTGTGTGCCCAACTGAAGGTTGACATCTGCAGAAGGCCCTGTTCAGATGAGCGAAGCTTCCATGGCAGAACATGGAGGGGCCAAGGCCATGAAGGGCTTTGAATGTGATGGTCATGATGACCTTGAACTGAGCCCAGTAACTCATGGGAAGCCAATGGAGTGACTGCAGAATGGGGGTGATATGCTTGCTCCACCTAGCTGCTGAGAGTAAACGAGCTGCTCCCAACACATCTGTGCTTACCTGTAAAATATTTATTACTGAAACTACCTGTGAGATCTAATTTAATTTAGGGATTTATATACACCCTAACCATTACAAGATAGTGCCTCATCTTCCTTTCTCCAGTTGTAAAGTGAGAGCAATAATAATCTGTTCCAGAGAGTTACAGCTGATTTGCAGTGTTGCAAAGAGCTGCAAAGCTGCCGTAAAGCAGTTACAGAAATATCACTAATGTCATTGTGCCCCATCTTTCCTTCTCTTTCTCCGATTCACAGCAGACGTGGAAAGCAGCCACATCCTCAAATGCAGAGGAAATAGTCTTTTGCATTCTAAACCCAGGGAGTTTGTTCCTTTCGTCTTTTCCTGCGACAGCACAGCATCAGTGTTCCCCAGTGCAAGTTAATCATCCTCTAGAACACCAAAATTGTGGTTTTAAAACATTATTAAAGATGCTTTGTACATGAAAATTTAATTTTTAAAATGTGTTTACAAGACACTCAATGATGTGTGAGATTATGCAATTATTCCATAACTGCACTTCATTAATTAATATTTTAATTAAAGCGTAATTTGATTTTTTTTAGATTATATTTTAGGACACCTGCACACCTTTTATGCAATGCATCATGCTTAGGAGAAAAACTGAAAGATATTTTGCAAATCACTGATTTCAAGAAGCACTCAAAATGGAAAAGATGAGAGGCATAGAAAACGGTACAACTGAAAGGTTGAAAAAAAATCAAGGTTTTATTCTGATGTATAGTGTTTAAAGATCTCTGGGGCAGAATTAGTGGGAAGTGTGGCATAAAGCAATACTCCACCAAGGATAGGATTGCCAGCTCTCACCTGGCAAACAGTGACAGACTAACCTGGAGGGAGGCTTGCTATCGATGTCATAATGGCATTGATAACAAGCTCACATCACTGTCAATGCACTGACATCATTCCTCATGCACCCAGAAATGACATCAGCATGTTCCAGAGGATGCTCTGGTATTTTTTGAAAACTCTATGATTTTACAATAGAATCTTTGAGAAATGCCAGAGCATCCCTTGTCACTTCTGATTTAAACCAGAAATGATGCTGGAGTTCCAGCATGAGATTAACTCACCAGGCCTCTCCCCTTTCACTCCTCCTCAGTTTCTTCCACCTGCATCCAAGACATGAGTGGCCACCAAAGTAAACTGCCAGGAGATTACCCACCATACTTCGCAAACCTAGTAGTGACAGTGACCGTTGGAAGGTGTCTACAAAAAAGACTGAGTCTTGGGGGGTACTATTTGTGGGAACTGACATTTTTTCTGGGATAAATGTGGTTTCCCCAACTGGCCCAACAGACTGGGCCAGTTCCAGACTGGAAAAATGGACCGGGGGGAAGGCTGAGGCCCCTTATCCACATGCACAATGGTCCTGATCCTAATTGGATTGTGCATGGTCCGGCACATTCAGGAATGGAGCAGAACCCTCAATTCATGTGTGGTGTTACGTCTGACACAGGGTGGGGATCCAGGCCCAACCTGTATACTCCGTAATGTGGGCATGAAGCAAGGCTCACTGGGGTAGTCGGGGGGGGGGTAGTTGTGAATTTCCTGCATTGTGCAGGGTGTTGGACTAGAAGAGGTACCTTCCAACTCTATGATTTTATGATTCTATGAAGAGGCAGTGCTTCCCCCATACAAAAAATTCCTTTCATCTAGAGAACTAGATGTCAGGGAGAAGAGCTCTTGCCTCACTTACAGCTTTTCTATGTAGGGTAGTCTCTGCTGGAACACAAGAGTACGGGATGTTCCCTGCCAGCTGCGGCTGATATAATTGTAAATGAGTATTGATAAAGTCATCTCAGAGGCTACATTTGCAAAAGGAAAGGGAATCATTTAAAATGAACGTGGAGGAAACATTAGTGTGTCATTGAGCTCGAGAGATTGAGAGAAATTTTTTTAAAAGGGAGTAATGCAAAGTAGATGAAGCAGAAGGCAGTTTAAGATATTTTAAGGTATTCTAATTTGCCTTTTCCTCTGAGGATCGCACTATGTGTTACATTTTCCTCATGTCCTCCCCGAGTTCAACTTTATCAGCTGCACACAGCACATGTTGTGCATTCCCAGGCACGTGGAGCATGATTCAGGTAAGGCCCATAGAGCAGAAAGAGAAGGGGTCAAGCCTTCTCCCCTATGCCATTTTCCCAATCTGAGATTATATCCAGAGAACTGCTATTTGCCGCGCTGAGATAATTTATGTGTAGCCATCAGGGCATGTAAGTTTCACCAGTGAAGCAAATAGTGGCTCCTCAGGGCAATTTCAAGTTGGGGAAATGGCAGGGGGATGAAAACTTAAGCCCTTTCTCCCCTCACATTGGAATCCTGATACAAATCAAGAACGCACGTGCCTGGGGATTGAGTTCTGAGCATTGAATTTGCAAGACAAGTCTCAAATCCTTGCGGTGAAATCTCAGAGGATGCAAGGGAAATGTAAAGTATAGTTAGTTCCTCTGGTTTTCTTGGATACTGTTACCCACATCTTTCAGATCAGTCCTGCACTAACCTACCTTAGAACAAACTCTTTTAAGAACTGCAGACCTTACTTCTGCGCTTGGGCTACACAGCATCTCTCTCTCCCATCCCACAACAGTTTTCCACTGTATGATCTGCGTGGAGTCTCAGTGAGCAAAGCAGACTATAAATGAAGTGAGTAAGCAACTAAATGCCCTGACTTGGATAGCCCAAGCAAGTCTGATCTTGTCAGATCTCGGAAACTAAGCAGGGTCAGCCTTGGTTAGTAACTGGATGGGAGACCTCCATTGCCTGCAGAGGCAGGTAATGGCAAACCTCCTCTGTTAGTCTCTTGCCTTGAAAACCCCACTAGGGATCTCTGTAAGTCAGCTATAACTTCAAGGCACTCTCCACCAATTAAACAAACAAACAAGAGTTGTAGCTTGGCACGCTGCTGTCACTCCTGGGGAGGAGGAGAGAGAGGACTTGGGAAATGAAGCTTCTCCTTCTGAAAGGAATGGAGAACTTCTCTCACTCTCTTTCCTATGAATCTGGCTAATGTGTCTTCCATTCCCCCCCCCTTTTAAAACAAACAAACAAACCCTGGTCTGTCTCCCCTCCTCTTGCTTCCTGAGCTGGAGGAGGAGGAAGAAAGAGAACAGCTCTCATCACCTCCCCAAGCCTCAAATCTACTCTTGGGTGCCTGGAGGGCATAGTTGCAGCCATACACAGATGGAGACGCTTTCGCAGGGAGGGAAGCTGGTGCATGCATAACAAAGATGGTTTCTGTCCTATGTAGAACAGCCATGTCTGTGAGCACCGTCATCTCTAGCTGTGTGAGGCTGCAGCATCCCAGATTGTTTTTGAGGTCTGGAATAGTTGTGAAGAGCATTTCTAAGTGCCATCACAAGCCTATACCAGCTTCCTTCCGCATCTGGCCTTGTCCTCCTCTAGGTAGAAAAGCTGGATTTCTGGTGTCAAGTAGTGTTTAAGTATATGGGCTAGAGGACCTCAAGAGAGATGCCAGGTAAAAAAACCCACATGAATGACCACTGCATTTCAATTTTTTTTCTTGTGGGACCATTATCTCATTTGGGCTCCTACTGCAGTCTGGGCCAGGTTTACCAACTCATTTGTTCTTTGTGTAAACTAAGCATAAGAACTGACTTTTCCTTGTTAAGTTATAAGTTATCATTTCATTATTAACATTCCTAATAATAAATTGGATGACTTGGGCTCATCACAAAAGCAGCATAAACAGATAACCCACTGAAACTTTCTATATAATGTACCTGAGCTAGGCGACTGAACAATTGGTGGCTGGGCAGCTTCAGGGATTCCTGAATGACATTGCTCGTTGGGTCTGTTCTAGTATGGTTTCAGCTGTGGACATGGGACTGAAACAGCCTTGGCTGCCCTGGTGAATGGCCTGTGCTGAGAGGTAGGGCAGGGGAAGCTTAACTTCTCCTTAACCTCTCAGTGGCTTTTGATGCCATCAATATGGTATCCTTCTGGACTGTGGCTGGGAGCACTGATTTGTGGTGGCTTTGGCCTACCTTGAAGGTAGGTTTCAAAGAGTGGTGCTGGGGGAACTGCTGCTCTGCCCCTTGGCCTCTTGTCTATGGGGTTCCACAAGATGCTATATTGTTCCCCATGCTTTCCAACATCTATGTAAAGCTGCTGGGAGAGGTCATCCAGAGATTTGGGCTGAATTGCCAGAAATATGCAAATGACACTTAGCTCTATCATGTGCTTCCAGCAGATCCTTGAGAGCCTGTGGAAACCATGAACAACCACGAACTGCCAAGAAGCAGTTTTAGAATGGATAAGGGCTAACAAGCTGAAACTTAATCTTAACCAAAAAGAGGTGATGCTGGTGGAGGGAAGGTTTGACCCAGGAGTGGAGCTGTTTCCTGTTCTGCATGAGACTACACTCCCTCTAAAGGAGCAGGTTTGTAGCCTGTGGGGTGCTGCAGGAGCTGAGCCTCCTGTTGGATAAGCTGGTGGCCAGGGTGACCTTCCCTCTCTTCATGTTATAGTGAATGCATGTGTCCGGGGTCTGAGGCACAGCCCCCGGCCTCAACAGGAGGAAGCAGGGGGAGGCAGCCGGGAGACAGCAGTCCTGCCGCCTCAGCCACGGCCATAACCTGCCTACACCAGAGGAGAGGGGCAAAGGGCCAAGGCCCCAGAGGGCTAGAGGAGGCAGGGAGAGGCAAGCTAGTCCCACCCTCCAGGGGGAGGATAGGGGGCTAAGCAGAACAGAGGGAGAGGGCAAAGGCAGGAAGAATAGGGACCCAGCAGCAGCCCAAACAGAGCCCTTGCCAACCAAGGAGGAGAAGCAGCCACAGCAGCTCAGAGCCACGCCCCAGCCTCCACCTCAGCCTGAAGACAGCAGCCTGGCTCAGGAGATGCTCACACCCAAGCCCCTCCAGGTGGAGCTGCTGAAGGCATTCTGTGGGAAGAGCTGGGCAGCCAGCCAAGGGGCCACAGCTGGGCCTACCTTCAGTAATCAGCTCAGCCAGAGAGGCCCAGTGGCCAGCCAACATAACACAGCTGTTGCTGATCCAGGCAGCCCAGCCAGCTACCCCAGCTGCAACAGCTTGAGACAGCCCAGGCCAATGCTGGGAGGCCAAGGAGGGGTGTGGCCTGGCAGGCAGAACCTGCAAGGAGGGCGGGGTGGTGAGAGAAGGCCCTATAAAAGCTGGCTGGGAAGAGCTCTGGGGTGGTGGGTGCAAGCGCGGACGCAAGGAGGAGAGTGGATGAAGGGGGAGGAGATGGCAGAGACCAAGGGGAGTGGGTGGCACATGTTCAGCGGGCCATCGAGTGGAGTGAGAGGGAGTCTGGGTGATGTATACCACCCCTCCATCCACAGAGCAGGGTCCCGCAGAATCCCTGGCCCCCCTTTGATGTCAGGAGCAGACCGCCCAGCACCCCACCCAGCGGCGGCTGCGGCAAGCCCTGACAGCATGTACATCCTGCATTAACTTACATACTTTTGTTTGCATCCGCTTTATAAATGAAATCAGGGGACAGTATCTAGATAAATATGGGGTTTCAGTCTCATGCTGAGCTGTACATGGATTGAATGTAACACGAAAATTACTCAGTGCACATGAAGTATATGCTGTACACAGATTGTATGAGCATTCACTGTAACTTGTGAATAGCGCTTTTGTAAATTAACCAGAAGAACATGACCCTAGCCTCTCTTTCCATTCCATTTTTTTCAATAGCCCCAAATCAAGCCTTATATATTTTGTAAAGGTCCTTATTTCCGCTGAACAATATAGGACTCTTAGTATTGCATTTACAATGCAAGCGCTTTAATATTTGCATTTTAATTATGCAGTTAAAACATTGCATCTCTCTGAAATGGCTGAATTGAAAATAACAGAATGGTTGCGGTGGCACCATAATTCTGCCCTCATCTTTTCCCTTCTAGTATTTATACAAATGCTGGATATTTTTTTCTGACTACTATTAGTGGAGAAAGCAGGAAAACACATTTTTTCGGTTCATTGTCAGATACTATTTCCTGTTAAATGTTCATTTTTTCAGACACTTTCCCTCCCAAATGCAAGGGCTGGTTTCCCCCACCCCCCTTTTCTATTTTCTCCCCAGTCCTGCATACAATATTGATTTAGGAGGTTTCAAGTCCACAGAGAAAACATGGCTCATCTCAGTGATTATGCTTTTGTACGTGACGTAGGATGAAAAAGGATTATATGTGCCTAGTGCAGGAAGAACAATCAGCATTCCGACTAGCCAACAGAGGAGAAAAATTAAAGTGCAGCAGGAACAGATTAGAGCACGTTTCAGATTGGATGACAACTTTGGGCTTCCCTCTTTAGAATACAACCAGCAAAGTTCATCCAGGGCAATAATATCTAGCCGTATGGTCTGCAACGAGGAAATCTGAGATTAAAAACACCTTGAGATTTGTGATTGCTAAAAATGCATGCAGCATTCGCTCTCCCTGCGTACGGACAGCTCTTATTTGTTTCTATATTTGGCACTGACTCATCGTGCCATAGCTAAGCTATGCATGCGTGAGATGTCAGGTGCACCAGAGTTTACATCATCTGTCATGCTGATGCATGAAATTTTTAAACCTGACCTTGACAACAATTCAGCAGCATGAAAAGGCAAAGGGCAAGCATCAAAATTTTCAGACAGAAATGAAATCACATTGTTGGCAAGAACATTTCCCAGCTGGAAGCTCATCCTCAGAATTTATTCAGAGGGCTGGTTTAAAAAAAATAATGAGACAGAAAATGAGTTAGCGCAATTATATTTATTTGCTGAAAACCATAGGTCAGCACAAACCAATGTTCATTGCAAACAACAGCCAATCAGCAGTGCAATCCTATACTGTGTTACTCCAATGTAAGCCTGTTGAAATCAATGGACTTAGAAAAGAGTAAGTTTGCATAGGATTGCACTGTTAGATAGATAACAAATAATAATTAGAACTAGATTTTTAAATTTTTGGTGTCCTTTCTCATAGATCAGAACAGATGTCTGTAGATATCCTACTTTCAGGAAACACTTTCTGCCTCTTTTCATCTGCCTTTTCAATCCCTTTTCAAATACTAATGTGAAATATAAGCATCAGTTGGGGGATATATGCTAGAGGGGGAAAAGACATTAATAGAATAATACACATCTGGAAAAGGAAGTATGTCCTGTTATGTCAATCTAGGTGGTGTGCTTTGTAGTTACAGTGTGGTTCTAGTAGCTGGTGTGTCTTGCTAAAGTCTTGCTCATTGAGGCACAGAGAGCTAAGGCCCAAACCAAACAGGACGCGAGAGATTTTAGCTGCAAAAAGCAGCTTCTAGCTTATGAGCCTGCCTTATACTGACTGAGACCTTTGATCCATCAAGATCAGTATTGTCTACCCTGTCTCCAGGTGGACATCTTTCACACTGCCTGATCTTTTTAACTGGAGGTGCCTGGATTGAACCTGGGACCTTTTGCATCCAAAACATGTGTTTTGCCACTGAGCCACAGCCTCTGCCTACTAAGATGTACTGTAGCACCGGAGGAAGGCTGCTGTAAGCCCCGGAAACAAAAAAGACAGGCACCCATATTATGCATTGCTTCATTTCCTTATTTTGCTTTCACTTAGACCCAGATCTGCTAAGCCATGGTTGCCTGGTGAATATTCATGGCACATTGGTTTGTTCTCACTATGGTGTCAAGTTGCTCCTGTGTTCCTATCCACGGTCTCTAATCATTAAAGAGAAGGATTGTCACTTTTTTCTCATAGAGGTGCTGTGTCTATAACAAAAACATGACAGGCAGAAATGGAATGGCTGCAGCTTTCCCTTAGTTATTTCAGTTCAAGGTACTGATCCTGCATCCCAAAGAATGGGAGCTAGCTGCCCCCCCCCAATTTTGCATGCTCCATTTCACTGGAACTTGCTCTTAAGTGAAAATGCATGAGATTGGAGCCTGAAGCCACACAGCAAAAACTTATTTATTTCCACTGACTAAATATTAACCCAAAGTAATATCTGATATCCCCGTCTAGAAGAGAGGATCGTAAGCCACCTTGAATTACGTGGAAATGCAGAGTATAAATGTTTCAATAAATAACTAAATAAAGATGCAGAGGAGTTAGCCGTGTTAGTCTGTAGCAGCAAAATAGTAGAGAGTCCAGTAGCACCTTTAAGGCGAACCAACTTTATTGTAGCCTAAGCTTTCGAGAGCCGCAGTTCTCTTCTTCAGCTGTATGCATCTGACAAACAGAGCTGTGGCTCTTGAAAGCTTAGGCTGCAATAAAGTTGGTTCGCCTGAAAGGTGCTACTGGACTCTTGACTAAGTAAAGATGCTCAGGCTTGTGCTTTGGTGACCCTCAACAGAGGGATTTAGACCTTGGGAGAACCCCTCAAAAGCATCTCTTTACAGGCCACACAAGCAAGTTCGTACTGGTTCTGTGGGTGTGCTATGTGCCATCAAGTCCCTCCAGCCTATGGTGACCCTATGAATGAAAGACCTCCAAAGCATCCTATCATGAACAGACTTGCTCCAGTCTTGCAAACTGGAGGACATGGCTTCTTTATTGAGCCAAGCCAGCTCTACATACAGGGGAAATAATACCTGCATCCAGGGCTTTTTTTCAGCAGGAATGCAGTGGAACGGAGTTCCGGAACCTCCTGAAAATGGTCACATGGCTGGTGGCCCAGGGGGCGGGCCACCAGCCATGTGACTATTTTCTCCGAGGGCAACCCACTGAGTTCCACCACCTCTTTTCCCAGAAAAAAAAGCCCTGCCTGTGTCAACCTATATTTATGTTGTTTTTCAGATTTTTTAAGGAATTCCTTAGAATTACAGCTTTTTTAAAAAAGCAAAAGGTACCCTGAGGATTGAGAAAGAAATGTATAAATATATCACCAGGAGAAGAAGTATGATATTATTAATAAATAAGGAGGGGTGAAATGAATAATGATTAAAGTCATGAATATACTAAATTTCTTTCTAAGTCTGTCTTTAAGAAGAATAATGAGGGAAGGAAGTAATAAAAAGATATCTGCAAAAGGGCTGGAGAGGCAGGAGAGCTCTCTGTTTTGGCTGTCAACCAAGGCATTGAAATGAAGTGGCTCCACTGCTCAGGTGGGTCATCTGTAAATTACAGCATCAGATTTTGAAAAAACCCAGGGCTTCAAGCCTATAAAATGCCAAACCAGCCAGGTTTTTCTGTAACCTTGCTCTTTGATTATTCAGAGTGGCTTTTCCTCTCTAGGTCTTGGTGCAACCTGGGTTATGATGGCTGTCAAGTGCCTTTTGTGTCAAATAGGCCAGCGAGGCATGCCACATCCACCTGGCTCCATGCCAAGCAGCATGTGACATGAGAGATCCATTGATTGGATTTTCTGATAATTTTATATCAGCACTTCCAACAGTGCAATCCTGTGCAAGAGTTGCTCATCTCTTTATACATTAATGAGAATGCAGGACACAGCCAGGCTCCCCACCCCTGGGCCTGTAAGAATCTCACATGACTTGTGGGTTCTCCTTAATTCCCTTACAGACAGTGGCCATTTTCACACTGTTTACCAGCCACAGAACATTGTGCCAAGCCCCTGGAATGACAGCATCTTCCTGGTGTGATTTCGCACGAGCACTCAGTTCTCACACGAAATCATGCCAGGAAGACGCTGTCGTTCTGGGAGCTTGGCGCAATGTTCCGTGGCTGGTAAGCAGTGTGAAAACGGCCAATGTCATACATGGAGAAGGCATATCTAGTTTCCCTCTGAGACCTCCTGAGCTGTGGGGGTGCATTGTCGGGGTGCCCAATGGGGAAATCAGACCAAATGGGGACACCAGGTCATTTCAGATCAGGAAAATGTGGGAGGGAGGCTGAAGCCTTCTCTCCACATGTGTTGCAGTTGCCAGCCAAATTGGTCACTACTCATATGGGAATGGAGAACAACTTGTTAGGCACAGCGGTGGGGACCCCAGACCCAACCTGTGTACCCCATAATGTGTGGATAAAATTTGAATGTGACAGAGTAATAATACTGGGAAGGGAGGTTTAAGCCCCTTCCTCAAGGAGGTGTTAGCCCTGCAGTAAAAAAAATAAATAAAAGTCCTCACAGGGTGTTGCCCCAATCAATAATAATACTTAGGAGAAATATATACATGATGCTGGAATTCTGAACTTAATGTCCAGATGTGTCATTTAAATCTTTAAAAAGTAGCTGGGCATGGGGTCTGATATGTACTCGGGATATGGCAATCATTAATCATAACCCCCACAGCCATTTTAAATGCCAGTAAGAGGGGGGGGGGAACAGGTATGTGCCTTATGACTCTCCTCCTTACTGCAAATTTAAGCAGTGGAGGAGGAGGGGCATTTTGATCAGGGGTATGATGTGGAGGCAAGAGGAAAACCATTCCCTCCTCTGCGCCAGGTCCTGATCCTAGCTAGGCCTCCCATAGCAGTTTTTCAGGGTTAAATTACGTATCTGCATTTCTCCGGATCCACGTGACAAAATCCATGCAGCAGAAACGTGGCCACCATGAGGACTTTGGATCAGATGTGTGACTGGAGTTCCATGCTGGGAATTCAGTTCTGTATGATTCTAACTGAGACTGTGGCACATGGTGGGGAAGGAGATTGTTACCTGTGCCATTCTTCTTAACTGAGAATACCCCAGAGAGCTGCATTTGTATCTGTTGGGGAAACTTATATGTACTGATACTACAGTGTGTTTAAGCTAGGATTGTGCAATGTATACCTTGCAACTATGGAGGGTGCGGATTGCATGTTTGGAGCCTAGGTGCATGAGATGTATGTTTCTGGCCCCTATGCATAAGTTACAATCAACAGATAGAGGTAGGGAGTCAGACGAACGTTCATTACCTTTTTTCCTTCTTTATACTTACATTTTTATTAAATTTGACCTTCTGTACAAGGCTAATGTCAAGAGAATTCTTCATACTTTGCCTCAAGGTTAATTAATTTCAGCTCCCATGCAAAAGGCTCTCTGTTGTGAACATTATTCTGGCGTCAGGGTTCCAACATAGTACACACTCATACGAACGTTACAAAATCCTGATAGATCAGACCTGTGGTCCACGGAATCCCGTTCCAGTTTTACACACTGGCCAACCAATTACCCTGGAAGGCCAACAAATAGAGCATAGAGGCCAAGGCTTCCCTTGAAGTTGCCATCATGAGTGTTCCCAGAGAAACTGTGTTGCTCCTCACCCATGATGTCATGACATTATCCAGTAGCAGGGGTCATTTCGTAGAAAAAGAGCTGGAGGAACTCATTAGCATAACTCATTAGCATATGCCACGCCTCTTGCCATCACCAGAAATGTCATTAATATAACTGATTTGCATATGCCACACCCCCTGACATCACCTTTTCTGTCAGTTTTGGACCCAATCCTGGCCATTCAGGGCCAAAATTGGGCCCAAAATGGAAAAAAGGGGCTGAAATGGCTGAAAAGGGGCCCAAAATGGTCAGGATCGGGCAACTGATGAGTGTGAGAGTGATCCACCACCCATCAGAGGCCCGATCCAGGCCGTTTTGGCCCCAATCCAGGTCAAAATGGGCCCAAAATGGCCAAGAGTCAGGTGGGCAGGGCCACCTAACATGTGACCTCTTTGGGGAACTGCCGGAACTGCATTCCTGTGCATTCCCCCTCGAAATGAGCCCCGCCCAGTAGGTTCCAAAGACACCCATGCGGCTACACTGATGCTCTTCATTACAATGTCTCTTCGAACTAGGGGAAGAACAATGTTTTCCTCAGAAACAATATATAAAGTGCAGTGACTCTGGAAAAGAAGTACTTCCTTGAGGGAAGACATTAGAATCCTACACAACAAATGGGCATTTGTTGCACTATAAATCAATGGTCTCAGAAAGCCCCTAAGAAGGCTAAAATCAATCAGTAGATCAGGGGGATACATGTCTCTCCAGAAGGAACCTGCCAATATATATACTTTCTGAGTAGTTATTGATAAAAATCATACGGAACTGTGGATGCACCAGATAAGAGCAGAAAAACAGACTCCAGACAGATCTTCAAAGAAGAATATCCCTCATGGCAATTAATGCTCAGACAGTCTGAATTCAGTCTCAGTTGAAATAAACAACCAATAAAGGGGGGGGGATCTCTAGGAACAGAATGAGCAACAGACCTATTAACAAAAGCAGAATGTTGATTGCAAAGCCGAGGTCTTCACCAGCACACTTGAGCCGCAGTAACACTTTGCCAAAAGTTTCAAAATGAATGGAGAACTCGGAAAGGTTGGCAATCTAATAAGGGAAGCTTTGTTTGGGTTTGCTCTTACAAAGTAGCTGTCCCCTGTAGTTTGTCCTGAGCATCTGGTAGTTAGAGACGCATGCTTCTGTGTGCATTTCCCCATCCCACTGTCACAAGCTGTTGGGGTTTTGCCCTGTCCTGTCCTCCTCCTCATCCAACTCCTCAGGAGAGGGAGATTCCTCAAGGGAAGAAGAGTCCCCTGTGGTGCCTGACATACCTCAGGCTCTTTGTCTCCCAAAATATTCTGGAGAAGACAGCCTGCCATCTCGGCCACAAGCAGTTCCCATTCAAAAGCCAGAGATTCAGGTGGATCAGAAGTGCCTTTCCAGCCAAGGGACAGAGTCTCAGGCAGATCAGGAGCCCCTCTGTTGTCCCTTCCTTCCAGGAACAAAGAAGGTAAAAAGCTTGGGATGGAGCCTGGACCAGGTGGAGAAGTATATGTCTGGCACCAGGGCCTTTCCTCCTCTAGATGCAGACAGGGGGAAGATGCTAGTCCTTGCGTCTTGGAAGGACTGGAGACCCAGCTCTGACTAGAGGAAGAGGTAGGGTTATCAGTTCCCTGTGTAAGCCTTCAATTGAGCTCTAGCCCTTAGTGTTTCAACAGCTCTCCAAACTAGCTCATGCTAAATCCTGGACAGCTCCTTCAAGAAAGGCTCTTGCTCTCCACCTCCTGGAGTTCTAACACTGAGGTTCAAATTCTGCTTAGCCTGATCTTGGCAGCCTGTCAAAAATCCTGTACCTTCATCTCCAGTGGACCAGGAAGAGAATGGGACACAAGCAAACTGCTAAACTTTTGATGGTATTGCTCTCAGCTTCACTGACCCACTGAAACCCCCTCACCATGGCCGATTCCAGACGGGCACAAATAGAGCGAGTGCTTTCTCTTTTTCAGCGACCCCACTCGTAAAAACCCTCAATTTCCCGTCCCGGCTTACCTGCGGTCCATGGCGCTCAGTTGCGCTCTATAAGCGGACGGTGTGAATGTGGTATTGCGGGTTTGCACACTTCTGGACGCTTCGTTGCCGCAGTGAGGCCCTCCCCTTTCCCTCCTTCCTTTGCCGGCCAGCCGGCAACAATATTCTCTTAATTTTTTTTTTTAAACCGGGCACCATTTGCGCAGTCGCACGTTTCCGCACATCGAACTGCGCAAATGTGCACAAATGCACAAACGCACAAAAGCGCACAAAAGTCAATGCTGCATATTCGCATACTTGCACATTTGCGCATTTGCGCAAAACACAATTTTTTTTAAAAAAAAAACCGAAATGCGAACCAATGAAGGCCCCCGACGTCAACTGTGACGGGGAGGAAACAACCAATCCCGGGTACCTCAGTTGGCCATGCGAACATCCGGAAGTGGGATGGCATGGCACGCTGCAAGACAAAGCGGATGGAGACGAAAGTGAACGTGTGGCCGGTAAGCGATTATTTCCGCAGAAAAACTGCAATTTCTGGCCATCTGGAATCGGCCCATGTTAAGTCCACTAGGTGACCTTGGGTCAGTCACAGCTTCTTGGAGCTCTCTCAGCCCCACCCACCTCACAGGGTGATTGTTGTGAGGATAATATAACACTTTGTAAACTGCTCTGAGTGGGCATTAAGTTGTCCTGAAGGGCGGCATATAAATTGAATGTTATGTTATTATTAAGGAGTGTATCCAAGAGGGAGATAATGCCACTAATACTTGTCATTAAGCCATTTTCTGCTAACTCTACTTCTGTCTGGTGGTATTGGGTAATAGACCAGCCAGTCTACACCAGCTCTGCTCCCCCAGGGTTGGTCACAATGTGCTATCGTATATGTATGAGTGCATACTTAGGGAAAGGTTATCTGGCAAAAGTCATAGCTCTGTACCTGGAAAAGGTGTCGGGTTCAAGTGCTGGCATTTCCAGTTAAATAGATCTTGGAGAAGACCTCAATCTGAGACACTGGAGTGCTGATACCAGTTGAAATAGAATGCATTGGGCTTGAATTCCAGTTGCTGTGGGGGGCCAAGGAAGTTTGTAGGCAGACTCATAGGTTAGATTTTTGTAGGGCCAACTTCTGTGAACTTAGAGGCTTGATGAGAATCATTCCATGGGGGAGTGTGCTGGAAAGGAAAGGAGCAAGTGAAGGGTGGGCTTTTCTCAAACATGAGCTTTTGCAAGCTCAGGCCCTTCAAAAAAACAATGTGGTTGAACAGATTGCTCCAGAATAAGGTAAGGGAGAAAAAGGAAATGTTCAGGAAATGGAGAGAAGGACAGACCTCTAAAGAGAAATATATGAGGGTTACTAGGTACTGCAGATCAGCCATCAGGGAAGCCAAAGCTCAGTATGAGCTGAGTCTGGCCAGGGGGGCTCTCTACAATAAGAAAAACTTCTACAGATATTAGAGAAGTAAACACAAAGTAAAAGAGGCAATTGGACCACTGTTTAGAGTGGAAGGAGAAACTCTGATGGAGGACAGAGAAAAAGCAGACAGGCTTAATGACTTTTTTGCCTCTGTTTTCTCCCTGAAGAACTCGAGCCCATCTAGAGATGGTAGACGACAGGACAGGACACCTGGGGGGCTAGCTGACATTGACAGAGAGGTTGTGGAGAAACACCTGGCTGCACTGGTTGAATACAAATCCCCTGGGCCAGATGGTGTGTACCCAAGAGTGCTCAAAGAACTTTCTAGAGAACTTGCAGAGCCTCTGTCCATCATCTTCAAAGCCTCCTGGAGGTCTGGGGATGTGCTACAAGTCTGGAGAAGAGCGAATGTTATCCCAATCTTTAAGAAAGGGAAGAAAGATGACCCAGGAAACTACAGGCAGGTCAATCTGACTTCTGTTGGTGGGAAGATATTAGAGCAGATTTTAAAGAGATCGATCTGTAAGCATCTGAAGGACCACTTAGTGATCCAGGGAAATCAACATGGTTTTGTCCCCAACAGATCTTGTCAGACCAACCTGGTTTCCTTCGATCAAGTGACGAGCTTACTGAATCATGGGAACTCTGTCAACATGATTTACCTGAATTTCAGTAAAGCTTTTTTTAAAAAATAATTTACCTGGATTTATTTAGTAGATTTATAGATGCCAATTAAATATATGTATATAATAAAGAATAAAAATATCAAGTATAATATAAAATGTAACAAGTATTAAATAGTATTAAAATCAATACAATCTATAATTATAAACAATTAATTTGAAAAGTATAATTTATAATTGAATCAATCAAAAATTAGAAATAATAATAATAATATATGATTTATAACGTTACTTTACACTTAGCTTACCAATCCCTTAAACCACACCAAATAAAGCCAACAACCCTCCTCTACTGTACAAACCCGCCTCCTTAATTTTTTTTAAATAAGGACAAACACAGAAGTAATCACGTTTACTAATACATTAATGAGCAATCCTATCGATTACAATATTAATAATAAATATTACTACTGCCAAAATATTGATAATTAATTATTAATAGGAATTATTGTTATGACTATAAGTTATATTGACAGAGGGTAGAAATGTAACTATGTCAAAATCTATTTTATAGAGAAATAATCGCACAGCAAGACTTCTTGGGAAGGTAGAGTTCCCTCCCTAAACCCAGACAAACCTTCTTCTATTTCCACTTCAATAATATTTTGTCCCCTTTTTGTTATTTATATGTTTGTTTATTTATTTTAATTTTAGATAAATAAAAGAATAATTATGAGATACTGAAGAGAAGAGAAAAAATAACCCCACCCCAATTTCCCTCCCCCTCTCACCAATCCCTCCCCTTCGTCTTATTCTATAAGTTAATGAGACTGGCAGCCCAATCCTAAGAACGGCGGGGAAAGTGAATAGGAACCGAACTAAGGCTTGCGACCGCGTATCTGGGCTTTACGCCCGCGTAAGTCGCCCTCCGCCCGCGCTGGGACGCGGCGCTGGCCCGCCGGCGGGCTTGCACTGGCGCAAGCCTCAGGCGCCCGGGCAGTGGCGTAGGAGTGGCGTAGAGCCCTGCGCTGGCGTGGGGGGAGGGTGGGGCCGGAGTTAGTCCGCTCCCTAAGCCCCTCCAGAAGCGGGAACGCCCACAGCGGCGCAAAAAAGCTACGCCACGGAAAAAGAAGGCGTAGCCCATAGGCACTCATGGAACAGCGAAAAACCGGCCCCCTCTCCGAGCGCCCAGCCCCGCCTCCATGGCCCGAAGGAGCATAGGATGCGAACTATCCCGGGGACCAATCAGCGTGCGCGCCCGGCGTAGACGAGCCCCCCTCTCCGCACCCAATCACCTGCGACCGTGCCCTACAAAACATCCGGCCAGCGCCGGCCAAAACCCTCAGGTAAGTGAGCACGTCGCCGGAGGCTCTGTCCGTGTGCTGCGTGGCGTTGCCCCTTTGAACACCAAACGGGGGTGAGGGCATTCACGGTGGCAGGCACAGAATGCACTCGGGGGACTTTGCGAAAAAGTGGGCGCACTTCCCATAAAAGGGAAGAAGTGCAAATGTCTGGCTTAACCCCCTTGCATGAGTCCAGTTAGATGTTGAGTTGTTCTTCCTGTCGGGGTAACGACAGGAAGAACAACTCAACATCTAACTGGACTCATGCAAGCTAGTTGCTTCCAACTAAGCACAAACAAATTAACCCTTCCGTGAGAGAAGGGAGTGACACTTGGCGAATTTACAGCAGCCTCTCCCGTTTCCTTGCAGGTACCCTGACTCCGGTATTCCCGCCTGGTGTTGACTGACGGAGCGCTGACAGGTGAGGTGGAGGTAGGGGAGGGGGGATTAGTGCAAACCGCCCATTCACCTGACCCCACCCGCTCACTTGCCGCTTCGGGGGAGGCCCAGCAGGGGTGGGAGGGCGACCATGGCCGCCCCTGGCCGCCTCAGAGGCAGGCGCCCCAGAAACCACATGCGACCAGGTGTTTGTTATGACCAGCTCACTCCTCCCTTAAAGGTAAAGGCTTGCCAAGGCTGAGTGCATCCTCGCCAGACTGCCGTGCATCAGCTGGTTGCTGTTTCCCTCGACTATGTGCATCCTCCCGGATGGCGGAGTGTGGGGCTTGCCTTGCCAGTGGAACGAGGCAAAGCCCACATGTGTCTCTTCCTCCCGCAGGCACGTCCAGGGCAGGGCTGCTCCCCCGCGTCCCTCCCTCCCCAAACATCTCTGACGGAGGGTTGGCTGCAGCCCAGGAAGCACTTTCACGCCGCGGCCTGCATCTCAGCACTGCCCCGCCGAGCGGGAAGGAGGGCTGTGCAGAATTCCCCGGCTCCCTTGCTAGCCTAAAAACAAGCCCACTTGTTCCAGTGCAATAAAACGAGTCGTAAAACAACTGCTTTCTGTGTCTGCGAGCCTGACTTCGTCCTCTGCCCCTCCCCCAACACTCCCGTCACATCTCCCCACTTGCACATTGCCACAAATGTATCTGACAGACCCCGTTCTGCCTCCCTGCCCCCTCCCTCCCCTCACAGTAACGTCAGGTAGAGGGTTGGGGCAGGGCATGTCAGCGGGGAGGGGGGAGCCACCGAGGGCGCTCGATCCCTGGTAGGGCGAGCAGCTGGCACCCAATAAGCCAGGGAGAGGGTGGCCGGGGGTGCTGCTGCAAGGGGGAGGGAGATGGCACGGGAAACAGTCCGCTCACTGGATCCCTAGCCCTATCAGTGAAGAAACTAGGGTAGCGGCAGACAGATGCCATATCCCAGGCAGGAGGTCTCGTGCGCCTGGGGAGGGTCGCTCCCGTTGCAGCCGCAGCCACAGCAACAAAGTCCCATGAGCGGCTGCCTCCCAAAGTGGGTCCAGCCCCTCAGGTGTCTGCGGCAGCCCCATTGGTCATTCCAACACCCTCCACCCCGCGGTGTCCCGCCTCACATCCAATCCTGCGGGGCAGTTGCCAGCCTCCCACGCCAACTTGCCATGGTTGTTGGGAGGGGTGGGGTGTGTCCGAGGCTGCGCGTGGCTCCGCCCTGGCCCGGTGCCGTCTCCTGCTTTCAGCATCCGTGGCCGCTTGCGTTGCCTTGCGGGGGGGGGACCCACTCCTAGGCTGACAGCCCCACCAATCCTGCAGGGCAGGCCGCTGGCCCCGCCCACAGGGGCAGTGGAGGAGTACGCCACCCGCACAAAGTGGCCGAAACGCAGAAGCCCGGGGTCCCCTGGCTGGCTACCACAGTGCTTCCCCCCCCCGGCCCGGGCCATGCAAGCTGAGTGGCCACCCCAGACCCCGGGAGGGGGAGGGGGAGGGGGAGGGCCCACCCAATGGCAAGTTGCACGAGTACCCCAACTCAGGGCGGCATGCCAGGCAGGGCAGGTGCGTCAGGGTGATATGGAAGACATGCCAGAGCGGCCCCTGGCCAGTCCTTGTGCATCCTTCTCTTTCCCCCCCTCCCTTTTGGAAGGGATGCGCTGTCAGCGCGGGCCTGGTCATGGGCCCCTGGCTGCCTGTCCTTCCAAATGGGCTCTGCCCAGTCCTGCCTCCCCATGGTCCCTTGACACCCACCCTCTCCTACACGCCTCCCCTTCCTCACGTCTGCTGGGGGAGGTGGGATGGTATAATAATAAAGGCTGATTTCTGTGCAACGGGTGTCTGTGGTCTTTGGCTTGGGACGGGGATGGGGCGGGCCCGCTGTTTCTGCCTCTTGGTGGCGGCTTCAGGCCCACCCTCCCCTTGGGCGTGACTTGGTGGCTGTTCCCTACTGCCGGGACTGGCTGCTGCCCTGGATTCCTCATGGCAGGGCACCTGCCAGTCCCATGCCAACCACTCTGGACACGGCCGCCACGGACTTGGCGCTGCGTTGGGCAAACAGTGGAAAGGCTCCTCGGACCACGCCCACCCCTCTCCTTCCCGACTGCGAGCCCCGCCCAACGCACGAGCCGGGGTGGTCTGCCGGCATGGGCGCAATTTGCCTGCTGCTCTGGGGCCTGGCCAGGATCGCGTGCTGCCCATTGGCTGCGCCTATCCTGGCCCCTCCCCCTGCTGCTTGTGGGGAACAGCGCCCTTTGGCTGCGCCCGGCGGTGGCCGCGCATCAAGCCCGCCCACAATGCTTTCTGGTTCTCCCAATTTGCATCTCTGCGCTGCTGCCGGGGCTGGCGCCGCTGCACTTCGCTGGCACAGGATACGGCCTGGCGGCGCCACTGCTCCGTCTGTGCAGGCACGCCGGCGTTGGGGCCGGCCATAGGATTGCGCTGTTAAATAAGGTAAAATAGTAACAATCCGTAACTGCCGTGCTCAGGTTAAGCAAGACAGTTATCAGCCTAAACTAACTACTTTAATTGTTACTTAGTGAAAGGAGCTTAGAACTATTCTAATTATTCTAAATTGGTTCTCCCAACCCCTATCCCATAACCTCTAAGAAGTATTTAAATTTACAAAGATACATATAACATCTATAAAGGTATATTAACAAAGATTACTACAGCTTCAGTAAGAGTCAGATGTGTTTCAGTAAAGCTTTTGATAAGGTTCCCCATGGCATTCTAATGGGTAAACTGGAAAACTGCAGACTTGACTATAGGACAGCTCGGTGGAGAGGGAACCGGTTAGAGGACCACACCCAAAGAGTGGTGGTCAATGGCGTTTCATCAGATTGGAGGGAGGTGCCCAGTGGGGTGCCGCAGGGCTCGGTTTGGGGCCTGGTACTTTTCAATATTTTTATCAATTATCTGGATGAAGGGGTAAACGGGCTACTCATTAAATTTGCTGATGATACCAAATTGGGAGGAGTGGCAAACACCCAAGAATATAGAGTTAAAATTCAACAAGACCTGAATACTCTGGAGAAGTGGGTGGTTGTGAACAGGATGCAATTCAATATAGATAAGTGCACAGTGTTACATCTGGGCCACAAAAATGTGAAGCACAAATACAGGATGAGGGATACACTTCTGGGCAGTAGTGTATGCAAAAGAGATCTTGGAGTAAGAGCAGGCTTTAAACTAAATATGAGCTGTCAGTGTGATGCGGTGGCAAAAAAGGCAAACTTAGTCTTGGGTTGTATCAAAAGAGCCATTGCATCGCAATCGCAGGAGGTCATAGTCCCTCTCTATACTGCCTTGGTCAGGTCGCACCTGGAGTACTGTGTGCAGTTCTGGAAGCCTCATTTCAAAAAGGATGTGGACAAAATCAAGAGGGTGCAGAAGAGAGCGACAAGGATGAGCAGGGGTCTGGAGGCTGAGCCCTACGAGGAAAGGCTGAGGGCCTTGGGAATGTTTAGTTTGGAGAAGAGGAGATTGAGGGGGAACATGATTGCTCTCTTTAAATATTTGGAAGGCTGTCATTTGAAGGAGAGCAAGGAGCTGTTCCAGTTGGCAGCAGAAGATAGGACCCGAAGCAACAGGCTTAAATTACATACAGAAAGGTTCCAGCTGGATATGAGGAAAAACTTTTTCACTGTCAGAGTAGTTCAAAGGTGGAATCAGCTGCCTAGGGAGGTGGTGAGCTCCCCTTCACTGGCAGTTTTCAAGAAGAGGCTGGATGAATATTTGTCAGAGGTGCTTTAGGTTCATCCTGCATTGGGCAGGGGGTTGGACTAGAAGGTCTGTATGGCCCCTTCCAACTCTGTGATTCTGTGATAGATGGTGGAGCCCTGGTCTGATCCAGCAAGGCTCTTCTTATGTTCTTATGCCTGGTAGTTTAAATGTCATGTGTGACTGTGTTCTACTGAAGAGGTCTTCCTGCCTTGTAAACATATAACAGCATATCTTCCTCTCTAATGAGTTATCAAGCATCTTCCTCACTAAAGCCTTTCTCGCTTTTCTTGATATTTCCTTTTACAATTCCAAAATGCAGTTAATCTGGGGCCTTGCACCCCGTTAGTGTTTAATAGTTCTAATAAATAGTTCTAATTGCATGACCATCTGCCCCCATGAGATCATAAACATTTCATTTTTTTCCTTACAAAGAAAAAAAAATGGCTCCCAATTTCCAGGACATGACCTTAAACTTCTTTCATAAATAATTAGGCAAGAATATTCGATCAGCTTCTTCGAAATACTGGTTTCATTTGTCAGTGACTTCCCACTCCTATCTCTTAATGGCCCCACAGGTTCCTCATCTGGTGGTGTGCTTTTTAATATGTCAGAAAAAGCTCTCACTCGGCTGTCTTCATTTCCGTTCATTTTTTTAAAAGGCATTTCCTACTTCAGCGTTTCCTGCCAATCTTCCTAAGTGTTTAATTTTGAATGGAATGTCATCATTAGATTGGTTACAGAGAATATGGCAACAAAAGGAGCTGAAAAACTATATCCCCCAAATTGTCACTGTATGAAGGATTAAAACTACAGAAAATAATTTTATTAACATTAAGGAAAATTATGTTTTTAACTCTGAGAAATTTATTTCAGTGGAACTGGAATCAGACTTCTACATAGCATGGCAATTGCCTTAAAATGTATGACCGAGTGCAAGGGAGTAGCAATGTTGCTTACTGCTTTTCACTCCCATAATGAGTCAAAGATGATGAAATCCATCAGAGTATTTCTTGATGTAACAAAGGCCGTTTCCACACGGCTTACCTTCCCTTGGAACGACCCAGAACATCGTTCAAGAACCACGGAAGATCGCATTTTTTTGTGCAAGATTTGCGCGACATCACGCAACGTCACGCAAATCTCGTGTGAGAAAACGTGACCTTCCGCATTTTTTGCGCAATGTTCTGGGTCGTTTCAAGGGAAGGTAAGCCGTGTGGAAACAGCCAAAGTTGACTATTGGTGTGTAACAAAAATGACTATCAACAAAGTTTTTGAGTCCTGGGGTACCCTAGAGATTTTCAGAGTGTACACTTTCAAGAGTCAGAGCTCCATTCTTCAAGCTACCTTCTCTAGGCTATCCACCTAAAACTATCAACAAAGTTATCAATCAGTGGCTATTAATGGGCTTAGAAGGGTGTAACTCTGTTTAGGATGACACTGTAAATTTGTTTAAGGTCCTTATATCCTAGTCCTGTGGTATGTATACGTGCATGGGTGAGTACGGCACACTTCTGAAATCTTATGGACAGTGAACTGCAAAAGTATCTCCTAATTGCATTTTCAAAGTCAACTGGCTATTTCCAGACACCAGCATAGCCTTTGCTTCTGTTTAGGCAGCCTGATAATAATATGCCTTAAAAATTGGTTGACAGATCACTAAGGAAGTCCTCGGTCACTATGCAGAGGCAGGCAATGGTAAACCTCTGAATGTCACTTGTCATAAAAATCTACAAGGTCTCCAGAAGTTGGATATGACTTGACAACACTTCACACACAAACACACACACAGAGAGAATCAGCCGTCTCTTAAAGGACACCCTAAGCGGACAGAGGAGTTATTGCAGTTTGGTGTTAATTTATATTCCCAGGCAAAATCCAGCTGTATGTACCATCACATCTCTCTAGAATATAGCAGAGCTGCACCATCAGAGTTTCTGGCCCCACTTCCACCCCTGCTTTTCAGCCAATCACAAGCAACAATGCTGACATTTCTTGCAGTCAAGCTAATTCATTAAAGACAATGCTATCCTATGCATAGTTACTCCAAAGGTGAAATCAATGGGTTTAGACAGGAGTTACTCAGCACAGAACTGCGCTATTCATGCAATGTTCCTCATGTTGACTAGACAGATATTGTGAGGGACAAGGCCTGCTACCTTCAGGCAGGCTGCATTCTCATGAGTAAAATATATTTGTTAGCAGACACCCACACTTTCCACTTTGATTTATCCTTCATTATCTCTTTATCGCTTATTACACTTCCTCTGCTCTCTCTCTGTGTTTGTATCTGTTTATCTAATTATAATATAGATACTAGAGTGATTGCCCACTTAAAGAAATCCATCAGCTAACCGACGTTTAGTTCAATTGACCCAATATCATTCTATTTTCATAAACTTGCAGATGAGTAAAAACAATAGGTGTGAAACAAAAAGGCTGCATGTTTTAAATGACTCACATGTTGTAGTTGACACAGAGGCATCTTAAGGCCATTTTACTGGGAGTAAGACCCACTGAGACATGAGTAAAATTTTGAACAGAACTACTTGCTTCCATAGTCAAATAACAGGCATTCTTTCTGGATGAAAGTTGGAATTCCTCTTCTAATGTAGTACTCACCTGCATTTTATAAGCAGTTAATCAGGACTATCTTTTTAGAGAAGATAAAAATTTTAATCACTCAAATGTCACATCCCTAACTCATATATCTTATAGCATTCTTACGAATATAATGCCTTTATTTGGTTGCTAAAGACTAGAAGATCAGACATAAGACCAGATCATCATAAATGTTTACAATATGCCTAAAGATTCTCTTAAAATTCAGACTTTATCTCTGTTCCTCAGAAAAACTGTTTTATATGAGGATACCTGGTAACTCTATCTGGAAAAACCAGGACACCCAACCCTTTTTACAGTGATGCATAGATTTGATGTTGGGTGAAGTTGAGGGCATAGACATTCACACACAATTTGTACAAGTTTTCCAGTTAACAATGGGTGAATTAGTGTGCAAATGAAGTACAGAATAATAAAGAGGAAATTAATGTTTTTAACTAGGTATATGAATATATTTCCATAGCTGTCTATTCAAGTGAAATTACCATAGCTGGTGACAAGAGATGTTTTTCAGAAGGTGAGAAATGAATGGAAAAGGACAGCATAGCTTAGAAATTATAAAACTATTTATTTTATAATATTGATATTTTATAAGATTTATATTGCTTCTACTTAAAAATAGCCAGAGTGGAACTTTGAACTCATTTTTTGCAGGTCATAGAGATTAACTGTAGATTCATGCTAGGGATCCCAGGTCCCCTGATAGGGGCGGGGGATCCCCCACTCCCACCTTCCTGCCGCCATCACACACTTGGCTGGTAGGGAGGGAAGGCAGGGAAACAGTCCTCCTGGGCATGCTCCCAGGGCAGTGCGATGAGATCACTCCCGGGAGTGATGTCACTGCGCCGCCCCAAGAGTGCTCCTGCGCTTCACAGTGGTTTAATTGCTCCCCAAACAGGCTCATGTGTAATTAATGGGCAGTAATTAATGAGCAAAATGGTGTCACTTCCTGGAAGTGACATCTTCATGACCTGCGCAATGGTGCCACTTCCCGGAAGTGACATCATCATGCTGCCCCGGGAGTACTTCTGTGCTTTGCATTCACATGAAGAGTGAAGAAAGGGTGAATGCTGGGTCTCATCACCCCCATTGGGAGGGTAAGGTGACCTGGCAACCCTAATTCATGCGGATATTTTACTCTCAAGTTAGCCAAAGTATTGTTATAGTAGACAAGTCACCATTTCAATGGGTCTTCAGATTGGCTCTAAAAGGCCTGTTCTTTTATTCCTTGCTAGTCAATGTAAACTATGTACTCTGTCAAAAGTAACACTTGCAAAGCTTCATTTTAATCTTAAATGAGGATAAGAAAATTGTATATTTGGTAGCTGATGAGGATAAATATTTAATGTGAATGATTATTCTGTTTACCCCAATTCAAAGAATTAAATATCACATCTAGCACAGAATGTGCTAAAAATCAGATACTGTAATAGTGTAATCTGTTTTGCATTGTCACTGGTCATTTAAATCGGGTGTAAAGTTAAAGTTGCCCATTCTGGTTTGGGAAATTCCTGGAGATTTGGTGGTGGAGACTGGAGAGGATGGAATTTGGGGAGGGACCTCAGCAAGGTATAATGCCATGGAGTCCACCCTCAGAACAGCCATTTTTTCCAGGGGAGCTGATCTTTATCACCTGGAGATCAGTTGTAATCCCAGGAGATCACCAGGTCCCACCTGGAGGTTGGCAACCTTATATAAAATTGAGATTTCCTGCCATGTTTGCAATGAGCTGCTATTTTTACAAAGTGTGGCTGAACTTGAAAAGGGCTATAGAAAACAAATGATTGATAATATCCATTTGCAATTCAGCTGACACGCATCTTTTCCAGTATGGTATAGAATGGTCTGAAATAACTTCTCCTACAAAACCAGGCTCTTAAAAGCAAATTCTAATTTTTATCTCCTCACGTTGATGTTAACAGAGTTTTGTTAAATAACTAAGCATCAAAGTTCCCAGGAGACATAGCATTTGGAAGGTCTAAAGTCAGACACATGTGCAAGGCACATGTTTTTCAGAGGTAGTCACAAAAATGGCTCTATTCAGAGCCTTTTTTCTGGGAAAAGAGGTGGTGGAACTCAGTGGTGGAACTCAGGACTGCACAATGACGTCACTTTGGGTCAGCTGGAACAAGGGGGGAGTTTTTTAAAGTATAAATCACCCTTGGTGAAAATGGTCACATGGCTGGTGGCCCTGCCCCCTGATCTCCAGACAGAGGACAGGTTAGATTGCCCTCTGCACCACTGGAGCAGCGTGGAGGGCAATCTAAACTCCTCTCTGTCTGGAGATCAGGGGGTGGGGCCACTGGCCACGTGACCATTTTCAAGAGGTGCCAGAACTCCGTTCCACCGCTTTCCTGCTGAAAAAAAGCCCTGGCTCTATTTTTTTTAAAAAATATCTAAAGAACGTGCTCAAACCTTGGTGATATAAAATAAGTTAAAACGTTAGCCATCCACCTATGAAGTGCTACCCCATCATCATTTTCAAGTCATAGCAGGCGCTAGTTACATGCTATATAGACAATTGTCCCAACAGCACAATTGGAGGCAATTTGTTAAGATCAGGAGTCTCTGCATAGATGAAACTGCCACCTCGGGAGTGGAGAACATTGCAGTGTTAAGTGCCACATATTCCGAACATACGCTAAAATTAAGGCTGTGCTAAAAAAAAAATTACTGTGAATTCCGTAATTCCAAAAATGTCTTCCGAATGAAAATAAGGCTAGTACAGTATTACAGGCCCTTTTCTCTAAATGTTTTTCACTTCAAACAAGATTGCTGTCTGATAGCTTAAGAGTTACAAAATGGTGAGGTGATGCTGAATCCACGGGTAAAAGAAAATGCAAACTTGAAAGATACTGATCATTCAGCTGCCTATGGTATAAAGGTGGAGTGGAAAGAGAGATGTTTCTCATTTATGTATTTAATCCAGGCTATTTAAAAATGCAGGCTGAAATATCTGCAACCCCCAGATCTCAACCGATGTGCCAGGATATGTCCCTGCAAAGCCGGCATTATTGAGATAATATATATATGAAGAGCTTTGAACACTTGAAATCCTTGTATCTAATTCTGAAGTTCTGGCTCCTGAGAGGATATCAAGCACGGAGCCAAATGTTGAGGGGGAAGAGGGGCTTTGTACATCTGCAGAAGGGAGAAGGGGGATGGGAAGGGAGGCTGGGAAGGGGGGGAGCATCTAACATTCCCTGAGTCACCCCCCTGAATCAGAGATTATTTGGAATGTGGCCTTTTCTAGGGATATCTTTCAGAATTCCAAATCAGGGAGATCAGAATGCAAGAATAAAGAATAAAGAGAAACATGTGGGCTCCAGATGAGGCCTGGAGTTCTCTCAGAATGACAAGTAACCTTCAAACTACAGAAATCAATACCCCTGGAGAAAATGGCAGCTTCAGAGGACAAACCCTGTAGTATACCATAGATTCTAGGTGAAATCCCTCCCCAAATTCTCCCCTCCACAGGCTCTACTTCTAAATCTCTATAAGTTTCCAAGTCTGGAGTTGGCAACCCTAGCTGGCTGCAGAGGGAAAGACGGTACGAGTCAAAGAGACTAAGTCTAAATAGGATTGTCAGGCCCCTGGTGGGAGCAGGAATTTCTCTACTCCTGTCTCTCATTTCCCACTGCTGCTCCAAGAGGCAGCAGGAAAAAATGTTTAAAAATTGCCTACCAGGCTGATGCTGTGATGTCACTTCCTGGAAAAAACTGGAATTGACATCATACCTTTCTAGACATCTCTGGAAACTTGTGGTAAAACCTTAGCATTTCTAGTGATTCCTAGAGAGGCATGATGTCACTTCTGAGTTTTCCTAGACATGACATCACACTGTTGCTGATGCCCCCCTCCATGTTCCTGCCCTCCTATTCATTCCCTCATTAACCACTCCCTGCTGAGCCTGGCAACCCTAGAACTAACCTAGATCACTACACAAGAAAAAGATCCAGGATAGTGGAAGCGTTTATAGCTAGGCCAGGTCAGAGAAGCCATGCTTATGTGTGAAGAAAATAACACTTCCCTTTTCCCCATTCACTTAGTGCAGCCCACAGTAAGGGGTCGTCATAACACAGAGACCTGAAGCCACCAAGTAGTATATCTGGTACTGATAATACAAGCTGACCTGAGCTACATAAATTAAACAAAAGGACCTGTAGATTATCACAAAGAAGGGGAAATATCAGGCAACCTCCAGGACTCCTTCACAGTTTCCTTCAGTACAATGGCTGTACAAAGACATCAGCATACATTTCTACAATTTCCCTTTTATGATTGTTTCCTTGAGGAACACACACTATTGGCTTGCTGCATCAAAAAATAGAGAGAGACCCTTGAGTCTTAAAAAAGGGGGTTGCAGATGACTTGGGGACTGGGAGTCTGTCACAAATATGTAGCAGTAAGATAGAGGAAACAGCTCTGGGGCCATACAAAACACAGCCTTTTTGTGCTCTTTTTAAAAAGTATCTTCACAGGCTTCTGATTGAACAAAAGATGAAAAGGCTGCTGCCTTGAGATTTGAGGGGAAAGAAATGATTTAAATTTCTGTCCTTACGCTGGAAAGTTCTCCGTCGGGTAACATGTACCATGTTGCGAACATCCTTATCTAGTGGTGATTCAGATTTTTCTTTAGGAAGAAAATAGATTTTTCTCCCCCGAACACTGTAGAAAGATATTGATTATTGCTGCAGATGGACAGTAGTACTGTAGGCCTGTGGTTTCTGTTCTGAGGGTTTTTTTTATGCTCTAGTAATTTGACATTGTGCTGGAAGTGAATGTAAGTGTGAAGATGGCATGTAGGGGGCTTCAGAAGATGGAAATGGTGTACACACATACATCCCAGAGATACTGGTGGGTTGTTCCTATCTCCAGCATTTATGTAGGATTAGAACGGACCTCAGTCTAATGCCCAGCAAAACTCTCCTGCACCAGTGGACATCCTTTTTGCCTTGCACCAGAGATACTGAGGGTCCCAGGAAGGATCAACAGTGAAGAGACTGGCTGGGCTCTGCTGTGGCTTCAAGATGCCTTCTATGGCTTTTTGGACTATTAAGGCTATGGTGGACTCAAGCAGACTATTTTCACTGCCAGGGCCATTTGTACTCAGGCTATTTTCTGGATGTTTGATGCTATCGGGCAGCAAGTTTTTTCAGTGGCCAATTATAAGAAAAATCTGGAAAAGCTCTAGTCATGGTGGCAAGGGAGAGAGCCAGTTTGGTGTAGTGGTTAAGAGTGCCGGGACTCTAATCTGGAGAGCTGGGTTTGATTCCCCACTCCTCCACTTGAAGCCAGCTGGGGGACCTTGGGTCAGTCACAGCTTCCTAGAGCTCTCTCAGTCCCACCCACCTCACAAGGTGATTGTTGTGGGGATAATAATAACATAATTTGTAAACCACTCTGAGTGGGTGTTAAGTCATCCTGAAGGGTGGTATATAAATCGAATGTTATTTTTATTATTATGGCCACAGCTGAGGGACAGGGGAGAAGAAACTATAAGGAAACCTGCCATGAGGAAGCCTTGTTGCTGCTGCATTGTATTGGTAGTACTAGTCACAGCAGCAACAAGGAAACTATACTACTGTTATCATCATCATCATCATGGCTTTTTTTCAGCAGGAACGCAGTGGAACGGAGTTCCGGCACCTCTTGAGAATGGTCACATGGCTGATGGCCCTGCCTCCTGATCTCTAGACAGAGGGGAGTTTAAATTGCCCTCTGCGCCACTTGGTGCAGAGGACAATCTAAACTCCGCTCTGTCTGGAGATCAGGGGGCGGGGCCACCGCCATGTGACCATTTTTGCCAGGGGGCCATTTAAACTTTAAAAAACTCCCCCCTTGTTCCAGCTGACCCAAAGTGACATCATTGTGCAGTCTTAAGTTCCACCACTGAGTTCCACCACCTCTTTTCCCAGAAAAAAATCCCTGATCATCATCATCATTAGCCAATTTGGTGTAGTGGCAGGACTCTAATCTGGAGAACCAGGTTTGATTCCCCACTCCTTCACTTGAAGCCAGCTGGGTGACTTTGGGTCAGTCACAGCTCTTTCAGACCTCTTTCAGCCCCACCCACCTCATGGGGATAATAATAACATACTTTATAAACCACTCTGAGTGGGTGTTGTCTTGAAGGGGAGTATATAAATCAAATGTCGTTGTTATTCCTATATACTAAGTATAACATTGACTTCAACTCAGTTTCACGAAAAAAATTATTTGGGGGGCAGTAACCTACCGATGTCATGCTGAGAGGAGGAGGAGGAGGAAGAGAAGATCTTGCCTGATATAACCCTCCTCCTCACGTCTCCAACACCTGTATGGCTTTTGCTGGCAGGAGTTCTCCAAATGCCAGCATTGCCTGGGGGGGGGGGGCAGGGGGTCGCAGGAGGCTGCTGGGAGACAGGGGGAGCAAAGATTTTTCTTTCCCCCCCCCACAGAATGTCCGTAAGACACTAACCCCTTTCTAATCTTCTCTCTTTGAAAGAAGTGTTAACTCCCCTCCTCCCCAAAGAGCATCTAGTCTTACTACCTAAAGGGTTAAAATCATCTGGCATGGTTGAAAAATGAGGATTCTTGCAGCGAAGCTGTAAATAAAGCAATTGGAAAATGTAAATGCTTTAAAAACCCTAGCAGGGACCAGGAATTTATATCCTCGTTACTGGTAATTACAGTCAGATTCTTTACCGAGCGCTATTCCCAGCTAACACATAAAAGTGTCCATGCACATTACCCACTTAAAAGTAAGTCACCCTTAGCACACATGTGCCACCAGGAGACTGTGGCTGTGTGTACTCGGAGACCATGTGAAGGCACAGAGCTCTGCCTCCGCTGCTGTAAATGTATCTGTCTACCTTTTTAAGCAAAGTAGCTGAAAGCCCCTCAGGGTGTTCTTACGAAATGTAAATTCACTGACTTGGAGACCTCAACATAAAATTGCTGCTTTTACTGAATGCCGGTTTAACACTATCCTTTCCTCCAGAAACAGAGGGAAGGGGAAATACAGCCCTGTAGCTCGTCTTGCGGAATAGCTCCCCCCACCCCGCTTGTGCTTCAACAATAGGTCCTTATTGTAATTAAGGCGTCCTTTTACTAACAGGTATTTAATATAAAGAAGTACACATACCACAGAATAAAAACTATTAATGGTGTACATTCAAAGATAGATTCATATGATATCAGGATTATTTACATGCAAAAATAGGGAGAGAAAAGTGTTTGATTCCAGTGACATCATCTGCTATATGTAGTGCCAGCTCTTGTGGGGCTGAAGAAAGAGGGATGGCTCTGCTGAGTGTAGCTTATTAGGAATTGTGCCGTGAAAGCCTAACAGCGCCATCCTAAGCCGTGTTAACACCCTTCAAAATCCATTGAAAACCATGGGTTTAGAAAGGTGTGACTGTTGAGGATAGTCCTGTTAATCCATCAGAGATTTCTTGCTATTGTCAGCATTGCTAGTTTTGCTAGCTTTGGGGTGCTGCTGTTTGGCAATGGAATTCTAAAAACACAAAACAAGTAAATCTACCATCTATGAAAACAGCTTAAGTCACACAGTTACCTTTTTTTTTAAAGGAAGCCATATTGGTACAAAGGACAATTGGTATGAGTCAAAAACTTGGAAAAGGTCACCGTTTGAAGAAGTGAAATGAGCACATCTGTAAGCATTTGGACAACCAGTCATCCTTTCATTTGACTATCCGTTTCAAGCTAATAAAATGTATACGGTTACCCAGCAATGTTTTACAGAGTAAAAAAAAGGCCCCTCCTCTCAGAGCCAAGCTACAAGTGATGCCTTGCACAGGTTGGACACTTGTCAGCTTCCCCCAAGTTTTGATGGGAAATATAGGCTTCCTGTTTTTACAGCTTGGCTCTCCATTACAACTGCAAGACCAGGATGCCTACATTTCCCATCAAAACTTGAGGGAAGCCGACTAGTGTCCAACCTGTGTAAGACGTCACTTGTAGTTTGGCTCTCAGGAGCATACATTCTAAAATATGGGGCACCAATGTAATGGGAGGGCAGTGGCGGTGGGAATAAAGAGGCTAAGAATGTTGCTCATTCAAAAACTGATCCACACATGGAGCACATGGAAGTATATTATGTGGCCATCATGGTCACATGTGGCAGGTCCATGCAAAAGTCACATTATATATGTATCTGCCAGTTGTATTGAAGCTGAGATGTTCATAGAAGCTAGTTTTTCTTTTTGAGCACAGCTAAAATGTTAGGAATACCTGCAACCCCCTGTTTGATTAAAGACTGTGGGAAGGACATGTGTGTATTCATTATCTGGTGATTGCAACATCAAGTTAGGATTTCTACACATGAATGGGCCTCCATAGATTTAACATTACATACAGAGGACTCATGTGACCTCAAGCACAAGAGGATGTATCTATTTATCTGTGGACTTGTGGAGTAGGACTTTCCCACTACTTCCACTAGGGGAGGCAGCCTAGAGCATTGCCCATAAAAGCTGACACACCATCCCCAAACCCCACCCTCCTCAAGCCCCAGCCCCCAAATCTCCTAGCTGCTGTAGTGTCGGGAACCTTGCCACTCTACCATCTCAAGATTCTGCAATCTCATTCTGTTGCATTTGTAGACTAGGCCATTCTCTTCTGACTAATAGCACTGTTTCTCTCTTCACAAAATTGAACAAAACAATTTAAAGCCGTTTCCTATAAAATGATCAGAATACATTTTGCTGTGAAAAAGCAACAGGGCTTCCATAGTACGACTGTAGTTTAGGGCTCTCCCGAGGCGCACCTCCCCACACACACACCATCACCCAGCATTGTCCTTGGCAGTGCTGAGAACCCTAAGGTCTACAGTGGGAAGGGAACTGTTAGAAATGGCTGCCCCTTTTTTGGTAAATAGAAATGCTTTTCCATCAGAGTAACTGCATTTCTGGATACTGGAACCCCACTGAAGCATAAATCCACACAGCCAGAGATCAAGATTACAGTAGCTGAGACTGTTTCCACATTAATTATTTGCCCTGGCTCTGCCACTGTTGGAAAGTGGGTCCCCCCCCCCCGCCTTCTCACAGCATTGAGATACATTCATATAACTTTGGGGGTTTCCCCAGTTTTTCTCTGATCTTTCCCTTATCTGCTTTGCTGTTAAAGTTTTTTTTTGGAGGGGGGGGGAGATCACAGCAAAGCCTGAATGACTAGTTCTGGGGAGGGAAAGTTCAGATTTTCCATAGCAGTGATTTTTTTCTGTCCCTGCAGCATCCGTCATCAGGGTTTTTTGTTTGTTTGTTTTGTTTTGTGTGGCAATTGAATATTGTATAATGTTAGAGCAATCAGTCCATCAGATTATCTGAATTTCCAGCTTCCATTTTTTTTTAAAAGTAAGCCTTAAACTGTTTTCATTGTAGAGATATAAGAGGAAAGGCATGTCTCTACAATGAAAGGGGCTAGAGACTTTTTTAAAAAAATGAAAGCTGGGAATTCTGACAACCTTATGCACATAGGGTTTTAATATTATAACACTATAATGTTATAACACTATAACAATTTCAAACACGAATTTTGTTTAAAAAATGGAAAAGCCCTAGTGGTATGTGGGGGGGGGGCTCAATGACCAGTGCTGAGACACTGGGGCAGGGAAACTATGAGGAAACCTGCTAGTGGAAACCCTTTTGCTGCTGCGTTTTTCAGTAGCCACAGCAGCAACAGGGAAACTATATAAGCCTGTTCAGAAGACGCCTGAGTGCAAAGTCTCTGAAGCTTTTGTGATATTTGTTTCTTCTGTTGCAAGGTTGTTGTCATTGAGGCCTCGGATCTATGTGTAGAGTCTGATATTTTGGGTGCAAAGGCAAGCGACTGCCGGCAGTCTGCAGATTTAGGTATGCATCAGTCAGCGGATCAGCAGCCACTGAGAACCAGCAGCTGCCATTGATTCTTAAAAGGCATGAGCTGAACCATGTCCTTGGCAGCGGTAATTCATTTTGGTGAGTACGATCTCAGCTCAGCACCTGGATTCTACCCTGTCAGCAAGGGTTTGAGGGATTTGTGGCACCGCCAGAATCTATTATGGGAGGCATGGGCTGAGAAGCTCTCCACGAGGAAATGTCACAGTAACAAGTCACTTGACCCTCCCTAAAAACCTCGTTTCCTCTATAATGAAGGTAGAAAAGCCTGTTCTCTCTGTTTGGACTGTTTAAAGGAAACGGGGATCGCTTATCTGAACAGGTGCGCAAAGCCTATTTTAAGACATAACAGTTGACCTCAATGCTTGTGTTGAGAGACATTTGGGTGAGAAGGAGGGGAGACAAGCTAGGCCGATCCCTTCCCGTGACCAAAAGACAGTATGGACGAGGGATGGAATAGGAGGGCCACCTTGAATGAGCGATTAGGAATAGCAGTAGGGTTGCCAGCCTCCAGGAAGTGCCTGAAGATCTCCAGGAATTACAACTGATCTCCAGACCTCAGTCCCCCTGGAGAAAATGGCTGCTTCGGAGGGTGAACTCTGTCCACCCTCCCCAGGCTCCACCCGCAGCATCTCCAGGAATTTCCCAGCCCAGAGTCCTAGATAGCTGGGCACTGAAGTGACACAAAAGTGGGACCGCTGGCCAGTGGTGAAGGTGCAGTGCAACCAAAAGAACCTCCAGACGTTGGAAAATCTGCCTCTCCCTTTTCTCTCCCTAAAAGGGTCAGAGCCGTGCTGTGGTGGGAGCTTTCGCCTGGTCTCTGCATGCCAGCCTCCCATTTCTCAGTGAGAAGGTCAGGAGCGAACCCCTCCATGCTGATCTGAGCAAATGTATATATGTCTTATTTTTCCATTAAAGTTGCAGCTCATTTAGTCCCATTTATTGATATCTGCCTAAGGTTGCCATCTCCAGGACGGGAAATTCCTGGAGATTTGAGGGTGAAGCCTGGGAAAGGTGGGGTTGGGGGGAGAGGAGGGAACCCTGGAGGGTATAATGCCATAGAGTCCAGCCTCAAAAGTGTCCATTTTCTCCAGGGGAACTGATCTTTGTTGTCTGGAGATCAGCTGGAATTCCAGGAGAGCTTCAGGCCCCACCTGGAGTCTGGCAATCTATAGAGTGTTGGAAATAGCAATGTCTGGTGTGCTGCAGCAGCAAGAAGGAAGAAGAGCCTTCTATGCAGGGGGCAGCAAGGATCCCTTAGTTAGGACAGTGAGGGCAGCATCTCTCTTGTTTCCTGGGGGGGGGTCATTTCCTTGTCTTTTCTCCTATTGGGCTAAACAGGGCAATATCCTGCTTCTTCTCTCTCCTGCTTCACTTCACCCTCTCTCTACGAGATGTAGTCAGATAGCAAGGAACCTCTCTCTCTCTCTCTTCTCTTCACTATCAAGTATGTATTTCCTCAAATAAACTTTTTGCCTCTTTAATCAGCACAGTGTAACTTCACTGCTTTATTTTGCACTCAGCTAACATAGAGCAGAACCACAAGTGACAAAAGGCACAGATTGGACACTTATCTGCTTCCCTCAAGTTTTGATGGGAAATGTAGGCATCCTGGTCTCGCAGCTTCGCTCTCTGACTGCTGTCCAATGGACTTTTCAACTGTCACTTGTCCAACATTCCGCCAAGCTGCCTACATTCCCCATCAAAACTTGGGGGAAGCAGACAAGTGTCCAATCTGTGCCTTTTGTCACTTGTGGTTCTGCTCATAGAGAACCTTTTTTGTTCCTCGCCCCCTACAAATGGCGCTGTAATGGTTTTGATCTTCTCAACAGTTGTTTTTCTCTGTCACACTTAGCAAATGGATTCCTGAAACTCTTGTGATACTTTCCCCACACATATTCTATATATCGCTATTCAAAGGCTATTTCTAAATATGTTGTTATTGTGAAAGATTTTTTTTTTTACAAAAGTTGGAGTTAGAACTGGCTGTGAGATAAAGGCTTGGCTGGAAAGTTTGAATGCCATGAAAGATTACTATCATATGTAAAATTAATGTGGCGTCCCTCTCTTATAGGATCCCTGTTAAAAAGTGAGAGTGAAGGCCGCTTAATGATTTACGCAGCAGTTCAAGGGTTTGGTTCAACACCTGTAAAAAGTAGAATTGATTTGCGTCAAATTGAATGACAAGAAAGGAGCCTTGTTCATATGCATTTTGAAATGATGATGTGTTAAATCCCATAGTGCATGGTTTCCTGATGTTTTTGCTGATAGCTTAGATGGCCCTTGGGCCCTGGTTATCCACTTCTTGCTGTCCAGTGGCAGTGCTGGAAGAAAAAGTTCTGGGGTAGGGGGGGCACATAAATGCAAAGTATATTTTGGAGGGAGGAGGGTCTTTGTTAGATTTCTGAAAGAGAAATAAATGCACATTTCCTTTTAATGCCCTAAAAATGTTTTCTCTGAAGGAGACAAAGTTTGTGCACAGAAGACAGAAGTTGATTCTTATGCTGCTCTGCAAAATGGTTAACAGCCTCAGTTTAGAGTTTCAGAACGGTTTCTCATTAACACCCAAGCTTAGAGTATTTAAAAAGGCCCCTGCTCTTTCATGAGAGGTGTGACTCAAATAAGAGTAAATCAGGAGCAGGCAAACTTTTTGGCCTGGGTGCCAAAACCTCCTTCAGAGTCTTTGGCAGCACTCAGAAGTGCTGCCGAAGGGGCTAACCTCCAATTAGCTGCTGTGCTGGTCGGATTGGGGAGCCCTGATGTACAACAGCTTTAAATCCCATTTTGCGTATTAAGGGAAGAGAGAAGGGTGAGGGACCAGAGAGCACACAAGCATGAGAACAAGCTGCAGAGGTGTTCATCATGGACAAACATCCTGACAACCGGATGCAGCCACCGTCTATTTGTTTGGTTCTGAACCCGCTCAGTGTGTTTACAGACTGCCGAGAGTGGGATTCAGTCGGCTATGCTTTATATGATCATCACAATGGCCTGGATCCAAACCTCTCAGTCCCAAGTAGCACTGCCAGCTCTCTGGGGTCCTCATGGCTCAGCAGGGTTGTCAACCAACAGGTGAGGCCTGGAGATCTCCTGGAATTAAAACCAATCTTAAGACAACAGAGATCAGTTCACCTGGAGAAAAAGGCTGCTTTGAAAGGTGGACCCAATAACATTTTGCCTCTCTGAGCATCCTCCCCTCCCTGAAACTTGCCATCCCCAGGCTCAGCTCTCAAAATCTCTGGGAATTTTCCAACCCAGAGTTGGCAACTCTGTAGCTCAGCATGCCCCAGGAGTGCTTTAACATCCCAGTCCAGGCCTGCAGCAGACCCTACTTTGTTTTGCTGTAAGAGCTATCTATCTAGGATTTCATTTATAAAGGTCTTGCGTTTTCATCTTGCAGTTCTCTCCCCTTACATTTCTCTCCCATTCTTCAGTCATGATGGCTGAATTCTGACATCCCATCTAACCTGTTTTTAGACTTCTAGAGTACTTTTTTTCCATTTAATCCTTTCCCTCCAAACTGTGGATATGATCCAGTAGGAAATTTTCTCTCACGAGCACCGGTTAAGCCAAGAATGCTCATGCACAGTTTCTATATATTTCATTGGACTTTTCACAGAAGACATGGTGGGTAGAGTGAGTGCCATACTTTGGGTTTTTAAATTTCATTTTATAGGTCCCGTCTGATGCATTTTAAAAGTTGACAAAGGCAAAAATTGTTTGGATACTTTCAGATGTCATAGATATGCAACTTTGTTTAAGGAATAAAAAGACAAAGCCCCATTTTAAAAGATCATTTAAAAAATTCTTGATGTGAAAACTTTGAAAATTTCATTATGAAGGCTTCTTCATGAAAACACCATATTTAAACTACTACGAAAATGTTACTAGGTAAAAAAAATCAGCCCCACAAATCTGCCCTGAATCCAACTACCTTTTAGCAAAACTGGATTACTATAGGTTAATTTCATAACCTGCTTCTTTACAAAAAACGAGATCTCAAACTAGAGAAAAGTAATAAGGCTTAAATCCCATAGGGAGAAATGGGGTAAATTTTTAAAATCTCTAATCATAGCTATACTGCTCCCAAAAAGTATTCTCAAAATTTTTCTTTGCACTTTTCAATTTGGAAACTTCTGGTGCCTTCCAAGTGCTTGAATATCCACTGTTGGCACCACGCCAAAACATACGTTGTTATCCAAGCTGAGGAATTTTATCTTTTTAAAGCTGTTTTATGTTCTTCTTGTTGTTATGGTTTTATGGTATTGTTTTTCCTTGTGAAATGCCTCGATCAGGTCACTGGAGAGGTGGATATAAATTCCCTAAACAGATTGATAGATAAATAGATGCATCAATAGTTCTTCTCTGTGAAAATCCCTGATAAACTTCCACTGACATGCTGTATAGAAAGTCATTAGGATATCATAGTTGACATTATTTGCCAGACCTTTATCACTATATAGCATTTGTTTGTTACATTTTCACCTTATAGCATTTAATAGGCATGCAATTCTAATCAGTATTTGACAGCTGACAACTTGGATTCTGCTTCGACGGTTCTCATGCCCAAATGGTAATATTTTAAAATATTTCAAAAATAAAACATGCACTGTGAATATGCACTCCACCTTTAGTTGCAACGAACTTGAGCCCCTCTAAAATTTAAATTCAGCCCATTTGGTACAACTCAGGTCAGATTTAAATGTGAGGATGGCCAGACAGAAGAAGTTACTCACGCCATGCTGCACACACACAACATTTTGTTTAAACTCAACTGTCAGTAACTATAAGAGACTTTGTGTGTCTTCAGTGTTACTCAGATTTATTTATTAAAACATTTTACCCCGCCTTTCCTCATAGTTTAAGGGGGTTTACAGCAGGGGTCATTTCGTAGAAAAAGAGCTGGAGGAACTCATTAGTATAACTCATTAGCATAACTCATTAGCATATGCCATGCCCCTTACCATCACCGGAAGTGTGTTCTTAGCATAACTGATTTGCATATGCCACACCCCCTGACATCACCTATCCTGGCTGTTTTGTACCCAATCCTGGCCTTTCAGGGCCGAAATTGGGCCCCAAATAGCAAAAGGGGGCTGAAAATGGCAGAAAAGGGGCCCAAAATGGTCAGGATCAGGCTACTGATGAGCGGGAGAGTGATCCACCACCTGTCAGAGGCCCGATCCGGGCCGTTTCGGCCCCAATCCATGCTGAAATGGGCCCCAAATGGCCGAGTCAGGTGGGCGGGGCCACCTGACATGTGACCTCTTTGGGGAACTGCCAGAACTGTGTTCCTGTGTGTTCCCCCTTGAAATGAGCCCTGGTTTACAGTAAAAGATTAAAAACATTTACAGTTAAAATCAAAATAAAATAACAGTCCCCAAATCCTCCCCCCCCCATGTGCCTGTCATTCAACCCCCCTCAAAAGCCCTGGCAAACAGACAGGCCTTGCAGTGCCTCCTAAACATTTCTGAGGTGGGAGCTTCCTTCACCTCTTCAGGGAGCCCATTCCACAGAGTAGGGGCCACAATGGAAAAGGCTGGGACTCTGGTCGATGCAGACAGGCCACACTGACAGGTGGGCTCACTAGCAGATGGCTGCCTGAAGGCCACAACCATCTGCACAGGGACATATGGAAAGAGACAGTCCTTCAAATATGTGAACCCCAGATTGTGAAGGGCTTTAAAGGTCACTCGTAACCAGCACCTTGAATGAAACTTGGAAACAGACTGGCAACCAATGTGGTTGTTTTTAAATGGGCAATATATGTTCCCAGAGCCTGGCCCTTGACAATAGGTAGGCTGTCACATTCTAGACCACTTGTAGTTTCTGGGTTATTTTCAAGGGCAGCCCCACATAGAGCACATTGCAGTAATCCAACTGAGAGGATACAGAAGCATGGATCAACATGACCAGATAGGCTGAGTCTAGGTAATGAGACAGTTGGCAAACCAGATACAGCTGATAAAAGGTGCTCGCCACCATGAGAACCTGCTTTTCAAAGAGCAGGGCAGGGTCTATGGACACCCCTAAGCTCTTAAACTGCTCTGAAAAAGCCAACTTCACTCCATCCATGACAAGTGGATTTAATCCCTCTAGAATTTCAGCCTTCCTGACTAGTGATACCTCTGTCTTACCTGGATTCCGCTTCAGCTTGTTCTGCCTTAGCCACCTGATAACAGCCTTAAAGCACCAGTTCAGAACCAAGACAGGCATATCTACAGGCTTGGATAATGAAATACAGTGCTGGGTATCATCTCCAGGCAATTCATTTAGTAGCCTCAAATATCTGTCTGTCTGTCTGTCTGTCTCCCTCTCTCTCTGTATATATCTATAGCATGGGTGGGAGAGTAGAAGCCTATGGCACACTACAAGACAAATCCCATCCAGCTGTTTCTGCACTTCCAGGGGAGACTCTTTGTGTCCAGTCAGACAAGAGCAAAGCCACTAAAAGCTATGCCCTTAACACCGACTCCATAATCAAGCCAGTGGATGATAATGGAGTGGTCAACTATGTCAACGGCCACTGAAAGATCTAGTGGGATCAGGGCTTTTTTTCAGTGGGAACGCGGTGGAACGGAGTTCTGGAACCTCTTGAAAATGATCACATGGCTGGTGGCCCCGCCCCCTGATCTCCAGACAGAGGGAGGGGGGGGTTAGATTGCCCTCCATGCCGGCGGCGCGGAGGGCAATTTTAGCTCCCCTCTGTCTGGAGATCAGGAGGTGGGGCCACCAGCCATGTGACCATTTTCTCCGAGGGCAACCCACTGAGTTCCACCAACCCTTTTCCCAGAAAAAAAGCCCTGAGTGGCATCAACAGGGAAGATTGTTAAACGTTTCTTTTGTCCCACATCAGACACAACTTTCTTTGTGTCGGCTCTGAAGATAGCTACGTCACTCCAGAAATGGGAGAAATCAATCCCTTTAACACCTAATGCAATGAAGGTCTGATTTATGACTGTTTCCTTGGTGGTATTATAATAATAATAACTGACAGCAGAGTAGGACAGTTCTTGAGGCAATCCATACTGAAATCCTAAATAAGCAGATCAATATATGCAAGGCCTAAAAATGAGACCTACCGCAATGACAGGGAGTCAGATGAGCTCAGCTACACATGATGATGAGATTTCCATGAATGGAGTAACTCCGTTGGAGTTCCTAATGTTGTTTTAAATTTACTTCTCAGGTATGTGTGGTTTAATTCTAAGGAGGAGCACAGCATGAGGGAAGTGTGTGTGGGGTTAAACCTTCTCTTCTGCATCCATTTCCTGATCTAAAATGACCCCAGGAAGTTGCCGTGTGCCTTGCTGGGAACCATACAGGTATCGATAGTAGCTACAACAGGGCAAATAGTACCTCCCTGGGGCCATTTCATAATAATAGTAATAGTGTGCTTATATACCACTCTTCTAGACAGGTTAGTGCCCACTCAGAGCAGTGAACAAAGTCAGTATTGTTATTATTATCCCCGCAATACAGCTGGGGAGCTGGGGCTGAAAGGAGTCACTTACTCCAAGCCACCTGCTGAGCTCATGGCAGTAATGGGAGTCAAACTAGCAAAGTTCTTTTTTTTAAAAAAAAAAGATTTTATTGGTGAGTATACTTGTCAAATTTAATACATACATTCCTTCAATATCTAATTAACCCTATCCCCCACCCTTTTCCTCCCCCCTCCCTATCGACTTCCAACAGCTTTCCAACCCTTAACCCCTCTTTTTAACTTAATAAAGTCCTTTACTCTAAGCACATTCTAAATTTTTTTCCAGATATTCTATCATATATATCAAATATCCTATCAATATAGTATACTTCTATCAATTATACTATCAAATATTCTGTCAATATAATATACATCTATCGATTATACTATCAATATAGTATACATCCTATACCCCTCAATATAGCAGACCAGTATAATATAATATAATATAATATATAACAAAAATCTTAGTTTAAACATATTCTATTTCTTTTAAACATATATTCTATCAAATATACTACTGTCAATATAATATGTATTAAAACCCCTGCTGTGTGCCCTGCCACCAATGTGGCACAGCACACAACACCATATTACACAGTCATTATATAATATACAATCTGATCCACTAACATAATATAGTATATATAGTATATATAGTATACCCCATTAGTATATTTATTTGACTATACCCTTGTTCATATACTCTGAAAAAAAATTCCTCTAACCCTTATACTAGCTTAGATTATAGTTACATTTCCCCTATATGGTAAGATCCCCTCTCTCTCTCTTATCCTTATTTTTCTTTAAAAATTCTCAAACTGCCACAGTTCAAACTAGCAAAGTTCTGATGCACAGCCCAACTATTTAACTACTATGTTGAAGAGAACCTTCTGCAACTATCAAGATTTTAATCTGTCTCTCGGCACCTGCAAATTAAATTAAGAAAAATATCTGGAACATCATTCCTGTAACTCGTACTGTCAGCTGAACCCTCAGTTTGCAACAAACATAGTGTTAGACCAGGTTGACTTGGATTCAGATCCCTGCTGAACCTTGATAATAACAGCCACAGAGAATTTCCTTTGGGCAGAAAGAAGAGCCAATTTTGCTTATTCTCCCGTGCACTGCAGACTTCCAGCCTCCCAGGCTGTTCCCGTGGGGACGTTTGTGGGGAGGCATCCCTTGTCCTACAGCAGCAGCATTTCAGGGGGTATTTGGGGAGCAGAAGTAAGGAGGGAGAGGTGAGAAAGTCACGCTCCACAGACAGAAATCCCTTCTGTCCTTGGAAACTCTCCATGAGATCCAACCCATTAAGTCACAACCTAATCTACTTCACAAGGTTGTTGTGAGGCTAAAACAAGATAATCTCCATGTACACTCTCCTAAGCTCTTTGGAGGGAGGGTGAGATGCCAATGTGATCAGTATCAACGATATCGATAAATGTCATGTGCATCTATTCCCTTTTAAGTATGCCTTGGTGAGTTTAGTTTCTTCATGGACCTATGGTTCATACCAAATCGGCACCTCCCGGGGGCGTGTGCGCGCGCTTACCCGGGTGCCGTCCTTTGCCCTCGCGCCTGGAAAAAGCGGGCGGACCTCCCTGCATCCGGGGATATGGGGAGGCGTGGCCGGCAGTTTTGAGCCGGCCCCTGCCTCCTCTGTGGCGCAGTTGACTTTGCAAGCTCGTGGGAAAGGGAGCGTCCCTTGGCTTCCCCGGCTTGCAAGGAGCGGAGGCTAGGCCGTGCGGGCCTTTAAGCCCCGGGGGCACTGCCCGGGAGTTGGGAAGCACGTTCGGGTGCTTTCCCTTTGGAGCGGCTGTGCGGGTGGGCCCAGGAGCTTCAGCGGCGGCGTCTGGAGATCAGCGGCATCCCGGCCTCAGCGGCCTCTCCATCCGGCGGCTCCGGCCGCAGCAGGGTTTTTTCCCTGGGGCTTGCTTTCTCGGGGAGGGTGTTTTCAGCCCGTGCGCGCCACGCACGCCTGCCGTGCCTCTGCTGGGGCATTTGCTGTTGGGCCTCCCATTCAGACTCTCCCCCCCCCCTTATTTCTGGCCCTGGGTTCGGGGTTTTCTGCCTCGGTTTGGGTTGGCTCAGGGCGGCTTTGTGCGCCAGCTGGGTCAGTGTAGCCTCCCCCCCCATATTCCCCCCCTTCCCACCTTGCTAGGGGATTGCAATAACTGATACTTAGGCATCAGTGGCTATCCTATATATAGAGAGAGTGCGAGTACTGAGGGTGGGGAGCTGGAGTGGTGCTGGCTTGTTAACTTGCTTCAGGCTTGTTTGCCCCCCCCCCCTTCTTTCTGGTTTCTATCCGGAGGGTCCAGTTGGCGTGGGTGGTTTCTGCCCTTTGCTTCCTTCTTAGCCATGCCGCCCAAGAAGGGGGTGGGTGTGAGTAAAGGCAAGCAGCCTGCTAAACGCCCCGCTGCTGGGCGCGGGTTGCCTGCGTCCTCATCTGATGAGGATGAGGGGGAAGCTGCAAGGCAAGAAATTCTGGCCAAGTTGGCTGCTCTTGAGAGAAGTAAAGGGGCGGGCTATGGGCAGCCTGCTGCCTCTAGGGCGCAGAGGGCCTCTAAGCGGGTCTCCTCTGCCACTTTTCAGAGGGATGTCTTAAATCGTCTGTCCGCTCTTGAAGGTTCCGTGGAGGCGGCCGGTGCAGCGGAAGGTCGGTCTGGTGGCAGTGAACCTGGAGGGGCCGTGGAGCTGGAAGCACAGGCTACCACGGAGTCAGCGGAGGAGCCGCCTGTTGCGGTGGTAGTGGACCAACCGGAAGGGGATGGTAAGCCGCCTGCACCACACGCTTCTTACACTTGGCCTTGGGGTCCAGTCAGTGTTCCCGGGCCATCCAGCTGGATCCCTCCATCGCAGGGAGCTGGGTCTCAGGTTAACCCGGTAGGGGGCTTGCAGCCCTGGCCTGGTTACATGTACCAGGGGGCTCAGAGCGGCCCTGTCCCTTGGCAATTATGGGGCTCCCAGTCCCCGTCATTGCAGGTCGGGGCGGGGTCTCCAGCTCCCGGGGTGGCTCAGGCGGGTGTGTCGAGCCATGCTGTGGGCAACCATGCTTTTGGGCAGCCACAGTGGATGTGGCCCCCGGCCGCTGGTATTCCCTATTACCCTGCCTTGGGGGTTATGCCCTACAGGGCCATGCCGTTCGGAGATACTGCGTTGCCATTAGGTGACCACTTGACGCCCGCCACTAGGGACAAGATTTTGCGGGGCGAATTCGTGGACGTCTTTACCCTCCTTTTCCGTGAGCTGGAAAAGAAGGATAAGGAGGACATGGATGACCGTGATAAGGAACGGCTAAAACGGCGGAAAATTGACCGTACCTGGGCGAATTGGTTGCCGGGGATGTTAATTTATGCGGGGGTAATCGCGCGTGCCCAACCTCAGAGGGCTGCCCCTCTGTTCCAATACATTGATATAGTCTATCGGGCACATACGGAGTTCGTCGGGGCTGCTTGGATGCAGTACGACGAAGAGTTCCGTATGCGAGCTGCGGTAGATCCCACGCTACCCTGGGACCGCATTCACCAGCAGCTTTGGCTGCAGCTTATGGCACCTGCCAAGCCCAATCTGGGCGACAGGTCAGACAGCGGGCACTTGGTACAGCGTCTCTCCTCCCCTCCTGGCTCCCGCACCTCTGCGGGGCAGCCGGTTCAGCCCCGGCTGCTTTGCTGGGACTTTGCTTACCAGGGGGTGTGCGCCAGGAGGGGGTGTGGGTTTCGGCACGAGTGCCCCAGGTGCAAAGGCCCCCATGCCTTCTCAGCTTGTCCTCGCCCCCGTCCGCGAGGAGGTGGTTCTCGGCCCGGTGGCGGACAGTGGAAGCCTTCAGCTGAAAAGGGGTCCAACGCCCATAAAGCTGAGGGTCCTCCATAAGTTGTTGCAAGGATATCCGGATAAGGAATCCGCTCAGTTTTTGTTAGAGGGGTTTAGTTTTGGTTTTAGGATACCTTTTCAGGGCCCTCGGGCCCCCTTCATGTCATCCAACCTGCATTCGGTGGTTGGCATGGAGGAGGTGGTTAGGCAGAAAATTAGGAAGGAATGTGTTGAGGGGAGAGTGTTGGGCCCTTTCCATTCCCCTCCAGTCCCCAATTTGAGGGTCTCCCCATTGGGAGTAGTACCCAAGAAAGCTGCTGGGGAGTATCGCTTAATTCACCACCTGTCCTTTCCCAGAGGTGGGTCTGTTAATGATGCCATCCCCGAGCACTTGTGCTCGGTTCGGTATACGTCCTTTGACGAGGCGGTGGCTATGGTGAAGCGCAATGGTATTGGGGCGGAAATGGCGAAATGCGACATTAAGTCGGCCTTTCGTCTTTTACCTGTCCATCCATTGGATTTTGAGTTGCTAGGATTCTCCTTTGATGGCCAGTTCTACATGGACAGAGCCCTCCCTATGGGATGCTCAGTTTCCTGTTCGGCCTTTGAGAAATTTAGTACCTTTCTGGAGTGGGCATTGCGTCACAGGCAGTACTGCCGTGACTCCGCCCACTATTTGGATGATTTTATTTTTTGTGGACCACAGGGGTCCGGCCAATGCGAACGGTTGCTGGCTGGCTTCATAGCTTTGGCGGGGGAGCTGGGTGTTCCCCTAGCTCACGAAAAGACTGAAGGCCCCACCCAGGTTTTGAGTTACCTGGGTATCGAAATTGATACCGTTCAGCAGACTTTCCGTCTCCCAATGGCAAAGGTGGTTGAGCTTAGAGCACGCTTGGCGGCGCTCAAGGATAAAAGGAAGGCTTCCTTGCTCGAACTTCAGCAGTTGGTGGGCCACCTAAATTTTGCCTGCAAGGCGGTGGCGCCAGGGAGCCCTTTCTTGCGGCGGCTTTGTGACGCGATGGCCGGACTTCGGCTCCCACACCACAGGATCCGGCTGTCACATGGGATCAAGGATGACCTTAGGGTTTGGGAGGAGTTTCTTACCTCCTTTAATGGGGTCACCTTTTGGCGAGATGATCTGCTTCTTGAAGCGGAGCTGCGTGTGTCCTCAGATGCCGCTGGATCAGTGGGATTTGGGGTTTACTTTCGGGGGCACTGGTGCGCGGAGCCCTGGCCCGCCGCATGGCATGACGGCGATATTCTCAAGGATCTGACGTTTCTGGAATTTTTTCCAATTCTGGTTGCGGTATGGCTGTGGGGGGAAGAGCTGGCCAATCATGTAGTCCACTTTTGGTGTGACAACATGGCTGTGGTCCAGGTTATTAACTCATTGTCATCCCGGTCGCCCAGGGTCATGCGGCTGGTCAGGCCGTTTACGCTCAGGTGCCTTCGTTTGAACGTCTTGTTTCGGGCGAGGCACATTCCCGGTCTAGACAATGGGGTGGCGGACGCTCTGTCTCGCCGGCAGATGGAGAGGTTCCGTCAATTGGCCCCAGATGCCGACGCCTTGCCGGTCCGGATACCCTCGGAGCTGTGGATTCTTGGAGGGCCGAAGCACGCAGGGCCATCCGACTAGCCATCGCTCCTAGCACCAGAAGGTCGTATGATCGCGCGGTGCAACAGTTTGCCAGCTTCTGGCTGGAAGCTGGTTTGGAGCAACACTGGCCCATTCCGGCGGAACACCTGATGCAGTTCTGCGTGGAAAGGAAAAGGGCTGGCCTGGCGGTGAAGTCCATTCGTGGGCTTTTGGCTGCCCTGGCCTTCGTTAGTAAGGCTCGGGGTTTCCCGGAAGTTACGGGGGATTTTAGGGTACGGAAAATGTTGGAGGGGTGGTCTAGGGAGGTAGGATCTCGACCTGATACTAGGCAACCCATTTCCCCTGCTATCTTGAGAGGTTTGAGTATGGCGTGGGGCCCAATTTGCTCCTCAGAGTATGAGGCCATTCTTTTCCATGCGGCTTCCCTTACTGCCTTTTTTGGAGCTTTTAGAGTCGGGGAGCTTGTAGCTCAATCCCGGGATGACAGGTCTGGTAGAGCCCTTGGGGTTCGGGATGTGCAGTTTGATGGAGACGGGGTTTTCATCTGCCTTCGTCGTTCCAAGACTGACCAGCGCCGGAAAGGGGTAGTAGTCCAGCTGGGTACGTGTGCCGAGGAGGAGCTTTGCCCGGTAAGGGCTTTGCGAGCTTTTCTCAAAGTGCGGGGCCCGGAGGAGGGGCTTCTCTTTCGTCACTGTGATGGGACACCCCTTACGAGGTATCAGTTCTGGTCCATTACAGAGAGGGCGCTTGCCAGGCTCGGCCTGAAAGGTTTCAAGTTTTGCTCCCATTCATTTCGTATTGGGGCAGCCTCTACCGCTGCTGCTATGGGGTACCCCGAGGCGGCCATTCGCAGCGTGGGGCGGTGGCGCTCGGCGGCGTTCAAGGGATATGTACGTCCCCTTCTGCACCAATCGTAGCTTTGGCTAATTGTTCTTTTCTTCTTTAGGTGCTGTGGTTCGCCGAGGGAGGTGTCGGATCCTCATCTGCGGACACAGTATGATTTTTTGGGCAGCGCATCAGGCCAAGAGGACCCTGTGGGGGTCTCAGCTTGGCCTTAGTCGTTGGGCCCAGGTTGAGTGGCAGGGCCGTCGGGGCCTGCGTTGGCCGGGCCTGTTGCCGCTCCTGTTTGAGGGGCGGTGTTCCCCGCCGCCGGATTTCTTAGTTATCCACCTAGGTGGCAACGACTTGGGCTGGGTTAAGGGTAAGGCCCTTACTATGCAGGCACAGGCTGACTTAAAGTTCATTGCTAAGCAATGGCCTGGTGTCCTCATCATTTGGTCTGCCATCCTCCCACGCCGTATTTGGCGGGAGGCTTTGGATCACGACGCTGTTGAGCGCGCTAGGCGCAAGGCCAACAAAGCTATGTTCAAGGCATTGTGTGCAGGGCTGGGGATTTATTTGCCCCACCCTCGGATTCGTGACACGTATGCCAACCTCTACAGAGGTGACGGCATTCACCTGTCCGTCCAGGGTAATGAAATATTTCTGACCGATTTACGGCAAGGGTTGTTGCTTTCCCTGCAGGAGTTGTGGGGCGTCAGGGCCTAAGCAGAGGCTTGGCCCTGTCGGTGGCAGGTTAGTTGGGGTAGGCAGAGCGGGCCGGTGGGCACCCGGTGGCATTTCCCCATTGGTGGGGAATGGGGGCCTGTTACGGATCAGCGGCGGGCTTTACGGCTGCCAGCAGAGAGGGCAGGCTGCCCTGGGTCCCCCTGGAAAAGGCCTTCCCTCGGGCTTTACGGCTGGGGTGTATGGTGCTTTAAAGGGGGGAACCATTCGCCTGGCCGGCTGGGTTACAGCCATGCATGCATGGCTCGCACCTGGGGCAGGGGGTGCTCGCCCATGCAGTTCGAGGAGCAGGTCTGGTTGACCCCTCGCTCTAACTGTACCGCTAGTTACCCTTGCCGTTATTATGCTGTTAGGTTATTCAATTATAAATAAATCGGTCAGAAATGGCCCTGTTTTTACCCAAGCCTTGTGTCCGTCTCTTTGTTCCAAATGGGAGGGCAAATCGGCACCTCCCGGGGGCGTGTGCGCGCGCTTACCCGGGTGCCGTCCTTTGCCCTCGCGCCTGGAAAAAGCGGGCGGACCTCCCTGCATCCGGGGATATGGGGAGGCGTGGCCGGCAGTTTTGAGCCGGCCCCTGCCTCCTCTGTGGCGCAGTTGACTTTGCAAGCTCGTCCCTCCCACCACTCCCTTGTTTGCAGCAGTACAGGTTTTGCCGGTCGCCGGTTTCGGGGCCAGGTAGGAATTTTTTCGCCCTTCGCCTGTTTGGCTGTTGGTGAGGGGTGTTTTTTGCCTACCTTGTACTGCTGGGGTTAGAGATAGGCTGTTTATAGTTGGCAGGTTAGTTGGGGTAGGCAGAGCGGGCCTGTGGGCACCCGGTGGCATTTCCCCATTGGTGGGGAATGGGGGCCTGTTACGGATCAGCGGCGGGCTTTACGGCTGCCAGCAGAGAGGGCAGGCTGCCCTGGGTCCCCCTGGAAAAGGCCTTCCCTCGGGCTTTACGGCTGGGGTGTATGGTGCTTTAAAGGGGGGAACCATTCGCCTGGCCGGCTGGGTTACAGCCATGCATGCATGGCTCGCACCTGGGGCAGGGGGTGCTCGCCCATGCAGTTCGAGGAGCAGGTCTGGTTGACCCCTCGCTCTAACTGTACCGCTAGTTACCCTTGCCGTTATTATGCTGTTAGGTTATTCAATTATAAATAAATCGGTCAGAAATGGCCCTGTTTTTACCCAAGCCTTGTGTCCGTCTCTTTGTTCCAAATGGGAGGGCAATAGTATTGATCAAATGTAAATTTATGACAAAATGTCTTGGGATTTGATCATAAACCTAAAAGATTTGTAATGACATAGTAATGGGCAGGATGGCTCTTTCACCTGGAGGCAAGCACTTCTTTAGCATTTCCAATGAGTTCTTGCACTGGAACTTAGTAAAATCATACAATGGTTTTTGAAAGAAAACCAGGGGAACTGAATGCCACCGCATTCCAGGTATGATGGGATTATTATATGAATTGCCACAGCAGCCTGTGACCCTCAGGATTTCAACCTCCTAGACTGTCACTACTGTCTGATATACAAATGGCTTGTTAAGAATGACATTATTTGCATGGATTGGTGCCTGCCTGTTGCTAACCAGACTTTGTCATTTGTCTGGGAAGCTTTTGTCTTAACTCCTTAGTTCCCATTCCCAACAGAAACAAAGCTTAAACATATGCAACCACATTTACATTAACAAAGAGTGAAATTTCTTCTGCTTGATATGGAACCAACTCAGTAATTGCAAGTGTTTGAGGAGAGTATTTGGGGGTAAACATCATCTGTTCTAAATGTTCTGTCCCAGTTCATAACATCATTACATTGAGGAGGGGCCATGGGTCAGTGGCAGAGCATCTGTCTTGCATGCAGAAGGGCCCAGGTTCAATCCCTGGTGTCTCCTGTTTAAAAGATCAAGTAGCAGGTGATGAGAAAGACCTCTGCCTGAGCCCCTGGAGAACCACTGCCAGCCAGAATAGGCGACACTGATGTGGATAGTCCAAGGGTCCGACTCAGTGTCAGGCAACTTTATGTGTTCATTGCGCTGTGCACATGCACTTTTCATATGGCCCCTGGGAAGTGCAGTCCCTAGCACAAGTTATGGAAAAGAAGTATTTTGGAAATTCAGTCATACTCTCTCCCAAAATAAAGATGCCCAGGAAGAACAAGAGATGGATTTCGATCACACAACAAACACACAAAAATGGTTTCAGGAAACAGTCAATAGAATTGACCCAAGTAGAAAAGAATTGCGATGAAAGGCTGTTTGGTCAGGTGGTTCAGTCGTGTAGTTTGCAGAAGCCTCCCTGGGAGTGGGGGGGTACACATTAAATATCTTTTGCACATGAGTTTACAAAGCATCTGGCTTTATAGTTCATAGAGTTTCATAGCAATGACTGAGAGTCAGCAAGAATAGTAAGTGGTTAAGCATCAAAGAACCTTTGTGCATGTGGTTACAAAGGAGCTGGCTTGGGATGCTGGCTTGGTGAATGCAGATCATGCATGCCCAAAATGTTGCAGACATTTGTGTTACATTCCAAGAAAAAGAAAAATTAGGGGAGGAAATCCTTAATGTATCTGCTCAGTATACGCTGCAGAAGTACCAAGGATCATGGGTAGAGATCTGCTTTGCGTGTTGAAGGTTCAAAGTTCAATCCCCTGCATCACCGATGAAAAGAAATGGATATTAGGTGTTGTGAAAGACATGGGCTGCTTCCACACACATTGGATAATGCACTTTCGATGCACATTAGTGATTGTTTGCAACTGGATTTTCCTGTGTGAAACAGGAAACTCCAGTTGCAAACAATCACTAATGTGCATCAAAAGTGCATTATCCAATGTGTGTGGAAGCAGCCATCGACTGGAGACCCTGGAGAGCTGCTGCCAGTCAGAATAGGCAACACTGCCCATGATAGACCAACAGCCAGCCTCAGTATATGGCAGCTTCCTGTGTTAAAATTCATATTCTAAATTATGAACTTTGGCAACACTGCTAATTTGGGTATGTTAATTCCCAGGACCCCCCCCCCCGCTCCCTTCATTGTTCTCTGTACTGTTTAAATTTAGATTTATACATTCCTCAGGGCACCTGTGTTTTGTTTTGGATTTTTGCACATGTTATTGTGCAAAGTGATATGTATGTTGATCATATAATGGCAAAATTTAAAAAAATGAAACAGCACTGAGTCATTTCCTCAACTTTGCTAGAAGTTTTCATGGGGCCATGAAGCTTGTGTGTCTTCCCCTCTATGAAATGGTTCAACTAATGGCATCATTATGGCTAGTTTTTCTCTTTGAAACCAAAATAAAACACTATGCTATCCAATAGCAACAGAGTGTAATTTTTGTCTGATAATCTGTATGTTCCCAATAATATAGAGAGACTGCACGAGCCATGGAAGCTGTATGACGTGATTACTTATATTTCCTAGATTGCCACCATGGAGATATGTCATTTCAGAGTTGTACGGATGTCTCTGTGCAAGCCAATGCATGAGCGAAGATCTGCATGTGCCACCAGCATCATAATGCCTGCTGTCATAATTGCCATTGTTGTCGTCATAGCTGCCACGCTTTCATTGGTTGCTAGTCTGCAAGCACTGCTCCAGCATGTGACAAAGGGATCAGCTGAAAGGAGAGAGACGTTCAGGAAAGGTAATGGGGTGGAAGTATCAGCTGACTTGCAGAAGCAGTCCTTGCTCACTGGGAGTGGGGCACACATTTCAAATGGCAGAAGTTTATATTTTGCTTGTGTTAATTGTCAGTGCAGGATAAATCAGAGGACAGTATGACGAAGTTTCAGTCTTTGGAGCTGCAAATCCAGAATCAGTAAGTCTCATTGTGTTCATTGCTCTTTTCTAGCACAGGCGCCCCAGTCCTTTTGGGCCTAGGGGCACCTTTGGAATTCATATGCCGGGTGGTGGGCATAAGCACAAAAATCACTGCAGCAGGAAATGCAGCCAGCCACAAAATGTCAGGGAGTGACGTCATGCATAACTCCAATAGTAACTCTTAAACATTTCAGGCAGAAGCTCTGCTTAACAGGATACGTTTTAAAATGAACATATCCTTTTAAAGCATTTTCTTGCTTACACTCAGCATACCTCCAGTCAAACAGTGAAGATCCTTGGGCTGTGGTGGCAGCTGTTACCAAAGCAATGTTTTATTTGAATCTGCACAGCCAACCAGATCTCCAAAAACTTATCAGAAGCCCTGCTAGGCAGAAGCCCCTCCTGCCCCACCCATTTTGTAAAAACATTTGGCAGATGCCAGGAAAGGTGTTGCTGGAGGCCATGGCACCCATGGATGCCACACTGGGGACTCTGTTCTAGCATATGAAGAAAGTACATTCAGGATAACCTCTGGACGTGGGGCATCTTCGATGGGCTTAAATTCTGCATCAACCCACCCCCCACCCCCGCAATCTTTCAACTTTCCTTCCCCTTTACTCTTCTTCTTGGACATCACTAATCTCAAACTAGGGTAAACATTTTTGAAAACAGAGAGGGTTTTTGTTATATAATTTGTGTCTTACTTGGTATTCTTTAAATCATTAAACTGATTCCCTTTCCTAAGTGTGTGGCTAACTATGGTAAAAGGAAATGCTCCAGTCAGGCCTTGGCTCCAGTCTGACCAATTGGCAAGATCTAGGAGAAAAGGAAGAAGCATGGTGGACCTGGGGGATGTTTGGAAGCAGCGGCATCTCCCAGCAACTGGGTGATTTCTGGCCTCTGACGAGCAGCATCTTGGTGGGTCAGCCTCCTCTGACCATTTGACTGGGATCCTATTTTTTACGCATGAAATTCCTTTTTAAAACATTATTGTCTTCCTTGAAATCTGAGTATATAATGTCTACCAGATCACCCTTATCCGCATGGGTTGTCAAAGAACTCAGAAGGCTGGTGTGGCAAATCTAATGGCAGAGCACCTCAGTAGGTGACACCTAGGGCTCAATATTCAAGAAAGCAATGTGTCCACACAAACCACTCTAGGACTTTCTCCTAGACTCCATGGTTATGGGAGACCTGGTCTCTGTATTCTGGAGGTCATTATAATTCTGGGAGAGCTCCATGTCACACTTGGTGGCTGACAACCTTAATTAAAAGTGGCACAGTGGCAGCCAGGAACGTGTCTGTACGTGCAGGTTGCACCCTGCCTTTACAAGTTGCAAGACAGTGGCTTGGGCCTTACACAGTCAAGAGTTATCCATTAAATTACTACAACAACAAACAGCAAGTTAGAATTCGGTGTGCAGATAGTCCATGAAAGTCTGAAAACAGTATATTTACATTTACTTTCATGTGGGCAGTTGGTGTCAGGAAAGGTACCATTCAGATTGTTCTTTTTTAGGCAAAGTTTCTTTGAAAGAAAACACACACACACACACATTGTTCCTTATATTCTCTCTTCCTAAGGGGCTCTGAGTTGTTTACTACTGACTGTGGTCAGTGGAATTCTCTTAGCCGGCACAATCATTTTCCATTTTCCCTTTATTCTGCTTGGCTAGGTGGTTGCTTAGAAGCGGAACAGCTGTGGCTGTTAACCCAGACAAAGCCAGCTCATCCCTCTGTAATGGATTAGAGAGCTTGACAGATTCAGTCAAGGCTCCTCCAGAAATCTGCATAACCTTAATTGTGCTTCAAGACACAGAATATAGCTTCTAGTAAAAAATGTGTAGCTTAGGTAGAATCCGGGGAATTACGATTGGCAACAGGCCAGTAGAAAAATGCCCCCTCGCTTTAATAGAGGCTTACTGTGTGGAAAAGGGCAGCTGAACTTTCCATGGCATGGATGTAAATAACATCACCTGGTAAATATCCAATTAAATCCCTGTTAAAAAGACAGAACATTTTAGCTTCAGTCAGTTGGCAACTCTACTAACAATGAAATCCTGAGCAGAGTTTCATTGTAGGATTTCATTGTAAGTATATGAACTTCGTAGATTTGTAGAGTCCTCATGGTGATAGTCAAAAACAGGTTCTATTGCTATACTCCTCAATAACTGGAAGAAGCACGGATGACCTTTCTAGTAGCACAGTTCTGTAGCCTATACAAGTATTTATTCTAAATATTTCTCCTCCCCACCATCACATAAGGAGCAATCCTAAGCAGGTGTTCTCAAAAGTAAGCCCCATTTTATTCATTAGGGCTTACTCCCTAGAAAGTATTCTTAGGATTGCAGCCATCACCTCTGTCTTGGCAGCTTTCAAAAACAATACAAAAAGCAATAGCAATAAAACAACAATAATTACTAAACTCACAGATGAAGCAAATAAAATCAAGAAAAAAGTCAGTGAGGGGGAGTCTTTGCACCTTAAGCTTAGCAATCACCCCTGGCTAACTGAAGGGGAGAGGGAATAATAGAGCCGTGCTTCTCTCCTTCCCCCTTTAATTCAGGTACAGAGAGTAACACATCAGAACCTTTGTAGCCAATCTTAACTGTCAGTTAAATGCATACAGGACAAATCTGGGTTACCAACCTCCAGGTGGTGGCTGGAGACTTCCCAAAATAACAACTGATCTCCAGGCCATGGAGATCAGTTTCCCTGGAGAAAATGGCTGCTTTGGAAGGTACTCTATAGCATGATATCCCATGGAAGTCCCTCTCTTCTTCAAACCCTGCCCTCTCCAGGCTCCACCTCCCAAATCTCCAGGAATCTCCCAACCTGGAGCTGGCAACCCTAGAAGCCAACCATTCTTTAGATATATCTCTCTCTCATCCTTGGATGTTCCATATTGGCAGCAGACAGCCAATGTGGCATAGCAATAGACTATTAGACTAAACTAGGAAAAGCAGGATTGAAATCCCCACAGTCATAAAGCCCATTGTCTCAGTCTCTCTCTAAGCCTATCCTACTTCGTGATGTTTTTGTGAGGATATCATGGAAGAGGTATTAGTCATGCATGCTACTCTGAGTTCTTCAGAGGAACAGCCAGCAGGAAAAAATATGATAGGCAGGTTGCTTGGATTAAATTCTTTCTACATCTGCATAGTTGGGAAGTGCTATGTCAAGTTTCTAGGATGGGTAGGGAAGATTTGTGTGGATCTGAAAGAGATTGAGAGGTTTAAACTCTTTGATATATTCTTGAATAAGCTGCTCACTATAGCATATTTTAAAGCATTTATTTGATTTTATTTCCTATGTTTAATCCTGTCTTTCAGCCCTTGGTGTTGTCTCAGCAAGAAAGGTGGGCTCTACATTAAATAAATAAATAAATAAATAAATAAGGCAGTTGTGCCATACTTTATAATATATCTGCAAAAATAATAACATAACATTGAATTTATATACCACACTTCAGGACAACTTAACACCCACTTAGAGCAGTTTATAAAGAATGTCATTATCCCCACAACAATCACCCTGTGTGGTGGGTGGGGCTGAGAGACCTCCAAGAAGTTGTGACTGACCCAAAGTCACCCAGTTGGTTTCAATCAGAGAAGTGGGAAATCAAACTCGGTTCTCCAGATTAGAGTCCCACCACTCTTAACCACTAGACCAAACAAAAATACTAAGCAAAGCAAAACCACGTTAAAACCAATAGCAAAAATTAATAAAAATAATATATTAAAGATCATAAAAATCCAGGAAAAACAAAACTGAATTCAGCTGGAACATACCCCATCAGTGGAGCTGCCAGCTGCACAAAACCTGTAAGGTAGAGCATTCCATAATCAAGGTGCTACTGTGGAATAAGTCCTGTTGTCTTCCAATGTTTAATTCTTACCTTATTAAAAAAAAGCAATAGCCATGTAAAACCAATGGCCGTGTAAAAATAAATAAATAAATAAAAGCCATGTTCAAAACAATTCAAAGAAGAATGACAGTAACAGAGTAATTCTAACTTATTCCTGAAAACCTGGTGGAATGTGAAAAAGTTCTTACGTTTCTTAAACAGGGTCTAAGAGATAATGAAACTAATCTCTCCCTGCTTTGCGAGAGAATATTTGAGGCTGTGGAGCCCCATCTGAAAAGTCTCTGCTCTTGATAGAAACCATTCTCTTACAGAAAGTAGAATAGAGAAAACTAGTGATTTCACTGAAACTCACATCCCCTTGGCTCAAAATAGGAAGGTGACAGCTAAACTGAATTGTTCATGGTTTGGAGTCTGGGGTTTCTAAGTTCCCACAAACCCAATTCCAAATAAATCTCAGGGAGGCTAGTCCAACTCTAATAGGCTACTATGGGAGAAGGGATTTCCCAAAATATACAGGCCTTTGACAGTGAAATCTTAAACAGAGTTACTCCAGTTTAAGCCCATTGATTTCAATGGGCTTAGACTGGAGTAACTCTGCTTAGGATTTCACTGTAAGTAGTAAGTTCACAATTTTTTGTTATTGTTTAGTTATACCTTACAAAACCATGCATGTGCACATGTGCACACACACAAACACACACACACTTGTGAGAAATAATTAAATGTAGTCGAAATTATGGAGGGGGGATGGAGTGTTTATGCCCTCTTTCCCTTCTAAAGTGGCAGGATCAAGCTGCTAATACTGGATGCACTGTGATTGCAACTGATGCTTGAAATACATGCCGTATGGAAAGTTGTCAGAAAGGACAGATTTATAACTCTGCAAACATCCTCGTTCCTATGGTTTCTTTTAAAGATCCAGATTTTGTAGGAACACACTCCCTTGACCCAAAACTGTGGAACTAAAATAAAGGGCAATTCTCCAGAATTATCCTGATTTACAACATTTGTTCACACTGCAGAACCTGGAACTTTGTGTTCAGAATTTCAGAAAGTTTTCTCGTTTGAAATCACTGTTCTTCTGTCCCTCGCTGTCTGCAAGACATTTATGGTAAACATCGCACACATGCTTATGTTTTATAGTCAATTTCATGTATTTCTTCATTCACGCAGCATAGTAGCAAAACAGATGATAAAACAAAACGAGGCTCCCCTTTTGCAATTTGCACTAAAAACAGTATTTTAAAAGCCATTTCAAAGGCTGAAGACCCTACAGGATGTTCAGCTGAACCATCGCCAACGTGCACAAAGAGTGGGACCTCTTTCTAGTTCCTCGGGGGTGGGGGGGAGTGTTTCCCCAGAATAAATAGCAGGGAAATGTCAAGATGTAGCATTTATTTTACAGAAACGCTAAAATTTTAGGTGACAGACCCTATCTTCAATTAGTTGAGACAACAATAGTGATGCTTTCCTCATAAATAACTATATAATGACTATGATCTTCTATATTCAGTCATTAAAAATCTACACTCAGAGAAAACAGACTCCTGACTTTCTTTCAAAGGCTGTTGCCTTATTATGACTTTTGCATTTTGATTGAGACAGATGCTAGCCAATTTCCTTTTTTGGGGTGGGTCTGCTCTTTAAAAATGCACAGCACATTATTAGCAGTAGCTAGGAGCAACAACCATAGAACAGATTGCAGTTATTTTTTTAAAAACAAAAATAAAAAAAATAAAAACTGCTGTTTTGCATACCCTTCTGATCTCTAACTTTCTACTGCTGTAAAGTCAGGAGTATTATTTGAGGGACAAAGAACTCAGACCTCAGCCCATGATATCATATAGATGATAAACAACAGAGATCTCAGAGCAGTTCTAAGTGAGGTTACTCCAGTCTAAACACCATTGTTTTAAATTGGCTTAGACTGGAGCAACTCTTTGTAGGATTGCATTGATACACAGGGTTTAAAGTTTTCTGTAGGACAATTACCATTTTAGTGACCCTGAAGCTTGCTATAAATTGTTCCTATTTAAAACCACAGCAGTGCAAAGGAGTGATGTGGTGGTGCTTGCAAATAGACTCAAAAATCCAGGTTACCCATTTTCAGTGCACCCATGCCCATTTTCTCTTGAAATACCGTATGCTCCTAAATGAGCAATTTGGAGTAGAGAAAGTGAATGGGGAAAGGGTTGAGGCTCCCTCCTGCTTCTTCCTTGCAATTGTCTTCTCTTGAATCTATATTTCTTTCAAAATAATTGCACTGGGGATCTGTCAGATACGTTGCTCTTTAATTTACCTGATTTTCCCAACAAAAGAATATGCTGGTGGACTTAAAAAGATGACCCCTTCATCATTATTCAGCTAAGTGATGGCACACCCACCTGCAGATGTTGACAGAGGATGAGTTGTACCTGCTGTATATTGAATGCCTCACTTCCTGTGTGCCTGTGATCTCACACCAGGAGATGGAAGTATGAATTGAAAGCATCAGCACATGTGAAATATCAGGTGCAATGCTATTGGCCCTTTCAGCCACCTGATGCCTGCTGAGCTGTGGGCTCTTTGGTCTCTGTCACTTCCTTTCTGTGGGTTCATCTTGTGTGCAAGGATGTTGTTAAAAACAGAGATTCCAGAGAATGACACAGGGCTCCCACGCCCTTTGGTGGTGGAGAGTGCCCTCAAGTCATAGCTGACTTATGGCAGCCCCTGGTGGGGTTTTCATGGCATGACCCTAGCAGAGGTGATTTGTTGTTGCCTGCCACTGCAACCCTGGTCTTTGTAGGAGGTCTCCCATCCAATTACTAACCAAGGCCAACCCTGCTTAGCTTCTGAGATCTGACAAGCTCAGGCTCACCTGGGCTATCCAGGTTAGGGCCCTATATCTTTTTTAGATGATCTAATCAGTAGTTTGCATTTGCTTTGGTAAACAGTACAATGATAACAGCTGAAGGGGAGATGTGTATCTCCCAAAATGTGGTTAATATGCACTAAGGAATCTCAAACCATTGCTGATCCCAAGCTCATGACCACAGCATATGCATGAATATTGCAAGACATGTCTCTGTTAGGGATGACACAAGCCTTGTGGCAAGCAGAGGTGGCAAATGAGCTCTCTGTGCTTGATGGCCACAACCGCCTATGAGTGGCCTTGAGCAGATGGCCTCGGACAGCTGCCAAATGGCACTGTGGCTGTGCAGTGGTCCATCTCTTTCTGCCTTGCAAGTTTCCCCTCCATCTGTACAGTGATTTGGATGGACTCCCCTTTGGGATCAATGGTTGGGTTGGGCAGTTGAATGGCACAGGGGTGGTGCTGATGTAACACTCACAGGGCTCTAGAAGAGCACCTGCCAACTAACCGAGCTGCTTGGTATTCATCTGTGCAGGAGGGGAGGGAGTAGGATTCTCATTGGGGGATGATGGCACACATGCATGGAATGCTGTAGATTGCATTGTGCTTTGCCAGACTGTTACAACAGGAGTGGAGTGGCCCAACCAAAAGGGCCAGACCACTAGCAGGTAGCAGTACCACCTGTCAAGTGGTCAACTCATTATTCATGACTGGCAAGAGGAATGTGAGCGGATCCTGTGGGTGTTCAAGCATTCAGAGTAGCACCCGTCCTCTTTCATGCAACTACCATAAACACGGGTGTCTCTGGCATAAAATGGCTTGAAGTCTGGCTCTGATTCATATGAAATGCCTCACCCTTTTTTTCATAAACTCAGCATACAATGTTTTAAAAGGACCTCTGTCCTTTGGTTTCCTTTGTACTGTAGCTTAAAGCAGGTGGGTAAAGTTGCATCAAGCAAAGGATTGAGTCCCACAGTGAATTTCCATGGATGGGAGATTGTTGCTATTTCCCCCCTTCCCTTGCAGACCTCTGGCTCCTCTCTCATGCTGTTCCTGGGGGTCCTCTGTCCCCCAGGACCAGCTGCAGCAGGAGAGAGGAGTGAAAACGTCATGTTCCACTGATAGAAATTCCTTTCCTCTGTGAACATCCTCCATGGAATTCATGCTGTAGAGTGAAAAGTCCAAACAGGAAGGTACAAGTGGCATATGCATCAGGAAAAGATGTTTGAGAAAACTGACCTGTCTTCACAGTTGCCCAAAGTCATCTGATGGCTCAAAGGTGCAGGTAGGCAGTTTTGTTGGTCTTTAGGAGAACAGCAAGACTTGAGTCCAGAAGCACCTTCAAGACCAAAAATATTTTCAGATATAAGCTTTTGTGAGTCAAAGCTCCCTTTGGCAGATATAGATAGTAATTGGAGATCCATGAGCCTATTTCCCCAGGGCTAAATAAAGACATAGGTTCCTTATCTCACTACAGATGCTAATTTCTGCTCTAAGCTGCACTGTACCATTATGTCTTTGCATCTAGACTCCCTTCTTTGCCACAAATTTCCCACATCCTGAGTGGGATATAAAGACTCACGGATCTCTGTTCCTGCTTGTATCTGATGAAGGGAGCTTTGTCTCTCAAAAGCCTGTACCCTGAAAATCTTTTTTGATCTTTAAGGTACTAAGACTCAAATATGGCTCACAGCCAATGTCCTCCTAAAAGCCACCTTGACGTTAGTCACCCCACAATATACCTTGTTATCGAGTTCCACTTTATGAATGTGAAACTCTTATACACACATGCATACAAAGCAGGGCTCCAAACACCAAATAGGCCAGGCTTTAACGCCTGCCTTGTCAAACACCTGTTTTATGCATCTGGTTGATTGTTAGAACAAACATTGCACTTAATAAGTGTTGATGGCTGCAAACTGAGACCACCAAAGAAGTTGGTCAGAGAATCACTGCCTTAGGGCGCCTCTCAGCGGTGCAGTAATGATGCCATAAAACCAGTATTGTCATTAATAAGCATTTGCAGGGAATGGAAGGGCACTCACACAGCAGGTGAAAACACTTACTGTTTAGTTGTCCGGTGAAAAGTTGCTTATTTTCCTTTGGAAGCCACTGAGTTGTGATAACTTGTAGCAGTCAGTCATTTGGGTAAGTGGGATGTGCGAACTGAGAAGATATTTGCCTGGGCAATGGCAGGGGAGGTGGGGAAAGACCCTTCAAAAGTGGAATTTAGTTTGGAATTCCATATCCATCACATTTAAATCAAGGTAGTTTACTTGTGTCTTCTCCGCAAGTAATTTTTTCAAAGTATTTAAATATTTTTCACAATGTTTACTTGGTATTTCCCTTCCTGTTCTACAACACTCTGTTATAATGCTGTGTGCCTAGATATCACTAATGCCAAAAAGGTGGTAAAACAATGTTTGGACTATACTACTTCAGACTGTGTCACGTGAGGGAATGACCCTTCATTAAAAAAACCCCACCAAGCACATAGAATTCTACCTTGACTCTTTTCTTGATGTGTAGGAATGTTTTTTTCATGGCTGACCCTCATTTGAGACTCCAGTTCTGAAGTAGTACAGTCCAGGCAGAGGGCAATCTGCTTTGTCTGCTGTTTGTGAGAAATTGGCCTGTGGCAGCCTTTGTTCAATCGGGTCAGAATGAGGCAACCAGGTTATTAGCAAGAGAGAGTCCTCGGGACAACATTACACTTGGGGTCACATAGAAGCAGGGCTTTTTTTTCTGGGAAAAGAGGTGGTGGAACTCAGTGGTTTGCCCTCAGAGAAAATGATCACATGGCTGGTGGCCCCGCCCCCTGATCTCCAGACAGAGGGGAGTTGAGATTGCCCTCCACACCACTCAGCAGCACGGAAGGCAATCTAAACTCCCCTCTGTCGGAGATCAGGGGGCGGGGCCACCAGCCATGTGACCATTTTCAAGAGGTTCTGGAACTCCGTTCCATCGCGTTCCAGTTGCAAAAAAGCCCTGCATAGAAGCATCAGCTCCCCAGCTACCAAGCCTGTTTCAAAAAGGTGTTCTTGACTGGGCATTCAAGTGTCCAGGCTAAGGAGACCTAAAGGAGTGATCTGACATCATATGAGGGAGACTCGAGGGACTCTGTTTTGGTTGACGGTGGCATTGGAGGCAATGAAGAGCAGAACAGGTTCTGCACTGCAGCCCTTCCTACCAAGCAACATTCATCTAGCCAGCTTACTGGGTATTTTGGAGGCCATGGTTAAAACGTTCATTTGGGAGGGTTTTTAATCTGTCTTCTGAAAGCAGATATTTCATAGATGCAATGGACTTGACTTGCTGCTGACCCATCAATATTGTGAGGTTTAAAAATATATATATAATTTAGGTGGTTTCATTGTTTCAAATGTTAGGATTCAGTGCTTGAGCTGCTGCAAGATCCATGCTTGACTATCCATATACATCTTAGAAAAAATAAGTAGTGCAGCAGAACACCCTTTCTGCAAAGCAACTGGCTGACCAGCAGGTGTGTTTAGGATTAGTGATGCTGCCCAAGTTTGAATGCTCAGAATATGAGCCTTGGTAGCTCTTCATGTTCACTCTCAATACGAAGGTGAGCATCGCACGTGCGTTCTTTTCCAACTCAGTTGCTTCCCATTCTTCTTCCCCCTCCTCCTTCTCCTTTCTCCCAACCCCACTTAGCTATACCAGGCAATGGTAGTCAACTGGGAGGAGGGAAGTGTCCCTCTGTCTCCATTTCTCTTGTTCCTCTCGCTCTCTCAGCATCTTCAAGACTTGCCCATCAGGAACTAAAGAGCCCAAAAGCCATAACTTTAACTTTAACTTTAATTGAATTTATATACCGCCCATCTCCCAAAGGACTCAGGGCAGTGTACAGCAAAAATAAAACATACAAATATAAAACAATAAGAATATAAAATATAAACATATTGAATAATTTAACTCAGAACAGGACAACTCAATTAAAACACATTTAGGCCATTTCAAATGAAATGTGCACATTTCTGCCTCTCACAGTATTTTTCAAACTCGATTTTGAGCTATGTGGGTGGTCCAGTTGGATCAGGACTGTGGCACTGCAGGAAGGGGAAATAAAGCCTTCCTCCCCACCATACTATTCTCCTAACCTGAAGCAGCCCCAAGGAGCTATTTGTCCCACTGGGGAAACAAAAATATACCCCACTCAGTATCTACTTTCCTAGCATTCCTAGTGTCTGGGACTCTTCTGTTTGAGACACTTGGGAAGAAGACAGGTGGATTCATATCTTTTCCTGCCTGCCTCAGCTATTGCTGCTACCATAGTTGGGCAGTTCGGGTGGGGTTGTGGGTTCAGAAGAGCAATTTTGGAACTCTCCAAAACAAGACCCCCACCCCAGCACCTCATCATTGCTTGTAATGGATCAGTCCCTTTCTAAATTGAAGCTACAGGAAGATCACCCATCAGTATTAGGATTGCTTCTGCAATCCACACCCTTCATAAATGCTGTGTGTTTTAGCATATCACTAAACAGGGTGCCCCTTGATCATCTCTGAATAATACCATGCATGTGGCATGTCTGTGAATTAGAAGAACATTGAAGAGTTAACTTATGTTGTTAATAATGGACAAGAGGCTATAGGGAAAACAGAATCTATATCGATGATGATGATGATGCACTGATCTTCTGATAAAAGAACATACCTTGACATGCAAAGCTGGTGTCTTCTTACCTGGAGTGTGCTCTGGAAGGAGCTCATTACTGCACTGTTATGAATCTGAACCGAGTAATTCATAGTTACTAGTAGGAACAGAGAAATACATTTATTAATTTGCATATAAGTAACAGCTCTCTGTGCTGTTGAGGAAGAAAGGCTGCTGCATGGTTGGTATTAAAAAGGGCATCAAAAATAAGACAGAGAAGATTCCACTGTAGTCAGTATTAGTTAGCTCTCCAGTAGACTACCATATCCAATTTTCATTTCCACATGCAAACTGCAGAGGATTCAGAGGAAAGCAGTAACATGTCCACGGATTTAGAATGCAGAGACTATGAGGGCAAAATAGAGAAAACTGGGCATATGTGCCCCCCAATAAGGACAGATCAGTGTGTATTTATTTTATTTTAGAAAAACTCCTATTCTGCCTTTCAGTTTTAAAATTACACACAAGGTAGCTCATGGCAAAGTGGTGGTGGTAGAGAGTGCCGTCAAGTCATAGCTAACTTATGGCGACCTCTGGTGGGGTTTTCATGGCAAGAGACTAAAAGAGGTGGTTTGCCATTGCCTCTCTCTGCAATCCTGTTCTTCATTGAAGGTATCCCATGCCAATTACTAACCAAGGTTGGCCCTGCAAGGTCTGACAGTGGAGTAGATCCAACCAGCTTTTCAGCTGAGGGGAAGCTAGCAGGGGTCCTCTCTGACCACCCAAATAGGGCTTGCTGGGGATTATGGGATGTCCACAGAATGGAATGGAGCTGTAGTAAGGAGGGGAGTGGCACAAGATGGTGTAAAAGAGCTGGCCAAATCCAAACCTGAATTGCATAGAATGTATCCATTAGAACGCAATCCAAAAATGATTCTGGGAACAGTACTGCACCTGTGTAATTCTAGATGCAGCAACTGCGAGAGACCAACACCCGGGTCCGAGGCAGAGAGCAGTTCAGAACTCACTGTGGAAGCAGAAGCTTCTTTCCTGAGGCCAGAGATGAAAAGCCTTCCTGACTTCTGTCTCTTTGTACATCTGTGCATATTTGGACACAGAGAAGAGAATGCATCCAGATCCTGTATTCCTGCAGCAGTAAAAAAGAGCAAGAGTCCAGTAGCACCTATAAGACTAACAAAATTTGTGGTTGGGTATGAGCTTCAGTGAGCCACAGCTCACTTCTTCATGAGCTGTGTCTCACAAACGCTCATACCCTACCACAAATTTAATTTAATTTATTTAGGACTTTTATTCTGCCCTCAGGGCAGATCACATCATTTAAAACCATAATAAATATCACATGTTCCATAAAACCAATAAAATGTTTAAAATTCAGCCAGCATTCAGCATTTCATTCAATGATAGTCTTATAGGTGCTGCTGGACTCTTGCTCTTTTCTACTGCTACTGACAGACTAACACGGCTACCCGTCTTGACCTGTATTTTTGCAGATGTTCTGCTTTTCTGCATGGAAACTAATCCCATGTCATGCATGGACGTCAAGACCTCTTCTCCATGTACTGAAGAGTCCCATGTGAGATTGTGTGCATAACAGGAAATAGGTGGACCAGGGTGACTGTGTTCAATGGAACTGCCCTGGCATGGATCTGTGTTCCAAGTTCTGATATCATGATTCTTATATGGGCTGAAGAGCCCATATAAATTTTCATGAAGGGCATTAAACTCAATCTGAGGGATCTTTCTATAGTAGTGTAGTGCTTCACAAAGAAGCCTCACTATTCTCTTCGATGAGGGAGTGATTACTCCTGGCTAGCACAGCAAGCCTCAGGTGGCCGTGCCCTGGAAGTTGTTGGGTGACGGACCCCACCCCATTGATCAACATCCGACTGGAGCATGAAAACTAGAGCACAGACCACTCTTCAGACACCAAGGCAGCACCCGAAGCCGCAAAAATTTTCATCTATTTGTTCCAGCATTTGTACACTGCTTTTCTTAAAATCAAGATGTATGCAAAAATGAAAAAAAATCCACAAATTAACCATGAAACACTAGAAATAAAAATCCTAACAGACCAAATACAATACATCAAAAAATAAAGGAAACACTTGTCAGCAGGGTGCTTAATTGAAAGTTATTGTACTCCCTATGGAAACTGACAAGAGAACGGCCTCTTCTAACCTCCTCTGGAAAGAAATTCTAGAGGCTTGGGGCCTGTACAAGGGAAGGGCTCAATCTGGCCCTCTGTGACTTAACTTGCCAGAGAAATAAAACTATCAAAAGCCCTTGTTACTTAAGTTTAGTTTAATTCCGTTCTTGCCACAACTCTTTCAATCTCAAGATAGTCAGTTAAAGTTGTAATGCTTATCATAGATCTTAAACACAATTAAACCCACATAGTTTAGGACACAAGGCTAGAGTTCAAGCCCTTCATGCTTTTTAAGGCTTGGGCCCAGAGAGCCTAAGAATACTCTTTCATTCTTTATGTCCCATAGACGTGATCGGATTCAAGCTCCATTATTAATCTGTCCACTATTAAGACAGCAGTCACATGCGTAGTTTTCTCAAAGGCAGCTGCACCAGAGTTCTGTGAAGCACCCTCAAAATCAGTAATGCTTGAACTGTGTTGCAAAACTTGTAACTATTTGGGCTGGAAATAGTTAATAATATATGTCAGCAGGGGTCATTTTGTAGAAAAAGAGCTGGAGGAACTCCTTAGCATAACTCATTAGGATAACTCATCAGCATATGCCACGCCCCTTGCCATCACCGGAAGTGTGTCATTGGCATAACTGATTTGCATATGCCACACCCCCTGATCAGGTCTCCCATCTCTACATTTTTTAAAAAGAAATCACTTGGGGGTAAGAGAATCTGATTGGAACCACAATAGAGGGGAGGGGGGAAGGTTAACCCTTTCCTCTGTGCAGTTGTCCTGTTTTGAATACCCAGGACAAAACAGCTTAACAGAAATCTGTATGGCAAGATCATTCTGGAAAAGGAGGAGGAAATTGACATACAAGAAGGAAGAAGGGAGGGAATTTGCAAGTCTCTGGTATTGTACACATAGCTTGACGCCTGAAGCATCATTCAGATATAAAGACAAATCATGGTTTGCCACTACGTTAATGAGCCTGGGAGATTCTCAGGCTGGTAAGCCCACCCACCCCCCAGCTTGTGGGATATCAGCTAATTGGCAATATTTATTTCTTTATTTTAAACATTTATATCTCGCACATTCCAGGAAGCCACGCCTGAGGCAGCTTACGACAATTAAAAGCACATAAAAGAATCAAAAGGGACCCAGCAGCACAAAGGATTAACATAGGCCAATAAGAAATAGAATTGGTGCATAAAAACAATAGATATCTAAAACTCAGATCATTAAAAAATACTATTAAAAGCCTTATATCCCAACAGCTGACACATGAGCATAGGACAGTCTAGTATAATGGGAAAATCCCAACTAAACCTGACCTGAGGGGTAAGAGATTCTGGAGAAAAATTAATTGGTGGGGAGGCTAACCTAAAGCTTGGGGAAATAAGAATGTTTTCACCTGGAGCCAAATGGGCAATAAATTTGGTGGCTAGTGAATCTCTGTAGTGAATTCAAGATTGTGCTATCAAGTCCAAGACCTGGACTTGATAGCACAATCACGTGAAGCTGCCTTATGTGGAACCAGACCATCAGTCCATCAAAGTTAGCATTGTCTGCTCAGACTCGCAGCAGCTCTCCAGGGTCCCAGACCTTCCACCCCACTTCCTTCTTGATTCTTTAACTGGAGGTGCTGGGGATTAAACCGGGGAGGGGGGGGCTTCTGTATGCAAAGCCAGTGCTCTGAGCCACGGAGCCAGGGCCCCTCCTGCCACAGAGAAAACCCTGTTTCTTCTCCAGTGCTAATCCTTCCAACCTCAAACAATGTGGACCCACCGAGAGGGCTCTCTGATGAAGATCTTAACCAGGGAATAGACGCTGCTTCTGAGACTTTGAATTGTGCCAAGGAAATGGGCAGCTGGTAAAGGTCTTATGAAATCATTGAGATACAGCCCCTGACACAGTTTGAACCAGGTCAACATTCACTGAATGAATTAAACGGGATTGTGCTGCAAAGGGAGGCCGCCATCTGGAGACCTGGACTTGATAGCATCCCCCAGCCTAGCAGATCTGCGCTTTAAAATACAGGAAAACTCTGTCCCAAACAGATTTGGTAGTTCTTGACTGGCCGTTTCATTCACAGCAGGCCATAGTCTGCAGTTATATAAATAATGCCTGCAACTTCCCCCTGCAAATCAGGATTCCAGATCAGGATCAAACCACTGTTATATGACTGTGCATAGGAGAGAAAAAAGGGAAGAGAGCATATTAGACCAAGAATCTCCAAGACCACGTAGTAGCAACGCCATGGTTCAGTGTTACATCTGAACCATGCCTGTCTGCTTAAATTGTGGGGTTTTTTTCCAAAGAGCAGTCACAATTTTTTCCTCCATTGATGAAAAAGTCATGTAAAAGATTCAATTTGTGTCAATTTATAAAGAGCTTCATAAATGAGAACTGGATTATATTTAGCCTTTGTTATATTCGGAGGTGAGGGTGGGGAATCACAGCAAACTATTTTTCTAAACAATTTTATTAATTGTTCAGAATGATTAAACGTAAATTTTATATATCAAAGAAATCCTCAACAACCTACCCGCTGAGAAGGCTGATGGGAGTTTTTCTGTTTTAATTTTTCAAGCTGTTTTAGTAGCTCACGCTAAATGACATATATTTGTGTTGTGTCTAGGTAAGAATAATTAAAAAAAGAACAGTCAATAGATATTGAGACTGTGTCTGTACAAAATGGATTGGTACACAGGACTCCATAGGCAGAAGGTGGTTTCTACCACAGCATCCATCTTTTGCTTGTACCATAGATCAAATCCTCAGAGTAAGACAGATGGGGTAAAAATCCCCTGAGGATTTTCCATGATCATATTCATGGAATGCAATGAAACTGATTGTCTTTGTAATCCTTACTGTTACAGTGTTATGCGCTGTATATCAGTGTTTGATTATACAAATGTGGTTTGTGATGTATTAGGAGATCCAAGTCATTTTCCTCTGGAAAGGCAAAAAAAATGAGGACTAGAATCCTATTCTTTATACAGACCCAGCTGCTGAGGAATCTGTTGTGTGTATATGTATGAGGGGAGACCATTAACAAATACATGTAGTAAACCACAAGAAATTGTGAGGTATTGACTATGATAGAAATGCAGACACCCCTACAAAAGCAATAGAAATTTGAGTTAATGCACAATTTAAAATTGATCCAGACAATGACTATTTCATTTCCACACTTCTCTGCCATCGATTTCCTTATGCTGAATCCGTAGCCTTGAACACCAACGCCATCTGTCAAGAACTTCCTCCAAGCTCTAAGTCTTTGACAGGGCTTCTTTTCAGCAGGGACGCGGTGGAACGGAGTTCCGGAACCTCTTGAAAATGGTCACATGGCTGGTGGTCCTGCCCACTGATCTCCAGACAGAGGGGAGTTTAGATTGCCCTCCGCGCCGCTGCGGCAATCTAAACTCCCCTCTGTCTGGAGATCAGGGGGCGGGGCCACCAGCCATGTGACCATTTTCTTCAAGGGCAACCCACTGAGTTCCACCACCTCTTTTCCCATAAAAAAAACCCTCGTCCTTGACATACTTATGCCAAAGTGGGGCTAGAATCAAAAGTGCAATGACTTGCAAAGTTTTTTATTTTCATGATGTTTCTGGCTAAGAAATCTATCCCATGAGTACTTTAACCAGTGGGCGTGCTACTGGCTCCTTTACTGTGAAGAGATAGGACACATCATTTAGAGAATCAAGTTGCTGCATGTGATATTCTGCTTCCGCATGGCCCTAAATATGCTTGTCCCAGTCCAACTGGGGGGTGCTATATCTACAAATTTCTGGGTATGCACTCAGAGCTGGAGCATAAACATGCAAATAGCTACTGTGCACATGATTCTTCTATCCAATCAGTCACTTCAGTGGGTCCCATTGAGAAATGCTGACACAGCTGATGAACTCTTCAGAACAGAGGCAGTTGGCCTGGCGCAGTCCTCCTTTCCCTTCTCTGACAACTGATCAAAGTTGTGCACTTGAAGCTTTCACACTGAGATCCAACGTGGTGTAATGGTTAGAGCATTGGACTAGGATCTGGGAGACCCGGGTTCTAATCCCTACTGTGCCATGGAAGCTTGCCAGGTGACCTTGGGCCAGTCACACCCTCTCAGCCTTATCTACCTCACAGGGTTGTTGTGAGGATAAATGGAGGACAAGCTGCTTTGGGTCCCCATTGGGGAGAAAGGTGGGATATAAATGAAGCAAATAAATATATAAATAAGATTTGAGATCAGGCTGTTGATTAAAAGCGGGTCCATATTTATACCTTTCTTGGCTGCTTGTGTGAATGACCCAAACTGCATGAATAGCGACAGCAGACGGAGCCTGCCTGGGAGGTCTTATTTAGGTTATTTGGAGCCCGCCTTTCTCACTGAGATTCAAGGCAGATTATGTACTGTAAGTACAATCAACAGGATTGGGGCATCGGATAAAAAGTGCAAAAGGGTTTGGATTGTTTATATTTATAGAAGAGGAGCCATGACCTCGTGCAGATTCACAAGCAGGGCACCTCCCACTGTCTGTCCTCAGCACCTGGTAAGTGGGGAGAGAGATACTTCCTCTGGACTCGGAAGATGCAATTTTAGCTGTTATGGCCATTGCCAACAGTCTTTGATAAACCTATCCTGCACAGTCCTTTAAATCTCCCGCTTGTGCTGGTATTCGATTGATTGCATTTATGTTCTGCCCTCATGAAACCCCAGGTGGCTTATGCAGGATTCCCAAGTCTCCTATCCAGGCACTGATAACACACCTTTTAAATAATGTTGATTTAATTTGTACATCTCTCCCTGGCGGTAATGAAATAATGTGTGCAAGGTATGCTTGTGTTATAACTGCTCTCCCACCCCTCCTGCTCTGCCTTTAACTTTTGGTTGCCATATAGGCACATGCAAAGCGCATAAATAAAACCAGAGGTCCTTGCATAGAAAGGAGACACTGGTGTAGACCACAAGGGCATCCATGTGGTGGCGGTGGGGAGCTTTGTGGCTGCCAGTCGGCTGCACCAGCAGCTTCATTTGTGCCAAGCGCACTTCTCTGCCCTCACCTGCACAACAGGAAGTTGTGGCTCCTCCATGAGAGGCAGTTGAGTGTCTGCCCAAGTGCTTTCTGGGCTCCATCACCCCAACTGCAAGGTTCCTCTGGGCTTGGGGCTGGCCCAACTTAACTTGCTGGGTCTTCCTCATTAACTTCTAGCTCAGAGTTCACTTCTGCGCCAGGCAGAGCCCTCCCTCCCCGAGTAGCGCCTTCTCTCTTTCTTTCCCTCCCTCTCTGTCATCTCCACCTTTCTGGTCTAAAAAGCCTCTCCAGAGCAAGAGAGAGTTTCCGGTGGGTGATCGTACTGGTCTGTAGAAGAGCAAGATTCAGTCTGGTAGCACCTTGAAAATCGACTAGATTTCCAGGGTATGAGCTTTGGAGAGTCAGAGCTCCCTTCTTCTGGTACAAAGGCTGCAATCCCAAGAACACTTTCCTGGGTAAGCCCCATTGAATAAAATGGGACTTATTTCTGCCTATACCTGTTTAGGAGTGTTCCCTAAAAGTATCTGAAGAAGGGACCTCTGGGAATCTAAGTGCAAGACCGGGTCCAAGCGCACCTTAAAGGCCAGCGGCTTTCCTTCCGGGAGCTTTGCTTCTCGGAAGCGCATATCTTGGAGATCTAGCCGGTCCTTAAGGCGCTACCGGACCGGGTCTTGCTCTTCCACTGCAGACCAACACGGCTACACAACTGAAACGAGCTTCCTGGAAATCCAGCTGTTCTTGAAGGTGCGACTGGAGCCGGATCTCGCCGAGCGAGAGCGTCTCCCTTGCCGGCCCCCCCCCCCCCCGCCTGCAAACGGTTAAGCCCGGCGGAGGGGGCCGGAGGAGGTGCGAGGGGGCGCGCCTGCAAAGCAGCCTCCTAACGAGCCCGGACCTTCCCCCTTCGCTCTGCGGCTCTGCCTTCCCTCGCAGCCTCTCTTGGCTGGCTGGCTGGCTGGCTGGCTCTCCCCCTCCCCCTCCCCCTCCCCCTCCCCGACCTCCCTTGCGCTCTCTGCACGCACGCACCGAGGCAAGTTAATGGGGAATAAAGAGGCTGGAGTCCGCGGCAAGTGGCTGCTCCTTACAAATGAGCCTCCAGGCAGCGCTGCCCTCCCTCCGCCGGAGAGCGAGGGAAGGCGGGAGGGAGGGAAGCCGGAGAGGAAGGAAGGAAGGAAGGAGGGACGGCCCAACGTGGCGGGAGGGAGGAGATCGGGGAGGCGAAGCGGAGCGGCGGCCCGTGCGCGCCTCTTGTTGCCGGTGTAATTTGCAGCCAATCATCCGGAGGTGTCCGCAGCCCCGCAGCCTCCCGGCGCGCCCTCGCCCCCCGCCCGCCCCTTCGCTTCCCTCCCCTCCCCTCCCCCACAGCCACACACGCACCAACCGCGCGCGGGCGGGGGGAGAGGGGAGAGACTCCCCCGGCGGCCTCCCTCCCTGCCTGCCTCGCACGCAGCGACTGGAGAGGCGGCCGGAGCGCGGCGCGCAGGGAGAGGAGACCACCGCGCACACCGCCAGCCAGCCAGCCGGCGCTCCCCCAGCAGCCAGGCGCGCACGCACGCACACTCACACACACACACACACGCTCGGTGCCTGCTCTTTCCTCCCCCCTCCCCTCCTCCTCCTCCTTTCTCTGCAACCAGAAAAAAAAAGCCACTTACAGGTATTTGCTTAGTGGATCGGCGTCTTTCTTTCTTTCCCACCGACCCCCCCACCCCACCGTTCGCCGCCCTTTACAGTTTGTTTACAAGTCTCAAAGTTGTAATTGAGGAGCTGCCAAAGACGCATCAGGAGAGATCTATTTTTTTACCCCTTTCTTCTTTGTGTTAGGGAGTGATGTGCAACTAATTAAAGACAGACAGGCGGGTTAAGCGTCTGCAAATCCAAGCCCCCCCAATACAGAGACTGGTAAGTGATCGTTGTGTGTGTGTTTTTTTTCAGATCTTTCTTCTTTCTTTTTTCCCTCTTCTCTTCCCTTCCCCCTTCTTCGCTGTTTTTTTCCGCCTCCTGGACCGCTGGGGTTGTTAAAGTAGATGAATGCTAGGGCTTGGGCAATAAAAGGCGCTACTGTATTAATTTATTAATTAATCTGCACCAGCCCCTCCTCCTGAATGTTAAATATGACCTTTGATCTTTCTGTCTCTAGAAGAGCAGACATGCAATATTGAACATGTACAGTCACATTGGCTGAGGCAGCAAGCAACATCAAGGAGGCTTAATCTTTTTAAAAATTAATTTAAAAAAAAACGGGCTAGAGTTTTATTTTAAAAAGAAATAAATCAGCTGTGGCGCCTTAGACACCTCTTCGGTGCTCCAGAGATGTATCGATTAAACAATAATGACCTGGTTGGTGGGCACCATAATTTTCTCGTTTCTGGTAGCAATAAACCTTGCAGGAGGATTGAAGGGGGGGGGAGTCTGGAATGGTAGCAAAAAGAGAGCTTTTGTGGAGAAAAGCTACTTAAATGCTATGAAAATGGGGCACCAATGCCTGTTCCATTTACAGCCTGTATTCCTTTTTTTTTTTTAAAGACTGAAATTACCGCTGTTCTTTCTCATTGGAGTGGATGAGCCACATCAAATCAGTAAAACTAGTGATATTAAGCAGTTAATAGACCTGAAGTTACGTTTCTTTCCTTTTTAAAAAGGCAGTTTTAGACAGATTCTCTGGTGTTTAGCTTTTTTTTGTTTTAAAGCCAGTAGGGAGAAGACCTCATTGCCACCAGATCTCTACAGGGAGGACTGGTTTCATTTTTTTCCCCTGGTGTGAAAATGCAGAGGTGGCTCTTGTCTGATTAGGGTCTTTCGATGCTGGTTCCCACTCCAGCTGAGGTTCTGTTTTCCAGATTTCCTCTTTCATAATTTGAATTCCTTGATCTCAGTCCCACCCATCCCCCTTTTTAGTGTATTTTCTTCCTTGGACAAAGTTTTTGTAGGTGGAAGAAGGGTTTGAAATGGTTCATTAGTCTAATTATGACAGTAATTAGTGTAATTGATAACTATTTTTCAGGCCAAGGTATTGAGCTAGAAAGCTGTACCTGGGGCCCCTTTTAGCGCCTAAGAGCCTGCTCTTCTATTTATATGTGCTTTTTCTTTAAAAAAAAAAGATTGGAAGCAAACAAAACATTATGAAAAGAGGTAAAGCGTTTTTGAAGAAAACGCATTTGGAATTACAAAGAAGTAGAATAGTATCTTGTGGCTAGGGTTTATGGTCTGTTTTACTTCCTAAAGGTCAGAAGAGTATGTATGCCTCTGTGCTGGGAACTACTCCACTCCCACTCACTCTTGTAAGGATGGCCTATCCGATTTGGTATTTTTCAATCCACAATTGCAAAAGCAATACACTGGTGAGATTATGCCATTATATTAACAGTGTATTGAGCAGAAAACCTTGCAAATCCTTTTTTTTTTCCTTCCAAAAAGCTACCTCCCCCCAAACCCAACAACAACAGAATATGTCTAGGAGGACCAGCTACCTAATCTAAAGTTGTGTGGCTTCTTGAATGAAAAGCATGCCCAGAGTACCAAGATATTCAGTCCCATTGCAAATGCAGGATCTTAGATCAAAACCTGGGAATATATATATATATTTTCTCTCCGGATACCTTTTCTCATTTACTCAGTGTTTGGGGAAGGACCAGAGCATCAACGGGGTTGCCCCTGCACCAGAGGGACCTGGCCTTGGGACCCTGCAGCAGAGCCTGCTGTGCTGGGAGTCAAACTAATGACCCCAATACACAGAAGGACACAGGATGGCAGCTGCTAATTCTCCAAAGGACTGAAGAGACAGGGTCTCTCTCGAGATGGGGTTCAGATTCAGCATGGTAGGCTCCCTGGGCTTGCTCGCAGTTTAGACTTTTAACGCCTGGTAAGACCCCCCCACCCCCAAGCAGTCCATTTGCTAATTTCCTGGTGGTTTTCTCCTTGCAGCTTCCTTTCTGCTTCTCAGCGCTGGCAGCCCTTCTTCACACATCCCCTAATGTTCTGCTGCCCTCTGGTTAGAGGATTTCCAGCCCCTTCCCCCTCCGTGTCATTTGCATGTGTTTAGCACTCCGATTGCCCCCTTTCCCTTGGCGTTTGTCACCTCTCCCTCCCTCCCTCTTCCCAGCGATTAAAGCATTTACTCGAGGGGGGAGGTGAGGGGAAGGCAGCCCGCGGGCGGGCGGGGGAGGCGGCTGCGGTGGTCGGATCATGTCTTTATTGATTGTTATGCAAAGGAGCCGGGAGGACCGAGGCGCCTGGCTCCCCCCTGCACGCGGGGCTGGGGCGCGCTTCGCCCTTTCTCCGCGGACACAATGCCTCCCGTGTGCACCTTTTTGGAAACGACTTTCTCTCTTTCAGTTGCGGCGGCGCCCGGGGAGAAGGATGCGAGCGGCGCGGCTGCCTGAGACCCCTTCGGCGCCTGCAGCGATGTCCCCCCAGGAGGATTAGAGGGCAGCGCGTCGGCCCCTCCCCGGCCCTCGCCCGCCCCCCTGCTCCCGCTCCCGCCCCGGCCCGCCCGACGGCTCCGGTGGCCCTCCTCCCCGCCCTGCCCTTCCCTCCCCTGGCCCTCCCCGGCCCCCCCTTCCCCCCCGCCCTGTTGCCCCAGGCCCCCCCTGCCCCCCACCCGCTGGGCACCATGAACACCAACGTGTGTGTGGAGACGGGGCCGGCCGGCGAGGCGCCGGGGCTGCCCAAGGAGAACCACCTGCCCGACGGCGCGCTCAACAGCCTTGTGGATTACAACTCGGAGATGGAGAGGTACCGCTCCTTCGCCACCTTCTACAAGAGCAACGGCGGCGCCTTCCCGCAGGCCGCCAAGATCGCCCGCATCACCACCCCCATCTTCCCCAGCGCCGCCGCCGCCGCCGCCGCCCGCATCGGCATGTCCCCCTGGAACTGCGACACCGCCACGGCCGCCGCCGCCACCGCGATGCTCTGGGGCAGCGGCGCGGGGGGCGGCGGCGCCGGCGTGCCCAACCCGGCGGCGGCCGCGGCCGGCGGCGTGGTGGCCCGGAAAGCCTCGGCGGCCGCCGCCTCGTCGGTGGCGGCCTCGTCGTCCGCCTCCTCGCCCGCCTCGTCCCTGCACGCCGCCAGCAGGAGCGGCGGCGGCTTGCACCACCGGAACGACGCGCAGCGGCTGGCCAAGCCGGGCTGCGCGCCCGCCGAGCAGCCGGCCCTGCAGATGGCCAACAACAACTTCCTCTCGCCCCTGGCCCCCGAGCACTGCAGGCCGCTGGCCGGGGAGTGCATGAACAAGCTCAAGTGCGGCGCCGCCGAGGCGGAGATCATGAACCTGCCCGAGCGCGTGGGGACCTTCTCGGCCATCCCGGCGCTGGGGGGCATCTCGCTGCCGCCCGGCGTCATCGTCATGACGGCCCTGCACTCCCCTGCCGCGGCCTCGGCCGCCGTCACAGACAGCGCCTTCCAGATCGCCAACCTGGCGGACTGCCCGCAGAGCCATGCCTCCTCCTCGTCGGCCGCCTCCTCCCTGGGAGCCGCCGGAGGAGGAGGCGCGGGCGGCGGCGGCGGGGGAGGCGGAGGCGGCGCTGGAGGAGGCGGAGGCGGCGGTGGAGGCGGAGGGGCGGGCAACCCGGCCAAGAAGAAGCGGAAACGCTGCGGGGTCTGCGTGCCTTGCAAGAGGCTCATCAACTGTGGCGTCTGCAGCAGTTGCAGGAACCGCAAAACGGGACACCAGATCTGCAAGTTTAGGAAATGCGAGGAGCTAAAGAAAAAACCTGGCACGTCGCTCGAGGTCAGAGGCGATGATTTCTTTCTCCCCAGCCTCCCGCCGTCCCTCGTGAACCCCCTGCCCCCGCCTCTGCAGTGCTTCTTGTCTAGTTTCAAGATGCAGCACCCCTTTTCCGAAGCCTCCTTCAGGTTGTAAAGAGAGGCGCCCACCCAACCACCCGCCCTGGCTTTGGCAACAAAACAAATCTCTTGGGGGCCGCTCCATATTTATTGCGCTCCCCGCCCCCCAAACGCAGCCACTGGTTTGGACCTGCCAGGTCTGAAAGAAAGGGGAGGAGGGGGGCAATGTCCCTTGAGAAAAGAAATGTGTGGGGATCTGGGAGTAAGAAAAAAAGAAAGGGATCCAAAGGGGTGTAAAAAGTACTTCTTATTTGGAAATGAAAAGGCTGACAAAAACCTTTAAACATCCAAGATAAGGATTTTTTTTAAAAAAAACCAAAACCAAAAAATATCATGAAGATTTAAACTACAACAAAAAAAAAATCACTTCTACAAAAGATGAGCATATTACGCTATAAATTGATCTGAACAAAGTCTGTATATTTTATCTGTTATAAAGAGTTCTGTCTGGTGACATGTAAACTATTTTTTACTTATGTGAAACTAATGGTGAAGGGTGAATCTTTTTAAAAACTTGAGATATTTTGAATGCACGTGAGGCATTTATTTTAACTTTAAATTAATGGTGGTCATTATCTCCCCCACCTCCCCCCTTCTGCTGTGTGAGTTTTGCTTTGTTTGGAGTGTAGGGCAGAACCCCCCCCCCCCAAAGTTAAACTCCTAATTTGATAATTGTCATCAGTTCAGAATAAAGTCATAGCTAGCTAATTTTAGGGTAACTTCTTAGGGGGAATGACTTGGTGGTATTTTGATACAAGGAATGGAAAAGAGTATTGGAGGTGGGAAGCAAAGGAGCTGGTGAGGGATGCTATGAAATGCTATCCCTTTTGGCCACATTCTTACCAAATTACCCTTTGTGGTATGTTTTACAACTGGGTAAAAAAAACACATCTATGCCTGAAATTATTATGTGTGATTGAAATGTATATACATTTATTTTTTAAATCTGTCCAGAGTTGACAATGTATTGAGTATCACAGAGCTGTAAAAACAGGTTTTCAGGTTTGGGAGACATACAAACAACAGCCAAGAAAGGGTCCTGTGGAAATTTCAGTTCCTGTATTTTAGTTTAGCAGTCAGCAAGGAGAAAAAAAATATGTAAAGTGACTAATAGTATTATTTTTAGATGGAGCAAAACAAGAGGGAAGACTTGTAATCATATTTAAATCCTTGTCATTATTAAAATTATAGTGTGGCTGGTTAGAGGAACTTATCAGACGAGACTGAAGGTGTATGGAGGGGAGAGCTTTGATAGGGAAGGGAGAGTGCTCTTCTGTTGACTTGCTGAGAGATACAAAGTCACCAAAATTAGCAACATAGTAAGAATATCCGCTGTGATCAGCAGAAGTGTTCTTCTAAACTACTAAGCATTTTGTTGGTATCAATGTTACCATTAAGTTGAAGGTTGTCCTTTAAGGAAAAAAACACATTTTGATGATACTAGTTTCCTTTTTCCCTTGAAGAACGAACTATCCTTTTGGAAAGTTTAATTAACTCATTCTCATTATTTCCCTTAGCTGCTTATTGTGCATATATGATTACCTAAAATACATCACGGCAACAACCTCTATGGATTATATTTCAGACGGTAGAAATCAGTTGTATATAGATTTGCCTGTTATTTTTTGGTTGCAAATGCACTCCTGTTTATTTCATAGAACATTTCAAAGAATGTATATTGTGATTTTTACAATAAACAGTAAATGCTGGATTTGAACACTAAACCATAACTAAAAAAGATTTTTTTCTCCCCTTCCTTTGCTGGCATTAAGTGTAGCCCTTCATGCAACATTATGATAGTCTTAGACACTTTGATCCCAAGCCAGCTGAAGTGAGGTATTATCAAAACTGCAGTCTAAGCACACTTACTTAGGAGGAAGTTCCATGGAGAACAATGGGACTTGCTTCTGGATAAAAATGGCTTGGATCCATCTGCGTGACCAACTGAAATCAATGGACAAGGTTAATCATGAATAACTGGAATCCCATTGCTTTCAGTGGGACACGCAGCCTGGTCCGGTTACGCCAAAGCATGTCTCACTCTGTTCAGTGAGGATCCTTCCCAAGCAAGTAAATGTGCCTTGGATTGCAGTCTTAGGCCACATTTACTGAAATTGGGTGGGTGGGTGGGTCTGGGGAGTATTTGCAATAGATCAGGGAAAGGAAGAGCATGCACTTTGCTTGCTGGCATCTCCACTGGACGATCTTGCATAACATGTTGGGAAACACCCTTTTCTGCCCTGGAGAGGTTCTACCAGTCAGAATAGGCAGAACTGAGCTAGAAGGAGCATCTTCGTATACAGGGAGTTTCAGTGGCTGGGGGAGGGGGGGAGTCTTAAGTATAACCTTCCATCCGCCAGTTGTCCCCTATAAGTATCTCCCCCATCAGTGTTAGCATACACTTCCTTGAGACCCCATGTTTCTTTCATAACTTCTAGTTCTTCCCATAGGGACATCTAACTTTGTCTGGATCAGAGGTCAATTTCTTTTCCATCAAGTTTGCAGTCTTTTATAAAGTAAGGTTACTAGCAAAGTTTATGGCTCCATGTTAACTGAGAAGGAAGCCCCACTGGATTCTATTGGACTTGCTTCCTAGTAAACGTGCTTGGGACTGTGGCCTTAAGGTATGCCTGGAATGTATCTTCTGGGGGAAACATGTTGGTTTTGTTATCAAAGTGTTTAATCAGCAAGTTAGTTATGGGGGGGGGATACCACATTTATTAACAAATGATTGGTGGATGTTTGCTGGTTCATTGGTTGAATTTCTCTTTGCCTGACAATGAATACCTTTAAAAATGGTCCAGGCTTGTCACAAGAGAAAACTGCATATTAAAATCACTTAATGGCTGTTACTAGTAAAGTGCATGGTTTTCATTAATACTTTCATAACCACCTATCTTAACTTTTTAGTTGCTTATGTTCTCTCTCTCTCACATCCACACACACACACGGTGTTATACCAAGATTAGCAGGATTCCCTTTTTTAGCTTGTAGAGCTGTTGGGAGACATTCACAGCTGTGGGTCGTAGGCAGTCAAAAACTGTGACATGGTGTAATATTCCTTACAGGCACATTACTTGCCAGTCAGAAACACGTTCAAAATTGAATCACCTTCTATTTTAGTTAGGGCTTCCCCCTGTTGTTTCTTCTGCTCTTCTTTTTTTGTTTTAATTGAATAATAGTGACAGCATGAATGCCTAAAGCACATGTGCGCCAACACAGGGTCTGGTTGTAAGGCAACCAGGTGGAAGCATGTCAGAGACTGACAGGGCCTACAGGACTGAACTGAAGACTCTGCAGTGGTTGCGGGCGGGTGAGAATAGTCTCTCTGATGAACTGGCTTCTCGGTTTTAGATTGACTTGAAGCCTTTTTCATTCAGTAATAATCCCAGTGGTGATTCGCTATGGTCTAGATGGCCTGTGGATTCAGAAGATGCAGCAAACATTGGGCTTTCCTGTTGTGATCCGTATTTTGATAAGTTGTGAAATGTGCTTTCCAGTTAAGCAAGAAATACAGCAAACATTGGGAGTGATGGAAATATCTTGAATAGAGCACTCCTTGACCCCAGTTTCTTCTTACGTGTCATTAGTAGTGGAACTTAATACTGATACAGGCTTTGCAACAGGTCCAGTCGAGAAGTTCTGTTGCACATGTAGGGCCTCAGGGGCACAGACTGGAGTAGGGTCTGCCTCCTCAATGAGCAGCAGATATTTTGTTCATTTAATCCTGTTGCATGCATGAGATGTTCCCAAGCTTTGAAGGAAATATCATCCAGCTCCTGTGGACCCTTTGTGGGGTGTTCGGTTGCTGTAACGGAGTTTAAGGCTGGTTCTTATTTATGCCAGCATGGTTGCCTAAGATGCCGGAATAATGTCATGCCTGTAACGTTGCACTTTGGTACACCGTTATGAAATGTTTATATGCCGACGAAGCTAGGGTTAGGCATTTTGCCTATTTATGTGTTTGGGGGTGGGGGAATCAAATTATTGTAAAATATTTTTAATGCATTTACTGTTGCAGCAAAAGAAAAAGATGCTTTAATCATCAGCAAGTTTAGTTCTTGTGCTCATTACAAAACCAAACTAGTTAACTGTGAAATAATACAATGCTCTTTTAAAGTACTGTGGGAGTGATTTTTACCACTGATCTCTGCTTGTGTTAGAGCAGGCAGCCGGTAGGAGATGCTGTGCCGTGGTTAGGTCTGCCTCTGACTGCTCTTAGGCCATCGGGAAGCAGCCCCAGTTCCTGCTTTTGCTATCAAATGACACCATCATGAAACTGGAAAGAAGATCTGCCACGTAACACAGTGGCATTCTTGGCTTTGTGAAATATTTGACCACAGTCAAGTCATAGGTGACCAGTTGACCACTCATGGACAGTTGTGCCAGTTCTAAATATAGAAAGCTGTTGGATAGGAATCCAGAACTTGCAAATAAGTTCAAATTTGCCTTCCTGCTTATACACGACAAGTAGCATGTATCAGACTTTATGGTGTGGGACTTTTCTGCTTCTGCTCTTGCTGCAGCTCACCGAGCCCTGCCCCCAGTTTTGCTTCTAGCAGTCATTGGACCTTCAGGAACAGCATATGGAGTAAAGTAGTTCAAAGGTGGAATCAGCTGCCTAGGGAGGTGGCAAGCTCCCCTTCATTGGCAGTTTTCAAGAGGCTGGACGAATATTTGTCAGAGATGCTTTAGGCTGATCCTGCATTGGGCAGGGGGTTGGACTAGAAGGTCTGTATGGCCCCTTCCAACTCTGTGAAAGTGGGAATGTCCAGTGGGAGGGGGAACTGGCAGAGATCGTAGGCCGGCCTTCTGCAGATGGAAATGCTGTCTTTTCAGGGGAACTCTGTGATCCTGTCCCTGCCAGCATAAGTCATCAAAATCAGTCCACAAAAACTAATATTCTTAGTCACAGAGATGACACTTACTGGCCACAAGAAAATACAGAAGGTGGCTATTTTATTTTTTACTTCTATACTTTTGAATAAAGTGGTGCGTTGTGTATGTTTAAAATAAAATAAAAGAACTGGTTTCATTTTTCTGATATAAATCTGCCCAAGTTTTTGAATGATTTTAAGAAAAACCCTAACACGTAATAATATAAAAATTTGACACATTCAATTAATAGTGGTAAATACATAAAATAAGATTGATATCACGTAGAGCCCTGCATATTCACACCCATCCGCAGTGTTCATTTAGATTTACAGTATGTTTAAAAAGGCATAATCATTATTTATCCGGAGAGACTGCTTATTTGCTTCCCATTAGTGTACATTAAAATAATTCCTACTGTAAATTACAGGCTAAGGGGCAAGGCAATAACGTTGCTTTTCTCACACATGGTGAAGAACTGGGCTGGTTCAGGTTAATTTTGCATGCCGTTATTTTACATTTTGTCCCAAAGCACTGTTTTTGGTGTTATTACATCTAAAGCGACACTCTTTTAGTTCGAACATCAGATCCAGTGAGGCTGACTGTTGTATTGGGGAATTCAACTTGGGCCGCAATGTTTCCGATCCAGTCATGCTAAGCATCATGTTACTTTTTCTTCTGCTGAGCCACTTGTAGGTTATTAAACTTTCGGTATGACAAAAATGCATTTCAAATTTTAGGACAATTTAAGGTCAGATCATCTTCAAAAGGGAAGTCTCTGGTAAATTTCAGAGGCATTAGATTGAAATCAAGGGATGGATTTAACTTTCATGACAATATGAGGCCACTTGGGATTTTATGAGCAGAATATAGTTTTTAAAACCAGGGTATAGTCAAGTCAAGTTTATTATTACAGTCTGTGACCAGTACATATAAAACCATTTGCAATCCAGGGTATAAATCTGTTCTTATTGAAGCCAACTGGGTATTTGAGAATGTGCGGGAGAAGAGCTGTGATCTGGCCACCTTTTGATTGAAACGGAAGCAGCAAGGTCTGGCCCTGAAAGTGGAGCAACATCTGGTATTACCGCTAGGGAGACAAAGGTTCTCTGGTCAGCCGTGCAACTTTTGCTCTTTGCTTTTCTGGCAAAAGGGAACATTGTTAATGTTACACCACTGAGTTCTGCAGATAGGGGTCAATTAGGAAGAGCCTCAGAAGAGGAGAGATCCCCTCCCCGTTTGCCTTCCTGGGTGTTTATTGTATTTTGTGATGGCAGTCCCCTGTGTGGGGAGATTATGGAAGGAGAAAATGAAACAGGCAGCTAACATGATTAGGGTAACTAACTGGAAAGTCAGCAGAAAAAAGATGGTCTGTTTTCTGTCTTCTAGACTGTGCCACAGGGAGAAAAATATCTAACCAACTACCCCCATCCTTTTTGGCTTTCTGCCCCTGAAATGCCCTAGTTGCTCACTAGCAAGGGACCGTAAGGTAATTACTGGGTATTCTGGTTCTTCCAACCTATTCCCATTAGTGAAATTTGCACTGATTCTCTTACACTATTTTTGGAATCTATCTTTTTAGGATGAAGCCTGGGTATTAGGGGGCAGAGCCCTTTTAAGATGTGTTTACCTTGCCTGTTGTAAAAGTTAGTTTGGGTTTCTTCACAGGGAAAAAAAATACAGATTTAGTTTTTCTACTAGGTATTGTATTCCTTAACTTGAGCACAGATTTGTGAGAAAAGATGAGATGTGTTTGGGAGCATATGGTTTGGATCTAACCAACTTCTGTGGTGGTGAAAAAGGGAAGATGGGGTCCTCTTTAACCACCAAAAAAAGCTATGTGGTGATCACGGGACCTACATGGACAAAAGCCATATGGAACAAGAGCTGTAATGAGGGGAATTAGGTGAGATTGAGCAAAAAAGTTGGTTGAATCCAACTTAATTTTTAAAAGGATTCTTCACCAGTATGTACAATAATGTATGAATTATAAATTAATAAGCAGGTTATAGCCATTGGAGGACTCAGTGAAGCTGCCTTACTGCAACTGATGTGATTTTTCTCCCTTGATTTTAATGGGAACTGGATCCCTCCTAAAGTTTGACAGTCACATAACTTTAATCTGGTTTGGTATTTTAAAATTTTTAAAAGAACCACTACTTTTTCATCCGCGAACATGGACGGTTTTTGAGGAGGAGAGACAAGAGAAGTAAAATATTTGTGCTAGAGTCACTGTGCACCGAGCAGTGTCAGACCAATGGATTAAGCCACAAATCTGTGAAGTCTCATAGCTGATCATCTTTTCTAATGGCCCTTTGATCTTTACAATCCTTAGAGGACCTGAGATCTTCTTAAAGAGAGCTGAAATTTAATCCGCTTCATTCACTTTTCGGCTATTCTCACCAATTCCTATGCATGTCATTTTCGAACAAATAGATTCCCCATCCACTGAACATGTAATACTGATGTAGATATGGCATGTATGTCCGTATAAAGCAGGTGTGTATGTATGCAAAATGCACAACAAACAAGGAACATAGTCCAAGTAAGCTTCGTGGAAATAAAAAGGAACTTTATAAGAGTGCCGTTTTGTTCTGTTACACAGTTCCCATACATGTCAATGGAATTCTGTGGGGAATGTTGTCTTAAAACTCCTGGCTCTTCCATGTTTTAAAGTGAGTAATGTATAAACTGCTGTTAAATCCAACACACAGTTTTTTATTTCTTTTGTAGGAGAAGGAACAAAATATTTACAGCAGTCCTGTAAATGATTCCAGGGAAGTTAACTATCCCATAACAGTTTTGTGTCACTTGTCTACACACACATCTCTGTTAGTCATAATAGGAAATAAGCATTCTGAGAGACGAGGACCAACTGTTTTCTGATTTATGTTTTGAATTGAATATATCCTGAAATTAAATGAATCTCCACTATCTTATCTTTATAAGCTACAAGTGTAATTTGTCCCTTTCTACCCAAAGGTATAAAGACTGCTCAATTGATATACACTTTCTAAGTTTCATTTGAATGCCAAAAGTACACTGCCATAGATGAGAGACACAGGATGGTCTTGGAAATTAGAACTGCGATTTTAAGATCTAAAATCATCTCTGAAGTAGTTAGCTGTCTGGATCAAGAGTAGTTAAGCCAATGGCAGGCACAAGAAGAGAGACAGCGTTGTGTAGAGTGATAGACTAGGATTTGGGCCCACCCAGGTTCGATTCTTGGCTCTGCCGTGGAAGCTCTCTGGGTGTCCTTGGGCCAGTCGCAAAACTCTCATCCTGACCTTTCTCCCAGGGTGGTTGTGATGAAAAAATGGAGGAGATGAGAATGATGTAAGCTGCTTTGGATCCCCATTGCAGAGAAAGACAGCATGTAAACAAAGTAAAAATAATAATAAAAAAAGAAGCCAGCCATACAAGACAACTATAATGAATGCTAAAGCAGTCAACTGCCAGAGTCCAGGTACGTCAGCCACTCTATGTCATCAGAGCAGTTAAGCCAATGGCAGCTAAAAGAGCCATGATAACCATTCCACCATGCTGTGACATCAGAGCACATCAACTAATGGCACTGAGAAAAAAAACGAGAAAAAGAGGCAGAGAAAAGAAAAAAGCAAAAGTAGGGAAATGAATGCATGAGTTCAGGGTGTACATTGAAAGAATGAGAGGTCAGAGAATGACGAGAGGAGTGCAGCACCGTTGAGAAAGAGGTTCAGCAACCCTCATGCTCTATCATACTGACTGGCTGTTAGTGTAAAATAACAACTATGCTGGTTCCTGAGATGGACAGTTTAATGAGTCAAATGGATAAATACTATAATAAACATCTATTAAACACAATCTGTTCTTGCAATTGCCATGTGATAATGCATTGGTACATGTCCTGACTTCCTCACTGTGGTAGTTCTGCTTTCCCTCCACATTTCCAGTATAATTTTGAAACAATGGAGTTTTAAGAAGCTTTCAGTGCAGGCTTGGAATGAATCCTGCCCAGCTAATTTTATAATGCATTTCAATTTTGCTGAATATTTTGGTCCATGGAATTTTTAAAAGAATACAAGTTTAATATTTACTTCAGAGTGATGGTGGAAGTTCAGCTCTGAATGACATTTTGTTGCACCAGAGCTGAGATACATTGTGCTTTTTCAAACCTGTTAACTGTTTACTGTGCATTACTAGGCTGTCCACTAAAAATGACCATTATGTTGGCTAGACATGGCAGAGACAAAGGTCATAACGCACAGAAAGCTGCTCATGGGTTATATTCAATTGCAAGGAATAGGATTTAGACATGGATTGTGTTCAACTGGTTTGATCCAAAGAACCACAAGTGGAAGGCCATTTGCAGAAATGAATCTTTCATCCCACCTCATCTTCTATCGCCCTCCATATCACCCCAGAAGCTGCTCCTGAGGGTCACGGGATCCTCAGGAATAGTGTGGTATATGCAGCACTGTAAAAAAAAAAAGCACTATGGATCCAATTTGTGCATGCCGAAGTACCTTTGGCATGCTCAAGAGTCTCATGGAATCCAACCCACACTCTGTAGTTTATATCTCTTGCATTCTGATGCTATGCATATTTGCTTCAAAGTAAGTAACGGGGCCAAACCCCAAGTAAGTATTCAGAGAATTGTAGTCTTAGTTTGAATAAAACACGTTTACCGCAATATGCCCTTTATTAGGCTTTCAGCTTTTCTTCAGCTTTATGAGCCACCCCAAAAATTTAGAAACCAGACTTTTCTTTCAGCCTTCGAGGTTTTATATTTTAATGAACATACTTTCTAATTGTTGTTACCACAAAACCTAATCTCAAACTCTGCACAGTTCTTGTCATTTTTAAAAGCTGTAATAAAGGTGTTGTGTATAAATAAATATAGGGTGACCCTGATTGTCATCTCAACAAAAAAGCTAACCACTATCCCTCACTTAAATAAGATTTGCACTTCTACTGAGCATGAACAAAAATTATTTAAAATAAGTGAGTGCTGAAATACTCGGCGCCGCAATGGAATTTCTAGGTGCCGTGGCACTCTGGTGTTTGGGATTTCTCAAGCCCTGTCCTGTATAATATATTACTACTGAATTTGTTTTCTTTGCTGAATACTATTCTTATAATCCTTTGTTTGTTGTATAACTTTACATACATTCTGGGAGGGCCACTGGGCTGGACACCCCAACCATATGGCTTGATGAAGAGGACAGCTCTTTCATAGACTTAACACTTTTAAAAGATTATCTGGGTCAACACAATAAATCCCAAAGAGTTTCAGAATCTGCCGCACTGGTGTTTTTTTACACATAAAAAGGCACGGTTCCCTTTTTCAGAAACTTGCGTTTTCCCCGTGTTTGGAATATTCGTTTCAGCTGTTCTTTTTAATTTTAGAGTGTGAGTAAATTTAAAGATCACACCATTAGAAGATGATAACAGAACAAAATGGCTAATTCAGCACAAGGTTACCGCATGTTCAAGTGGGTGAAATTCCATGGAAGTCAGTATTTTCTAGTTTGATGCAGGAAGTGAATTAATACTGTTAAATCCTCCTCCTCCCAGAGCAAGTTTTTTAAAAAGATAAACACAATGCTATCTTTATGTAGTGCTTTGGCCAAACAAACCCGTGTGTATATGGTGAGGTAAAGCAGTTCGATATTCTTCGATGAGTCGTTTTAAGAATTTTTTTTTTTTAAATTTAGATTGACTCTACTTTCTTAATTAGATGAAAATTGCACTAAAAAATCCCCTAAGATTTTCATTGGTACCATTTTTGTTTCATTAGAATGTGACTGAAGTTCTCGACTTGGCTATATTCAGTAAGGTTCCCAAACCACACACAGAGATGTGTAACTTTGAATGTTATTGGTGGAATTTATACATAAGTAGCTGGGTACAAAATGGCATCCCACAAGTGTCCGACTAGGAGTCGAACTAGATGTGATGTTTGATTCTGATCTGTGTAACACCCAAATGTTATGTTGGGGGGACAAAGTTCCCAAGTGCTCTGGGGCCTATGGGGTAGGGGGAGAAGGGTCTTCAGCTCTCAGTTGTGCTGCTGTAGGGTGTTATTTGCTTTGCTATGCAGACAGTATTCAGTGCACATGAATCCTCATAAGGGCCTCTGGAGCCACTTCAGCTTAGATGGTCCCTTCTCTCTCCCCCCGCCCCTGTGGTTCAGAGCCAAAATGGGACTTGGCATAATTGGCAACTTTGTTTCTCCTTGATAGCATATGGCTGTACAGATGAGAGTTGGTTAGGTGTACCCTGACCTGACTCATTCCAAATGTCATGTCTTGTTTGGCCCTAGGGACTGGGGAGATCTGTGTTCAAATCCCCACTTGGTCATGAAGTTTACTGGGATATTTTGGACCAGTCACTGGTTTTCAACATGACTTGAATCACGGGATTGTTACAAGGATAAGATTGAGGGTGGGGCATGAACCTTAATTCACTGGAAGAAGTGTAAGATAGAAATGAAATAAACAATTAGGGCTCCTGATCAGACTCAAAATCCAACTCATTTTAACAAGAGAAGATTCAGTTGAGTCAGTAGTATCCAAAGTTTACTGAGTTTACTAAGCAGTGAATAAGGTCTTAATCAGTTGTTCCATTGTATGCAGAAAGCTTTGATTATTACTGTGCAGTATGTTTTGCTTTGATACTTTAAAGAGATGCAGTCTGAGTCCATCAGTGTTTACACACAAGTAATTCCCAATTAATTCAATAAGACTTAATTCCAAGTAAGAATGCATAAAAACTGCAGCCTAAAGGTATTTTTATGTGTGACCTAAAGTTGCTTTTGGAGTTGTTTAAGCCATTTAGACAGATTTTATAGCAAGCAGTAATACAAGGGAACTGGGTAGGAGTAGGGCTGATTGTGTTCACCATGAATCTCCCCCAGCCAGGCCCAAACTAGACATTACATCTGGCTTAAGTAGGGGTGAAGTTCCCTGACCTGACTCTGATCTTTGCACAGCCAAATGTGACATTCGGGTACTAAAGCTCCCAAGCACACCGAGGCCTGATTCAGCTTGGGGCCATGGCTGGGGGAGGGAAGGGATTCAGCCTTCCCATACCATTTTGCCTTGGTTTGCTTTGCATGCAATGCCCAGTGGATGTGGAGCCTCACAGTGAGGCAGATAGGGACACCTGAGGGTGTTTTGTTTCAGGACAATGGAGAGGGGCTGACATCCTTCCTCTTTTTGTGCCATGGCTCCAAGCTGACTCAGAGCCTGGTGTTCGTGAAAACTATAGTGGGAGAACTCCTGCCCTTAGCCAAAGTGCAGCAGTGGGGGTGAAATGGGGATGAGTGCCATTGGGGCAATGCTGCAATGTCACTGCTAGTTGCATGACTGAAAGTGATGTCATGCATTGCTGAGGTGCTTAGTAAATCCCCACCCCCCTCTGGGGAAACCACAGAGATATGGAAATTGGCTAAAGAGTTGCAGGAATGCTATACCGTCACTTTTAGTTATATGGCAAGAAGTGACATTGCAGCATTACATGATGCCTTGCCTCCTGGAAGTTGCCAGCCGAGGGCTAGCAAACCTGTCTGAAGTGCTTGGGAGCCTTGGGTCCCCAACATCATGTTTGGCTGCGCAAAAATCTGATTTGTGCCAGATGTAACAGCTAGTTTGGTCCTCAGTCATCATCCTACTATGTTTGCTGCACTGAAGCATCACGAAGGTTGCCCCAAAGGGCCCCATATTCTGATCCATTGCTGATCCACAATATTTGTCAAATGCCCAAGGCAGCTAAATATGCACAATGGAAAGAGGTAACTTGAAGGCATGTAAATCAGTTTTTTTTTTTAATTAACTACATTAACTAACAATACAAAGGGAAGAAAGGGAACAAGGGGAGGAAGGGAAAAAAAACACAACAACTACAACATGTAACCACTATGCTACACAAAATGTTTTCCCTTCATACTGCCATTATTCAAAAGTTAAAGCTTTATGTTATATTGATGGAGTGGTTGACCTTACTAAATGCAAATTACAATTTAAATTCAAATTAAATTTTCCTTCCCCTCCTGGGTCCCGGACGCAATTCTCTCTGAGCAACTGCAGCCGCAGTGCTCGTTTCCTCCCCCCCCCCTCAGACTTCTCCTTTTCGTCTTGCTTGGTGCACTGAAATTCCGGATTTTTATCCTCAAAATCCCTTAGTTGATCTTCTGATAATATCTTGAAAGCTTGATCTTTGTGACTGAACCAGATTCCTTCCGGAAATAACCATTTGTACTTTATTCCACGTTCTCTCAGAAGAGCTGCGAACTTTTTATACTTAAAACATCTTTTCCGAACTAGAAATGGGACGTCTTTCAATATCTTAACTTTATTACCCAAAAAGTCCAAATCTGCGTTGTATGAATTATATAGGATAGTGTCCCGGATCCTCTTAGATGAAAAATCAATGATGATCTCGCGAGGCAGCTGACGCTTCATTGCATATTTTGAAGTAGCCCGACGGACTTCCAAAATGGCGCTTTTTACTTCTTCTTTAGTTGCCCTCGCGGGTGTCGCCAGTAGTTCCGAGACCAGACCCCATAAATCCTCATTTTCCTCCTCTTTCACATTCTGGAGGCGCAAAATTGTCTGTGTTCGTTCCACTTGTAGCCCGATCAGCTGGTTCTCCACCAGCTTAAGCTCTTTATTCGTAGCCTTCACGAGTGACGCACTTTCCTGAGCAGACTTCTCTGCCCCCCCCGCTGCTTCCTTAATGGTTTTCACTTCACTCTCAATTAAGCCCACCCTTTGATCTGTTTCGTTCAGCTTGTCAACAAAGGGTTTTATGGCTTCACCAACCGCCCTCCGCACTACTTCCTCCAACGACTCTCCCTTCAGGGCAGCCGAAACTGACTTGCCCAGAGTGGGACTTTGTTTTTTCGCTGCCATTTTAGGGGGGGGGAACCGCCAACCAGATTCTGAAACTCAGCGAAGGGGAAGAACGAGCCTTCTTAGCTTCAGATCCCACCACTCCTTCGCGTGCGCTTGTAGTAACAGAAGGGATTCGCTTACTTGCAGGCTTTCACCTAATTCTGCTCTTTGCCGTTTTCCATGGCCCGGCAGCACTCGAGGCGCCGCGCACGTCTGCCGGCCTCCGTAGGGACAAACGGGCAATTAACCCCCCGCATTGATTCCGGGGGGCTCTTCCCGCAGCGTCCCGGACCCAGCCTCCCTCACTGGGAGTTTTGGGGGCTAATCTTCGCAGATCAGCTGCCCGGACAGGGTGCTCGGGCGCTTCCTCTCGGACCTGCGAAGAGGAGCGTCCGACATGGCTGAGAAAACGAAACCGAATCGGCATGTAAATCAGTTTGAAAGTGGTCTAATAGTCACAGTTTCCCTCAAAGAGCCCTGGGAACTCTAGATTCATGTGCCTGTTGAGTATTTATTACTGAAGATCACTAGGCCTTAGTTGTAGACTAAGATTCCCTTTAAACCCTTTTTATACCACCCTGGCTGCTTGCTTCTGTAGCAGCCCAAATATATGCAAGAACTTTCACACACAGGGTTTGTCTTGGCATTTTTGTTTATATAACATGCAAACAAGACTTGGACCCTTTAAAGGCCTTCTGTGTTATGTCAACAAACCATCAAGGATGAACTGCACAGAGAGGGCTTTTCATGTCTCTGGACCAGCCTGAGAGCTACTAACAGAGGTGGCTTTATCCATATTGTTACAGGAATTCGTAGATTTGAAGGGTTCAAGGCTAAGAATTATTGTTCAGCAAGTTTGAAATTGGTCTACGTACACTATTAGCCAGGGCTTGCCAACCTTTTCTTTTAATGAGAGCTACTTCTGAGTAATGAACAATATACCAAGCTACTTCTCCCTCCCTGTCGTTACCATGTTTTGTTCTATCCTAGAAACATGAACTGGGAAGGTCTGGATCTTCTAGGGCCTGCACAAGCCACTAATATTTCACAAGCTACTTGTTGGGGATCCCTGCTGTAAGCTTTATTTTGTCTTTCTGGTTTGATCTACAATGATGTGTTGGAACTTGGAAGATTCTGCCTGGCCAGAAAGCATTGTCTGACTTCCAGCTACACACATCAGTCAGTTCTGTATACCTTCTACCTCTTACCCAGCAGGATAGTTATAGTGATGAAGGGCTCGGTTGCTAATTTCTATTTCATCTGGTGCAGTCCATCTGATTCAAGAGCAAACATGGTTTGGGCATGGTTCTTTCTTTCTATAGCCCCATATTGCTTTTGGCCCTTTCTCCAGGAATGGGTGATGGAGCTGTGTCTCTTTCTTTGTTCAGTTCGACTTCATTATCCACGGTAATCTCAGTCCACCTTGGGAATGTTGCATTTTGTTTTAATGACCCCAGACTAGCAACTAGGAGACCCAGGTTCATATCCTTGCTATGCCATGGAAGTTTTGCTGGCTGACTTTCTCACCTTAGTAATGTTGCATTTTGTTTTAATGGAATTGTTTACGGCATTGGGTGTGATCCTGTTCCTGCTGCTGCTGTAGCATGGCAAGTGACATAGAGATTCTCAGCAGCAGTGTTCCTGCTGGTTTCAGGCTCTACCCCATATTAAAAATAAAATCTACTTCCAGACAGAAAATCAGATTTCAAAATGACTGCAGCCTTGCTTTCCCGACAATGTTTGTTATGTTTTCATTTTGTTTTCATGGAGAAAGATTCAGTCATGCAACCCCCAATCACAGCCTGCAGTGGTACATTCCAAGAGCAGTTTTACTACATGAAGTGTTTGTCGAGGGAAACCTTTCACTTGTAACACAGAGCCCATTGTAATATCTAAGCATTCTGAGCATGTAGAAAATGTGCTGTATAAACAGCCATTCTTTTTGAAGTCAATAGCAAAACTCCCATTGCTTAGAACGATGTGGAGTTCCAGACCTTTGCTCTTTTCTAGCAGTGGTAGCAGCCATGTTTAAAAGAAGCCACGTTGCTTCCTTGCTTCCTAAAGTGGATATAGGCAGGATCAGGTTGGAGTGCAATGCTGTTTTCTTTCCATTTTGTGAGTCTTTTTAAAACTTCTTGTACAGAGCAGTGCTTGTATCAGACATGTTGATGCAAATTATAAGCAGTAGCCATAGCCGTTGCCAAGTACAGCACATCATCTTTTGTCTAGATAAGCAGCTGTACTTTATCAGCTGAGCCTGTATGTTATAAATGGAGTGTACTCTTTGAGACAGTAAAGCCAGAGGTCTCTGCTTTGCATGCAAGCACCTAAATGTGCTTTTTAAAGTTTTTCCATGTCTGTAATGTAGATGTAAAAGTTGCATTGGCAAGACTATACATTCAGTTAGAAAGTGTCTCTTTTATGCTTTCTGTCCTTCAGTAGCAACATTTGCATGCTATTTATTTGTCACATTTGTTTTCCTATTCAGCCTTCTTGCTCAGGGAAATATTCATCGTACAATTTCCCCCTGTTTATCTTTGCAATACTCCTGTGGTGTAGGTTAGATGGCTTTAAAAGGGGGTTATACATGGAGAAGAGCTTAGTTTTGAGATCTAAGATCAATGCTTAGTTTTGATTTGCTTTTTGTTTTAACCTTAAACCCTTTGTTAAACCTTTTTATCCTTTCTCTTTGGGCCTTTAATTCAGCTTCTCCTTACATTACCTTAAACTTATACCTCAGGAGGGCTCTGGTCATGCCAACACTCTTTATTTCCCATCACACAGAGCTTCAGGTATTCTCTACTTTACCCAGGTATATACCTCAAGAACCTTATTTTTTGTTGTTGTTTGTGGGACATATATTGCTGCTCTGCCAAAGGATTTCACTGTCACCAAAGGTGTTTGCCTATTCTGCTTAACTGGTACTAGGAAAGCTTTGTTATAAATGGTAGTTTGACAACTACGTGGCCTATGAGTAGAGTTGCCAGGTCTGGAAATTTTTGGAGATTTGGGGGGTGAAGCCTAGAGAGGTGGGGTTTGGAGAGGGGAGGGACCCCAGTGAAGTATCGTGCCATAGAGTCCACCCTATAAAGCAGCCAATTTCTCCAGGTGAACTGATCTCTGTCACCTGGAGATTAGCTGTAGTTCCAGGAGATCTCCAGCTGGCATCTGGAAGCTGGCAACCCTAAATGTGAGGGTGGTAGTAGAATTTATTTGTAAGTACATAATTGTGATGGCTGCAGCATTTTAATAAGTATATTAGTTTCAGAATAGTTCTTAAGTTTGGTGGTTTCAAAAATAGTTACAAGCCCTGTCACACAGCCTAATTTTCTGCATAGAGCTTCTCTAACAAAATAAACTTCCATCTAATCCACACAGACATGGATTCATTCAGGCTTCCCACACAGTTTGCCTGACCTAGATAGAACAATTTCTCTCTCAGATATACACAGACTGCCCCAGGAACACACAGAGTTTGCCTGACTGAGATTGAATTAGATTAAGATGGGTAGCTGTGTTAGTCTGTCTGTAGCAGTAGAAAAGAGTAAAAGTTCAGTAGCACCTATAAGACAAACAAAATTTGTGAATTAGGCTCTCAGGCTTCCACATAGCTTGCCTGATTCGGCCAGAATCCTTTCTCTGAGAAATCCATAGACTGTCTCAGAAAGACTTACAGTGCAATCCTAAGGCCATTGCAGTCAGTGGGCTTAGACTGGAGTAACTCGCCTTGGGATTGCACTGACAATCTATCTAGGTCAGTTTCATTGACTTGAACTTGGCAAAATAAATGCTATCTCAGAAACATACAAACAGTTCAGGCTCCACACAGGTTCTCTGACTTAACTAGAATAACCTTGCTCTAAGATAAACAAAAGGTGACTGAAAAACTTTCCCTCAGCACTGACTAAAACTGCAGTTCACGCCACCCCCCTGGGTACAGCTACTGTCCAGTCAGATCATACTTCATATATCCATCCATCCCCCTTCCTTTTTTCCTCAGAGGCCTGCATTTGTAGTAAACAAAAGAAAATCTGTATTTGGACAGAAACACTCATACAGTCACAATAGTTATTACTATTAGCATATTTGTATCTTAAGTTAAACTTATCATTGAAAACACCGAACTCTTCAGTAGAGGTGGGCATGATCCAAAAAAAAAAAACCCGATCAAGCTGTTCGTGGATCCGCGCTGGCGACGACCCCAGATCACCGATCCACACCGAACAAGTCCCATTTCCGTTCTGGGATTGGAGATCGGGGAGGCCAAAGTGGAGGGCCCCCCACAAACTTAGAGCAGGGGGGGGAGGTTTTAACCTGGCGATGAGCCGCCTCCCCTCAGGGAGGGGACGTTTTCTCTCTCTCTCTCTCTCTCTCTCTCTCTCTCTCTCTCTCTCTCTCTCTCTCTCACACACACACACACACACACACACACACAGAGCAGGGGGGGGGAGTTTTTAACCTGGCGACGAGCTGCCTCCCCTCAGGGAGGGGACGTTTTCACACACATACACACACTTAGAGCAGAGAGGGAGGGAGTTTTTAACCCATCCCTGCCTCTCCAAATAGAGAGAGAGAGACACCCCGTCAACATGTTTCATCCGGCTTTTAAAAAAAAGCAGGGATAGAATCCTCCATTCCTCCCCACCCAATTTTAAAAGCAAGCAGCCAGTCTTCCAAAAGCATATTTTAAACAGGAAAAAAGTAAAACCTGGATCCACACGGATCCTCACGGATCCTATGGTTTTTTAAATAGGAAAAACACAAATGAAACATCAAATCACATATCACAGGCAGATCCACAGACTGAAATATAAAAAACACAGAACCAAAAATATTTGGCGCTGCCACAGTGAAAAAACATGAATCTGAGACACGGATCCTCATGAATTCATATGATTTTTACATTGAAACAAAACAAAAAGGCTGTCATATTTTAGATCTTTTGGTCCCATTTGTGGCAATGGACATGATCTGGGATTGTATGGTGGATTCTGGGTGGCCCCATGTAAAAATCATGAGGATCTGTGCTTTTGAACCATGTTTTTGCGCCGTGGGGCTGCCACAAAGCTGTGGATGAATGATTTTTTTGGTCCCATTTGTGGCAATGGACATGATCTGGTTTTGTATGGTGGATTTTGGGTGGTCCCATGTAAAAACCTACAGGATCCATGCGGATCCATGCTTTTGAACCGTATTTTTGCGCCGTGGCGGTTCCACGAAGTAGTGGATGGCTGAATTTTTGGTCCCATTTGTGGCAACAGACATGGTCTGTGATTGTGTGGTGGATTTTGGGTGGCACCACTTAAAAATCAAGAGGATTCATGCGGATCTGTGCTTTTTAAGCATGTTTTTGTGCCGTGGCAGCACCACAGATTAGTAGATTCATGATTGTTTTGTTGCTGTCTGTAGACTAGGACATTATCTATAATATGACAGCCTTTTTGTTTTGTTTTGTTTCAATATAAAAATCATATGAATTCATGAGGATCTGTTTAAAAGCATCTGGATCCAGCTTTTACCAACTCCCTTTTAAACACACACACAGAGCCGTGAATGAGGTTTTCCCACAAAATACAGTTTTTTAAAAGCAGGTTAAAAACAAAGAGTGACGGACAGAAAAACAGCCATTCCTCCTACAAAGCCCCATTTTTTAAAAAAGAAAAAAAAAACATTTGGAGTGCCCGTAGTGGCTACAGAACACCCCCTTCCCCCTCCCTCCCCTCTCTTCTCCCAAATGGTGATGTGTTGCTGGCTGCTCCGTGGTTGGAAGGAAGCCCTGTTGATCAAGGAAAGCTGGGCTTCCTTTCGCGTTTCCAGGGCGACAGAAGGAGGGCAAACACAGCTCAGGCATTCCCCTGGCTCCATTGCCCCGGGAATAGATTACTGGTGCCTGAGTGTCTGCAATCCCGAACAGAAACCGATCGATCCGATCAAGCCCTGAACAAGCAAACCTCTGACCGCTGGATCGGTTGCCGTGGACAGCACCGATTAGCTGAGTCCCGATGGCGCAAATGCCATTATCGGGTTTTTTTCCAAATTGTAATGCTGATCGCGCCCATCTCTACTCTTCAGTAATGTATTACCAGTAAACACATTATAGCATATTAATTCCATTTTTGCCCAAATTATTTACATTTAAATAAAAAACTCTTGAAAATGTTATATATGTCAACGGTATATATAGGAATTACTATTATCTAATGCTGTAGATAGTCTTAAATTAAAAAAAATCATAACTTCCCTTTTTGTGTAAAACCTTGTCTTTCATTCCACTCATTCTGGAAGGAGGGTGGGGGGAAATCATAGCAGTTTCTTTCCGTGTTCCCTAAAATTTCTCAAATTTTCACTGGAAGACTAGAAAAAGTTCTCAGACCTTTTTCACAGTGTACATTTTGAGTGTGAAAAGCATTACCGTAAGGAGCATTTCCCTCATTCTAAAAGGGAAAATATTTTATAGGAGTTTCTTTATTTCAGTGGTTCCCAAAACTTCCCAATTTTCTCAGAAAAAAAAATCCTCCTGTTTTTTGTTTATAGTTTTTCTTTTCTGGGCCTTCACATCACTAGGTACCACTATCCCTGGTGCATGATTGCTGCTCATGAACATGGAGACTATGTGCATGGACCACATGCAGTGGGGGCAGTGGGTTCAGTGCACTTGTGCACACTCCCCCTCTAAGCATGTTGATTTCGACACATGTAATGTCATCTGTAGAGGGCTTATGCTGGCTGTCATGCACACAAATAGCACAACTCAAAGGTATAGTTAATGTCACGTATGAAAAACCTATTTGTCTTGGAGCATGTCTGTGCTGCACATTTAAACTAGCCTGACAGTGCAATGCTCTGCAGAGTTACTCCAGTCTAGAGTCATTATGCACAGGATTGCACTGCAATTGTCATAGTTTCTCCCCTGGGCTTTTGTTGAGCCAACCCTAAATCACTGGTTTCCAGGATGGCGAATAACAGTACAAATCCTACAGGAAAATTCAAGCTAGATACAACAATAAAATAAAAAACTGTTCAATCAATAATATTAATTCAGTTATAATCCAGTCGTTGGTAAACAATGACAATAAAAACCAATGGAGGATGTAAAAATATATCGTATATATAAGGACGGAGGGGAGGATCAATCAGAATAACAGCTCTAAAGTATTCAGATGCATAGGTGAATATTTTATCTTGCTGTCTGGAACTAATTGTATCTGATATGAAGCAAAAGTCTGAGGTGAAGGCATTCCATAGGCTAGAAGCCACTAAGGCAGCCCACCTCACTTCAGAAAGTGGACACATTCAGAGAAGAGCCTCAGTAGATGATCTGTTAAAAGGTAGACACACCAGGGAGCAGGTATTCTTATAAGTACCTGGTCCTGAAAATTATAGTTCTATGAAGGGTTTGTTCTTTCAATAGAATATTGTCTACTCTGTTCTATTATGTGTATTGTTTTTAATGTTTGTATCTGTTTGTTGCCTTGAGGACCCTAATTGGGTGGAAAGGTAGGATAAAAATATTTTAAAGGAAAAAATATTCTCACTGCTGTACCCAGGTTTTCTGAGAAAACAGGACAAGAAATCCAGTCAACATTGTGCTGTAGTTTCTTGTTTGGACTGCCATTTGAGTGTGAGTATATGTGTGTGTTTAAGACAGAACATGTTCTGGCAAGACTATGTAGGAATAGCTGGGAAACTTTAATTTGTTGTTTCCCCTCCTAGGAATTCTCGAAGTTGAATTCTTAAGGTATTCCAGGCATATACTTTCATTGTTATTAAATCAGCTTTGGTTTCTGATGAAGCAACACTGTAACCTATTTTGCACTCTTATAAGGTTTTTATCCTATTTCTGATGTATGGATGGGTCAAAGAGTATGGATACAGAGAAAAGAAAATGCTTTCACATTTTGTGGATATATATTTTCAAGAGTGTATTAATGAGCGTTTGCTGATGTGCCTCTATAATCTTTGGAGAATGAATGAGTACGTTCTTTTTTGGCTGAAGTCACTGTTTCTCAACGTAATCTGATTCACAAAGTCATTGTAGAGATATATGCAATCAGAGTGGTAAAGTTCTCTGTGTACTGGAAACTAACACAGCAAAAATGGCATCATACAGTCGAAACACACGAGATGAAATACCTAGGTTCAACTCGTATTCTCTTACCTAAAGGTTTGTCGGGAAGTGTAGGCGTCCTTGCAGCTTAAAGTTTAGCATTTACAGAGCAGCAGGGAGGGAAGTGCAGGTGTCCTTGCAGCTTAAAGTTTAGCATTTACAGAGCAGCAGAGAGGGATGTGCGGGGGTCCTTCCAGCTTAAAGTCTCCCGGTGCAGCCAGGCATCGCTCTGCAGGGCCAGGCCGGGTGAGGGGAAGGGAAAATGCCATGATGCACCTTGAGAGTGGGAGGAAAGGTGCCCCATGCCTGCACTTCCCTCCTTGCTGCTCTGTAAATGCTAAACTTTAAGCTGCAAGGACGCCTGCACTGTAAATGCTAAACTTTAAGCTGAAAGGACGCCTGCACTGTAAATGCTAACTTTAAGCTGCAAGGACGCCTACACTTTCCGGCAAACCTTTAGGTAAGAGAACACGAGTTGAATCTAGGTATTTTGTCTCGTGTGTTCTGACTCTTAGAGGCTCTGCCTACAAATATCATTTGGTTACAGCACTTTAAAGACATGTCATTGAGAGCTAGTATTGTGGAATGGAAAGTGTGTCAGACTAAGAACTGGGAGATCTGGGTTCAAATTCCTCCTCTGCCATGAAGCTTACTGCGTAACCTTGGACCTGCCATTTTCTTAGCTTGCCTATCTTCAAAGGTTTTTGTATGGGCAAAAAAGAGATGAGGACAGCTGCAGGGTTGCCACCAAAAGTGGAGGACAGGGATTGCAGCCATGGGGGGCCTGATCTACATCCTTCACACGCACGCTTCAGAGGCTCTAATGACATCACTTTTGATTAAAAAACAGCAGTGATGGGGTCGCAGCAGGGGCAAAATGAGCCTCAAACATAGAATTTTTGCTATGTTTGGGGCTGATTTGGCCCTGCTGAGACCTCATCACCTCCAGTTTTCATCTGGAAGTGCATAATCAGTGCCTCCAGAGAGGACACACACCATTTTGCCGCATGCTCTGGTGGCTCCCGGCCTGCCTCCCCACTTCTCCCCCCCCTAGCAGGGTGGGGGAGGGACAGGTGGGGATGGGAGATCCCACTCCCCCACCAGGGGGCTGGCACCCCTGTGTAAGCCACCTTGACCTCTTGGTGGAAGAAAAATGTGGCTCTTCTTTCATGGTTTTTGTTTCTTACTTTTGTGTCACAGGATGTCACTATGTTCTACTGCTGCATATGTTTGTACAGTGGCTTATACCAAGAGTCTCATTGTGATCTGTAATGGCACAGCTGCCGATAGTGGCTGACCAGTCTTCATCAGGTTAATGGCTTGGAATAATTGACTGATGTTTCATCAATGTGTGATGTTTGTTCAGAAGTAACCCACTCCCATGTTTCTGTTAAGTATCCATGAGAGCTTGAAGGAGGTGCAGCATCCTAGCTGAACAGGGTGTGTCTAAAAAGAAAGAACAACGGTGGTAACTGCTAATTGGAACAAAGTTTGTTAGGCCATGTTGATCAGTTTAAGTTTTGGTGCCTGAAAAGAAATGTGTTGATCTCTTAAAAAGAGAGTCTTGCTACCACACAACTTCCATGGCTCACCTAGGCCCAGCCGCATGCTATTGTTCAACGGCAGCCACCCCACAAAAGTCAGTGTGGTGTAAAGGTTAGAGTTTCACAGTAGGATCAGAGAGACTCAGGTTTGAATCCCCACTCTTCAGTGGACACTTGGTGGGTGAATCTGGGCCGGTCACATGCTCTCAGCTGAATCTACCTCACAGGGTTGTTGTGAGGATAAAATGGAGGGGAGGAGATTGATATAAGCTGCTTTGAGTCCTCATTGTGAAGAAAGGTGGGGTATAAATGAAATAATAAATATAGCTGGAGAGGGGGGCAGATAAAAGGTGGGTTGGTAGGTGGTAAGGAGAGAAACAAGGAGGGAAAGGTTAGAATTATGGGGGTTGCCAGAGAAGGGAAAGAGAAAATTGTGTAGTCGGGGACGCAGGGGAAAGTGAGGTGCCCCCCTCCCATGCAGCTGGACCTGGCGGCTGCCTCTATAAAGCTTCCTCACCCTGGTACCCTCCTGAGTAGAAGCTGCTGGGGAAGGAAGGAAAGCTGAAGATGGGGGCAGATAAAGGTAGGCTAGCTGGATGGTGGGAAGAAGAGAAGGAAGCAGGAAAAGGGGAGAAGATAAGGGGGCTTTTAGGGAAGGGAAGTAGGAAGCAGTAGGAGAGGGGAGAATGAGATGCCTCCCACAAGTCCTTGTGGGTCCCCAACTTGTTTTTTTCTAATGCTTTACCATGATGAGGGAAACCAGCCTATTAATGGATCTGGGAAGTAGAAAGCCATTTTTAATGCTTCAAGTAATAGAACATATTTAAATCAAGGAATACTGAAGAAAGCATAAAACAAACCTCATACTAGCAGAAAATAATCATCTGCATTTGTATTTTTGGAAAAGGAACTTAGCAAAGGCATGAAGCAGGGCTTTTTGAATATCAACGAACCCCTAGGGTACTAAACATTTACAGGTTTCTGCATCTTTTTTTTCCCAAATAATAAAAGCAACCTGGGAGCAGGAGCAAACTAGACCAAAACTGTAGTATGGGGGAAAGGGAGGATTTAAACTTCCCCCCTCCATTCTGTTTTCTCCTTTCCTCCTTGTTCAGTGTTAGCAGGACTTTTTTTCTAGGAAAAGAGGTGGTGGAACTCAGTGGGTTGCCCTCAGAGAAAATGGTCACATGGCTGGTGTCCCCGCCCCCTGATCTCCAGACAGAGGGGAGTTTAGAGTGCCCTGTGCACCACTCAGCGGCACGGAGGGCAATCTCAACTCCCCTCTGTCTGGAGATCAGGGGGCGGGGCCACCAGCCATGTGACCATTTTCAAGAGGTTCCGGAACTCCGTTCCACCACATTCCAGCTGAAAAAAAGCCCTGAGTGTTAGGAAGCAACTTTGGGGAAGGTTTTTCCCCTATACCCGGTTCGTTGTTCACTGTGCGGAACAGGATGCTAGACTAGGTGGACCAGTGGCTTGATCCCCTTTCCATCTTCTGTTTCTGCTATGTGAGAAACATACATCCTCCTTGCAGGTACTGCTTGTTTCTTTCTGCAGGGAAAATCAGAGTTATGAGGAAGGTGAAATGATTTTTTTCAGGGAAAAAGGATGTAAGGGAGGGGTTAAGCCGCAGTCGCCCTGTGCCATAGCCCCAGTGTTCACTTGCCCTTGTGAATCTGCTTTTAAATAGCTTTTTTAAAAAAACCACCAAGAAATCTGTTCATGCATCTCCTGCTGTTTTGTCTAGCTGTTTCCCCAGCAGCAAAGAAGTCATATAGGAATTTTAAGTGAAAAAGCTAAGTTAGCATAGGCAAATGCAGAATCTTTTAACTTTTTGTTAAATACAAAACCTTGTTAATTGATTGATTGATCACAGTTTTAAAGAGACTGGCCTTCAAGTGATTTCTCTGTTCTGGTGAGTCTTGTAAGACTAAAATGATTTGGACCAGGGAAGGCATCATCTGAAAACTCTCTAGTTTAAAGAAATGCCAGCACTGTTTCATTGATCCATACGTTGGCAATGGGACCTCAGAATTCAGAATCTAAAGTGTCCTCTTTGTCTGAGCCATCAGCTTCCTTGCTTGAGGTATCTGGCCCTACCTGATGACATCTGAACAGCTTTAATAATGGCAGCTGGAGGGAGCAGTGAGTGACACCTAGGACCTTTCATGGCACAGAGGGCCTTGCAGGCCTAGAGCCAAGCAGTTGAATCACTTGCATGGCTAACACTTATCCCTGTGAGATGAAAACAGATAATCCAATAATGAGATGAGACAGAGAAGGGGAAAAAAAGAAGCAAATGTGAGGAGCAGAAGTCAGCTGACATCCATGGTCTGTGGTAAAGTCCACCCCTTAACTAGGGTGGGGTACACTGTGGGGTGTTAATTACTGAAACTTCTTTGCCCAGGGAAAGCATTTGTTCTCTTGCTATGATGCTTTGAGTTCTGCATGTTGTATATTGATGTAAATGTACACGTTCTCTACAAACTTTAATTCTGGCTCTTTAGGAACACGTGTGTGCATCTGTGTACTTGCGGCTGCCTTCCTTTCAGCTGCTTTTATTTTTTTTTTTGAGTTTTCACATTGTTGAATCTTGTTCCCTCACATGCAAACACCTGTCTTCAAATTGAATTATTCTGCAGGGTAATCTAAAGCCTCCCTCACTCAGCGTCATATGTTTTCCCTTGTTTATTGAGTTATGTTGCACCATACTTCAGATGCGACAGCCATTTAATAATCTTGAAGCCTTAGCTCTGCAGGGGCTAAAAAGATCCCAGCAGGCTTGTTAACTTCTGCTCTGAAACATTATGGGAAATATTTTCTCCTCCTTGGAATCCATGGGCTTCCGATTAATTTATTTTAAGACTATAAAAATCCATAGCCAGGTATGTGGTGAGCCTATTGAGTTTCCTACCTGTTTTTTTAATTCTCTGCTTTCAGATTTTAACTAGCCAGTTTCATTCTGTGTGCCCTGTTGTGAAAGCAACTCTGGGAAATGTGTTCTTATTTCTTAATTTGTATGGTTTATTCCTTTCATCAAACAATCCACATTAGTAATTTAAACTATTTTCCAAAGTTTTAGAAATCTTTTTCATTGCCTAGGGAGAGGACAAGATTCAGGACTCTGGCACTAAACATAATTGTAATTTAAAATACTCAAAAACATAGTATTTAAAAACTATAATAAAACTCTTTGCTGAAGAGGGTAAGGTAAGGTGAATTGGGAAGGATTTAGAGGGATAAAATTATTCAGAGGATGGTTTGAAAGAAATGGATATGAACAGAACCCTAAGTGATTTTAAGAACAGGGTACTTAAGTCAACATGATTGGGTGAAAATAGTGTAATAGTGAGAATTAACCTGGCCAGTGAGTCTGGTTGATATTTTGAACTTACCGAGGCAGTTGACAAGTTGTACCAAAAATTAAAAATTCTTTGCCAAGGAAGCTCAGCATCTTTAAAGAATTTCCAGAGTAGAAATTAATACAAATCCTTTAAATGTATGTCAGACTGTCTTGTGTGCCATGCTCAGCCTTCTTCTCCATTCAGGATTTGAGGGCTAGGTTGAACAATAAGGGCATAGCCACTCCCCTACATGTGGTGGGGAGCAAGAATGTGGAATCCACCTTCCCTCCCTGCTCACCAAGGGTGCAATCCCTCCCTGTGGTCCATCTGGTTACTCACACAGTGCTATAACATCTTCACAGGGTTTAAGTGCATGCAATGGAATGTCCATAAACCCGTTTCACATGGTAGAGGTCCCATATACAGGCTCGGGCACTAACTAAATTGGTAATTTCCTGCTTCCTGCTGCAGACCTCTTTTGTATCACTCCTCTGGGTCCCCTTTCCCCCGCAAGTAGCTTTTTTACCATTGGAAAATTCAGTCTGGATCCAATCCATAATCTGCAAACCAGCTGCATAAGTCTATGAAAGGGTACATCCCTTCTTAGGACAGCATTGTAAAGCCTTTTGGAAAAATGACCTGAACACTTGAAATAACAAAAGCGAAGACTTTTGCTTTAAAAATGTCGGTTTTGAGGCAGGGGAGTCATGTCAGATACCAGCTTCTTAGCAAAAATGTATTGAAACTGTTCCTGGCATGAACTTCAAAACAAATGGATGTAGGTAACAAAAGAGGAAATCTGATGATGAAGGGGGTTTGGTGTTGGTTCCTAGTGTCTGGAATTACCTCCCAGGAAAGATACGCCTGACATGCTCAACTGATGTTCTTAGAAGGGCAATGAGGACAATTTTCTTAGTCATGCATAGGCTCCTGAGAGCTCATAATTAATTATAGATGTTGCCTCCTTTATGGTGAATATCATGTTTATTTGTTTTTATCAGTTTGCACTTGGATTTTATTGCATTTCTTTGTATAATCTTGTTTAGAGACCTGTCTGGTGGAAAAAGAGGACAGACATTTTTAAAAAGAAATAAAAATACAATAAAGGGTTTGAATTGGCGAAGGGGGCAATGATAGCATGGGTTTCAGCTGTAGCTGCTTCAAGAATTCTGGACAGAGTGCAGGAAAACAGAGCTAATCAAAATCCAGAGGGGAAAAATGCTTGGAGCACAACTTTATTGCCAAAGACTTTGATCTTTGGAGAAAATTTGAAGCTTGAGCTGCAGAGGATAACTGCGGAATCAGAAACATGAGCCTGTGGGATTTATCCAGGAAATAGACTTCTGCCATTGAAAGATGTGTGTAGTAGGGATGTTACAGCATTGCCAGGAGCTGCAGTAGTCAGGACAGAATGAGAAACAATGGGGAAAGGCAGTCCAACCATACAGAAGAATGCAGGCCACCGGAGGAAAGTACTTAGCCAGTTACTGCCTTTGGTCCTCCGAAAGGTATAATAGCTGACACTGAAAGAGATCATCAGAGCCATGAAGAAAATAAGAGATCATTTGCATAGAGACCTGGCAGTTTATTAACTATTAACCACCAGAAGAAATTTGTCTGAGACAAAGTTGAAAAGTCAGGCTAAAAGAAATTAAAGTATTTGGCTTATGAGCTAGGCAGTTAGGTAAAAAGAGGCAAGTGGAATAAATAAGAGATCCTGATATTTAATTATATTTAATGAAAGCCATAGCAATCTCCTATATGTTGTACCTGTGTTCTTTGTCTTTCTAGTATTTTAAGATATGAAGTATTAGAGAATGGTGAGTATTACAGTTTATTAGAAAGGCATTTGAGTGGGTGCATAAAATTAGCAGGGACCGTATTGCTGCTTATATTCACACAAGGAGTTTGTTAGCCCGGACAAATTTTTGATTTTTTCCTCTTTGGACAGCCCTCCCGCCCCCATACACTACCACATCTCTTCATATTCTACTCCATTCTTCCAAAGAGCATGCTCAGACATATGTGATTCTATTATTTCCTTTTGGTTAGTCTGAAAGTGGTTGGTTGGCCCAGTGCGTGTAATAGCAAAGTAAGGAATTGAATTTGGGATTCCAAATCCTAGTCAGACTTAATCTGTATCCAAGCTCAAAAACTCTTTCATGGAGGGATTTCCCCCCTGTGAGCTGCAGTTCGTAGAATCATAGGGTTGGAAGGCACATCCAGGGTCATCTAGTCCAACCTCCTGCATAATGCAGGAAATTCACAATTGCCTCCCCCCCCCCACACACACACCCACTGACCCCTGTTCCATGCCCAGAAGATGGCAAAACACCATCAGGATCCCTAGCCGAACTGGCCTGGGGAAAATTGCTACCTGACCCCAAGGTTCAGGATGAAGGCAACCATGAGATTTTAGGTTCCAGCATTCAAAACAAAGAAACAAACCAACTCTCAGTCCATTTTTTGAGCTGGGGTTCGGGTTGTATTTGATTTCCTTGCTCTGGCTTTCCAAACTGTATTGGAAAAACCAGCCTGTTTCCAAAGCAGTTTATCACATGGCCTGATGGGGAGGGCAGCTACAGTTCAAGGATAAATCTGGATTCCCCCCCCCTTTCCCCCCCCAGGAGACTGAAGAAAGCATACCAGTTATGAAAATGAGAGAAGGGACAGAGGAACCATACTTTCCTCCCTCCTATCCACTAACAAGCATCTGTGTGTCCTCAGAAGGTACCTCATGATGACTGAATGAAGAAAAACTTCTTTTTGATTTTGGATATATAACAACAACAACAACAACAACAACAACAACATTCAATTTATATACCACCCTTCAGGACAACTTAACACTCACTCAGAGTGGTTTACAAAGTGTCATTATTATCCTCACAATAATCACCCTGTGAGGTGGGTGGGGCTGAGAGAGCTCTGAGATGCTTTGACTCAGCTGGTTTCAAGTGGAGGAGTGGGGAATCAAACCTGACTCCCCAGATTAGAGTCCTGCCGCTCTTAACCACTTCACCAAATCATTCCACTCAGATAAAGAAATATTTATGTCCAAACATGACCACAGGAAAACAGAAATTGGGAATTAATTTAGAAGGCATCCTGGTAATAATGAAAACATGTTAAAGAGAAACAGAAACAAAAAAGTAGGAGGGTCTTCAGTAGTAAGCACACCATTATTTCAAAGACAGGGACCAGAAAAAAATGTAGACAAAGCAAGAAGCTTTTACCTGTATTGTCATCACTTGTCCAGTCCTACAAGTGATAATGGAGATTGTGGCTTTGGTATAACATTGATTACAATTGTCAGCATCATTAAGCGAATCCTTCCAGCATCATTACTATTATTACCACGAAAAGCACTAAGCATAGATTGGACTTGGAAGATGGTTCAACTTTTCCCTAGAACCAGTGGGGGATTATGCTCTATGCCTTGGCTTCATCCTCACCACTTGGCCACATATAATCCCTTCATCAGGCTTCTGAACAAATCCGACTGCCACCTGTTCCTGGTGGTGGTGGAGGAGAATGCCCTCAAGTCAGAGTTGACTTATGGCGACCCTTGGTGGGGTTTTCATGCCAAGGGACTAACAGAGGTGGTTTGCCATTGCCTGCCTCTGCAACCCTGGTCTCAGTTAGAGGTCTCCCATCCAATCACTAACCAAGGCTGGCCCAGTTTAGCTTCTGAGATCTGACGACATCACCTGACTATCCAGGTCAGGGCCCACCTCTTCCTACTTTCATGTAAAAACTACCTCTAACTTTATTAACTCTGATGAAATTACTAGCTATTTCACTGTTAGGCCAGTGATCTGAAAGTGTTAATTCCTGGCCATTTCCACACATGTTAAATAATGCACTTTCAATGCACTTTCGCAATCCTTTTGAAGTGGATTTTTTGTTCCACACATGGAAAATCAGTTTCAAATGTTCACTAAAGAGCATTGAAAGTGGATTATCCAATGTGTGTGGAAGCAGCCCCTATGTCTTCCAAGCATATCAAAATGTTTCTTTTGTGTTAAATAGTACTTCTGAGCAAGTAAAAGGTTGAAACCATGAAGCTGCCTTATACTGAGTCAGACTCTTGGTCTATGAAGATCAGTGCAGTCAGTTCTGATTGGTAGTGGCTCTTCAGAGCCTCACAAAGAGGTCTTTCATGTCACATACTACCTGATCTTGTTAATGGGGGGAAAAAGGGATTGAATCTGGGGCCTTTTGCACGGTACGCTCTGCCACTGAGCCATGGCCCTACCCAAAGAGAGTTCCTTCTCTTAACCTTACAGGAGAGGTTCCTACAAGTCTTTTTGCAAAATTCACTAGCTGCTTATCAAATGTAAATCACAGCTCTGTGCATTATCTCCATACATCATTAAAAGACTCATGCTCATGTGCCCAATTGCTCTGAGTGAATGTTTTAAGGAGGAATAGTAATGCTTTCACCCTGACTTGGACGGTCCAGGCTAGACCGATCTTGTCAGATCTTGGAGGTTAAGCAGGGTCATCCCTGTTTAGTACTTGGGTGAGAGACCACCAAAGAAGTCCAGGATTGCTATGCATGCAGAAGCAAGCATTGGCAAACCACCTCTGTTCACCTCTTGCCTTGGAAACCCTATGGGGTTGCCATAAGTCAGCTGAGACGTCCCATCACTGTACACAAACAATAATGCTTGCAGGAGTCATTCATACCCGATGCATTGTTTTTCTCTCGTAGGAACTAACCCTAGAAGGCAGTCAAAATCTCAGGGTATGTTCAGGCATCTTCTTTATAGAGATTGGGTATGCCCCCTTGTCATCAATCAGCACCATCATCCTAGTTTGGGGGTCTCAGTATGGCAACAAATTCTGCATTCTTGGCTTTCTGCAGTGAGTGCAAGGTTATCTGATGCAGAAAAGAACTGCAGTATGGGCAGGACTTCACAGATGAAATAATAATGATTAATAATGATTAATAATACTGCAACCCCTGTTCATGAAAGTGAGATGCTTTGAGTTGCTATGACAGTGTTGATATTGTTTATTATTATATGGGTTGTGTATAAGCAGTTGCGTGGTAGCTGTCACAGGCAATTTGATCAGCTTTGCAGGCAGAGTGGCAGGGGATAAAATCAGCTGGAATTAAAATAGCATGTTTGGAAGGATATCAGACACTCTAGTCAGCAATGATAACTAGATGAAGAAAAATAAATCCAGCCTTCGTTGATCAATGACATTTTAAAAGTTCTAATTTCTGGTGGTTTATTTCCCTGTGGGAAAATGTCCATTAACCAGCACACTTTCTGTGCAAGGGAAAAAGCATCGCAAAAACATCTGTGCCCTGCCTTGTCCTTCACTTAAGTTTTGGATTCAAATGAGTCTTGCTGATTCTTGGGCCCTGTGCAAAAATCCAGGATAGGACCCTATAATCACTGCCACCCACTGCTGGGACCCCACAGTGCCTACCTCCCACCACTGGGGTCCAAGCAAGGGCCAGCCATCTCCCCATGTGATGTGAGTGGGAGCTGCTGCCACCCCTGAAATCCAGCTACCCAAGCCCCACATGGGGCAGGTGCAAGTGGCCACAGTTGCCAAGAAAGCTGCCCCCCTCTGTCGAGGGTGAGCTGTTGTGGGTGGTTGGGCCCCCTCCCTAGCATGAGGCTTAGGGGTGATACCTTTATTGCCGATTGGTTAATACCATCCCCAGGTTCAGAGGAATAAAGAGTATCCAAGCATAGGCTGATCATATCTCCTGATGTGATGGGAGGCCTCCCGCTGTCTTCCTGCAGTCTCTGCTGTAGTGCGGTAAGGTGAAAGGCGGGGAGGGGAAGATACCACTTCTGGCTGAGACCTGGAAGTTATGTCACTGCGTAAGCCTGACACTCTAGGATTCCCCCAAAGCTAGAGTTTTGGAGGGGATCCTAGAGCATCACACCGAAACAGTGACACCACTTCTGGATTTGTGCTGGAAGTAACACTGTGCCATTGGCATGATGTCATTCCCCTTCCCCACTCCCTCCCACTCCTGTCATCTGCCAGCCAGTGGCTCACTAGTAGGCTGGTAGTTTCACAAGCTGATGTGAGGCTCTTAAGTAGGGGGATACATTGATAGCTGAGCTCTGATTCCCAGCAAAAGGGATGAAGGTTGGTGGCAGGTTCTCACCATTGCTGGATACCTACTGAGGCCCAACCAATTAGTAGAGGAGTCTGCTATTAAGCACCAGAGCCTTGGAGTTCCTGTTGCTGGAGCTCCTTGCTATCCTGACCCATTTGTACACGCTGTCTTCTGGGAAGAAGCAAAAGAAGCAGCGGTGGCAACTGCCCGGTCACGCCTCCTTTCTCCCTATGTGGCAGTGGGAACTGGGCCCTCAGGAAGAGGATGAGCCAGTGGGTGCTGATGATGATGAAAAGAAGGTGGGACCCACTGTGCGCATGCATGTGTTGCTGAAAGGCCGCTTGCAACACTCCGTGCCAGCATTAAATAGGACCTGTGTTACCTAACCAATGATTTTCTCTCAAAGAAGGGGAAGAAGAAAATATATTGTGATTTCTGTTCATTCCACTCTTCATAAAATTTGTCTTGGTGCTGTTGCCATCTGGAGCCAAATGGTTCACAAAGGCATGTGTATCACTTGCTTTCTTATTCCTTCATTAAACAACATATGATGACTCACTGTTGAATGTTACTCCATTGAAAAGCCTTGTGTTTGAGGTGATGTGAGGCAACACAACAATTCTGTCTGTGTTGTTTTGTGCGCCAAAGCTTGGTTGGAACATCAGAACCGGCTCTTCGCTGTGATTCAGTCCAATTGAAACCAATGGGGCCTGAGTATTTAACAGTGGATTTCAGTTCCACTGAGGTCAATAGGACTTAGTGGAGATACACATTTATTGTACTGTGTCCTTAGCATTTCAGTGGGAACTCTGATCTGAAAGGTTATTGAAAAGATTAAAGCTCAGTGAGAACAGATGACCAGATTTCCAGTTGAACTTGAGAATGCCTAAAGAAGAAATGGAGAAGTATGGCATTGTGGTTTGGCATGCCAGAAGCAGTCTTTCCTTTGCATGGACCACATGGTTTGTGCCCAGCCTGCAACATCTTCATAATACCATGGACAGGTGGAGAATTATTGTAGACTATGCTTTCGAGCTCTGCAACTCAAGAAGTTTAGGCGTATCACTTGTGTTCCCCCAAGACCCATTAAAAAGCTCTAAGAGACCTACTCCTGCTCTAGAATTTATGGGTTGGAGTTGATGTCCTGCATTAACCCGGCTGGGGCGGACCAATAAGTTTGGGGTGGTTTTAGGCTGGCTGGGTAGACCAATTTTCTTCAAAAAGATTAAGCATAAAGAGATGTGATGTGATTACTTTATCTGGTTAAGTGAATCCCATGAATCTGAACTTTTTAAAAGTTCAAGTTAAAGAAAACGAAGATGTAGAATTATACAATACAAATTGTGTATATAAAAGATAGATTTGTCATGTTAAAATCAATGAATTAAATAATGTGAGTAGAGGTGTTGGAATCTGACATCATAATTTTTAATAATTCTGTTGTGACCTGATTACAGCAGTCTGAATTCCAAAATTTTTGCTTTGCTTCTAAGAGCCGGACTACACAATACATTTCCCTTACTACACAATACATTTCCCTGAAGCCGCAGAGCAGCTATAAAGCAAATGCAGGGAATGCCATTTTTGAAGCCTCTGGGGTCCTGGGGACCATAATGTGTGAGGAGAAGGAGCACCTGCCTCCATTTTCCTGAGTTGAACTGGGCCCTTGCTAACTTTAAAAATAATTTCTCCCTCAGATTCTGTCTGGTTTGCATGGAAAATGAGTCTGAACCCAGTTCCTTACAAAACATGTGTGTAGTTTTGACCCTAAGCTCAGCAGTGCTGAATGATCTTCTGTTTTCATTTTTAGGTCAAAAATGGTGTTTTTGGAGTACCTGAAATATTTCCAGAAAAAAAGAATCCTTAGTGGAGAGAATAGTTGCTTTCAAAAATTTCTGTTCATTGCTCGTTGTTTCTTCTTGCTTCTGCTTCCGTGACATTTTTTTCCTGGTTAGGGCTTCTTTTGCCTTCTTAGGCTGATTCCAGCCAATGGGATTGAATCAATGTAAGGACCTAACAGTGCTGTGTATCCAATCAGATATGCTAAAGGGAGCCTATCAATGCTCCTCCTGAGGGTGATTCTAATCAATCTGTTTATGTACTAAATAAGGTAAAATCACAATTCTACATAGATTTGGTTATGTGCTAATGGCTGCAATCCTAAGAACACTTCTCATGGAGTAAGCCCTTATAATAAAATGGGACTTACTTCTGAGTAGAACTGCTAGAATTGCTTCCAGCGCCATTGAGGGCAGACAAAACCAATTCACAGAGACGGCCATGCTTACTTGGTAAGTGAAACATAGCTCCCTTTGAAGAAATTCCTGAGAAATCACCAATAGAGGGTCACATTTGCCAAAATGTTTGTGAATGTCCTCACTGTTTTGGTTCAGAGCTAATCCTGAAAACATTTGTGTGGAAAAAAGTTTCATTGGACCAATGGAACTGCAAGTAAAACTATTTCAAAATTAATGTGTTCAGGATTTGATAGGGAAGATCACACTGCGATCCCAGAGATTACTTCATGGGTAAAGCACAGCAACAGGCTGAGACTCTCTAAAAGTCGAATCCATTGTCACCTTTATTCAGAAGTAAAAGTTATATTTTCGGTATGTGTGTGAACTTAATGTGGCTAAAATTCAGATGAGTTTCCATATCTGGTTTCTGTCAAATAAAATATAGATGATATGTAGCAGAAGAGGAAAAATAACTGCCAAGGAATGGATTCATGTCCTTTCAATGCAAACAAAACTCACTTTTAAAAATCAATGGTAAATCTCAAATAAGGAAGAAGGGGAATGAGCAGAGCTTAGTATTGTGTAGAACTCTTTTCACAAGGACAAAAAGGTGGTCAGCTATTGGGAGAATACTTTCACATTTCTTCTCTTGCAACATGAATCTAATTGTCCGCTCTGCCATCTGTCAGCAAAACACTGAGAAAGCTCTTCTGAAGTGCTCTGCTAATTTTAGGTAACACACAAACCTGCTTTCAGTGTGCACTGAAGGAAGTCCTATATGGTTGAGGGCTAATTATCATCTTTTTGCACACAGTTATTATGAATATCTGATTAGAAAATACATGCATGATGTACTACACATGCAATGTTGCATGCATGCCTTTTAAAATATATCCAGGCGGCACCTGGAGAAGGATTGGGTTCTGTTTAGAGTCAAGTATAACAAAATTATACACAGGACAGAGTACTTCTCAACTAACATGTCATGTATTTATTTTATACTCTGGTATGTGTGTATATCCCATTGTAAAGTGAGAAAAGGTTCCAAGTTAGATGTGTTTCATCAATATGAAGTATATGTAGATATCGTATACAGAGCAATCTCTTAATATTTCTCCTATAACATTTATGTCAAACAGCAGGCCAAGCAATTTTGCAATTTGTGCATGCGTTTCTATATGAATTCTCCCAATTTCTAACCTAATTCTACTTAAACAATTCTACATTCAACCAAATGATTGAATATGTATAATCTGGGAGTAATAAAGAGAAACAGATTGGATTCCACTTGTTTTAGACTTGCTTCACATGTTCCTGAAGTATTTGAACCTATTGGCCTGGATCTAGAATAAATTAGCTGTGGCTGAAGTTCCATTTAAATAATGGGGATTAAGTTAGATATGCAGTGCAATCCTAAACGGAATGTCATTCTATAAATCCATTGAAGTCAGTGGTTTTAGAAGGGTGTACCTCTGCTTATGACAGCACTGGTAGACATTTAAATTACATTCAAATAGACTTAGATTATATTAAGATTTGCTGGTCCCACTGATATCAATGGAATGTAAGCATGATTGATTATCTCTGGATTTGGACCATTCCATTGTCAATAGGTTTCTACAGCAGTTTTTTTTTTTACAGTGAATAGGATTTGTTGACAGAGGATAACAATATATTAACTGGGTTCATATACCATTCTTCTAGACAGATTATTGCCCCACTTGGAGTGGTGAACAAAATCAGTGTTGTTATTATTCCCATAATACAGCTGGGGAACTGGGGCTGAGAAGAGTAGTTTACCCAAGGCCACATGCTCAGCTCATGGCAATAGTGGGATCTGAACCAACAGAGAGTGCTGGTTTGCAAACCAACCACTTAACCACTAAACTGCAGCAGGGCCGATTCCAGACGGCCCTCTCCATCCCGAAACGTCGTGTGTCATCGCGCGTCGTCGCACGGAAAACGCGAAATATCGCGTTATCTCGCGCGAGTTTTGTGCGATGTCGCGCAAAACTCTCGAGAGAAAACGCGATATTTCGCGTTTTCCGCGTGATGACGCGCAGCGTTTTGGGATGGGGTGGGCCGTCTGGAATTGGCCCAGCTGTCCAGTGATAGATCCTGGTTTAGATTTCATTTTGCAAAATATTAGAAACAATTATGGAAGATCTACCTAGAGAGGGATATTAGTTATGACAGGCTTATTGAGGGCTGTAGGAAAGGAGTACCTTGGCAAACTCTATCATGCCTTACTTGTGATCAGAATGATTATTTTATAGACGGGGTACTAGATCAGAAGGATGTTTATTCTAAGCCAGAAAGGCAGCTCTTATTGTTTGGTGTCTAACCTGTTTGTCTAGAGAAGACAAGTAGAACCAGAGAAGAAACTTGAACATATAGAAGCTCAGCTGTAGTACAGTTTACTCATTACTGATTTTCAGGATCAGATAGGCTGAGCAGTCTTTTGGTTTCTGCAAAGATAGAAAAAAAAATCATACTGACAATGCATTGAGGGATTGGTTCATTTGTAACTTAGACAAGCAATCTACACTCCAGAATAGAATAAAAAGATATAGTTTGCATAGAACTGGCCTTTATTTCAGACTATCTCACACCACCATGATAAAGGATGCTACTTATTTCATACTGCCACAGCTCAGAGCTTTACATAGAAGATACTTTATATTTTTGTAGTCTCTCTGTCTCTTTTTTAAATGGTCTGATTTCCCATCTCACAAGCTAAGCATTCCTGTCAGGGAGGGACAGTGCAAAGAAACTACACATGGATGTTTCATAGGGCCTTTCCCTGCAGAGTTAAGTTAGATTCCAACTGTGAATAGAATGCAGTCCATAGAATGTAGTCCATTCTAGAAGGGCAGTGGCAGGTCATAGATATATGAATTCTGGTTCTGTTAGGAAGAGACAAGATTTTTCTCTGATGCCTTTAACAGTATTTTGTTTTAATCTGCATTAAAGAGAAAAGGCTCTTCAAAGATAGGTTTAATTTATAGAGCATCCCTTGTTTCAAAAACATACCTATGATTGGAGAAGATAACATTACAGAGCAGCATTTAACTGGCAGACTTTTGTGTACTCCTGTCTCTCTTACACTGATTCCGCACATGTTGGAGAATGCACTTTCAATGCACTTTATCAATCGTTTGAGGTGGATTTTTTGTTCTGCACAAAAAAAATCCGTTCTGTGTGCAGAATCACTATCACTATCACTATTCCACACATGTTGGATAATGCACTTCCAATCCTCTTTATAGATAATTTGGAATGGATTTTTTTGTGCGCGGAACAAAAAACCCACCTCAAACGATTGATAAAAGTGCATTGAAAGTGCATTATCCAACGTGTGCGGAATCAGCCTATGTCTTTCTATGTCCTTCTAAAGATCTCTTTGATCCCCTCATGTAAACTGACTGCAGCAAAATACCCGGTCCACATCACTTCCTAAATCCAACTGTAGATGCCTCTCAGGTGTCTTGTACTGTGAAGAACACTTTATATTAGGCATGGCAAGTATTACCCTACTTGATGCCTAGAAGAGCAGCCTAGAAGTTTGCCGTAGATCTTAGCCTATTTAAATTCATCTGTTCCACACATCTCTGCTTGATGGGTCTGCATGATAACCTTGCATCTCTCCTGCATCATCCACAAGGATAACATAAAGGAACTGGTAAAAACATCAAGTTACAACAGTGTGGAAGGTGTCGAGCTGAAGAATCAATTCCGCCAAATCCACTTATATCCTTACAAAAAGTTCACTTGGAAATCCTAGGATAGGACTCTACTGTCTGAGCTTTCCTTCTGGTAGACTCTCTCTTCAAAAATGTGTGTCTGTAAATGTGCGTTTGTAAAGTGCTGTCAAGTTGTAGCCGATTTATGGCACCCCTACTGGAGTTTTCAAGGCAAGAGACTAACAGGTGGTTTGCATTGATTGCCTCTGCATAACAACCTTGGTCTTCCTTGGTGGTCTCCCATCTGAGTACTAACCAGTGCCAACCCTACTTAGGTTCTGAGATCTGACAAAATCAGTCTAGTCTGGAGATTTGCTATTTACCTCCTCGACTTGAATTTATGGAATGTCCCCAATTCTTCCTTTGCTGAAATGGTTAAAAAATGAGGAAACAATGAGTGATATATGGTTTCTTTTCCTCCTTGATTTGTGCAAATTAAGCCATAGTAAACCCCAAGATATGGAAGGAATGCACAAGTGGACAGTTCTAACTGGAGATCGTAAATATGCATAAAGGGAGGGCTGAATGAGTGAAAACTGGAAGCCAGGTATCCCCTAGGCGCAGGTCATTTGTTTCAGAGTAATCTGGCTTTGGGCAGACACAAGATGTAGTTCCAACCAAACTGTAATAAGTCATGTAAGTTATATCAGCACTGAATTTAATACAATGTATTGACCTTGCACTAAGTAGGGATATATTCCCCTGAAATGCTCATATGTGCTAGAGTCTTTGTACATGAGACACCTGGGCATGTGTTCTTCAAGTGTCGGAATATGCAGTGTTAGCCAGGAAGCATAGTTTTGAAAGACAGAGCCAGCAGAGAAACTCTGGAGGGGACGGATTCTCTCACAGCCCTCTGCCACCTCTGGCATGCCGGACTGTCTCCTTTTCTGGAGCTTTTACCCTGCTGCCCTTGCTGCTTAAAACTTTGAATTAACCGAGCCTTGGCAGGGCAAAAGCTCTGGAAGGGGAGATGCCAGAGGCAGCAGAGGACTATGAGAGAATCCATCCCCTATGGCGCGATCGCCACTGGCTCTCTCTTTCAAAACTATGTTTCCCAGCTAACATTTTGTCTCCTGGCACATGAAGAACATGTGTCAGATGTCTTGTGTAGAGAGACTCCCGGAGATCAAGATAGTGAGGACAGTGAACTGTCAGGACATTGCAACGCCTGTTACAGAGAGCCCATTAAAAAAAATAAAGATTGGAGTGCTATTCAAATTGAAGAACACACGAGACACATTCTAACATACGAAAGCAAAAAAAAGTACCAAGAAAAATGGATTTTGTGATCTGAATACACTACGCCAGTGAAGCTCATTTGCATGCACATGGTTGTTTTGCATCAATTAACCTTCTGCTTCTCCTCGTGGGGAGGAGCAATAAGCTCTACAGGGCACTGAGACCAGATTACTAGAAAGCCCAAAGACTGGTAGCATCTTGTAACCGTTTGTGGCATTTCTTGGTACAGATCTTTCCCCACCAGTAAATACACAAAAGGCAGGTGGTTGGAGAAGAATACCCTGCCTTGTGCGAGCAAAAGCCAGTCAGATAGCCACGCTTTGGGATCTGGTAGTACTGCTCATCTCGCAGCCCTTCTGACACAACTTCAAGCACCCTTTACTTTCTCTCTGTGTTCACATGATCTGCACACTGACCATCTGTTCCCAGATGAGGAGGGGCTCTGGGCACTCGGTTTGCAAAAAGCTTTCAACTGTGCTAGGGTTTGTTTGGGTTTTTTGGCACAGAGCAAGGAACATTCCTCCTACACATATTTATAGATGCATAATCCTTTGTTAATCTTCCTTTTCATTTCAGACTAGGAGTGTCTTTTCAGGTACTAATGTAGATTCAAATTGCCACCCCAGCATTTAAACATCCTTTGGAAAGTTTGTCAAGTTATTGCTTTTTCCAACTCAAATTGTGTGATCAAAAGGGTATTAAGGGTTAAAGTGAGCAAGAATAAATAAGAACATTAGAATAGCCTGTTGGATAGGGATGCCAGGTCCCCTTAAGCTCCAGGCACACACTTGTGTGATGATGTCACGTCCAGGAAGTGATGTCATTGTGCAGGGACAGGAATGTATGCTTCTCAGGAGGCTGATTTGGGAGCACTCTTGGGGCAGCAGACGTGCCCTCGAGGGCAGCATGATGACATCACTCCCAGAGGTGATGTTGTCATGCCACCCCGGGAGCATGCCTGGGAAGCCCATTCCCCCCTCCCCCCCTGTTGGTCAGGTGAATGGAGATGGGGGCAGAGGGTGGGAGTGGGGGATCCTGTGCCCCCACTGAGAGAATAGCATCCCTACTGCTGGATCAGACCAGCGGTCCATCTACTGCAGCATCCTGTTTCACACAGTGGCCAACCCGTTTGCTGAAGGACATAGAGGCTGAGGATCTCGCTTGCTGCTCCCTCCCAGCACTGGTATTTAGAGGCTTGCTGCCTCTGTACATGGAGGCTCCCTTCAGTTACCATGGCTAGTAACCATCGATGGTTCTATCCTTCAAAGATCAGTCTAAGCCCCTGTCTATGCTTGTGGCCATCACTACTTCCAAAGTTTGATTACTTGTTGAGTAAAGAAGTATTTCCTTTTATCCATACTGAACCTATTTCCCAACAATTACTTTGTGTGCCCCTGAGCTCTTATATTATGACAGAGGGAGAAAAGGCACTCTATCCACTTTCTCCACCCTGCGCATAATTTTATAAAGCTCTGTCATGTCTCCTCTTAGTATGTTTTCCAGCCTGAAAAGGCCCAGACTCTCTAGCCTTTCCTTAAAGACTGTGTGCAGCCTTCCCTTAGTAGTAGTAGTAGTGAAAGGTTTATTGTATTCAGCCATAGGCCATTACAAGTCACAAACAACAAACAAAAACAGAAACACAAGCTTGAATAAAATTGCTGTGACATGGTCAAAGCATTAAAATTTAAAACTAGATAAAACCATCAAACCATTTCCAGTTGTCAAATTCATATAGGACAATAAAAGTATACACAGAGTGATTCCACACACGTTGGATAATGCACTTTCAATGCACTTTATCAATCGTTTGAGGTGGATTTTTTGTTCTGCACACAAAAAAATCTGTTCCAAATGATCTATAAAGAGGATTGGAAGTGCATTATCCAACGTGTGTGGAATCACTCACAGTTAAAACAGTAAAAACAGTAAAAATCCCCAATGTTCAATGTTAAGCCTTCCCTTAGTATTTCTAAGCCCACTACTCATGCCCTACAATGCCAGATTCTCATGATCTTAATTAAATAGAGGACTTTTACCTGATACTCCAAAATACATTATTTAGGCCATATACAGTGCGAACTTATGTGAGGTTATTATCACAGTCAAAGCCCATTGCAATCAATGAGTTTAGATTAGAGTAACTCTTCACAGCATTGCACCCATAGAATGCCACCCAAAGCAACGTTTAAGTCCATTGAAGGGTGTGACTCTGCTTAGGATGGCACTGATAGTGAACAATGTGAGATGAACTTAGGGTTGCCAGTCTCCAGGTGGGGCCTAGAGATCTCTCAGAATGACAACTGCTCTCCAGACAACAAAGTTCAGTTCCCTTGGAGAAAATGGCTGTTTTTGGAGGGTAAACTGTATGGTGTATACCACTGATGCCCCTCCCCAAACCCCGCCCTTTTAAGGCTCCTCCCTTAAATCTCCAGTAATTTCCCAATGCAGAGCTGGCAACTCTAGGCAGTGTTTTCTCTCGTGGATTCAAATTAATGGATTTTTGTCTCAGGGTCATGCAGTAGGGAAAGCCATAAGGAAGGAGGAGGATGTGCCAGATGTGTTAGGCATATTAGAGGTAATTGTGTTTTATCCAAAGTAGATCCCATATCTCTCAGTGTGTATACAATTCAGAAAATAGGGGTGTGTGTGATAATCACATCTGGTGACCTGCTAGAGAAATTTTGAATTCAGGGAAATATTTTTTCCCTGGAAAAAAACCTGAATTTTTTGGAAAACGGGATGTGCTATAATTTCCCATCTCATCAAAACACCTTTTACTGCTTTAAGAAAACACACAGCTCAGCACAAAAAAATGTACTTTGGGACATTTATGAAATTTAAAGTTATTGTAAATGGCTTATAGTGCAGTCCTCCTAAGTAGAATTACACTCATCTAAGTCTATTGCAGTCAATTGACTTAGAAGGGTGTAAGTCTCTTTAGGATAGTACTGTTTATTTTGTTTGAACAAAATTATAAATATGCCCAGTACTAGAGAAAGAGTTCTTTGCATACATCTTTGCTTTTTGCAGCTGAAGGGAGGGGGGGAGTTGAAAATACAAACTTTAAATATTTTAGTAGACATATCATGGTTTATTTGTATTTGTATTTACAGCCAGAATATTAAGGACTAGCCATAGATTGGAAACAGAGTTAACAACACTGAAAACATTGACTACCTGAACAATATACTATCTTTACAGACACTGTAGTATATGTTTATAGTATAGACAGAATTATCTGATGCTGTTGATAGTCTTACCTAGAATTCTTCATACTACAAATCTTAGAAAGTGTTTTGAATGACAGGCAGTACAATCCTATGATGTCATCGTCATAGTATTAACTGTGCTTATATACTACTCTTCTAAACATATTAGTGCCTCACTCAAAGCAGTGAACAAAGTCTGTGTTATTATTATCCCCACAATACAGCTGGGGAGCTGGGGTTGAGAGGAGTGGCTTACCCAAGGCCACCTACTGAGCTCACGGCAGTAGTGAGATCTGAACCAGCAGAGAGCTGACTCACAACCCAACTACTTAATCACTATGCTATAGCATAGTAGAGTTACTCCAACCCCATCAAAATCAGTGGGCTCAGATTGGAGTAGTTCTCCGTAGGATTGCAGTGTAAAAACTTGGCTTAAAAAGCATTTGATCTCTGGAATAGAAATAATTTCATGTTTTTCAGTGTTCAGCCAGATTCCCACTTTTTCCATTGGGAAAATATGTGAATGTGGGGGAGGGGTGCCACATTTTACCCTGTGGGACTTCACATCTCTGTGACCCATTCATAATTGCATGCTTTTCTGACAATAAAAAAACAGTCTTAACAATGTAATGGATGAAGAATATAATATGAATATATGGTTCCAAACAAGATCTGTGTATTACTCTTAGCAAAGACTAGGATTCATAATATTTTTTATGTTGGTTTGTAGAAATGAACCCTCAAAGTTCAACAAAACACAAGCTTTACAGGAGAGAGCTATCTACTAGCAATATAGCATTTTTTCTCCTGTTGGGTGTATAGGTCTCTTGTGTTGTTATAATCTCTTTGAAATATGGTACTTTTTTACCCTGGTGCTATGGATAATTATTTCTAAAAAGGCAATTAGCAGTTGCCACAGGCTTAGATAGCTTTTGGGCTGCTCCCTGTATAAACGAAGCATTTAAAAATCCTTTCTCACAGCTAAGGTATTGTGTGGTTGAAGCAAAGTCTGTGAGGAGGAATAACAATAACAACAGCAGATCATTTGGTTTGATATATGAGGGAGGGGTGTGTGTGAGAGAGACTGTTATGGGACAGTCCTGACTCTTGGGCATATTATTTATGACACAGAAGAGAAAATGGCTTTGGAACAGACTTTAGATCAGACCACATAATTCTAAAACTGCTGTGACGGGCACAACATCGTTTTCTCTGAGTCAGCTAGGAAACAAATTTCAACTATTTTTTTGAACATATTCCCCAACAAGGCAAGCATTTAGAGATTATTTCTGGACTCAACTAGATGAGTCCTTTTGGGAATGGCCTGTAGAAACAGAAGCCTTAAAAAGATTTTGAAAATAAAGTTTACACTGGTAAAGAACACTGTATTGTGTTCCCTGTCATTTGAAAATGTTGACTCCATAGGTGATTCCCTAGACTGTTGGAATGTTTAAGCTAGTGTTGTCCAGCATATCCAGAACCCACCTTGAACTCCCAGGTAGTGGCAGGCAACCCACTAATTACAAGCATATGATAGGAAATAGCATGACATCATAATCACATGACAAAGTCATATGACAGGAAGCAGTTACAAAAGGATCTGTCAGAGAGTCTCTTCGTCATGTGGACCTGCTGTTTCTCTCAGTGTGTGTGCAAATAGAAGGAAGTAGTATTGCAATAGTATTCCAAAAATATTGGTGGCTCTATTGCACAGCTGGTGGAAGTGTGTAACCCACGTGCGAGACACAACCCATGGCTTAAAGATCGCTGGGTTAAACAATAAGAAAACGAGCTATCAAGTTGCTGTTACTCTAATCACATTCCATATTTACTGCACCCTTTCAGACGGTATCATATATTTTATATTATCCCCACAATATCTCTTAAGGGTCTCCAGTCAGATACAATAGCAAAGCATGGGCTGGGGCTGCTAAAATGAACTAGGGCTTGCGTTGTCTGCCTGCACACACCCCAGTATCTTTCCTTCCTTCCTTTCTGGAGGCAAACTGCAGTTTACCGTGACATCCAAACTAAGAATTGTGGTTTGAGCTTGCCATCCAAAGCAGAATTGCAAACTGCATTTTGATGATGATTTGGAGGGCTAGCACAAGCCATAGTGTGCCGGTTCAGAACAGTAACAGCAAACTTGTTTGCCTTGAAACAGGAAAGGGAGCCAGGAGGGAATTGCCGGAGAGGTAAAGGTGGAAGGAGTACCTGAAAACAAGGTTCATTTTAGACTCCCATTAAAACCAAAGTTTGGTGTTCCATCTGAAGCAAACCATTGCAACTGGCTCAAAGCCACCCAGTGAGCTTTGCAAACAATGCAACTGGGAATGATCAAGTGGTATGCGTTTATACCCTTTTATTTTAGTAGGAGAAAATGCTTTCCATTGAAACTGACCAAGGAGGGGAGAACCTGGGAATTTCTCTTGCAGTAAATTCTCTCGAATGCCAGTGCATTACAGCATTACCTTTTAGCAGCAGCCAGAACAGCAGGATTTTTGAGTTTCCTCTGGGGAACCAGACTGCTGTTTGTCAGTATTTGCACCTGCATGAGCAGTGAAGGCTGCCTTAAACAATGCTGATCAATTCCAATTTTATTCCTGACTTCCCCTCCCCCTCACTTCCAGAGGAATCTGTCTTCCCTGTCACTCAGGATAATGATCCTCCTGCAAGCATCGCCGAGAATCCAGAAACGCACTGTAATCTCATCAAGACTTTGATTCCCCAGCAGGGACGGTTGAATTTGTACAACCAGGCAGTCGGGGCACATAAGCTTCCCACATTGGTGTGCTCAGCTGCTAAAATGTGCAGGCTTTCTTCTGGCTCGTCCTTCGCCCATTGATTGTGGCAGAACCAAAAGATCTCATTTCTTGAACTGAGAGGAAATGACCTTGGTCTATCTTTTCCATTCTGAGTCTGTTTGGTTATTGCTTTTAACTCCATACACTAAACGCAGCGGTACTACTGAGTTTCACAAACAGGACTCTGTTATTATGGAAATAATTTCTGTAGCATTTTTGGACTCAGCAAATCCCGTTACAAATTGTGTTGGGGGGGGGGAGTCATTTTAAAACCAATGGGACGTGTGCATTTCAGTGACTGCAGGATATCAGCTTCTGAAGTGTAATGCCCTGACCTTGAACGTATTTACTTGCAAGCAAGTCTCTCATGTACAGATCAATCTGATCACCATATGAGTGTCATTTGACCCTATCAGGTAGCGACCCTGTAAAGTAGATCACTGCAATTGCTGTTTTGAAAATGGGAACAAGGCAGAGAGAGGATAAGACTGAAATTCCATGTGCATTGTAATACATGGGAAGGATGAAATGTTAATCAACCTTCTTCCATCACTATCAGCCAGTTCAACTGCCTTTTTGTTATTCACGTGTCCAAAACCGGATGTACATTTAGAACTGCCTTTCTGTTTTTCTCACCTACACACCAGCCAAAGGCGAGGGGCTGAAAAGTGCTTTTAAGTGGAATGTGTGACTTCAGCCTAAGGCCAGTCTGCACATTACAGTTGCCATGAGGAAATCGCACCATGTAGCAGCTGTAATCACAGGGTAAAGTTACTTGCTTGTTGTGCGGTACAGTACCGTATTTCTGCTCACAAGCTTTTTTATTTTTGACAGCTCCACTGATGTAGAGAAAATTGGCTCAACTCTGTCCAACAGCTCATGAAGCAAATTAGCAATTGCAATGTCTGGGCTGGCCCTAGTTTGCCAAAGGCTAGCGAGTGAATCCATGACTGAATCTTGCTGGGGATACTCTCCTGTTACCCATGGGTTGGATCCACAGATGGCAGTGCCTTTTCCTAATGCAAGAGGCTCTTCCGTTAGCACCTTGCATCAGAATAAGGTTAGCAGTACAGAATCTGTGGGGTCCACCCTGTACTTTTGTAATGTAGATGTTTATAATTTTTACTGTGTTGAAATGCCCTGACCTGGATAGCTCAGGCTAGTATGATCTCGTCAGATCTCATAAGCTATGCAGAGTCAGCTCTGGTTGGTACTTGGATGGGAGACCATAAAGAAAGTCTACAGTTGCTATACAGAGGCAGGCAATGGCAAACCACCTCTGAACAATGTCTTTGGCCTTGGAAACCCTAAATAGTACCCATAAGTTGGCTGCAACTTGACAACAACATAACCCAAAAAACATTTTAGAGACCGACTGCATATATGAGAAGTTTAATTGATCTCTGCTATGATGTACACATGAATGTTTCTAGCTGTTGTTGTGATCTCCAAGTCCTGTGTGATTGATGCTTGGAGAAAATGCAAAAAAGTCAGAGGGCAAGTTCTAGACTAAGGACTCTGGCTTTATGCAGTGCACTACTCATCCTGTCTAGGGAAAGAAGGAAAAGGCGGGATGGATGGACTTTTTCATGGACTTTCCCCCTCTCCAGCTCTTGTCAGGTCCTCGTGGAAGGGGGAAATAAATTGGAAAGAATTCAGAAGTTATTATGCTCCGGTTTGCTTCAAAATGTTCTTCATTTAGCTTTAAAACAGACAAACATTAAACAATAGCTTTGCCATTCCAAATAATGTCTTGCATACTCAGAGCATGCATTTCAATAATCTGTCATATTTTTCTGTCATGCCTCCTTTTAAAAGTCCAGTGCAGCAAACATGATGCCCTCTTCCCCATTTTATCCTTACAACAGTGTAGGTTAGGCAAAGTGAAAATGACCAGCCCAGGATCACCTAAAGAGTTTCATGGCAGATTGGAGATTTGAACATAGGTCTCCCCGATCCTGGTCTATAGCCACTACCTCATATTGCTCCCGGCTTACCCTCAGCTGATTTGTCATGGACAATTAAATTTGCATGGAAAGGAAAAATGCCATCCTACATCCTTTCATTTTGGGTGGAAGGAAGCAGAAAATGTTAGTTATATTCCAAAACTTGCTCAGACGAAAGTGCTATTGACACGTATCGTTTTAAATGGGTCTTTGCATTTGATTTGAACATGCACAAGCTGACTGGCATCACTCTGAACTCCATCTCATTTTATATTCCTTTATAAATTATGCATCCATGTGCCTTGCACCAGCAGCCATCTCACAGTCACTGCAGCACTGTGTAAGAGATCTAGCAGCAATATATGCTATCTTCTTGGGAGCTTTACCAAAGTATTTTTACTTGGCTTTACTACCAGTAACTACCTTGCAACAACTGTGCACATCCACACACAACTGGGATAGTGAGAGAAGATAAAATCCCACCTTGCAATACACCAGCATGCAAGTACCAAAGATGATCCTGAAGTTGCAAATATCACTCTCAGTCATTGACGTGGTGTCACATTTTGAGGATGTAATTTTTCAGGCCTGCACGTGTCTACGATTAAGTTCCCAGCATGGAACTCATAGCTAATTTCATATATCTGAGCTATCCGTTTTTTAGAATTAGAGACGAGTTTAGGTAATAAGCAGTGAACTCACACAGTTCTCTACATTCATGACGAATTTAGAAAAGAATGAAAATATTACAGTCAAATACAGTTCAAAAACTGTAAGATCAATTTAGAGGAAATTTATGAGAGGTGTTTCTGAGTTTTTAGTCAAACTTTAAATGATATTTGTTGCCTGCTTTTACAATCATTGTCACATAATATTCCATTCTGTTCAGTAACTGCCCTAAACCCATCAGCCGATTTTTAATTCATCATCCATCTATATATAACACCCCCCCCCCCCAAGAGAGATAAAGGTATCAAACATAATGTTTTCTCAGTTTTTGAACCAATTTCAAATGACATTTCCCACCAACATCATAAGAATGACCTGATATGCTTTGGGCCATCCTGGCCTGCTGGAACGAAATAGCATTTTTGCTTGCTGACATCATTGACGAATATATGAAAATTCTCATACATGTATGAGAACTTTGGTACTGCTGTGAATACCTGTATATTTGCCCCAGTGGAACAAAGAACCGCTTCACAGTGCTGTTTCAGGGCCTAAATGCATTTGATCAAATATGCGTTACAAATTTAATCCCAGGCATATGCGGGCCCAATTCAGATTACGGCTGTGGTGAGAGGGGGCTTCAGCCTCCCCCCTTCTATGCCATTTTCCTGACCCCAAATTACCCTGGGTGTGTTATTTGCTCCACTGGAAGCTTCACGTGCACAGATGGAGTAACCCCAGGTTTCCCAGGGGGTGTGAATAGTCGGTTGGGAAAAGAGCATGAGGGGAAGTTTAAAATCCCTCTCCTTACGGGCCATGGTTCCAAACCAAATCAGGCCCAAGGCCTGGCAAACAGTGGAAGATGGGGGAGACAGGGACTTACTCGGGGGGGGGGCATTGGTGTCCCTAGCATGATAATGCAGGGCCATTTCCACATGGCTTATCTTGTTCCAGAAAACAGCGAAATCTCGCACAAAATCTCGCGAGAAGACGCTGTTATAGCGCGAGAAGACGCAATAACAGCGTCTTCTCGCGAGATTTCGCTGTTTTCTGGAACAAGGTAAGCCACGTGGAAACAGCCCAGGTTTCAGTGTGATCTGGAAGTGAAATCATTGTGCTGGGGTAATGCAGTAGTATTCACCCAAATCTCTCTGTTTTAGCCAGAGTCTGTTGAGCGAATACTAGACCATCACGTTACGTGATGACATCACTTCAGGGTCATAGTGGAAGTTGCAGCATCACTCCAGAGACTCCCAACCATGCCCCCTCCCATTTCATCCACCATTTTCCTCCCGCCATCCAGCTAAGTGGAGGTAGAAGGCAGGAGATGTTCTGCCACCAGCAGGAATGAGGCAACCATAGACCTTCACGTACTTTGGAATATGTTTCCCCAGCACAGAACTCACGATACATGATTTATCAAATGGACCTGAGGAAAATGAAATATGAAATTAGGCCACGTAGTGTTTCATGTTGCCTACTGCCTGGTCCTTTCAACTGGAGATGCAAGGGATTGAACTGTGACCTTCCGCAAGCCAGGAGGATGCTCTAGCTGTAAACAATGGCCCCCTCCCCTTCTTTCTCAGTTTTTGTAGGTTGGCACTATTCATTCCATGGCTGTAGAGCTTTACTCCCTATAGAGCTGCCATTTTTTGCTGATATTTGAAAGGACCTGCTGCTGGTGGGGCATAGAGAACAAGGGGAGCCATGCCTCACTGCTCTCTGCATTAATGCTGACAGGAACAGCAGGAAGGTAAAGTGAAGGCACTCAGCAGTGGAGAGGATTCCATTTCAACACAGATAAGTTCAGAGACTCTGGCCCCTCCTTTTCCTGGCAAGTCACTGTGGCTGGCAACCAGTGGGAGAGGGAAGGTGGTGGGGATGTGGGGGAATGTACAACATCACTTCTGGCACAAATCTGGAAGTGATGTCACTGGGTTGGCATGACACTCTAGGACCCTACCATACAGTTTGGGGTGAATTCTAGAGCCTTGCACTGACATGGTGACGTCACTTCTGGGTTTGCCCTGGAAGTGATACACAATGACACTTTTCCTGCCCATCTTGCCTCACCACCCTGCCAAGCATGATAGCCAACTGTGACTTCCTATCCTGTGCTGATCCCTGCACCTTAAAGTTTAGTTCCAAATCTGGAAAGGCTGAAGGGTAGGTTCGAGGTAAACTGCAAGGGGAGTACAAAGGCCAGGAATTTTGCAACAGATCAGAGAAGTGGGAATCCTATACCTATTCAAACTAGGTTAAGTATAAAGGGCAGTGGATGGACCTGAGGTTGTTGAAGCTTGGGATGAGATGGGGAAATTGTTATGGAACATTGCATCTTCCAAAGCACTTCCTAGAACTGAAGTGATTTCTGTGAAAGCAAAGATGTACAGGAAGTTATAGCTGATGTTTGCCTCCCTCCCTCCATATAAGTTCTAAGTGAAAAATGAGACTGTTAAAGCTCTAGTATGAAGATTCCAAACAGGTAATCTGGCAATATTGATGGCTGGGATATATCAATATGCATTTCTTTTTAATTTTATGTATTTATATTCCACTTTTCACTCTTGATTTTCAAACATGAAAACCAGTAAAGTAACAAACCCATTTAGCAGTGCTTCCCTTTGAGAGGAGAGGTACCACATATCTTTAAAACTGTTGCTGTTTGGTTCCTGCTCAGAAAAAAAATCAAACATTGGCACAGATCTTTTTTGGGGGGAGGGGGTCAGCTTGCCTCTCATTTCCATGCACTTTTAATGTTTGTGTAGAAGAGCACGTTACGTCATTGTGCCACAATGTTTGGAAAAGTTGTACTTGCTGAAATCCATTCTTGTATCCAACTTTTAGATGTTCTTCTTTTGAGGAATGCTTGGTTGAGGGGCTGTTGCTTTGCTTCAAAAACACCTTGGTCATCCAACAGGCTTTTAATAATATGCTACACTGACTTTTGCCCTGAAAGGACTGAAATCCTCCCCATAATTAAACAACTTAAACCTCATTTAAATTGATGGATTGAAGTAGCCTAACTGTGAGCAAGATTAAGCCTAAGGCAGCAGTGCATACATCTAGGAATAAGTCATGAAGATTTGATCCTTTTGAGTTTGTGACTTCTTTGATGGTCTTTGATAGTGATAGTGATAGTGATGAAAATCAACTCAGGGTCATCTTTATGGCAACCTGCACTATTTCCAGCTGCCTGCCATGCCTGCTGGAGTGTGCTGAAATTTGAAGCAGTAAGATGTCAGTGGGTGGTATCTTACCTTAGGCTGGAAGAAGTGCTTCCATTGGAGGAAAAACCATTTAGGCTGGAGGAAGACTTAAAACTCTGCTTTGTGGAGTAAAAGGGATACCAACCAGAATTGTAATGATGTTAGAATCTGACATTTTAATTTTGCTTACCTGATATCTGTGGTTGAGGACTGGATGTAGGGAAGTCCTACCATAGCTGAACACACATAGGACTAAATAATTGATCCCAGTAACCTGGGCCTCAGAAGCGAGGAAGTTCAACAACCCCTTATTATCTGAGATCTTTGTGCATGAAGTTGTTGGATGCTATGTCTGTCAGATTGTAGCACCTCCTGTACCTTTAAGAAATGCATAGGAATTTCAGCAGGTACAATTGTACTGAACCCCTGTGGCACTAAAGCAGAAGAACACCCTGGCCTATACATACACTAGCAATATGGGAGTGCCATTCTGTTTTGCACCAGGTCATTCTAGATGCAAGCACAGAGCTGCTGCTTCCAGAGAAGAGAATGGAGAAATCTGCACATTGTTCTAAGTACAACACACACAGGGATCTGGATCAGTCTATCAAAGTGAAACTAATCAACGGTGAACATTTTGGTCTTGCTTCCCAAGACATCAAGAGAGATAAAACCGATCTATCTTTTGAGTTAGGAGGACAACATTCAATTTAATCAGCAAAAGTTTTGAATTAGCTTTAGAAGGCAGTAAGGAAGAGATAACTGAGTCACAATTTACTTAGTGGAAGAGTTGTTGCAAGTTGCAACGGTCTGTAACAGCAAAACCAAAAATAAATCCTATGGTTCCTCAAAGACTAACATATGTATCATAGCATGAATTTTATTGTTTGAATTTATACTGTGATTTTTAGCAACCTTCTAAATTATTCTTTTATTGGAAAGGTATATTACCATATATGTGCTTCATGGATAAAAAAAGAAATGCAACCCAACCACATGGATTCACCACTAGTTGGGTACCATTTTGGTTCCAGTGGTGGAACTTGCAGTGATTGCCAGGGGGTCACTCAATAATTGTTTTGACAAACAAGGAAGTAATTCATTTTTTAAAAAGACCAAAATATAACTGAAATGTAAGGGATTAACAAAACAAAAAAGAACAAATCTTACAATGCAATGGAAAGAAAGCTTAACTTGTTTTCTTGCTTTTTTTTATAGAGAACACCTGTTCCCAGCGCCGAAGCATTCCGATGGTTCTTTTAAGCAGTAGTATATCTTATTTTCAAGGCAGCCTGAAGTGAATGGCAAGCTAAAGTCTTGTTTTAAGAAACTGCTTAGTCCACCACTGAAGAATATATTCAGACACTATTTTCATTTATGTATAGGGGTTTCCTCAAAAACAAATTATCAAGTAGAGTGGTCTCCAGGTAAGAGGGGGAATCAAAGCAGCTCTGTAGAACACCTCTGTGATGAAACTGAATTTCCCCTGCTGAAAGGCCTGAATAAAAAATAATGCTGTTTTAGTGCCTATCGTGTCACGTTCACAGTCTAACTTTCTCTGAATGATGTGCCCTCCCCACGCATCCCTGTCCACGGCCTTGTGTCTTCATGCTCTTCAGACCAGCCTCTTGCAGTCACTCAGTCTTCTACCCCTCAGCCCAACTGACCACAGTTGCAGTATTTGCAGCTAGCTTCTATTCTGACTTACCATCATTTCCTTTCCTTTCTAAAGTCCTCTGAATAAGAGAACACTATACATAAGAGAACACTCACCTGATTCATGAGGGCCACTCTCTTATCAGGAGACCACCATATCTGGGGCCCTAGGGAATTGGCCAATTTACTCACGTTCAGTACACCAATTCTTACTTTGATGTAATTTAGCTATACTAGTGAAGTTGTTGTCTATTTTTAAAGTGGCTGTAAAAAAAAAAGTTTGGGTAAACCCCTGCTATAAAATAATGTATCTTTACAAAGTACCATATCTATACTTCATTTTTCCAATATATGTGTTTCGGTACTGTAAACTGTACAGATAGCAGCTTGTATTTTGTGTGTTTAGACACAAGAAGACAATCACGTCTGAGCGTCGACGGAGATTAACTGTTTGTACACTACAGTGTGGTTTTGCAAATTAAATCCGGAGCAATAAATTCAAGCTTTAAGTATTATTTTTGGCCAGTTGATCAGTAGCAGCAGAGGCAGCACTGTTTTTACCATGCATCCTTCCATGGTAACTCAATGCAAAGAATTGCAAGACAGCAAAGATTGAGATGCATCCACCAGATACCTTCAGACCATACTGCTGTATGAAGGAAGACAGAAACCATAAAAGTTAATCTTTGTGAGCACTAACTATCCTTAGAGTAGCGGTTACGCACTTGCATTGCTTCAGAAAGAGCTTTACCGAATGAGATCCCTCTAAAGCATGTATCGTTCGTTGATTGACTTTAAACTGTATCATGAAGTAGAGTTTACAGCAGAGATGGACATACAGAATGAATTTTACAGACAGTTATATGAAACTTGTTTTAAATTACAAAATGAAAAGAGTATCGTATCTTAGTGAGGAGGGGGGAATCTATAACTCGGTATATTACCTTCCCATTGAAAGTTATTTTATAAATCTTTCAATAGGATTTTTAAAAAAAACTATAAAGTATTAAACTGTTTTCACCCCACGTATGGCATTTAGTTCTTAGACTAGTTTGTAAATTTAGATGGAGTTGGATCTTTTCTGCAGTGGGGCCTGAATGTCTTTAAAGTGTACCATTTTCCTTTGCTCAAATTAAAGTTTAAAAAGAGTGATCACCTTTTCCTGACCCAGTTTTCCTGTACTGGCCCCCTTTGGTAATCACTTGAAATCTTCATTGCAGAATTTCAGCTGCACTTTCAAAATATCCTTGTTTTGAAAGTGCAGATGAAATTCTGCAGTGAAGGATATTGTTGATGATGTGGCTGTGGTTAAATCATAATAAAACAATGGAATGTAGGGCAGTGAATTTTTATCTCATGCATATCACTTTATCACCTTTTGCCACTTCACCAAAAGCAAAGTGCTGCTACATGCTACATATATAAATGATTAAAATATACCCATGAGGGTATTCTGTGCCGGAAGGTGGACAGAAAGGGGTAAAGCTACGGAGGGAAATGTGTGTTCAACAGTGCTTCTTGCCTTAGTTGTGTTCTGTATGGCTTGAATGCAGAGTGTGAGAACTTTCAGAAAACCCTGAAAAAGTATCAGGAAAATAGTTATGCTTCAAACTCCCCTCTTGAAAATATGCTCATAGTTTGTGAAACATCCGTGATTGTTCATATGGGCTTTCCTGTACTTGTTAGTGATAGAACTTCTATATTTCATAGGGTTCATATGTCCTTTACACCCTGCTGTCTTCAAGGATGCATATTTGAGACTGTTCGGCATCACTGGATTATTCCTTGCTATATTTTAAGTTCCCTTCTTTTACTTAAATTCATCTCATTATGCTCAAAGGAGTGGATTGTCCATCTCTTTTGTATATACTTGAAGATCCCAGTCCCAAAAGAAGCGGTAGGAAATATTCCTGGCCATCTGATTTTAAGCCACAGGGTATAATTTGATGTAAGTGCAGGGCTTTTTTTTTTTTTCAGCAGGAACGTGGTGGAATGGAGTTCCGGAACCTCTTGAAAATGGTCGCATGGCTGGTGGCCCCGCCCCTTGATCTCCAGACAGAGGGGAATTTAGATTGCCCTCCACACCGCCGAGTGGCGCGGAGGGCAATCTAAACTCCCCTCTGTCTGGAGATCAGGGGGCGGGGCCACCGGCCATGTGACCATTTACTCCGAGGGCAACCCACTGAGTTCCACCACCTCTTTTCCCAGAAAAAAAGCCCTGTGTAAGTGGCTATATATATTAGTGGACCTGTTCCTTATCAGGCCGCTTCCCAGCCCAAAGGAAAAAAATACCGCAACATTTTGCATCAGAAACAAAGGAAGCATATATATGCAAAGTTAGTTAATTTGCTTAATATATTCCTATTGATGAACGCAGCTTGCATTTTTACAAGAGATGGGATTTTTGACACAGAATCCTAATGTACACAGGCAGTGTAAGAGGGTAGCTCAGTTTCAAAGTATTTTCTTTCCGAATGTTATCTCAGCAATTTGTTGTTTCCCTAGCTTTCATTTTGTCACAGGCCAGGGCCGTAGGCTTGAAGAACACTGCGTGTTTTGGACAGTCAGAAAGCACTGTGATTTAAGACTAGCAGAAAAGGCTATCACTAGGAATCATTTCAGCTGCCTTCAAAACCAGGAATTTGTTACTAGGGTTCCCCCCCCCAATATTGTGGGCCCTTTTTTTGGACAGTCTAACCCCCTGAAAGGCTAGTTGTAAAGGAACATCAGGAAAGGAAATTGGATTGGTTCTTTTTCACCACACAGCCAGAACACGATGTATAATCCAAAGAAAGGTAGACCTACTTAAGCTCCATTGAAATTTGGACTGAACTGAAACAGCCCGTCTTTTGACAGTTCTTCAGCAAGGTTCTGCCAAGAGGGGGGAAGTGTTGCTGCTCTACACTATTGTTCCCCCTTTGGCAGCATGATGCTACTGCAGAATGAAAGCCAGTAATCATTGCTCTCAACCTGAGTTTGCTTCAAAGCAAAATGACGCAGCCAATCAGATTTAGCTACGTGATGATATCTGAAGCCAAACCAGAGCGAGGGCAGTTGTTCCTGTCTTTGTTCTGGATTTGTTGAAATGGAGGGATGTGGCCATCACAATTGCAAAAAGATACAAAAAAAAGAGGCAAACAGTGTGAAGTACTTTGTGAAGTTCTTTTGAGAAACCATCTGTCCCCAAAGCCACCCTTTGAGCTAAAAACATTCATTCTAGACCATTTGGCTCAAGTTTAATTGAAATCAACAGAAACAAAGTGCTAAAGCAGGATCTTAGAACATGCCAATGTTTCTGATATATACGGCCTTAACTTTTTGTGTGATTTTTTTTTTGTGGGCCTCAAGATGCTTTTCATAGCTTCTCAACTTTCTTCATCTTTTAAGAAAATTGTTCTATGGTTTTTCTCATGGAAAGCCATCTTATGAGGAACTGCAAAATTAGAAAAATGGTTAATTCGAATGTAGGAAAAGTCTTTTTGTGAATGTTCCCATGCCCCTCCTTTGGGTCTCAGGTGGGCTGCACCTGGCTCATTTTTTATATATGTGCCCCAGTATGTGAAGGATTGTGGAAATAATTAAGAGCCATAAAGCAAGTAGGTCAGGATGGAGTAACAGCTTACATTTGTGTGTTTGGGGCAGAAAAAGGAGGAAGGGCTGAAACAGTACTAGGTATGACACGGAAGGGGCCGATATGTTGCATAAAGCTTAAGCTGGTACAGAGTTCTTAGTTACAGACAATGTGGCATCACATCCATAGTTGCGGAAAATAAACAATTGTCCATGTTCAGTAAGGCAATTCATAAAATAAATATATCACCAACATCCTTCCCATTTATGTGTTTTCAAGTTGGACATCGTGTGTCGGGTATTATTTTGAGACTTTCAGGCCCAGGGCACTTCCAGACAGCTCCCCACGGGGAGACTAGAGCTATTGTAACTTGTTTGGTTCCTGGAGTCGTTATTTGAGGGGAGGGGGTTGGCCTGTGCTGACTTCAGCCAGGCCTAATCCAAGATTTTGCTGCTGCAGTCTGATCCAAGAGGTGCACCCCAAATTTTCCTGTGACATCCACAAGATACCCCAGAGCTCACTTCTCAAAATGAATATAGAATCTGTTTACATCTGGAACTTTTTAGGCTATCTTAGAGCTCCCAGACTAACAGTGAATCCACGTTGTTGAGTGCAACCTACAAAACATGCCACCCTTAAAACTTCACCACTCCAAGTGACTGGAGTGCTTGCCCGTAGTTGGGCTAGCCCTGGGGGCTGACAGAGAGTGATAGAGAACTGCTTCAGGCTTTGCAATATGGCTTCAGGCTTCCCTGAGTGCTCATAAGAATGTCCCAAGGGAAAAGGTACTTGTGCTTCTCTGAGGACACTTCTGGCGCTCCTGGTTTTGTGCTGTCTGGACAAGCCTTTTGATGTTTCTCTACCTCAACTGAGGAGCAATGGGAACGGTGTTGCCTTTTTCTTTGGCAGAGGAAAATAATGAAAAAACCAAACCAGTTGTTGAGTATCAGTGAAGTAAATGTTTGAAGCCTTATTTGCCCTTCTGACTGTTGCGTTTGCCTTGGTTGGAAGGAATTTCGTGATCACTGTTTAAAAAACAAAACCTTGGGACAGACTTCAGTCCAGGCTACGTTGGGTGTACAATGATTCATAGCAATGTACTTACTGTCTAATACCCTGATGTTGCATGTCTGAACGTGGTTTCATTTCTGAGGGTTTTTTGTTTGTTTGATTGATTTTAAAGAACTGATGAATTTGTATACTGTAAATTGTGATGTTTTACGTGTCAAATCTGAATTGTTAAAAATACCAAACCTGTTAATTATTAAAAAGAAAAAAGACACAGATATATTTACTTTGCATTGCATAATGTTTTTAAAAGCTTTGAGTATAGTTCCATGACATTGGAAAGATTTTTTTCCCCTTTTACCGACACATGTATGATGTGCATATTTTAGCTCATTTTGGCTATTGGTGTTGAAGAAGGAAATCTCTTTTCTGGCCTCTTATCCTCTTTTCTTCTGTATCGAGCATCAAATTATTTGTAACAGATTATTGTCAGGGTCTAATCTCATTTGTGTTGCTCAAAACCTCCTTAAATAACCTAGAAATTCTGCTATGAAGTACTATTCTTTTATTTTCATTGTTAAGAGCAAATATACAATCTCCTGACTTATCCATTCCTTGCATGGGCTCTATTTTTACTTCAGTCAAAGGAGTAACGCTATATGTGCCAAGGGGCACATGTTCAGGGCTTCCTCTTCCATTGAAGTAAAGTACACCTCATGCCGGAACTCTGTGTGAGTTTCAGAACACATGTAGGGCTCACGGCTGGGACAATAGCATGTAACTTGGATGCCTTGCTGAACTGAGCACTAAGTATGCCAAACCGAATATGATATTTTTTTACTACACCCCGGATAAACCTATTCAATTATAAGGCTGCAAGGAAAGCACACAAAGGCATTCTGGGAATTAATAATAGACAACTCTGCAAGAGAAAGGAAAGATTCTCTTTTTGATCAGAACCCCTGGTATGTTAAGTCATACAATTAACACTAAAGAATATGAAGTCTTTAAACTGGGCTATGGCTGTAATCAAATAATGAAAAAAAGAAAGTAATTAAATGAACATACCATCCAGAGTTGAATACATCCCGCAAAAAAGCAGTGGTGGGTCTTTGATCATGGTTGGATGCATAGTGCTATCAAACAGTTGGTTCTCATGTAACCGCTAAATGTTTCAGATTTTGTTTTTATTGAATTTGGCAGTTTCACACTGAGATCTGCTGATTCCTAGCGAACAAGAGACAGCTCAAATGTGAGGAAATATTCCATTTTCACAATTGCAGGGAGCTAGGATTACTTTTTCCCCCTCAGACACATGGGCCACACAAATGTACTCCTTTCACACTGTTCTCCTATTTCTGAACTGTGCAGTTATCTATTAAATTTTATAATAGATCTTTGTGTAAGGTGTATGTATGCTTGTGCAATTATGAAAAAAAGCAGTTTTGGAAAATGGTGTATTTATTTCAAATCACTTATGGGGCATGTACAAAACTGTATAAAACCATTTGATTTGCCCAGTAAAATTGTTTTTTTGTGATATTTCTGTGTTGTTGAATAAAGGAATTTAGTACTCTACAGATCTCTCCTTTTCCATGAACAGATTTCATTTGAGGGATCTTAAATAATAAAATGATTGTCTTTGATAACCCCGAGGAACTACCAAAAACGTTCAAATTCTTAATAAAAGTCATACATAATTCCAATAAACGCAACAAGGCTTTGGTACAATATATGCACAATGTTTCTTTTCTTTATTAGCATTTGAAAGCAGTGTCTTGAATTGTGTACATGTCACTTGCATTATAAATGCATCTTTAAAAAATAAAAATCTGATATAAATCTTTTGACAATGAGTTACTGATCCAGAAGTATATATCAAAGGGCAATAAAGAATTTAGTGCAAGTAATTCCATAGTACTGGCCACTGGGATGATGAACTGATAGTTATTAGAGAAATTTACCCAGAAAAAAGCATAGAAAGGCAGCATTTCCGTCCATCATCACGTGTTATTGTACTTCAGATAAACTTACTCTGTTGCTATTTTCTTTTTTAAAGAATGGATTATGAAGCTGTTTCTATGCTAGCAGTAACACTTTACCTCTGTTTTACTGTTTCTCAGTTCAAAGTCACATTTGCTAGATGCCTTGTAAACTCCCTGGAGGTAGGCGAAACAGGTTCCGACACCTTGTAAATCCTTGTTGTGGTTACCAACACCTGGAAGAACTTCAAACACTTGAAAAGTCTTTGGCCACAATCCAGCATGTCGTTGAGTACACTTGAGCCCATTGATTTCAACAAACTGGAGCATGCTTAAATTTCCACTGGATTTTGTGGCCTTTGACTGCAGAATCCTCCAGCAGCATATGGCCAAGTTGTTTTAAAAAGGAAATTAGGAAACCTATTCTGTGAAAATCTTAGAAAATTGAAATAATGAGGCTGTCTGAAATGCAAAATGTTAAAGGCTCTGGAAGAATAATTGCACAGCGTAGTTGGTGATGGTTCTTGCATAACTAAGAACTAATGGGGTTGGGCAGATATGATAAAGCTACAGATACTCGAAGGCAGATTTTTCAATAAAAGAGTTTTTGTTCAAGCTTTAAAGTGATATTAGGGACCTGGTGAGATTTGTCACTCTAAACAGCACACAGGGCAGACCTTAGCTATAATATCAAGATAATAAAATGATTACAGATGGTTTAAAATAATTGAAAGTCCCAATAATTGAATGCCATAGGGCTATTTAAGGAAGTGTCTCATTTTATGGGATGGAACAAGAAAGGCTTCTTTCAAATTCCTCCAGTTTTCTGTTTTTAAGAAAATGTAAATATGCCAAAGATGAACCTCCTTCAGACTTTCACAGCGGCTGTGAAATGAGGACTAAGAAACAAACAGTGTAATCCTAATTCCTAAACACAGTTACATCTTGCTAGATTCATTGAAGTCAGTGGGCTTAGAAGGGTGTAGATTTGCTTAGGATTGCACTGCAAATCCAAAAACTTTTATTTGAAGGAGAGCTGCTATCGTTATAGTTCCTTAAAAGGGTGTCCATTGAACTTCTGTTCAATTGCCAGTTCCAAAAGTTGTACCACCAGAGTGCAGGACTAGACTGGCACTGGACTGGCAGTAACTGCTATTGCCAAATTGTCTGTCAAGAGGCATAAATGACTTTTGTCTTGTGCCAGCACTGAAATAGGACAAGGTGAGCCAATGGGATCACAGTCACTTTGTCAGGGCCACAATAAGTTAGTCACATTAAGTTAGTCACAATCCTGTACTCAACCAGCAGCAGAAACACCAGAACAGTAGCTTGAGAGAGAGAAGCCAAGGTAGAAGTACAGCCCGCCAAACCTAAAGAGTCCCTGATAACTCTGCTGTGATCTACTGACCACCATAAGATAGCTCATTGAGAATGCCCTTGCATTATCTGTGCATGGAATGTTTATATACAAAGATGACAAAAATGAAACAGGAAGCTCATTGGAGCTACTTGTAAGGTCATTGGAAAACAGCCTTACAATAGGAAACATGAAGTAGGAGTGAACGTCACAGGGCTCAGTTTGCTTTTTCAGTGTTCAATCAACAGGACTGATTTTTGTCCACCTGTCCCCAGGTGGACAAGTGAACTGATTGGAGTGTTTGCCTTTTATTGTATTCTGTCACAACTTCCTGGCATTTTACATTGGGATCGTTGGTGTTTGCCCTGAAGGAACTAACCAGAGAGAGAACCATTAGCCATCTCCTCCTACCTTGGCCGCATATAGGTCCAGAAGGCCCTGGATCTCCAGTGCCCAATAGTCTGAATCTGTGAGGCCTGGAGGCCCAGGCCAGCTGCCACAGTGGCCACCTCAATTCTGAAGGAGTGTGTGCCAAAGTCCCTGGGGAGAAAACCAGCAGCGGAGAGGCAGGAATGCAGCACGGAGGCAAGCTGGAATCGAGTGAGAGGGGAGGAATCAGCATGGAGCAGCAGGGGATCGCGGCCCCGAGGTTGAAGATCGAAATAAGCCTCAACCTCCCTGACTGGGCAAAGAGAGCTGTCAGCTGAAGCCCACGGGTGGATGCTGATGCCACGCCCCAACTGATCAATCTTGGATCTGTGGATATAGATGGTAATGCTCTGTGGTGAGGAGCTAACATCCTGATGCTGCAAGGCTTGCCCAGCCGTATCTGAACGGGAGCAGGCTACCAGCTCTCCAACATGAAGGGCTCAAAAAAAGGCAAGCAAAAAGGCCGTGCGGAAGAGGTGGGCCTTGAAGGCCAACCAGCAGATGGTGGGAACCTGGAGTAAAATGCAGCGGAGGATGGGCAGGGTGATTGGTCGCCGGTGGTCAGGAGGGGGGAAGAGAGCTGCCTCCTGCCCAGCGGGCAGCAAAACAATCACAGGGATTTAGGAAGCCATGGGCCTTGAAAAAGGAAATGGCGGCCAGATCCCTGCGCATGGTCCTGGGGCCCCAGCCTATATCCCTTAGGTGCACCAAATAGTGCAGCAAGACAAGCTGTGAGTTAGGCCATGAAGCGGAATATCTGACACTTGCTGTGAAGGCCAAACATGCTCCACTGCCACAGAATATGCACGGAGGGTAGCCGGGGTGACTGAGCCAAGTATTCTATGCATTATGGAACTCTGCCAATCTTCCACAAGTCCTCCGGGAATGGGTCTGGTGTGCGTTGAGCAGCTGGCACCAGGCTGAAGAACCTCTCCATCTGGAACTGAGACAAGGCGTCTGCTATGCCATTACTCGTTCCTGCTACATGGCGAGGTGAGAAGGTAATGTTAGAGGAGAGGCAGGTCAGCATGAAACGCTGCACCAGGCACATGACCCACTCAGAGCGAGAGGACTGTTTATTGATTACCTCGACAACTGCTTGGTTCTCACACCAAAAAAGGACCCACTTATTCTGAAAGTGCTTCTGCCAAACTACCACAGCTACCAAGATAGGGAACAGTTCCAGAAACGTGAGGTCCCACAGGACGCTGGACCCAGCCCAAGCCAGTGGCCACCGCTGGGCACACCAACACCCCTTGAAGTATACCCCAAACCCCAGGCTGCTGGCTGCATCGGAGTGTACCTGGAAGTCAGACCCCATGTCCCACAGTTCCTGCCAAAGAGAGACCTCATTGAAATCATCCAGAAAGGCCAGCCAGACCCATAAGTCCTCCTTGATCCTTTCCTGTCCTAAATGTCTTTGACTGATTAGCAGTATCTGCTGTATCCCCCCCCCCCCCGCCCGCTACCTGGACTTTGATTCCATTCCTGTGCCTCTGCACATCAAGGCAGAAATAATGCTTAACATTATCTTACTAAAAGTAATAGGTAGGAGAGTGTATCAGTGAACACTGAGCTGCTGAGACCTCCTTTGTTTATTCTTGCTTGTGCTAACAAGCTCATCCCCATGATGATGACTTACAATTCCAGTGGGAGACTGGTGGAAAAGCAAATGTTCTTTTCTCAGTGTGCTGTCCCATCAGGAGACTCCTAGCTGCTGGCCACCAGAGGAACAGTGACACAGATGGAACAAGCATCGTGTTTACTGTTGTGGAAGGAGTCCTGCTGCATAGGTGTAGCTTGCTGGCTAAGACAGTGAGCTGTGATCTAGGAAGCCCCTGGTTGAAATCTTGCATCTGGCTCCAACTCTTTCCCTCCCACTCAGTCTTCCATCTGCAGAATCAAGATAAAAATGCTATTCGGCATTATGATTTGTGAGATTTAAAAGGTAATGTATGTAAAGCATTTAGAACATTGATAGGATGTTATTGTTGTTCTTACTCCATTAGAAGTGGGGCCTACAGCATATCTACTTTAGGGTCTCTTTGCCTGGGACAGCCACATGTCAGACAACAAGGTTACAGGTGCAGATTTCTCCCTCGTTGCATCCTTGTGGTAAGTGCTACTACACCATATCTCTGCCATGCACCCTACAGAGGCCCAGATTCCCAGGGAAGGCAACAGCAGCAATCCTCTTGAAAGCATACTTGGTTCCCATGTTGCTTTTCTAACTTGGGGGGAGGGGGTATGGTGGAGAACATTATCACATGTGATGGTGTGTATGATGAGTGAGTGCTGCCACTTAGGCTGTTGGTCTCAGCCCATCTCCCCACTCCCCCAGTGGTAGGATCCATGAAATTTATGCTTGGGGTGGTGGTGGTGGTGGTGTCAAATCATTAGTCACAAGTAGAGATGGGCACGATCTGGATTACGATTTAAAAAAACCCACAATAATGGCAATCTCCCAATTGTGACCTGGTGGATTGTTGTCTTCCACGACAAACGATCCAGCAGTCGGGACTCCGGGGCAATCGTGATAGGACTGAGAAGCTAGACATTCAGGCGCCAACAATCTGTTCCCCTGGCAACGGAGGCAGGGGAATGCCTGAGCTCTGTTTGAAACTTGATAACATTTCCCTTAGCGAGGAAAAGCAAACAGTTGAGTGAAAAGGTGGCTTCCTGAGAAAAATATAAGCAAACTGATTGGGAGAGGAAGGGGTTAAGAGAGAGAGAAAACGAAAAAACCCGGCTTTCTCTCGTCCTGAGTTCATTCAGTGCTGTTGAAAGAGTTAAGAAGAGATCTCTTCTCAGTGTTAACTCTTTCAAAAACCCCTTGCTTTGAGAGCAGCTATCAAGCTGTTTTGCGCTCCTCTCCTGAGTTCGTTCAGTGCTGAAAGAGTTAACTGAAAAGAGATATCTCTCACCTCCTGGCTTCTCAGCCCAGTGCCTGTTTTTTGCAAGAAGTTGGTATGTGATTTGATGTTTCATTTGTGTTTTTCCTATTTAAAAAACCATAGGATCTGCGAGGATCCTTGTGGGTCCTGGTTTTACTTTCTTCCTGTTTAAAATATGCTTTTGGAAGACTGGCTGCTTGCTTTTAAAATCAGGTGGGATGGAGGATCCTATCCCTGCTTTTTTTTAAAAAGCTGGCTGAAACTTGTTGATGGGGTGTCTCTCTCTCTCTCTCTCTATTTGGAGAGGCAGGGACGAGTTAAAAACTCCCCCCCCCCCTCTGTTCTAAGTGCATGTGTGTGAGTGTGAGAAAACGTCCCCTCTCTGAGGGGAGGTGGCTCGTCGCTGGTTTAAAAACTCCCCCCCCCCATCTGCTCTAAGCGTGTGGGGGGGCACCCCTCCGATCCCAGATCGGAAACGGGACTTGATCGGAGTGAATCGGTGATCTGGGGTCATCACCAGCGTGGATCCACGAACAGCTTGATCGGTATTTTTTTTGGGATCGTGTCCATGTCTAGTCACAAGAACAATACGTATCTGTCTCATCCAGGGAGTTGCAGCTCTGCCTCTTCTGCTCCATATACTCTGGTTGTGCAAGGAAGATGTAGCTGGTAGACCAGTCAGTGATGCAGTGTCCGCTAACAAAGGTGGCCATGTTTCCCATGCCCTGGTCAGCAGAGAGTGGGAGGTTTGGGGCCAACATAGCCTCTCTCTCAACACATACTTCTCTCCCATCCTTTGTGTGAAAGGCATTGATGCAATGTATGGTGCAAGGAAGGGTTGTCAAACCAGGACGTGGTTTCTCTTTTTTGTGCTCTGCCCATTGGAGGTTGTTTGAAGTGAGGGATGGAGCGGTCCTTCCTGGAGGTGTGGGATCCCATTCATTGGCTTACCTGTGCTGGGTATCCAAAGCCATCTCATGTTGCCCCCCCCCCCCCATCCCATCCCAGTGAGCTTCAAAGCAGTGACAGCAGCAGAGTGGAGAGGAGCTTCCTTCAATCTGTGCTTCTGCCATTGGGATTCAGGGCATCTGAATTTCATCCCGTAGTCTGGCTGCTTCCAACCGCTACAGTTGTCCCCTTCTCTTCCCTTCTTGGCCATAATCAGAGAAGGACTCTATCTCCGTGGAGCTCTGAACTATCCCAATACAAGAAGCAGGGCAGTGCTTTCCAAAGATAGACAAATCCCTCTCTGATTAGATCTATGGAGAGGGGAGGGCAGAGGAAGCAAGAAGGCTCAAGGTGGAAGCTTGTTTATCTTTGGAAAGCTTCTCCCCAACCTGCTTTTTAGGGGTGTCTCCAATGACAGCCGGAAGATCTGGAACTCCCAGATTCTAGTCTGGTATACTGACACTGGGTTCCTTCAAAGCATACCTGCAAGAAATCTGGGAAGATGATCTGCACTGGGCCAAGTGTGCTAAGTACAATGGCACTGGTGTTATACAACTGTGGAGTTGTGGTTGGCTGCAGAATTTGCTGAATTCCTTCATTGTGACAGGGGGAGGAGAGAAGGAGATAAGAAGTGGTTCATGTTTGGTCTTTTGTGCAGTCCAACATGGAACTGTGCATGTGCAGGCCTGCCGATCAGTAGGTTCTGTAGCTAAAAATTTCTCTAGGGGGCATCTGCCCCTTCCCAGAGCACAGGCACAGTTTGTTTCCTGCTGAAACACCCCACTCTCTGGGAGGAGTGATGCCCCCACCTCAGTTCCTCTTTTGCTGCTGGTTGGAGAGGTTCTTCTTGGCAATCTTTTGTTTCTTTCATTCTTTTCTTTGAAAAAATGGAGAGAGAGAGACAGAATGGCTGAAAAAAGCCTTATTTAAAAAATGTACTCAGTGCAATACAAAAATGACAGAAACGAACAGGCATGTTCTTTGCCTGCCTTGTCTGCTTGGGATGGAGTGGGGCATAACGTTAGTTTGTGCAAACATTGCCAGAGCTTCACCCCTAAGGCCAGAGCAGAAAGAGCTATTAAGATCAAGACTATTTTATGGAAGTGGGCATTGTTGGCTGCAACTAGCCCATCTGCCAAATCGGCGAAGTCCTCTGCCCTTGCAGAGCTTGCCAATCAATCAGATCTGACACCATCAGCCATCACACTCTCAGAGGCTCCAAGGCCCTCGGATCCAACAGCAACATCTCGAATCTGGAAACATCGCTTCACTTTGCAAGGGCCAAGCTCATCAGATCCAACTCCATCTCGGACCCAACTATCAACTTTGGGCAACCTGAGCCCTTTGGATCCAGCAGCATCACGGATTGGACAACACCACTGAGCTTCAAGCACCCCAAGCCCATTGGCTTTGACAGTTCCTTGGATCTGACAATGCCCCAAATATAGAGAGCTACTGGATCAGATGGTACAAACCCCATCTATGACGCCCACTTTTACGGATCAGCATTTGGCTTGGAACCCAGTAGGGTGTTGATCTGAGAGAACTGAAGTGCCCACTCCAGAGTCTCTGGAACCACCCAGAAAGAAGACCAAATCTAAATCAAAGCACTCCCAAAATAAGAGGAGTTCTCACTGGATGCAGGTCGTAGACCTGGAGACCAGAGATCTGAAGGTAGTGGAGACTCCACATACCGCTTATCCTCACTCAGGTTCCCATTCAACTTATTCCTCAAAAGAGGAAGGGGAATTACTCCAAAAACCCTCTTACACAGGCCTTAGGGTGCATGAACAAAGTTCACACCAGAGTTGCTGTGCACATAAATGTCTAGTGTGGTATCATCTATGGCATTTCATTTACCTGACCCAGACCCAGAAGCCTACCTGGGAGAGTGGAGTCCAAGTCTACCATCTGAACCGTCTTGAAGCTGTGAGTGAGAGGGAACCTGCTTCTCCCACAGATTTCTGGCTCTATGCCAAACAGATTTCGAACGGCAAAATCCTTGGACATAGATGTCTTCTGAGACTATACCAGAGGACAAAATGCTGCAACATCTCTGTTCTGGGAACAAGGCTAATATCATGTTCCCCATGATTGAAGGGTTTATAGAGCTGATTACTACAGTATGCCAGAAGCCAGCTTCTGTTCCCCCTACATCTAAGAAAACCAAGGAAGACAGATTCCCCTTCCTATTTACCCATCCTGCTGATAGAGAAGGAAAGAAGCTGGATAGCCTTGGATGAAAGTTCTATACATCAGTGGCCCTCAACATATAAATTGCAAATTATGCCACTATTATGGGGGCTTATCATATATTTCTCTGGATACAGGTACAACGAATGCCAATATCCAAATCTGGTCTGGGATTTTATTTAAGGTTCTTCTTAGTCCAGAAGAAGGATGGGGGGTCATTGACCCATATTAGACCTAAGAGATTTGAATAAGTTGGTCAAAATATGGAAATTTAGGATGGTAACACTCCATATAGTATTGCAGTTACTACCCCATGATTCTTGGTTTACAGTCTTGGATCTTAAAGATGCCTATTTTCATATTTCTATCCATACACCCCACAGAAAATTTTTAAGATTTCAGTGTGGGGAAACCACGTATTGGTACCATGTTTTCCCTGACAGCCCGACTAGTACCTTAGTAATCATTGCAGCTGGTGTTAGCGAGACTGATGACTAAGCCATAAGCCATTTGAGCCACAGGCCACCTGTCCCTTAAGACTCCTTTCAATTAAAATAGCATTCCTGGTAGCCATCAGCTCCACCAGGAGAGTAAGTGAATTAGTGGCACTGTGCATAGATTTCCCTCTCCTAAAGATCCATGCAGAAAAAGTGGTGCTAAGACCTAGTTTGGAATTCTTACTGAAAGCAGTTTCCAAATTTCATAACTTACAAGAGTTAATACTGCTTGTATTTTTCCCTTCTCCGATGTTTGAAGAAGAGAGGACACTCCATACACTGGATGTGAGGAGGGCTATACTTTTTTACTTAAACCATATGGCATCATTTAAATCCAACGTCCACCTTTTTGTTTGTCATGCAGGCCCAAATAAGGGTAAAAAGGCCACTTCCTGAACACTTGCTAGCTGGGTAGTTTAGGCTATTAGGATGTGTTATGAACAAACTGACCACTGGGAGTCCATGCCCATTCCACCAGGTCACAGGTGTCTTCAGAAGCCCTGCTCAAAGGTGTTCCTCTACATGAAATCTGTAGCGCCACAACATGGACACCATCTGACACCTTCATCAGGCACTAAGCCCTAGATGTACATACCAGGAGGGAAGCAACCATGAGCCAAGCAGTCCTGCAAACGCTGTTCTCATTAAGAGCGCACCCCTCCTCCATGGGAAAGTGGCTTGTTAATCTCTCACGCAGGACTGTACAGAAGACCAACAATGAAAACAGGGTTGCTCTTCCCTGTAACTGTTGTTCACTGAAGTCTCCTGTGCAGGCACACATACTCTCCCTCCTTCCTCATTGTGTGCTTTTCACTACTTACCTGGAGAGTCCAGTGGCTAAGGAGAAACTGAGGATTGGGGTGTCACCCCTCCCAAAGAGCGGGCTGTTTCAGCAGGGAACAAGGCTCACCTGCACTCTGGGAAGGGCAGACACCCCCTAGAGCACTTTTTAGCTGTAGAATGTCCCGATTGGCAGGCCTGTGCTTGCGCAGTCGTACCTGTGCCTGCACCGAAGCCCTCAATGAACAACACTTACAGGTAAGCACAACCCTGTTTTGTCTGTGGCTACCCATTGACTCGAATGGCATTTTAACTCACAATATCTTATGCAAGTATAATATTACTGTATTGCAGGAGCAGGAATGAGCCCCCCCCAAACATAAAAGCCTTGATTTCTGTTTTTCCTGTATTGTAACACTGCCCTGTCCACTGGTGGTGGTGTTTTGTAGGATGTAGCATCCGCCCAGCACCAGGGCACTGCTATGCCAGCAATATTTCTTTCCTGCTGGTACAGCAGCATTGTCAGGTTGTGTGTGTGACTTAAGAGTGATCTTATCCCAGCCAGCAAGCATAGCATGGGGACAGAAATGCTCTATTAGTTATACCTGTGAGGACATGGGGCTGGGATCCAAAGAACTGCTTTAGGCATGACTCAAGGGCTTGAGTTAGCCTATTATTAGGACTTCTTTCTTTCTTTGAATGGCATCACCACATCCCAGGCTGTTTTAAGAAGTCCCCTTGGTTTCAAAAGCCATTTACCATAATGCTTGGAGAGCGCCTGTTCTGGGAAGCCCAAAGCTCCCAAAGCCCTCTTTGGTTCACCGAATGAGTCATGCAGATCTTTGTATCCATTCCATCAGGCAGAGGATTGCAGCTATAGCCTTCAGAGTCGGTTGCAATCTTTCTGTTATGCCTCTGCAATAACTCTGTGAGGTAGATCCCTATTATTCCCATTTGACAGAAAGGGAATTGAGACTGCCAGGCAGTGAATTGCCCAAGGCCACCCAGTTAGTTGCTGGCTTTGCTGTGATTTGAACTAATGCTTCCCGAGTCCAACACGCTATTCATCGGACCAGACCGGCTCTCAGTTTAATCTCATTTCTTCACAAAGAAAATATTATTCTTTGGAGGCGTGCATAATAAAAAAAAAACCCTCAATGGATTCAAGACTCCGCATGGCTGCATAGATATTCTTAGAATAAGAATGGCGCTGTTGTTTTAACCACTAGCTGGTTTCCCTGTTCTAAGGCATTTCTCCAAGGAACTGCTCCGCAATTATTAATGGCAAGATCCTCTGAGGTTCCACATGCCTGCACAGAGATAGTGATCATCATTAAATTCTCACTTGCAAACTAATCAGGTTCTAATTATATGCATAACTCTTCCTTAAAAGACAATTATTAGTATCATTATTGGGGTAAGGAGGAAGGAAGAGCCTCAATGAACCCAACTAACCCTTTGGAGGTCATCCGTACTCCAGAAACCTTGTGGGGGGAGGATAGAATACCAGCCCTCAGGCAGCTTGCGTGGCCAGAAAGGGGATTTTTCCCAGAGTCTCTCAGGGCCAAGCTACGCATGACAAAAGACACTTGCCTGGCAAGTGGATTGAGTGGAGGGCAAGTGAACCAGGAGAAATACACTTGCCATTCAAGTGTCATTTGTCACTTGTAGCTTGGCCCTCAGACTGTATCTAAGGGTTGATGTGCATGCTTCTGTAGTTCTGTGATTGGAACTCCCCATATATTGTTTGGCCCTAAAAACAGCTGTGAGGAACAGATAAAAGACCAGAGCTGCCGTATTACAGAAGAGGGAAGTTAACTTTTCCCCACTGGACATTTTAAAAATCAGCCCCCCGCCCCGACTGCTTTATGCTCCAGAAGAAGAAAAGGATGAATACCCGTATTATTTCTCCCTTAGGGTTGCCAGGCTCCAGGTGGTGGCTGGAGAGCTCCCAGAATTACAACTGAGCTCCAGGTGACAGACATTAGCTGCTTTGGAGGGTGCGCTGAGGTCCCTCCCCTTTCCAAATCCCACCCTCTCCAGGCTCCATCCCCCAAATCTCCAGGAATCTCCCAAACAGACCTGGCAACCTTAGGGCTGAAAGCAACCAGAGATAAGTATGTGCAGATTTTTGACTGGGTCAACTGTGTAAGAGAGAAGGGTTAATTCTAGTTTCATTAGCATCACAATCCCATTCTAGGTATTTCTCTAGTCCTCCACCCACAGGGCCAAATTGCATCATTGGCATTTTTTAAAGAAAACCACTGCAGCAGTTGCCAACACAGCATAAGGATCTTCACCATGAGACTAAAGACTAGCTGCGGGTATGCAAGAAAATATTTTAAAATAAAACGTTAAAGGTAGCCTGTTAAACAGATCTTCTGCCTGAAATGCTGAAGTTATTATGCATTACCTCATTCTCTGACATTTTGTGGTTGGCTCCGCCTTCTGCAGCAGCCATTTTTTGTTTCCGTCCAGCATCCTGTGTCACAATTCAAAGGTACTTGCAGGCTCAAAAAGGTTGGAGACCCCTGAAGTCGACTGTATACACAGATAAGTCCCCCCCCACCCCCAAGCAGATTACCTTTTCATGCCGTGGCAGGGTGAAAACACTATGGCTGCTTCCAAACACGTTGGATAATCCACTTTCAATATGCTTTAGTGAACATTTGTAACTGCTTTTCCATGTGTGGAACAAAAAATCCACTTCCAAAGGATTGCTAAAGTGCATTGAAAGTGCATTATTCAACGTGTGTGGAAATGGCCTATGTTTGGGTCTGATTTTTACTGAATTAGCCTGGAAATGACCCCACACTTCCACTGGAAATGATGGAATTGGCTGGGAATGTGGGCACACACATTTTCTGTGCCCCCGTGATCCCCACCCCACCCACCCCCATTTTATATTGGGGGACCTGAGAACACTGTGCTGCAGGGCGTTCTCTGTCTTTGCACTTGTACCCGGCTACAAATTCAGCGTGAATTTTTCTTAAATCTTTGGCCAGGCTCTTGACTTTAAAAGCACTTTTTCTGTACCTTAAGAAAAAGACAATCTGTTTTTAGGAACTCTGGGTGAAGAGAGGAGAGTCAAGACAGGATCTATGTTTGGGAGCCCTGATCTAGATGCCATCTGGTGGCTGGCTTCTTCCCACTAAATATACTGTGGTTGCCATCACTTCATCTTCCCCCTCTCATTTGTTGCTCTGTCATTCAGACAGAAGTAGGAAGCAGGCATTAATCATGAACTTGGACAGTGGAGCTGCCTTATACCATCTATTGGTCCATCGAGATTAGTATTGTCTTCTCTGATTGGTTCCCCCAACAAACTAAAAGTGCTGGTTGCCAACACCCCGATACAGAGAAATGGAACACCTAAGAGAGTGTTGGCAGCTGATGTCCCCCCTACGGTGCCATCATTAGTTGTTCACCTGGGCAATCTGTCAGGGGTTCTGATCATAGACCCAGAAAGACTCCGCCCTTTCACCACCATCTAGTGCAAGCAGGAAGGTGGCAGTGTCTGTTTCTACTGTGCAGGGCAGGGTTGGTGGTGGCTCTTCCTGAAGCTCTTGTGGCTCAGCAGCTGCTCCGTGATGCCATCTTGAGAGACAGGCTTTGTGATTGCCACAAGGACCATCCAAGCATCCCTCTCCTAGCCAGTGCTGTGAAGGCCTGACTTCAAAGCCTTATCCAATCAGCTCACTGCAACTGGCTTCTCCTGGAAAGAGAGAAAACTGGTTGTTCCTGAGCTTGATTTGCTTTGAAGTGTGTATATCTGTCAAAAAAGGCAAGACAGCAGATTCACATCCATCTCACCACTCAAGATCCATCCATTGATGTAACCCTACAAAGTAATGGTTAACAGCAATCCTATAATTGTGCAGATTATGGGATGAAAAAATAGTAATTTGCACAAAGCAACCTAGTGAGCTAGGACTAAGATGGAATCTGAATGAAAGGCTTCTTTCTTCATTCACATATCCACCTTGAGTCTCTCAGATAAAGATGGAATCAAAATGAAGTAAGGAAAATTAAATAAAAATCCTCTTAGCTGTTCCTCTGCAGTTCTGCACATCTTGGTGTATCTGAACTCTACTAGTCCACGGGCCAGTAGAACCATGGAGACAATGCAAGTGACCCAGTGCATGCCCAGGAACAATGCATGGCCACATATACACAAAAAAGCACAAGGGATATTCTTTGTTAGGTCAATGTTTCCTGCACTTCTGGGCTGGTGCTCAAGAATGGTGAGGTGGTAGAAAGGAGCAGCACTCAAGCATGAAACATGCAGTCTTGCAAAAGCTGCAAGTGATGAATGCAAAGCCTTGAAAACAGAAAGGGTCAGAAATATTCCTTTATTGTTTCTGAACAGTGAGTTCATATATTGCTTTAACTAATACTTTTCTACTTTGCAGTTATTCTACCTACAGGCATTTGTTTGTTTGTTTATGTCATTTACAGTCTGCCTTTCTAACTGTGACTCAATGTGGCTCACACAGTGTAAGTTAATACAATCGATGGCTGGAGCACCTGATAACCAATGCAATAGGATTTGGATAGCAGAGAAATTGAAAACAAGCAGGTATATGATACAGAGCTAAAACAATGCCGGAACAAAGCAGAAATGATTAAATATGACATATTAAACAATGCAGCAATCACTTTGTAGAAGCATACTTACAGCAACAGACAGTACTTAGTAGTGTCGCCTATGGTCCCTATCACTTTACCAAAGCACCTTTTTGAACCATTTTTTTAACAGTACAGTCCTCTTACGTGTATAAGAAAGCCCTTCTGAATTATTCAGTTTTGAAAAGGAACACATTTTTTTCGTATTGAAAAAGGAATTGTTTGAAACGGGGATTATCTGCCTTGTAATTTATGTGACATAGCTCGCTTGGTCACATTTGCTTTCAATAATCCTTAACAATCACTCCTATCCCCATATGGCATCCATGGTACTGAGACCAAAATTAGTGACTTGCCAAGTTGTGTCTAGGAATCCCCTCTTAGATGCTAAAATGACCCAGTCTCATCTTCATCAATGAACTTGTCGTGGACCTTTTCTTCATTGCATTTGTGTCACAGCTAAGAAAGTCAGAAGATGATGCTAGTCTCACATGAGAGATCAAGATGGAGGATACCTATATATATAACTAAATCTTTCTGAAAAGTAGCATTATCAGCATCAAACATTGGCAACATGAAAAAATGAGTTGAAAGCGTAGAATGGCAACAGCATCAATATTCCTAAAATAGCTTAACCATTTCAAAAAACCCTCTTTGCTATTAGCATTCCAGAGGTTTCAAATAACAATTAGGCAAAAACTCTCTCTCTCTCTCTCTCTCTCTCTCTCTCTCTCTCTCTCTCTCTCTCTCTCTCTCTCTCTCTCTCTGTGTGTGTGTTTTTTCTGAAAAATGGCTGTGTTAGCAGCATTCTTACCCAGTATTCTCCTCTTCTCAAATGCTGGTCATGCACTTCCAGTACAACCAGTCCTAAAGTGTTCTTTTTTTTTTTCTTTCTGTCAAGGGTGAGAGAAATACAACAGCAGGGCCATACAGACTTCTTCTGCCTCTCTAAAGTCAAGGATCTTTGCTAGAATAGAATTCCAAACAATCTCCACTGTAAAACTGTGCAGATGTTGGGATGTTAAACAAAGCCACAATTAATTATTCTGTATAGGCTTGCCTAGCTCAGCTTGTGAAGTAGGAACATTCCAAAGCAGAAGAGAGGTTTAACCTCTACGTTCACGTTCCTTTACCCTTTTTTTCCCTTTTAAAATCTGTTTCAGGTTTTTGTTCTCAATGACTCCTCTCCCAGAGTGAACAAATGGAGGAGAGAGAACTGGTTTCTAGCAGGAGAAATATTTTACACTGAATAAAGGCTCTGATATTTTCCTCAAAAGTCAGAGGGTTCTGTTCTTTATCCAAATCACCCAATTCTTATTAATGTTCCAGTTCAATCATCTTTCACTATCAGATACACCATGTAAAGGGTTAAAACTCATACAGAAGGGCCAGTAACCAGCTAGAACTTTTCTTACATAGAAAACACTTCCATGCTGGAAAAAATCAGCAAAAAACATAAGCAGACAGATCTATTTGCCTGCATGTACAGATGATGGAAAGCTACTGTACATATACTGTCTGTGTGCAGCTGTCCAGTGGGGTGACCAGTCTGAGACTTTCCTGCTTTGTCTTGCATAAAGATGCTTCCAATGTAGAAAATTGGTACTTTCTGCAGTAGCACGTTGTGTGGATTCTTATACACATATGCTATGATCTGTACTGTACATTTAGATGCATGGTATGTATCAATATGTTCATGAAAAGCATATTATGGACAGCTTGGAAAAGGGTATACTTGATCCTCAAGACTGAAATGTGAATAATCAGATCATGTTTGAAAGCAATGATTATTCATCATTGCTACCAAGATAATTCATGGAGACCTGCAGCACAATGAAGTGGTGGAAGGATAGGATGAGAGAATAGACTGGGTCAGATTAATGATAGCTATGAGAAACCTGGGAAGTTAAAATGGCCTGCAGCCAGTCAAGCCAAATGACCCCTATACCACTACAAGCAGATCCAAGGCCTAGCAGCTTTGCCAGCACTGCAGGGGCCGTTCTACTCACACCTGGCCACTGGCAACAGTGGTAGGTGCTGGTCCACCTGTTACTTATTCCTGTTTTGCAGATGGGTGGTAGCATTGTAGGAGGAGGCACCAAGTAAGCCAACATCCAGTGTTGATGCTTAGACTTGCCATTTGCCTTTCTATGGTGCACAAACCTCCACACTCCATAATTTCGGGAGCAGAAAGAAAAAAAGAAGTGGGATAGCTGTGATGGTGACACTTTAGGAATTTCTCAAATCTCTATGGTAAAGACCATGGAGAATGCAATGTGACTTTGAGGTGACACTCCAGGAATCTTTACAGTCTCTATGATCTTTACCCCAGACCCTTGTATACATCCTTCCCTGAAAATAATTATCCCAAACCCCCTCCTCAAAAAATTTGGATTTGATTCCTGAAATGGTAACTTTCTCTCTGAAAATCAGCAATTGTGGTCAAAACTCCATCATACCCCCTGCAAATCTCAAATCTGACATTATGATGATAATTTTTTTCTTGGATCACTCACCTACTCCTAACTGTACCTTGCTCCCTTTTGCCCATCCTATTTTTTCACTGTCCATTGTGATTCACTGACATGACCAGAAAACATAGTTTGTTCAAAATATGTTGTCTCCCCAACCAGGTCTGTGTTCTCCTAGGATCCAGGAGATGCTAACACAGAAAAGAACCACATCAGGATTGGCATGAGAATTTATCACACTAGTTCCCACACTACTAAGGTAATGATGGATTTGGTCCAGAGCAGAGATGGGCACGAATCAGAAAAAACAAACCATTCAGTTTGTGGTTTGTCACATTTCACAAACCATGAACTTTCACGAACCTGCCCCGGTTTGTGAACCGGTTCATTGGTTCGTAAAAATGTCACTTCCAGGCCAGCAGAAGGTCATTTCCAGGTCAACAGAAAGTCACTTCTGGGTCAGCAGAAGGTCTGCAGAAAGCCCATCCCCCGTTGCCTAGGAAGCTGATTGATTGGTGCCAAGCTGTCTGCAGTGACAAACTGAAAAATGAACCAAATGAATTGCCCTAAAGTTTGTGGCGGTTCATCAGAAATGGGTTCTGACGAACTGCCGGTTTGCAAACCATGAACCGGCCTGGCTTGTGCCGAACTTTGGTTCGTATTTCAGTTTGTTCCCATCTCTAGTCCAGAGGCAATTCCTTCTGCCTGCTCCTTCAGACAACAGTTATGGTTGCCAATTCTGGCTTTGGATATTCCTGGCAATTTGAAGGTAGTGTCTGGGGAGGGCAGATTTGGGGCAGGGGATGGAGCTTGGCAGGAATATGATGCCTTTGAGTCCACCCGCTGAAGCTGCCATTTCCTCCAGGGGAACTGATCTCTATAGTCTCAAGATCAGGTGGAATTATGGGAGAATGCCAGGCGTCAGCAGGAGGTTAGTGATCCTTTTACACAGTGTTGACAATTTTCAGTGGTTTTCTTGTTTTCACAGTCTGTGGCTACCAATTAAGTGCAATGTTAACAGTTTCCACATAGTGGATTTGCTCAGCCCCACCTTTTTAAAACTGATAATTGAAATATAATGATAGTGGTGTGTTACTGCAGCGGTTGTTGATTACCGATTAAGACCCAAACACACACACACAGAATCCATCTGGTGGGTTACAGTGGGGGTTGGCAGCTGCAGGGAATTAGAAAGGGAATATAGTACAGAGGAGGGCAGGACCAGGAATATGGGTGCCAGCTCCAGGTTGGGAAAATCCTAGAGGTTTTTGGGATGAAGCCTGGAGAAGGCAGAGTTTGGGGAAGGGAGGGACATCAGTGGGATATCCACTGAGTCCACCCTCCAAAGCAGCCATTTTCTCCAGAGGAACTGATTTCTGTGACCTAGTGGTCAGTTGTAATTTCAGGAGCTCTCCAGCCACCATGTGGAGGTTGGCAACTCTAAGTCCAGAAAAGATCTGCACTTTCTCATCCACATGGCACCCACCGTAACTTTGCAGTGATCTTTCAAAAAACATTGTGGGTTTAGCAATGATTACCATAAAGCTGGAAGGTACACAGATGCATCGCAGTATTTCACATTAGCACTCAATTTAGACCAAAACACCAGTATGGAAATACCTTTGTCCCAAAGCCCCTTTTCACCCCCTTCATAGATTAGAGCAGGCATTTTTTTAAAAAATGGAAAAGATGGTTCCCAACATCTTGCCTCTAAAAAATATGCCACCCCTAGACATACTTGCGATGTTTTGCATGATCAGGTTGCATGGTCTGCTTGGCAATTACTTCAGGTTTAATCTGTCAAATGCACGAGTGACAAATTGGCAAGCAAGGGCCTTCTCATTACCATCAGCAGAAAGATAGAACTTGTTTGTCTGGCTTCCTTGCATGTCCATTGACGATGCTTACCGTCAAACATCGCAAATAACAACAGTCTCTTTGACCTTGTATCCAAGTAATAGCTTAATTCAAGCACTTGATTTCCTGCTCCTGTGGATACTGAAACCCTTGGGCTGGAGTATCATTTTTTCTCCCCTCCAACTTGTAGAGGTGGGGCTGATCCAAAGAAAGTGGAGCAATGAAAATTCACCTAGACAGTGAACAGGACAATAGCCCGATGAAGCTGTACCTTGTTTAGTCTTGGATGCTGATTTTCTTTTTGTTCCTTCATGAGAATTAGGTGAGTTAATGAATTTTGCAAAGCTATGAAATGTCAACTTCCGGAAAACTTGAAGTATCTGTGTGCCTCATCCCATAACAGCATGGTTAATCTGTAGATGCACAGTTTGACGGGTTAATAAATATGGACTTGATTGAGATTAAAAATGGGAGGCCTTCTGCAGCTAAAGAGCACAGCTGAGCATAAGGCACATAAATCTGGATCCAACATCAACTGGATAGGACCAGATCTCAGTCTCTGTGCCTACAATGGCTTCCATAAACTCAACAATGCCACTTTACAGAACTCGAAACACAGATTTTCACATTCATTTCACATTTTGTCCAGGATGTACAAGAGATTTTAAGCCTTTTTCAATCTTTCAGATATGGTGACCAAGGAGATAAATTGTCTTTTCTTTCATGGGTTATTTTTGGCAACTTGCAATATAACAAGAGCAACTTCAAGATTGGATGAATCAAGCACAGCACTTACTCCAATATATTTTTCCTCACCTGGCAGAGCCAGATGACAAGATGACTGTTTACAATGAGGTAGGGTACATGCTGTGCATACAAAAAAAGAGCCACATTTTAACAAAACAAACCAGTGGACGATCTCCAGGTATCCACTTAGAAAGCTGATGTCAACTGACGTCTCAACCAAGACTTTGCCTTTTTCTGCAGCTTCTGCACAGAACTGGAGTATTATGCAGGGACAGTATAAGATAGGCAGACAGCTTGCATAATAATACTGTTATTGCCTGTTCCTTGCTTCCCTGCGCAGTTTCAGAAGCAACACCACTAGCCGTATTTCCTTCGGATGAGATGAGAGTAATTTCAGAGGGGCAGCTGTGTTAGCCCGTTGCAGCAAATTAAGCAGAAGTCTTAAAGATGAATGACATTTATTCCAGCAAAAATGTTCATGAGAGGCATGGAGCGTACATCCACTGCTGATGTTTATATGTAAAATTACAAGCAATGAATTGGAAGTGGGCAAGGCAGCAGAGACGGTGCCCCAAAGACAGTGCCCCCTTCACCTCCTCTACATGTTTTATCCTGTCCTTCTTCAAAGGGGTTCAAATAATACATGGTTCTCCCCTGTCACTTATTATCTTCAGAACAGACCTGTAAGGTAAGTTAGGTCGACAGAGAAGAACTATCACAACTTCACCCCATGTCCTTCCTCACTGGATGGGTGGATGGATGAAAGTACTCCAGAATGTCTCGCCTTCAGCCAGCTCACATCATTCTCTGTCCTCTCTCTATCTGTTCCAACCAGGGCTTTTTTTCTGGGAAAAGAAGTGGTGGAACTCTCAAGAGAGAAATGAGGGGAACAGATCTCTGTCTAGAGATCACCAGACACATCAATATTTTCATGAGTTGCTGAACTCAAGTGTTCAGCAACTCAAGTGTTGGGAAATTCCTGGAGAATCAGGAATCAAAACTGTTGAAAATTAAGCCCTTCCTTGCCTGGTGCCACCGTAGTGTAGAGTTGGCAGCTCCAGGTTAGGAAATTCCTGGAGATTTTGGATGTGGAGCCTGGAGATGGCAGGGTTTGGAAGGGGAGAAATCTCAGTGTAGTATAATGCCAGAGTCCATTCTCCATAGCAGCCATTTTCTCCAGGGGAACTGATTTATATGGCCTGGAGCTCAGTTGTAATTCCAGGAGATCTTCAGCCACCACCTGGAGGTTGGCAATCCTACCATAGTGGCATTGCTAATCCCCAGCATATTATTTGCATTCATCCTGGAGTAAGCTGCTATTTACCGAGTGGACAGAAGTAGACATGAGCACAAACAGGGTGAACATGGTGTTCGTTGTTGGTTGCCATCAACGAACAACGAACATTGACGAACATGACCTGTTCACCAACGTGTTCGTTGTTCATTGTTCATAGGGGCCAGCAGGCCCTCCCCCAGCCATCAAGATCCCTACCATGCCACTCCCAGAAACCCTACCTTAGTAGGCAGCAGGAAAGGTACCAATAATAAATAATAGCTTGGCCCAGAGCCTGGCAGCAGCCCTGGAACTTGAAGAGGTAGATCCCTATCCCACCACACACAAAGAAAATTCAAGCCCCAATGCGCTCTCCCTGTCTTTCTCTCAAAATGCCAACAGCAACTGTCTCTCCCTCGCTGTCTGCAAAACCAGAGCTGGGAGCCCCCCTCCCCCTGGCTCTTTGCTTCCTTGTAACAAATTTGGAGCTCCACACTTGAAAGGAAGACCTGCCTATCAAGCTAAGTTGGGCTTAGATTGGGGTTTCCAGGGCAACAGCAAGAGTTCAGACAGAGTTCAGGCAGTCCCTGCCTCCTGTTGCCAAGGGAATTGATTGCAGGTGCCAGATTGTCTGGCTTGACGAACAGCAACCAATGAGGCTTGCAACAACCACCTGTTCATTTAGAATGGGGCCTCACAAACAGCTTGTTCGCTTGTTTGTGAACAGCTGATTGGGCTGTTTGTGGCTTTTTAAAGTTCCTATTGCTGTTCGTGCCCATCTCTAGATAGAAGAGGAGAGGGCAGCAGCTCCTGTCAGGACTCCGGGCCAGCTGGGTAACAGCATCATCCCTGTACACTCTTCACTACCTGGCCTTGAGCTATGGGAACGTGGAGCCTCTTGCCATTCAGCATGCATCCTGGACATTCCATCATCCTCATGCAGAGGAAAGACTCGTGTCTTTTGGGCAGCAGCAATTCCAACTATGTTCTGGCAAGCGGGACAGAGAGCTGCAGCTGACCTCGTTCAAATTTCGCGCCCGGGATGCATTGTTGCTGCTGCTCCGCCCAGGTTCTTCCACTGCTTCTGCTTCTGGCTGCTGTGATTCAAATTTAACCTCTTGCAGGCTGGGGAATAAGGAAAGAATGCAGCTGCAGGAGACTTGGTGCCGTGGCTGCTGCTGTGAGAGATGGGGGAATCTGCAAACAAGGCTGAAATTGGAGCCAGGCTGATAATGGGGAGGGGGGAACTGCCCTGGAAAGGGGGATGATGCATCACTGGGGTATGATGCAATAGAATCCCCCTTCCAAAATGGCCATTTTCTCTAGGGGAACTGATCTCTGTCTGGAGGTCAGGGGTGCGGGGCCACCAAACACATGAATGTTTTCAAGAGCTGCCGGAACGCTGTTCCATGACGTTCCAGCTGAAAAAAAGCTGTGGTTCCAATTATATATATTTTAAAAATCCTGTTTCTCACAACCTGCCAAATACTCATCTCAGACTCCCAATCTCTGCAAGTAGAAGCTCCTAGTCAGGAAACATATTTAGCTATACAAGAGCATTATCACTCTTTTGTGCCTCAGCCATGATTCCCATCTGGAGTTACTTTAGGCAAAACCATTGAGATAGATCCATTCATCAGAATAATCAGACTACAAACTCAAAATGATATATCTGAAGTCTCCTCAGGTCTGATGCTCCATCCCTCTCCCTCATTAGAGGTACTATTAGATTTCTAGCCCATGAAATCAAGGCACGCAACACACCCAGAACAGAAAGCCATCTGCATTCATCAGCCCTCGATAGTTATTCCTTTTAAACGTTTATATCCCCAGCCTTTCCATCAGTGCCGGCATCAAGTGAAGAACTTTAAAATGAAAATAAAGCACAACAAATGCTACAGCAATATAATTAAAAGAAGAAAACATCATCCAAAAGTAATGTTATTTAAAATAAGAAACTGCCAGGTTCAATAATAAGGAATCAATTAAACAGGGACCTAAAATCAACAACAAAAGTACCTGACAGATTTACCTAGGGAGGACATTCCATAGATTGGAAGGCCCTGTAGTAGTCACTCACCACAATTCTGCCTTTGATTCTTCACATCTGGCTTCAGGCTGCTTTGGAACAGAGACGGTCTTGGTAGCTCTGGGTGACAATATGATGTTCCCAGATGGGAGGAGCATCCCTTTGTTGGCCCTGCTTGGTCTGTCTGTGCCTTTGTCCAGGTGATCCAGTGAGTTCAACTGATATTGTAGAAGCGCCTTGACAGAGCAGGTTTTTTAAAAAAATGTTTCAAAGCGATTTGAGCCTTCTCTATCCAAACAGTTCCAGTAGGTTGTGATTGGAGATGTTGAGTCTGCAGCATAGAAACTCTCTCTCAGGGGATTCCCAGGATTCAGTATTATCTCCCATGGTTTTTTTTTATGTTTATGTAAAGCTTTAAGCAAGATGGTCCATAACTCTGGAGCTAGGTGTCATCAATATGCTGATGATGCTCAGCTATACTTCTTTGAATAAGCTATGACTGTTGTAGCCCACTGTCTGGATGACACTTGTGGGTGGGGGGAAAGGTACTTTCAGATTTGGATTTCAAGAAATACATAAATACTGGTATTCAGTGGTATTTGGGTCCCCAATACTGTTTCAGGATTCAGGTCCAGGTTTTTCTGGGATCCCAGAATTTGGGCAGTTCCATTATTCCTTATGGGAGACTTTTGGGGGGGGGAGTACTGGGGGTCAACAATAGACGCCCTAAGTTTCAAGCATATTGGACCAAGGGGTCAAATTCTACAAGCACCTAAACAATGTACCCTCAGCCATCCTACATGCAGAACTGTGGATTGGGTGGGGAAAGGGCCACAAAGAAGGGAGGGAAAGAGAGGGAACCAACCAGACTTGCCGCTCTGCCAGGCCCTGTATGTGGCTTACGCTGGCAGGGAGCTTCCCTCCTTGATCCACTGCCTGGGAAATTCTGAGAATCAAAGACAAACAAGACTCCTGCAGCTGCTGATGGTAAGCACCTGAACATGAAAACTACACAGAATTTTGGGGAGGATTCATAAGGGCTATAAATCCTGGATTTGTGTAACCATTTTGGAAAATTATGGTAACAACGGAAACAGCAATTTTGGTATATATTTTCAGACTTAACAGATCTGGCCACATTGATCCATGCTGCAACAACCTCAAAGCTTGACTATTATAACACACACTGTATGGAGCTGTCCTTGAATACTACCAGGAAACTACAATGAGTTCAAAATGTGATTCCAAACCTAAAGCAATGCATTGGTTGCCAAATTGCTTTGAAGTTCATTTCAAGGAGCTGACCTCTAAAGCCCTTCATGGCATGGGACTATCATATCTCTCCATCACAACAGTTTCTCCTCTCTGCCCTCTTGGGCTAAGGTTTATTTAGCTGAGGACCTGACCTGACTGGCAGGGAAAAAACAATGATCCACTCATGTTCATTGCACACATTCCCTCTTCCCACCAACAGAGTTAATTAGGTGGTATAACATAATGTAAGGGCTCTCTCCCCGTGGAATCCAATTGCTAAATGCCATTAAGGAAAACAAGATGCTACCATGCTGGCCCAGTCCCTGTCTGCTTGCTGCTGTACAGTAAGTACCAAAATAAAACACACAAACTTTTCATTGAGAGGGTGTCCTTATTACTTGGTCACTTGGATTTGGTGCACTGTTCTGGAAGCAGCTCTAATGAAAAGAAAAGGCAAATCCCAGGCTCATTTGTTTCATTTTGCACACCCCTATTGGTAACCCCAGTGCCAGGCTTGGAGTAGTTTTAGACAAAAAAGAACAGCACTAGGTTAATCAGATTCCATCCTGACATCTGGTTCTGGGTTCTATTGCCTTACAGAAACACACGTACCCTCCTTATACTGTGCCAGCAGTGTCTGCTCTGACTGGCCAGGTCTCCGGGATCTTGGGTAGAGGTTTTTCACATCACCTGCTATCTGATCCTTTTAACTGGAGATGCTGGAGGTTGAACCTGGGACCTCCTGCATGCAATAACGATGCTCTACCATTTCCTTTCATCCTAGGTTTGTAAGTATTGCTTTTCTTAACACAGGTTTTCCAAATTCCCACTGCCCTTCAAGTCTATTATACTGTAAGACAATTGTTAAAAGCAAATGATGGAGGCTTGTGATGGCTTAACAAGCCCCCAAATAAAACTCAAAGGTTACCTAAAGATTAGATGCAAAGAAGGAGGAAATCCCCCGAAAACATAACATTTAAGGCATTTAAGAAATCTACTGTTAGGTAATCATCACTCAAACACCAATGTTAAAAGGCTGCAGAAGGTACAGGTTTTTTTTTTAAAGGAAAGACTTCTAGACCAGCTAAGCTTCTGGGAATTGCAAGCATTTGATTAAAAACATTTGTGGTATGGATACTGCTCAAATAGCAACTGAGCGAGCTGGCAGCCAGTTCTTCCCATTGGTGATAAGCAGGAGAGCATTTTATAAACATTTACATTTTTTCCTAGAAGCAGGGGATAGATTCATCCATGCTGTTATGTTTGACATCTAGCACAGGCAAGTTAAAATAATAACGGGCACTGGACTGATTGTTTCAAACCTATGGGCCTCCAAGTAGGTCGTCATTACGCTTCTACTCTTAATGCATAAACATGTATACCTGGATGTATTCCCCTGTTGGTTTCAGTGGAATTTCCAGATATGTGCATTTAGGACTGCAGTCTTTCAGTGCAACACTAGCAGCTGCCTTGCATCAGTAGAAATCTAAGGGCCCTTGCAGTGCTGAACACAAGCACACCCAAACTTCTCTGTAGATATTTCATTTTACCCAAAGGCATTTGCCACATTCAGCTTTTTAATGTTTTTATGGGTTTTTAAAGTTTCTGTTTTTAGTTGCTGTATTATGGTACTTATTTTTTCATATACATAGAACTAGCATATTCGTTTCTTTAGGGTCTGATTTGCTTTTTTGTGATAGCGGGGGATGTAAGCAAAGGGGTCAAGCCTCTGTTTACTATAGGTTTAGCTGCTGTGATGTCACAGAAAGTCTGGGCAGCCTGGTATTAAGAGCAGTCTGGATCAGAAGCGATGTCAGTCATTTGACCAGTACTGTAGGACTGTTTGCAGATGAAGAATAGACAGCAGCATGGACAGCATATTTATTTCAGAGGGTATTTAGCTGAGGATGTTCTGTGAGTTTATATGGAAATTGCAGTGGATGAAAAGCTTTGTACATGCAGGCCAGATTCTTTTGCAGTACTTTATGAGATTTATCTCCCTTATGTTTTTATTTTTTGCCACTGGTATTATGTTAACTGAGACCCATTTTGGTGTAGTGCTTAAGAGCAGTGGGACACTAATCTGGAGAACTGGGGATGATTCCCCACTCCTCCATTTGAAGCCAGCTGAGTAACCTTGGGTCAGTCACAGCTCTTCCAGAGCCGTTCAGCTCCACCCACCTTACAGGGTGATTGTCATGAAGATAATAATAACATACTTTACAAACTGCTCTAAGTGGGTATGAAATTGTCCTGAAGGGAGGTATATTAATCAAATGTTGATGTTGTTATTACTTGCATCCGCAAAGAATGGTAGGATAGAATCATTTTAACAAATAAATAAAAATGACCTGTCTGAGATTTAGCACAAAGGATCTTTTACATAAGAGCTACAATCCTTGAGAATTTCATCCCAATTGTATGGAAAACATGGTGTGTGTGTTCACTGCCGGCACCAGGGTCTCTGGCGCCTGTGGCAACCCCCTGCATGATGGACTACGTGATGACATCATCATGTGATGATGTCATCGTGCAGTGCAATTGACTGCATGATGACATCATTGCACGATGATGTCATCGTGCAGTGCAAGCCAGGGGCATTCGCCGGCGGATGGCTGGGGTGGCGGGCGGAGGCTGCTCTGCATTCCGCTCACCACCCCGGCAGCGGCTCGTGGCTGCTGCACCTGGCTGGGAGCATGTGGCGGTGGTGGCAGTGGCAGCGGTGGCGGCGGCAGAGGCAGAGGCAGCGGCATGGGGCTGGCTGGCTGGCTGCAGCAGCTGCAGGCCAGCCACTCCAGCTCCGCGGTGCATGCCTCTGCCCGCAACACCCCCTCCGGCGCCTCTCCAGTGCCCTCGCGCCCTGAGGCCACTGCCTACCTGGCCTCAATGGGCGCTCTGGCCGTGTGTGTGTTATGTGCCATCAAGTTGCTTCTGACTTATGCTGGCCCTATGAATTAAAAACTTCCAAAACATCTTAACCACTTCTCCCCATATGTGCCCCGGAGGACTCTTCGATCAGAAGACAAACAATTATTGGTGGTCCCTGGCCCAAAGGAGGCCTGCCTGGCCTCAACCACAGCCAGGGCTTTTTCAGTCCTGGCCCCAACCTGGTGGAACTCTCTGTCTAGTAAGACCAGGGCCTGGCAGGATTTACTATCTTTCCGCTGGGCTGTAAGACAGAGAAGTTCCACCAGGCATATGGTTGAGGCTGGGCCAGGCCTCCACCGGCCTGGACAGAGAAGTGAAGAGCTGACCCCTCCCTATTAGAGTCGGCCACCATCTAGCTTCCGACTGGCAGATTGGTTGCCTCCAATTAGCAAATTGCTTGCTGCTGTTTTGTATGTCAATTTTTATAGTATACTGTCATGTTTTTGTTTGATTTTAAACTGTTTTTATGATGTAAGTTATTATAAATATGCTTTATCTGTTGCAATCCACCCTGGACCTGCTTTGCAGGGAGGGTGAAATAAAAGTAAAAATAAATAAATAAATAAATAAATAAATAAATAAATAACAGCCTTGCTCAGATATTGCAAACTGGAGGATCTGACTTCTTTTATTAAGCCATCTCATTTTGGGTCTTCCTCTTTTTCAAATGCCTTCCACTTTTCTTAGCGTTATTGACTTTTCCAGAGAGTCTTGTTTCTCATGATGTGACCAAAATGGGATAGCCTCAGTTTTGTCATTTTGGCTTCTAGGGAGAATTCAGGCTTGCTGTGATCTAGAACCCACTTATTTGTCTTTTTGGCCATCCATTGTAATTCCTCAGTAGCCATTACTTTTGTCTTCTTGATGTTTAGATGTAATCCTGCTTTGGCACTTTCTCCTTTAACCTTCATCAACAGTTGTTTCAAGATCATTTTCAGACAGTAACTACTGAAAATACTGAAAATGGTATGTGTTTCCTATTGAAATATGTTTTGGATTGAAAGAGGCGGGGGTCAAAATAAACAAAACAAAAGCAAATAAGTCTTAAATAATAGGAGGGGGAGACAACCTTGCCCCATTTCACTTAAAGTGCCTCCCCATTGTTATGCTTCTCCAGTTTTAAATCTCACCATACACCTTCTAACTACACTTCTTTAGAACTACCTTCTAAAGACACTTCCCAGTCGGCCTAAGCCTGGGACTTGTTTCAGATGCAATCTCATGTTAGCTGCCGTCCCTGTCGTGCAAGCAGCAGGGAGTGGGATGGAGGCACACAGGAACGGCATACACCCTGAGCCGCTCTCTGCTGGCATCCTCCTCCCCACGCTCTTCCTGATTGTCAGACTGGTCCAGAATTGCCAACCTGATGAAATCTTGCCAGCCCCACCAACAGCTAAGCTGTTGCTCATAGCTGAGATTTGGCTTAAAAAACAAAAATTAAATAGCCCTGTTAAAATGCCCCAAAGGCAGAAAGTGCTGGAACTAAGCATCACCATTTTGACTCTGACTCCTCTGGCTTGGTTATTACAGGTAAAGCTTTCACATGTGTTCTGCCTGCTCTGTTTCCCCTTTATATTGGAGGGAAGAATATTTTTCTTTGTTCCGGCTTAAAAGCAAAAGACTTGGGAGGAAAGCATTGCAAAGAGCACGGCCTTGGGTGGAAGCCCCCAAATAAAGCAAGGGTATGCTGTGCCTCACCTGGGGAAAAATCCTCATGGGGAAACAGCCCATTATGGGATTGGAGACAGTCTGATGGTGTGTGCGCCTTGTTTTTAATTAGGTTTCTATACACTCCCATGCCAGGCCATCTTGTCCTCTCCACCTGTCCCCCCCTCTGGTGAAACTGACAAATTCACTGTGCCCCCTCCCATAGCTAGCGAAACTGACAAGGAGAGAGGAAAGCCTTGTAGATCTCAACCTCAATTTGTTTTTTTCCCCTTCACCCTCCCTCCTGTAGGTTGGAGGGTATATTGATGCCTCTTGGAAATAAAAACAGATTCCGCCCGTGATAACTGAGCGGCTCCCCTCCCCCACCCAACAGTTCTACCAGAAATGGAAAGAAAAAGAAATCCTTGGTGAAACTGACAAGGCTTTGCCCGATCTCAGAGTGCAGAGGAAGGGGATGGCGAAGGAAATGGCTAGGTGACAGGTGCTCACATCCATGGAAGAAGAGCCCACAATGTGCCTGTGCATGGTGACCAATGGGACAGATCCCTGGCGGGGATGAGTGGTTAAAAGGTGTGTGTGTGTGTGTGGGGGGGAGCCATTCCCAAATGTGTGCCGTTTAATGAGGGGGACGCCTCCTTTTCTGGATCTGCATCCACGGCTTTGAAAGCTTGACCAAACAAGCATGTTTGAAATGGCACTTTCAGCAGTTCAGCCCCGACGGCGGCGAAGTTTTTTCATTAAGGGCTTCCTCTTCTACCACCACCCCATCTGAGACACCAGACTGTGGAATCAGGGTAGAAATTTGGTTTAGACGTCATTAGCATTACTTGGAAGTAAGTTCCATAGGAATAGATCGGAATTTCCAGGTAAAGCCGTTCAAGAACTGAGGGCTTAATCAGGAAAGCCAGCCACTGCCTTGCTTGAATTCCAAACGAGGGGACTAAAATTCGAATGGACGAAATATTCTGCTTCTGCTTCTAAACCTCGAAATGCTTGATTTCCTCCCTGCATTTTCGCCGACCCTCTTCCTAAACCCTTTTGTCCTTAGTCCACCACAACCTCGATAATACCCTACACACACAGAGAGAGAAGGCCAGACAAGCAGTCAAGGGGATTTCGGAGAGTTGTCAGGTGGACTGCGATGTGCTAAGTGAAGTGTGCAAAGAGAAGAAGGGGGTGGCGGGGGCGTCGAGAGGGCTGTGTGCCAGATCAACCTCTGGTCGAGTGACAACCTCACAAGGGCACCGGAGCCGAATGCGGCTGCGAACACACCCTGGGGCTGGGGGGAGGGCGACGGCTCTCTCGACATGTCATCTCCAGCAGGGATTTAAACTGCGCTTTGCAAAAAGCCAGATTTTTTTTTTTAAGTATGCACGGATTAGTGGTTCCCTCCCTTCCCCCAATAAAGGGAAGAGGAGAGAGAAAACTCTCTCTCTCTCTCTCTCTTGCAAGTTATTGCTTTTATATGCGGCACCTCTGTGCAGTGAACTGCAACAGCTTCCTCTGCGCATTGAACTGAAAACAAAGAGTGGGGAGAAGAGAGCGGGCGAGCGAGAGAATAAAAGCACGAAGCAGCGTCGCCGGCACACAGGCAGGCTTTTAGACCTGGGCCAGGCGCCGAAGGGGGGTTCAAACAGGGAAGGCAGAAAAGAGGCGGAGTGGCTTGTGTGTGTGTGTGTGTGTGTGTTGCGTGCTGGGGGAGCGGGAGGGGGCTGGAGCGTTAACGACCCGCTTCCCTCCGGCGCTTCCCTGCCCGCCCGCTCGCAGAGAGGCGCGTGTAAACGGGGACACGACATTAGCGTCTAATCAGGATTCCAAAAATAATCATTTGGGCTGGTTATGCGGCCCTTCTCCAACGCCGGCTGAGAGACGGAGAGAGAAATCGCCCGTGCAATAATTTTTTTCCTGTGCATAAATTAAACTTTTTAAAAAGATGACCTGCAAAACGGCAGTTTCCACTGCCACAGGTAAAATTGAAAGATTCTCTAGGCAGTCTTGTTTCCTTGAAACCCACGGATCCGGGTGTGTGTGTGTGTGGGGGGGGGAGGTCTCCCCTTTTTTCCTCGCACGTGTGGACACCAGAGTTTGGCATTTCCCTTCGCTGACTCCCTCATTAAAAAACTTCTCCCTCCCCCAACTTAAGGGCAACCCCCCCCCAACCGAGCCCCCTCCCCCAGCAACCCCCAGCCAGACAATGCCGCCTTTAATACTGGAATCCTCCGCGTTGCCTGCCCTCCCCCCGCCCCAAATCAGGGCTCCGCACAAGGTGATCCATCCAGCCCCGGCTGATTTATATAATTGCTCGGTGCGTGCGCGTGTGTCATAATTGAAACAGCAACATTTAGGTTCCACCTTAACAGCGCACCTTAAAAGATTATCTCGGTTATTTCACAGGCACCGAGCCGGCACTAATAGTCCAAGGCAGATATTGAAAAGCAGCGCAGGGCCAGGCAGATCTATTAGAAATTCCCATCCACGCGCCTCATACATATTGATTTCTGACACCAAGCAGCAGTGAAAGCCCCCGTGGGAATAATATATTTAGCAGGGTTCGCTGCGAGGAGGTCACAGAGTGCATACAGATTAGCTACAGAGGACCAAGGCTCTAGTGTAGGAGCCAAATGTGAGATTTTATATCATTTTAATCTAAACTTTTATAATCCTTTTAGTTCTTCTTTCTCTGGGTGGCAGAAGGAAGGCTCTTCTTTGCACCTCTCCTGCATTTCTCTCTCCCCCTCCCCCACTCCTACGATAAAGGTGCAAATGCTTTTATAATGGGGAGGAATGCACCTTTAGCATAAAGCCACGAAAGTCACCAACGGATTTGCTTTTTCGAAGGTGGGGGTGGATGTTCAGTTGAAATGAAGATGTCTTTATCTAAAGATTTTCTTGCAGTGGGGAGATTAGATGGTGGACAGAAGAGGGAGAAGAGGCTAAAAAAAATCCAATGCTGCGTTCTAATGCTCAGGAATCAAAAACTCCATTTATTTTTCTCTCCCACAGCCCCTGCAACCCCCCCTCCCCGCAAATATCCAAGAGCTTTAATTCTGTGGAAGTTGCATGGAGAATGTTAAGTGTAGAAAGGCAATAGAACCACAGCACCCAATTCTAAACATTTAAAAAATTATTTTATTTCTTGTACGTGCTTTCCTGTTTGTTTGTTATGCAAAGAGTGATTGTGATTGTAGCAAAAGAAGCTGTTAGAGTCTGGGAAGATGTCACCAATGCAAAAGGAAAGGTTACACACTTTGACTCACTAGTGAAGTATATTCCACAACAAAGGGAGTTAAAGAGGGTCCATCTACTACAAGCACACCAATGCCTTCTGTGTTTTTTTAGAGTCAACGATGATCTTTAATATATAAACACAGAATATAAAAAATATATTTGAGAAATCCCTTCCGGATAACAGAATTCTGATTCAATAGATCAAGCAATTAACCAACACAATGCAGTCAGGTGAATTCTAAGTGAATGGCTCTGAAGGTTAATCTCTAACAGATAAGTGACTTTTAAGGACATTTACCAGGAACGCACTGTTTTGGCAGGAGTTATTGTATCATCAGTGCAGGACAATTAAAATGTCCAATTAGGACCTGAAGATTTTTGCATGTCTACATATTTTATGAAGGAATATCATGTCAAACATTCAGGTTATCCCCTTCGACCCCCTTGAATCTCAGCATGTCAATTTCTCAAGTTTTCCAGACACCTGTAAAATCAGCCCTGGGGAGGGAGTGAGAAAATAGTTTATTTCTGATGGGTCCTTAATATGAGCACTTTGCAATTGAGGGATGGGTGTGTGTTCAGTACAGCCTTCTAATACCCATGCCAGGAAGACACCAGCTATGACAGAAGTAGGCAGGAAGATGTGTATAGATTTTTATTTCTGACTGCTTCTCTGCAAAGAGAGAGAGAGAGAAAGCAGCTCAAATGATGGAATAGCTGATGAGATCAATTTTTAGCAGGAAACACGTAGAGGAAGGAGGAGAAAGAAGCCAGCAGTCCAGAGGGTAGGATAATGTATATGTATTTCTACCCATGTACGGGGAAATTGCTATTTAAATCCTGTAGAAACAACTGCATTTAGAAAACAAGTTAGAAGAATTCAGCATGAAAAGGAGGGAGGTTGCAAGCATCCCCCCTTTATAACTGCATCAACATTCATACTGAGAAATATCAGGGAGAAATTATCGACTCCTGCCAATATAGGAGAAGTTATTTGCCGTATGATTAATAGAGAGCAGAGGGAGAATAGAAGACAATCGGAGCTCTGCCACTTTTTTTTAGAAGTTAAATTCCAAGGAAAAACATTTTCCAATAACATCAAGAATCTGCCTCTTCATTTCATGGAAGATTCAAGGGGAAAACCGCAGACTTCCATGCTAGATCAGGGACTGTGCAGCGACTCATTTTTTTTTTAAAAAAAGAAATTGACACAAAGGTGAGATTAGAGGTGAGGCAGTAAGCAAGGAGGGGAATAAGACATCATTAGTTCCATCTGGATAACCATCTTGAGATAAGTACCTTGCCATTTTTCTCAATAGGCCTCCTTTCCTGTTCTTTCAGCTGTTTGCAGGTGAAAAGTCTGAACAATTCCATGCTCGCCTCCATATTCTGCCAAGGGACTTGCTTGTCTTTTTAGACTGTGGGGATTAGTAACTTTGGGAAAAAGAGAAAGAACTGAAACAAGCAAAAAGATGAAGGGGGTGGTGGAAATAAGGGACACAAATAAAGAACATTAGACTCTTAAACCCTGACACTCTGAGTAAATGCTTCCCTGGATGTATATATTATACCCGCTCTAATTGAGCGACAAAGAAATATCTGCTGCAAATGGACAACAGATTCAATAAGGATGTTCTGAATTCAGCCATCCCAGTAAAACTGCATATTCCTGTCCTTTCAGATATTTCTTCTCTGGGATCTGCAGTAATCCTTTCTTTCTTGCCTCTTCCAAATGCCCAGTCGGCCCAGATAATGGAGAGAAACTGCCTTTCTCTGAATTGATCTCATTCATTGTTGTGAATTCTTCTATAATGTATTACTTTAGTCTTTCCCTTTGTAGCCAGTTCCTAAATTTTCCATACTCGCTTCTGGATTTCTAGGATGAGGTTCTGCTTTGCCTTCTGCCCACACAAGCTATATGAGGAGCAAAAGGGAAGGCCTTCTCGGTGGTGGCTCACAAAGATGGAATTCCTTCCCAGAGGACACTTGCCAGAAATCTTCAGGAGTGAAGACATTTCTGAGCTAGACACGTACAACTCTGCCATCCGCTGATGCTTTCTCTGCCTGTCTTTGGCTGAAAGTCCTCACCTTTTACATGTTTTTTCACTGTTATTTTATTGAATTTGTGTTGGTGATGTGAAGCTTCCATGTGGAAGGAACGACATCTCTTCATCTGGAAAGTAATAAATATTGAACACATGAAGCTGCCTTGTATTGAGTTAGACCATTCATTTGTCTGTTAGTACCCTCTGCTCAGATTGGCTCTGTGTGGTCTCACAGAGGTCTTTCACGTCATTTACTCCCTGATTTTTTAGCTGCGGATGCTGGGGGTTGGTCCTGGGGCATTTTGCGTGCAAAGCAAATGTTCTGCCACTGAGCCACAACTCCACCCCAAAGGCTACTCAACATCGCAAGCTGCGCCTGATGAAGGCAACACTCTTGTTTCCCCATTCAAACCCAGCCTCACTACATGACATTGTTATAACTGGAGAAACAAGATTGAATGCAGGATGTTGTTGATAAAAAGCATGCAATACTACTGAGCTGTAGGATCTCTCCATAGCCATTAATTCCCATCCTTCCAAGATGCTCAATAAGTTTGAGGATCCCTGTTCTAGAGGTTCAACCAGCGCATCATTGGGAGAGACAAGGATGACTGCAACAGGGGGGCAGTGGCTCATCCAAGAGAGCAGCACCACAGAGGTGGCAGGCAGATTTGGAAGCTGCTATTTGGTGAAAGGAGGAGCTGCCTCAGAGAGTGGCAGCCCCTCTTCTTCCTCCCTCTCCAGGGGAGGTTGGGGTGGGGCTTTGTTTGCCTCCCAATGCACCTTAAGAGTTGTTGCTGAGCATTCTTCCCTTTGCTCATCAAACAATTCTGCTGTGATTGTGGTGCAAAAACAATGCGGCTGTGTGATTATCAGAGGCACCTATTGGATAATACCTGTGACATCAATTGTGGTAGAGGAAGCAGTTCTTGCTCATCATCTAATGCTCCTGCATAGTAATGATTGTTTTGGTTTTTTTCCATCTACTGTAGCACTTTGGAAACTAAAAGGAGAAATCAACCAGTCAATAAAAGAGCAGAAGATTGTTTCCTCTAATGTCTTGCTAATCATGCAAGAATCCTTTTTTCTTTGAACTCTTCTACTTAAGCACTGTAGCCAAAGGACTAAATATGACCTTTCTCCAGTGCAAGATTACTTCCCATCCTTCTGTTCTCCACGGACCAGAGAGAGCCTTCTCTAACCCATCATCCTACTCTGGTGGCTTTACTCAAACTTGTTTTCAAAGTTCTATGAAAAAGTGGTTTTGGCCTCTACTGTTACCTCTCCCCTGCTACAGTTTTAATCCTAAGGCAACACAAGTCAATGAGACTGTCAGATAAATCGCTTGCTTCAGGGAAAACTTTTCAGCAGCCACATTTGCAGCGCAATCCTAGACAGGTCTACTCAGATCCGTACTCCCAGGAAAGTGTTCTTAGGACTGCATGGCAATCCTAAGGATATTTTCTTGGGAGTAAGCCACATTGACTGAAAGGGGGTTTACTTCTGAGTAGACCTGCGGAGCCTTGCTCTTTATGTTTCTAGCCCTGAGTGGGGAGAAATACAAGAAAACAGCAAAAATGTGTGTCTTTTGCTTCCTGTTTCATGGGTACTAAAGTTGCTGTACTCATAGCAACCTTAAATATCCTTTTGAATAAAATAAAGGAGGCCTTTTCAGTTTAATGATGAGTCACATAAAATCTCGATCTCTGGGTTTAAAAAAGCCCATTATGCTCATTAATACCCCATCATTAGGCAGCTGAGCAGGTAAATAAGAGTTGAATATCCTTGGGTGGTTGTTGTTGGTATGTAATAGTAATAGTAATAGTAATAGTAATAGTAATAGTAATAGTAATAGTAATAGTAATAGTAATAGTAATAGTAATAGTAATAGTAATCAGTTGTGTAGATACCTTTTTTTCTTAGATTACATATGTATTTCCTCTGCACAAGAGGCTTTAAAAATAACAAACTCTGTATGTGTGGGAATAAAATGCAAAAGCAGTATAAACCACTCTGTGTGTGTGTGGTCTACTATTCCCCATTCGGACAGTGTCCACATTGTAAAATGACCAGAGAATATAGAGGTGCCTTTGTATGGAAAAAACAAGAGAGGGGCGTTTGAGCAGATGGGGAGCCTTTTTTGTTGGGGGCAAAAAAACACATGCATTTACTTGCAGGCGAAGCAGACATACTGAAATCCCTGCTGTGCAGGAGGGAGGGGCTGTCTGAGCTGTCTTAAAAGGCATCTCGCCCCCCCCCCCATTTTAAAAAAAAAATATATCACTTGAAATCACTGGTCTGCATCCTGCATTACAAGCAATGGCATCTGCAGGGAATGAACATACCAGGGCCGGGCTATTGAGAAAAAGCTTGATGTGTTCTCATTAGAGGAGGAGGTGGGGGAGGGCGGGGAGGAGTGTAGCTCGACCTTTCTGTGAGAAGCACAACAATCGTGTGCCTTCCCTTAGTCCAAGTCCCTCAATCCCTTGGCTTTACATGGCTCTTTTTGCAGGCACTTTGGCAAAATACCTCCCAAGCCTCATGTAAAGAGAGGTGGGCCGAGCAGAGAGCCTGCTACAGGGTTAACAGCGTGTTTGCTGGGGCCTTTTGGAGAATTCTCTTCCTTTCCCTTCTTGGTGCGTCCTTTAAAAGGCTCTGCATTCATTCATTCATTCGTATCTGCTTACCAAGCTGACTGGAGGGAAAGGGAAGCGTTGGTGGGAGGGGGGTGGAAAGAGCTGGGAACAAATAAATACCACTAAATCCTCCTGACATGTGGAAGAGAAGGCAGAATGGAATCAATCTACAAGTCATCAGGCGCAACAGGACTGATCTCAGGCCTGTAGAGGTTTCGGGCCTGCTTTGCGGAGAACTCCTTTGCCCTGAACAATAACGTAACCTGCTGACTGATTTGTTTTCAGGGCGTTGTGTTTACTAGAGGGAGGGAGATGAGGAGGCGGTGGTTGTATGATGGTGGTGCTGCGTGGTAGCCTGGATGATAGATGGCCATCATCCAGGGAATGGGATGAGAAAGCTGTTGCTGGAGAGACAAAGCACAATTAGGACGTTGAGGGGAGAGGGAAGAGGGGGGAAGGTAAACAGATACCTTACTCAACCTGCAGCCAGCTCAGCAACAATATCTAGCAAACATTATCTAGAGGATTACTTATCACAGCCCCTCTCCGCCTGCCCACACACCCACTCACTTTCTCAAAGGAGTAATTTCCAGAGGAGAATCAGATTCCCCCCCCCCCATTGGCTAGGAACTGGGAAAGAACTGGTAGCCTCATATGCCCATTTGCTGGGTTCTGAAGGAAAGCACACTTCACATCACTTCCTTGGTAGGCGGTTTATGTGGATATTAAGGACACAATGAAAGGAGAGCTCTTCACAGTTCTTCACTGCTGCTGGGCCTGTTGGCATCTGCCTTGAGTTTCTGGAAGAAAAGCAAGCAAGCAAGCAATTTATTTATTTATTTATTTATAGTCTGCCTTTCCAAGGCAGATTACACAGTGCGAGAATAGTACAGTCAATATCAAGGACATTTCCATAAACAATGCTATAGGGTAAATAAATACAAATTCACAAAGACATAGGGTTAGCAAGAATCCAATACAGAGCTGAAGAAATGCTGAAACAAAGCATAATCAGTTCTAGGACTAACATTAGACTACATACCAGTAGGATCATACTTGAAGCACATAGGAGTATACACTTAAAGCAACAGATAGTATGTAAGGCAGCATAGTGGTGAAGTCTATGGTCCCTTACAACAGCGAAGCATCTGAGACCTCCTCCCTACAATACAGCCTTCCTATCTGAATAAAAAAAGCCTTTTTGAATCACTTGGTTTTGCATCGTTTGTGGAAAGCCAGGAGAGTGGGGGGTCTCTCCTCTTGACCTCCTCAGGCATGCTGTTCCATGGCGTAGGGGTCACCACAGAGAAAGCCGAAGTATGGGCTGCAATTGAGTTCACCCATGTGCAGAGTAACACCTGCAGGAGATCCTGTTCAGATGAGTGAAGCTGCATTGGAAGAACATAGGGAGGGAGGCAGTCCCATAAGTATGCCAGACAAAGGCCGTGTAGAGCTTTGTATGTGATAACCAGTACCTTGAACTGAGCATGGTAACTGATAGGTACCCAGTGGAGTGACTGCAGGATGGGAGTGTTCTTCATGATACAACAAGCTAACTATAACTATCTAACTAAACAAAATGAGCATATATGCTGGGAGAATAACTTTGTAGGGCTGCCAGGTCTTTCTGGTGATTGGAAGGAAGTTGGGGGGGGGGGTACTCAGCCCGACTGCCCATGCACGCACACTCCTGGTCCCATATGCAACGATGCCACTCCTGGAAGTTATGTTATCATGCAGAGTGTGGGAGTGCATGTGTACACTTTGCACCAGGGCCAATTCTTTTAGAACCATCCCAGGACATAGTTCCGTGCAATAACATCACTCCCAAACATGACATCATAGGGGGCGGGGCTGGGACCACACGCACCTGCTTGCCCAGGCTGCCTGCCAGTGACAGGTGATTGGTGGGTAACCTGCTTCCTCCCACTGATCATCTGCAATCAGCAGGCAGAGGAGAAAAGCTGCAGGGATTTTGCCCATCACTGACAGGCGTGTCGAAACCCTATAACTCTGAGGGAACTCGTTTCAGCTCCCCATTTTCTTTATACATTCTTAAGGCGACCCCACTGGTAGGGGAGCTGGAAAAGAGTCAACGTTCTTAGGCAAGCTCACAGAGTCTTCCATACAACAGCAGGATTATTTCTCTCAATGGCTTGCAGTTCTATGATGTTACAGTTCTGCTGAGATTCAAGGTGACCTTTGAATGACCCAAAACAGTCAACAAAGGGCATATGTGTTTGGCTGAAATACCCTGAAATTCCTTATCTGGCTAAACTTAATGTTGATACTAAAGATAACAACCCCAACAGAACAAACTTTGAATCTTTATTGTGGAAATAAGCCTACAGAGAAGGCCCTCGTGTTCCTATGTCTCCGATAAGAGCTGAGGAAGAGGAACCACATAATTCACTATTCACAGATACATTCCACACATTACTGCTCAAGTTGTTTCCTGTTCTGTATTTCAGGGTCAAACTGCATATTACACCAGGAAACAAATGACTGATCTTCTGATTTCCACCCCTGCACCGAAGATATATCTGTGGTAGAGGGTACCAATTTCATTGGGAAAGCAGCTGAGAACTGGGAACATTTAACTCATGTCTGCTACACAGTTTTCCTAATCTAAGTCCACCCCTCCAATGCCATTTTTCACAGGGAAAAAATAATCTAAGTAATTCTCCTCCATGGGAAAAAAACGCAACTTAGATCAGGAAAACAGTGCGAGGGAAAAGAGGTACATGCCCAGTCCTATGAAGCTTCCCCAATTCATTTTGCAGTCCCGCCATCATTACATTTCATAAAAAAACAAAACATTGGGAGATCAGTTGCAGATCTTAAATGTATTTTGGTCCTATGTGAGGCCCCGCCCTACCCGCTGCCCCCCTGCTCTGCTGTACCCTTGGACCCCAGTTGGGGTGGTGGCAAAGGAGTTCCCTCGGCCTCAGACTGGGCAGGGGCAGCAGTTGAGCCCCTGGCTTCTGCCTCCTACCAGCTGCCTGGAGACACTATGGCCGTTTCCCCCCTCTCTCTCTCGCTCGCTTCCTCGCTCTGGCCGTATGCGCTCTCCCCGCCAACTTCTCCTCCTTGGCGTCCTCGGGCTCTTCCCTTTTATGCCACCGCCTCAACTCGCTTCTCCCCTCTCCCCCAATCCGCCACCGTGCTCCCTCCTTTCCCCGCCCCATGCTCTGCTGTCCGTCCTGTCACTGGTGCCTTCCCCTGTCCATTCCCACCCATTTCCTCTCAGCTCACCTGCCTCCTCCGTCTTCCTCCCTTCTCTGCGCTCCGCCGACCCCCTTTCCTTCCCCCTTCTCGTGCCAGTCTCTTCATACTGGGGAGCCCTCCCAACCTTCTGCTCCCCCATCTGGCTCCGCGCTGCCCCGGGCGCCTGCCTCCCTTCCGCTGCTCACACCCGTGCCCTCCCCCTTCCTGGCCCAGGCCTGGCTCACCCGGCCACCATGTCTACACCCCGCCACCTCCTCGGCGGAGGCCTCTCCATGCTTTCCCCGCCTGCTGCCGCCCGAGTTGTCAGGGGCGCCGGTCTGGTGCCCATCTGTGGGGGTTGTGGCAGTGGCGGCGGTGGCCCAGTGTTCCCCGGCTTGGCCGCTTCCTCCGGCCCACGCCGTGCCCGGGCGCTGCTCCGCCGCCGCGCCCATCGGTGCTCCTTCAAGCCGGCTTCCCCCGGGCCTTGAGGTGAGCGCGGGGGGTCTGGTAGGTGGGGGGCATCGGCAGGGCCTGGCCTCGGTCCGGGGGGGGCCGGGTGGGCCCAGTCCAGGGCGGGAAGGTCCCACTCCGGACATCCTAATTTGAATGTTGTAATTATTTTTGCAGGGTTTGCAGAAGAAAGAATGGGAATGGGAATGGACAATAGAGAAAAATGGGAATAGGAGCAAGGAGGCGAATCTTTGCTAATTACTTAGGAATGTATTTTTTCAACTGAAATCTCTTTTTACTTCCTCTCCATGAGCCAGAAACATGATTGGAGTCCAGGGTGGCGATACTGCGATGTAGATGAGACTCCTGCAAGTGCACACATCACCTAGCTCCAGAGAGCAGCGAAGATTCGTAACTCAAGGGCTTCAGAAGAAGAAGAAATGACTCTTGGAAGCAGAGAGAGAGAGAGAGAGAGAGAGAGAGAGAGAGAGAGAGAGAGAGAGAGAGAGAGAGAGAGAAGGAAACTTCATTTCAGACCTTTTTATTAAGAACGTAAAAGAAGATCTGTTCAGCATTGGCTCCAGAGTTTTTGTTCCATTTTTTTTGTGGGGAAGCCTTGAACGAGATGTTTTCAATGGTCCCTCTTCCATGAGGGGGCCTACTGGTTTTCTTTTGCTCATCCATGCATCTGCTTGGTCTGGGCCCAGTTCTGATTGCTGTGGAGAATGGTGGTAGCTGCCCTGTCCCCTTTCTACTGTTTCACTCAAAGAGGGCAGTCAAGCAGGCAGCAAATGAAAAGAGGAGGAGCAATAGGGCGAGGGGTCTCTAGGGATCAGCAGTGGTCCCCCTGAAGGGCCATGGGCCTTGGACACTGTTCTATAATACCAATTCCTGATGCCATCTCTGGGCCCTGCTCGGTTAGACCAACCAGTCTTGCATTCTGATAACACTCCGAACACAGAGATTCCTTTTATCCATCTTGGACTGGATCCCAATGTAATTTCCCACCAGTAGAAGGGGGGCAATTTTCACTAATTCTCCTGTCATTGCAGATCCCTGATTCACCCCTCGTGCTGTTCCTGATGGTATCCTGTTCCCTATAAATGGCATGTTGGGGGGCTCTGAGGCCTGCAGCAAGAAAGAAGAAGCAGAAAGGTTTTGATCTCTGATGGATAGTGCCTTTCCTTCACATATAACTTTCAAAATAACTTTCAAAATAGTAGATCTACCCGCTATGAATATATTGTTGAAAGCCAATAACCATGTCCTGTGGCTACAGATGTCATGGGTCCATTATATATTGCTTGTAGAATAAAGCAATGGGCATGTACGTGGGCAGGGTGTTTTGGAAATCAATGAGAGACACTCCAATGCCTTTAAGAAATTGTCACGGAAAGGGGGTTGTTGTGGGTCAGGAGGAGTCCCTTTAAAGGAGTCTCCCATCCCCAAAGCCCCTCCTTCCCTCCTGCTCCCTTCAGCCCTGGAGCAGGCAAGGGCCTTAACTACCTGTTACCAGGTACCTCCAAGGCCAGGGTGCAGCGGGCATGCTCCTCATGGGCATAATGATGTCACTTTCAGGAGTGACGTCATCACACTCGGTGACAAGCATGCTCCTGCCCTTCACGCGGGCTGGAAGTGACATTATTGTGCTGCACTGGAAGGATAAAGGGACCTGTCAACCCTACCTCCCCTCTCCCTGAGCCTAGTAAGTCTCTGGCAACTCCAAGTGTAAAGGGCAGAGGGAATACAAAAGATGAGTCTAGTAAACAAATGCTGTATGTTATGTAACTAAGAATAGTTTTAGGTGAGTAGCCGTGTTGGTCTGCAGTAGAACAGCAGGATTTGAGGCCAACGGTACCTTAGAGACCAACAAGATTTTCAAGGTGTAAGCTTTTGAGAGCTCTGAAGGGAGCTCTGACTGTAGAAAGCTTACACCTTGAAAATTTTGTTGGCCTCTAAGGTGCCAGTAGACTCAAATCCTGATGTAACTAAGAAAACAGTTATAAAAATTGAACAAAATTAATACAAGGTACACTAGAAACGGCAAACATTCCAGGGAAAGAAGCCAGCTACAAAACAATAAAATCCCCCAATGTGGCTGTCCTTATTGGACTTCTAAATCTAAGTAAACACCTGACCCCTTTGGGGTCAGACTCACCTGCACTGTGGGTTGAGGAGGTGTCAGCTTCCTTCCAAAGCAGCTTCACTGCAGCCCAGCTGAGGGAGTGAACACCTCCCCTCCATGTGCAGCAATTGGCTCCTGTTCTTCCCTCCATTTTCCCAAGTCCAGTCTTGAGGTTTGGAGAGTGCCTGGGAAATGTAGGCCTGCAGGAAAATTTGCAGCAAGGCTGGAGGTCTAGGCGTGAGGAAAAAGCTGCCTTGAGGTCTACAGTTCGATTAGGGTTGTCAGCCAGCAGCTGGCAACTGACAGAAGCTTGGGGGAAGGGGACATAGAGGACACCAGCAGTTGACAGTGTTATGTCATTTCCAGTGATGACCTAGACATGATGTCAGTCTGTTCTAGGAACTGCCAGAAACTCTGTAGTTTTACACCATATAGTTTATCACAATTCCTAGAGCAGACTGACACCACTTCCTAGTCCCCCCCCCCCGCCCGAAAGTGATGTAATGCTACCTGGTGGCAATTTTAAAAACTAGCTGCTTGAGCAGTAGCACAGCATCATTGGAATAAAGCATTTAGCTGATGTAAAGGAACAATCATTTTTTTTATGGTTGTTATGGATTTTCTGGGCTGTATAGCCTTCGACAATACAGTCATTTTTTTCTCCTCAAAATCTATCACCCTTGCATGTAGCTATCCACTTGTGGACAAACCATAAGAGTTTTTCTACATCATGAAAATTCCCCATTGTGCACTTATTTGCTGTTGTAAACGCAGAAGCTTTCACAACTGCAAAGGAGTGTCGCCATGTGCTTTCCTTGGAATCTCCCCATATCTGCCACTCTCTTACTCCATGCTGAAACAGCATGTGAGATGGGATGTGATGATTACAAAGGGATATCAAGGGGAAATAGCGCCGATGCGGCCTGAAAATCCACATCCTTCCACACATACAGTAGGCAAACCTGCATTGACTATAATCTTTCTAAAAAGAGCACACAAAGTATTGAAGGGAAACAAGAGAAAACCTAGGAAGTAGCAGAGTATACAACGAAGTGTGGATGCTTTGGGGGAAAATATGCCAAATGTCTATGTGGAAGTAACCATATTTTCTTCCAGGTGCATAATTTGAGAAACCAACCAATCAAGTCACTCACTCATTCTTTTGTGATATTTGTCCTATTTATTGTTTCTAAATACACTCCATTATATGGTATTCATTTTAAAAATACACTCTGGCAAGTGCAGCTTTGTGAAAAATAAAGTTCCTTGTTCTGAAATATAATTGGGACAAAAACAGTGACATTTTGAAGTGCCCTGGAGGCCAAAAGGCCACTCCGGGTGCTGCAGTGCTCATGGTTCCACATGAAGAATGCTACAGCTCTCCAATTAAGGTTGCAACAACAGAAAACACAAGAAATAAAAGATGGGAGAGCTTTTGTTTCCAGGTAGCAACATATTTTTACAGTAAACTGTGTAAAGTAGGGGAGTGATGTTGATTTGAAGGTAGGGCAAAGTTTTTTTGTTTTTAAAAAGAGGTATTCAAAACTAGACATGGGCACAAACCCAAAAAATTTAACGAACCAGCGGTTCACAGTTCAGTGCCGACAACGATCCCGAGATCGCAAACCGCAACGAACATTTTCCGTTACCAAACCGGTTCGCGGTTCGTGGCTCGTGGGGCATGGAACGGCCCCCATGGCACTTAGAGAGCCCATATTCCCAGGGAGTCTTTTGCAGGCTCTCCTATAGCCATCACCTAAGTTTGGACAAGATTGCAAAAGGGATCTTGGAGTTATACCCTCTCCAATCCAAGGCCCCCAGGAAACTCCCACAAAAATCCAAGCTCAATTATACTCTCAGTCTCTCTCCCCAAAGGCTAGCAAGTGGCAAGCAAGAGCTCTGTCCCACTCCACTGCTCCCTGAAAGTGAAACCCAGCCTGGGAGCCCACAGCTATTTATAAGCACAGGTCCCATTGAGCAACACAGGAGGTCTGTGTTTGGCCATCAGAGCTGCCTATGAGGGTTTGCAGGGATGAGATTGGGGTGCCCATGGCTACAGAACCCTCCCTTCCCCCTCCCTCCCCTGGGTATCTTCTCCCAACGTGTAACCGCTTTGCAGCTCCATGGTTGGAAGGAAGACCTGCTGATCAAGGTAAGATGGGCTTCCATTTGGGTTTCCAGAGTGACAGAAGGAGCGCAGACAGAGTTCAGGCATTCCCCCGGCTCCGTTGCCAGGGAATTGATTGCTGGTGCCTGACTGTCTGGCTTCCCAAACCGTGGCCAAATGCACCGAACCAGGCCTTTCCTGAACGTTGGTTCATTGGCCATGGGCAATCACGAACCACTGGATCATGATCGCGTGATCACCAATTTTGTGGGTTTTTGAAGTTCGTAATGCGGTTCGTGTCCATCTCTATTCATAACCATTTGTTTATAGATGTCCAGGTAAGGTAAGTTCCTATGTCTTAGAACTCTAGAAGATGATTTCCAGCTTTTATTACTTTGTGACTTTTGAATGGTCTGCTTGGACACCCTGAACATGAATATAGTATAAGTCCCAATTTTACCACAGACTCAAATATATGGCCTGGGGTAAGTCATTGCCTTTGGGCATGAGTTCCCCATCTGTAAATGGGAAAAATATGTCCTGCCTTATCAGAATGTTGTAAGAGGAAAGACTGAGGCACACTGGAAATATTGAACTGCTGACAAACACCACAATGAAGATGACACTGTCATCTCTGGCCCGCATTAGGTCCGGAAACCTACCCACCTGATGCTATTTGCAACGGAACCTGAGGTGATTATGCCTGTTTGTGGTAGGCATAACAGAAAATAATGCCAGGAGACTCAAACTTTGCCACCAGCTTCAGGATGATGGTGGAACTTGCAATGTCAAAAATGAAAGGATTCAAAACATCCTGACTCAGATTAGTTTCAGAATATCCCTCTGCTATATGCAATGGAAGCAGAGGCTTAGTCTTGAGAAGCTGGTGAGGTGCAGGCAGCACATACAGAGAGGGTGGAAAATATTCCCTCTGTCAGAGAACATTGGGACTTCTCCTTCAGTGGGGGAAGGCATCCAAACTGGTTAGGCCACGCCTCTTCTTGCTCCAGGCAGGGCTATGCAAATTTGTGTATGCCTCTCAGGGACCGAGCAAGAGAGTCTCTCCAGTCTGAATAGCCCTGCTGCTCCAGGAGGACGTTGGAGTCTAGCTCTAACTACCCTAATGAAAAGACAACAACAGAAGGAGCGACTTCATGAATTCCTTACCTGCCAGTCAGGAAATCTGAGGCACAGATGGAATATATTGCCTCTCAAAGGATCTAGAGCCCTGGGTCTAAGAGGAGAAAGGATCTTGCCATCAATATGCCATACCCATCTGAGGCCTCGGGCAATGGGAAAGGCAATTTGGAGTTTTGTGCCTCAAAGCACAATGGCATAACAGTCAGGAGTTTCCGGGGCTTTCCATTTCCTTGTACTCTTCCTTGACTAGATCGACCTCACCAATGGCACCTACACCGAATCCCTGATCTGCCACAGAAGCTTGCTGGGTGACCTTGAGCCAGTTACCTCACAGGGTTGTTGTTGTTGTTGTGAGGATGAAATGGGGGGCAGAAGAATGATGTGAGCCATTTTGGGCAACACAGACAGGGAGGGTGGAACATGTCGTCTCCTTTTTAAAAGAAAGGGGGTTTAAGAACCTCCCTGGGATATCAGAGCCAGTGTGGTATAGTGGTTGGAATGTCTGACCAAGAACTAGAATACCCATATTCAAGGTCCAAAACTGCCATGGAAGCTTTCTGGGTGACCTGAGGCCAGATACACATTCTCATCCTAACCTACTTTACAGGGTTGTTGTCAGGATAAAATGAAGGAGACTGATGTAAGCCATTTTGGGTTCTCACTGGGGGACAACGTTTGTTATAAATTTATTTTTTGCTACAGTTCACAAAAAAGGATGACCTGTATTTCTATTGCCTCATCCAGTATTGCTACATCTCTTTTGATAAGAGGCAGACCTGCTCATTCAGTATTGAAACTACTGTTAAATATGACAAGCAGTGAACAGAATACTAAAATAAAATTAAATAATTATAAAATGCATTTATTGTAGTGTGTTATTTTTAAAAATAAATTCACGAGACATGAGAACATGAAGCTGCCTTACACTGAATCAGACCATCAATCCATCAAGGTCAGTATTGTCCAGGGTCTCAAGTAGAAATCTTTCATATCATCTACTACCCAGTCCTTTCAACTGGACGTGCTAGGGATTGAACCTGGGGCCTCAGATGCTCTACCACTGAGCCACAGCCCCACCCCTAAGTTAATAACAATGAATGTCATTAATAACCACGCATGCCATTTGGTTGTATAAATCACTGCTCTGAAAGCCAAAGGTAAAAGGTTAGATAGGTGTTGGCGTGTGTCTCTACTAACCATAGGCAATATGAACCAGTATGTTATGGGTCCTTAGCCTTGTGGGTCTTTGGGGCAGTTTGCCTCCCCTCTGCTCTTCTCTCTGCACTCTTGCCAGGGAGAGTGAAAAGATGGCCTCAACCAGAGGGCAGTGTCTCTCACTACTAGGTGTGTCTCCAAACACCACTTTGGACATTCCCTCAGGGCTGAACTAGATGATACAGCACTCCTGGGGAGTCCCCAGGAATACCCGCCATTTTGAAGCAAAGAATTCTCAGATAGGAACTCCTTTAAGCTGTGCTGTGGAGGCCCAGTTTTAGTTAGGACCACCATGGGGTGGTGGAGGAGGGGATTCTGCCCACCCATAATGTTTCCGATCCCAAACAGCAGCAGGGGCATAATTTGCCTGCACAGCCCTGTGATGCCATTTCATGTTGGGAAAATAGTGCAACAGGGCAGGCAGGAGTCCCTCATCCCCTTGTGTCATGGTGGTCCTGATTAGAGATGGGCATGAACAGCAATACGAACCAAAAAAAGCCACGAACAACCCAATCTGCTGTTCACGAACAAGCTGTTCGTGAGGCCCTATTCTAAATGAACAGGTGGTTGTTGCAAGCCTTGTTCGTTGCTGTTCATCAAGCCAGACAGTCTGGCACCTGCAGTCAATTCCCTTGGCAACTTAGGCAGGGATTGTCTAAACTCTGTCTGAACTCTTGCTGTTGCCCTGGAAACCCCAATCTAAGCCCAATTTAGCTTGATAGGCAGGTCTTCCTTTCAAGTGTGAAGCTCCAAATTTGTTACAAAGGAGCAAAGACCAGGGCGATTTCCACACTACTCACCTTCATCCGGAATGAGGCGCAACGTTGTGAAAAAGACGCGGAAGATAGCATCTTCTTGCGCGAGTTTTACGCGACGTCATGCAAAACTTGCATGAGAAGATGCTATCTTCCACGGTTTTTTTGCAACGTTGCTCCCTGTTCTGGATGAAGGTGAGTAGTGTGGAAACAACCCAGGAGGGAGGGGGCTCCCAGCTCTGGCTTAGATTGCAGACAGTGGAGAGGGAGAGACAGTTGCTGTTGGCATTTTGATAGAGAGAGTGCATTGGAGCTTGAATTTTCTTTGTGTGTGGTGGGATAGGGATCTACCCCTTCAGGTTCCAGGGCTGCTGCCAGGCTCTGGGTCCAAGCTATTATTTATTATTGGTACCTTTCCTGGTGCCTGCTCAGGTCAGGTTTCTGGGAGTGGTGCAGTACGGGATCTTGACCAAACTAGGATGATGGCTGGAGGAGAGCCTGCTGGCCCCTCCTCGAACAGCCAACCATGTTTGTGAACAGGGCCATGTTTGTGGTTGTTCGTGAGTCTCTGTTCGTGGATGGCAACGAACAACGAACATCATGTTCATTTTCTTTTCTGTTTGTGACCCTCTCTAGTCCTGACCAGAATCAGGCCTCTGTAGCACAGTTTAAAGGAGTTCCCAGTTAGGAACTCTCTAATTCAAAATGGTGGGCGCCCCAGGACATTCCTGGGGATGCCTGTATCATCTAGTTTGGCCCTTAGAATCTGCTTTCTTGATTCCCATCCCTATCCTCTCCATTTCTTCCTTTCAAGTTGCGTCTATATGAACAGAAGTATTTTGGGATGAGGAAGAGAGTGCTATAACTGCTATATTCTTCCATATCCTAATAAATTCATATGCTTTTTCTCCTGTGTTTTTCAAAGCATTAGAGAAAAAATTCAGGTGTCTAAGTGCTCCGAACCAATGCTTGAAAAAGCAGACGATGGGCATTTCTGCTTAACTGTTTAGATTATTCATGACCTAAAATCTTCCAACAGATTTTCTTGGACTCCAAGAGTGCCTTCTGCTTCTTCTCAGGTTACTCTTTGTTGCTACTGGATGTTGCAACAGACTTGACTTGGTCCTTTAGTCTTGTAAGTCCATTGAAAGGAAATCTTAGGGACAGAGTCTAAACTGGATGGCAAATACTTTGCACGTGCATTTTGTCACACTGCTGCTTGACAACCATTGTTCATGTGCATAGAGAGGCATTATATTTTATAGGTGAGTACCAACATGCTCTGATTTCACAGGCCTAAATGAAGGGAGCATGCTCGAAGTCTAGTCCATCTTTAAATGATACATGACCTGACTATGATGCTGGAGTACAGGTGACCTTCAATGCAAATCCTAAGCAGATCCAGAGGAGTTAGCCATGTTAGTCTGCAGTAGCAAAACAGCAAAGAGTCCAGTAGCACCTTTAAGACTAACCAACTTTATTGTAGCATAAGCTTTCGAGAGCCACAGCTTGCATCTGACAAAGAGAGCTGTGGCTCTCGAAAGCTTATGCTACAATAAAGTTGGTTAGTCTTAAAGGTGCTACTAGACTCTTTGCTATCCTAAGGAGAGTTACTCCAGTCTAAGTCCATTGAAATCAGTGGGCTTAGACTGGAGTGACTCTGCTTAGGATTGCACTGTTAGTCAGCAAATGAGATAAATTCTGGTCATGCACCAACACAGCTACCAGCTGTGCTGACACAAAACCAGAACATGCTGTTTTTTGTGTGCCTGAGAATCTTGGAGTCGATTGTGATGGATGTTGAATGTTGGGGCCAGAGGGAAGGAAGCACTTCTGTCCCAAGAGCTATGGATATCATTCCGAAATCACGCTGCCAACAGCCTCAGACTAAATGATTCAATGGAGATGTAATGAATCCTCTGCCTGTTTTAAAAATGAATCATAAAGTCAGCAATTTGACACAAGGTCGTAAGAGGTGCTCTAATGGCTCAGACCAATGGTCAGGATCCTCTTAAACACAGTGACCAACCAGTGGCCCTGTAACATGACACAGAGGTTCATGTCACTCCCTGGTGGTGCCTCTTAGCACTGGTGTGATCCGGATGAAAATGTTCCTTTTAGTCATCATGCCTTGTAGCGACTGGTGGACCTCCCTTCCATGAATCTATCCAACCCCCCTTCAAAGCATCTATCCTAGTGGCCATCGCTACCTCCCCTGGCAGTAAATTTCATAATTTATATCTCCACTGAGTGAAGAAGTATTTCCTTTCACCTATCCTGAATCCATTGACCATCAACTACACTGGGTGCCCTCCAAATTCGAGTACTGTGGAGCAGGGAACAACTTCTATTTTGATTTCAAACTGCTAATGGAATAAGAGATCAATAAAATCTGGAAAAAAGTTCCTTAATGTGAATGCCATTTACAGTAAGAGAAAGGTAAAAGCAGGGGGGAAAGGAAGGAGAGAGAGAAAGCCACCATTAAATGAAGCAGCATGGAACAGGTTCGAAAGCATTCCCCCCTCCCCAGTTTCCCCATGAAGCATCACCACCTCTTTGATGCCTGTGCTATTATCGGGAAGGGTGTTCATTTCAAATTCAAATGACTGTGTTGCCTTCCTCTTTGTGTTTACTAGTATTTTGGATATTGTTCAGAAATCGTGCTGCAATCAGCCTTGGACGAAACGGCACGATGGGGATGTAATTAATTATTCTCGCTGCCTTTTCAATGAAAATGTTAAAAAGGAGGAAGCCAAACCCTCCCTCCCCTTTCCCCTCTGTAATCGTATACCACGGCTGGCTTTATTGGTTCTCAGGGAGGGGAAAGAGACACATTTGCTTCCCTGCTGATACCATGTTAGGCATGCTCACTTCACAGGCGCGCGCAGATGAAAGTGTAATTGCATGGATGGGGAATTGATTGCAATTAACCTCGGGACTTGGCCTCAGGCTGGGGTGTCCCACCTTCCTCCCAGGAAAGGTGCGATCAGGGGCAGAATACGCAGCTGATGAATGCGTAATTCATACAGCAAAGCACATACATTTGGGGCGAAAGTACATAAATCACACAGAAAAACATGCATTATACCCCAAATGTTCAAATTATAAATGAAGCACATAAATCATAAGATTATGCTGTTGAATCGTATCAGGAAACATAAATTATATAGCGAGAGCTTAAGTTCACTGAAAGGTTCGCTGAATAATGAAATGAGCTCCTCTGACTTAAGGGGAATGGCTGCAGTCCTGTGAAACCCACATGCATCACAGCAGAATCTTCAGTGAGTAAGAATGAGAGAAGTAACATGAAAAGAGTGATTACAGGGACATTCTCTCTAACATTTTTAGGGGGCAAGTCATTAGCCTGGATGGCATGAAAAGGGCATGACTGTTCTCCATAACAACTGAGTGCTGGATCATATGTGGTATGAAAGCAGTGAGGCAGAATGATCCATACACCTTCTTTTCAGGTTGCTGTAGGAGAAAGGGCTCAAAGGACTTGGGCCACCAAGAGGCTACCAGCCAAGGACTCCCTCTGGGATCTCCTTCACATCACAGGTGAGTCTTTCCTCACTTTCAGAAGCACACACTCATAGAGGATGCTTGATTCCAGCAGGTAAGGTGTCACTAATCTCCACCAGCACTCTCTGACCCCCCACCCATGACCTAGTTCCACAGAATATTGCATCCTTAGTCTTGCTCCTCAGTGCCTCTGGCCAGATGAGCGAGCTTCTGACCCCTGTGCTTAGGTATCACTAATGGAGCAAGCAAGATGATGGTACTGCAGGTTCAAGCCCACATGCTACAAGTGACCAATAGGGTTCCACCTGCTCTACAAGACTTGGGTCAGGTCTCTACTCTAAATAACTTGTTACTTGGGTCAAGACGAAGCTGCTCCTAAGACCAAAAGAGAAATGGTATGTGTGGCAACATGTTTCTTTTCTCATGTTCACTCAGTTCACAGGATGGGGGGGCAGTCTTGCTTTAACAATAAAAAGAATGCCTAGGAGAGGGTAATTGAGTAGACAGGGGCACAAATTGAAATACGAATAAAATTTCGTGATAAATTGGGCCGATTCATGTTTCACGAAACGAATTTTGTGGGGCCACAGTTTCCACAAAATTCATGACTTTTGGGGCCGATTTGTTCCATTCGTGAATGATTTGTGATGCTAGACAGGCTGATGCCAATCCATTGATTCCCTAGGCAACATAGGCCTGGAATGTCTGCAGACCTTTTGTTGCCATTGGAAACCCCAATCTTAGCCCACATAACCTTGATAGGCAGCTCTCCCTGCCAACTGGAGAGCTTCCATTCTGCCCTATACAGCAAGGAGCAGGGGGGTTAATCCCATAGGCAACTGAGGAGATGGGCCTTCTGTAGCTATTAGAACACCAATCTCATCCCTCCGAACCCTCTTAGGCAGGTCTGTCTGCCAACCAGAGACCTCCTATTCTGCTCTATGTGAGCATTTCTTATACAAGGCACAGCTCTCTGCCTTGTGCTTTTCAGTTCCAGTAGACAGAGGGAGAGGGAGGACCTGTTGCTGGGATCTGGAGTGAGAGAGTGGAATTGGGAGCTTTGGCTCGATTTGCTGCTGCTTTAAAAGAGACTGAAAAGCCTCTTTCTTATTTTCAGCTCTTGGCCTTGCTGGGAAGGTCATTGGGTGAGGGTGCCTTCTTTCCTCCACCCCTCTCAGGGCGTTGACTGGGCATTGACTAGCTTGACTGAGGCCTACCTTTTCCCCTTTAATTTTCTTTGCTTATATTCTTATTTAGAGCATTTGTTCTTGCTGGCTTGTTGGATGAGGGTGGGTGGGGGAGAGCTTGCTGAAGTCTCCCTGCGAGTTTGGTATCTCTGCATATGAAGGGGGGCATTAAAGTGCCCTGGGATCTGATGAATCATGAAACTAATGAATCGTTTCATGAAATGGGACAATTTCATGAAAGTTCATGATTCATGATTCATAGAATGCGACGAAACACGAAACGCTCCCATTTTGTGCCCATCTCTATAATTGAACCCTCCCACTGCCTATGCTTCAGTAATGCTTAGTCTATGTTCCTCCATTCTTGTCTCATTTTGAGTATCAGAGATGGGAATGGAGAAAAGTAGTTGGGACAACTGACTGCAGAGAGGTACAGTATGGGCAGGAGATGGCTTGGGACTCTTCTGCACTCCTATTAGTGTTAAACTGAGAACTTGCGTCCCCTGCTTTGGGCATGAATGCAGCAGACTCATGAATTATGATCCTGTCATATCTAACTTAGCCTGTAAACTGTGCTTACCTGTTGTCCTACATCCTGCTTCACTTCTAGATCAAGTGCACTGTCATATCCCTTCACATAATCCCTCTTTCTGAGATTAGATGGGTGGCAACCTGGGAGAGGACCTTATCCGTTGTGATACCAACATTCTGGAATCCTCTCCTCAGGGAAATTTGTTCATTGCTTTCTGCTGCCATCTTCTTCTAACAAGTAAAGACATTTTTGTTTCACTTGGTGTACCCTCAGTGATCCCTCCTTCATGCCTCATGTTCGTTTTAAATGTTTTGTAGTTTTGATATCTTTAATTGTTTTAAGCTGTGATTTTAACTGTATTAATGATGTGTTTTGGTTAATTTTAATGGTTTTGAAATGTGATTTTAATGTGTGTGTGTTGTTAGTCACCTTGGTGATCCTTATGAAGGCAGAAAGGTGAAAAATACTATTGTTAACTAAATAAATAAAATGAGGCTGGAAGGATGTGCAAGTTAATCATCAATCTCTTTTCCTGCATCTGTGAAATTTCCTGAGGATCTGACTCCTCTGCAACTTCTCCTACTCTTAGTTTAGCTCCTGCTGTTACTGGAGAGACTTGCGTTAGCTCAGGTGTGGTCCTTGAATTGATCAGGGTATATTTTTACAACGTCTGATATAGCAGAGGATCCCTGATGATGTAATGATTCAGTACCAGTGTTTTCTTCAACTCACAAGCTCCTTCCCAACCCATCTAATATGCAGATGAAGCTATCTCTTAGCTTCCAACAGACCACAATAAAACATTCGGCAGTTGGAAACCATATACTGATGACCGAGAAAATAGATAAGGCTGCCTATTTGCTGGGTATCAGGGAGAAGCACTAATTTTATCAAGTCTGAGAATGAGATTGGCAAGGTACGGTGCTGAACACAAGGCCTGCAGCTGTCCTGTGTAATTTCAAATGCCACTAGAGTTACACATTTTGATTAAGGATGCCTCAAATTTCGTACCAAACATGTTCAGGAGTTGAATTTACTTTGTTTTACTGTGATGATCAGACTTGAGTTGATCACTGGGTCTGTTTGGATTGACACTGAATGCCTTGGAAGTTTGCCAAACAAGTTGGGACCGCTTTTTTTCCAAACCAGTACGTGCACCCAAACACCACTGATCCAAATAGATTGGCAGCCATTATTGTGACTAAGGACTACTTAGACAAATGGTGAATGGCAGAATTGTTTGTAGAACACCTTGTTTATTTCTGCCCAATTTATATGATTTGTGATTGGTTTAACCAGTCTTGTACACCATCTCGCACACCATCAAAGTGCTTTTTTTAAAAAAGTGCAATTGCTAGGTTGCTATAGCACACTAACTAATAATCTACTAGATGGTTGTAATTTCCCAGATTTTATTTTAATAAAACAGTCTCTAGTTGTTTTGGTTTTTTGCAGAGATTTAAAGGGAATGTTTCCTATCTTCTCAATAAAAAAGGCTAGATACTGATGTCTTGAAGCTGGCAATTCAGAGAAGATAGTAGATCATGGCAATGGATTGTTGGAATACTAGAGTGCTATACTGGTCTACCAATTAACTGATTTTTTAAACGTGTGTAAAAATATCCAGTGGCTTGGTGGGGAAGGAAAAAACAACTCATTTAAAAATGTTCCTATTGAGCAGAACAACGGTGCACCAAAGGGGTATAAGACTCAACTGGGTTGTGTTAGAGGGTGCATGTGTGAAAAGCCATCAGGAAGGAATACGGTGAGGCGACCTGTCAAACAGCCACAAATAAGTAAATGAACAAATAGTTTAAAAAAATCCATTGAAGACCAGCTGTTTGTTCATGACCAGCTGAAACAACATGTGTTCAATCATTCCCACATTTGATTTCAAAACTACTGATGATCACAGAACAGAGCCAAGGTGGGTAAGAATGGATGCTGCTAGAACTAGGTTGTTAGTAGGACGTATACAGAGCCACTGCAAGATCTAAGGGGCCATGTAGCTGTGCCCCAGCTGTATTGGAAGCAGGATGTGGAAACTGGTGCTGTGTGTATGATTGAGGCTGCTTGCGCCATTCTTGATTTGGCAGTGGGAACTGCACATGCAGCACCTGATGCTGGAGGCAACAATCCATTCAGATGGGTATCCAAGTTTTCAGGAAGAGAAAAGTCTTTCCCAATACCTGCTACTTGATACCCTATAAATGGAAATGCCAGGGATTGACCTGAGACCATCTGCACGAAAAACGTGCTTACCACTGAGCCATACTTTCACTTCAGGCAACAGTACACATACAATCCAGTGCTCAGGCTCATTTATGGATCTTGGACATTGTGGCTGTTTGTATACCATAGCAGATGTAAAAGAAACCCAAGGTTGAGCTAAGCCATTGATATAATGGGACAAAGTCAAGTGGCTTCCACTATAAGTTTTCTTCTGTCTAGATGCTTGTGTGCAGGTAAATTGCTTTGATATTGATATTTGACCCTTGACTTCACACACATTCTCAGCTCTCTTGACTTAGGGGTATGGGTTGAGCTTGACGAGCCAAGGATAACTTAGTCATAAACAGAGTGTTTGTCCTATTCCTTTCCTTTGCTATCCTCTAGAGAGATGGACCAAATAAACTTATACCATGAAAATTATAAGTTTTTTCCTTTGGTTCTTGCTCCTAGTGTATAAACACATCTAATATTTAGATTTTTTTAAAGACTAAAAGTAGCACAAAGTTCAATAAATAAACAATATATACAATAATGCTTTATGGAAAACATACAATAGTGACAATTGATAGAGAATAGAATTAAATCTGTAACTGAAGTGGTGCTAAAGATTTCAAAGTCACAACAATTTAGAATCTATGTAAGTGAAAGGATCTACAGTGTCGTTTGCCAGATACAGATAGAACTTTTATTTATTTATCTAGTTACTGTATTTATTTATTTACTTACAGTAGTATATACAAGATCCCACAGAATACCATGGAATTAGAAAACAGCCTACGGAGACTTCCTTCAACTGAAATGGAGCCACTGTAGTAGAACAAAGTCTCTTGAGGCTGGAGCAAGTCTTCAAACTTTGCTCAGTGGAGTGGTAGAATATGGGTAGAATTCACCCCGTTCTGCGGATCTTACCATGGAGTACAAAAGCCAATGATCATCATGAAGTTCTTTCTACCTTTCTGGAGTTTCCATAAACTCCTAATGCAGCTCTCCTCTACAATCTAACGAGTTCCCACCAGTAGAGCAGCAGCATTGATAGTCATTTCATCATTAAGGAAGAAGCAGCTGGAGCAATTTGTCCACCCTCCCATCAGGACTCAAGGGACATGCCATGCTTTTCACCCAGAACTCACAACAACAGCTGGGATTATTGACTTAGGTTATGTTCACACTTTTGTTGGATATTGCACTATAAGAGTAATTTACAAGTAAATGTTTCTGTGTGGACAAGATCACCTAGTTGCTAATGACTGCTATAGCACTATGATAGCAGTATTCGGTTTTATATGGCTACAGCCTTACTGAACATCCTAAACAGAGTTACAGTCTTCTAATTCCATTGTAGTCAGTGGGATCTTATACATACTACCATAATCTTCTTGGCTGAATATTGGATCTATGCCAACGTCTCTCATAATACAGTGGCCAGAAACTGCCAGTCAAAGGATCACTCCTTGGTTATAGAAGTAGGCACTGGTGGAAATTCCCACTTGATCCACACTGGATGCTGCAGTAGATGTTGCTTGCACAACAACAACTTCCAAAAGGGGATAGGATTGAGTTGCCACTTTCCCTATTAAAGTACTTGGCTAAAAAATAACTCCAATCAATGGATAAGGCTCTACAGTATAAGCACAATTATTTTACAATATGATGTATAGGTTTCATTAGATGAGGTACGCATTTTGCCATAATGAATGTGCTTCAGTAAATGATCTATGCATTCTTTCTGGAATGTATGAGTTTCACTAGAAAAGGTATGTGTTCATCAACTATGAATAATGTTCCTATAACAGTGCCACATTATAATCATACTTGACTGACATCAGAATTGTACTGGGCAGCCGCTCCCTTCTGACCATGAGAACGGGGTGTATTCTGCAAGAGGAGGCATATTAAAACCAGTCCTTTTTGAGAAGCAGGCGCAGAAGGACTCAAAAGGCTTGCAAAGAAGGGCTTGCAAGATGCAGGGCTAGGTAGGGAGATTTGGACTAGACAGGGACGATCGGACCATTTTGAAAACTTATTTTTAACTGCACACTAAACTATAGAATAATCTTCCTTATTTAATCACTGATAACTTAGGACATAAATCGTTTATAAAATGCAGCAATGTGACCCAGCATCAAAGAGGGGTATATCATCAACTATTAACAAAGATGAGGAGGTTCATAGATGTGCCAAAAATGACTTTAATTTTTATGTCTTTTGAACATATGAACTCCCTTTTTGCTTCTTCCAAGAGTCTTTCTGCATATTTTATTTATTTATATTCTGCCCCAGCATAGCGCAAAGTGACTCATAAAAACAATACCCAATGGCATTCATAACAACAGTAAAGAAAGAATCCAGATAATACAGTACCAAGTGAGCCACCCATAGCCCTCACTCCGTACTTCAGATCAAAATATTAAGTCTTCTAACAATGAACCTTCAGGACCTCATTGGAAAGTCCTGCAATATAAAACAGTGTACTTCTTCTGAAAAGTCAACCATGAAGGAGACTCCCTTCCCAAACCTTGTTTCCTCTGATAGGCCATTCCATGGAGTTGGTGCTACAACCAAGAAAGCATTGTCCAGCAGAAGAAGACTATATGGTTCTACCAGAGAGAACTGTAGGCTGTAGCTGGTTTGAGGATAGGAAGAAAACTGATTCATTTGAAATGTAGTGCTGGAGGAGAGTTTTGTGGATACCATGGACAGTCAAAAAGACAAATAAGTAGATACTAGATCAAATCAAGCCTGGATTCTCCCTAGATGCTAAAATGACAAAATTGAGGCTATCATACTTTGGTCACATCATGAGAAGACAAGATTCTTTGGAAAAGTCAATAATGTTAGGAAAAGTAGAAGGCAGTAGGAAAAGAGGAAGACCTAAAATGAGATGGCTTGATTCAATAAAAGAAGCCACGTTCTCCAGTTTGCAGGATCTGAGCAAGTCTGTTAATGATAGGACATTCTGGAGGTCTCTCATTCATAGGATTGCCATAGGTCGGAGGTGACTTGATGGCACATACACACAGCTGGTTTGAGGCATGCAACTGCCGCATGGGTTCCTATAGGGAAAGATGGTCCTTCATCATATGAATGCATGTGCATATAAATACACTTATGTGCACATCATACATGTATACACATAGTGAATGCAATCTAATTCTATTAACCAGCGGGAACTTCTTTCCTTCAGCAGCTATGTCCTTTTACATGAGGATGAAACAATTTTTGTGTATGGCTCTTTGCTAGTTTCCTCTGCTGCTGCCTCCTTATGCACTGAGTGTTGCTTAGGTATCTGTAGTGGGTAGACTGACTCAGGTAATATGTGAGACATACCCCCCTCCCTATGTTGTTTAGTATTTGAAATGCAATGTGGCACCAAACAATTACTGGCCACAAAAGGATTATATTAATGCAAACCTCTGTGTTCGCTGTGGAAATCTACTTGTTAATTCCTCAGACACCTTAGTAATATTTCTCTGCCATGTGAAATATAGCCTCCATTGCATTAATGCTTCTTTGTGTTAGATACTGCCAGTGCAACATTGGAAATATTGTTTTGTAAATGGCTGCTCATTTCCCTTTTCACTTTCTCCTGACTTATAAATCCCATGCTCCTTATAGGCGGTGTAATTCTTAAGATTTTCAGAGGCCAGGTGGAAATGTCAGAAACTTCAGAGATGTACCAGTGAATCTCTGTTCAGAGATGTACCAGTGAATGCTATAATCATTTCCATCATTTACTGATAGAGGATGGCTTTTACTTTGCCATGCATGTAGAGGTTGAAAACAACCCCTGTGACTAGGGGTGTGCAAGGAAAAAACTTTCGGCTTTCTTGTTTCGGGATTACCCGAAACAAGATTCTCTACCGGCATTAGCCGAAAGCCGAAACAAGAATCTCTTTCGGGATTCGGGATTCGGCATTATTTCGGCATTCTTTCGGGATTCTTTCGGGTTTTTTTGCTGGGAAAATGCCTCCGTCTTTCAGGACGCCTGGAGGAGGCATTTTCCCACCAAATAAGCCCAAAATTGGTGGGGACCTTCCTCTAACCCTTCTCTAACACCCACCCAAGTTTCAGACAGATTGGACTTTGGGGGGCCATGTTATGGCCCCCCAAAGCAGGTCCCCCCATCCTCCCATAAAGGAGCATCTTCTTCATTATTTCCTATGGGGAAAAAATGAAGAAGCAGGCTTCCTTTGCCAGGGGTGGCATTTTGCATGCAAAATGCCCCCCAGCCCTCAGGGGCCCTTCTCCCACCCCTCCTCCCACCCCCCACCAAGGCTCAGCCTGCTCCCACTTGGGGGGGCCATTTCATGGCCTCCCCAAGTAGGTGCTCTAATCTCTACCACTGACAGCTGGGGGAGGCTTGTGTTGCCAGGGGTGGCATTTTGCATGCAAAATGCCCCCCAACCCTCTGGGGCCCTTCTCCCACCCCTCCTCCCACCCCCCACCAAGGCTCAGCCTGCTCCCACTTGGGGGGGCCATTTCATGGCCTCCCCAAGTAGGTGCTCTCAGCCCCTAAAGTCCACCCTTCACAGCCCCACACAAACCCAATTCCCCCCCAGCTGCCACACACAGACCCAAATCCCCCCAGTAGCCCCTCACAGACCCAAATCAACCCCCACCTGCCCCACACCCACCATAACCCCAGGAACAGGCTGGCCTGCCCTCCCCTTTTGGGAACCCCTAAACTCTCTTTCCCAGGGCAGTTCTGCACAGACAAGGGGTGCCACAATGGTGGCAGTGCCAAATCGTCCCTGGGAAAGAGCACCTGCCCTGGCACACAGACAACCACCCCCCTGACCCCCCCACCACCCGCAGAGAAGGCTGGCCAGCCTGCCCCATTGTTCCCTATGCTGGGAACCAACCTCCCATCAAAGAAGGGAACACAGACACACAATCATTAAGTTTAAAAAACCTTTATTTTCTCATTTTCAAATTACAAGTGGTCAACAAATCACAACATATTACACTTATTGTCCCTCATAGCACAACACAACACAATTAACTACACATCAGAGAATCTTAAACACAATTTTTTTTTTGAAATGGACAAACAGTAAAGTTTTGAACATTACAACAGGTCACATAGTGAGCGGGCACAACAGGGCATGGAAACAGAAGATGATCATAATAACTACCAGCCTAATACAACTCTCCCTCCATAACATGACTTAATGGGGGGGAACCACTGCAACAAAATCCCCCCCCCAACCCTCTGGGGCCCTTCTCCCACCCTTCCTCCCATCCCCCCACCAAGGCTCAGCCTGCTCCCACTTGGGGGGGCCATTTCATGGCCTCCCCAAGTGGGTGCTCTGCTCTCATCTCTACCACTGACAGCTGGGAGAGGCTTGTCTTGCCAGGGGTGGCATTTTGCATGCCAAATGCCACCCTCACCCTCAGGGGCCCTTCTCCCACCCTTCCCCCCACCCCCCACCACATGCATTCCTTGACAATCAAGAAATCTGGAGTTAAATATATGTGCATGTAAGTCCCTCAAAGACAGAAGCAATATGACCCATTTGATTTCCACAACCTCAGACACAATTAGGGATCCGTTTCCCCTTGGTGGGGGATCCCCCACTCTCACCTATCACCCCGAAGGGGGAAAGTCAGTGAATGAGCCTTCAAGGTACGCTCCAGGGGCTGCTGCCGTGATGTCACTGATGTCATCTGGCTGCCCTGAGAGTATGCCTGTGCTTTGCAGTGGGCTGATTTGGGCCCTGCAGGCCAAAGCAGGATCCCTTGTGGCCCAAATCTGCCTGCTGTGAATTGTGCGTGCTCCCCAGCCTTGTGTGATGATCACATCACTTCCTAGAACAGACATCATCATGCCAGAGCATTGCCATTAAATGATCATGCGTGTGTGAACAGACCCTAAGTATCCTGTAGGCTTCAGTGATGGTATAGTAATGTTTTCACTCACATTATAGAGAGAGAGAGAGAGAGAGAGAAGGGGGGGAGGCACTGAAGCTAGATTATTTCTTCTATTTTACTGTCCCCTTCCAAAGCCAGGGTGGCATTGGCACAATGCCCCCCTCCCCCCGGCCAGAGCCTTAGTACCAGTATGCATTGACAGGCCCATGCATCATAGTCCTTTTTGAGACCCAGCCAAGTTGTGTGCCTTTTGGAGAAAAATGTTCAAGTTGCTGGTGGGGGTATGAACAATTTTTAGATATCCACTGTAGTGCAATGGCTAGAGAGTTGGTCTAGAATCTGGCAGACTCTGATTCTGTGCCTTGTAGGCTTGATGGATGTTCTTGGCTCAGCCTAAGTAAACAATTGTGTTGTGTTTTCCAGAGGCAGTCTAGGTGATTTTGGGGCTCTGGACAAATGTTCTTGACGGGGCCCCAGAACCAGTGCCGCCCCACCACTGGCTCCTTGCCAAGGCCAAGCAATTTGGTAACCTAGGCCCCAGATAGAGTGGGCAGGAGTGCGTTGTTTCCTTCCTCCCCCCCCCCTCCACCCCCTCATACAACTAAGAAGGCCATCGGTGGAGTCACTCCAATGTGAGGCATGGAGCAGCTGTCTATTGTTAGCCTGGTTGTGATGAGGGTGAAACAAATCAAGGGAGAACAGCAATGTGTAAACCACTCTAGGTTCCCATGGGGGAGAAAACCGGGGCATAAGATAAACCTTTAATTTGGTGGGGAGGGGGTATATACATTTTATGTGTATGTGTCTGTATGTTTTATGCATTCAAATCACTTGTGGTGTACTTTAGAATTATATTGAGCTCCACAGTATCCCAAAAACCTTGTCCATGTATTGCAAACCGAAGTCAATCTACCACATCTAGGGTATTCTTCTTTTCCCTACTGCCTTCAATTTTTCTTAGCATTATTGTCTTTTCTAGTGAACCTTGTCTTCTCATGATGTGACATAAGCACTATCATCAATTGATATCTTCAAGGGAGAAAGCAGGCCTGATTTGGTCTGGACATGTCTTTTTCGGAGTCCATGGTACATGTAAATTGAAACTTTCTTCCCACTTCACAGTGTGAATGCTTTTTCCTCCTATGAGCTTTGTCTAAATTTTACTGTACTGATACTGCTCATTTGGCCAAAAGGCCTGCCCTTGATCAATGCCACATTAAATACTTCATAATAAAAATATGTTTTTAGAACCATTTAAAAGTGTCCTTAAGTGCCATACGCCGATTTAAAAAACCATAAGCAAAATGTTTGGGAACACAACCAGATATGTGAATGACTGAAATGCAGCCCAATCCCACTGCTACTTAAAATCCATTTTTGATGGAGGTCTGGATTGTCTTACATTGGTGTCATTGGGCTTGGAATCAGGAACCTGGAAGCGTTCCATGGGGGCTACAACTTTCATGCCAAGGCTAAGAGGGTGGGAACGGGATCTCTCTGGGGTGGCAAACTCTGGCCTTGGAAGTTACTGGCAATTTGGGGGTGGGACTTGTGCAAAGGAAAATCTGAGTAGGGATCTCCCCCAGAATCCATGGTCCGCATTTGCCCTCTAAAGAGATTGCCCTTGGAAGCAGCCAGTTTATCTGTAGGGAACTACTCTCTCTAACCTGAACTCAAGCCCAACCAGGAGTTTGGCAGCCCTAGGAAAATTTCTGAAAAAGATGGCAAAGGAGGGCCAGCAACTGATAGAGGCATGGAAGCCCACACCAGGACAGTAGCAGGGGCCTACTTGGGCAAAAGGGACGACCAGTGCTCTCATCCCCCATAGTCCACTCCTTACAGCCCCACACAAACCCAGTTCCCCCACCCCAGCTGCCACACACAGACCCAAATCCTCCACTCAGCCCCTCTCAGAACCAAAACCACCCTCAGCTGCCCCACACCGAGTACCCCAGGAACAGGCTGGCCAGCCTGCCCCATTGTTCCCTATGCTGGGAACCAACCTCCCATCAAAGAAGGGAACACAGACACACAATCATTAAGTTTAAAAAACCTTTATTTTCTCATTTTCAAATTACAAGTGGTCAACAAATCACAACATATTACACTTATTGTCCCTCATAGCACAACACAACACAATTAACTACACATCAGAGAATCTTAAACACAATTTTTTTTTTGAAATGGACAAACAGTAAAGTTTTGAACATTACAACAGGTTACATAGTGAGCGGGCACAACAGGGCATGGAAACAGAAGATGATCATAATAACTACCAGCCTAATACAACTCTCCCTCCATAAAACGACTTAATGGGGGGGAACCACTGCAACAGGGTCCAGCAGAACCTATGTCATTTCCTGTGGCTGTGCTTTCAGTTCAGACACACAAAGCTGAACTGGGCACTTCCAAGGCACTGGACAATGGTATTTCTGGAGCAGTTCTGCAGAGGTCTCCCCCCACCCCCACACCAGCCTCAGAATTTACCTGGGAACATCTGTGAGAGATCATCATTGGCCGGTGCCCATCCACCACTCTTCCCGCATCCCCCAACCATGCAAACCCAACATTAACATCAAATTTTTTTTTTTAAACATGAACATTCAATCAACTTTTAAAAAACATAATCACAACATTTTTTTTTGGGTTTTTTTCCTTTTTTTTACATGAACAGAACATCAACTTTTAAAAAACATAATCACAACATTTTTTTGGGTTTTTTTTCCTTTTTTTTACATGAACAGAACATCAACTTTTAAAAAACATAATCACAACATTTTTTTTTGGTTTTTTTTCCTTTTTTTACATGAACAGAACATCAACTTTCAAAAAACAGTACAACAATTCTTCTACAATTTTTTTTACAATGATTTCATCTGATAAAAACACCTAAGCAATCCCTATCTAACCTGTTTCTCCCTCCAGTAGCAATCCATGTTTCTGGGGCATTATTTTTCATAATAAATTTGGTCCCACAGGGTATGTCTCAGTGATGGGAGATGTTTTGAATACCCTGGGGGGGGGGCTTTCAAATTGCTGGGTGTTTTCCCTTTGCCACTGGTTCCTAACCACCCTCCCTCTACTGGCCGGTTTTAACTGTATATACAGGGTTTTATACAGGGGAGAGCGCGATTCCAAAGGATTGGACTCATAGAGGATGCAGGCCACAAGTTGGGCTCACCTCAGTCACTCTGGAAGTCCAGTCCTGAGAAATCGAAGAGGCGAGAGTTGACCTTCAGGAAGGTCAACTGCTCGACTCTCCATGGGAGAAGGCGAGTGCGATGTGGGCCGACAATGTCGCCCGCATGTGAAAAGACGCGCTCGCTCTCCACGCTCGTCGGAGGGCATGAGAGCAGCCGCTGCGCCTCGAGGGAGAGGTCCGGCCAGACCGACTCCTTCCTGGCCCAGTAGCTGAGCGGATCGGTGGAGAGCGACTCGCAGGGCTCCGCGAGGTAGTCCCTGACCATCGCCTCCGCCGGATCCTCTCTCACGGTCCTCACGACCCCAGAGGGGACGAGGGCCCACCGGAGCATCTCCATCTCCATCGGCACTCCGGTGGTGGCCTCGGGGGGGGCCTGCGCAGAGGGGGCGTCAGAGGGACCCGCACGGCAGGGCCCCTCTTGCGTCCCCCCTGTCGACAGGCGTCCCCTCTTGGCCTGCCTGCGCCTCACCCAAGAGCAGAGCCCGTCTCTGGCTTGGGTGAGGTTCCCGTCCCGCTCGGCGAAAGTGCCCTTTATGCGCGGGTCACACATGGTCGCCAACATGTATGACTCTTCCTTAGTGAGAGGAGTTAGCCTGGCAGCTATGCCCTGCTGCAGCCTTCTCACTAATGCGCGCACCGCTGGAACAAGGTCAGCACGGGGCGCGACCCGGTCTGCAAGGGTGGCCAGATTCCTCTGGAGCGTGTGCACCAGGGGAATGACCAGACCGAGGGTCGCCGTGTCTGACGAGACCGCCACAGTGAAGTCCTTGAAGGGCTTCAGGACCTCCACTGTCTGGGTGATGGTGAGCCAATCCTCCCGGTTGAACTCACCCACCTGACTCGCACCGCGGTGCTCGGAGAGCCACGCGTGGAGTGCGGCCTGCTGCTCCACCAAGCGCTCAAGCATGGCGCAGGTGGAGTTCCAGCGAGTGCTGACGTCAGTGATCAGAGCGTGCTCTGGCACACCTGTCCTGACCTGTGTCTGGCGCAGTTCGTGCGTGGCCTTCACGCTGCGCGAGAAGTGACCCGTGAGCCTCCGACATTTCTGGACAAGTAACTGGAGTTCACGGGTCCGGGTATCCACGGGTTCCTTCGAGGAGCCCAACCCCAGCGCATCTCTCACCACTAGGTGAAGCTTGTGAGCGGCACAGTAGACGCTCTCTCGGCTCACTAGATGCGCCGCTGCCCTCATGTTCTTGCCACCGTCCGTCACCATGCATCCCACGGTGGCGGGTCCCTGGCCTATCCACTCGTCCAACTGTCTCCTTAAGGTGGCAGCGATGTTCTCCGCCGTGTGGGACACGTCGAGCACCTCGGCGTGAAGCAAGGCCTTGCAGTAGCCGGCCTGGTGGTCTCGCATCCTTCCCTGTCTAGCTGTGCTAGGCACCTCCCCCCGGCCCCCACCCAGAACCGACTCGGGTTCCCACCAGTGAGCAGTAAGCGAGAGGTACGCTTGCTGCACACTTGGGCAGGTCCAGATGTCCGATGTGAAGTGCACAGTTCTCCCGGCAACCCGGGACAGCTGTGCCTTCACATGATCCCTGGCAGCCCTGTAAAACGAGGGCACCACCGATCTGCTCAACGATGTGCGAGCAGGGACGGCGTACCAGGGAAAGCAATCTTGGAGCAGCCCTGAGAAGCCGAAGTCTTCAACTACGGAATACGGTTGCCCATCCACTGCTATCATGTTGACGATGTGGCGCGTGATGCGCCTGCTCGCCCTCCGGATCCCCTCTCTGGGCACACTAGCGCCCTGCATACCAAGCATCTCCGGGAGAGAGGCTTGGCGTCCCTTTCCTGCAGGTACCCTTGGGGGGAGAGCACCAGAGGAGCCTGCCTCCTTCTGGCTAGCTGGCGGCCGTGCGGCGCCACTCGAACCCTCCTCCCGAAGAAGCACCGCCTGGTGGTGCCTCTTCATATGGTACCTCATCCCAGACGTGGAGAGATGCCACACATCTTTGCCACGGCTGACGCGCTGCCTACAATGCAGGCACAGGGCTGCTCGGGGATCCTCCGTTGTCTGGAAGTGCTTCCAGATTTCGGAGGAAAAGGGCATCCCATGCTTCCCAGGAGAAGCGCGTTCGGGACCACCCTGCGGCACCTCCTGTGAGGTGCTCTGGCCGGACACACCGTGTCCCACTCTCGGCCGGGCGGGTGGGGATGGACGAGGCTGAAGGGGCAGAGATGTGGGCTCTTCCACCACAGTCTCTGCCTCTTCCTCCCGCGTCCTCTCCTCCTGCACAGCCGCGAGAGGCCTGCTGCTGGCCTCAGAGGAAACTGGGGTGGACCGCCCCAGGGGGGGTCTCACGGGCAGTTCCTCCAACATCCTCCGGGTTCCTGGGGTGAGCGGGAGCGCAGGGAAAGTCATGTGCTCCGCGCCCATCCCAGGAGACACCACATGCTGCCCCTCCTCCAGCAGCTGGCTCGCAACCACTGGAGGAGGAGGAGCCTCAGCAGCAGGCCCCTGCCCAGTGCCAGCCCCTGCCTCACGCACCCGGGTTGGGGGTGGCCCTCCAGCAGCTGCCTCAGGAAAGAGAGTCTTGCGAACCCTCTTCCTGTCACCAGAAGCCAGGCTGGTGAACGGCAGCAGCGCAGGGGAGGGCCTCCTCCGCTCAGATGGAGGGGCTGCCGCAGCAGTCCCCCTCCCCCTCCCCTCCTCCCCTCTAGATTTCTCCCTAGCCTTTCCCCCGGGTCCCCTCTCTGCTTTCCTCTCTGACATACTTTCCCCTCCCAAATTCAACCCTAACTAATCAGAAAAGATTTAGAAAACAAAGGTCAACTTTGTTTTCAAGACCTAACTAACCTGCTATAAATCTGTGTTTCTAGTGGCTCTGTGACTTGGAGATGAACAATCAAGTGCCTTTTTAAGCAACCCTATTTATGTCAGGGAACCTGAGCCTGCCAATCAGCTGAATTCCTCTGGAATTGAGCTGGCCCTAAACCCCAATAACAGGTGACAAAGCCTTAAACACTCACACACTAGTATGCCCGGGCCGGCCTGGCACCACCACGTGTGCCAGAGATGGGCAGTGGAACCCTAGTTATGGGGGCACTAATGGGAAGCCTATTGACAGCTATTACAAATTTTTATATATATATATATATATATATATAGAATTCAAACCTAACACTCACTCACTAATGCTTTCCCTGCTGAGTCCCTATTTAGTTTTTTAAAAAAAACTAGGCTCGGTTTCCCTAATAATTATGTTGAGGGCAATTATCCACTGATCACCTACCAACTGGCCTACCTACCTAAGAGACACTATTTAGCGGGACCGATGTATCTGTGGTATGTCGGTGTGGGGTGTGGATGTGGTGTTTTGAAGATGAGCCTCCCCCCTCCCAAGCTAGCAAGAACCCACCCCCAAGGCCACCCAAATGTGAACCCGGACTCGCTCACACTAACACCAGTCCTGCAGTCCAGCGATGTTCAGGCGGTCTTGCAGCTGGTCCTCCTCTCCTCCACGATGCTGTCAAGAAAATTGGAAATGTTAGCAGAGTCAACACCACACGCCGCACACGCAACCCCAAAATTCAAGGCCCCGTTGCACAAGCCAAGTCAGCCCCCCCCCCTTAAAGGCTAGGGCCAACCAGCAGCAAAACAAAACACATCCACCCAGCAGAGCTTCTGGCCTGTGCAGGCCAGAAGCTGGCACACTCATTTTTTAGTCCTGTGAAACAGCAGTTCATGCCCACCCCACACTCAAACTTGAAAAATGAAACATGAAAGAAAGCAGGCACTGCGATCAATGCTGGCCCCCCTAACCCCCAAACAATATCCTCTTGCCCAACCAGAAAATGCCCCCCCCCCGGCCCAAGCCATAAAGACAGAGCCAAAGCATATGCTCGCAGGTAGGCACAGCAGCAGACATAAGCTCAAAAACCAAATTTAACAACAACCCTACCAGTCCACCAGTGCAGATGTCCAGCAATGTTGATCCTCCACGCAGAGATCTGCAGGCCGATGTCCACCAAGTGCAGTCCAGTCCAGAAGAGGTCCACCAACGATAAACAACCTGAATGTGAAGCAAAACAGTGAGTGCCAGGCCAGCAAACGGGAAGGGTTACCAAAGCCGGAGCAGCAGGCCTGTGTGTGGGCCGAAGGCTGGCACAGTTGATCAGGACGGAGCCTGTTGGGAATCCTTGCAAGCAGGGGACCAGACACAGAAACGCAAGCCACACCATTCCAGATTGTGGAGCACAACTGTGAGTGCCAGGCCAGCAACCAAAAAGGGTTACCTTGGCCAAAGCAGCATACCTGTGTGTGGCCCACAGGCTGGCACAGTTGATCAGGACGGAGCCTGTTGGGAATCCTTGCTAGCAGGGGACCAGACACAGAACAGCAAGCCACACCATTCCAGATTGTGAAGCACAACTGTGAGAGCCAGCCAGAAGAAAGGCTTCTGGCCTGTGTAGGCCCAAAGCTGGCACACTCTGGTTTTAATCTTAAAACAGTGGATCAAGCTTAAAGAAGGCAAGCACAACAACCAATGCTGAACCCCCCCCCCCACCATCAAAGATTGTCTGCCCAACCTGTCCCCCAGGCCATACCTGTGTGTGGCCCACAGGCTGGCACAGTTGATCAGGACGGAGCCTGTTGGGAATCCTTGCTAGCAGGGGACCAGACACAGAAAGGCAAGCCACACCATTCCAGATTGTGAAGCACAACTGTGAGAGCCAGCCAGAAGAAAGGCTTCTGGCCTGTGTAGGCCCAAAGCTGGCACACTCTGGTTTTAATCTTCAAACAGTGGATCAAGCTTAAAGAAGGCAAGCACAACAACCAATGCTGAACCCCCCCCCCCACCATCAAAGATTGTCTGCCCAACCTGTCCCCCAGGCCATACCTGTGTGTGGCCCACAGGCTGGCACAGTTGATCAGGACGGAGCCTGTTGGGAATCCTTGCTAGCAGGGGACCAGACACAGAAAGGCAAGCCACACCATTCCAGATTGTGAGGCACAACTGTGAGAGCCAGCCAGAAGAAAGGCTTCTGGCCTGTGTAGGCCCAAAGCTGGCACACTCTGGTTTTAATCTTCAAACAGTGGATCAAGCTTAAAGAAGGCAAGCACAACAACCAATGCTGAAACCCCCCCCCCCCCACCATCAAAGATTGTCTGCCCAACCTGTCCCCCAGGCCATACCTGTGTGTGGCCCACAGGCTGGCACAGTTGATCAGGACGGAGCCTGTTGGGAATCCTTGCAAGCAGGGGACCAGACACAGAAAGGCAAGCCACACCATTCCAGATTGTGAAGCACAACTGTGAGAGCCAGCCAGAAGAAAGGCTTCTGGCCTGTGTAGGCCCAAAGCTGGCACACTCTGGTTTTAATCTTCAAACAGTGGATCAAGCTTAAAGAAGGCAAGCACAACAACCAATGCTGAACCCCCCCCCCCCCCACCATCAAAGATTGTCTGCCCAACCTGTCCCCCAGGCCATACCTGTGTGTGGCCCACAGGCTGGCACAGTTGATCAGGACGGAGCCTGTTGGGAATCCTTGCTAGCAGGGGACCAGACACAGAAAGGCAAGCCACACCATTCCAGATTGTGAAGCACAACTGTGAGAGCCAGCCAGAAGAAAGGCTTCTGGCCTGTGTAGGCCCGAAGCTGGCACACTCTGGTTTTAATCTTCAAACAGTGGATCAAGCTTAAAGAAGGCAAGCACAACAACCAATGCTGAACCCCCCCCCCCCACCATCAAAGATTGTCTGCCCAACCTGTCCCCCAGGCCATACCTGTGTGTGGCCCACAGGCTGGCACAGTTGATCAGGACGGAGCCTGTTGGGAATCCTTGCTAGCAGGGGACCAGACACAGAAAGGCAAGCCACACCATTCCAGATTGTGAAGCACAACTGTGAGAGCCAGCCAGAAGAAAGGCTTCTGGCCTGTGTAGGCCCAAAGCTGGCACACTCTGGTTTTAATCTTCAAACAGTGGATCAAGCTTAAAGAAGGCAAGCACAACAACCAATGCTGAACCCCCCCCCCCACCATCAAAGATTGTCTGCCCAACCTGTCCCCCAGGCCATACCTGTGTGTGGCCCACAGGCTGGCACAGTTGATCAGGACGGAGACTGTTGGGAATCCTTGCTAGCAGGGGACCAGACACAGAAAGGCAAGCCACACCATTCCAGATTGTGAAGCACAACTGTGAGAGCCAGCCAGAAGAAAGGCTTCTGGCCTGTGTAGGCCCGAAGCTGGCACACTCTGGTTTTAATCTTCAAACAGTGGATCAAGCTTAAAGAAGGCAAGCACAACAACCAATGCTGAAACCCCCCCCCCACCATCAAACATTGTCTGCCCAACCTGTCCCCCAGGCCATACCTGTGTGTGGCCCACAGGCTGGCACAGTTGATCAGGACGGAGCCTGTTGGGAATCCTTGCTAGCAGGGGACCAGACACAGAAAGGCAAGCCACACCATTCCAGATTGTGAGGCACAACTGTGAGAGCCAGCCAGAAGAAAGGCTTCTGGCCTGTGTAGGCCCAAAGCTGGCACACTCTGGTTTTAATCTTCAAACAGTGGATCAAGCTTAAAGAAGGCAAGCACAACAACCAATGCTGAAACCCCCCCCCCCCACCATCAAACATTGTCTGCCCAACCTGTCCCCCAGGCCATACCTGTGTGTGGCCCACAGGCTGGCACAGTTGATCAGGACGGAGCCTGTTGGGAATCCTTGCAAGCAGGGGACCAGACACAGAAAGGCAAGCCACACCATTCCAGATTGTGAAGCACAACTGTGAGAGCCAGCCAGAAGAAAGGCTTCTGGCCTGTGTAGGCCCAAAGCTGGCACACTCTTGTTTTAATCTTAAAACAGTGGATCAAGCTTAAAGAAGGCAAGCACAACAACCAATGCTGAAACCCCCCCCCCCCACCATCAAACATTGTCTGCCCAACCTGTCCCCCAGGCCATACCTGTGTGTGGCCCACAGGCTGGCACAGTTGATCAGGACGGAGCCTGTTGGGAATCCTTGCAAGCAGGGGACCAGACACAGAAAAGCAAGCCACACCATTCCAGATTGTGGAGCACAACTGTGAGAGCCAGCCAGAAGAAAGGCTTCTGGCCTGTGTAGGCCCAAAGCTGGCACACTCTTGTTTTAATCTTAAAACAGTGGATCAAGCTTTAAGAAGGCAAGCACAACAACCAATGCTGAAACCCCCACCCCACCATCAAACATTGTCTGCCCAACCTGTCCCCCAGGCCATGCCAAGAATAAACTGCAACACCTTTTTGCAGAGGCAGGCCACAGCAGCACATTGCCCGGCATCAAAAAAATTTACAAAAATTTTAAAAAGGCCTACCAGGTGTCCTCTCAGGATGTCCAGCACAGTTGATCCTCCAGGCAGATGTCCTCCAGGCTCCAGGTGCAGTCTCTCTTCTTCTCCTCTCTCGGTCACAGCTCAGCAGCAGCAGCAACAGAAGTGTTCCAGACAGTCTTGCTCCAAATTTAAATCCCCTGCTGCAGCCTCAGCCAAAGATTTAAATCTATTGGCTGGCATGAGAATGCAGCAGTGGGATTGGTGACTCCTAAAGTCCCCAGTCCCCTGCCTTTCCCCACCCACACTCCAAGAGCCACCCTCCTCCTGCTCCCCCTCCCCTACCTGTTAGTTTTGGCGGGAATCTCTGCTGCTTTGCAAATGCAAAGTGCAATGCAATGCTTGCACCTTGCATTTGCAAGGCAAAGCAGGATTCCCTATCCTCCTTTGCAAGAGGGGTGGGGGGTGACAGAAGGAGTGAGTGATTCACTCCTTCTCCCCCCCTCCCCTCTTCTAAGAGCCTGCAGGAAGCCTTTGCTTCCAGCAGGATTTTGCTAGCCGCTTGCTAAGGCAAACGGCTAGCAAAATCAAAATGGCGATTCTCGAATGCCGAAAGAATGCCGAAAGAATCCCGAAACGTTTCGGGTTTTTCTTTCGGCAATCCCGAAACGTTTCGGCATTCCCCGAAACGTTTCGGGATTCTTGAAGAATGCCGAAACACTTTTGTTTCGGCATTCTTTCGGCATTCAGAATGCCGAAACGCACATCCCTACCTGTGACACAGTAATTCCTGATGTTCACAGCCACTTCTGCAAGGTAACGAAAAACACGAACATTGGATCAATTTCATCCTGATTTCCATCATTTACTAGTCGATACTAACATTTACAAGGGGACAAGCTGGGAAGCAGCCCTGAATTCTGAAGCAGGCATCAAACAGCTTCGTACTCAGCACAGAGAAGTAAAGGGGAGAGAAGTAGAATTCCTATAAATACTCTTTAAAATAAAAACAAGAACAGATACTTTACAAGTGAACAAGTGGACTTGTGCAAAGTTGGATCCCCCCCCCCGAGCTGCTTTTAGATGAGAGGACATACAGACATTTACAGTGCAATGGGCTTTCAGTGATTTCAATGGGCTTAGACTGGCATGACTCTTCTTAGGATTGCACTGCTAGGCTCTCTCTTGCCCTGCCCTCTGTGTCTCTGTTTTAGAGGTTATATGGCAAAGGCCTTATGCTCTGCTAGCCACTGGCTTTGGCTCCCCAACAGCCTAATCCGTGTTATTGAGGATACAAGCAATTCCTTTGCCTTTTTGCCAATGATAGCATGCAGCAGGCTAAGGTGGGTGGGGGAATTGGACAAGGCTGAGACCTGTAAATCTACCCCCCCCCCGTCCTTCTTTCTGTGGGAAGAAAGCACAGAATTTGCTCATCCCTATAGATGGGCTAACAGCTGATATCTAGAATGATTCCAGCAAAGGGTTGCTCAAGCCAATGAGCCAGCACAGAAAAGCTCTGCACAGAAAAGGCAATTAGGGTGGCATGGACATTACACACTCTGAAATAAATGCACACTAATGGAGCATGCATATGAGTGTGCTAGCCCCCACCTACATGTGATTGGCAGCTTAGGAGCATCAAGTTTACAGGTGTCGGAAGTGTACATGCATAGATTTCCTTCCCATGATCTTGAAGAGGAGAAAAAGCAGTGATCCCAAACATACGGATGGAGTCTGCTCATGCATACTTAGTATCTACATAGACTCCATGCTCCAAAGGTACAATCACATGTAGGCAGGGGATAGGGCCAGCATGCCCAAACCTGCCTCCTGTGCATTTATTCCCATGTTGTCAGGGGCCAGCTGAAGGGGACATAGCTCACCTGTCTTGAAATTACATGGGATGCCAATTCAAGATTCAGGTTATGACTTTTGCAATGAAATCCTACGCAGAGTAACTCCAGTCAAGTGGGCTTAGACTGGAATAACTCTTTAGGATTTCACTGTTAAATGGCGTAGGATCTCTGTATCACCTCCTATATATCCTTGTGTGCCAGCTATGGTCCTGGGATGCCAACTAGCCTGACTAGAGCCTGGAACTTCTCCACTTTGTGGAATGGGCTCTCTGAGAAGGAGGTGGGGGGTACCATCTTAAAAAAAATAAGGTGGTGCATCAAGCCACCTATTTGACAGGGCTTTTAATGGGGTATATTTTGGGGCAAGAGAGAGTTATTAGGGGTTTTATTTTGTCAGGTTTTAGATAGTGATATTTTAATCGTGATTTGAAAACTACCTGTGAGCTACAAGCCAAGGTGTGATATAAATATTTAAATAAATAAAGGTGTAGAAGGCATCTTCCAGGAGCTACTCTAATAAGCAAATTGATATATTTTGTGTAGTAGGGGAAAAGGTGCAGGAGGAACTAAGTTTCTTTGCTGGTGGGCATATGAGATTTAATGAGTGAAGTTGTTTCTTTAAAAGAAATAGATGAGAAAATCAGTCGGAGAAACAGAAAATTAAATGACTATTGTTTTTCTCCATCATGTCTCTCTTCTTTTTTGTTCTTTTCCTTCCCTCTTGTCATTTTCTCTCATTTTCTATTTCCTGTTCTCTATAATTTCCCTTTCCTCTTAAATAGAGGGGAGGGGAAATCTATGTTTATGAAATTAACTTTTAGATACAGCCATTGATTCCTCTTATTTCCCTTTTAAAAGAGGGGTTTCGCTTTCATTTCTCTCTGGAGAGAAATCAATGCACCCTTTTGAAACTTGCGTCCTTGCAGTTGTTTTATCTGACCCACCACAAGGAGGTGCACTAGCAGGAGGACAGGTTTGGGAAGACATTGCCTGACTCTAAGCATTTATAACGGTGGTTTGGGAGCCACATATGGGTCTCTGACATGCCCCCTGTGGCTCATCTGAGAATCATTCTCCAGCGTAGCACTCACCCTATGTTTCAGGGTGGTGGGATGTCTGGCAGCGATGGTGCTTGGCCATTGGTTCCTGCCTTGAAACAACTGCCACTGGAGCAACAGAAATGCTGCTAACTTCTCTCAGGTGCAGGACTCATGCTGGGGATAGAAGTAAATGTGGCTCTTTTGGCTGATAGTAACTGTGAATGTGGCTCTTCATGACCTGTGGAATAAGAAGTATCACCGATCTACAGTCATGTTTTGCAAACCCTCCCTTCCTGCCCCTCCTCTCCACAAATTTCTCTTTTATCAAAATGGAATTAATTAGACGCGAACTCCAAATTCCTAAGAAGAGGAACAGAAATGGATTGCTGGTTTTCAGGGACGCATTGGGTAAAGAGGCATTAAGAGAATTTCTCTTAACAATGCTTTTTTGGTTCTGATTTTTTTGGTTCTGAACTGAACTGAGCTGGCTGCTTGCACAATGGGAGGAAAAGCTCAGGCTAAACCTTTGGCTTAGAACCAAGCTACAAGTGACGCCTTACACAGGTTGGACACTTGTCAGCTTCCCTCAAGTTTTGATGGGAAATGTAGGCATCCTGGTTTTACAGCTTGGCTCTCCATTACAGCTGCAAGACCAGGATGCCTACATTTCCCATCAAAACTTGAGGGAAGCTGACAAGTGTCCAACCTGTGTCAGGTGTCACTTGTAGTTTGGCTCTTAGTGTTCTAGGTGGCTGACATCCCTGTCAGGCACTGATTTCCTGAGTCACTCTCTCCCCTCACACATACCATTCACTTCAGAAAACTGCAACCACAGACAGCTGCCCAGAAAAATGGTCAGATCTGACCTAGAGAGATCAGAATAAAAAGCCAGAGGAAATTTCATTTGAATTAGTTTCCTTTCCCAGGTAAATGAACAGACTGCATTCAAATTGGCTTTGGGTTGGTTACTTTTGAATGCACACCACTGCTTTATACACATTTGGGGCAGGCCTCCTTTTAAACAAACTAACCTGCCACCATCACATTGTGTTTCTGCCTGAGGCAATTACAGGGACACACTGGAACAATTTTGGTGTATGACTAATTATTTGTATCTATGCCTGAATTCTAAAATTCATTTTTTGATATGGTTCTTCAAGGTATTCGTTACACACACATTTTCCTCACTGACCTATTTTCTCTCTATTTGTCATCTATCTTTGGAAGTTTTTTTTAAAAAAAAACAAATCTTTTTGTGCTCTTCTTTTCATTAATGTGTTCAGAAGCTATAGCTAAATGTAGATAAACCATATTCAGGGATCAAACAAGCTTAAAGCTGCAGTGTAATATATTGTTAGAAATTCGTCTGTGTGTGAATTAGGAAATCGGTGCTCTGTTTTTGTTTTTTTTAATGGTGGAAAATGACTCATTTTCTTTTGACTAAACATATGATTGAGCCAAGATATGAACTGCAAACTCTAAATAGTATTAAATTAAGAAATGAGGGTTCATCTATGCCTACAATACACTGGGCTCATTCAGATGCCTTTCTTATCATGGGTTCTGATTCTCTGGGGGAGATCTATGCAGCTCATACAGCTTCAGATTTTTTTTTTTAAGTTCCCCTAATGCTACGGGATGAGCCCACAAAAAGTACCATAATATCAGTGTTCATTTAAATGGCATTCTACAATGCATCCTCACAATAGTTCTGCTTGTTGCAGTCTTTAGGATCTCAAGACTCCTATGCTGGCAGGCTTTGAAGACATACTAGTGCTGAATACTCTGGGAGCAATCTTAAGTAGATTTGTGTAGAAGTAAGTCCCATATTCTTCAATGGGATTTGCTCCCAGGAACGTGCACTTAGGATTGCAGCCTCTGTGCTAATATAACTCCACAGTGGCCTGGCATAAGGTTATGTTATGCAAAAGCAAACAGAAGATTATGAAATGGCATACAGGACAAAACAAACTCAAAACACATTGAAACATGTTCATTAAGACCGGTCCTTCTTTTCTCAAGGAACATTTGAAAAACGCTGTCAAAATATATTGCATTTTTAAAAAAATTTCGCAACTTTTGCATTTAATTTGTTGTGCAGAAAAATGCTTCTGATCGACTGTAGTGATAACCAACTTAACATGGTGGATTTGTTTTCAGAATTTGGCTGGTTTCAGATTCTTGGTTTTGTGAGACTTTACTTCTTCAGGTAGCCAGCTCAAGGTTGACTAAGCCTTCCATCCTTCCGAGGTTGGTAAAATGAGCACCCACTTTCCTGGGGGTAAAGTGCAGATTACTTGGGAAGGCGATGGCAAACCACCCCATAACAAAAAGTCTGCCAAGAAAACGTTGTGATGTGACATCCCCCCATGGGTCAGTAATGATTCGTGACTAGACATGGGCATGAACGGGAAAAAGATTCCAAACACCCTGTTCATTGTTCATTGTCATCCATGAACAACGAACAACGAACAGAACAGAACATGTCCCCTTAACGAACATGTTCAGTGTCCGTGTTCGTGGTCCTTTAAAGATCCCTTTAAACTATCAGCTGGCAGGGGGATTCCCCCTTGCTGCCTGCCAGCTCATAGTTTAAAGGGCCCTTTCCTGCAACGTGCAAGGGGCAGGGCCCTTTAAACACCCCACAACCCCCAGCCCCACCCTAGTGCTGCCGGGCTGCTTCCACCGGGTGCAACAGGGATGAAGAAAATCTCTTCATCCCTCTCGCACTTGGCATCAGCCAGCACCACGGGCTGCTTCTGCCCACTGTCAGAGGGACGAGGAGGCTCGCCTCATCCCTCTGACAGTGGGCAGAGCTGGTGCTGCTGCAGAGCCGCTTCTGCCCACTGTCAGAGGGATGAGGAGAGACTCCCCTGGTCCCTCTGACAGCGGGCAGAGCTGGTGCCACCGCAGGGACACTTCTGCCCGCTGATGCTGTCAGAGAGACGAGAAGAATCTCCTCGTCCCTCTGACAAGTGGGCAGAGCCAGCACCACTGTGGGGCCACTTCTGCCCACTGTCAGAGGGACAAGGAGAGACTCCCCTCGTCCCTCTGACAGTGGGCAGAGCCAGCGCTGTGGGGCTGCTCCTTCCCAGTGCTAGAGGGACAGAGAGATTCTCTCTGTCCCTCTCACTTTGGGAGAGCTGGCACTGCCCCTTTGCTGTCATTTTCTCTTCACAGTGGCAAAAACTGTACTGCCTGTTGGAAGCTACTTTGAGGGGTTACAAAACTGACCTTCCCAATGTCCAATACCCACCAAATTTGCAGGGGACATAGTCCTCACTGTCCTCTGAAGACCTCCCAAGTTTTAGAGAGATTGCAGCCCGGGAGAGGTATGATCCATGGGTTCCCACCCCCTTCGCTCTCTATTTCTCTTCTGAGTGGCAAAAACTGGACTGTCTGCTGGAAGCTGAAGGGTTAAAGCCAGAAGGAGTTCAGACAGAGTTCAGTCCTTGCTGTTGCCAGGGGAATTGATTGAAGGCGCCTGAGTGTCTTCCTGAACAGTGACCGAATGCAACGAACCAGGCTTGCAACGACCACCTGTTCGTTCGGAATGGGGACTCACGAACAGCCTGTTCATGAACAGACGAATGGGCTGTTCTTGGGTTTTTCCCATTAGTATTGCTGTTTGTGCCCATGTCTACTTGTGACTTCTTCAGTGAAGTTTCAGTAAGCTTTTTAAAAATCATATGCATCACGACAATTATGTTAGGTTGGATCCAATCAATGATTTTACTTTATCTACCCTATTTTCCTCCAGATTACAATTTCCATCCAATAAGCTTTGTCCATGCATGTCCTAAGGTCCCCAGCATGGGGTTTCTGGTGATAAAAGTGGACCTCTTTTTCACCAATGGAAAAGCTAGTTGGATCCAATCCATTATCACCTTGAATGTAAAGGTTATTGAGACATGGAGAGGGCAGGCAAAGAAAGGAATAAATATAACTTTTCTGTTTATTTTTAAAGCTTGTATGAGCACTGAAACTTGGGAGTCCAGTGGCAGAAGAATACAAATCAGATTCACTGAAGAAAGTTCAAACACTTACAAGAATGATAATTTTTGTCTTTGGCTTTAACCATTAAAAGTTTCTTTCTCAGCAGCCATAAGCACCTGCTGTACTCTCAGAGGCTGGACGACCTACTCTCAGGTTTGCTATATGATCGAATGTGAATTGTAAATATGTTATTTATGAATGTACGAATGTGTAATAATTTAGAAAATATATATTGAATGTAACAATTGTTTATAGGTACCTATCCTTGTAAAAATTATTTGTATCACTGAGATTTTGAAAACAATAAATATTCAGCTGTTTTCACACTGCTTACCAGCCATGGAACATTGTGCCGAGCTCCCAGAATGACAGTGTCTTCCTGGCGCAATTTTGCGCGAGAACGGCAGATCTCAGGCAGTGGTCAGGACAGTTCTCGCGCGAAATTCTGCCAGGAAAACACTGTCATTTTGGGAGCCCAGCACAATGTTCCGTGGCCAGTAAGCAGTGTGAAAATGGCCTTAATGAAGTTGTTGAAATCTGCAGGGGTAAGTGATATTTGCAGGGAAGAACTGGTAGGGGGGAGATTTGTGCTTTGCAGAAGCTCCCAGGCTGTTTTTTATTAATAGTTTGCTTCGGTGTATTTCTGATAAAGGATGTAAACTGAAAGATGGCTAGATGAGGAAATTTACAGGGGAAAGCAGTAGGTGCAGGATGAGTTAAGCACCCCATTCTTCTCACCTACTGATTTTCCCCTGCAATTGTCACCTCCTGTATCCATTAGCTTGGTGAATGTACGTTCATTTGAGAATGTGCATTTGCTGAGGTAACTAGCTTTTCCCTGAGTAAACTGGCAGAGGATGTGTACCAATAGAAGCATTAGCTAGTGTGCTTTTTTCACCCAGCCTGTGCTGAAAGACATTTATAATTTTCCAAAATATTAACATATTTTGCTACCAATAACAAAACTTTTGGACATAGTTTGAGGTTAAGAGGAAGATTCATTACCATAACAGTGGTCAGGACAGTTTTAGGGCCTCGCAGAAACAAAGAAATTCCCAGGTTCTCAGCCTTGTCCCTATTGTGACTAACCATATGGAATAAATAGAAAATAAAATAGAGAATCTACCTCCACTTTAAAAATGATGAGGTGGTGATGGTACAATAGACTTTAGTACAATAGATTCAGCACCTTTTATGATGGTCCCTGGCCCCAGGGAGACTTGACTGGCCTCGACAAGAGCCAGGGCCTTTTTGGTCCTGGCTCCAACCTGTTAGGACTCTCTGTCTATGGACACTCAGACCTGCCAAGATTTTCTATCCTTTTAGCAGACCTGTAAGACAGCGATGTTCTGCCAGGCATATGGTTGAGGCCATTCTGTGTCATCTGGTGAGCCTCCCTATTAGTCTCCTGTGGGGATAGGGGGCTTATTATCATCTTGCCCCCCATATGAATAAATCCAACTAGAAAGTTGCTCCCTCCTTCCCTCCCTTTCTCCCCTGTGCACTATCAGCAGGGGTGGATGTTATGGATATGGACCACCATCTTGGGAATTGTAAACTGTAAATTTTATGTTGTATTTATGATTGTTCTGATTTTATTGTGGTTTTAATTGCTTGATGTAACTCACCCTGAGCCCATTTACAGGGAGGGAGGGCTAGAAATGGAATAAATGGAAAATGGAAATATGATGTCACATTCCCAGGCTAAGCTTTCACAACCTAGGCTGCTTTCACATAGAGGATTTCCCCCATTTTAGTCATCCGACTCATGTGCTCCCCCCACCCCACCCCTAGCTTTCTACATGACTTTGTCCTCCAATTGTGCCCAAATCATGAGCAGCCTTTTTTTTTTACCCCACCTCAAACCCAAAGTTTCCTAGCAAGACATTTTGGGACAGATTTTTTTCTGATGTCTGAAAGGGAAGGCGCATCCTGCTTCCCCATGCATTTTCTCAGTTAACTGCCAGGTATGTCTGCCAGCAGCCAATCTGCGCTTAGCACTGCCTTCAAAATGGATACACTCAGCTCCAGCATTCTCCACTCCTTAGGCCTTTAACAGGAGGGCTTTTAAGAAAAACTGGGCCTCCAATCAGCTGCAAGCCTCAGCTTCGGGGCAGGCAGGGTTGCTGGGCTGGGGGGTCTGACCAGCAAGTTTATTTGCGGAGTTCTTTGTATGACAGTGAATAGTATGCACACTACTGACAGTGCGATTTTGAGCAGAGTTACACCCTTCTAAATCCATTGACGTCAGTAAGATTAGAAAGGTGTAACAATCTAGGATTGCATTGTAAAACACTTTACGGAGGGGATAAGTCTAACTTTTCAATTTCAGTTATGCGGAAATAATCAAGGCCATTTAAATCAAAATTATTTACCAGCAACATACAATATATCTAGTATACAATTTCTATAACGGAAGGATATCAGATCAGCAAGCCCAGCAATGAAGGGATGCCCTTGATTAATGAAGAGGGTAGCACAGTGGTACCTTAGTGGCACAGAGCAGCTACTGCCTGGCCTTGCTGGAAGGGATGTCTCATGTAATTAATGTGACTCTCACCCTTTTGCTTTTAACATGCCTCCTAATTAAGCTATTCAGACTCTTAACTTTCGCATCTGACCAGAACCGCTCCAAAATGATTTATTTCACAGTGATAAGTCAGAAGTGCCTCCCTAATCTATTTTTATACCTGCCAGCCCCCTCGGTATTCTTGGAGAAAGGAATAGATTCCGTTTACTTCTTTTATTTCTATTACTTCTTTCATTTCTACCTTTTTTTTAACTACAAAAGAGAAAATAACATGCATGGCTTGACATTATCTTGGAAGTTAGTACTCTAGTATGATAGGAATAAAGCCTGTTTCTCAAAAAAAAAAAGGTCTGGTTGTCCTTATTCTCCCCCCCCCCCCCCGTAGTTTGTTAACTTAGGATCAAGAAAGATGAGAAAGAGACAGAGACTCTTGTGGCATCCTTTACGACTAAATTTTGGCCATGTGAGGCCCTGATTGCGTTTATGCAGGAAGACGAAAAAGGATTTTAACCCTTCTATTCCCGCACAATTTTCCTTATTAGTCCCCCATGTCTAGCTATTATGAGGTGGGGAATTACTTTTTCCAAAACTAACTTTTTAGATACAGCCATTCAGTCTTCTTATTCTTTTTTTTCTTCTAAGAGCAGGATTTTTCTTTCATATCTCATTCATTTCTGTTTGAAGAGAAATCAAGGTGCTCTTTTGAAACTTCAGCCTTTGCCATTTTTTTATGTTATACTGTATACCTCAGAGTGGTGCTATAGCAGGAAGATAGGAAGGCTTAGAAAGAAGTTGCTTGCCTCTGAGCATCTTCAGAGTGAACTTCTGGAGAATCTTGCTTCCTGCCCCTCCTTTCTTTAAATTTCTGTTTGACCAAAACGAAATTGATTAAAAATTGACTCCAAATTCCTAAAAAGAAAAGAATTGTTGGATTTCAGGGAGAAACTAGGTAAAGAGGAATTAAGAGAAATTCTCTTAACAACCTTACTCCCAAGCCTCTATTAACCTAGTAATAAAAAGGCAAGTAACTGCCTTTTTCCTCTTTCAAGGGTAATAGGAGATGGGGGGGGGGAGGGTGTCAAGGGGTGTTAGAGTTGTAACCAGGTAGGCTGGAAGGATTAATAGTCACCTCTTTTTCTTTCTAGCATGGCCTGATCCAGACTGGAATCATAAACCTGTGACATTTACTTCTTTAAAATATTGGCAACATTAGATTCAAATCCTTTCTCCAATAAACTCAGGGAATCATTTGAGTCTCAAAATAATCCTATGAGGTAAATTCTAGAAGGGCAGCCATATTAGTATTCTGAAGTCAGCCCAGAAAAACACTTGTGTGGCACCTTAAAGATAACCCATTTATTGTAGCATAAGCTTTCATGAGCCAAAGTCTTCCTTCATTAAATGCATGAAGTGTTGCATTCTGTTGGCTGCGAAAATGACAGTTCTCGATAATCCTAGCAGAAAATAATGGTGGAGAACTTTTGGAAGAGTAATCTGTTAAAAAGGCAGGCAACGGTCAAAGCCTATCATCTGTTTAAAGGGCCATTTCCAACCCTCTGGCCAATTATTACTCTGCCTATTCAAAGTTGTAGGGTTTCTGGGAGGAGGGGCTGGCAGAGAAGTCTAGGCACCTCTCTTTGTGCGCACATGCTCACAATTGTGAGCACTTTTAGGATTTTGATGGGGGTGTTCACAAAAATGTGAGCCATTTCAGGCAAAACACCTTAACACTTGCTTCACATTATGAAAAACACTGTCTTACACCTCAGCTACACAAGACACTCACCACAAGATTAGCATCAACACGGTGATTCCCTTCATTTGTTTATTTAGCAGCACTCCCCATGTGAATCATGGCCATCTCATGCTGATGGCCACATGCCTTCCTAATGCGATCAAGATTTGTGAGCGGAGAACCAACAAACAACATAGCTTGGCAATGGAAAGCCAATTCCCATGGCAAACATAAAAGCCTTTGGATTGGCCCACTGTTCCTTGTTTCCTTATGGCCCAGCACCTGAGGAAGCCCCTGGTTATTTTGCCAATGCCGCGTACTCCCTCAGCGCAGGTGTGCCAAACTCTAAATTGCAACTGGCTGGCGAATTTCAACAAGTCACGGTAATTACACAGCTGTTTCCCAATTGTCTTTAAGTGGTTTCCAACTGCCAAGAAGCCCCGCCCACTTGTGCTCCTGCCTAAATGAATAGGACGTGTATATTGTGATTATGAGGTGGCATATGAATCTCCCAAGCCATGAAAAAGCAATTCCTAATTGTTAGCTGGACTGTGCTGTGCTTGTTGAAAATAATTAGAGTGCTACAGCTTCAGCAGGCCAGGGTTGTTTTTTTTAAAAAAAACCCTCCTCAGTACAGATTTTTATCAGTAACTATCGGCTTCCTGCTCATTTCTGACACTGTCACTATGCCAGGCTGGGAAACATGGAGGGAGGAGGATAGGTGGGAAGGGAAGAAAAGTATTATCTGTAATGCACACGAATAATGCAGCCCTAAAGGAGCCAAGCACAGGAACCAGACCCGACATAGGAGACAGACAGAAACAATTCGCTACATAGATTCAAAGCCAAATTCATCTGGGGGAAAGATGACTGAACACATGGGGGGGGGGAATCCTCCCCCATTCTTCTCCCTTTTTTCCAAAAGGGATAGCTGAAATCTTTCTTAATTACTGCTTATTTCAATGACAGAATTGTAATTTATCATTTAGTTGTAATTTGACATATGTTCACACCTTTGCCATTTCCAATTTCCTCCTTCATTCTAATTGTCTGCTTCACTCGCCTGTCATGCACTCCTCTTGGGATTAATTCGAGCTGTCTGTCTGCGCCACGCTACCAGCACACTCGGGGCTGCTGAGAGCGTGACAGCGCCAATGTGCCCACCGTTTATCTAAGGCATTACTCAACCATCACGCTCCTGCGGCTTCTCCCTTGCCACCCTTCTCCACTGCCACATTGTTTATTGTTTATTCCAATTTTTTTTATATATTGGTGACTTTTCAATGTTTTATTAGGCTCTAATTACGCTCTTAGCTGTCAGCTGGAAAAAAAGGAGAGAAAACGATGGCATTAATTACTGGGAGGAGGCCACTCAAAGAGGCAATAAATAGACCAGTAGATGTCTCTCTCTGTCTCTTGCTTCCTCGTCTGATTTAAATATGCTTTCCACATTTTTCTTCACAGCTGCTTGAACCCCTTTCTCTCTGTGTGTCTCACTATTCCAGTGTTTTCCACTGCAGCACACCTAAGAACTTTTCTCTTTGGTTCTTGGCTACAGGATATTTGATATCTTCCATATGCAAACAAACCTTTTATTATGAGAACTACTTTCCATTAAATTGTGGCCAACTTAATTCCAAGACTGCTGGTCTTAACAGGATCCATGATGATGATGATGATGATGATGATGATGATTGATGATGATGAAGGAAGAGTATTATAATTGGGGACATCTTCCAAACTACACACTAAATATGGATCTAGCATGTATCAGGGTGACTGTTATGATGAGGTAGTCCCAGTCTATTACTTTCCCCATAGTTTCTACTTAGCCTGCTGACTCTCTGCAGCTAATACTTTCCTTCCATCACCTACCATCACACCACACCTCACAATTTTGTATTTCCAGGGAGTCACTTGCTTTGTTTTCAGATTTATCATCCACTTGTAGGGATAAAAATGGTTATTGCTTCCACAAAGCTTGCGAAATATGTAGCATTCTAACTTCTGCCAAGCAATTGTCAGGGTTCTCATGTTAGTCTCAATATGCACAAAATGAAAAACTGAAATTCCAACTGAAGTTATTGTCTTATTTTATCCTGCTTTTCTCATAAGGAGTTCATAAAAGTATACATATTTATCCATCCCATATTGTTAGTGGCAATAAGTTAGAGTGATCCAAGGTCACCTTAAAGGTCCTCAGGGATGGGTCTAACCACTTTGCTCATCTATGCTATGTTACACAGCTCACCTTCGTTATATATTCTAGACTTACGGCAAAACCCCCAAACAGGGGGTTAAAACTGGCAGAGTGGCAACACAACGTGTAAACAAAAGAACACAAGAAGAACATTCCTGTATCAGACCAAAAGTTCACATGTCTAGTATTCTGATATGAATAAAAGAGCAGCTTTCCTGGTTCAGACTGAAGTTCCATGTAATCCAGAATCCTGTTTCTCACAGTGGTAAACCTGGAAAGCCTACAAGCGGGACATGAAGGCCAAGGGCTCCCATTGTTGTTGAGCCCCAGAAACTGGTATTTTGAGACTTAACAGCCTTATGCTTCTAGAAAGCAGTGCAAAAAGGCAACAGCCCTCTCCTACATTGCCTCTGAACACTGTATCATGACTATGACAGACTTCTCCTCCATGAATTTACCTAATCTTTTTAAGAATTCCTCTCATGGTACCCCAATATTAATATTCTGCCATTCAAACACTCTCCAGGTGCTAGCAAAGGTAGTAGTCAAAAATCACCCTTCTGTCCAAATTATAGTTTGATCACAAATTGTGAACAATAGCGCCCTCAAATACTTAGAAATTATCTATTTTTTGGAATGGTCAAAATTGGTCCAATTTATTTTGGAAACATTTTGCATGTGTGCATTCTCACACAGTTACCTGGGAACTGTCATTTGCTCCAGTAAGTACTGCACATGCGCCAATGTGATGGGTACCACTGATTGATGAATACTGCCAACTGTGCAGGTGCAAAAGAATATTCTCCTATTGCCAGCTGGGAACTGTTTTTCAATTTAATAAGATCTGAGTATGCATCAAGATGATGAATGCCTCCAACTGATGAGTGCTGCCAACTGCACAGATGCAAAAGGAGCACCAACACTCAAAAAAGGAGCTGATCTAAATGACGCACAACCTGCCCATGATGAACTGGTGATGACATAAGCAAGCAAGCTGATGAATTGTGGCACTGCATCAAGCAGAATGCTACCACAATGCAGCTCCAAAATGTTCTGAAAAAATACTTATTTTAAAGAGTAAGAAAAAAATCAATGGATTCAGAGTTGCTTGACTAGATAGGAAATGGGCTGTGCGAACAACATAAATTCAGTTTATGGAAGCATTTGCAAAACCTAAATTATATCTAATTTAAACTTAGATCTTCTACAATGCAACACATGTCCAGTAGTATTGAGTTATGGCTGATAAGGGTGTTTAAAATTTTTAGAATCCACAATGTGTTAGGTCCTTCGCAAAATACTGACCTCATCATTTTCCTCAAGCCAAACTACAGTCAATGGACATGTTGCATAAATAAAAAAATATGGATTTAGGGATCATGGTAGATGAGAAACAATGGGTTTTGACTCCTTCTAATGAAGAAATGGAGGGAACTCCAAAACTCAACCTGAAATAAACTGTAGATGCTACAAAGATCAAGCTATAACTATTAAAATGTATTCAAAATAAATATTTATTATACAGTGCACACAATAATAACATTAAAAACATTTGATTTCAATTACAGATTGATGATCCACACATCCAGAAATATTGGAAACTTAATACCAGATTATAACCCCAATTAAGAGTTTTGTGTGAGTGCAGTTACCATGTGAAGGGATCCATGGCCTGCTGTAATAGTTTACACCACACCACACAATATATGAGATAATAACATCAGAGCAGAATTGATACATATTGGTTTCTAGATTTATCAGTTGGTTTTTCGTAAAAGTGTGTATTGTTGACCACTGAAGAAGGCCCTTGGGCCGAAACACATATGGTCTTGTGTTGGTCATTTAATACGTTTATCAACTGTATTTGGAAAATGTTACAGCTTATCTAAAGCTTGCTCTGATTTCTTATGTCGCCTGACATTCTGGCCCTATGTTTTTAATTTTATTATTGTATACATTATATAATAAATATTTATTTTGAATATATTTTAATTGTTACAGCTTGATTTTTGACTCCCCCCATCATTTGAGCTTTGTGGTCAGCATTACTATGATGAGCCTCCCTTCTTTGACTTAAACAACTTAAATGGCACTAGAGGCATTTTTAAATTTAAAAATAACAAAATATTTTATTTAGCATAGATGGGAAAAGTCAGGTGAAATCAGGGTTGAAAATTTCTGAGGTAACTCAATATAGATAAGGTAAGATCAGTACATGCACAGACTGATGGTCTAATGTTTCAGACTACTGAGAGTTTCTTAAGCTCTTCACAGTTACTTATATCTTTATGTTGAGAAGCTTTAGTTACAGTGTTTTCCCAAACACTAGAGTACACTTTCTTTGAGTATTCTCTTCCTTTTTTTGATTTCCAGAAGGCTGGTACCCTCTTTCCAGTTCCCAAACCCCTTCTCTTGAAACAACAGCATTCGTCTTGAGTTTCTAACTGACTCTTAAGGTCTCCAAAGGCAGTTTCTAACCACACCAGGCCAGAGATCTCTTCACTCTTCAGAGATTACTCCCTGTTTGACTGGGTAGGGAAATCCTCCTCTCACTAGAAGATCTATCCCCTTTCTTTGGCCCAAATGGGAGTCTGTGCCTACTTTCCAGCTGCACACATCCAGGATATGACAGAAAGGTAGGAAGACTTATCAAACCCATAGATTATTATCCCTTCCTCCTGATGCATGTGGGAACAAATGATATTACCCGACACAGTCCAGAATGCATTAAAAGAGACTATGTGGCTCTGGGTAAAAAGGTTAAGGACCCAGGAGCACAGGTTGTATTTTCATCAGTTCTTCCTGTCATAGGCCATGGTTTAGGAAGGGAAAGAAGAATGCTGCAAATAAATGACTGTCTACATAGAAGTTGTCATCAGGAGTAGTTTGGTTTTTTGGACCATGGCTTATGCTTTTGGGATGAAGCTCTTCTGTCGAGAGATGGTTCGCACCTCACAAGGGCAGAAAAAAATGTGTTTGGTAAAAGCCTTACAAACCTGATAAGGAGGGCTTTAAACTAAATTCTATGGGAGAGAGAGACAAAAATTCAACACCTATAACTGGAGAAGGGAACACTGAAGACCTGCAGGGAGTGGAACATATGCTAGGAAACATTAACTCGCAGGTAAGCACAGAAACAAAAACCTCAGAGCATATAACTTATGGCTTCTGATGTCTCTACACTAATGCGAAGAGTATGAGAAACAAGCAGGAGGAACTTGAAGTCCTAATAAAGGAAAAGGGACATAATAGGCATTACTGAAACGTGGTGGAATGACACTCACAATTGGAATACAACTTGTTCAAAAGAGATAGACAAGTAAGGAGGGGGAGGAGTAACATTATACGTAAAAGATTATATACTTGTGAGGAAATACATGTATGTGAGCACGGAAATTCAGTTGAGAGTAGAGATGGGCACGAACAGAAAAAAAAAGAACATAATGTTCATTGTTTGTTGCCATCCATGAACAGGGACTCACAAACAACCACGAACATGGCCCTGTTCACAAACATGTTCATGGTTGGCTGTTTGTGGGGTCCAGCAAGCTCTCCTCCAGCCATAATCGAAGTTTGGTCAATATCCCTACTGCACCACTCCCAGAAACCTGACCTGAGCAGGCAGCAGGAAAGGTACCAATAATAAATAATAGCTTGGCCCAGAGCCTGGCAGCAGCCCTGGAACTTGAAGGGGTAAATCCCTATCCCACCACACACAAAGAAAATTCAAGCTCCAATGCACTCTTTCTATCAAAATGCCAACAGCAGCTGTCTCTCCCTGTCTGCAAAGTCAGAGCTGGGAGCCCCCTCCCCCCTGGTTTTTTCTCCCTTGTTGTAACAAATTTGGAGCTCCAACCTTGAAAGGAAGACCTGCCTATCAAGCTAAATTGGGCTTAGATTGGGGCTTCCAGGGCAACAGCAGGAGTTCAGACAGAGTTCAGACAATCCCTGCCTAAGTTGCCAAGGGAATTGATTGCAGGTGCCAGACTGTCTGGCTTGACAAACAGCAATGAACAGCAACGAATGAGGCTTGCAATGACCACCTGTTAGTTTAGAATGGGGCCTCACGAACAACTTGTTCTCGAACAACAGATTGTGCTGTTTGTGGCTTTTTTTTGTTTGTATTGCTGTTTGTGCCCATCTTGAGTTGAGTCTCTGGGTAAAAATAAAAGGAATAAAAATAATAGTGATACTATGGGGGTCTGCTATAGACCACCAAGCCAAGAAGAGGACTTGGATGAGAAACTCCTAGAACAAATTACAAAGGGTCATGGGAGATTTCAATTACCCAGATATCTGTTGGAAGTCTAACTCATTGCAGGGACAGGGAACTGAAATTGTAACAAGTCATAAAGAGAGGGCAGAACTGCTCAATTCCTACTTTTCCTCAGACTTTTCCAACAAGAGAAATGGTGTTCAACATGGCAATAATAGAACACATGATGGGAGAAGGGAGCTACAGCCTAGGATCAGCATAGAGATAGTACGTAAACACCTGTTTAAACACCATGACCTGCCCAGATCATGGGAAGTGATGGTATAGCTCTACTCTGCTCTGGTTAGACTTCACCTAGAGTATTGTGTTCAGTTTGGGGCACCACAATTTAAGAAGGATATAGACAAGCTGGAATGTGTCCAGAGGAGGACAACAAAGATGGCGAGGGGTCTGGAGACCAAGTCCTATGAGAAAAGGTTGAAGGCGCTCAGAATGTTTAACCTGGAGGAGACGACTGAGAGGTGATATGACAACCATCTTCAAGTACTGGAAGGGCTGTCATATAGAGGATGGTGCAGTTATTTTCCGCTGCCCCATAAGGTCGGACCAGAACCAACAGCTTGAAATTAAATCAAAAGAGCTTTCAGCTAAACATTTGGAAGAACTTCCTGACAGTTAGAGCGGTCCCTCAATGGAACAGGCTTCCTCAGGAGGTGGTGAGCTCTCCTTCTTTGGAGGTTTTTAAGCAGAGGCTAGATGGCCATCTGACAGCAATCCTGATTCTGTGAGCTTGGGCAGATCATGAGGGAGAAGGCAGAATGAGTTACATCAGTGCTTAGTTCTCATGGCCTTCTTACATGCCCAGGGTAATGCCAATCACCACCTTACGGTCAGGTAGCAATTTTCCACAGGCCACTTTTGCTAGGGATCCTGGAGGTGTTTTGCCATCTTCTGGGCATGGGGTGTGTGTGTGGGGGGGGGGGGGGTGTCACTGGGGCAGTCAGAGGGTAGTTGTGAATTTCCTGCATTGTGCAGGGGATTGGACTAAATGACCCTAGAGGTCCCTTCCAAGTCTATGAATCTATGATTCCCAAACTTCTTGGCCAACTTTCCCCCAGTTTGCCTGTCTGGGTTAAACAGACAGGCTGAATTTCAAAATTATCTGTACTCGACTCCTCTCAACTAGGGCTGAAATCAGACTTTCCTCTCCGTAGCATCCAATTCAGAAGTCTTTCTCTGTTCAGCTGATGCTACCCAATCAGACTCCTTGGAGTAGGCTGTCACTCAAGGCTCTCTGATCCTGTGAAGAATTAACCCTTCACAATCCTTCAGTTGTTTGACCAGCACTTCTAAGCTTTTAAAAAGTGCAGTCCGTCACACCTATTTCTGTAATCCTAAAGACAAGAAATCTAACAATTTGAAAATAATGAGATTTGACATTCATTGAATTATAATATGCTGGGTGGAGTTCAGGCTACCCACCATTGAATTAGATCATGTTACTCACACCTCTTCTCCATTGGAATATGATCCATTTCTGTAATTAACATAAAGAGGACCCAATTTTCAGCATTTGAGCCTTCATTTAAAAAGGATCTTAGGTGTTGAGAAAGATTTTTCTCTGCCTGAGATCCTAAAGCGCAACTGCTGTTCAGAACAAAAAGTACCAATCTATTCAAGGAGCTAAGTCAGTGCATGGATTCTTCCTATGTTCATGAGATTTATTAGAGAAACCAATGTGAGATACTCACGAAACACAGAACAGAGGTAACAATAGCCCATGGCAAAGCCTGATGTTGATGAACAACAGAGGTTGCAGAAGATAACAAGAAGATAATAGAGAATGAGTCACATGAGGTGTAACGGTTCAGACAATTGTGATCATTCAGAGATATCTTTTTTTAAAAAAAATATTGAAACTTTATAATGCTCAATTCAGAGATGTCTTTGAGTATAAATGCTCAATAAATCCATTGGGACTATTCACGGATAGTATGCTTCTGAAATGCTACCTGTAGAACTCTTGACTCACTTTATGTCTGCTGGCACTGGAACAATGTTGATATTATATGTAATACAGTATATGACGGCCTTCTGTAATCAAAACACCCACCTACACAGTAGGAAAGAAAATTAATGAGTACACCACTACAGCAGAAGTTTGATTTTTTTAAAATAGACTCAAGGTAATTGTGATAGACATATTAATGCAGGGCAGCCCTCTCTAAAACAAAGTAAATATCTCTGGGATATTATGAATATAGTACTTAATAGAGGAGGTTCTCTTTAAAACTTAAAGTCACAGCAAAAGCTTAAAGTCACAGCAAAAGCATCACTTAAAGTCACAGCAAAACTTAAAGTCACAGCAAAAGCATCACTTGGGCGACAAGAGGTTTGTGCCATTAGTTTTAAAAGGAGGAATACTTACAAACATGATATTTTAAAAATGCCTAGGAATAGGTAAGGTCAAGCTGGATGAGTAAGTTTTCCAAGATTGTAGGTTCTTGTGCTGTGATCTGACTGCTTCATTGCTCTGTTCTGGATCAGCCATCAGTACTCGTGTGCTATGGCACAGTTAAAGGATGTAGGATCATTCAGGATAAAATTTCAATATCTGTTATAGAGTTTTGCAAGGTCAACCTATGCGTTCACTTGGTAAGATAGTATTTTAGCTCTCTCTCTCTCTTTACCAAATACTTATAATTATATTATTGTTTACAGTTTTTTCTTTATATGCATGTGGGCACATTCATGAATATAGATATATATGTTTCATGTATTAGGTGAAGTAGTCTGTATGCAACAAAATCTGAAGCCCCAGTAAATCCATTTGTCTTGAAGATGCAACAACTCGGAGGTGACTGTCTTCTGTAGTCAGTTAGGAGAATGATTGAATAGAATGTGGTCTTCGTTGTGTCCTCCAGGAGTGTGACTACAAGTGACTTTCTTCACGTGGAGAACACTAGATTTTTCTCGCAAGGTTACCTGAGAAGTGGAGTCCGAGTGGTCCTTCCCCTCTCTGTTAGAATCGCTGCCTGAAGAGCCACAAGAGAGGCTTCGTTTGGGGGCGGGCAGCTGCTACTTTCTCCCAGGGCATCCTGCAGGCTGCCTGCTCCCGGGGAGCTGCTCTGGAAGCGGCAGCATCGGTGAAGCTTCAGCTGCAGCGACAGTGGAAGGATCTGCTGCAGATTCTTGTGCTGTTGCTGCGGCTGAAGCTTCACCGACGCTGCTGCTTCCAGAAGAGCTCCCTGGGAGCAGGCAGCCTGCAGGATGCCCTGGGAGAAAGTAGCAGCTGCCCACCCTCAAATGAAGCCCTCTTGTGGCTCTTCAGGCAGCGATTCTAACAGAGAGGGGAAGGACCACTTGGACTTCACTTCCCAGGTAACCTTGCGAGAAAAATCTAATGTTCTCCACATGAAGAAAGTCACTTGTAGCTTTGCTCCAAGAGAGTTGATTTGGACTGAGACAAAATGGTATAAGCAGATAACACTCTCTTATCCTAACAGGTCTGCTTTGCAATAATGGCATGGGCATCACTCTTGAAGGAGAAGCAGAGGTTTCCTCTTTTTTGTGTGCTTTGAAGAACAGAGAAGGATGAGAGAAAAGAATAGGACACATACATGGTGTACAACAGAGGGGTGATAGTTAAAGAAAACTCAATGAAAGGGGAGGAGAGTGTGGATTGAGGAATTGAGAAAGATGTTTATCTTTTTGGAAATGGATGGCAGAATAGGGCGGAGTTAGGACTGACTTCCTTTTGTTAAAAAGAGAATTTTATTACCCAATGGGGGTAAATATCGTCTACATCCTCCTTAACATACATACAGAATGTTTTCCTCTCCTGTTCACTTTCCCATCTTAAAGAACAACAAATAATCTAGGGGCTTGACTTTCCTGAATTTCTAGGGTAAAATACCAGTAAAACCAACAAGCATAAAATTAAAAACTAAACGAAATGACCTTTCTGCCTTCCTTTTTATATCATCATGAAGCTCAAAAGAACATGAAGTGTTTTTTTTAAGTCACCTTTACTTTTTTCTTTCTTTTGTGAACAGGATGATTCTTCTGCTTTCTATTGTGCATGTTAAGCTTACAGAGTCTAAAGATGGATATATCCCGATAATATTAATGTTATTTCCACATGGGAGCTCAGATTCACAAGGGTGTGGATGACTGAAGGTCAGGAATAACTAAACATGTGAAGTGTGTGGAGGGGGTGGGGTGGGGAATATGAAAGACAGTGATCAGAGTAATGGTCCAAAATTATTGGACTGGTGGTGATTAATCTGAGTTGGCACACAGTCTCAACAACGGGGGCTCTTGTTTTACGGCAAGGCATCCATGTCTGTCTGTCTCAGAGCTCATTTGTTCTTCATGAGAAATTTAATTTCCTCTGGAGTCAGGCTTGGCTTGACTGCAGAAGCAACCCAAGCAATTGCTCAGGACAGTAATATTGTAAAGCCTCAGCGAACGTGTGCGCCATCCACCTTGGAGTGTGACAAACATTTGTGTGCAAATTTGGGCACCTCGTGTGTCATTGCCAGCAACTCTGAAGGGCACCCTTTTTCATTTTTCAAGGCATCGTCTTAGGCAAGTGAAATGTCTTGGATCAGCCCTGCCAAGGTCATCTGTTGCTGATGCTTCAGCATTCTCACTCAGGCATGTCACAACATAAAGCACTATCGGAAAGGATAAGGATGCCGACAGCAGCCAAGCTGCTGAACAAGGAAGACTGAGAGGACAACATTCTGGGAGCTCCAGTCAGTCAGTATAAAGGCCCCACAGAGACAGGAAAATGACGTTATTTGCTTTCATATGATGTTTGTGTTGGATCTAAACGGGGTCATGGGGGAGCCTGAAAGGCATCTGTGATGGTCTGCACATTTAAAGAAAGCCTGGAAAGCCTGAACACACATTTGCAGGACTGTTAAGAGTTAATTCCTCTTAGACTCAAAGAGATTTCAGTGGCAGGCTAGTCCTAGACATCAGATTGGGTAGCTGAGCTGAGAGAGGTGGGGTTTGAATCCTGGCAGAAAGAGAGAGATGGAGTCCTCAGGGAAAACAGTTTTCAACACCGGCAGGAGAACTGGGGAAGTTGGCAGGAGGTTTGAATAAGTGCAGACTCCCAAACAGGCCCAAAAGAAAGGGAGAGGAGATTGTCCCCTCCCAGTTGAAACAGGGAGACATTTCTAGAGAGAGGGGAAATCCCTGGTCAAGTGTGGTGGATAACTGCCTGAGGAGACTTCCAGATTCCGTTGAGGACTGAAGGACAGCACTAGTGTGTGCAGAGAGGGGGCTTGGGGAACTAGAAAGCGGGTGCCAGCCTTCCTAACCCCAGAAATGAAGGAGAATACTAAAAAGGACGTATGCTCAAGTGCTTGGGGGAAGAAACAAGGGAAACAAAGCCTAACAACAGAAGCCTTAAGTAACAGTGAAGAGCCTAAAAACTGAAGTCTGTGCTGGTTCTGAATGTTACCTCAGTGATCTAGATGTTTATATAATGAATTTTACCTCAAAAAGCTTCAACTCCTGACTTCACCTAACCTATCTCCTCAAATGTAAATAAACTAACTGGTTATTTTTGAAGTTTTAAAAATGCCTCTGGTGCCATTTCTGTGATTTAAGGATGAGGGAGTGTCGTAACACCTTTCTAGGATCCATGATGGCTCTTAACAGCCCAGACAGCATCTTCCACACTCCACTGTCTTAGCAATTTGGCCAAGGTACCACAAATTAACTTCCTGGAGCACCAGCGGTAACCACTTTTACTTGTTTGCTGGACTGTTCTTTTCATTTTTACTTTTATTTAAAACATTTGTTTGCAACATTTTTTTTAAAAATTAAACATTTGAAACCATTTAAATTTAAAATGACATTGGAAATAGTATAAAAACACTTCAATAAAAAACATATGCATAAACAATACCACGCAAAGGGAGAAGGGTCCATAACAGTAATTGGAAGTATGCCTTCTACCAAGCTCAGCAAGAAATAAAAAGCCATTGCTTTGCACTGGGGTATGAAGAAGGTTAGAATGAACATAGTTACCTCCTGCTATTTCTTAGCTGTTATAAATCCCAACACACATGCGGGAAGAACCTCAACACATGGAGGTAAGGAGGGGGTGTTGGTAGCTACAAATAATATCAGGTTAGTAGGCTGGAATGTATGAACCCCTGGATTTGAAACTGATTCAGAAACACTTGAAAATGCAAATGCAAATATGGGTAGTGCTTTGCACAATGATTCATGGTCAGTGTCTCGTTTTGGTTGTGGTGTTCATGTTGTCTCCATCAACCCTTAACTCACACTGTGGTTTAGACCTGCAGAGATCAGCACTGCCCCATGACCCTGCTAACACAGCAAACCTTCTAAAATGCTCCTTCTGGAATAGTCCTCAATCAGGGCAAAGCCTTCAACAGCATGACCAGTTCATGCCAGGGATTACAAGGAACTCTTCTATTGTTCAGAAAATAAAACCTAAGGCAGAGTTTCGACATGAATCTTACAAAGTTACAAGGACCACCCTCAGACTTTGCTTTAACTTTCAGATGATCTCCTTGCTCCAGTGAAATTGACAAAGAGCGTCTACTGCTTAAAACTAGTCAGTCTGAGTTTCTGTCTGTTTCAAGTTCCCTTTTTCAAGTCTCTTTCTCATGTGCTGCTAATCATCCTTTTTAAAATGGAGGTATAAAATCTCTCTCTCTCTCTCTCTCTCCCCCTCACTCACTATGTTTGGATCGGATGTTGTACTAAATCAAGACTGCCCCACAAAGATGAAGATATGATGTGGGGCACTCTTGGAACATTGTCTGGTTACTCCCAATTTAAACTTTTTCATTCTGTGCAGTGTTATTCCAGCCTAAATCAATGCTCTTAGACTGGAATAATTCTGCATCATAGGATTGGACTGTAAATCAGAAAAGGTGGTTTCTTCTTGGCAGGCTTGAGCTCTTTTATATTAAATGTATATCATTGGTACAGAGGCAGGCAACGGCAAACCACCTCTGTAAGTCTCTTGCCATGAACACCCCACCAGGGGTCGCCATAAGTCAACTATGATTTGAGGGCAAGATTTCATTTTCATATCATTGGTACAGCAAGCAATCCTAAGCAGGTCTATTCAGATTCCTACTGAAGTCTATCCAATGGGGCTTACTCCTAGGAAAGTGTTCTTTGGATTATATTGATCATGGATGAAGTGCTTCATGAATACTATCACAGTGAGCTTTAGAATAATTCTGCAAGTAGGTAGATTAGGGTGTGAGATTAAGACATGGGATACTCAGGTCTATATCCCTACTCAACCATGACACTAACTGGGTGAACTTGGGGCAGTAACTAGCCTAGCCTACCCTAGAAGGTCGTTACGAGCATAAAACACAGAAGCAAACTATTTTCATGGGGTTGGATCAAACTAGCTTTTACAATGAGGAAAGGGAAGATTCCTTTTGAATACGCAAAAGGCTATGCTGGGGATCTGGGGAAATTGCCTGGACAAAGCTATGTGAGGCAGGGGCTGTAAAAAGATGAAGAACTGAGTGAGATTAAGTGAAAAAGCTGGTTGGATCCAACGCTTTCTGGATCTTCTTGGAGGAAGAGATAAATGTTTACAGAGAGTTGGTATTATCCAAATATTACTGAGGGGGGCTCTAACATTGATGGTCCAGGCTAGCCTGAATTTGTCAGATCACAGAAGCTGTGCAGGGTCGGCCCTGGTTAACAGTTGGAAGGGAGACCACCAAGAATGTCCAAGGTTGCTATGTAGAAGTAGGCAATGGCAAACCACCTCTGAACATCCCTTGCCTTGGAAACCCTATGGGGTTGCCATAAATCATCTGTGACTTGACAGCACTCTCCACCCCACTGTTACTGATGGAAGGAGGTCTGATAGTTTTTCTAAGAGCAGAAAAAGCATTCCAATCTGGTGTAAGATTTGAACTTGGATCTTCCTGATTTAAAGTATAGCTATTACAACAGCTTTGACAATGACGAATCAAAGTAGAAGAGCAAACTCAAACAAAACAAAATAAATAATTGCTAAATGTTATTCTAGAATGTGATTCTTCTAGAAGGAAGAATCTTCCTTCTTTTACAGCTTCTTCGAATCCACTGAGAAGTTCCCTATGATTGCATGCATGTTTTGGTACAGTAGTTCCTATTTTAAATAATCCTCCTTGGAGCACATTAATTGCCACTACGGACAGAGTAATGTATTCCCCTTTCTCCTTAAATTCCTTAAACGAGTCATTAAAGCCCAGATTTTAAATCCTCTTCAATTACTGGAGCTTTGGGGACCTTTTCTGCGTAGGCCTGTGGCATGTTTAAAAATATGTTGCTTAAAGTGTTTCATGTTCTCTGGGAGGTGAGAACCTAAATCTATTGATCAGATCCAATAATTGTGTAATACTAGTGTCTCATATATACCATTAGACCGGCAGGGTTGCTTATTCTGCATCACACACACGCTACACCTCGGCATTGGATTTAGTTTCTCAAGCATCTCAAGTTTTTCATACAGCAAATTTCTCAAAATAACAATTGAGTTTTGGAGAAGTCTGATAAACAAATCAGACTCACAGGTTCTCGTGTAGTCAATTAGAAGCTGAGCAGGTTCTCTAGAGATGGCATAGAAACGTTCTAAGTAAATGAACAAACAACAACAACAACATTCAATTTATATACCACCCTTCCGGACAACTTAATACCCACTGAGAACAGTTTGCAAAGTATATTATTATGATCTCCACAACAATCAGCCTGTGAGGTGGGTGGGGCTGAGAGACCTCTGGAAGAGATGTGACTGACCCAAGGTCACCCAGCTGGCTTCAAGTGGAAGGGTGTGGAGTCAAGCTGGTTCTCCGGATTACAGTCCTGCTGCTCTTAAGCACTACACCAAACTGGCTAAAGATGTTGCTGAATCTCTCATCGCTGCTGACTTAAGTTCAAGGCTGCAGTCCTATGGACACTTACCTGGTTACAAGCTTCATTTCACATAGTGTAACTTACTCCTGAGTAGAGATGCATCAGATTGTGCTACAAAGATTTCAATTTTGATTTTGCTATTCCTTTGTGCAAATTGAACCTTGTTAGAATGTTAGACTAGGATCTGGGAAAACTAGTTTCAAATCCTTGCTCTTCCATGGAAGTCATTGAGTTACCTTGGACCAGTCACATACTCTCAGCCTCACAGAATTTTTGTAAGGGTAAGGGGAAGAGAACAATGTAAACTGCTTTGTGTCCACATTAAGGAGAGAGGTGGGGTATAAATGAAATGAGTCTAGTCTCAGAATAAAATATGCCAGCCAAAGAAATACCACTCTTCTTGCTGATGTTATTTCATCCTATTTTGGTAGAGCAGATCAGGACATGAGAAGCCAATGCCTAGGAAGCAAGGTGTTCAATGGCTGACAATCATGAAACACTGTCTAGCTTGGGAACCATATGTGCATTTGGAATGAAATCACAACATTCAGCTGTGCCATGTGATCACACTGATGTCACAGAATCTACAACTACTTAACTGCATATGAGTGACTCCTCATACAGAATGCCATCATGCAATCCAGTTATTTATTTGAATGTTTGGATGTGTCACAACCCAGGACACCCTCCCCCTGGGGGAGCTGGGGTGGAGTAGGAGCAGGGCCCTAAGGAAGGCAGCCATCCCATGGCAGAACTTGGAAGAGAGCCAGGTGGGGTGGCAGCCGCAGCAAGGGGGAAGAAGCTGGAAGGAAGGCCCGCCACAGCTAGCTCCCTGTGGAGCAAAGGACTCCTCTGGGTTAACAGCCTCCTGAGGAAAAGGAATGAAGACATGTAAAGGGCCTTCTTGAGCGGAAATGCTTGCTCAAGAGTAAGAGGAGTGAATTAGGAAGTAGGAGTTGCCAGGGGAAGAGGGATAAAAGATGCCAGTTGGAAGATGTAAGGAGGCCTCTGCCTCCTTACATCCAAGACAAGAGCATAAGAAGCGTCCAAGACGAAAGCATAAGAAGCTTGACTGAAGGATCTCTGGTGAGTAAACAGGGCACTAGCAGCAGGTGAAGAGGTGGGCCCTTGCCAGGCCACAGAGAATGATTAGATGCTTGGCAATGTAAAAGAAACAAGACATTAAATGTGCAAACTTCACAGTTCTTGTGTGTTGCCTCATCTCTGACCACATGGAGAAAATATGGTCCCTCTCCAGGGGAACATGACCCCAGAGGCTTCATGGAATGGCCTGTGTAAGAATAGGGTTGCCAACCTACATGTTTGGATGCGTCACAACACAGTTGGAGCCTGGAGATCTCCCAGAATTACAACTGATCTCCAGATGACAGACATCAAGTCCCCGGGAGAAAATGGCTGCTCTGGGGGATGGACTCTATGGCACTATACCCGGCTGAAGTGCCTCTTCTTCCCGAAGCCCACTGACCTCAGGCTTCACCCCCAGATCTCCAGGAATTTCCCAACCCAGAATTGGCAACCCTATTTAAGAATTATATTGGGCTCTAAGATTCTTTGGAGTATTCACATTTAAACAGATAAAGAGACTAAAGGAAGAGAAATGCTAGTTAGAAACCGAACCAGACTTTTAAGGAGCTGATTCCTCTCCCCCTCCCCCTGAATATCAAAACCAAAATGATTTGCATGCTAATCTCTGCTTTATAGGGTACTCATCAATTTCACATTTGCTCATCATACTGAAAATGCCCCTTATTACATTTCAAGTGATGATCTTCAAAATAATTTGGCATTTATAGGAATTTTAAAACATTACAGTAAGCATTTCTACCACACCACTGTTTTCTTCCTGTTCCTATTGTTTGTTTCAACATGTATCATTTATTTTCATTGTTATTAATTTATTTTTACTACTGCAGCTGAGGCTAGACTCTACTACAGCTGATAGGGAAGCTCAGAGAGCTGGTAAAATGATGAATGGGGAGGGCTGAGACAGAGGTGCAGCCCCTTATTGAAAGAGAAAATGCAGATCTAGGATTAAAAGAGGCTATTTCCTGGGAAAGTGAGAAAGGAGGTGGGCAAGTTCACACATTTAAGGTAAATATTGTCTACTCAGACTGGCAGCAATCACCAGGGTCTCAGGGAGAGACCTTTCACATCACCTGCTACTTGATCCTTTTAACTGCAGATGCTGGAGACCGAACCTGGGACCTTTGGAATGCAAAGCAGGTGCTCTAGCACTGGACCACTGACTCACACCCCTGCCTTTCCTTCCCATACGCATTCACCAATTCTTTCATTCTAGAGTACAGCTGAATTTTATAAAGAGGTCACTGATCCAATTATAAAATCTGCTGTTCAAGGATAAAATGGCACTAGTTTTGCATGTGGCCAGACAGCTCCAGGGGAGAAGCCAATAACATTTTGAATGTTTCATTAGAGGGATCTAGAAAGAAATCTACGTCAGTCCAGTATAGGACTATTCCTTCATGATTAATAAGGGTATCTTTGTGAATGTTAATACAGTTGATTTTGATTAGTGTATTTTTGAAGGTATTTGATAGTTTAATTATGGTGCAACTGAAGGTGATCTTTATATATCAATGAGTTAATCCTCTCAAAAGGTAATGTATCTAGAAAACTTAATAAATAAAATTCTGATGTTATTACGATGCAGGAAACTTGTATCAGAAAAGACCAGTTTAAATATTTAACATTCGATTTATATACTGTTCTTAAGGTCAATTTAACACCCACTCAGAGCGGTTTACAAAGTATGTTATTATTATCCCCACAACAACAATCACCCTGTGAGGTGGGTGGGACTGAGAGAGCTCCAGAGAGCTGTGACTAGCCTAAGGTCACCCAGCTGGCTTCAAGCGGAGGAGCAGGGAATCAAACCCTGCTCTCCAGATTAGAGCCCCATGCTCTTAACCACTACACCAAACTGGCAGTGAGAGATGTCTACAAAGTCTCAGGGGAAGAAAAGAGGAGTCACCATTTTTATCAACTCTTAGAGTAATACTAGGATTGTGGATTTTAGGGAAGAAATGAATGTCTATTATTTAATGGTAACTGGGAAACATAATGATATCAGCATTGCATTTTTTGTGGTCATCATGGGCCTATCGGATTCTGGCCTACAGAAGGAAGTGGACTGCCCTGAAGCCCACTGTGGTCATTTTGCCAAACACACTGTGGATCAAATCTCTTGTGTTTGTTTTGACTTGGACTCGACATTAGCAGTGACAAGATCAGATGGTTCCATGATGCTGATTTATCTAGTTGTGTGTCCAGTCTGCATATGTGGACAGGATTCTCGGACGTCTGAGCCCCACCACCTGCTTATATGGCCCTTGTGCCTTCTGGCTGCTTAAATTTTCTAGGGAAGTTTGGAAAATTGGATCTGGTAGTGAGGGGAGGTCATTGAACAAGCTGAAAAGCATCTCACACAACTGGACTAGTTGGCACCTTGGGACCATCTGAACCTGTCCCTGCTAATGTAGCATCCAAGTTGGAATAGCTGCAAGAGATTTTATTCGCAAAGTGTTGAACTGCCCAGAACCAATAGGCCCCTGGTCACCTGGAAGAGTTCCACAGGTCTACCCAGTGTGGATGGAATGGTGGTGGAGAAATATTGTTTCTTTGCTGACATCACCACCGTGAAGCAGGCTTTAAAATGAACCCTAACCTGTGCCTTGTTGGATTTATCACGAATCCTTCTTCGCTGCTGTGCTAGCCATCTCCCTTGTCTTTTCATTATCCACAGTTTCTACATAAACCAAGGCTACCAAGGATCTTAGACCTGAGAGAAGACACCTAGGAGCGATTGTGTCAATTGACCAGATCATTTCCTCATTCTGAAGGTCAATCAGGGCATCAACAGGAGTGCCGACCATACCAACAGGAAAATCCTCTGATGCCATTTGAAAACCAGTCATATCCATCAGGCAGTGAGGATTGATCTTATTAAATCATCCTCCACCCTGTGGCATCTTCATATCCCCGTAAGTTTAACTTCCAGACGGTAGTGAAATGTCCATGACAAAGGGACTGCTTTCAAATCCTCCTTCAGATTACCTTCTTACTGTCCAGAGCAGAACACCGGATTAAGAGTGTGACCTATACAATGCGTGAGGCCTGTTATTACCTAAGACAGGGAGACGATTGAGTGGAGGGGTCGGCAATAGATACTCCAACAGCATGCCAATCCTGTTCCAAAACATGTTCAGTTATCTGTAGAGCTGGATGAAAAAATAGTGGATTAAAAAAATTGAATAAATCTCTAGCGGAAAACACTTCTTTTTTTAAAAAGTGTTGCTTTATCCCAATTTTGAAATTCACAGCTTGAAAATGGGACATTTTTACCCTTCTCCTTTAAAACTTGGCACCTGATGTGTCTCCTAACAGTGGCCTACGCTCCAGCACTGAATAAACAAATACACGAAAGGGGTAGAAATAATACTGGTCTCTGGGAGTTCCAACTAACCTTAAACTTGAGAAAGAGGAATCTGCAACAAAACCCAGGAACTTTGAAAACAGCGCAAGAAATATATGCATGGAAAATTTCCCCCTTTACACGTTTTTTTTTTTACATATTGTAACAATCCTCAGATTTCAGATAGGGGTGGGGGAATTTCCACTGGCAAGCAAGAATACATGCTGGCAAAATGCTTACAAGTATAAATAGACCCGCCTGTGGAAAAATTGATATTAAACACATATCTAAAAATACCAAACTTCTGTTGAAGCATTCTCAAAATATGATTGAATCTTCCTGAATGGATACTTTACAGCCCCCCATACCATTCAGAGGGAACAAGGAACTGTTGGAGCACACAAAAAAATGAATAGCAGCCGCCGCCATTAAGAGAAGGTATTATAGTATAGCCATGTTCTGCTTCTGATCAATGCGACAGGATTTCAACTGAAAACAAGTAAGAAGCAGCTCACTATGAAATGGCTTGGGTAAAAGGATGATTCTGATTGGCTGAGTGGGTTTTCCCTGAGACACATCTCTGTACACCCACACAAGCCAGGACTTGTCAGTCATAATATCCTCCCTCTCAGACATATTCTTATGAAAGCTGGAGGGAGGGAAGGGAATAGAAGGGGAAACACATTAAAGTGATCTACCAACATTTTTAAAAAATTCCACAGAGAATGGTTTAGAGAGGCTCCTAAAATGTGTTTTTGCCTTCTGATTTTGGCAGCCATCCAGTGGGGAAAGGTCTGATTCTGCTAGCACGACATTTTATACCAGTGTTCATTTGCACAAAAATGTGAATGAGGGACACATGCAGACAACTGGGTATATGGCAATATATGCCACTGTTCTGTACATTATTTTTTTACTTAATTTGTAGTGCCATCTTCAACTCAGGTACCAAAGTCCATTGACCAGTGGATTCGGGTATAGAATGATGTAACTGCTCAGATTTGCACTGTTAGAGAGCAATCTTACACAGATCTACTTATTTAATAGGGCCAACTCCTAGGAAAATGTTCTCAGGATTGTGGCCTTAACCACTTAGCCTAACTGCAATCCTCTCAATGACTTGCCACCAGAAAACTCGAGTCAGCAAAATACTGTGTGCTAAAATACAAATAATACAATATAGAGAAAATAAATGGCAAGGAAGCTCTGTTGAGGGTCATGGAAATCCCTCTCTGAAAAAAAGGAGCCATAATCACATCTTTAGAGTTTTCTTGCTTTCCTTCACCAGCAAAATGTTTTCTAAGTAGAAGGGCATTTTCCAGGGGTTGTGGACGACCTTCACACAGGAGAGAAAGGAGATGTATGCACAAAATTCTAGGCTGATTTTTTAGGATGCAAGAGTTGTGCTACCTGCTTTTGAAGATATGAACACATGTAGGAAATCAGACAAGACCAGGCATATTCAGGGTGGAACGGCTGTAGACTTCTCCAGGTCTCTCACATCTCCTTCTGCCTGATCCATGTAGCTGTAGATGCTGGGTATTGAACCTGGAACCTTATGATGTCAAGCAGCTACTCAGCCATTCAGCCATGCCCCCCTTTGGTGGTTGAAAACATGCATTCTGCCATCAAGGTAAGGTCTAAGGCAGAGCAGTGGGACAGGGCCTGCAGTTTTGGCATGTCCAAAGGCAGAATCCCAAACAGCATCCTCATATGAAGCGCAGCAGTTGGGGTGAATCCAGGAATGAAGCCCGCACAAAAGCATTCCAGTCACTTAAGATGTGACTCTTTTAAAAATGGCTCTGTTTTGTTTAATGTATTTATCTATTTATACCCCCACCATTCCAATTTCTGTCCATGGTGGGATATTACACACAATAATTTTTAAAAAGTGAATTTAAAACAACCACAATTTAAAACTTATTAGAAAAGTTTGCCCTGTAATACAAAAAACCATTGACCCATCCAGGTATACAAACAAACCGATGTCTGCTGCAGCAGCCTAGTGACAAATCATAGCTGACACGTCAGGTGTAAAATGAGTAGATGTATTGAATTATTTCATTTAAAATGTTTATACCCTGCTTTTCTCCCAAACAACAGGACTCAAAAGCAGCTTACATTATTCAAATGAGCTAAATTTCACAAAAATACAGTAGAAGGAGAGAGCAAGTCATTTACCCAATCATAACAACTGGCTTCCATCAAAAGCTACCAAAAATATGTCCAAAAAAACCCCTCTCTGCCTTACAAAACCCCCCAAATTTCTGTGCTACGGAAACTTCCTCCTGTTTTCGAGAAGCCTGTTTCATTAAACAAGAGGAGCATGGTAGGCTGTGGCTCAGTGGTAGAGTGTGTGCTTGCATTCACAAACCTCCAGGTTCAATCCTTGGCGTCTCCATTTAAAAGGACTTTAAACGGGCAGGCCTGGTGGGGGAGGTGCCCACTAGGCCATTGTCCCACTGGGCCTTTTTTCTGCCCTTGAAAGGAGATGTTAGTCTTCCTTTCTGGCCACTGATGAGCTACCACAGGGAAATAATGAATTACTAATTTTGAAGTTTTTTGTTGTTGTTTGCTTGTTTGTGCCACTCTCTTTTTTCAGTGCTACCTGCCTTAGGTCCTTCCAAGGAGACAGGCAGGCTAAAAACGCGTTAAATAAAAAAGCTCTCATTGATGGGACAATAACCTTGCCACATGCAAGGGACTGGTTGAAGTGACCTGTGATCGGAGGGGCTGTAGCCCAATGGCAGAGCCCATGCTTTACATATGGAAAGGCCCAGGTTCAGCCTCTGGCGTTTCCAGTCGAACAGGTCTCAGGTAGCAGATGCCAGGAAAGACCATGCTTTGCTGAAGACCTTGGAGAGCCATTGCCAGTCCAAGCAAATAGGACTGTGCTAGATGGACCAATTAACCCAATACAAGACAGCTTCACAATTTCATTTTATTTCAAGGTGGGATCTGAGGCTCGGGTTGCCAACTCTGGATTGGGATATTCCTGGAGATGGTGGGATTTGAGGAGAGGAGGGGCTTCAGGGATATCCATCTTCCAAAGCAACCATTTGGAAATCAGTTTTAATTCTGGGAGATCTCCAGCCACTACCTGGAGGCTGGTAATCCTATCTATGGTCCTTTATTTGTATTAAAATTTTCTTTATTTAAATTATAAACTACACACCACAACAATAAACAACAAACATAAAGAACAAGAAAAAACACACAATTCTAAACATAACACACCAACAATACATATATCTATAAAATTAAGAGGAAAAGAAAAAAGAAAACAACCCCCCCCTAAATTACACTACAAGTTGATTTCCGATTTTCTCTGCAACAAGTATTTATCATTTCTAGAGTCCCACCTATTCTAGAGCCCCTCTTTTTTCTATTATTCCTGTTTCTTAATCCATAAATCCAGATGTCATCAAATCCTTGTTATCCATTTCATGCAAAAAGTCTATTAACGGTTGCCATTCAGTCAAGAAGTTAACTAATGTCCTTTCTCTAATTAATGCAGTAAGTTTTGCCATTAATGCAAACTCCAAAACTTTTGTCAACCATTCCTCCACTGTAGGCAATGTTGTAGTTTCCCACTTTTGTGCATAAAGTACTCTTGCTGCTGTAATAAAATATAAAAAACAGTGTTCTAAAACTTTTCCCCAACTGGCTGTCCATTAGACATGCTTTGCATGCAGAAAGTCTCTGGTTCAGTCTCTGGTGTCTTTAGGTCAAGGTAACAGGCACCGGGAAAGACCTTTCTCTGCCCGGAGCGCCATTGTCAGTCAGATTAGGCAATACTGGGATAGATGGATCCAGATAATACCTTTTATAAGAACCGACCACATTTGGCACAAAACACTCTGCAAACCTTTGAGCTCACTAGAGCTCTTCACAAGGCTGGATGTTACATAAGTACAAGATGGACTATCAGCCTGACATACTCCGAGGCAGCTTCTGCGTTCATATACATTTTTGCAACTGTTCAGTTTCAGCCAGAGCACAAGCTATTAAGGAGCAAACTGGATTGCTTTCAAATTCCCTTCCTAATTAAGAGTAATGCAAGGGAATTGCTGCCAAAAGATCCAGGGACGATGTCATGTCGAATTGATTTGCTTTCCAATGAAATAAATCCATTGAGCATTTCAGAGGTTCCAGAAAGATTTTTTTTTTGTTTCCGATAATTACTTTAAAGTTTTTTGGGGGAAGTGGGATTATTTTTCAAGGTTAATACAAAGTACATTTGCTCTCTCATCTGTCTCCCCATTCCTTTATTTGGGGTATAAAAATCAAAATAATTTATATGTCTTATTCAAATCTATAAAGTATTATTACAGAAAAAAATGTAATTTTTATTATTCTAGCTGAACATTTTATGAATAGAGATTCTATCAGATTTACACAGCAGCTTTTAAAGACAGAAATGATACTGTAAAATATAAGAAATGGTTTGCTCTGCCTTGTCATTTTAAAACCTATTTTACAAAACCATTCTCTTAACAATCATTTCTTGAGGCCTTCGGAAAGAAACAATCCTTTCTCTATTATTTTACCTTTTCTCCCAATTTGGCCTGTCATGCATGTGTGTGGTCACACCATTATTTCCACTCAGCCTACTACTCATCTGCCATCACCTGTGATTCATTACTGTCACAAATATATACACCCAGTGAAACTGAAAACTAAGCAGACATTTTGGTATGGTGTAGTGAGGAACTAAGTCTATGTCCCCTTGGGAAAACTTTTTAAAAAATCATCATGATTTCAGAACGAGGCTAGCTGTTGGACTTGTGTGTTTCTTTTAATGTGAATTACGGTAATTATGAAAATGAGGTGTTTTGTAATTATCATAATTAATATGAAAACAAAACAGATTCCCTTCTGAACTGCCTATGATGGGAAAAAAACCCTCCATGATTTTCTTTAGTTTTGTTCTGGCTTCTTTTATTGTTGCAGACGCAGTAGTCTTTGCTTCTACTGTTCCACTTTTACAAGGCAGGTAGTATTTTCCTACTAAGGGTGAAGTGTTCCCTAAAGTCTCTCTACGTGAGACATCTTACATGGGGATGCTCAAGTGTAGGGAGACACAATGTTAGCCGGGAAGCACAATTTAAAAAGAGAGAGCCGTTGGAGATTGCTCGTCACAGAGTTTGTTAATTTCATCCTCATCTCCCCAAAGACTCTGTCAATTTCACCTCCCCTTTGGGAGTTGAAGATGAAATGCGGCCATCCAGGGCAGCCACAAGTGGCTTTGGCCGTAGGGCCGGAGTTTGCCTCCTCGGATGGAGGAGGAGACTGTTTTTCCCGGCCATCCGGGTCCTTTTGGGGGTGGGCGGAGAAAGAGCCGTTCGGCATCTCCGCCCCCTTCACTACGCAGTTGCTCCGAGCGATCGGCCCACCCTCCTCTCCCTGTTTCAGTTCAGGATTAGCCGGTTGCTAGTTTTACAGCCAGGTAGGAATTTTTCCCTGCCCCCCCCCCCCGATTGGCTTATTCGGGGGGCAGGTTTTTTGCCTACCTTGTACTGAAGCAGAGGTTTGAGGTGTTTTAAGGGTGGCGCTCTGTAGGCTTCCCCTGGCAGGAGAATGTCGGGAAATAGGGAGCGGGCTGGTGAGCACCCCTTTAGCAATTCCCCATCGGTGGGGAAATGGGGTCTCTCAGGAGGGATGGTAATGCTTATGGCTACCACCACCTGGGCAGACTGCCTCCAGGGAACCCCAGGTGCAAGTCCTTCCCTCATGCTGTATGGCTGAGGCTTTAGGAGCTTGAGGGGGAACCCTTTGCCTGGCCGGCCGGGCTGAGGCCATTCCATGAATGATGCCCGAGGCAGCGGTGCTTGCCCATACAGGTCAAGGCGGTGGTCAGAGGTGACCCCGTGGCTTGACCCTGTACCGCATAGTTTGCCCTTGCCGCAGTTTAGTGTTGATGTTATGTTTAATAAAGTGGCCATTTATACCAAAAGCTGTGTCTGTCTCTTTCTTCCAACTGAGGGGGCAATTAACAAACCCTCTGAGGAGCAATCTCCCCCAGCTCTGTCTTTTTAAACTATCCTCCTGCCAAGAGATGAAATTAACAGAGCCTTTGACTCTGTCTTTTAAAACTATGCTTTTCAGCTAACATTGCATCTCCCTACACTTGAGTGTCCCCATGTAAGGTACAGAGAGAGGGAGGGAGAGCCTTTGGGCTTTCTCGAACAACTACAAGCTGTAGCCAGTAGGATTACATACATGTGTGAGGTATTACAAGGATATGGAGTAGGACTTTGCCTCTCCCTCTCCTCCCAATGCCTGCCCTGCTGTGCCAAATTTTCCTTTGCAGTCTGTGTTCACCTCCTTGCCTACTGCTCTTCAAGCCTTTCCCATTCAAACTTTTTCCCTTCAAACCTTGTCCAAGCAAATCTACCTCAAGGTCCTTCTCCTCCTGCCTGCCTACACAGACGCCTTACTCTCTTTGCACCACCAAATGTCCATAACTTCTCAGTCTGCCTCTTCTTTGTGCCACTGTCCTTCAAGCTAAGAGACTGCTGTGCAGTCTGTGCTCCTGTCTGGAATCGTTCCTGTCAATTCTTCCACAAATGTTAGTGTTAAATATGGGTGCCTTTCATTACCTGGGGGGAGGAGGGCTTTAATCTATTTGAGAAAGTCGGCAGTATGGGGGTCCTCAAGAGATGTCACCCCCATCCTGAAGTTTTGTTCCATTTGGATGTAAAACCAGGAAGGTTTTACATCCAAATGCAGACCTGATAAAGGGGGATGTAGAGACTTTCCACTGAAACCAATAACAAGATAGAATTATGAAAATGAAACAAAAATAACAAAAGAAACAATAATGAAACCAAACTATATGAAACAACCCAATAACAAAGTCTCTTTTGGAATTAATAACAAAAACAAAAGAAATTAAGCTCCCATGCACATCTACGGGCCACATTTAGACATTTTGGTGGGTTCCAACTGCTCTAAGCTTTTTTAAAAAAATACAACACACTGAAAATTTATTCACAAGAATCTCATGGACACAAAAGTTCTATATTAGAGACCACACTATTCAGCAAAAATTGGTCTGGGGGCCAGAAATGTATTTTGCCACACAAACTGGCCATAATAACATTGCAATGTTGTTACCTAAATAATAAATGATTCAGATTATAAAATGCATCTACTAACAGTGAAGGCAGGAAATGAAATAGAAGTTTGCTCACATGTGGGCATGAATCTTGTGTTTACATAATAGAACTGCTAAAGCGACTGTTTAACTCAGGTACTGGGCATGTAAGCTCATAGGAAAGCTATTCTGCTTCAGTTCATGTGACTGAATTTGGTGCTGTCCCACTTTCTGTTGGGCCTCTCCCTCTCGCCATGGCAATGGACAGAGATCAGTATATTTGTACGATATGAAATACCAAGAAAAGCAGATCCCAGTACATAGATGGGAGGTTGGACGGGCATGAAGAAAATGGAAATTTCTTTTCAACACAAGAGAAGAGATATATTTATTTATTTATGTTATTTATATTCAGCCTTTCTCACTGAGACTCAAGGCGGATTACATAGAGTGAGATTAGTACAATTAGTGGCAAAGAACAAGGGCAGGCATTTCCATACAGTATCAAGAACATTTCCATAAACAATGTCATAGGGTAAATGAATACAGTTTCAAGAACATTTCCATAAACCATGTCATGGGGTAAAATAATATGTTTACAAAGATATAGGCCATTTTCACACTACTTACCTTGCCTCAGAAAGACCCAAAACATTGCGCAAAAAACACGGAAGATCGCGTTTTCTCACGCGAGATTTCCGCGACATTGCACAAATCTCACGTGAGAAAACGCATTTTTTGTGCGATGTTTCAGGTCCTTCTGAGGCAAGGTAAGTAGTGTGAAAACAGCCATAGTATTAGCAAGAATCCAGTATGGGTTGAGGAATTGCTGAAACAGAACATAATCAATTCTAGGACTTACATTGAACAACATAAAGCACAGGTAGGATATTTAAAGCAACAGATAATATGTAAGACAACATAATGGTGAAATCTATGGTTTCTAACTCATTAGCGAAACATTTGAGATCGCTTTCCTACAATACCACCCTTTTAGCTGAGAAAAAAGGCCTTTTTGAATAATTCACCACAGAGTACTTGCAGATAAATTAGAAAAGGCTCCTGTTGACCAAAGTTGGAGTTAACTAAATCCAACGTTGTCACAATTTGGCAGACGTGATGTTCTCGGGGAATTCTGTGTTGACATGTTCTGTTACTAATATGTCAGTTTTCATCTACATTTGAGCAGGGGTTGGGGGGAGATAATGATCCTTCCACACCGTGACCTAATCCAAGTCAGGGGATCCTGGGCTGCTTTTAACCATACGAACCCACCATAACAGTGAGTGAGATCACATGTCAGTATTACATAGCAAATGGCATTTTGTTATTTGATAAGGGCAAGTATTTTTTGTGTGTGCAAAGAATTGGTGTTTCTAGACAGTGTCCAAAAGGTTCATGGAAAACCAAGTTGTTTGGGCTCAACTCTAATAGTTTAACCCCTCTTGCATGCTAGTTATTCAGGCAAACAACAAAGAAAACAAGCAGATTTAATATGGAGTTATTTCATGAAAGGCAATTGGTGCCAATATTCTTGAAGGACCACCCCCACCCATATCATCCAGCCCACCAGCTAGGATAGGGTTGCCAGGTCCCCTTCCCTTCTGGTGGGTGGCGGGGGGGGGAGAGACCTGGCACTCACCTGTTCTTTGGGCTTTGCATGCATGCTTCACGCATACTACCAGGCCTGCACTTTGATGTGGACTGATTTGGGCCCCAAATGGGCCTGATTCAGCCCACTTGGGGCCCAAATCAGCCTTCTACAAATTGCAGGAGCTCTCTCGGGGCGGCGCAATGACATCACTCCTAGGAATGATGTTTTCATGCCACCTTGGAAGCGTGCCCAGGGGGCTTGTTCCCCTGCCTCCCCTCTCCCCTCTGGCCAGGTGAGTGGCGGTGAGGAGCGGAGGGTGGGAGTGGGGGAATCCCCCACCCCCACAAGAGTACCTGGGATCCCTATGCTAAGATCATCTTCTGATGCTTCTCTGTGCCGCTCACTGCCTCCAGATGTGAGGTGGCAACAAACAACAGGGCATTTCAGGGGTGAAGTGGCTCAGTGGTAGATCATCTGCTTGGCTTGCAGAAGGTCCCTGGTTCAGTCCCTGGCATCTGTTCTCCAACTAAAATGATCAGGTAGTGAGCGACGTGAAAGACCTCCGCCTTGGACACTGGAGAGCTGCTGCCAGACTGAGTTGATGATGCTGACCTTGATGGACCAGCCGTCTGATTCAGTATAAGGCAGTGTCATGTGTTCACCTTTGGAATGCTCTCTCCCTTGACATTCACCTGCCGCCTACACTTATTCCATTAAAGTGCCTTGCCCAAACATACCCAGGCTTTTATTAAGTTTTAGTCAGGAGTTTTATCTCTTTTAGCTGTTTCATGGGGTGCTTTTTGCCTCAGGACTGTTCTATCAATATCACTTTAGACTATTTGATGTTTCTTTTATGTACCTTTTATATCAAGTAGGTTTTTGCTTGATATAGCTAAATAATGGACTTACATGGTCTTCACATCTGTGGCGCCAAGTCTGGGAAATTTCCTTTCCAGGAAGGAGTGCTTCACATCATTCCTGGACAGTGTTTTAGCATCAGGTAATTAAGAAGATGGTTTTGACTGAAGTGAAAGATTTCTACTAATTTCCTACTTGTTGGTTCTCTCTGCTTTGTTTCTATCTTGGCTGAAGTTTCCCTTATAGGTTTTAATATTAAGGTTTGTTTTCCATTTTTCAATTAACCACCTTGGAGGCTTTTACATGCCAAAGGGCAGGCTATAATATAAAAAAACCTCTTCTCCTTTTAGGATGCTTACCATAATGCCAGAAAATGTCACACAAATCGCATTCATGGGCTGCTAAGAATCTAGAGGCAAAATAGGCTCTGGGACAAGTGGCAGATCACATCTTGGAAGCCTGGCAGAACCGTAACATTTTAAAGTCTAGTGACTTTAGTTTTAAGGTTCTTTCATGTTTTTCAAAAAGGATGGATCCCTTGTCCCACAATATAGAATATTCCTTGGTTTGCTATTCCAAAGGTGAGTTGCCTTTATTTTTTATATATATATGTGCATATTTCTAAAAAGTCAGTGAACATATCTGAAATTTCATTGCACATGCTTGTGTCATTACCTGTTTTCTTAGTCCTCGGGGGACACAGGTGACTATTGCTGTTTTCATTCCTCAATGGAAGTGAGGCAATAAGACAAAATTACAAAGGAGATTCCTGTCTTTGGAAGCAAGAGCATGAAATTCAAAAGCACAAAATACTTGTTTTGGTTAAAATGCCACGGAAAGGAAGAAAATGGCGGGCTATAAAAATGAAAAGGAACCAAGGCAAAAATTGAAAAACACCTAACTGCAGGATCTGCAGCGGGGAAGGATCTGAGAAGACAGGCAAAGTTGTTTTCAGTTTGACAGACTGCAATGGCCGCGTATTATATCACCATGAATATTGCAAGCAATTATGAGCAATTTCCTTAAATAAAACGCTGAACAGCAGGAGGGCATTTGGATATCTTTGGCATTTGGCTGCTGAGCTACCCCCCCATGACAGAAGTATAAAGTGACATTTGGTTCATGCTGTAAATGTTGTATTTAGGAGACATAAAATCAGAATTCGCCCAGGACAGTAAATCAAACAAACCTCCCTTCCTCCAAAACGATGAATATTTTCATTGCTTGTAATTATTCATTCAGGCTAAAAAAGTGGCCAAATGCACTTTTTTATAGGAGGCCATCCAAGAATAGAACCACATAGGAATGTATACTTAAAGAGATGGCTGGCTGGATGAGATCTCTTAAAGTGATTTAGAGAGCAAGAGGTCTTGGATAACTCTGGTGCTTTGGAGCCATTTCAGTCAGTTTTCAGGCCAGGCGATGGGATGGTGGTGTTAGTTGATGATCTCCACCTGAATGAAGACAAAGGCCGTGCTTCTTTTTCTTGCTCCTCCTGGATCTATAAAATAGACCATGTCATCTTGTTGAGGCACCTGTAAGCAGAAGTGGGTATCAAGGGATGTGCCTCAGAGCAGAACCACAAGTGACAAAAGGCACAGATTGGACACTTGTCAGCTTCCCTCAAGTTTTGATGGGAAATGTAGGCATCCTGGTCTCGCAGCTTCGCTCTCTGACTGCTGCCCAATGGACTTTTCAACTGTCACTTGTCCAACATTCCATCAAGCTGCCTACATTTCCCATCAAAACTTGAGGGAAGCAGACAAGTGTCCAATCTGTGCCTTTTGTCACTTGTGGTTCTGCTCTTAGACCACAGTTTCATGTTACATCATTTCTCATGGAATGGACTCAGAGGGTAGCTGTTGGGGACCAGCTATCTGCAGAATGGAAATTATCTTGTGGGGTTCCACAGGGTACAATCTTATCCCTCATGTTATTCAACCTCTGTGTAAAGCCTTTAGGAGAACTCATTCGTAGCTATGGAACTGGATACCATCAATATGCAGATAACACCCAGCTCTATATCTCAGTATCCAAATCGCTGCAGGATGCAGTAGAGATCTTATGTCGCTGTCTGACAGCTGTGGTCGAATGACTGAAAGCAAACAAATTGAAACTGAACCCAGACAAGATAGAAGTGATGCTGGTTTGGAAGGCAGAGGTCTTGAAAGACATTGTATTCTCCACTTTTGATGGAGTTCGTCTGACCCAGACTCAGTTGCAAGCGTAGGGGTTATACTGGATCCAGTGCTACTGCTAGAAAAGCAAATTAAGGCAGCTGCAAAAAATGTTTCCATAAACTCAGTCTAGCCTGGAAGATGGCCCCTTACCTTGCCATAGCTGATCTGGCCATGGTAGCATCAAGACTTGACTATTGTAATGCACTGTACATAGGCCTCCTTCTAAGTTAACTCAGAGACTCCAGTTGGTGTAGAACACTGCAGCTTGACTATTATTGGGAACTTGGAGGACCATGAATATTACTTCCATTCTACAGTCACTCCATTGGCTGCCTATCAGTTACCAAGTCCGGTTCACAGTATTGGCTGTCACCTACAAAACTCTTCATGGCCTTGGTTCATATCTAAGGGACCTCCTCTCTCCCTCTATTCCACCACAGCAGCTTTGCTCATCTAAACAGGGCCTTCTTCAGGTGCCACCTTGCATATGAGAAAAATCAACAGCTGCCCATACACATGCATTCTCTATGGCGGCCACAACGTTATGGAATGGCCTACCTGAGGAGGTTAGGAACACTCCCAATCTCCCAGCCTTCTGCAAAAACTGCATTGTTCAAGAGGGATTTTTACTCAGATAGGAGGGCTGAATGATCTCACAGAGATCCATTAGTAAGGGGATAGGGAGGAGCCACATACTTTACTACTATTGCTGTATATATTGATGGACCGTAGACTCCACTACTATAAGTATGATCCTGCTGGGTAGTTCCTATGTCAGTCTTAGAATTGCTTGTGCTCTGTTTCAGCATTTCTTCAGCTCTGTATTGGAGTTCTGCTGGATTGTAAATCATTGCAAATTTGCATGTATATATCCATTACATGTTTATTGAAATGTCTTTGATATTGACTGTACTGACTCACACTGTGTCATCTACCTTGAGTCTCAGTGAGAAAGGTAGACTATGAATGATGTAAATAAATACATACATAAATAAAGGCAACAATCAAGGTGGTCAACTAGGCAAATAGAAAGTGGGAGCCATGATTTTGATTTCAATTTTCATGTAACATGAAACTATGGTTTATTAAAATAATTGTAGGTAATTGATTATCTGAACCTACAGCCAGGTGGGAAGAGAGCAAGCTGGAGAGTAAAGAAGAGAGAGAGTGAAACCAGCACTACCATCACAGCAGGCATCCAGGCAAAGAGCACAGTTACTTCCCTTTCTCCAGGGCCAGCTGGCCCACCTCCAGGTGCCTTGGCAATCTCACTCTTTCACTCTATCTACTGTGACTCTGGCTGAGGAGAGAGCAAGAAGGAAGAGAGGGACCCCCCCCTTCCTTCTCTAAGCCCAAACACTGAGGGGAGGGGAACTCTATGTGCACAGAGATACCCTGGTAATGATAAAGGTAATAGTTACACTTACATATTTAATATTAATAGTTATATCCAGGGCTTTTTTTCCAGCTGGAATGCAGTGGAATGGAGTTCCGGAACCTCTTGAAAATGGTCACATGGCTGTTGGCCCCACCCCCTGATCTCCAGACAGAGGGGAGTTTAGATTGCCCTCCGCGCCGCTCCAGCCATGTGACCATTTTCTCCAAGGGCAACCCACTGAATTCCACCATCTCTTTTCCAAAAAAAAAAAAAAGCCCTGGTTAAATCTATTGTATTTCGGTGCTTGGTACGGGGACATACAGTAGTCATGTGGCTCTTTTGGTCAATGGTAATTGTGAATGTGGCTCTCTATGAGCCACAGAGTGGATGCCACTGCTTCACTTGATTAAAACCAGCAAATCAACTTAAGTTAACTAAATCCATTTAAACTCGGAACTCATAACAATCTGTCCTGATTTTAAAGGGAAAGCAGGACCGGGCACTGATCTAGTATTTGATTCATAGATCTTCATGATGACCAATTGTATTTAGAACAGAAATGAAAAAAAATTAGCAGAAATTCAAAATGTTTCCAAAATGTTTCCAAAAATTCCAAATTAAATTCTTGAATATAATTTTCCTTTTGAAATTTGACTTTGAAGGAGACTTGAAAGTAGGGGGAATTTCTGCTTTAATTCTCAAGTTACATCTTTATCAATGAGTCTCATTCTGGAGGCACTCCTATGGAATAAAGCACGGCATCCAATCAGGCCCAGTAATAATGAACCCAATCAGTGCAGCCAGAGTATACAAGCTCCCCTCTGAAAGCATTCATGGATATTGAATGCTCACAGCTCTCCCTGGCTGTTCATTAGCTGCCAGGCCCATAGCCAAAAATGTTACAGTCAGGCAGCCTAAGCATACACAGGGGAAGCCATCGTAAGTCAACTTGAAATGCCAAAAACCTAAATATAAAAGTCTGATAGGATTACAGTTACTTAAATTATTAATTTTAATTGAATTGGATTTTGTGCCAACTTTTCCTCTAGGCACTGGAATAGTGGGTGACCACTAACTGATTGTTCATTCAAAACAGAGAAATTCTATCTATCCAGCATAGTATGAGCAGACTCAACCATTTTTGCACTCCACAACAAACAGTCGTAACCTCATTAGTGGCAGCAATAATGTTTCATCCAGTTGTATGAGAGGCCTCTAAACAGCTGGAAGTAGGGTTGCCAGCTCTAGGTTGGGAAGATGGAGATTTTAAGGGTGGAGCCTGGAGAGGACAGGGTTTGGGAATGGGAGGAGAGGAACCTCAGCAGGGTATAAAGCTATACAGTCCACCCTCCAAAGTAACCATCTTCTCCAGGGGAACAGGTCTCTATGGCTTGGTGATCTGTTGTATTTTTAGGAGATCTCCTGCTACCACCCAGAGGCTAGCAACCCTAGTTGGAAGAGTGACAATTATGTACAAGTGGAAACACCTCACTCTGAATTCTTTCTCAAAAGAACTCTTCATTTTATGAGGAGGGGAAAGAGGAGGCTTCAAGGGCCAGAGAGAAATGTGGAGAGAAAGAGTGTCACCATCTATCTTCAGCAATCTGTTAAATATGACATTTTTCCTGGGGAGCTTTGTCTTAGGTTTTGCCAGTAATTTCATAATTTCACTGAAATGGCACATTAATTACTTTTGTTAAATTGCTTAAGAACCACTTACGAGTAGGGATGTGCGTTTCGGCATTCAGAATGCCGAAAGAATGCCGAAACAAAAGTGTTTCGGCTTCTTTCAGGGAATGCCGAAACGTTTCGGGGAATCCCGAAACGTTTCGGGTAGCCGAAAGAAAAAAGCCGAAACGTTTCGGGATTCTTTCGTCTTTCATTCGGCTTTTCAATGGGAAAATGCCTCCGTCTTCCCGGACGTCTGGGGGAGGCATCTTCCCACCGAATAAGCCCAAAATTGGTGGGGACCTTCCTCTAACCCTTCTCTAACAACCACCCAAGTTTCAGACAGATTGGACTTTGGGGGGCCATGTTATGGCCCCCCAAAGCAGGTCCCCCCATCCTCCCATAAAGGAGCATCTTCTTCATTATTTCCTATGGGGAAAAAATGAAGAAGCAGGCTTCCTTTGCCAGGGGTGGCATTTTGCATGCAAAATGCCCCCTTACCCTCAGGGGCCCTTCTCCCACCCCTCCTCCCACCCCCCACCAAGGCTCAGCCTGCTCCCACTTGGGGGGGCCATTTCATGGCCTCCCCAAGTAGGTGCTCTAATCTCTACCACTGACAGCTGGGGGAGGCTTGTGTTGCCAGGGGTGGCATTTTGCATGCAAAATGCCCCCCAACCCTCTGGGGCCCTTCTCCCACCCCTCCTCCCACCCCCCACCAAGGCTCAGCCTGCTCCCACTTGGGGGGGCCATTTCATGGCCTCCCCAAGTAGGTCCTCTCAGCCCCTAAATTCCACCCCTTACAGCTCCACACAAACCCAATTCCCCCCAGCTGCCACACACAGACCCAAATCCCCACATTAGCCCCTCACAGACCCAAATCCACCCCCACCTGCCCCACACCCATAACCCCAGGAACAGGCTGGCAAAGGCCAGCCCTCTCCCTTTGTTCCCTATGCTGGGAACTTCTAAACTCTCTTTCCCTGGGCAATTCTGCACAGCCCAGGGGTGCCACAATGGTGGGCACACTTCTGAGTGCCAGCTGGTCCCTGTGAAAGAGCACCTGAACCACAGACACCCTCCCTCAAATTCCCCCACCACCTACAGAGATGGCTGGCCAGCCAGCCCCATTGTTCCCTATGATGGGAACCAACTGCACAACAAAGAATAAAACAAGAACAACACAAAATAAAGTTTTTTAAAAATTATTTTCTCCCTTCCAAAGTACAAGTAGGCAAAGCATTATGACACATAACACCAGCAGTCCCCCACACAGAAAAATAACACAACTCACTTAACATCAGAGAATCACAAAGCACGATTCCTGTCAAAAACACTTTATTTCTTGAACAGCTTTAGGCTACACAGCAGGGGGGGAACACCAAAGGGCATGGCAGCAGTATCTTACACAAAAATAACACAACTCACTTAACATCAGAGAATCACAAAAACACAATTCCTGGCAAAAACACTTTATTTCTTGAACAGCTTTAGGCTACACAGCAGGGGGGGAACACCAAAGGGCATGGAAGCAGTATCTTACACAAAAATAACACAACTCACTTAACATCAGAGAATCACAAAAACACAATTCCTGGCAAAAACACTTTATTTCTTGAACAGCTTTAGGTTACACAGTAGGAGGGCACAAAAGGGCATGATAGCAATGTACTACAAAAAATAATACAACCCACTTCACCGTTTTTGACAGCAATTGTGTTTGTGTGATTCTCTGATGTGAAGTGAGTTGTGTTATTTTTGTGTAGTACACTGCTATCCTGCTCTGTGGTGCCTTCCTACTGTGTAACCTAAAGCAGTTACAGAAATAAAGTGCTTTTGACAGCAATTTTTTGGGGTGATTCTTTAATGTGAAGTGAGTTGTGTTATTTTTGTGTAAGATACTGCTTCCATGCCCTTTGGTGTCCCCCCCCTGCTGTGTAGCCTAAAGCTGTTCAAGAAATAAAGTGTTTTTGACAGGAATTGTGCTTTTGTGATTCTCTGATGTTAAGTGAGTTGTGTTATTTTTGTGTAAGATACTGCTGCCAAGCCCTTTGGTGTTCCCCCCTGCTGTGTAACCTAAAGCTGTTCAAGAAATAAAGTGTTTTTGACAGGAATCGTGCTTTGTGATTCTCTGATGTTAAGTGAGTTGTGTTATTTTTCTGTGTGGGGGACTGCTGGTGTAATGTGTCATAATGCTTTGCCTACTTGTACTTTGGAAGGGAGAAAATAATTTTTTAAAAACTTTATTTTGTGTTGTTCTTGTTTTATTCTTTGTTGTGCAGTTGGTTCCCATCATAGGGAACAATGGGGCTGGCTGGCCAGCTATCTCTGTAGGTGGTGGGGGAATTTGAGGGAGGGTGTCTGTGGTTCAGGTGTTCTTTCACAGGGACCAGCTGGCACTCAGAAGTGTGCCCACCATTGTGGCACCCCTGGGCTGTGCAGAATTGCCCAGGGAAAGAGAGTTTAGAAGTTCCCAGCATAGGGAACAAAGGGAGAGGGCTGGCCTTTGCCAGCCTGTTCCTGGGGTTATGGGTGTGGGGCAGGTGGGGGTGGATTTGGGTCTGTGAGGGGCTAATGTGGGGATTTGGGTCTGTGTGCGGCAGCTGGGGGGGAATTGGGTTTGTGTGGGGCTGTAAGGGGTGGACTTTAGGGGCTGAGAGGACCTACTTGGGGAGGCCATGAAATGGCCCCCCCAAGTGGGAGCAGTCTGAGCCTTGGTGTGGGGTGGGAGGAAGGGTGGGAGAAGGGCCCCAGAGGGTTGGGGGGCATTTTGCATGCAAAATGCCACCCCTGGCAACACAAGCCTCCCCCAGCTGTCAGTGGTAGAGATTAGAGCACCTACTTGGGGAGGCCATGAAATGGCCCCCCCAAGTGGGAGCAGGCTGAGCCTTGGTGGGGGGTGGGAGGAGGGGTGGGAGAAGGGCCCCAGAGGGTTGGGGGGCATTTTGCATGCAAAATGCCACCCCTGGCAACACAAGCCTCCCCCAGCTGTCAGTGGTAGAGATTAGAGCACCTACTTGGGGAGGCCATGAAATGGCCCCCCCAAGTGGGAGCAGGCTGAGCCTTGGTGGGGGGTGGGAGGAGGGGTGGGAGAAGGGCCCCTGAGGGTAAGGGGGCATTTTGCATGCAAAATGCCACCCCTGGCAAAGGAAGCCTGCTTCTTCATTTTTTCCCCATAGGAAATAATGAAGAAGATGCTCCTTTATGGGAGGATGGGGGGACCTGCTTTGGGGGGCCATAACATGGCCCCCCAAAGTCCAATCTGTCTGAAACTTGGGTGGTTGTTAGAGAAGGGTTAGAGGAAGGTCCCCACCAATTTTGGGCTTATTCGGTGGGAAAATGCCTCCTCCAGGCGTCCTGGAAGACGGAGGCATTTTCCCATAGAAAAAAGCCGAAAGAATGCCGAAATAATGCCGAAAGAATCCCGAATCCCGAATCCCGAAAGAGATTCTTGTTTCGGCTTTCAGCTTTAACGATAGAGAATTTTCTTTCGGCTTTCTACTTTCGGCTATAGCCGAAAATTTTTGGCTTGCACACCCCTACTTACGAGGCATGAAACCCATCCCGGGTCTTGCCTTGGGATAGAAATTGGCTATTTAAGACAACCCCTTCTGGTCACTGATCAGATGCTCGAGATCTCACTCCCGCTCCGCCCCACCTCATGTAGGGCTGGTCACTCCACTAGGCATTCTGCTCCTCGCTGCCAAATCTCTGCCTCTCGACGGACAGGTAACGTATCGCCCACAAATGATCTTTCCTGCTAATTCAACCATCTCTGTACCTTTTCCACCCTTTGATTTCCTAGTTCTGTATTGAATGTGTGTGTGTGATTCTTAGACTCTGTAAGCTTCAAAGTTCTTAAGTAAAAGCCATGATTCATTTTAAAGTATTAGTCTCCTCCGTTATTGTGCGTGCTCCGGAAACTCTGATCCTGGTATACACAGGTTATGATCCCATAATATATGCCCATTGCCTATCGTTTCCCCATTTTTGAGACAATTTGGCTAACAGTGCTGAGCCAACCACAAGCAGCAAACTGAAAATATTTTGCCTGATTTCCTGCCATTTCTCACTTAATTTCATACCCAGAACAACAAAAGACATAATCTGAAATGCTAGGAGAATCTTTAGATAAGCATGTGCACTTTTATATGAACCCAAGAAACCAAGAACCATATTAAATTTCTGTATCCCTTGTTTCCCCTGTTTGGCTCATTCTTTGTCTTAAAAAAAAAGATAGCTAATTTGGCCCGAAGCAAAGAGTGGGCAAGTGGGCCTCTGATCAAGTATACAGGTGAGCATGAAACAAGCTCCTTTACAGCTCAATCCCTCATGCAAGTGTCAGTCGCAGCCAGAGCCTTTGCATCTTTCTTGGGTGTGTAAGTGCTGAAGGAATTATGTTACATACACGGAGGAGCCCATTAATTAAATTAGAGATCTCTGACAGCAACAGCAAGGGTATCATCAATCACCACATGAACAGGCTGCCACATGAGCAGCATCACATAAAAGGAAGGATCTTGAAGTAAAAAATAAAGATGATAAATAAAGTAGCCTTCCAAACTGGCCCAGTTTCTGACGACAGGACTTTGCTATCTCACGGTGTCTGACTGTTCTGCTGGTTGGACAGCAGTCGACATCCAAGCTCAGGGCTTGTTTATGTGACTCTTCTGACACTGAGGTTAGAAATACAGGTCTGTCACCACAAGTCATTATCCTCACCTCAGTTTTGTTATCGTACACAACTGGGGAGTTGGAGATTGTCTCACTGACACAGAGGAGAAACAACCAGTTTGTACAAATTTGAAACTGGGCAAAAATTTCTCAATTGTGAGTTTGCTTGTGAAATGTATCTTTGACAGATTTTTTTTTAACAAGAACTAAATTTTAAACTGTTAAGACAAAAAATGTTATCTAACAGCTTGCCAACAGCGTTATACCTTTTCCCCAAACAGCCCTGTATTCAATAGCATCCATAATGGAGTTTTTTTTTTAATTTGACAAATATTCAACTTTTTACAAGGAATATTTTCTTGAGAAAATTCATCTCATTTTTATTAGGTTGTAAAATATATTTATTTTAATGCTACTGTGAATACCATTATAATCAAAGCTGCTTGCAAGCTTGGGTAGAGGTTATCACATTGTACCTCTACATTTTGCCTTGTTGATGCCTGTCATTTGGGGAAAGGAGACATTGTGAAGGGTAGACTAAACAGTTTTTGTCAAGGCTTGCTCTTGCCCAGCCTGCACCGCATTGAGTCTCCCATTGTTTCCACTATGCCCAAGGCTTCATGCATTCCAGAAACTCCAGGGAAAAACCTCCCTCCTCCCCAACGATGGATTCCTCTTCTAGTTCACTTGGAACCAGAAGTCTAGGAAACCCCATATAGACCTGTCCATCTCCTGCATCGCCAGAATCTCCCCCAGGGACAGAGAGGACAGAGGGCCAGAGCTGATGCCTGGACTTGGTAAAGAAGTACAAGCTTGGCAGCTCAGGGCCTTCCACACTCCAGGCTCTTACAGGATCTTGGCAGGATGGACCTAACTCTAGACCTTTGCAAGATCATGACTAAAGTGGGGCTCTTACTTCCCTTGCAGTTAAGCCCCACTTTTTCTGATTCAGTATCTCCTAACAATCAGCTTGTATTTTAGCTTGGATAGTAGCATACTGCTCAGCTCCAGCTCTCTAGGTTAGACTTGCCAGCTGAAGCTGTATAGACTGTGCCACTTCAGATTGCCAATGGAGGCACAAAGTATTTGTATGGTGCTTTACGTAAATTTAGCAATGTACAGTCTGAAACAGTAAAGCCTAGAGGGCCATGATCTCAGTGAGAATGAGACTCAAGCAGAACTTGCTGTGTGTCTTTTTTGTACCTCCTTCTCATGACCTTGACAAACTAAAATCCACTAGAAAACAATCTGCTTTCACAAAAATATGGTTGTACAAAGGTGGAACTACATATTACAAAGAACATCGGGTTGCAACCAAATCGGCAGTTCCACTTTCCACCCCCACCCAGCATTACATATATAGTACAACTTACCCCATATTCTGGCATTATTAAAATGTGTATTTCTCTCCCATTCTTCCATATCATTGGCTGCCTCTACTGTTGGTTGGATTGGGAAAGCACATACTGACACCACGAGAGGGAGAACATTGAAATAGACATTACCATTGGGAAAGCTTGATATGCACTTGCCATTTTGAGTGGTATACTTCATATTCTTCCTAAAATCTTACAATTGCCTTCAAACCATTATATCTAAACATTTGCTTTTGTTTTGCATTGCAATGTTTTATGAACCAGGAGAAAAATGCTGGCTTGGAGCCTATGAACAAGTAATATGCATGCTGTAGAGCACACTTCCTTTTCCGGTAGCACTTCCATTTGTGCAAGACCATCTATATGCACAGAATTTGTTCATAGGATTCAAGCCAATGTACTCAGTCATAAGCACTGATATGTCACTGGCTCAGGATATAAGGCCATCCAATCATAGCAGCCCTATATGGCAATGGCTCATTTGATTGTAGCTTTGTGTATTTTGTCCACGCATGTAAAAATACATGTAAAAAAAAAGTCCACACACTTAAAATAAAACCCCATTGTAGTTCTGAGGGTAGTGCTTATAGGTGTTAGGAGGAAAAGGTGATTTAAAAACCCAGAGCATTTTATATGTCTAGGTTGAGTCAGAGCAAAATCCAACAACAGTGACATCTGCCTGTTGTTGGTAAGAAGATCCCACACCATTCGAGTATGACAACACAAACTGGGCAGTGGCGCACCAGGGGAATTTATGGGAGCAAAATAGTCACTGTATTCATTCTCCATGCCTGTGTACACAAACCTAAAGAATTTATTTTAAGCCTTTTCATCCTGCTCTTCAACCAGAGCACTGGTCTCCAAGGTGACTAAGAATTTATTAAAAGCAATTAAAATCACAACTAGGAAATGACGATTAATGAAGAAACAGGAAAAGACAGAATTCCCACAGTAAGGAAACATTAAAACCAGCAATTAGGCAACAGATAATAAAAACAAGAAAAACTGAAGACACATGACAGAAGAGAACGGGGGGGGGAGAGGGGAGAGAAACAAACAATCTCACCTGTCCACTTCATGGACAGTATGGAAAAACTGTCAACTGCACAGAGGATACTCGACATCTACCTGGCAGTGTGCTGATTCCTAGGTCCACATGGAGACAGTGCAGTGATGGGTAAACATGAAACAGCTGCTGATGGCAAAGATAACTCTGAGACTGTCACAGTCAGGTAATTAGAAATCCACGCAGCATGCCCCAACCACATGAACTTTTGTTCCCTGGCAGCCCTCAACAATGTGAGATGCCAGAATGTTCACAGCTCAGCAAAAGATCCCGAATAAGCTTTTTGTAGGACAAAGAATAGCTTGGTAAATTGTATGTAGCAGCCAGAGGATTACAAGCAAGAGAACTCATTGTGTGATGATAGCCACACGGAGAGCTAGTCCTGGTTGTATGAACCTACCCTTCATCCTGGGCCTCATCTAATAAGCTTGCCACATTCAAGAGCATGTGGCCCTCCTCTGCTTTGTTTCAGCAACTCCACTAAGATGGAAGTAGATGTTATGAGAACATGAGCTCCTTCCTCTCTTTGGGTTGAATCCACTGAGTTTGCAGAAGGAGCTGATAGAGGATCTTCCGCTTCCCCTTCCCCCCTTCCACAGCTGATCATCTGTCCTGAAACTCTTCTGTGAGCAGAGTAACAACATTGTAAGCAAAATGAGATCCTGCACGGGGTGGAGGGGGGCATGGAGTATTAAATAAAATAATTCCACCCCCTATTCCACTCCCAGCTTGCATCTATGGAACAGAGAAGAAGTGATTATACTATTTTGGCACTGAAGCCTTCTGTCTTGGGGTTCATTTTGCTATGAGGACAAATGGCTGGCTGACAAAGGAAGAGGAATATGGGGAAAGATTTCTTTTGCCACCACCTTTGTGAGCTGTTCCAGTGGATCCCGCCCTTTAATCCTTTCTCTCCTCTTCCTGATCTCTTCTTTCCCATTGAACCATCATGGATGTATTAATAAGCATGCTGGATGATGACTGGGAAGACCTGGGTTCAAATCCCCACTCTGACATGAAAATTGCTGGGTGACCTTGGCCCACTGTTTGCTCTGGTTGCTTCCACACTGTGAGGATTCTCCGTATTACTTTTGTTGCCTCTGCCTAACCTACTTTTCAGAGTATTTGTGAGGATACGGGGGAAGGAGGATCTTGTGCACTACTCTGAACTCCATGGAAGGTGGATGGGACAAAATGTGATTGACAGATATCGATCAGAATACATTGTGCTGGATTAGCTTTTTCACTCAGTTTCACTCAGTTACCTTTCTTAATACCACCCATAGGGCTTTTGTCCATACAGGTCTCATGATTCGCAGCAGAGCTGTGGTGATCAAAGGAGACCCCTTCCTCACTTTTTCACCAGTGACAAAATTGGTTGGATACACCCTAATGTGTCATGTTCTATGTGTTTTCTTACCTCCACCTCACATCATTGGCTGTCAGTGCCTAGGCAGGGAAGCACATGGTGCGATAATATCATGTCATTCATTGTATTATGCCAGATGTTACCTTGAAGAAGGGAGGAAACAACACAAAGAGATGACATCTCCATGACCCTTGCAAATAGTTCGTTTTGCTCCAAGATTCATAGGACACTTCATACAAATTTGAAATGTGTTCTAATTGCAGAATTTGATTTTGAAGGACACTGTCGTAAAGTAAAATCTGAACTGATGTTGATTATTTTAAACGCAGTGGTGCTAAATATCAGTGAGCTTGCTTTAATACTGATTTTAAAGCTCTAGCCTTAGGATGGAATTACGCAGCTGGTAAAGACCCTTATCTGGGAATGTGGTTCTCTGCCAAGAAGTTGCAATAACACAGGGAGTTTGGGGAAGAATGGAATTTGAAGCACAGAAGTAGCAGGCGAGGGTATGTGTGTGCTTAACCCTTCAGCTACCCCTTTCCCCTCCAATCCCTCCTTCCTCAACTGTTTTTATTTTCTGGCTAGAATTCCAGGCTCTTCACTGGAGCATTTCAGAGGAAAATGGCTATGGGGAAGGGCTGCAGAGTAAAGCAATATGTGGGAGAGCTCCAATTGCCAGCCAATGTTCCTTCATTTCAGATTGCACCCTGTTTTCAGCTTGCATCTTCTGACACCACTTTGAAATCTAGGGGAGAACAGATGTTCAGGTTTCCATTAAACATAAGAACACAAGAAGAGCTCTGCTGAATCAGACCAGTGGTCCATCTCATCTACCATCTGTCACACACAGTGGCCAACCAGTTACCTTACAGGCTTAACAAACAGGCCAAGGCACTCCACTAATATGGCATCCTAGCACTGAGGGGTGGCTGTGGCTCCATTGTAGAGCATCTGCTTGGCATGCAGGGTGATCAGTCCCTGGTATTTCCAATTAAGGGGGTCAGGTAATAGGTTATGCGAAAGACCACTGAGGCCCCGGAGAGCCACTGATAGCCACAGTAGACATTGCTGACCTCGACAGATCGGTTGTCCAACTAAGGAGGACACAGCAGATTCAGGTGTTCACTGGTGTTCAGTGGTTTACTGGCTGTGGTTCTGGAGGTTCCCAAATAGCCATTGATGGATCTATCTTCTATAAATCAGTTTACACTTATTGCCAGCAGGACATGCAAAATGGCTTATTCCTCTGCTGCTTCTGTTCTACACCTTTCTCTGCACTGAAAAACCCTGTCCTCAATGGCTTGAGACACTATGTCCTTTATAAATTATGGCATTGACATTCACAGCAATATGCCCATTGAGTCAATCCAGTGTGTGTGTGAGAGGGAGGGAGGGAGGGAGGGAGGGTGGAAGGGGGGAGGAAGGAAGGAGAAAGAAAGAAAGAAAGAAAGAAAGAAAGAAAGAAAGAAAGAAAGAAAGAAAGAAAGAAAGAAAGAAAGAAAGAAAGAAAGAAAGAAAGAAAGAAAGAAAGAAAGAAAGAAAGAAAGATGTGAAGCCTATCCCCAGTCAGCACAGAAGATGGATGTATATTTTTGTGTGTCTCAGACAAAAGGAAAGCTCTGTATATGCCCTCCAATTGTCAAATATGTTGCTTTTCTATGCATAACAAAGTGGCTTCCAATATTAGAAGGTACATTTGGAGGGCTTCTCTCCTGCTGTTTATCTAATGTGCTACTTCCCCCAATAAGCATGCTTCTTCAGAAAAACAAAGCTTCAATCATTTCCTTTGGCCTTCCTCCTCGTTAAGCTATAGGCCATCTAATCTAGAGGCAGAAACAATAGCATATGCCAATCTCTCAGCACAAACATGCAGTAACAAATAGTAAATGCTCTTAGCAACCAGCTGGAGAACCCTCCATAAGCAACAACGCCTTTGTGTAGAATGTTTACCCAACCTATGCACAAAAGCTCTCCAACATTCATAAAAAATCATGACATATAATTCATAGACAGGAATAAGAGGGATGTCTGTCAGAAGCGTTATTTGCTGTGAGTAATTTGATCCATTCGACCAAGGAATCTTGTGAATAGGTTACTTCCTGCAACAGCTGCCTCCAAATCCCCAGAGACAAATGCACATGACCTATAATAGCCCTCCTATTCAGAGTTCCCCTTGTTGTTGGTTTTTTAAAAAAATGTAAATTGAATCTGGGAAAGCTCAAGTTGCAGAGATGCAGAGCAGGGCAAGAGAGGGGGAAAAACTTTAACTGTATGGTGAAAATGTATAAAAGAGGGGTGGGAAAATTGATTAAAATGTCCCACAAGTCGTCTTGCCATTTCTCCATCTGTGGTGGACAAATCCCTGCTCTCAGCCCCAAATCTGCTGTCCTTGAGAAACTGAGGGCCAAGCTACAAGTGACAAATGACACTTGAATGGCAAGTGAACAGACTCACGTGTATTCCTCCCTGTTCACTTGCCCTCTACTTGCCCTCCACTTGATCACTACATGATCGAGTGGAGGGTAAGTGAACAGGGAGGAATACACGTGAATCTGTTCACTTGCCGTTCAAGTGTCATTTGTCACTTGTAGCTTGGCCCTCAGAGGCAGGAGTAAAAATGGCCATAAATGGCCTCCATACCAATGGTCTATATTGGCCACAGAGGCTACTTTTAGCAGAATATGGGGCACAGAATAGTTTCCAATTGGCAAGAGTGTCAGATAAGAACATATATTAACTCCCTATCTGTCCAACCTATTTGCAGAACATATCATAACGAAAACTGGATTCGATTTAGATGAGGAGGGAGTGAAAATTGGTGGAAGGAACATTAACAATTTGAGATATGCAGATGAGACCATCACATTACTGGCAGGAAATAGTGAAGACTGGAAACAACTACTGATAAAGGTTAAGGGAGAAAGTGCCAAAGCATCTTTGCAGCTGAAAATCAAGAAGACAAAAATAATGACAACCAAGGAATTACACAATTTTAAGGTTGACAATGAACACATTGAAATTATTAAAGATTTTCTATTCCTTGGTTCAGTCACAAACCAAAATGATTCTAGATAAGGCAAGTGGGATTTTTTTTAAAAAATAGCACATCTTAATCCCATGCATCAGCCTCCTCTCCATCATGTTTGTCCTCCCAACAACCACCTTATGAGGTAGAGATGGCTGAGAGAGAGGTTGTCAAGGGCTGCAATCCTAAGAACACTTTTCTGAGTGTAAGCCCCATTGAATAAAATGGGACATACTTATGAACAGACCTGCTTAGAATTGCTCCCAAGTAAGGGGCTCCAAAGTGTCTATTCATCCAGTACAGGTCGTGTCCTGGGATCCCAAGAATGAGCCCATAATTGTGGCATGGGTGCGCACTCCACCAAACTCAGGTGCCAGCTGATGGTGTCTGATACCATATGGTGATCCTGAGAAATCTACATGAAGTATATCTTGGGGGAACCACCAGTACGAGCAACCAGCTTCCCTTCCTCCTAACCCTGGGGAGGGGGGGAACCACACAGGCTTGTTCCCCTAATTCAGAGGGGAGGGGTCCAACCAATATAGTTAACTGGCTCAGCCTCCTAATCCTGTGGAAGGAAGCCACTCTTGTCTCTTTCTGCTGCTCCCATATGAGGTGAGCAACAAACTCTCTCCTAAAGGCAAAGAAACACCCTGGCCATCCCATCCCCTTCTGTCTAGAGGAGCAGGAGATGTGCATTGCAGTGGACAAGCCCAGTAAGTTTCCAGCAAGTACCATGGCGGAGTGGAGATTTGAATCTGTGTTTCCCAGATCCTTGCCAAACTCTGTATCCAATACACTATACTGGCTCTCTTGGAAAGAGCCGCTGCTTCTGTAGAATGAAGCAAGCTCTTCTTCAAGACACTTGAATAAACAGTGATTGGGGAAAACAAGACTCTGGTGCCAGGTCTTGGGCACTTTAGGGTGGTGATGGTCCAACCTCTGGTGTTTGGATTTTAACTTGTTAATTTCTTAGTGGTTCAGTTGGAGTTAGTTGTATTTTAATGGGAAATGTTACATTCTCATTTCTTACCTCTACCCACTGGAGAATGGGAAAGTCTATGCATATTGCATTTTAATAAATAAAGGTGACCTTTTTTTCCTCACCAGGATGAGCTGCACAATACCAACTCTAAATTCATGAGGACTGAAATGAATCCAAGACCTCCTTTGTGCTCCCTGTAAGGGAAAATATATGCCTCTCTATGTGGTTCTGTCTCATGCGCCATGCTTCTTCTCAGCCTCCTTTGGGAATGTTTCCCTCCAGGGATCTTTTCTTGTGCACCTCAGGAGGTTTTAGAAGCACTCGAGGCTTAATAAGACAGACTGGTTTTGCACAGCACCCTCATTCAGTAGCTAGAAAATTGGGTCGCTAATACCTGGTAGTTTATTTTCTCTTTCTTGGATCTTCCCCTCTGGTCAGAATCTGCTCAGCATTCATGCCTTTCTTGTCCCTGTAGAGTCCAAATACATTTTAGGGCAAACCTGTCCTAGATTGCCTAATAAATTGAAATAAATGCATGATGCCTTATGAGAAGTAGAGTATAGACACTTAGGATTCCCTTATGCATCTTTGACTTTCCTTTCCTTTTAAATGTATTTTTTTTATAACTAGGCTTGCTGATTGCCTGCCTGCAGCTGCAACCCCCTCCCCACCCTCAGCCTCAATCCCCTACTCTCAAGAAATTAAGGAGCAAGAGAAAAAATGCCCAGAAAATAGCCTCCATAGTCTTTACCATAGAGATTAGGGGAAATTCCAACAGAATCATCCTGAAATGATGTCACATCCTCCCAAGGCACCAGCCTCAAAATCTTCTGGCATTTGCTAAAACTGTGTTGACAAACTGCTTCATACCCCATTTTTCTTCCCAATGGGGAAGCCAAAATGTCTCTCAATATCATTCTCCATTTTATTTTTACCACATCAGCCCTATAAGATAGATGCTTTACAGTCTTGGTCCTCTTGTCTTTTCTCCTTATGGCCTGTTACATCTCTATGCCAAAATTGTTGCTTCTCCATCCCCATCCCCCTCAACCACCAAAGGGTCTGTTACTCTTAAACTCATCTGTTCTCCTTTTCTGCTCCTAATATCTAGCTTTCCCACACAGACACGGTGTCCCTTTGTGATCTCTTACCTTTTTTAAATGATTCATTTGACATTTGTAGTAGACAATTGGTAGGAAGTTGGGAGAACAGCTTAAGCCCTCCTATCTTCATAACTGCTGGTTTTCTCCTGCAAATCTTCCCTTTTTCTTTCAGCTGAACTTAGCTTTGTAAAGAAAGTGGCTTTTCTGTTCAAACTGTGACCATCTTAAAATCTTTGGTTCAGGAGAAAGGCATGAGAACGTTTACAGAGCTTGCTAGCAGATTCAGTACACAGCGACCTTGGAGATAAGAGATGGCTCATTAGGAGAGCCTCCATGGCACAGCTTTGAACCAATTAACATTCCTGAGCACTAAGTGTATCTCACACCTGTGGGAAAGAGGTCAAACCAAGACTGCAGATTGGTTAATTTCTGCCCACTCACATGTTCATGCTAGCAACAGTGACATCAATTCTTGAGGTTCTGATTGGCTAAACAGGCCTAGGCGAAATCCCCACCCATAAAGTAAGTTAGCAACATGAAGAAATGAGAGGCTAGAAGCTAAAGAGAGAAGCTAGTCTGCGTTTGCAAGATGGCTGCTCCTTTGCAACTATCACGTTGTCTGCTGTTATGGATCTAAACACCTATGGTCCTGCTTGTCTCTATCAAGAGACTCTGAGGTAATTTGCACCTTGTGGTGTTTGCCTTCTGAAACTACTGTTAGCGTGGCCTCTCCATCACCTCCTTTGGTTGTCTGTCTATGGCTGGAATTTAGATTGTAAACTCTTCAGGACAGGAACTCGTATTCATTGCTTATTTTGCTTTGTAAAGAACAATTAATGAATCAATTAACTGGGCACTGTCAAAGACTTCTACCTTTAATGGATATGTAAGGATAGCAGAGAATTCTTCAAAGAACTGTGACATATAATAATCTCATCACATGAACCTACTCAGAGAAGAATGAAGACAAGAAAGAAGTTTTGTTTGCAGGGGCTTGAGAATATAAACTTATTTGGTCATGTCTTTTTTTTACAATAAAAGGAAGCAATTCCAACATCTGAGCTGCTTCCTGTGTTTATGAAAATGGATTCTGTATTTCCCTGACTGCATGTTTCCCGCTCAGACCTTCTGCTACAATGGTGTCATTAAGACAAATGGTAAACATTTCTCGTTTTTTCTTCTGTCAAAACTTCTACTTCCCTGACATTTAAAACAGAAAAAGAAATAAAAATTGGTTTAGCATTCTGTCAAAAGGACAGAGAATTCTAAAGAGTTTTGTCTCTTGTGATTTTCAGTCTGCAGCAGGTTACCCTTGTTATATAATAAATTAAAGGGGGAAATATGAGTGATAAAAAGAGATTGAGGCAGAGAATGAGATTGGAGAAACCAACACAGTATTAGAAGATGCGTGTTGCATGAAGAATCCGTAAGTTATAAAGGAGGTGCATTTCTGACCAACTCAATGGAACCTCTTTTATATTTGCAATTCTACAAGCCACCGTTAGGAACCTATTGATGGTAAATATAACTGCTTCTGTAAAGGAAAGTATCCAACTGGGTTCAATGTGCAGTTAAATCCTTCCCACTCTTTGTAAAATGTTAAAAAACTATTTAGGGATTTAGTCAGTGGGAAGAGGATTCAAAAAAATTGAGACAGACAATTAAGTAAAAATCAAATATTGTTTCACTTTGCATTTAGGTTTTGTTTGGTTAACCAGTGGCTTTAGTGGTATATATGTTTATGAGCTTACGTTTAATGGGTTTTGGTACATTTGTTTTATAGCTGAGCTACAAGTAATGGAACACAGGGAAATATATTTTATGCAAGTAAAATAAAGACAAATATTTCTTTTAACACAAGCCATCCAAATTGATTAGTGAGGTTGTCTTGCCAGCTATGGCAATACAAATAGTAGCCAGCTGCTCTTAGGCATTTGAGCAAGGAAGAAGTCTGTTCAAGCGGACCATAAGCCAGGCATTTTATTGGCTTTACATTGGTCAGGAAATAGCCACAAGAAACTTTTTCCACCTGAACAACCTGATTAGTCAGAAATGACATTTCCGCAAGAAAATATCATTTCCAGCAAAGTGATCTGTCAGAAGTTTTCAGCTGATGTGTTCAGCTTTGCTGCATGCATTGAAGGGCTTGCTACAAAGACAAATGTGGCATCTTGGGAACTGTAGTCCTTAAAGGCCGAGAGAGAAAATGCAGACACTGGGTGTGGTGTGGAAAGAAATGATGGAAGTCCTCTCACTGGGCAGAGTTGGTTTAGAAAATACTCCTACTTTCTTGTGTGTGGTAAAAAGTTACACAGGATGATTCAATTAAGAAAGAGTTAAATGTTACAGGAGAGGCCGATTGGGATAAACAAGCGAAGTTGTTGTGCAGTTGGCTGCTGGAGCTGTTGCAGTGAGAGCCTCTAGGCACACCTTGCATTATATGTAAACAAACCTGTTAAGTCCATTCACAAACAGCTGCAATTTGGTCTTTATAGAGGATATTCCTAAATTCCCAGTATGTTGCTGGGAATTTGTTCACATTTTTTTTTGAAGTGAGGCCTCCAGAATTGCACACAATACTCCTGGAGGCCAAAACAGTATATAGTGGGACAACAACATTCTGTGATTTGGATGTTATGTCTTTGTTGCGTTCACCTTTTTTTGCTGTTGCATCACACTGACTGCTCATATTCCTATCCACCTGTAATCCAAGATCTTGTTCACACACACTGCTACCCAGAAGGATATCCCTCATCCAGAATGCATGCTTTGCAATTTTGTTACCCAGCTAGAGAACCTGGCACATATCCATGTAAAATCTCATCTTATTCAAATCTGCCCACTTTCTCAGTGTGTTCAGATCTCATTGAATTCTATCCTTTTCTTCAAGGGTGCTTGCTGCTCCTCCCAGTTTGGTGGCATCTGCAAATTTAATGAGTAATCCCTTCATACTCTCATCCAGATCATTTATAAAAATATTGAATATTTCCTGGCCTTGGCTCCTCAGGTTCTTTCTCTGTGTCAGTCACCAGGCGATCAGAGAGGGTAGTGACCCTGACACTATGATGTCCCTTCCTTTAGTACAAAGGAAATAAATCATTTAGGGCTTCACAATCAAGCTCAAGCAGTTTGCATCTGGATTGCTAAAACAGTGGTGCATACGTTTAATAGTTTTTTTTAAAAAAACCCTATGGTAGCATGAACTGTTTTAGCTGTGGACACGACTTTCAGTCTGTGAAAGGGAAACATCTCTGAACAAAGTGGCTAAGAACCTTTGCTCTGCTCTTCCCTATACAATTTTAACTTTTAAACAGCTGCTGGAATGATTAAAGCAACATATTAAGGAACAACAAAAGGGGAAAGTAGTAGCCTCAAAATGTCAAAGGATGATTCAGAGAAGAAGATAGTTAAGGAGTGTTTCTTAAATATGTGATAGTTTGGCTTAGCTTGACTGAGACAAGTTTGAGCAGATGGACTTGCATGTCAATCTAGTTGGTCTGCACCTGCTGCCAGTCATGGCCTTCAACTTGGAGTTATAACTCAGACAGGATTCATGCTTCCAGCCCAGGGCTAGAATGTGCTGAATAATTACAATCAAATTTTAAGTGGAAAGAACTGAAATATTACAAGAATACGATACTGTAACCTCACAGATATTCAATCAATCAGTCACTCAGCATCACCATTCTGACAGCAATGAAGGAGGCGTTATAAGGAGATGTCCTTCAGCCCAGCAGCCCAGCAAGTTAGGAAGGAAGACTAAATGAAGGGAGGAAGAATAAGTAGTTGTGAAACAGTGTGGTCACTGTTTGTCCTGAAAGTGCAAGCTGTCGCTGTTTCCTCATGAACGTGTTCAACAGTTGAACTTAATGTTATTCAAAGGTGTTGATCAGACATGAGCCACACCCAGCCTGTTCAGTTAATGTTGAATACTTGTGAATGCCAGCACTGGGTTTGCGTTGGGTTTTAGCCAAGCCGTGCACGCCCAAAGATGCTGCCGATTCAAATCAATTAGCAGTCATTAGCTTTACTAGAGACTATTTAGATGATCATCAAAGAGTAGGAATTTCCAATGGGGAGAAAGGTAGGGTATAAATGAAGACAATTAATTAATTAATTACTGATGTATATGATTTGGGACTGATGTCATTGTCTTGTCAAACTATTGCCTCAAGGGCAAAGCAGTTACACAGCAAGGATGGGAATTAGTAGAACTCAGTTGGGCTGCCCCAGCCAGAGCAAACAGTAAGGAAAGGAAAGATTCTGGATTTCCCCGCCCCCCAAGAACCAAAACTGAAATGAAAATTTTCTTGGTGCACACCCCTAATAAAGATTTCAGTTGTCTACCACTTTTACATTCTTGCAGTAAATGTTTATTTTCAAAATGAAAACGCACTTTCCACAATTCATGATTCTGAAGGCAGATACTTCATTGGTAAAACCTTTCTCCCAAAATATAGGGTCATAATTAGACATGGGCACGAACCGCATCACGAACTTAAAAAACCCATGAAATTGGCGATCGCACAATCGCAATCTGGCAGTTCATGATTGTCCACGACAAATGAACCAGCATTTGGAAGAAGCTTGGTTCCGTTCGTTCGGCCGCAGTTCAGGAAGCCAGACAGTCAGGCGCCAGCAATCAATTCCTCTGGCAACGGAGCCGGGGGAATGCCTGAACTCTGTCTGCGCTCCTTCTGTCGCCATGGAAACCCAAATGGAAGCCCAGCTTACCTTAATCGGCAGGTCTTCCTTCCAACCATGGAGCTGCAAAGTGGTTACAAGTTGGGAGAAGACACTCGGGGGAGGGAGGGGTGTTCTGTAGCCACGGGCACTCTAATCTCATCCCTGCAAACCCTGATAGGCAGCTCTGACGGCCAAACACAGACCTCCTGCATTGCTCCATGGAACCTCAGCTTATAAAAAGCACTGCGCTCCTAGGCTGGCTTTCACTTTCAGCAAGCAGTGGAGTGGGCTGGAGCTCTTGCTTGCTACTTGCTAGCCTTTGGGGAGAGACAGAGAGAGTATAATTGAGCTTGGATTTTTGTGGGAGTTTCCTGGGGACCTTGGATTGGAGAGGGTATAACTCCAAAATCCCTATTGCAATCTTGACCAAACTTGGGTGCTGGCTGGAGGAGAGCCTGGTACACACTCCCTGTTTATATGGGCTCTCTAAGTGCAATGCGGGCCATTCTGAGCACCATGAACCACTAACTGGTTCGGCAATGGGAAATGTCCGTTGCGGTTCGCGACTTTGGGATCGTCATCGGCACCGAACCATGAACTGCAGATTCGTTACATTTTTTTGGTTCATGCCCATGTCTAATCATAATTGTGTAGAGTCCATAGATAGCCATGGAGATGTGTGTATGTTTAGGGGAGTGATTGCTTTTAACCCTCCCAAGAAAAAGGTGGTTATATTTACCCTGGAAGTCATTGAAAAAAATTGGTTTACTCATTTAAAATTTTCTACAGACACTCAAGTCCTATTATACTTTCTTCCCAATGAACTGCAATGCCCTGAAGGCCCTCTCTTCCTTCTCCACTGCCTTTCTTTTTTATTTTTGAAGTTCATCTAACTGGTAAAAGGGTCATTCTGGCCCCCAATAGACTTAACTTGGAAGTGAAAGTACTTTGCATACTTGTATTTAGGGGTTCTAGTGCCCCCAACAAATATTGAAAAATGATTTTAGCACTGTTTCTATGTATAAGTAGATGGACCAACAGCTATTATCTCCATTTTATAGGAAGGTGGAGCGAATAGTAAAAACATAAATTATGGAGGTAGCTTTTAAACAATAGATATTTATTATGCAAAAATATCACACTTTTGGATCTGGTGTCTTACACAAGTTTGGAATTAGGGGTTGAAATGACCCCAAAGGAAACCACTGTTTGCAACCTGAATTGTTGTGTATATAGTAAGAGCAGGTAAAAGCCCTGGGCTAGTGCTCTCTCAAAGCTTTCCTTATGTCCACAGCCACATGGAAAAGCTCAAATTGACTTGTATTACAGTTTTGCAAAATGAGGTCATTCTGGCCCCCTTGAAGCCAAACCCAGGCATGTTTGCAGGCATTCTCTGAACCTCTTCACATTTACTAGACTTGTAGGAGCCATTCAGCCTGGAACTTTAGATGACCCCCTAGCCATCTGTCCACTGAGCTGATTGTTTCCCTTTGTTGCACTCTGTCAAAGCTTCCCTTCTGACTCATAGCTACACTGAAAAGCTCAAATTGAAATGTATCACAATGTTGGAAAATGGGGTCATTCTAGCCCCCTGAAAGACAAATTGATTGTTTACTTTATTTATTCAGGAAGAGCTCTTAATTGTAAGGCTCCAACAGGTGCAGCCTGAGGGCAGGTTACAAGAAGGCTAGCAGAAAGAATGCAGAAATTTTATCTTTTGTTTGTTAACCCTTTAACTGGTTGGAATGGAATGCCCCTTTCCATTGCAAGGGTCTGTTATGTGCCTATTTTTTCCCTTTTCTGTGGGCAATTCAGACCTGGTGGCAGCAGTGGGCAAGTCACACCTGGTGGTAACTGTGGGCAAGTCACACATGGTGGCAGCTGCAGGCAAGTCATACATGGTGGCTGCGATGGGACACTCACACATGGTGACAGTTTCAGTATTATAACAAAAATTATTGCTTTCTTTAAAATAAACTGTCTTGTGCTGTAAAAGTGGTGGGGGCCAATTTTACTCCATTTACATTTCTGTGAGGATTTGATGTTTTCACTGAGAGGTAATTTTGACCCCAATTTCAAATTTTATTCTTCTTTGTCCAGCATTGCTGAAGAAAGTTATTCTTGAGGCCTGATTTTTTCTTAGTAGTTAATGCCATGATTGAGAGAGCTATCAGGTTTTCATTCCTTTTTCTGGAGTTTGGGGTCATTTTGACCCCAATTACAAGTTAGTTTACTTGAGTTTTTTTTCCATTGGAAGGGTTAATGATAAAATGAAAAGCCTGGGTTGGTATATTTTTTTCTTAGTGTTGCTGCTGCCACTTACTTAGCTGTTAGAAACCTTTCAGCATTTTGCTTGGCCACTGCTTTTTCTCATTGAATTCCTAAACACCTCCAGAGGTGTTAGCAGTCAGACTCCTTCCTCACATTGAAAGGACAGTTTACAAATATGGAATATCATAAACCCATTTTCCTCATTTGCCTTAAGCGCAAAACATTGCCTATCAAGACAGAACAGATACCAACCCTGGCTGGAGTTGGAAAATCACCAGAAGGTGTGTCGGATTGACTCGCTGCCCCTCCATGCCCCAGAGAAGCACTTAAGTAAAACAATGAGGTTTTCCAAGTGTTTCTACCTTATCTCTTCCACACCCTTTCATACCTTCCTCACCCACCTTCCTAATTAGGGCTGTTCAGGGACCTGATAGCTCATCCCATCCAGCAATTGCTGAGTCTTCAAGCCGCATTCACATATTGTGTCTACTGAAGGTAGAGCCATTAAGTCTCTCCTAAGTTATTGTCCAAACCTTTGGACAAGCTATTACACCATTGTCTTTTGAGGCAAGATATCAGTTTTGCCTAGGGACACGTTTTGCTGTATAATTGGACTGCCCTCAGCCACATGCAGTGTATGTTCTGGGACCCATCCACGCATTCTCAGATTATGTCTGAGCCCTCCCTTCTTTTCCATAAAGCACTGATCACTTTGCTGCCGTTCCCATGGACCTTCCCCCTCTCCAGAACTGGTAAATATCACCCTACCCTGAATTGCTCTCCACTTCTCCTCCCTGTTTTCTTAGTTAGCTCTGTATGTATGTTGTGTGTGGCTCTATGTACATATGCCTCTTATTTCTATGTTAATAAAAGAAACCTTTCCTGTAGAACATCTGCCTATTTATTTGAGAGTTCTCTAAGCAAACAATCCCGGTATACAGCTTTGATTCCCTACTCTGCCTCTTGAAGCCAGCTGGGTGACCCAGGTTAGTCACAGTGTCTTGGAGCTCTCTCGGCCTCACCCACTTTACCGGGTGATTGTTGTGAGGATAATAATAACGAGACATGGGCACGAACCAAAAAAATTTAACAACTCTGCAGTTCGTGGTTCAGTGCCAATGGCGATTCCCGAGGTCGCAAACCACAACGAACATTTTCCGTTGCTGAACCGGTTCGCAGTTCGTGGGGTGCAGAACGGCCCCCGTGGCACTTAGAGAGCCCATATTCCTGGGGAGTGTTTTGCAGGCTCTCTTACAGCCATCACCCAAGTTTGGACAAGATTGCAAAAGGGATCTTGGAGTTATACCCTCTCCAATCCAAGGTCCCCAGGAAACTCCCACAAAAATCCAAGCTCAATTATACTCTCTCTGTCTCTCCCCAAAGGCTAGCAAGTAGCAAGCAAGAGCTCCAGCCCACTCCACTGCTTGCTGAAAGTGAAAGCCAGCCTAGGAGCGTAGTGCTTTTTATAAGCTGAGGTCCCATAGAGCAATGCAGGAGGTCTGTGTTTGGCCGTCAGAGCTGCCTATCAGGGTTTGCAGGGATGAGATTGGAGTGCCCGTGGCTACAGAACACCCCTCCCTCCCCCGAGTGTCTTCTCCCAACTTGTAACCACTTTGCAGCTCCATGGTTAGAAGGAAGACCTGCCGATTAAGGTAAGCTGGGCTTCCATTTGGGTTTCCAGGGCGACAGAAGGAGCGCAGACAGAGTTCAGGCATTCCCCCGGCTCCATTGCCAGGGGAATTAATTGCTGGCACCTGACTGTCTGGCTTCCCGAACCGCGGCCGAAAGCACCGAACCAGGCTTCTTCTGAACGCAGGTTCCTTGGATGAGGACAATCACGAACAGCCAGATCGCAATCGCCAATTTCATGGGTTTTTGAAGTTCGTAATGCAGTTCGTGCCCATCTCTAATAATAACACACTTTGTAAACCATTCTGATTGGTCATTAAGTTGTCCTGAAGGGTGGTATATAAATTGAATGTTTTTATTAATTATTATTATAGTTACTCCCTTTCGCTGCATCTCCTTGAATGCTAATTTCCCCAACTCACAAGGAGATCCCCCCCCCAATTAGGTTAACAGAGGGACAACCTTCTTTTAACTCTGTAACTGTTGCCATCCTTTTTTAAAAACAATAACAACAACAATAGTACTTTGATGTATCTGCCAAAAACATTTTAAAAATTGATGGTATTTTTGTGGGATAATATTATAGACATGCAATTGGTTGTAACAAAGAAAATGGTTAGTTTGGATGGAAAGTAGCTCTTTGGTTGTGTTTTTGGTGTCCAAATATCTGTGCACCCCAGGTTACATTGAATCATGGGGAGATCAGACAAATAGAAAATGGATTTGGCTCTCACCCCCTCCTCCCGCCATGCTACAGATTGCAAAATGATTCTATTCCTTCTTACCCAGTTCTCTAGGGAGAGGCCATGCTGCAGTCATCACACTGATAAATAGAAAAGGCTGTCAGGCTAAAAATCTGTCTCCTGTTTATCTCTGGTGATGCAAATTCACGGAATCTTCTCTGGATCCATGAGTGTGGAAATTGGGGACCTTGTGAACTGAAACTTATCTTGAAAATTGCACCCTCCATTCAAAAACAACAATAACAATTAGAGTCTAAAGTCCCACATTTGTGCTGGTGAATGGCAAAAATAATTGGAAGCATTTTTAAAATTTTGTTGAGGAGTAACTGTAGGATTTGAGGGCACTGAACAGGACTAATACAAATTGACAGTGCTTGATCCTGTATCCTGCAATTTCCAAACTGGCATAATTACATATTACAGTTCTCATATGGAGGCATTATGGCATCCCCATCTATATTACCATGTTCCAGGTCAGTGCTGGCAGCCATCAGAAATAGGTAATCCTGGTAAATGAATCCCTCCTCATAATCAGACTGGGGTGCAAGGTGATGGGGCTGTGGTAGGGTTGCCAGGTCTGGATTGGGAAATTGGGGGACAGTGCCTGGGAAGGGCAGGGAATGGGAATGGGAGAGACCTCAGTGGTAATGTGATGCCAGAGGATCCACCATCTGAAGGGAAGATCTCCAGGCCTCACCTGGAAGTTGGCAAGCCTAGCTGTGTCTCAATGGTAGCGCATGTATGTTGCATGCAGAAGGTCCCAGGTTCAACCCCTGCATTTACCTAAAATGATAAGATAGTTGGTGATGCGATAGACCTCTGCCTGAGATCCTGGAGAGCTGCTGCCAGTCAGAGCAAACAACACTGACCTTGATAGACCAGTGCTCTGACTCAGCATAATGAAGAGTCATGTGTACATACAAAAAATTGATAAATATGAAGGCTATTCCATGGATTACTAGCACACAGAAGTGCTTTATGTGGCCTCCAGCTGGATCTCAATAGAACCTCATTTGCATCTTTGAAATCACAGGTGAAAATAGTTTCAGGTGGGTAGCCTTGGTGGTCTGTGGTAGAAGAGCAATATTCAGGTCCGGTAGCACCTTAAAGACCAACTACATTTCCAGGGTGAGCTTTCAAGAGTCAGAGCTCCCTTCATCAGATAGACAGACAGGTGAAAACAGAAACTATTGATCTTCCAATAAGAAAACATAGAAGAAATGTTTTTACCAGCTATATGGGGGGAAAAATGAACAGGATTGCATTGGAAGGCAAAGATATTTTGCCAAGCTACAGATGATTGGTGTTTGGCCATAATTTATTTTCTTCATTTATACCCTACCTTTCTCCCCAATGGAGACCCAAAGAGGTTTACTTTGTTCATCTTTCCTCTGTTTTACCCTCACAACAACCCTGAGGGTAGGTTAGGTTGAGAGTGTGTGACTGGCCCAAGGTCACCCCAAAAGTTTCTATGGTAGATCAAGGATTCAAACCTGCATCTCCTAGATCTTAGACTGACACTCTACCCACCATACCACTCTGGCTTTCAATCTCATTTTTTTTTTTATGAATGGGCATGGTAACCTACTGGTGACCAGATAGATTCATTCAGTATCCACTCTTTTTTCTTTGCTGAACTCCTTGAAACATTTCTGCTGCAGCTCTTGCTCCCTCCCTGGATGTTTAATAGGAAAAGTTAATGATCAAGGAGTAAAAGAGCTCACAAAGAGCTCGAAAGTATTGCATTTTGGGTACAGTAGAAAAATCAGGATAGCGATGCAAGAGGGCGGCTCAGGAGGCAAACTTCAGAATCTCCTGCTGAGAGCCCTGAACAACAGATGGCTCCTAAAAGCTGTAGCTGCCGCAGTGGGAGAGAATCGTTTGCCTGTAATTGAAGAGAATGGAGGGGGCTGGAAGAGAGAGAGAGAAGTGAGCTGTCAAACATAGTCTTGCAGCCAATCAGCATTGTCTGTAGCAACCTATATCCCACCCCTGTAAGCCAAGAATAGGAACTAGCATACAGAAAAGAATGCTGCTGTGTGTCTGCTGGTGAAACAGAAAAAGATATGGGAGGGAGGGCAGAGGATCCCTAAACTATAAGCCAAGGTGTGTGGCCACCTTGCAATTAGAAAAAAACCAAACAGCATGACAAAATGATGGACATGCATAGACACAAACAAATCTGTATTATTCTAACACAACTCCAAAAAGGCAACAAAGTGCTCCAAACTACTCTTTTGAAATCCCTTATTTGATCTTTGTAAAATCAGATAAGGCTTTTCACCAGAAGAATGCAGGAGTTGCATCGTGCCCATAATTCCAGCAGAATGTTGGTCCATCACCCATTTTGGCAAATGAGGTCTGAGTTATGATGCTATTTGAAAAATCAATAAATCTTTAAAAGACCCATCAAACATTCATTAACTTCACTGAGACCCTTTCAATCCCTTCTTCCTGGACACCAATTATGGACAGTAGGATTTCTCTCCTACCGGAGAATCTTCCAAGCAGAGGCTGGAAAGCCCTCTGTTGGGAATATTCTAACATTGGATTTGCTGCACTGAGCCGGGGGTTGGATTAGATGGCCTTTCCAACTCTAGGACTCTAAATTCCATTGCTCTGAAAGAGTATAATGTTATACAGTGTTTATGGACTAATGAGGTTATAGTGTTACCGTTGAGAGGATGGAATGCAATGTCAGGGCAGTTGCTATGCTGATAAGCCACCACTTTTAAAGGGGGGAAATGGGTGGCATTGGGGGCGATGGCTTTTCTCTCATTTCATTTCTCCCGTCACAGTGAAAGATCAGATTCCAATCACAGTATAGTGCCCGGAGTACATAAGATCCAACAAGGGAACACCATTCATAGATCAAGATGTGTGGTGTGGGCTTTCTTCATTTTGTGTCCATGTCTGAAAAACACAACTAGGTACTGCGGTGAATGCGAGCACTAGAAACAACAGACAAACAAGGCGACCTGCAAAGGATATTTTATCTTTTCTCAAAAGCTGTACAGGTATTCTGTGTTTGGAATTCCGTTAAGGAGAGTAAGGAGTATCATGTCTTCTGGCTGTCAAGTAGGAGTGGTAGGCAGGGAGCTAGGTGGCTCACAAGGGGTGGAATTGGAGGTCACACAACCTCCCCAGATTTACTGCCTGAGGAGGTCCCCTTAAGTTACCTTATAATAAAACCAGAATTTGTGCATTGGTAATGCAGAAGAGTGAAAAGCTGCTCCCGCGTTCCAGTTCTGGAATTAATTTTGAAAACTCTCGTCAAGAAATAGAACACAGCAAGTTTTAGACGCTGGAATGCAAATATGTGTATAATTTCAAGAGGGACTCTAGAGATACATATAATCCAATTGAAGAATGTCTAAAGTCACAACCCATAGTGAGTGTGCCAATGATGGGGAGGCAGAGATACTGATGGGAAGTTCAATTCAGCCAGTGGCTGTCTGAAACTCCAGTTTTTCTGTTCTGCTCTGATTTGATAGAGTTTAAAGCTGATTCCCATCACCAGAACATTGAAGTCTAGAGATGGGCATGAACTGCATTACGAACTTCAAAAACCCATGAAATTGGCGATTGCGATCCGGCGGTTCATGATTGTCCTCGTCCAAGGAACCTGCGTTCAGAAGAAGCCTGGTTCGGTGCTTTCGGCCGTGGTTCGGGAAGCCAGACAGTCAGGCGCCAGCAATTAATTCCCCTGGCAATGGAGCCGGGGGAATGCCTGAACTCTGTCTGCGCTCCTTCTGTCACCCTGGAAACCTGAATGGAAGCCCAGCTTACCTTGATCAGCAGGTCTTCCTTCCAACCACAGAGCTGCAAAGCGGTTACAAGTTGGGAGAAGACACCCGGGGGAGGGAGGGGGACGGGGGTGTTCTGTAGCCATGTGCACTCCAATCTCATCCCTGCAAACCCTGATAGGCAGCTCTGACGGCCAAACACAGACCTCCTGCATTGCTCAATGGGACCTGTGCTTATAAATAGCTGTGGGCTCCCAGGCTGGGTTTCACTTTCAGCGAGCAGTGGAGTGGGACAGAGCTCTTGCTTGCCACTTGCTAGCCTTTGGGGAGAGAGACAGAGTATAATTCATCTTGGATTTGGGGGATAGGGATCTATCTCCTCTGGTTCCAGGGCTGCTGCCTGGTTCTGGGGCCAAGCTCAGTGGGCACCTCGGCTGAGGGCTCACATTGATTATTGATCAGATCTGGAATACCACTCCCACAGACCTGATCTGTTCAGGTCTGTGGGAGTGGTAGGCTAGGGCTCTAGTCCCTCCTTCCCTCTGGTGCCAGGGCTGCTGCCAGGCCCTGGGGCCAAGTTCAGTGGGCACCTTGGCTGAGGGCTCACATAAGTGCCTGATCTGTTCAGGTCTGTGGGAGTGGTGGGCTAGGCCTCTAGTCCCTCCTTCCCTCTGGTGCCAGGGCTGCTGCCAGGCCCTGGGGCCAAGTTCTGTGGGTACCTCGGCTGAGGGCTCACATTAGTGCCTGATCTGTTCAGGTTTATGTGAGTGGTGGGCTAGGGCTCTAGTCCCTCCCTCCTTCTGGTGCCAGGGCTGCTGCCAGGCCCTGAGGCCAAGCTTGGTGGGCACCTCGGCCGAGGGCTCACATTAGTGCCTGATCTGTTCTGGTCTGTGGGAGTGGTGGGCTAAGGCTCTAGTCCCTCCTTCCCTCTGGTGCCAAGCTGCTGCCAGGCACTCGGGCCAAGTTCAGTGGGCACCTCGGCTGAGGGTTCACAGAGTCTTCTCCTTTCTTCTCCTCAATTGTTGTTTGCTGGCACTATGAGGCTTCGGGTGGGGGACAAGAGTGGTCGTGGGGGGAAGTAACACCCACCTTCTGTACACTGGGCCAACGTCAACCGGTGGCTCTAATTGTATCGAGTGGGAGTTTCCTGGGGGCCTTGGATTGGAGAGGGATAACTCCAAGATCCCTTTTGAAATCTTGTCCAAACTTGGGTGATGGCTGTAGGATATCCTGCAAAAGACTCCCTGGGAATATGGGCTCTCTAAGTGCCACGGGGCCCATTCCGTGCCCAACGAACCATGAACTGGTTCGGCAATGGAAAGCGTTCGTTGCAGTTTGCGACCTTGGGATCGTCGTCAGCACCGAACCGTGAACCGCTGGTTCGTTAATTTTTTTTGGTTCGTGCTCATGTCTATTGAAGACTCTCTAAAATCCCAAAGAGTATAGAGTATAGCAGATGAAGGCATTAACTTGCTGAGACTTTGTGTCAGTCTGCCTTGCTCCAAACTAATATAGCAATACACATGTTTGCCCAGAAGAATTTTAGAACAGGTTTACTTCAGATCATATTGCAGAAAAATATAAAAGGTATGTTTGAAGGGAATGGTGAAAATAATAGCAAAAGAACAGCAAATTGTTAAACACGCATCAAACTACAATACACTATGAGAAAGATTAATGTGTGTGTGTGGGGGGGGGGGTTCCTTTTAAATATAGAAGCCAATTACATTTCAGTGCTTTGGGAGGTCTTTGAGAGTAAAGCAAAAGTGTTCGACCAGTTTCCCCTCTTATCATAATGAGTCCAAGATTGCAAAGATTATATCATTTACGTGTGCAGGGGAGTGGAGGGGGTATTTCAGCTGTCTGGCATGCTAGGCTTGTTCAGTGCTACATCATTGCAGCAGCAGCTCTCCCTCCGTGCTCCAGGTTTTCTAATGGATGGCTTTTTCCATAATACATCATTGGCATGACAGCACACCGATGATCTACAACTCTTGAGAGCTGTAATGCTGATCATGGGGCTGTGGCTGTAGTAATAACGTGGGCTTGCTCCAGGGAGAAGAAAGCCGCATCTTTTCTTAAAGGTGAACAGAATGTTTATTATCAGCAAGGTGAAGAATGCTACTGATCGACGCAGCTAGACTGTGAAGGTGAAGGACTAAAGGCTCATCTGGATGGCTGTCATTCCAAGGAATGGGAATTCTGTTGCAGTCTTCTAAGTTCCAACCACACAGTCCAAACATACCCAATCTGTCCCCGAGAATGATAAAGAATAATGGTAAGGCCCAGTACAGGCTGTGGAGTTGGCAGGGCAGCAGTGGCACACTCACACTCCATACAACTGATGCTCAGTGCTGAGCATGGAGAAGGAAGAGTGTTAATGTGGGAAATATGCCTTATTTTGTGTTAGACCAACAAATCACCTAGCCTTGCTCTACATACTGCAAAGCAACATAGTTCTCAAATTGAAGACCATGTCCTACACCTTGAAATCTTTTACTGGGAGATGCCGGGTTTAAAACCTGGGTACTTCTACATGCAAAGCATGTGATCTGTGGAAGATCCCAGCTTTTTTCTAGGACCCTTTCCATGCTTGTACCTACAGTGCTCACTCAGTGTCATTGGGAAGTGATCCTTTGAAAGAACAGTTGGCCTTGGAGGTAATGCATGGCTTTGATCATGGCCTGACTGGGGAGGGGGAAGGAAGTAGAATGAGTTGTAATTTTTATTTTAATTTTGCTGGTTAACACTAGGAAAGGGGGGGGGCTTAGAAGAAGATATTTGTAAGTTAGGATGCAGAATCTGTATATGCATTTCTCCCCTGCCCAACCATTTTTCAACATTGCACCTACTAACTGGCAATAGGAATCACAACTTCCTTGTGCTCTGTGCCGTTCCACAAAGAGATAACATTAAACTACTCAACAGGTTGGTTTGCCCAAGTCAATGAAAGGCAGGGCTCAATAGCCTGAACCTTCTTGGAGAACCAGTCCTAGTAATTGCATCCAAGACTTGGAATGGGATCCAGCCTATTTGGGCTGCTTTAGGATTTTTCTGAAATGGCACATCTAACTCCAGTTGAAATGTAGCTTGGGGGATAGTTTTTGGAATCCCAGCTCTGTCATGGCCTTGTTATGTGACCTTAGGAAAGTCAGATCAATTATCTCACTGGGTTTTTTATCATGAACAAAGTAACACTATACAATATTTGCTTAGTGCATCTACAGTACAAAAGAAACATAAATGCACAATGATAGCTCACAGGCAGTCCTTTAGGTACAGACAGGAGCAGATAACCAGTCATACATTATATGTAGGATGAGGAAATGCAGAGAACCATGGGGGCATTTCCCTACAGACATAGTCATCATATCGATACTTTTCTTAGGAGTACATTTTCCATACAGGACTCACACACTGTCTTGTTAAGAAACTCTGAGCCTTCTTATTTTCACTTATTATTCCCTTTAGGCAACTTAACTGTTGTAATAATCACAAAATCATTGGGGTCATCTTGAGTGGGTCATCTAATCCATCACACTGTATCCTAGTAGCCTAGGTTGGTTTGATTATTTCAATAAAACACCACTAAATTAACACATGGGTGCCTATGCTTGTCCCTTGCAACACAGTGACAACAAAGCAAGGCTTCTTTGTTTATTCCAGAGATCTTTGGTTATTTTTCAGCCCCACTTCTGCAATTGCAGTTTAAATTTGCCTTCAATAATTATATAACAATGACCCATACTTTCAATATTTATAGATGAATAAGGTTTTTTCACCCTTGTTCAGGTGCTTCTTGATTTCCATGAGAGCCAGTTTGGTGTAGTGGTTAAGAGCGTGGGACTCTAATCTAGAGAACTGGATTTGGTTTCCCAGTTCTCCACTTGGAGCCAACTGGGTGACCTTGAGTCGGTCACAGCTTCTAGGAGCTCTCTCTCAGCCCCACCCACCTCACAGGGCATTTGTTGTGGGGATAATAATGACATTCTTTGTAAACTGCTCTGAGTAGGCGTTAAGATTTCCTGAAGGGTGGTATATAAATCGAATGTTGTTGTTATATAATCACCACCTGGAACAAGTTGGGCTGCTGGTAGGATTGTATCCTTGTGGTTGTATGGACACACATCTTCTGGAACATGGGGGCAAGTACATGCAGCCACACTCATGTGTGCAAATTGTGGTGGCACATCTTTGCACTGCCATAATCATGGCAACCACATATGCATATGCAAGAGAGGTCTGGTTTATACAGATGTTGTCTCCATGAGATTCTGGTCAGGTGACAAGTCTTTATTCTTCTGAAGTAGAGATGGGTACGAACTGGAAAAAAATGAACCGTGCGATTCGTGGTTCATCACATTTCACGAACCACGAACCACGGAATTTCACAAATCTGCCCCGTTTTGCGAACTGGTTTGTTTGGTTCGTGAAAACATCACATCCAGGTCAGCAAATAATCACTTCCGGGTCAGCAGAAGGTTACTTCTGGGTCAGCAGAAGGCCACTTCCAGGTCAGCAGAAGGTCTGCAGGAAGTCCATCCCCTAGTGCCTAGGATACTGATTGATTGGCACCAGGCTGTCTGCAGTGACAAACCAAATGAACCCACCTAAAGTTCGTGGCAGTTTATCAGAAATGGGCTCTAATGAACCGCCGGTTCGTGAACCACGAACCAGCCTGGCTCGTCATGAACTTTGGTTCATATTTCAGTTTGTGCCCATCTCTATTCTGAAGAGAATAACTTGGGGCCTAATGAGCAGCATCTAAATTGGCTCACAGTATTAATAATTTATCTTATGCTTTTTATGGGTTCTGTGATTATCTGGAGTTTGTTTGACAGATCTACTGCCATTTAATAGTACTCAGGTTCCATTTGAGGGGAGAGGGTCACAAAATAAATTGGTCTTTCTTACCATATTTACTCCTTTGTCTGCACCCAACAACACTAGAGAGGTGTAGGAAATTCTGTTCTTTGTATTTGGACAAATGGTCCAGCACTTAAGTCAAAATCAATCTTCATTGCCATGCCACTGACCAAAGTGGTTTTTTTCTTAAGCTCTGATTTTGGGGATGTTTTTGGACTTTGATTTTGATTGGTTAGCATTTCAGGTAAATATCACCTTTGCCCCTTCCTAAAGTCCCCCCCCCACCACATCCCTGTAAGGATATATTATAGGTTCCCTACAGGTTCTGATTCAGTTGAAGACTTTTTGCTCTAGCGTAAACCCCATTCTGTTTCTTTTGTTCTTCCTCAACATGTTCTTCAAGGTGCATGAGAGCTAGATTCTGCCTTTTAGCCCTTTAAGATGCAACTTCGGGCTTTTCCCCACCAGTTTTGGGTTTTTTGGTTAGTTCGGGCTCCATACTGCTTTGATGCTTCCCCTGGTTTCTGCATGTATTTTTATGACTTTGCTGCTGCTGCTGCTGCTTCTGCTTCCCCCCATTTTTTCTGCTTCTGTTGATACCACTTTTACCCGAATCTCTTTTTTTAGATGCTGATTTTGAGTTGCCTTTTCCCTTGTGCATAATGTTTCTTTCACTTTTGTTTTTCATACTCGTACCCACCCATGCCAACCCATTTTTCAGTGACTGATCTTTCCTTATCAGTGCCCTCTGCTCTTCCCCCTCCTTTCTCATGTTCTGCAGCGTTCAATCACTTCCTGTTTTGTGCAGGGAGCAATGGTGATTATCCACTACCAATCAGAGAATCTCCATCATGGTCATTCTCAGACATGAAGATTCTTCTTTCTTGCTTTTCATAACCCCTACGTGGCATGATTGAAAGATTTCACTCCAGGGTTCATTTTCATCTGGTCAAGCCCTTGGATGCATTCCCATAAGATTATTTGGCAGCTTCCTTTTTAGCTTGGCATTTTTTCTCTTCTTCCTCCCTCCCTCATAACACGACGTGCTCAGATGTCATGTAACTTTCAAATTGAAAAGCCAAATGAAATTTCCAGGCGGTTTGCAGCTTTTATTATTCACTTGTTTGCTTTTTTTCCCTTTGCATTTCAGCTTTTTATTTTTAATTTATTTCTCTACACACCCTCTCTTTTTCCTTTCCCCCCTGTTCACTCTTGTCAGCTGCCTGCGTTGAGTGTGGTTTGTATTGAAAGCAAAAGAAATTCATTTTCTGCCCTTTTATCTTATACAGAGTGGGGTTTTTTTTTCTGGGGGGGGGATAGTAAACTCCTGTGGAAAGGCGGAGGTGGAGAGAAGAGGTGGCAGCAGCGATGGGTGGGCAGGAAAGAATGCTTGTTGAACAACTAGTCCCTCTGACGTGCACACACAGACACACTTACACAGAGCATTTGCCATGGCTGCCCTCACTACACTTCACGGTGGCTGTACAGAACTGGACTTGATCAGTGGCATACTATCAATGGATTCATAAAGAGCTGGACCTCACAGCTTCTGATTCTCTGGCAATCCCTGCTCAGCCAGTCTCCCCCCTCCCTTTCAGAGCTTGGCAAGATGCTTGGATTGGAGCTGCCAGAGTATCCCCAAAGCTTCACTCCCCCTTCAACCAATTGTAGAGGGAGGGAGTGCTGGAGGCGTCGAGAGGGGGGAATCAGGAGATTTTTCTCCCCTTGGCTTGGTTGGATCTTTTTTTCTTGAATTAAGCCCTTACATTGCTATAAGCATGTGCAAAAAAAAAATGTAAAAGGGAGGAGGTGGTATGATGCCACTGGTGACACCATCTATGATAAAAGCATCCTCATTTGAAAGCCCTGATTATTTAAAGGCACATGAGGAAGAAAATAAACTAACTCCACTACTGTAAATGTGCAGAAGGAGGGCAGACCGACTTGTGGATCAAAGGCTAACAAAGTTAGGAATAAATTGAGCATATGAAAAAGCCCCTTGAAAATGAGGTGATTTAAAGGAATATGTTACTCATACCTATCAGTAGTATTATTATTTGGCTAAGATGAAGTATATCCTCTCTATTTTCCACAGTCCACCAGAAATCTGGGCAGGAATTTTTGGTCAGATTTGATCCAAGAATCTAGGAGTCAGTGAGGTATCGCCTTAGTATGTGGCATGTTCCAAGTAGTGCGGCTATTTGTAATTGGCTAGTTGTGATCCTGTCTATGCCAATATTACCTTAGTGTTTAGTCAATCCTTTTGGAATCACATTTAGTGCTTCTATCAATACTGGAATAGGAATAAATAATAGGAATAAATAATAGGAATAAAACACTCAAAAACTACATTGTTGTTGTTTTCTTTTAGATTTGAACCCCATGATTTGATTTACTAATAACAGACCAATTATACTAAACTGTTTTTGGATTTGGACCTTCTGTACTTGCTTAAACTTTCTGATTTACTAAATATTATAAACAGATGTTTGTCCTTTGGGGGAGACAATGAGGCATCTCAAAATGTTCTGATGTTGGGGCGAGGATGGAAGTGATTACTACTAGCATTTTGTGATTTTTTTTCTGTATAAATTTCTACTTGGTCCCAGATCTCCGACGGTTCCCTTCCAAAATCTGCACTTGCAGATGGCATAACATGGTGCCACCTACTTTACTGTTTATGGAAGGAAAGCAGCTTGACACTTCATAAGAAGTATTTGTGGGGTGACTCTAGATATTGATCACATGAATTTTCTATAAAGCTTTTTCTAGAACCGCTTTACAGTGTTTTATCAGCTTCAGAGCCACACTGAGTCACAATGGTCTTAGGGTAATTAGGGTATAATCTTCATGAGACTTCCTGCAGTTGACAATTGGTTACTATGCAAAAGCTTTTCTGGAAGGTGTCAAGATAGCTTAGGAAGGCAGCACAAAGTGTTACCTTGAAAATAAGTCAGTGAGCAACACTCAGTGGCCCATTACAGACTCTTCTAACCACACAGCAAACTTCCAAATGGTAGAATGGAAAGGAAAGTATTCCTTGGCTGATATCAGGTTTACAATGTCATCTGTTTATGTATTTAAGGAAGCAAATCCAAGGCAAAAGTGTTCAGTGGGGCTTACTCCTAGGAAAGTGTCTTTGTGGTTGCAACCTCTCTGCAAAGGAAAGTGTAAGTACCAACACACACAGGACTTTGCTTATTATGTGTTCTGATAACCAAACTATCACCAGCATTTTATGAATCTTACCCTCATGCACAATTACTTTTATGATGGAATGTAAGCTACTTTTCTCAGTATTCTGTTCCATTCTAAAGCAGAGTCTCATTCAACAAGGAAGATAGTCTTAGAAGGTGTAGCTAACAAACACAAAAGAGTTTCGTAATTTTTTAAAACAGCAATACCAGCTCACCAACCCTAAAATGTTAGACTAAACCCATTTTGAAATATTTTGTGCCTATAAAGCATCTCATAACACACTGGCATTTCTGACACATATATGTGAATGTTGTCCAATAGGTGTCTGCTCCCATAGCATTTGTAGCATAGTGAAAGATATTTTTGTCCGCAGCTGCCTAATGTGCTCTGAGTCCCTTTGAATAGTTACCTTTGAGAATGGCTTTGCTGCAGGCAACATTGTTTGCACACTAAATGATGCGCGGTACCATGCAGTATTCTCAGCTTCCTTTTCTTCAATCCACTATTCCTTTCCATAGGTTACTGCTGTCATTTTGTGTCTTCTTCAGGGTGTTCTTGACAGGTGCTCTAAAGTCCTCCGCCACTGAAAGAACTGTGATGAGGAAGAACGATGTTCTTGGATTCTGGTGCTGTAAACTGAAAAAGAGCCCACTGGCATAATGAAGCCCCCTCATGGCAAGCACAGAGACAGGGTGCCAGAATAGCCAAGCTAGGGGGCCGCCACATACATCAGAAGTTGTAGGTATCTTTAAGGATCCTACAGCAAAATTATGAGGATAATCATTAGCCAAAAATGAATACATCTTTTCTCTAGTCCAAATAATACTCATTATATTTAGAATAAGGCAGACCTCCACAATTTGTGATTGTGACCTACCCAGCCACACACAGTACACAGTTCTAGCTTTATGACATGCTAAGTGCTTGGTGACCTCCATGATTTGGAGTCCCCTGGAAAAAGCATGGGGCCCTTGTGGGTCACCATAGATAGAGGGTTGGCTGCATTCAGCTTGGTAGGTCACAAGTTGTTTTGTGGAGACGCTCTCAAAGAAATTCAAACTCAAGCTCCTCCTTCCATTTTCTATGACGTATTTTTTATAAGCATAAGGAAGAATGCTGTCCTTCTGCCACCTTCCATTCTTAGTGAAAGGAGCTACTGATTTAGGTTCTACATCACATTTAAAGTAATGGCTCCAATCTAGAAGTCATATGCACAAATGGCTCTAAGAGTCCTTTGGCAAAGTGGTAGCATACCTTTAAGCTTGGGAGGTATACTAATAATATAGATACTGTATAAACAAAAAAATAGTTTGCATGAAGGAACCTGCAGTCAAAATAATATCAGCTGTTCAATAATAACTCCCAATTCTTGAAGCCCACATAATAATACTGTCACCCCAAGAATCCAAACACTGTCCAGGTTACTCCACACAAAGAGGGAAGTTAAGATGCCCAAAATACAGAACGTGTGTGAGAGAGATGGCTATGGCTACCTGTCTATGTCAATTGAAGGTCCCATTCCCAAGGCATAGGTCTGAGAATAATGGGCAAAAATAATCTGAAAGTAACCGTGAATTATGTTAAGATGCTAGATTTACCAACTGAAGAAGTGGTTAGATACTTGTTAACAGCTGCAGGGCTTGATTTGGCTAGGTTTTGGAAGACAAATGATCTTCCAAGTAAACTAGATTGGTTAAGGAAAAATTGGGAGATAGTGAAATTAGTTAGGCTTACTGTTTTGGTTAATAAGAAAGAAATTAAAGGTCAGGAAGCATATTGGATTCCACTATTATGTTATGTCAAACGGATTATTTGCAAGCAAAACAAAGTGTTGTTATGTATATTAGTCTGTTTTAGATGATATTTGCTAATGTAAGTAGCTCCTAATTTTGTATTTATTGTCATGCATGAAATAAATTTAAAAATGCTTTCTTCAAAAAGAAAAAAAATAATCCTGAAGGTAAAAAGGGCAAGATCCATGTGGTTTTGCAGCAGATGGGGATTTAAGTGGCTGTACAAACCCAGGTGGTTTGAAGTACATTTTAGGGACAGATTCTGGTGACAGTTATGGGAAAAACAGCCAGATTATTATAAACAAACAAACAAACAAACAAACAAACAAACAAAGAGGAGGAATAAACGCAGCAGTGGTCACACAATGCTGGTTCAAGAGGTTAAAAGAGTTTATTTAGGAACTACATACTTGAGAGTAAAGAGGAGAGATAGAGACAGATGCTTGCTAAAAGAGAGATATCAGGCGAGAGAAGAAGCAGGATATTGCCCTGTTTAGTCCAATAGGAGACAAGACAAGGAAATGACCCCCAGGAAACAAGAGAGATGCTCCCCTCTCTGTCCTAACTAATTGATCCTTGCTGCCCCCTTGTACACCAGACATTGCTATTTCCAACAGTCTGAAAGCAAATAGAAGTACATTTTAGGGACAGATTCTGGCAATAGTTATGGGGCAAACAGCCAGATTATTATAAACAAACAAACAAACAAACAAACAAACAAACAAACAAACAAACAAACAAACAAACAAACAAACAAACAAACAAACAAACAAACAAACAAACAAACAAACAAACAAAGTACTTCTTTTTGATCCAAGCTTGAGAAGTGGAAAATGGGTGTGTGTGTCGGGGATGGGGGGGACCCATGATTAGATGTGCCACCTAAATGGGAAGAGTGGTTAATAATGAGAATAGTAAGAGAGGGGAAATATTCAGGCAAGGAGAAGTGTGTGCTCTCCATCACAACCTGTATATTTCTAATGGTATTGTGTAACCACTTTTTGGCTCAAATTGCAATTTGATTGCAAAGTGTAAGCTCTACCCTCACACACACCAAAAGACTTTTTAATGTTTCCTCAACAATTGTTCTAAATTGTATTGCAAGTGTTTTGCGCATTCATGTTCTCATCCATTTGCCCCTGTCCCCTTCCCTCTTTTTGCCAACAGCAAAACAGAAAAAATAATTTTTAGAAGCAACACTTTCCTGCTGGCGTGGTGGTAGGGGAGTTGCACGGCGTGTGCCTGCTGTATTCCATTTTACCTGCCTGGTTCTCAAAGTGGAGTGCGTTCATGTTGGTCAGGTGTTCAAAATTACATCACCAATACTTGTATGTGTTCTCACTTTCCCTCCTGGGAATTAAAAGCGCACTTGCCTTCAACAGTAAGATCTGAGCATGGGCCAAAATGATACATGCTGCTTAATATTGTGGCACAAAAAAAGCAAATGCACTTGAAATCTAGCTGATTGTAAATAATGAATGGCCTCTCCAAGATGACCCTGGGGCATGAGTAATCCAAGCAAGACATTAAAGGGTGAGCATGCACCAGCAGCAGCAGCAGCAGCAACCTGGTCACCTGCCATGTTGCATGTCATCAAATGCGCAGATGCAAAACCATCCCAACTACTACACATTTTTATATTTTGGACAATTCATCTATGTGATGGTGTGGGGTACTCAGCTCAAGCAAATGTAGGTCTTGCAAGCTAGGCAAGTTTGATTTGTTGAATGTTTTATTTGTAAAAATTGAATTACATCACTAATTTATTGACACTACAACAATGTAGCAATGTTACATGTTATGGAGCCACTTTACTGCCTTGATACTTGCCTGGGAACTGGAAATGTACTGTTCCAAACAAATAGATGTCCAGAGAGGTGGTCAGGATTAAGGCTTTATATAAAGTTGGTGACTTCTAACTGCTTCATAGTTACCGAACACATGCAGCTGGGTCTGTCTAGAATGTAAGATACAAAACGCAAACAAAAGATTCAACATTAAAGGCTAAACTCTTTTTTTTTTTAGTTAAATTGTGGATAAGCTTTTTTTCTACACCTTGATTAAAACAGGTAGCTTATCAGAGGGCAGCCATACAGGAGGCAAAGTGGTTTGGAGGGAAAACGTGTGACTTCCGGGTCACCTAGTTAGTCCTCCTAACTCATATTAGGAATGAAAAATAGGTATGGTATTTTTTGCTTTGTTGTTAAATACTTCAACATCTTATACCACAATCATCAGAAACAGGGATCTACATGAAATGGACCATTGACTTCGACCATAAGCCTTTTCTTATCTCCACTAAATGCCCTATATTGTTGATGCTATATAATGGAAGATCTTTACAATAATATGTTACTCATCTGATATGAATCAAAAAGTTGCTTTCTGGCAAATCATAAAAGCACAAAGCATGCAAGTTCCCCTTGCATGTCTATTTGATTTATTTCCATGTGCACTCTGAATGAATGGTTTGATTTCTAACCAGACTTTTTGTACCAAAAAAAAGTGACATCTATGATCTGTGTTCTTCTGGCTACAATAACCTACCAGAGTCAAACTTATAAAAGTGATATTAGTACCCATGGATAATGAGTAGTTGGAGGAGGAGTGTTTCTTTAAATTTTATAGAAGATTAAACTTGTCTGGGGAAGCAGAGCACCTTTCCCCGGACTTACCTGAAGACCCAGCAACAGGAAGAGAGGGCACCGAGACCACCCACCCTCAGTGGCAGGCGAACCCTTGGTGAGAGTGGAGGAAGGGGAGAGAAGCTGTGACAGGCAGTAGGAGACGATGGAACTGACAGAAAGTCACCCAGCCGGAGCAGCAGCTACAGAGCCTCAGGCAGCATCTCGACTTACCAGCAAGTGCAGGAGCCCTTTCACCATCAGCCGCCCAAGAGAGTGAGATGTGCGGCACCCTGGCCAAGCAGACCCAGCTGTGATGGGCATGGTGGGGCCCCACCAGCCCCACCCTACAACACCAGCCCCATCGGGTAGCAGGGCAGGAGGTGAGGGAGACACACTGGCTCAACAGCTCCCCCATTGGAGGGGATACCTTGTCAGTTCACCTGGCAGGAGGAGATGGGTCGGAGCCTGGGGGAGAGGGGAGAGGTCAATCAGGGTGACCCCTATAAACACAGAGGTGAGAGGGGAGGCCAATGAGGAGTGAGGAGTGGAGACTGGAGGAAGCTGAGAGAGAGAGTGGGGGTGAGGGCGAGGGCGAGGGCAGCAGCACTATGGGAGAGAGAGGAAACCAGAGTGTGCAGAACCTTCCTCCTCTCCTTTTCAAAGGCCTGCCCTTCAAACAACTGTTGTGAGGGAAGGGCCGACCTGGAGGCACATCTTCCCCAGGCTCTGACGCTTGGACCCCGGAGGCTGACAAAACTCAACAAATATAGAGGAATGTTATTTGGAAAAATCAGTGACAATCTTTGTTCAGGGTTGTTGTTGTTGTTGTTGTTTGGTGAGGGGAGCTATATATCGTGTCAAGCAATTTCCTCTTTCTTGTTGTCTTTTGAAACCAGCTTTTGTTAAACAAATTCCCATTGGACTAAAATGGAAGAACTTCAGGAGGTACTAAAGTCAAAGGAAGCAATACTGTTAACCAATCAAGGAAGAAAATAGGAAATATGCCTCAGAGTCCACAGCAGCTGCTGAAATTCCAGAACTATCTTCACTGGTGGCGTCAAAATGAAAATGCAAAGGACTTTTTGTGCTATCACATAAGACAATTCTAGGAACACCCAAGCAGAAGGAACTAGAAGGACCTCAATGAAGGAAATGGATACATGTTCTTGGGTAATAGGTCTATGGGACAGAGACAGCTCTGGTAGCTTGTGTTGGTGGCTTTCATTTGACTTTTCTGCAGCCTTTGGTACAGTGGGCCATGCCATCTTGTTGAAGTGTTATGGAGACAAAAGTAGGTATCAGGGGATGTGCTCTGGACTGGTCCAAATAATTCTTCACAGATTGGACTCAAAGGGTGCCCTCAGAGACAAGTTATTATCAGTTAATAACAACAACAACATTCAATTTATATACCACCCTTCAGGACAACTTAATGCCCGCTCAAAGCGATTTACAAAGTATGTTATTATTATCCCTACAACAAAACACCCTGTGAGGTGGGTGAAGCTGAGAGAGCTCCTAGAAGCTGTGACTGACCCAAGGTCACCCAGCTGGCTTCAAGTGGAGGAGTGGGGAATCAAACCCAGTTCTCCAGATTAGAGTCACACGCTGTTAACCACTACACCAAACTGGCTCTGTGGGGTTCTACAGGATGCAGTCCTATCCCCCATTCTGTTCTATGTAAAGCCCTTAGAAGAAATCATTTGTAGTTTGGGGGCTGGTTTTCATCAATATGCGGGTGACACCCATCTCTATATCTTTTTATCCAAATCTCCTGGTGATGTGGTAGAGGTCCTGTCTGTCTGCTGTAGTTAAATGGCTAAGAGTGCACAAATTGAAACTTAATCCTTACAGAACAGAGGTAATGCTGGCTGGGAAGGCAGAGACGTTGAAGGACATTGTGCTTCCCACCTTCGATGGGGTTCAGCTGACCCTGAGCTGAATTGGTCAATAGCTTAGGCTTACTGTATCCAACATTTCTGCTGGAGAAGCAAGTTCATGCAGCTGCAAAAAATATTTCTACCAACTTTGTTTAGCCCAGATGATGCCCCCTACCTTTATTTGGTCAAATTGGCCACCTGGATCCATGCCATGGAGCATCAAGACTGGACTCCTATAAGGCACTCTACATACGTCTCCCCTCAAAATCCACTAGGAGACTCCAGCTGCTTCAGAATGGTGAAATTCGTTTATTATTTGGAGCTAAGTGAAATATGCATATTAGCCCCATTCTGCAGTTACTCCGTTGGCTGCCTATTGGTTACCAGGTTCAATTCAAGGTACCGGCTTTCACATACAAAGCCCTTCATAGGCTTGGATCCTCATCTCACCCTCTATGCTCTGCCACTACAGCTTCTCTCATTTGAGTAGGGCTTCTGCAGGTGCCACCCTGCAAAGTCAAACAACTTCCTGTACACATACATTCTCTGCTGTGGCCCCCGCCTTATGGAATAGCCTGCCTGATGAAGTCAGGAAGACTTCTACTCTCCTAGCATTTTGCAAACTATCCAAGACTGAATTGCTCAGTCAGGAAGGCATTTTTGCAAAAGGAAATAGGGCTTTATTATAACAGAATGGTTCAGGAAGAATGCCTTAATAAAAGGAAAGAGACTATGGACTATACTACTGAGTACGATACATAGTATGTGTTGCTCTGTGTATTACCTTATTATGTAATTTCTGCATTGTTTAATATGCCATGTGAACACTTTCAGCTTTGTTCCAGATTTTTATTTCTGCATCCTAATCCTATGACATCGTTTATTGGATGTTCTGTCTATCGACTGCATTGACAGACACTGTGCAATCTGCCTCCATTTCAGTGAGAAAGCTGGACTTTAAATAAAGTAAATACATAAATAATGTTAATGGGGGCTTTGGCTTTATATACAGCCATCGTAAGGCTTAGGCAATGCAGATAAGCATCCTGTCTGAGATGTTTCTGTTTGCATACCCCCAAAACTCTTGAAGTAGTCAGGGGATGGCAAATCCTGTCATTTTGCAGTGCCTCTGTTGCTACGAACCTCACATTAAATGGTCATTGGCTCATCATATTTGCTAACCGGATGATCTGTTACTAATCTCTGTCTGTGCATGAAGATATTTTTCCCCCTCTGGGTATTTCTAGCACCATCTGCTTCTTTTTTAATATCTTAGAGGAGAATTTTGCCAATATCTGAGAGACAGCAAAGAAATTTGGAGAGAGTTGACAAAATCCCAGGGAAGGGAAGGGAGGGGGGGAATCCTTTCCCACATTTGTCTATTTGTCTTACACACTAATTAGCGCGGGCTGAGTCAAAACTGTTGTGAACTTTTATTTATTTATTTCTATTTAATTTCTATAGCCCTGATTGCCATGGCAGCGACGTGCTTCAATTACAGGAAATTAAAACACAAAAAACAAAAGCTGTTAATTAAATGTGAAACCAAATAAATGAATCATACACAGCTTCCAAAGGTCACTGAGTGCCACACACAGTAGACAGAAATGTTCTTTTTAAAGGAATACTATCTACTCCCTGCCCCCATATCCTTTGGAGGCTTAAACTTGAGACTACGTGGCCCGTCTCCATTGATAAATCCTGTTAAGAAAAAAGCCAGCATTTCATTTCAGCCTGGGTTTAATTCATGAACGGTATCCTGCAGTGTGGGGTTGCCATGGGTGTTACGATGCAGTAGCTATGGCCTAAACAGAAACATGGCAATTAATTGGATTTCTCCAGCTTAACTGTACAATTCATAGCTTGTATTCTATTGGATTCAACAGCATGAGAAGGCAGATTTCAGAAACTTCAGGTTTATTAAATTTGATTAATTTAATTGTTCCAACTATTCTGTTAGAACTATTTGAAACTTTCCTTCTACTTCAGGTATTATAAACAGAGCCCATTCAAGGCAGCACTATCATTCAAACGAGGGAAGTTTCAATTATGGGAAGCTTATAATGTGACACTAATCAGCCTGCAAATATATGGATTTCTCCTTAATGACCTGATAGCAAAGAGCAACAGAAACAATGAAAAAGTTCCATGGAAAATGCGCAAAATATTTTACCCTGTACAATATAATTCCACTGTAACCCTAAAGAATAACTCTGAGTGTACAAAGATGCCTCCAACTATTGATCCGTACTGGGAGACCCCAACCTTGTTAAACCTGTGAGCACTTTTGGAATTTTGGGAAAGGGTAGTGGGTGCTTCCACAAAATGGCTGCCATGAGGGGTAATTGCAAAATATTGGGAGATCTCAAATCGTCCTCTGATGGGGAAGGGATTTCCAAATGGTCACTACCTGCAGAGCCAAAGGTAGAGTTGCTATTTGCCTTCTCAGGGTGTGTAAATCTCGGTCTGTGGTCCCAATCCCCTACCCTTGAGAAATTGAGGAGCAGGAGAAAAAATGGCTGGAAAATGGTCTCCATAGCACTGCTCTAGGAATCTTCTCATGTCTCTTTGTTCTTTACTATAGAAATCAGAGGAAATTCACCCAGAAATGAGGTGATATCCTCCCCAAATGACACCCTTTCCAGGCATCACCCTCAAAATCTCCGAGTATTTGCCAAATTAAGACGCCTCCTGAAGTCTTCTGAAGCACCTCCTATGCCATGACTCGCCCCAGCTTCTTTCATACTAACCTTCACCTTCAATGAAGAAGTGTTCTTTATTGGCCTCAAGATGCCCACCAAGCAGGTCCCTCTGAATGTTTCTCAGGTGGAGGGGACAATTTACATCCACCTCTCCTCATAAAGGACAATCACCTTGGTTGGAGGGAAGTGTGGAACTTCAGGCCATAATAAGCTACCTGGCCTTGGGGAACACCCCAGGATCTGCTATCACCCTTGGACAGCTTGCCAAGCACCTGCTCATCTTGATAACCTTCCAGTTCAGGGGTCCTTGCAGGTCAAAGCATGATAGATTCCTGTGCTTCAAGCTGTTTTGTGGATTGCTCTTTCATCCCTCAACACCAGATTCCCTTGCAGCCAAAAATTATACTGGTTCTGGTGGAAACAACAGCCAGCTATCTGTTGTCCTCAGGGGCTAATCAGGCAAGAAACTGCTCCCTTAGTCCTTGAAATCCAGCACCATCATGAGGTGCTCATCTTCAACCCAGTTTTTGCAATTGATCATATTGCCTCAGTTTCTTCTGGTCCTGGGTGGCTCTGCCTCTCTCTCTACAATCCCAACATTTGTTGGGCCCATGAAGAACCTCAGTGCTGTCCACTTCACTGTCTGCAGCATTGTTTGGCCCAGATGTGAGGTTCTGTCACAGACTGTCATCCTCCTCCCATAGTTCAGCTCTTGGCCAAGTACCCAGATTTTGCCAATGTATTCAGATCCAAGGAGGCTGATGGCTTCCTACCGCATGTGAGAGAAGCCCCTCTACCTGTGGGCTGCATATATTACCTTGCTGAACCTGAACTTGTCACCTTGATTTTCTTGCTAAGAATCTGAAGTGTGGGTTCACACATCTCTGATAGTGTTGCTTGTTCTATTTGTGCCTCTGCAATGATGACTATGAGTTCAGTAAGATCACAGTTTGGAAACAGTACCCCTTGCTCCTGATCCCTGAGTTGCTGGAGTGAATGTATGGGGCTATATATACCAAGCTCAACCTTCAGGGAGCTTACAACTTAGTGGGGATCTGCTAAGAAGGACAGCTTGGGCACTATCTAGAGTTTTCACTGATAGCAGGCCTCTGTTCTGCCTCATCCAGCTCCAGCCAACAGTCTCCTCTCCAGTAAACATATGTATTGAATTGTAATATCATTTGCATTTTTTTTGTAAATTCTGGGATCTACTTGGGGAATCAAAGCAGAATATAAATCAAATGAATAATCTGAACTATGCCTGCATTCCTTCCTTCAGAGTTCCCATTAGAGTTCTCTTCAGCTCAGAGAAGCCTGCCCTTTCTTGCTACTGGATGACTTACATTTCAGGAGCCCCAACTTTGTTGGGCCTGTGGATACTTTTGGAATTTTGAGAAAGGGTAGTGGGCACTACCACAAAATGACTGCCATAAGGGGCAGTTACAAAGTGTTGGGAGTTCCCAAACCAAGCATTTTCCTATGATTTGGGAAGGTATTTCCAAATGGTCACTACCTACAGACCAAAGGTGATGTCTTCTGAAGCACATTTTGTCTCTTTGCTTTGGGGAAGAGATGTTTTTGGGAAGAAGGAAGTGGGTACCAGGAAATACACTGGTGGCTACCAAGTAGCTCATGGACACCAGGTTGGGGATCATTGAAGTGGGGCTGCAGTTCAGTGGCAGAACATCTGCTTGGTATGTAGAAGGGAGAACCAGTTTGGTGTAGTGGTTAAGAGCGCGGGACTCTAATCTCTAGAGAACCAGTTTTGATTCCTCACTCCTCCACTTGAAGCCAGCTGGGTGACCTTGGGTCAGTCACAGCTCTTCCAGAGCTCTCTCAGCCCCACCCACCTCACAGGGTGTTTTGTTGAGGGGATAATAATGGCATCCTTTGCAAACCGTTCTGGGTGGGTGTTAAGTCATCCTGAAGGGCAGTATATAAATCGAATGTTATTGTTACTATTATAATTATGGTCCTGGTTTCATTCCCAGAAACTCCAGGTAAAAAGAAATAGGTGATATGGAAGACATCTTCTGAAGACTCTGAAGATCTCCCGGTCTGAGTAGCCAGGACTGAGCTTGATGCACCAAAGGTTTGGTTCCATATAAGGCAGCTTCATATGTACTGGCCTAAATGTTGTACTAGCCTAAAAATTGTATGATTATATCCAATCAATTTAAACCCTGCTGTATCACCACCCACCACGCTATAGCCTAGATTTTTATTTTTTAATATCATTTATATTCTACCTTTTTGTGCAATGGGGACCCAAAGCAGCTTATATCATTCTCCTCTCCTGCATTTCACCCTCACAACAACCCTGCACAGTAGAGGTTAGGCTGCCCCAAGGTCACCCAGCAAGCTTCCATGTCAGAGTGGGGATTCAAACTTGAGTGTCAGTGCCAGATCCTAATTCAACACTCTAACCACTACACCAGACTGGCTTCTCCAAGACGGGCACTAAACGGTAATATAATACTCTTCGATGTATAAGAATGGAGTGGGGAAGTCTTGGTGTTGTGGAAGCTGATTGGCACATGTTGTAATAATCACATCCGATTTTATTTAACAGTTTTAAGGATTTTAGATCATAGGAAGCATCTCCCCCAAACTGTTTCCTTCTGCCTCTTTAACAGCTAGGGATGGATGATTCATTTGAGTAATTGGGCTTAAGCCTTATTCATGGCTGCATCATATATCAATCAATGGCTTGACTCAGTCCCAGCTCTTGTTGAGGCAACATATGGGAAAAGGAGCCATTAGCTTTGGTTCCCAGGACTATAAAATGTCTAATAAACTCAGCTGCACTTGTGCCAGATTTGTGCGACAGAGGCAGCTGGTGCAGCTTTCTTTGTCTATTAAGCTATGTTTTTACCCTCATTAGGATGGGGAGGGTGGAATATAGAACTTATAGAAACAATGTCCTTTCCTTGCAGATTTCAAGGGATTTGGGGCATCTTCTTTTATGTCCAATACCCTGAAAACTATAACTCAATGGAAAATATCCATGAATGACTCACAGTTTTCATCTAAGTTCCTGTTTCACTGCTGTTTGCCGTAGGTGCCCACCCAGGCTGTAAACAATACACAGCCTAGTAAGATAGCAATGAGCCAGCCAAGCTGCCTTGTGAGAGATTAGGACTCTGCCAGATGCCAGAGTTCCAAATCAAATATTCACCATGTTTTGTGTATGTAGGAACTGTGCTCAGAGTTGACCTCAAAGGCACTGAAAGGAAATGAAATTCCTCCATCGATTTCATGGGAGCATCCCATACATTCCAGCTGGCATTAATGTATATAGATCCATTGACTATTCACAGCCAGATAGAATGTGTGGGTTGAATTCTGAAATTCTACTCTCCTAATCTTTTTTTAAAAAAATCTATAACAGCCCTGCACAATCTGCAACCCACCAAGAGAAATGCAGTCAACTGGAACGGATATCTTTCTCAACAGTTTTGGCTCTCTGCTTCCCCCCCCCCCTGCTTTTTATGGATTTGTTGCTTGGCTTTTATGGATTTAGTGTGTATGCATGTTGTACAGGTCTTCTAGACAATGTATATGTACAATGCATGTCTCATAGGTATATTTATTTATTTATTTTATGCCATTTATAGTCCACCTTTCTCATTGAGACTCAAGGAAGATTACACAGTGTGAGATTAGTGCAGTCAATATTAAGAACATTTCCATAAACAATGCCGTAGCGTAAATAAACACAAGTTTACAAAGTCATAGCATTAGCGGGAATCCAATACAGAGCTGAAAAAATGCTGAAACAGAAGCAATTCTAGGGCTGACATTAGACAACATGAAGCACAAGTAGCTCATAGAAGCACTTATTTAAAACAACAGATAGTATGTAAGGCAACATGAAGTCTATAGACAAAGCTGCTTTACTGCAACATAATGCTTATACATTATGGGGAGGACATTTTTAGATAAAGAAGCATAAAAATAAAGAATCACAGGTTTAAAGTGCACAAGGGGCAAGTGAAGCCAAAATGAGAATTTGGGCGTCAAACAGTAGAGATGAGAAAACTGAAATCATCCCAGCCAGACACAACTTCCTATTACTGGCTGAATAAACCTGATAGGTTGGTTTTTGCTGAACCATGCAGGCAATAATGGGGATAACAAGCTCACGGCAAACCACAGTACAAGTCAGTTAGCTTTCTCTGACAGAACAGCCTCAAGAAACTTCAGCTTAAGTGACTCTTCCACTAAAGGAAGACCTACTTAAATTAGAAGAGTCTGAACTGGGCCCAAATTGGCCCATATCCAGCTGCTGCTGAGCACGACAGCACTCCTGTATTACACAGTGGCCTGGTGCAGCCCAATTAAGGCCCAATTCACCCTGGCCTGAATCAGGGCCAATTTGGGCTGAATTGGGCCTGAATTGGCCCGAATCCAGGTGCTGTGGTGCAGAGGAGCACTCCCTTGTCCCGCAGCAACCTGATTCGGGCCAAATTGGGCCATGCTGCTACAGAGTGCACTGTGCCACCTGTGGGTGCACCCTGGAAGGTAGGTTCCCTTTCACCAGCCAGGTAACCAGAGGGAGAGTGAGACCATGGGATCCCCCACCCCTGGTGGGGGAGTGGCATCCCTACTGCCTAAATAGAAGGAAAAAAATATAGAAACTTGATCACAATTCTTGCTATAGCTGCTTGTGATTCCTAGTACTAATATTTTACTTAAGCTGAGCTCTCTAGTTTTCTTAACAGGTTTTTAGGCTACACTTGCATCAAACACATACTGTGAAATAATGTTTTTTAACAATATTGAGGATCGATATGATAATATAATATTATTGAGGAAATTAACAATATCAAGGAGCCCGTGATCCTGGGGTTTTATTATTTTTTTAGGGAGAGTTTGGTATATGTTGCCCTATACCATTTAATTAATTGGACTAAGATTTACTATACCTTTAAATACTTGCACACACTGAACAAGCCTATAGTCATCGCTCCCTCTCAGTAACATAGCTCCTTGCTTACAGTGGGACAATATCAAAGTCCTACTGGCTACAGCACTCAAGGAAATAAATGATGAATATACTAATCATGTAAGCAAGGTGTATACACTAGAGATGAGCACAAACAGCAATACGAACAAAAAAAAAGCCACGAACACCCCAATCTGCTGTTCATGAACAAGCTGTTCGTGAGGTCCCATTCTAAACGAACAGGTGGTCGTTGCAAGCCTCCTTCGTTGCTGTTCATTGCTGTTCATCAAGCCAGACAGTCTGGCACCTGCAATCAATTCCCTTGGCAACTTAGGCAGGGATTGTCTGAACTAGACATGGGCACGAACCATATTACGAACTTCAAAACCCCACAAAATTGGCGATCACGTGCTTGCGATCTGGCAGTTCGTGATTGTCCACGGCCAACGAACCAGCATTTGGAAGAAGCCTGGTTCGATGTGTTTGGCCGCAGTTCAGGAAGCCACACAGTCAGGCGCCATCAATCAATTCCCCTGGAAACAGAGCCGGGGGAATGCCTGAACCCTGTCTGTGCTCCTTCTGTTGCCCTGGAAACCCAAAATGGAAGCCCAGCTTACCTTGATCAGCAGGTCTTCCTTCCAACCATGGAGCTGCAAAGCAGTTACAAGTTGGGAGAAGACACCCGGGGGAGGGAGGGGGAGGGGGTGTTCTGTAGCCATGGGCACTCCAATCTCATCCCCACAAACCCTGATAGGCAGCTCTGACGGCCAAAGACAGACTTCCTGCATTGCTCTATGGGACCTCAGCTTATAAAAAGCACTGGGCTCCCAGGCTGGGTTTCACTTTCAGCGAGCAGTGGAGTGTGACAGAGCTGTTACTTGCTACTTGCTAGCCTTTGGGGAGGGACAGAGAGAGTATAATTGAGCTGGGATTTTTGGGATAGGCATCTATCTCCTCTGGTTCCAGGGCTGCTGCCTGGCTCTGGGGCCAAGCTCAGTGGGCACCTTGGCTGAGGGCTTACAGTAGTATTAGTGCCTGATCTGGTCAGGCCTCTGGGAGTGGTGGGCTAGGGCTCTAGTCCCTCCCTCCCTCTGGTGCCAGGGCTGCTGACAGGCCCTGGAGCCAAGCTCAGTGGGCACCTCGGCTGAAGGCTCACCAAATTATGATGATTATTATCACAATCATTAACATTTTCATTATTATTCTTATTATTACTATTATTATTATTAGTCTCTGTGCCTGTTCTGTCCAGGCATCTTGGTGTGCTGGATTAGGGGTCTAGCCTCAGCCTCTGGTTCCAGGGCTGCTGCCAGGCCCTGGGGCTAAGCTCAGTGGGCACCACGGTGGAGGGCACACAGAGTCATCTCCTTTCCTGTCCTCCTTAATTCTAGTTTGGTGACACAATGAGTCTTCCTCTAGTGTTGGCCGCCAACACAAGGGTAGTTGTGGGGTGAAGTGCGATGGCAGTCCTCCTGGTTTACTTGTGGAAAGCAGTACTGGGTGTGGCTCGGGGGAAGCAGAGAGTCCACCCCCTTCCCCAATTCACCTGTGGGGGCCGTGTAGGAGGCCAAAGAGGTCTTTGTGCAGGGGGGAGAGAATCTCTCTCAACATTTTGAGGAGGGGTGGGCAATGGATCCCTGGAGGAATGGTTTGTGTGTTATGAAATATCCCTCCCATCCCCATCCCAAACTCTTGGTGGTGTCCCCGCCTGCAGTCCACCCCTCACCCCATCGTCCATGGCCAGCTCTGCAGCACAGCCTGTAACAGTTCATCCTCCTTCCCCTGGGACAGTTAGCAGTCCACGTTTCAACGCCTCCATATGGAGGCACTTTTGGGCCCTTCCTAATGACCCCAGTGTGGTGTGGTGCTGTGCCTGTGATGTCCTGGTGTGCAGGTGCAAAAACCCGAATCACCTGTCTTTGATGGCCCTGACTCGGCACCTGAAGAAGCACCACTTGAGCCTGTCTCCCTCCTCACCTAGTGAAACATCTGTTGGGGGGAGAAAAGGGGCAACCAGCTCTTCTGAGTGGGGGTAAGTGGGAGGGTCACTTTGCCCTGAGGGTGATGCGGGTGGGAGCAGAGCGCTCCAGCAGGCTGCGCTCACAGAGGTTGTCCCCTCGGGGTCTGGAACAGTGCCGCTTAGAACCTCGAGGCTGATGGCTGTAGGAGAGCCTGCAAAACACTCCCCGGGAATATGGCCTCTCTAAGTGCAATGGGGGCCATTCTGAGCCCCATGAATCACAAACTGGTTCGGCAATGGAAAATATTTGTTGTGGTTCGCAACCTCGGGATCGTTGGTGGCACCGAACCACAAACTGCAGATTCATGAATTTTTTTGGTTTGTGCCCATGTCTAGTCTGAACTCTGAATTCCTGCTGTTGCCCTGGAAACCCCAATCTAAGTCCAATTTAGCTTGATAGGCAGGTCTTCCTTTCAAGTGTGGAGCTCTAAATTTGTTACAAAAAGCAAGCAAAGACCAGGAGGGTGGGGCTCCCAGCTCTGGCTTAGTTTGCAGACAGTGGAGAGGGAGAGATTTGCTGTTGGCATTTTGATAGAGAGAGTGCATTGGAGCTTGAATTTTCTTTGTGTGTGGTGCAGTAGGGATCTACCCCTTCAAGTTCCAGGGCTGCTGCCAGGCTCTGGGGCCAAGCTATTATTTACTATTGGTACCTTTCATGGTGCCCGCTCAGGTCAGGTTTCTGGGAGTGGTGCAGTAGGGATCTTGACTTGGATGATGGCTGAAGGAGAGCCTGCTGGCCCTCACAAACCACGAATATGTTCGTGAACAGGGCCATGTTCGTGGTTGTTTGTGAGTCCCTGTTCGTGGATGGCAACGAACAACAAACATCATGTTCATTTTTTTCCCCTGTTTGTGCCCATCTCTAGTAGACACTGTCCCAGGGTACAGCGATGACACTCCTATTTTTGGAGTCTAACAACTTCTGATTCCTTTTTCAAATTTTGTAAAGCTTTGCAGTATTCACTGAAGTCATGACTGTAAAAAGAGATTCAGAAAACTGTAAGATTAGAAGATGATCCAGTGCCTTGCTTCAGGAAAGGATGTAGATACACATCCGCCTCTGCTGATAAACCTATCTAATCCAACAGACAGAGTGAGAGACAAGGAAGGATTATCAGGGAGCGGGAAGAGCAAACACCAGTAAATGATTCAACCAAACCAAGTCATACATTATATGGAAGCTAACAACTGAGTCTCTCTAGCCCTACCTGAATGACATGGAGAAAAAATTCTACCCAGATCAAGATACAATGGACTGGATGACTGTTGACCACTAACAAAATAGGTTGTTATAAGTCCAGCTACTTTGGCCATTATGAATGAAACATCATGGACCCCAAAGGTTTCCTCTGGGTCAACCTAACATTCAAAAGAATGCACACAGGCTGCTTAGAACAGCTGTGTTCTGCTACTACCCTCTGCTTGAATCTTAACTGGTTCCCCAGACATGGGCCAGGGTGACATAGGAGGCTCAGTGGGATGGATTCTACCCTGATCCTACCAGTCCAATGAGCAAAGTTTATTAAACTATTTATTAAAGTATTTATACTCCACTTTTCATTTTGGCTCAAGTTTGAGATCTTTCCTACAGCCCAAGGAATCTTCCTCCAACTTAAATGGCTCTTCCGTTGGAGGAAGAGCTGCACAGAGGATATTGGCTCTGCCTCAATAGCTTTCTCCAGCTTACCGAATATCTAGCCTTCAACTAGAGGGAAGGACAGGGGGTGAAGTTTAAATGGGGGGGGGGGGTGAGAGAGCAAGAGCTGACAGTTTAGCTGAAGCTAGTTAAAAGACAGATGGGGGAGAGTTGTAGGGATTCATGCTCTTGTTCATTCAGATTCCAATACAGAAGTAACAGTCATGCTGCCTGCTTACAATATTCTCCACTCGTATATTTGTAACTAAAAATATTATTTCAAAGATTCCATTCATCTCCAGAGTTTTTTCAAATCCTAGTCAGCGTGCAGAGCCTCTGATAAAAACACCCTACAGCAGAGAGGGTTGACTTAGCCCTTTTCCAAAACAAGATTATCTAATCTATCAGAGGAAAGTTAATTGAGCTCTTCCTTAAAATTAATGAAGGCTTTTACACTGACTAGGGAGAATATTCCAGGATTTTATAAATAATTTCTAATTGCTCAAAACCTTCTACAATTTCCATTTATTTATGATCTATTTATAGCCATTCGTTCTTACACTCACTAGCTTCTTTATCCGAACAATTCCATCTCCTCTGTTGTACTATTCCCTTTCTTATAGAGATCTTGCCTCCCAGCGCAGCTGCTTTTCTATACACCCCCCCACTTGCACAGCTGCGTTTAATTGGTTAATTGTAAGGGGGAGAGAAGACTAAAAGGCCCATAAAGGGGGAAAAAATAAAACCCAACCCCCTGAGTAGCAGTCCTAATTTTGAAGCAACACAAATCTCACAAAGACAGCAAGTAGCTACTCCTCCATGCCCAGGAATGATAAACCAAAAAATGAAATACAAAAGAGAGGGAAGGTTCTTTGCAAGTCATTTGTACTACATTGTTTTTTGATATCCTTACACATTCAGAAGAATGAGGGATTACTAGTTTGTTTTCCTAACTTTTTAACAACTAACTGAGAATGAGACACTGAGCAAGTTAAGGTGGGTTTTTTTGCTCAGAGCATACAGATGCAGAGGGAAGGAGGTTCACCAGAAGAATTTCTTCCTGTAATGCAACATAAAAGTTATGACCGATCAGGCTACGGGTCCATCTATTCCAGCTTCCTTTCACAGTGGCCAGTCAGATGCCTCCAGGAAGCACAAAAGCAGCAGATGAAGACCCAAGCTCCACCGTGCTTCTATCTCCCATTGAGTGGCATTGAAAGACACAGTGCTCTAAATATGGAGCTTTTGCTTAGCCCAAACAGTAAGGTAGAAAGGCTGAAAATCAAAATAAAAGTGGATATGAATCACAGCTAATGCCCAATTTCTAACTAAATAACTATATTTAATACAGTATAACTCCTCTTTAAGAAAACAGTGTAAAGGACCTACTTTTTTGCTTAAAAATCTACTTGCCAACAGTTTTTTTTTATGGTGCAGTGTTTTCCAGGCATTTTAAAGAGAAGGGGTTCCTTTTTTGCTAATCATATAAAGCTATAATTTTGACTAACCTAACAATACCTGACTAGACATGGGCACGAATTGAAATATGAAACAAATATCGTGATGAAACTGGCCCTCTTGCACTTCGAGAAACGTGTTTCATGGGGGGGGGGAAGGTTTCACAAAATCCACGATCTTTTGGGCCGTTTCGTGTGTTTCGTGATTGATTCGTAACGCCAGGCCAGCTGGTGCCAATCTATTGATTCCCTAGGCAATGGAGGGCAGGAAAGTCTGCAGATCATTCATTGCCCAATCTTAGCCCTCAAAACCCTGATAGGCAGCTCTCTCTACCAACTGGAGAGAGCTCCCATTTTGCCCTATACAGCAAGGGGCAAGGCATGGCTACTGAGTAGATGGGCCCTCTGTAGCCATGGGAATACCAGTTTCTTCCCTCCAAACCCTGATGGGCAGGTCTGTCTGCCAACAAGAGAGCTCCTGTTCTGCTCTATGTGAGCATTTCTTATATAAGGTACAGCTCTGCCTTGTGCTTTCAGTTTCAGCACAGACAGAGGAGAAGGAGGATCTGTTGTTACTGGAATTTGAGAGTGAGGGAGTGGAATTGGGAGCTTTTGGAAAGAGGGAGTGGAGATATTTTGGGAAGCATTTGGGAGCTTTTTGGGAAGAGAGAGTGTAGATATGGGAGCTTGCTGGGAAGGTCTTTTGGGTGAGGGTGCCTTTTTTCCTCCACACCCTTTCTCAGGCCTTTGCCTGGCTCTGGAGCCTAGCTTGACTCTGAGGCCTCTGGCAGCACTTCCCTTCCCACCCTTCCTGTTGACCTTCCCAATCAACGCATTGCA